>NC_092642.1:52197054-53470597 GCF_039555335.1 Amphiura filiformis | reverse complement strand
CAATGCTCTCTCTCATATGTTTCTCTCTCTCCCGGCCCATATCCCCCTTGCCCTTCAACCCCCCACACACACACACCCCAATCTTCGCCCCGCTATCTGCTACTTTTTGCAGTAAAAATTGCTTCAGTAAAAGTCATTAGGTTATTAGAGGTCATATAATGGCCTTCCATCGATTCTGGTACATGGGATTAAGGACATGAATCGATTTTGTTTATAGCACCTATACAATTACAGTAGTGGCCCTTTTGTAATGTCGAATGCAAATATTTCGATGGTCTATATATTTTCACAGTGAAATCAGCTTAGGCTATTTCGTAGTCTCAAGCCAATGCTTTCAAACTAAATCAATGCTTTCAAATGTAGACTGTTTTGTTCGACTTCTCTGCTCGTGAATATTGCACTGCGAAATTTAAACATTTCTTTTGTATACTTAGATCAGGCAGAGAAGATGTAAAAGAAGGAGATAGATCCAGCTATCCTCAAACAAAATATGTGTGTTGCCGCTCATTCAAAAGCAATCACGCTATTTAGGTTAACAATAAAATACAACAAAAGGGTTCGAACCCATGACGGGTGTGATACACAAGTTGCTGCTTACTGGTTTTAGGGAAAGGTCAGTGTCTGTATACCATCAATACCATGCATACCATGCATGCAGATCCTAACATCCAGTTTATTTCAAATAAAATATGACCGAAGTTCCATGGCAAATAATAATTTTGCACGCTTGGTTACGCTTTCAACCTCTACGATTTATGATACAGACTATTTTCAATTATCAAAATATCTTTATTAGGTTTGCAGGAAATGACAGGAAAATACATTAAAACAATAAAATATAGATGATCAAAAATCATCCGTTTCTAACAAAATCCTAAAACACTCTCCTAAATAATTAATATATATTCCAAAATGGGCGGATTTTTTTGGAATATTTACAAAACTACATTTCTTTCTTATAGTATCCACGTGCGGTATCCCTGCAGAGCAACATCAGGTTCTTAACACACACGTGTCATACTTTCAAGGAATTATCTATAGAAACATTGGATATGGTTTCAATTCTGGAGTGAAAATTAATCAACCGTAGTCGGCAAGGCACATCACATCAAAGGCTACTTTCAAGTAGATGTGTAACTACTTGAGAATAAAGGACTATGAATAGGTGCGACAGGATAACCTACGGGATTATCTCAAGGATATAATTCCGTTCTTCCTCCTTCTTTTTCAACTTTCCTGGATCAGGTAACTCGAAAATCCTGTAATTTTATTCGTCACACCACTTATAAGAAACTGAAACCAAAACCGAAACTACCTGTCACAAATGTTTAGTTTTAAACAAAAGGTAGAAACAAAGAGATCGATATCTTGTGATTCAAGTGGTTAGGCAGGACAATAGGAAACCACGTGACCAAAACCAAAACCAAAACTAAAACTATATATTTGAAATGAGGCAATGCAGAGGTACGGTGATAACGTTGTAGTGCAGTGCGCTATATTCAAAAATTGGTTTAACCTATCGCTATGATAGTTAATCCTGTTACATCATCACTTCTACGGAGAATATGAAATAGCAATTTTCTTCGTTTTACCTCATTGTTTGGCTCGAAATTACATATCAATTTGTAAGCGTTCTGTTTTAAAAGTCATAGTTCATTGAATTTACAACCGTATGAAAAAACAGACGAAAACTTTTTGCACAAGATTTGCAATTTAAAGAGAATTAACCATCATTCTAGTGACTCTAGTATATGGACAATATAAGTGTGCTTTTTCATTTAATGACATAAAATTTGAAAAATATTGTAAGGAACACTTGAGGTTTTGACTTTTAAAACCTACATTTTGGTCAAAAAAAGATTTTCCACATTCGCCTTGCTATAACATTGAATTGTGTTATCTGTTGACCTACTGACTAAAAGTGTTTTTAGGGGAAGTGTTAGCTTTCGTTTGATATAAAAAAAATTCTGATTGGATGAAGGGAACACACAAAAACCAATCAAATAGGCCCATTTTTTAGCTAGAAGCTTCACAGCTCCTACATTGCTATACACTCAACCGCGTAGTGTAATCAAAGACTGTGGTGAGCACATTCGCTGCTTGTTGTTCTCTGCTTGCAAGTTCTTGTGACGAAAATGTGTGCTCAGGTGTATCGAGGTGGAAACTGTGCGTATGATGGTTTAAGCAGTATGCACTTTTTATTAGACGTACAATATTGTATGTAACATATCTACGTTATTTAATCTATTGCCATTCTATTTCCAGTAATGTTTATTTCTACCAGATATTATACGTAACATATTATCGATTTTACGTCAACAAACATTCGTTAGAACTTTTGCCATTCTATTTCTAGTAATGTTTAAGTTCTAACGAATGTTTGTTGACGTAAAATCGATAATATGTTACGTATAATATCTGGTAGAAATAAACATTACTGGAAATAGAATGGCAATAGATTAAATAACGTAGATATGTTACATACAATATTGTACGTCTAATACTCGGAGTCTGCATACTGCTTTATAAGAGAATCGTTTTTGTATAGAATCCTTTCAATATGAAAGGGGACACTGTGATTAACATTTAAATAGGCATATATTCTTTGTGCAAATCACGCATTTGAAATGATCACATTGATCTTTTAAATGATGCTTAATTCATGAACAAGTATTAAGCCTACAGTTTGTTAAGGGTTCGGGTAGCAACGTTTGCATATTATTTTTCTGGGGCATGAGAGCACATTGGACATATCGAATTTCATTCTGGATACGACGGATGTTCTTCTGATCAATAATTTTGATTTTTTTTTTAACTTGTGGTATAAGTAATACAAATTTCATCTTTTAAGAATCGACAGACAGAAAAATCTCCATCAATGAACTGTGGTATTTTGCTGGACTAACATAGTGTGTTATCTGACTGTCAAGTGGAGCAGATAGCACGCGCAAGAGATCTCCGAGAGAGGAGCTTGCGATCAACATAGAAGACCATTTGGAAAACACTAGCATAGCAGCTAGGATAGTGAAGACATAGTCTTCAGGACTTCGACTGAGACTGTGGTAGACCTGGGGTTCCCTTGGGTAGACAAGATCTTGGACATTGTCGGAACTTGGATCGAGAACCGAGACCACCAAAGGAATCTCATCAGAACGTCAGCTAATCAAGATCTCCAGGTCTTAATCATAATAATCATAAGTTGTTCTATAATAAACAGTGTGTTTGGGTGTGTTGAGTGAACTCGGTAGCAGGTGATTTTGGCCTGGGTCATTTTATTGACCTTAACAGTAGAAACTACATTGTGATAAAATATGCTAGCATTCATTGGGGAATAGATTTAATTAAAGCGGAATATTGGAATGTCATCTTTCCCTGGGTAAGATCCAGACCAGAGTAGATTTATTTTACCTTGAAAGCATGGATAGTCTTGCAAATATGGGTTAACTTTCCCCAATCGATTGCAAAAGCTTTAGCCGCCCGAGCGAATTAAACCACGCAGACGCGCCGGACGCGAGGACAACGAAAACAAGCTAAAGATCGTATAATTCAAAAGAATATTTCATGAGGAATGTCAGTTAATCATTGCCACTCAGCCTTACAAAAAAATTGGTGATTTCAGCAATAAAACTACAGAATAAAGCGGCAATGTTTAGCCACAACCTCCAAATAATACGGAATTCAGATATTGTAAGTGTTGTAATACGTAATTCAGATGTTGTAAGTGTAGGCCTATGCGTCCGCGTCGTCTGCATGGTTTACTTCGCTCGGGCAGCTTTACCCGAGCGAATTAAACCACGCAGACGCGCCGGACGCGAATACAACGAAAACAAGCTAAAGATCGCATAATTCAAAGGATTATTTCATGAGGAATGTCAGTTAATCATTGCCACTCAGCTTACAAAAAGATTGGGGATTTCAGCAATAAAACTACAGAATAAAGCGGCAATGTTTAGCCACTACCTCAAAAAAAACCCGGCATTCAGATATTGTAAGTGTATGCGCACACAGGTTCCAGGCATGACGAATTTACACGCCCATGTGTAACGCGTATTCTCGCTTGCGTTCGCGTATACGCTACTGTACCATGCGCGTATTTTGTTTGTTTGGGGGGGGCTTTGGGGCGCCAGCCCCGGGGAATCTAAGTAGGGGCGGCAAAAACGAAAGAAGAAGGGGCGGCAAAAAGAAGGGCGGCGGAAGAAGAAGGGGCGGCAAAAAGAATTAGTAAAGTAAAAAGGGCGGAAAAATTTGAAAAGCATTAAAAAACTGTAAAAAATGGAACTATACATTGCTTTTATGGCGCTAGCGCCTAAAATAAACTTTTTTTTTTTTTGCTCTTCACTTTTTCAAACGACCGGAAAAAAAATTAGGTCAACCTTTTCGGGCTGTTGAGGAAGGGCCGGCGGCAAAATTTAATTTTCTTCAGCCCCCCTCCCCCTCCCCTCCCCCCCCCCCCCTCAGGAAGGGGCGGCCACGGTACGCCACTGTGTACGATGGATTCATCACGAATTAACAACGGTTGACTCATGTACAAAGACATAGGAAAAGTTGTTTAATGCCAATTATTTGGTGAATCCTGCTCCAGAAAGAACCTAGAGCATGCAAAGGAATAACATTTTTGTCCAAAAGTGTGATGGATGAATATAATAATTAGTACAGAAATGCGATAAAAAAGAGTTCCAAATAAACTATAGACGAATCCAATTTCACGCATTCCAACACCTCAATGGCAGCCATTGCCGCGACGGGGACCCAGCTATCTCACCTAAAATGTGAAATGATACGGCCCTGAAGGGCATTTTAAACTGCATTCTATCACCCGTGTTACACGTAGACAAAAGAATGATGACAGTTTACAACACAAAAGAATCTAACATCGAATTTTAAGCGGGTTTAATCCACCCAATTGGGCACTCACAACACCTGTTTAGTGCATGCGGGGTCCCAATAATGGCCGACCAAATCCTGACCATGACTTGGCTCGTTACATTCGTCTATAGGGAGGTGCAATTTGGATTGAAATCTAAAAATGATCCCAATTAGTATTAATTATTTATCAATACCCATCGAGCGCGAAGATTGTTTAAAATCTGTTAAAAGTAAATACTTACCGTGAATAGTTGCTATGGTCGACGAACCTGGTTATCTATGCCCGTGCAACGGGTCATTATCTATGCCCGTGCAACGGGTCATTATCTATACCCGTGCAACGGGGCATAGATATTGTATTTGTTGTGTTTAGTCTTCGACTTCTCCTTCTTCTTCTTCTCACGCTTCCTTTGCACGCCTCTAGCTCAAGAACCAAAGTAGCCTTGGGGCCCATACTTGGTCCAATGATGGCCTATGACCCCTAAAAATTTCCTAGGGTACATCTGACCCCAGAGGTTAAAGGTCATGGGCTACAGGGGGCAATATGTGTAAAATTTCAAACAGCTCTAGCTCAAGAACTATAGCGCCCTCAGGATTCATACTTAGTATAATGATGACCCATGACCCCTAAATGTAACCTATGGTAGCCACGACCCCAGAGGTTTTGTTCATAGGCAACAGGGAGCAATATGTGTAAACTTTTAAAACACCTTTAGCTCAAGAACTATAGCGCCCTCAGGGTTCATACTTGGTACAACGATGGCCCATGACCCTTAGATATTTTATGCAGTAACATCGACCCCAGAGGTCATGGGCTACAGTGAGCAATATGTGTAAAATTTCAAACGGATCTAGTTCAAGAACTGAGGCGCCCTCAGCGATCATACTTTGTACAATGATGACCCATGACCCTAGATGTATTCTATATTAGCCGCATCCCCAGAGGTCAAAGTCTAAAGGCTTTAAAAAGCGAAATAGGTACGACCTATTAACACAGTGTAGTGCATTAGGTAGTATTTTGTTAGCCACCTGTGTTTGCAATGATAAAGATCTGAATCGCACGTCAAGGAAACTGATCACTTGACAAAAACTCCCTTAAAATGGAATGTGTAGGCATTGTGATTTTGGTTCCTTGGACCACCTCAAAAGGTTGTCATGATGGGACAAGGGGTGTGTTTGGTTGAAGGGTGGGGTATTAGAGAGAGTGGTCCAGTCTGGTGTTGTTTTAGAGAGAGTGAGGGTCTGATGGGGTATAAGAGAGAGTGAGGGCTTGGTAGGGTATTAGAGAGAGTGTGGGACAGTCTGGTGGTGTTTTAGAGAGAGTGATGGTCTGGTGGAGTATAAGAGAGAGTGAGGGTCTGATGGGGTATAAGAGAGAGTGTGGTCCAGTCTGGTGGTGTTTTAGAGAGAGTGATGGTCTGATGGGGATATAAAAGAGAGTGAAAGCTTGGTAGGGTATTAGAGAGAGTGTGTGCCAGTCCAGTGTAATGAGCATTACATGTATATCAAATGAAAGCTGAAAACAAGTGCTTTCACATGGTGCTCACCAAGTTTTCGTTTGTGAATAGGGGAAGGGGGTTAGGTGTGGTCACGGACATAGATATTCGTGTTTGGTAAAACACATTACTGTGGCATCTAGTAGATATTGTATTTGTTGTGTTTAGTCTTCGACTTCTCCTTCTCCTTCTTCTCACGCTTCCTTTGCACTCCTCTAGCTCAAGAACCAAAGTAGCCTCGGGGCCCATACTTGGTACAATGATGGTCCATTGTTTCTAAAAATTTCTGATGGTACCTCCGACCCCAGAGGTCACAGTTCATGGGCTACAGGGGGCAAAATGTGTAACATTTTGAAACATTACTAGTTCAAGAACTATAGCGCCCTCAGGGTTCATACTTAGTATAATGATGGCCCATGACCCCTAGAAGTAACTTATGGTAGCCACGACCCCAGAGGTCAAAGGTCACAGGCTACAGGGAGCAATATGTGTAAATTTTTTAATCCGCTTTAGTTCAAGAACTATAGCGCCCTCAGGGTTCATGCTTGGTACAATGATGACCCATGACCCTTAGATATTTCCTGCAGTAACATCGACCCCAGAGGTCAAAGGTCATGGGCTACAGTGAGCAATATGTGTAAAATTTCAAACAGCTCTAGCTCAAGAACTACAGCGCCCTCAGGGTTCATAATTGGTACAATGATGACCCATGACCCTTGATGTATTTTATATTAGCAGCATCCCCAGAGGTCAAAGTGTAAAGGTTTTAAAAAGCAAAATAGGTACGACGATTAAGGGGGTAAAACACCCCTGGTCAATTATGTGCCCATTTTTGCATTTTTCTCAAAAATTATAGCACATTGGTGACAAGTAAGGTATGTATATTATAGGGGCAAGGACTACAACTACTGCACTGAAACTTCAGCAACTCAAGGCAAGTAGTTATTGATTTATTGATCAAATATTAATTTCCCCACATTTTTGACTGTAACTTCACAACTTTTGTATGTGTTGGAATAAAATTTCCAGTGCAGTAGTTGTAGTCCTTGCCCCTATAATATACATATCTTACTTGTCACCAATGCGCTATAACTTTTGAGAAAAATGCAAAAATAGGAACAAAATTGGGCAGGGGTGTAGTACCCCCTTAACACAGTGTAGCGCAATAGGTAGTATTTTGTTAGCTCCCTGTGTTTGCAATGATAAAGGTCTGAATCGTACGTCAAGGAAACTAATCACTTGACAAAAACTCGCTTAAAAGGGAATGTGTGGGCACTTTGATTTTTGATATTGGACCACCTCAAAAGGTTGTCATGATGGGACAAGGGATGTGGTTGGTTAAGGGGTGGGATATTAGTGTGGTTTAGTCTGGTGGTGTTTTAGAGAGAGTGAGGGTCTGATGGGGTATAAGAGTGAAGGCTTGGTAGAGTATTAGAGAGAGTGTGTGCCAGTCTGGTGGTGTTTTAGAGCGAGTGAGTGTCTGGTGGAGTATGAGAGAGAGAGTGAGGGTCTGGTGGGGGTATTAGAGAGAGTGTTGTCCAGTCTGGTGGTGTTTTAGAGAGAGTGTGTGTATAGTGGAGTATAAGAGAGAGTGAAGGCTTGGTGGGGTATTAGAGAGAATATGGGTCAGTCTGGTGATGTTTTAGGGCGAGTGAGTGTCTGATGGAGTATAAGAGAGAGTGAAGGCTTGGTGGGGTATTAGAGAGAGTATGGGTCAGTCTGGTGATGTTTTAGAGCGAGTGAAGTGTCTGATGGAGTATAAGAGAGAGTGAGGGTCTGATGGGGTATTAGAGAGAGTGTGGTCCAGTCTTGTGGTGTTTCAGAGAGAGTTTATGGTCTGGTGGAGTATAAGAGAGAGTGAGGGTATGATGGGGTATAAGAGAGAGAGTGTGGTCCAGCCTGGTGGTGTTTTAGAGAGAGTGATGGTCTGATGGGGGTATAAAAGAGAGTGAAGGGTTGGTAGGGTATTAGAGAGAGTGTGGGCCAGTCTTCGACAGTGTTATGAGCATTACATGTATATCAAATGAAAGCTTAAAACAAGTGCTTTCACATGGTGCTCACCAAGTTTTCGTTTGTGAATAGGGGAAGGGGGTTAGGTGTGGTCACGGGCATAGATATTCGTGTTTGGTAAACACATTACTGTGGCATCTAATCTTGTTTGTGTCTCTCAAGATAATGTCTTTAGATGATAGTGGACGTGGACAATGATATATGATAAAAACAAGCTGCAGATAATGAGTCGAACCATTCGGTGTTCGTAATTGATCGTTATAAATAGAAATGGTAATCTTGATCACATACCGCTTTTGTGACCAGATGTGTTTAATAGTATTAAAGTAATTAAAAACTGAAAATGTATTTATTTTCGCAAACTTACATTATGAGGACGTGCTGAACTGTTGATTTTGAAACGCAAAAGGTTTATTGCCAAAACACTGTCATACTGATTTGACTATACGTTACGTTACATTTAAAAAACAAATAGTAATAACACAGTGTACTTTCAACTTGAAATAAATTAAGTCCATTTTTTTAAACTTGAAAGAAATTTTGCATTGTGTGGCAAATATGATTTTGAATGTCCATTCAAAAGGAGCACCTCTATTAGGCTATATGACTAGGGTTTGGACTAAGGTTAGGAATTGATTTAGGATTAGGGTTTGCATGTTAAGGGTATGTTAGGGTTAGGGTTGGGATTAGGGTTGGTTTAGGGTTAGGATTAGGGTTAGGGTTAGGATTAGGGCTAGCATTAGGGTTAGTGTTATGGCCCAGGTCTAGGGTTTAGGGTTATAGGGTACCGTATGGGAGGACTAGAGTCTACAATTACCTCGGATATAATACAGTTGTTTTTTTTAACAAAAATTGTTGTCATTGGTGTGGGTGTGTGGGGTGTGTGTGTACATCATCATCATCATCATCAGTCGGCTGCGGAACAGGCGACTACAAGCTTTCTCCAACTATTGCGATCAAGCGATTGTATATGGTTTCATTTGGAATCCGACCCACACGCTTGATGTTTAACATGACTCTGTAGCAAGATGTTGTAAAGGCATTGATCTTGTTTTCCATGTCCTTGGTGATTACCCATGGCTCACACCCGTACAGAAAGACAGTAACACAAGTTGTCTCAAGCAGCTTGATTTTTGTTTCGATTGGCAGGGTTGGGCTTCTCCAAAGGCGTTCCAGTTTCCAGAAAGCTGCCCAGACTAGTGATTTTCTTCTTTTTAGATCTCCAGCACTAGAGCCCATCTTGCGGCGGAACCCAAGCAGTTGCAGTCCTAGTAAGCTGCGACTGGGCCCGGGCTGTGGAAGATTCCAACAGGACAATATCATCCCCCAAATCCAGGTCATTCAGCATCCTAGCAGGATACCTGCTTGACCGACGTGGGTAGTTAACAATACCAATTCCAGAAGTTGTTTTCTCCAAAAGGTAATCTACCAGGATATTGAACAGGAATGGTGCTAACACATCACCCTGAAGCACTCCAGTTGTTACTTGGAAAGGCTTTGAGATACTTCATCTGATTAATGATAATGATTGTAATATATGCTTGATTCGGTAATATTGAATTGATGCTTTTATTTATTTGTAATTTTACTATTTAATTATTCAGTATATTCTTTCGTGTTTTTAAATTGTGTAAATTAGTATTTATCTTGTAAAGCACCTCGATCTATTGAAGAGGCGCTATATAAATGAGCAAATAATAATAATAATAATAATAATAATAATAATAATAATAATAATAATAATAATAATAATAATAATAATAATAATAATAATCAAACATGGTATCTCCTCCTCTCTGAAGTGCTTCAGCAGTAATAGCACAGTCCAATGCTGCTGCCTTGTTGGTCTTCATGGCTGCTATTGCTTTGACTACTTCTTCACGAGTGGGGGCTCAGTGATGATAGGAAGATCTTCTACAGCTAGTGCAGGAAGTTCTGAAGCTGCTGTGCCACTGTCGTTGTTAATGAGGAATCTCATCTGGGCCGGTCTGAGATTGTACTCCTGGCAAGTGTTAACCAGACGCTCACTATTGTCATTGGTTGAATCATGGTCACACCACTCCACGCCATACATAAATTCTGCCAGTCACATTTCCCCAATATGAAATTTTTTAAGAGTACAATTTTAATTTTACTTAATTAAAGTTTGGCGGAGGCGGGTTCGAACTCACGTCGGCGGACTGCTTTGGACACACTATGAACCCAGCGCCTTAGACCACTCGGCCACTTGTCTTGTTGGAATTCATTTGAAACTTATTTGAAGATATAATCGCAACTTCAACATAGGCCTACCACGTGACAAGCAAAGGCAGAAAACGTACCATATTTTGGAATTTTATTTGCCTAAAAACATTTATGGGTATTATTAGCGCTCAATTATTGTTAACTGCGTTATTTATACAAAAAAATCCAACGAATAAACATGATAACTGGGCGTCTATATGGACAATACATTATATCGATTTTGACACGTGCTTGTGTCTCAGTACATTTCCACGGTCAGTAAAATACTATAGAGGAAAACCTACCATTTTCTTGTATACACGTTCGATGTTTTGATCAAGAATGTGAATATTCGACATTAGACCCACAATGTTTTGACAGGAAAAATATTTTCTTGAAAACCCTCTCACTCGGTTATTTTAAAAAGGTAACCACGCTTCCCTAGAATGTGCAATAAATTAGCATTATGTCGAAATGTGGTGTAAATCATGGTAGCAGTATGGCTCAATGACCCAAGGATGGGAAAGATGACTATCTGTTCCTATTCTGGCATTAAAATCGCCGAGGATGGGATGTATGTTGTGCCTTTTCATACCATCCAGGTGGTTAGATAGAGATGAATAGTTCCTCCTTGTCAGAAGATGTAGAGCACTCAGTGGGTGCATATACAACAGTGATGCTAAGGTGAGGGTTGTCATGGAATGTTACAAATAGTATCCTCTCGGAAACAGCTTCAACAATCTGTGCATGTGCTTGGACATGACTCGACCCGAGTGTTACTTTTTATCGAGTTTCGAGTTTCGAGTATCGAGTTTCGAGTTTCAAGTTACAATTTTCGAGTTTCGAGTTTCGAGTTCGAGTTTCGAGTTCGAGTTTCGAGTTCGAGTTTCGAGTTTCGAGTTACAATTTTCGAGTTTCGAGTTTCGAGTCCGAGTTTCGAGTTCGAGTTTCGAGTATCAAATTTGAGTTTCGAGTTCGAGTTTCGAGTTTCCAGTTCGAGTTTCGAGTTTCGAGTTCGAGATTCGAGTTTGAGTTTCGAGTTAAACTCGAACTCGAAACTCGAAAATTGTAACTCGAAACTCGAAACTCGATAAAAAGTAACACTCACCAGACCCACTCCTTCGTGCCTTTGCTTGGTAGCAGAACTGAATATTAAAACCCAGTTCCTGTCATCTGACCAAAGTTCATCGGTTGGGCTTGGTGTAGTGAGACGATGTTCTTGAATTCCGGCCCGTGAATAGCTGATGGATTTCCCCTTGTTGATTTACTCTATGGACATTATAAGTAGATATTACAAGAGGTTTGAAGGTAGACAGGCGAAAATAATCAGGGTCAATAGTTCGTGATGGTGTGCCGAGTTCCTGATGGGTACGTCATGGAGTCAACAGTAGACTGCCGCTCATCTACCCATGGTATTTTTGAAAATTTCGTAATCGTAGAGTTTGCTGGGAATTACTTTTAGTCCAGTCCCAACAGCTTTTTTTCTGTTTCAGCTTTTTTTTTCTGGACACACAGCAACCGAGATACTGCAACCAATATGCAGTAGTTCGCCTCTGATCTGGAACATGTTGGCCCGTGTTGGAAAGTTGACCAATGATGACATGTTCAACATCAGCCTAATGACCATTGAGAAGTAAATCTTCCTCTTCCGCTCTTTGGCCCATGATGAAAATACGGAGCCATTGGGATAGGCTACTCCAATATGAAGAGAATCACTACCGTCCTTGACCCCTTTAGTATACTCATATTAACATGTACCTGTGTGTACAGGTACATGTTAATATGGCTATATGTGAATATAAGCTTGTGAAGAATGTGGTCTTTATTCACTACCGTAGACATGACGTCATATTGGTGACCGGCAGTCGGGCGTTACCATAGCGACTGGATCACGCTTTCATGAGAACTGCAATGGCGATATCAATGTGTGGAATTTATTTATCAAATTTTTAAATTACCAGACATATTTAAGACCTGAAACCTCATGATATCAAAAGGAAAACATCTTGCAAAAGCTTACTAGGCAGTGAAACCCATAAGAAATGGCTAAAACTTGATTTTCAAACAGCAGAACATCGACGTGTAGCGTAGATAGCGTTGTTATGCAACCGCTAGATCCATCGCAACGGAAGTAGTTGTGACCTCGGCAGGAAGTGACGTCGGACTACGACTGCGAATAGTACAAGGACAAATTGGCTCGATCGCCACAGGCTTATATGCATACCAATGTATTACAGATCTACACATGAGAAGTTTTTGGTGGATTTGCTTTTCATTGCAAAATTGCAGCCATTTTAAACTATCGCAGTTTTTTAAATTGCAACGTCCTACGTACAAAATGACGTTTAATTGACTCGCACCATTACGTTCAATGTTCAATGTTCAATTTATTTCACCAAAAATACATAACATGATAAATGTACAAAACAGTTCATTGGTAAGAAAACCAAAAGAGAGCAAAGCTCGTTAAAATTGGCCACCTTACGTGTCAGGTAAAGCCGTGAAATTTAGAAGATAAACTCATCATGCAGCTATAATGTACACTATCACTATAATTGTCCATGTTATCAGAGATATGGCTATATGCAGCTGTCAATTTCCAGTCCCCCCCCCGGCCAGGGTACCGGTGGTGACTGGGACTTATGCCAGTGCTAAATTTCTAAAATGTTAAAACTCCCCGGCTAACACTCGGCCAATTCCATTGAATAGGTCGGGCACATGGCCGTACTATTCACTGCCGCGCTATTACCGGGTACACTGGATCTGGAGTGGGCCATGGTTTTAATTGACAAATGCATTAATCACCAGCCTGAAATCTATAAGCTTAACTATACGGTACTGAACATATAGGTCTATACAACCCCCATCCCACCCCATACAATCATAATTAGTACACATCACTATCATATAGACCTTCGAAGTCCATCATGAAATCTAACCGGTTTTCGTAGCACCCTAATGCATGTAATTTCCAAATTCAATCTAGTCACAGGTGCCGAGATTTGTTCCAAGTCTACCATGTTATAATACTGATAATAACAATAAAAAAACTTTTCAGACTGCATCAAGTCTGTCCTAAAACATTGTATCTATTTCGATAATGATTTAGAAATTCTAAATCATACATGCCACACAATAAGAATTTTCTTTGAAGTTTTAAAAATAAGTGTTGACATAATTATATCCAGAATGAAAGAATACACTGTTTAATGCTAATGAACAAACAGGGAATGAATGGGTCAACCAAGGGTTAAAATACTACTCTTTACGAAAATGACTGTGATATTCATGTACACTTTATTTATAACATTCGGCTGAAGTCAAGAAAGGCCATGTAAAGCCCAATAGTGCACAGAGGCTACTAAATCATGAAATTCAAGAAATGCCAACCAAATATCACGGGACAGGAATGTGGGAAGAGGTCCGATTTTATAAGAGGAAGAACCCGGAGCAACCGGAAAGAAACTTGCGAGGACCAGCATGGATTGGCAACCAAACTCACATGTGGCAACGCGGGGGATTGAACCCGGGCCACAGTGGCGAGAAGTGAGTTAGAAGGCCACTACACGGGTACGGGTCGTGTAGAGGTCAGTTTGGCCAGTTTGTTACTTTTTTGAAGTCTGTGCTTTGGGAGCAGGTTTCTTACTTCCGGTTTCACCCCAAAACATGGACCTAGTCACGGCACGGTAGCAGTAGTCCTGGCCCTGTCCTACAGACCCGTATACAATTTTCAAAGAATAAAGTTTGAAAGTTGATTCGAGTAGGGTATGCATAGGTCTTCCAAATTCTACTAGGTGGAAAATTCCAAACCCGGGCAAACTCTGTATATGGCCATTTTTCAAAATGGCCGCCAAAATGTACTTATAAAGCAGGTAAAATGACAATAACTCTGAAACTACTGAACCTAGAGGGGTGATTGAGGTGTCTATCCCCACTAAATCAAGGCTGTCTGATTGAATAAAGGGGTTTTCATGGATGTCTGAGGTCCAGGACACCTGGAATCCAAGATGGCCGCCCGTAGCAACCACAATCATCATATTAGCCAGATGATATGACAATAATTCGGAATCTGCCTGATCTACAAGGGTAATTGAGGTGTCTTACCCACTAAATCAAGGCTGCCTGAGTAAATTAAGGGGGTTTCATGGATGTCTGAGGTCCAGGACACCTGAAATCCAAGATGGCCGCCCATAGCAACCATAAATCATCAAATTAGCCAGGTGAAATGACAATAATTCGGAATCTGATTGACCTACAAGGGTCCTTGAGGTGTATATCCCCACTAAATCAAGGATGGCTGAGTGAATGAAGGGGTTTCATGGATGTCTGAGGTCTAGGACACCTGAAATCCAATATGGCCGCCCATAGCAACCATAATCATCATATTAGTCAGATGAAATTACAATAATTCGGAATCTGCTTGACCTACAAGGGTCATTGAGGTCTATATCCCTACTAAATCAAGACTGTTTAATTGAATGAAGAGGGTGTCGTGGTTGTCTGATGTCTAGGACACCCACAATCTAAGATGGCCGGCCATAGTAACCATATAATATTCACATTAACCAGGTGAAATGACAATATCTCGGTAACTATTTAATCTAGAAGAGCAATTAAGGTGTGTAACTTCGCTAAATCAAGTCACACCAAATCCAGATGGCAGTCATAGCAACCACTATAAACCAAATGAAATGTCATCAATTAGAACCTATGTACCTTTGAAAATCAAAGCAAGTTTCCATGTTATCTGAGGTCTTGGACACCTAAAATACAAGATGTCTACCCATAGCAACCACATGCATATTTCCACAGTTATAACTTTTGCAAATGGTTTGACTCGGGGTATAGGTACATGCAATGTTGCCCACTTAACCAATGTTACGTTATTGATTGTTAATTTAGTTTGTTAATGTTACAGGTGAATAGAGATTGATAGACATGACAGAGGAAAAGGAAGAAAGTACATCTGAGATCGATGGAATTAAGCTCATTATTCCCAAGCCTGCTCATGTTCCTCCAGACCCTGAAAAATGTATCATTTGTCAAAAGAAGAGCAAAAAATCACAGTCACTTCAGAGTGGTGAAACTGGTAGGAAACGTGTACGAGCAGTAACGAGAGGTAGCTGAACTCAAAGATGATGATGTTCACAAAAAGCTTAAGGTTCTTGTACCTGATTATACATTCAAGTACCATAACATTGCATGTTATAAAAGGTATATACAAAAACACGAAACGTCCACATAGCACCAGAGGAACCTCAGGTAGATGAGGGTCCTTAAGCCCACCTCATGCCAGTCACGCGCAGCATCGTCGTTCTCCGTCCAGGGCCTAGCAGCCAAACAACGCATATTTACATTTCATGTGCGATATGTTGCTCTGATAGGGTACGAATAAAACAAACAAGGGTGCGAAAAAAAATCGAAGTGTCTATGCGTCTCTGACAATTTCCCCACACAACTTAACAACATTCATGTCTCCCATTTTGGCAGCAATTTCTAATACGCTAATATCTAATGAAAAAATTTCATGTTCATTGACACGGTGACTAGGACATAACCCTATCTTGTCACCATAGTGGTCCACAAAAAAATTGTATATCTGTACGATATCATGCTTTCCTAAACTCAACATGAAATCTCTTTATTTCAGAAATGGTAAACCCATACCCATCTTTAATAAGTGGATCTAAGTGAGACAAAGCTTCCATGGACGAATTACGTTTAGAGTTAGGTTGGGAATTTTGACTTGCATCATTTTCTTCCTGATTTGATTTAGTAACATATTGTTTAAAACATTTATTATGACAATACATGTCAGCAGCATTATACATCTTCAGGAGTAGCCAAGTCTGCGCATCTTTCCTAGATTTCATTGCTTCTAAAAACCTCAATGCAATTTCTCTATTACAAATTCGAAATTTGTCCCGCACCCTTGTTTCTCTTACTCGTACCCTATCAGAGCAACATACCGCACAGTTAATATAAATATGTTTGGTTTGGCTACTAGGCCCTGGACGGAGAACGACGGTGCTGTGCATGACTGGCATGAGGTGGGCTTAAGGACCCTCATCTACCTGAGGCTCCTCTTGTGCTATGTGGACGTTTCGTGTATTTGTATATTTATAACATGTAATCATGTTATGGTACTTGAATGTATAATCAGGTACAAGAACCTTAAGCTTTTTGTGAACATCATCATCTTTGAGTTCAGCTACCTCTCGTTACTGCTCGTACACCGCTCATTCTACAAAATCCGGTGGCAATCCACTAAAAAAATAGAAAAATAAAAGTTGTTCAAAAAGACCTGCTTTTGTGTGTTTTTAAGAGTAAACGTATCACTACTTTCAGATGTAAAAAATTGTCAACACCACTTGCATATTTTTCTTTCAGGAAGTCATGATGTTTTTTAACACTAAAACTCAATGTAATGTGAGCTACGTTACCGACTACAAAATGGGCTGGTTTTACTCAATCCAAGGTCATAAAAAGCAAACTAATGATCACTTGAGTGAAATGTAAAACAGATTTCACCATTTCATAGAAGTTTTGAAGATGCGTAAATGAGTGTGTAACGTAGCTCACAGTAACGTAGTTCACTAGTTTTTAATGTTTTTAATGTGATTTGCGAATGTTAGAACATTATGTCGGTTAATTCTAATATAAATGGGGTTCGACCACTGGTAGCTTTCACATATTATTAGGAAGTACATGTAATACAAGTGCATACTATAGAATCCTGGTAACGTAGCTCACCAATCTTAACATGGTCGGTCGAAATTTCAATGTTTACAACATTCCTATGCCAAAAATGCTACAGCATCACGATTTTTACTGTGATTTTTAAAAACCTATGAGTGTTTCCTTTCAAAAACCGCACATTACATTGATACCTCTGTTTTACTTCTTTCCAATAACGTGTGTTAAAAAGGGGTAACGTAGCTCACAGCGTTTTGGTGGAAAGTGCAATTTATTTTAGAATTACACAAAGACGTTTTAATCACTAAAAAATAATGTTGATAAACAATATGATGGTGCGTTATCTAATTAAAAAACAAAAAATATGTAAAGAAATCGCATTTATTCAAAGAAAATATTCAGGGTTAGATGTGACAGTGGAAACGCATTTTTAGCGATTTTTGAGCCTTTGCAAGGGTTAATCAGGCTGAAGAAAGCATTTGAAGTATGGAAAACTATATATGTCCGTGTAGATCTCGTTGAGTTCTACCAGAAAAACAACATATTTGATGCCCTAAATGCTCGACAAAGTGTTTGTGGACCAAAGAATGGAAAAAAGGCTATTGGCACCGGATTTTGTAGAATGAGCGACTTACGTTTCCTACCAGTTTCACCACTCTGAAGTGACTGTGATTTCTTGCTCTTCTTTTGACAAATGATACATTTTTCAGGGTCTGGAGGAACATGAGCAGGCTTGGGAATAAGGAGATTAATATTGTATTTCAGGTGTCCTAGACTTCAGACATCCATGAAACCCCCTTCATTCACTCAGCCATCCTTGATTTAGTGGGGATATACACCTCAAGGACCCTTGTAGGTCAAGCAGATTCCGAATTATTGTCATTTCACCTGGCTAATTTGATGATTTATGGTTGCTATGGGCGGCCATCTTGGATTTCAGGTGTCCTGGACCTCAGATATCCATGAAACCCCCTTCATTCACTCAGCCAGCCTTGATTTAGTGGGGATAGACACCTCAATGACCCTTGTAGGTCAAGCAGATTCCGAATCATTGTCATTTCACCTGGGTAATATGATGATTTATGGTTGCTATGGGCGGCCATCTTGGATTCCAGGTGTCCTGGACCTCAGACATCCATGAAACCCCCTTCATTTACTCAGGCAGCCTTGATTTAGTGGGGATAGACACCTCAATGACCCTTGTAGATCAAGCAGATTCCGAATTATTGTCATATCATCTGGCTAATATGATGATTGTGGTTGCTACGGGCGGCCATCTTGGATTCCAGGTGTCCTGGACCTCAGACATCCATGAAAACCCCTTTATTCAATCAGACAGCCTTGATTTAGTGGGGATAGACACCTCAATCACCCCTCTAGGTTCAGTAGTTTCAGAGTTATTGTCATTTTACCTGGTTTATAAGTACATTTTGGCGGCCATTTTGAAAAATGGCCATATACAGAGTGTGCCCGGGTTTGGAATTTTCCACCTAGTAGAATTTGGAAGACCTATGCATACCCTACTCGAATCAACTTTCAAACTTTCTTCTCTGGTCTGCTATATTCATGAAGTTGTTTTATTACTGGTACAGACGATTTATGGTTAATGATATATTTCGAACAAAAACCAGGCTTTATGTTTTCCAGGACTCTTGCTTCGAAGTTCAAACTTCGACCTATATGTATAATCCTATAGTTATCTGGTTGAAAGTCGACGTCATCGTATATTGACAGCCAGGACCACAAAGCCATGCCACCATAAGTATTATCAATCAAATCTATCTTGTCGTTGCATTGTTCCGCGCAATATTTACGTTTTGCGATTCTTTCTAACAAGTCTTTACCTACAACCACAAACATTCCGTCTATACGTTTCGATTCTTCATATAAATGTGCCCAACCGTAGTATAACTTCGTTGATTTGACTTCATTAAGTCGTTTTAACAACTGGGGACACATAAAAAGCATCATCATCTAGTTTGGCCGCAAGTAATGCATCTGGGTATGTTTGATAAACGTACTTCAACCAAAGGTATAATTTATATCCAAATTTAACGGCATATCCGTGGTATGTAGTATTTAGGGTTAAAATGTCGTTATATTTATTATTTTCTACAATTGTATCATTTGTTGGTTGATCGAGAAGGAATTTGTAGATTATTCTGAAAGGGAGCTTATCTTGTAAAATATGTATAGTAGATAACCATGTGGATCGTATGGCGTTTCTATAGTCACTGCGTGCTGACAATATGCCTAGTACTAGAAGGGGTCTGTTGTCAATGGTTGATAGCGGATGGCGGTCTTCAAGCTGAATCTCTCTCAACGAACTACGGTCAACAGGTTGCCAGTTCAGATGACTCGAGAATAACATAGAAAAGCCGACGACCAAAACAACGCAGAATATGCAAAGCACTTTATACTTTATATTTCTCGGCATGGCAAACGGTATGCACATTCCAACTGATGCCAGTATTTTACCGCTGAAACAGACTGATGTAGAAACCTGAAAGGATATTAAGTGTTTTAATCGTGTTATGTGCATTAATTTTTAACTCCAGATGATGTACTCGTAATAATTTTGGGCAATCTACATCTGAAGAACAGAAGTGGGCAAAATGAATGAATGTGTGAAATCGGACCATTTATAAAATGTTGACCTCTGTGTATAAAAGTTTTGACATTTGACCTAAAAAAAAGGTGTGTAGTTAAGGGTGGTCTTAACCCTGGAATTATGGACACTTTCGGACCTCATAACTGCTAAATCATTGGTCTAAAGAATATAAAAGTATACATATTTTTAGAATGGCAATGACTTGATGAATTCATCTGTGAGGTCAAATTTGGGCCAAAATGCTCATTTTAAAGAAAAATCCAAATAAATAAGAAATCTAATCTAATAAAACTAATTTTTAAAAACTAGTAAAAAATATCTAGGACCCGTTTACTTATTTTTTTTTTTTTTGGGGGGTAAAATTTCGACCAACTTCACCGAAAATATTTGAAATTTGGGCGAAAATCAGGCTTTTTTATGATATTTTTTGTGCAAATTTCTCAAAGTTTCCATAATTCCCGGGTTAAGACCACCCTTAATCAATTCGACCATACATTACATAACAGGTATGCTACAAAAGAGACAAAATTCTGAAATGGATGCCCGGATTTGACCCCAACCATCACCTGACCTATGATGACCTATAGCCTTAGAAGTCACTTTTAAAAACAACACATGCTATAAACTACTTTAGTATTAAAAATTTAAAAATTTGCTAGCACTCATTGTGAGAGAAATGTAATAAGTGTGTCTGACTATGCACGGTTTTTAAAGGTGGTAAAGCACGGATAATTTATTCTATTCTCGCTCTCACAAATATTCACATAATTATTTTGACAGAGAAGGTCACTTAATCGGGCAAGTCAAGTTCAAATATAATTAGCGCTGACTGATCTACCAAATCGTATACTTTGGTATCCTAGATGTGATCTCACATGAGCTAAATGGTGCATGATTCAGTAACCCTCATTAAACACTCATAGTAGAACTTGGTCAGTACAGTTCCGTAGGATAGCGATGTCCAACAGTAGAGGTACGCAGCGTCGAGGTGTGAAGAGGCGCGTAGCGCCTACATCGAGGCGCGTTTGTCAGACCTCATAATTACTTGTGCTATTGGGCATTGGCAAAAGCTCTTCAATATGAAATGGATATATGTGTAGGGCTGGCACTTTCGCACTAAGGGGCATTCGGTGAGAGCAAAATGTAAAAAATATGGGGTCATTGGTGAGAGCATGATTTTTGGCATTCGGTGAGAGCAAAATGTAAAAAATATGGGGTCATTGGGTGAGAACATAAACCTTTTTTAAATGGAATGTTCTAAATGGCTTCAAATTTCATTCTTTTTTCAAAATAAGTAACAAAATCAGTGAAAAATGAAAGTCGCTGTTCAAATTGAACTTGTAAGGGTCTTTGGGTGACAGATCAAATGGAAAAATAAGGGGTCTTCGGGTGACAGAGCATGTGTTCGTAAAAAATATGGGGTCTTTGGGTGACAGCGATGCTGAAAAAGGGGTCTTAACAGCCTACATACGCGTCACCTCCAAAGTTGGAGTGCCCCCGGTAAACCTCATTTAGCAATCATAGCTCAAAATCTGACCTCCAGTTCATGATAACTTGAAAAATATGCAAGTAAAAGGTACACTTTTTGCACTATCGTATAGAGCACATCAATGTCTAGGGAAGCTTTTCTTATTTTGTTTTCAGAATATTTTGTTTTAAACAAAAATATATACCATTATGTACAATTTTTAGGTTGATAGAGCGACAAAATTGTTTTTTCGCATGTTTTTTTTAATATTTCGAAAAAAGAGAAAAAGAGAAAAATTTCAAAAGATCAAAGTTCAGGTCTCTTCTTCATGAAAAGCTAACTGAATTTTTTTTTATGTTATCACAAAAATAATTGGGGTAAAAAAGTAAGTTTTGTGATTTTTGAAAAAAAATCTGGCGTCACCATGGAATTCCTTGACTAATTTCCTTTCCACAAATGTATAGTTTTATATACTTCGGACATACAATTCAGAAATAATGATGTTCGAAAAGGACCATGTTCTATCCCATTACTCTGGCCTTAAGCCAGGTACAAATATCTATTACAGCTTAAACTAAATTGCAGCATAACTTAAATTGAGTATATTGGCGTCTATTACCCATCATAATATTACGCAGTCATGTAACAATATCGCCATGTGTTGATAATGTCTGATGACGTGTATATTAAAATATAATTTTATATAAAACGTGTTTTCATATTAATGCAATAATGTGTGATATATAAAAGAATAGATTATTTGTTTTCAACAAAATGTCCCCATTTAATTTCGAACCAAACAAATAAGGTAAAAGGAAATTCCAGTGCCTACAGCCTGTCTCAAAAAAAATTGTGCAAGTGAAAAGCGCCCTCTGTGGCAATTAGAAAATAACGTTGTGACATAATGCGTACATGAACGTCAAGTGCATAGTCTTAGCTCTCAAATGCCGTTTAGTCTGCTCAATTTGCTTGTTTTAATCTCGAGATATGCTTACTTAAGAACAAAAGGGTAAAATCACAATTGTGCCACTTTTACTAGGGAAGAGGGCTGTACATGTAAATCAATGATAGCATCAAGTTTATCAAGATTTCCTTCGTAAAATCAAAAGAATGCATCAATTACACAACAATACAAAATTGTTTTTAGTGTTTTATCATGATAAAGGTATAATGATTCTCTTTTTCCACTTACGACAAATTAAACAATAAATAAATATTTCACATTCTGCTGTAAAATTAAATACACGTGCATGTCAATGATTTTACCATGGTAAATACTGTTCTCTTTGTCATTCAAGACATGTTAAAAGACAAACAAATATTGCACACTTATAGGTTAATGAACTTTGACAAGTTCATGAAATTTGACAAATTAATGAAATTAGACAAAATAATGCACGCACGCTGGTGTTGATGTGTCTAATGCACGAGCCCCGAAGGGAGGAGTGCATTAGACGCATCAACATCAGCTATCATTGATATACATGTACAGCCCTATTCCCTAGTAAAAGTGGCACAATTGTGATTTTACCCTTTCGTTGTTAACTAAACATATCTCGAGATTAAAAAGAGCAAATTGAACAGAACAAGCGATATTTGAGAGCTAAGACTGTGCCCTTGACGTTGATGTAAGCATCATGTCACAACAGTATTTTCTAATTGCCAAAGAGGGCGCTTTTCACTTGCACAATTTTTTTGAGACAGGCTGTATAATGATCGTCAATGCTCGCCGATCGTTATAGAGCGGAGCTTCACGCAGCTGGGACGTATAAGTAAGACATAACTTAACACGAATAGGCGATATACACACAGTTTATAAGAGACATATCAGCCATCACTCTATCGGTGAACTCCGGGTTTATCATACAAATTTGAATTTTACTGTAATTAAAATACTTCATCAGTGCACCATAGGGCATTACAATCATGCAAAAAGAAAAAAATTCGAGAAAAAAACAAGGGCGTCGCTGAGGAGCAAATCGCACATTATGGCTTTATCGTATGAACAATAGCAATAACAACATACCAAAACAAATTTTTGTAAAATTTCAATTGGGGCATGGGGTAAATCGCCCTCAGACACCCCATTAGTCGCCCAAGCGTGACGTGTGGCGCAAAAGCGCCGTGCAGTTTGTTTAACAATTGAATTTGGAAAGTGTATGTTTTTTGATCGGCGCTTCATTACCTTGGTATTAAATCTAGTTACAGTATTTTGATGACCATATTATTAGTTCGCTGAGATGACGGTACAGTATTTTTGGTAAAAATAACGGCTTTATCCCCGATATATTCGTCTTGAGACCATTATACTGCCAAATATTTTGATGAATCGTGTTTCAGCAAGAACCCGAAGCACGTAAAGAAATAACGTTTGTATTCAAAAGTGTGATTGTTAAATGTAATTTGTGACCGTACGCCACGAATGAGCCGTAAATGTCCTAAATTGTATTCTGAGTTACAGTGTAAAATGTGCATGAAGGTCGTATTTATATGTACCTCAAGTTGGTGCTACCAGGGGTGCTACATGTATCTCATTTTGAGAGCGTTAGTCCCGGGCGCTAGTCAAACACCTTTTAAACCAATCAATAATCCTATTGTTAAAGAGGATAATAACCTTTTTCCTATGTCTATAGAATTCTTAAATAACTCTAGTCTTTTTTTGTTTGCTTTGCCTAAATCCTGTTCAAGTGGTAGGTTACAAAGCATAGTATTTTGTCTAGGTATGTATAACCAACAATTAACAATGAGAGGACATTTCTGAACCTCGTTGACTTGGGGATGATTTGAAATGACCGCCAATTATGACTGTTTAATATCTATTACAAGCAATGTGGGAAAAGAGACACATGTAGAACCGAAAAAGGTATCATTTTGTTGAAGGAGCAAAATTCAACAAACCATAACCCCGCTTCTGGATATCGTTTAAAGTCAAATGATATACCATTTTAAAGCTTTTGATATATATTTTCTAAACACGAAATAAAGCAAAATTGACCGGGCCGAATTTACGGCTCATTCGTGGTGTACGGTCACATAGGGACGCGATATACATGTTGAAAGAAAGTTTCAAATAAACTATAGGTAGGTGCAATTTGGATTGAAATCTAAATATGATCCCAATTAGTATTAATTATTTCAAGCGAGAAGATTGTTTTAAATCTGTTAAAGTAAACACTTACCGCGAACAGTTGCTATGTCGAGATACCTAGTCTGCTTGGTGTCTCTCCATAACATACAGAAAATGGTGGCAGACGCAAAAATATTTTTTCAACGAGATAGAAATGACAATTTTGCTAACATGCCACTTTTAAACCAGGTGTGTTTAATTGTGAGTAATTAAAAATTGAAAATGAATTTATTTTCCGCAAAACTTATGATGTAATGTTTAACTGTTGATTTGAAAAGACACCAATCGCGATGAAGGAACTTTTTCTGAACCAGGGTGCAGATTATCCGCTGGAGGGAGGGGGTCTTGGATTCTGGCCGGGAACCCATGATCGATCCATTTTTAGCGAGACAAGCGCTAGTATCGAGACTCTCACAGGGGTATCAAACCCAAAACATTACTCTCTCTAGGGATATTATATTCCAAAAGTCTCTGCTAGTCCTGCTAGGGATGTCAAATTCACTACTTCTACAGTTTGCCCACTCTGAAGTACAAAGTGACAACGAGTGCGTATACATCGCATTAACAGTGCGTAGTGCTGCGTCTCTGCTGCAGATATGCGTGCCTTCAAAGTCGGCACAATGTGTGCGTCCGCGTCTGTACTTTGTACTTCAGATTAGACTGACTGTAGTCTCCAAAGGGGTATACAATTTTATGAATCCATGCCCATCTTATTTTTCGGAATTTTTGATAAAAATAGAACAAACTTTTTGACTTTCAAAAGTCATTTATGGCACAATAATTGTCATATTTGTGTACCTGGTCTTATAGGGGGACCATAACCCCGAAACTCCCGGCGAAATCTAGCATATGAAAAGGTTTGACTACAAAAACGATTCTCTTATAAATGCATCTACGCAGTTTCCACCTCGATACACCCGATCACATAGATATTTCCAAGCACAGCGAGTCTACCCTCTACGCAGTCTGTTTTATACTACACGGTTGAGTGCATAGCATCATAAGAGCTGTGTGAGATCTAGTGGAAAATAGGCATCTGTGATTGGTTTTTGTCAAAACCTCAAGTGTTCCCTGCATCCAATCAGATGGGTTTTTTTATATTGAACGAAAGCGAACACTTAAAAACACTTTTTTCATCAAGTGTTCCTCACAATATTTTATGTCATTAAATGAAACAGCACACTTATATTGTCCATATACTAGCTTCATTTTAATGAGCAATAGCCAATTGTATTTAGATTGCAAATCTGGTGCAAAAAGTTACTATTTTCGCCTGTTTTGTCATACGGTTGTAAATTCTATAAACTATGGCTTTGCTAAAGAGCGCTTATAAATTGATATGTCCCGTTAGGGGTATGTTTTTATAGAAATCTGGTCCCACCAGGGGCGTGTTTTTATACAAATCTGGTCCCACTATAGGTACTAAAAAAAGTATATTATCCTCTAGGAACCCCGGATCTAGCATGCGTTCCCAGATAATCCTTGAGAACCCCTCCCCCGTGTTATCCTAATTATGTCCTAAGGCACTAACCTAACGCGTGCTGCTAATTATAATGATTTTATTGGCCGATGGTACACACGGTTACTAGGCCACTTTCGAATGGATGGTGTTGGCAATTTCCTTACTACTTCACCCGAAAACATGGACCCATTTACGGAATCAGGTTTGCTATATGCATGAAGACGTGTCATTACTTCTGGAAGCGATTTATGGTTAAGGACATATTTCGAACAAAAATCTGGCTTTATATTTTTCAGGACTTCTTTTTGGAAGTTTTTAAAACCAGCTATATGAATAATTCTATAGTTATCTGGTTGAAAGTCGACGTCATCGTAAATTAATATCCAAGATGCCAAAGATGTATCACCGAAATCAGTTTCGATCAAATCTATTGTGGCGTTGCATTGTTTCGTGCAATATTTACGTTTTGCGATTCTTTCTAACAAGTCTTTTATACCTATAACCACAAACATTTCATCTATATATGCAGTGGGGCTTAAACTGTGTTTATTGTGTGCCCAACCGTAGTATAACTTCGTTGATTTGACTTCATTAAGGGGTACTACACCCTGCCCAATTTATGCCCATTTTTTGCATTTTTCTCAAAATTATAGCGCATTGGGGACAAGTAAGATAGATATGTATATTATAGGGGCAAGGACTACAACTACTGCACTGGAAATTTTATTTCAGCACAGACAACAGTTGTGGAGTTACAGTCAAAAGTGAGGGAAACCAATATTTGATCAATAAATCAATAACTACTTGCTTTGAGTTGCTGAATTTTCAGTACAGTAGTTGTAGTCCTTGCCCTAGCCCCTATAATATAATATACATATCTTACTTGTCACCAATGTGCTATAATTTTTTAGAAAAATGCAAAAATAGGCACAAAATTGGACAGGGGTGTAGTACCCCCTTAAGTCGGTTTAACAACTGGGGACACATAGAAAAACATCATCATCTAGTTTGACCGCAAGTAACGTACCTGGATATTTTTCATAAATGTACTTATACCAAACGTATAATTTATATCCAAATTTTACAGCCCATCCACGATGTGTATCATTTAGGAAAAAAATATCGTTGTATTTATCCTTTTCTACAATTGTATCATTTGTTGGTTGATCGAGAAGGAATTTGTAGACTATTCTAAAAGGAAGCTTATCTTGTAAACTGTGTATAGTAGAAAGCCATGTGGATCGTGAGGCTTCCCTATAGTCACTGTGTAGTCCTGCTGACAATATGCCTAGTACTAAAAGGGGTCTGTTATCAATGGTTGGTAGCGGATGGCCGTCTTCAAGGTGAATCTCTCTCACCGGGCTAAGGGCAACAGGTTGCCAGTTCAGATGTATAGAGAATAACATACAGAAGCTGAAGACCAAAATAACCCAGAATATCAAAAACATCAGATACTTCAATCCACTCCGCTCCATGGTATTCTACAATACAATACAATACAATACAATACAATAAACGGAATTTATATAGCGCCTTGTATGAACAAAGCGCTTTACAATGATCTTAAAAGTACAACTTATACTACATCTTAGGCTACAATAAAATGTACAACTTAATTAAAAATAAAAAACTTAGTTTGGAAATAAATGGGTTTTCAGATTAGATTAAAAGTGGCCAGACTAGGTGAAGTACGAAGTTTTACATGTAATTGGTTCCAGAGAGCTGGCACAGAATTGCAGAAGGCATTATCCCCATATGTTGTGTGAGTTCTATTACATTCAAGCAGACTGTCATCAGCATGTGATCGTAGGAACATACCATCAGAAAATGTGTGAGTGTTGTTTCATGTCTACTTTTATAAGCGACTGTGAGTAGTTTGTAGGTAATACGCTCATTTACTGGAAGCCAGTGAAGCTCTTTCAGCAGAGGAGTGGTGTGTTCCATACGGTTTGCCTTGAAAACAAGTCTGACTGCTCTGTTTTGTATCTTTTGTAGTTTTTGTGTGTTTTTTACAGTTGTTCCATATAATAAAGAGTTACAATAATCAATTCGAGAAATAACAAGTGAGCGGACAGCATGGTTGCAAGTATCTTTATCAATATAACAGCGAATGCGTCCTATACAGGGTGTCCCAGAATGATCTGTACCGGGAAAGGTGGAATTTTTTAGATATGAAGGGCATGTTGAATGGTCATATTGTCTTGCATTTTTAGTTCTACATATACTTAGCTTTCTCAGATTTTTTAGATTTTAAAAATTGGACGTTTCTAGTAGAAGTTATAGAAGGTTGCGTAAAAATGGTGAATTCTAAGTTTTGACAACGCAACCTATTTTGAAAATCTGTAACATTACTAACCGTTCAGCACAAAGTTATTTGGAAAAAGTTATGCAGGTATTTTAGTTGTGCCCTGTTCATATTTCCACTAAATAGCCGATATCTATCTATTATTTATGACGTTACGAAGCAATCATTATATGGAATTAAGGATTTGTGGCCTAATCCCATTCTCTCTTTGGCGGTAGTTTCATTTGAAATGCATGCAGAGATCAAACTGGTTGTGGTACAGAAAAGACGGCTCCTCAATTTACTGTACAGTAGCGTGGATTTCTTTCAAAAACTTACTGGCAAACCGGCAGCTATGTTGAGACGCAAAGAAGATTCATTAGACAATAGTGTATAACGTAAAGAAGTTTGACGGAACTGTCAGGAATCGGCAGATACGTATCGTGCCATATTTCAAAGGTATGCGAGTCGTTTTTCATCGATTTTACATTATTGTATGCCACGCCAAAACAAATAAAGGTAGCGTGCTGAAATAAACAGAATAAGTAGGAGACATGTCCAGCATTATAATGCTGGTATCAAAAATAGATACACTGCCCGTCTTCTATTTTTAGTTATTTTTGCAAACACGGTACAAATCATTCTGGGACACCCTGTATTACGAAGATGATAATTTAAAGAGCGAGAGACAGCAGATATTTGAGATGACATAGACATGGTTGAATCAAAAAGAACTCAAAGGTTGCGTACAGAATCAGATGGTTTGATAATTGTTCCACATACGTAAAGAGTTGGTTCATATATGGTCGAATCCAACCAAAAGTGTCCACGGGCCAAAAATAAAAGTCCGAAATAAAAATGTCTCCACAATTTTTCCTTTTGCCCATTGATTGATGACATATTGGCCTTATAGGAACCAAAAGTGCCATTACTAATCTTGAAAAATAAATCCAGGACGTGTGATAGTAAATGTGATATCAAAACCCAATGTTACCTACGAATACCACTAGGATGCTTTCACTATCGCAATACTAATCAACCTAAAACAAATGGAATATTCCCATTAACGCTTTTTTCGTGTAATGTAGACCACAGGGTGTCAGGAAAATGCTAGCTCAACCAGAAAATATTTGTTTTCATTTTCATAACGCGATCAATATGATCTTAGTCAATTTATGCTAGTTTATTTTAAAAATGAAGTTTAGGTCAGTTTCTGTATTTTATTTATCAAATGAGTATGAATCAATTTACACATTGTATTAGAACGAGTAGGATATATGTTTTCAAGAATATTATGAATTATACGCATACACCTAACGCTTTATACAATGAAAAGGTGAAGAAACCCGAGTAATCGTATGTAACATGAGCGATTTAACAATATCTATATTGAGTTTAGAGGTTTAAATTTGGCTATTATGGTAATGAATTAATAAAATGGTAGTTTTTAGATCTCTTTCAGATGGTACGTCCAAATGAATAAATGCTATTACCTTAGATCAAAAAATGTTGATGCTTTTAGCAAGATTTTGACCACTTCATTTTGATATACAAGTAGTTAATCAGCAATTTTACATAATAAATAATTGTTGAATGAATCCGTATATGGGTAATAATAGTGTCCTGGGGTACCGCTTAAAGTTTTTGACAATTAATTTCCATTGGTAGAGACACTTCATTACACATGTCATGTATTATGCTGTATTCGTAAGTAACATTTCAGTATTTGTAGGTAAGAATTAGACTTTTGGTGGATATTGCAATCAAAACTTCATTTTATAAACCACTTTGAATGTATTATTTTTTTATGTGCGTTTATTGATACTTTAGACCCTATCATGTATTAATAATGTCGGTTCACAGCGGTTGAAAGAGGATTGAAGTAAGAAACAAAGGCACTAAAGTGACTTTAATTTGTAATTGCACACAAATCGCTTAACACCGTTATTGCAGACTTGTGAAGTCCATCTTGGAGTCAGTTACGTCTTGTGGCCTTTCGTTTGAGGGCAACTACAATTAGCGTTATACCAGGGTCCATCAATGTGTTGTCTAGATCATGAGACAATGAGAACAGTCGTTTTTCCATGGTATTCGTAGGTAACCTTAGCGAAAACGTCAAAAGTTACCTTCGAATAAATCAATTTGGACACAAATTACTCAGAAACCAGAAGGTCGGTAAACATTTAAAATAAAGCACACATGACAGTTGACAAATCCAAGTATTTATCCCTTCTAATCTTCTTTGAATCTGATTTTTCTTTCAAATGAGCAGACCGTCGTCTATTTCAGTACATATTTTTCACCAATTAAGCCGTATTCAGTTTTGCATGGTGGGCATGTATGTGAATTCGCAACTTTCATTGACATATGATTTGATAGCAAACATACAGGCCTTTGATATGTACCAATATGGGCATTGGCATGAATGGCGGTGTTTCACAATACTGTCATGATGTCAAATTGTATTCGTAGGTAACATTCGGTTACCGAAATTTACCTACGAATACTTGCTTTTATTGTTGACATCTCAGAAATATTTAAACGCAGGCTATTGAAACGTGGTAGAAATAAAGAGTGTATTACCCTGCACCTATTGCTTAACTATTGTTTACTATTCTCTCACTTTGTGGAAATGGCACAGCTTTTAACATGTATTCGGAGGGAATGCATATTTTTTACCAAACCTACCTTTGTGCCATTTAGAATTTCTGGCAGCTAAACACCATAATCAATATGTCCGAATGCAATGCATTTCAGCATTGGACATATCAAAGCTTGTATCAATTGCGCATTTATTAGTGATTTCCATTTTTTAAAGATATATCTAGTGCTATGAAAATTGTATTCGTAGGTAATGTAAAAAATACCACTCAAAAAATTATCACAAAAATTCATAATTATGTACAAATATGTGAAAAATTGAACAGGCAATCTTTGAATACACACCTTTCAGGAAATCAATTTAGATTCAATCCAATGACTTCTTTTCATAACTGATTTATATGTTTTTAAAAATACTTTAAGAAATATTTTGAAAAAATGGGTAAAAATAGCATGTTTTGGGGTCTCTGTGTCTAAGTTTTTTTCACAGAAGGGGTCTTATTATATATGGCGCGAAGCGTATGATCAAAACGAATAAACACAATACAAAAACGAATGCCAATTGATTAATACTTTTAAGTTATGGCCCTGAACATGCCGTGTACACTTTTCGTTGGATTCGACCATATATATATATTAAATTATATGCAGAGCTAGCAACAAAGAAACAGACTGAAACAGACTGATGTCGAAAGCTGAAAGAGGATACAAAATATTTGAATAAATATTTTTGTTAATATTTTGAGGTTAGGGGCTGGGTTATGGGCAAACTTAAAGTATACAGTTTGAAAGATGCCGCTAGATTAAAAAGTGCGAGGTCTTTGGTCAAAATTCTCTGATTGATAACTTTATCAACATCTTGTCCTCCTACAGCTGAAAAATCACTGGCGTGTGACCATTAATAAGTATTTGGTGGCTACTTTTGTGAACCGAGTACAAAAATCAGTTGCACGAAGTCAATAAAAATCAAAACAACATACAAATCACAAAAAAGTCTCACCACTTTCTTTACTGTTTACAGCTATTGGCAGTTTTAATATTAGTCTTCCACATTTTAGATTTTAGAGATGTAATTGAATAAAATTTGATAGGTGGGAGGAACTTAAAACAACGCCCAAACTTATTCAGTTCTAAATCTACCTTTGAAGCTAGCTAGAGTCTACACTCTGGCTGGAGTCTGAACATATAGGCTCACTAAGACTTGGAGAACATGTCTTCGAAATGATGGTGTTAAAATAAATCATAATGAAACTAACTGTATTGTTATTTATGTATGATGGAACAACAACCATCGAAACCATAAGAAAACCAGTGAATATTAACCGCTCGGCCACAAGACTTCGTAACACCTATGCAAAAGTGCAAGAAACTTTTTAACGTGTAAACCTATGCAAAAGTGCAAGAAACTTTTTAACACGTAATCCTATGCAAAAGTACAAGAAATTTTTTAACGCGCCGTAATCCTATGTAAAACTACAAGAACCTTTTTAACGTGTAAGCCTATGTAAAACTACAAGAAACTTTTTAACGTGTAAGCCTATGCAAAAGTGCAAGAAACTTTATAACACGTAATCCTATGCAAAAGTACAAGAAACTTTTTAACACGTAATCCTATGTAAAACAACAAGAAACTTTTTAACGTGTAAGCCTATGCAAAAGTGCAAGAAACTTTTTAACATGTAATCCTATGCAAAACTACAAGAAACTTTTTAACGTGTAAACCTATGCAAAAGTACAAGAAACTTTTTAACACGTATATGTAAAACTACAAGAAATTTTTTAACGTCTAAACCTAGTATGCAAAAGTGCAAGAAACCTTTTAAGGGTTGTGTAAAGCTATATCAGGTTGGTAGGGGTAAAAGTAAGATTATTGCCATTTTGACCAAAACACGTACGCATTTATGATTTGCCAAACAGAAACTAACAGAATAACACCTAAAAGTATCATTTTTTGATCATTTTGCATAAATACGACTTTCCACGATTTACAAAATGTTTGTACCGGGTGTGCCTGTTGTCAAGTCGATGACAGACACGCGTACCAACCTTGTATAATTATACTGAATTGTGATGTAACATTCCGTACAGAGGGTATTCAATACGGCGTGACAGAGCCATTATCATTCAAATAAAAGTCTGGCCTCCATAAGGTAACAATAAAACAGGTAATAGGTATGGCTGGTCGTGAAATCGATCTTGAAACCTGTCTCGCTGTCATCTTAAGCTACAGGGTGTCACTTGCATTTATTATGGAGTGCAGAATTAACCATCTATTTGTTGCCGAAATGAGTAACATGTAATTGTGGACATAGCTAGTTTAGTTCTTGCTCTGAGCCCTCGTAATATTGAAAACACATGAAAAGGTCACTTAATCCAATATCAAGAATTATTCAGTGTTTCAAGCTCTACATCTGTGCCAAATTTGGTGTATCTCCTATGACAACTGTATGATGTCTACACATAATTGCAAAGTAGGCCTATGCGATAGTGATAAAGCAGCAATGTCTTGTGCTTATGAAGCCTTTGCGCTGCAAGTTACACACATGCAATTTTTACACGTGCAAAACATCCAGTTTTAAGAATATCAATATCACGCCAAAACGAATGAAGTTTTTGCAATGAAAGTAACACAATAAGTGGGTGACATTTATGCCATTGTATTTCACGTACCGTACTCAAATTAAATACAATAACAGAGATGATTTTCATTTTGGACTTTACTAAGTCCAGATTTATTTTAAACTTGAAATTAAATTCACTTTGTGTAACAAGTATGATTTTGAATGTCCAATTTATTATCCATTCCAAAAGGAGCACCCCCCCTTCCAAGGTTATATGATTAGGATTTGGACTATTAGGTTAGGAATTGATATAGGATTAGGGTTTGCCTGTTAAGGGTATGTTAGGGTTAAGGTTGGGATTAGGGTTAGGTTAGGGTTAGGATTAGGATTAGGGTTAGGATTAGAATTACGGTTAGTGTTATGGCCCATGTTTAGGGTTTAGGGTTATAGGGTACCGTATGTAGGAGGGTCTGCAATTACCTTGGATAAAATACAGTTGTTTGTGTGGGTGTGTGTACATCTGTACAGGTACATGTATGGCTATGTGAATATAGGCCAGTGATTCATATGAAGAATGTGCATGGTCTTTTTATAGTACAAGGACAAATTGGCCAATGCCAGAGGCTATATGCATACCAATGTGTGTACATCTACAAATGAGAAATTTTTGGTGGTTTGCTTTTCATTGCAAATTGCAGTCATTTTAAATTATCGCAGTTTTTTTAATTGCAACTTCCTACACACAAAATGGCATTTAATTTACTCGCAACATTACGCGTCTGGTAAAGCCGTGAAATTGTGCCTATTTAGAGGATATCTCATCATTTGTATAATGTACATCATCACTATACTTGTCCATGTTATCAAAGATATGGCTATATGCAGCTGTGAATTTCCAGCCCCCCCCCCCTTATGGCCAGGGTACCAGGGGATGGGTGGCTGGGACTTATCCCAGGGCTAAATTTCAAAACTGTTAAACCTCCCGGCCAAGTCCCGGACGGGAAACAACACATGGCCGGCCCTACAGGGACAAATTTTGTGTCAATGCCCGTCTGTTATAATAAACTGCCCGGCTATTTTTTCCGGGTACTCTGCACTGCAGCCAGGGGTTGGAGTGGGTCAGGGACTCAGGGTTTCAATTGACAAGTGCATTATCAACAATCTTCATTTTCACGTGCATGAAATCTATAAGCTTAACTACTGAACATACGGGCCTATGCACCCCCCACAATCATAATTACTCACATCACTAGTATCACAGGGTCAGGCTTTCAATTGACAAGTGCATTATCAACAGCCTTGCATTTTCACGTGCATGAAATCTATAAGCTTAAATACTGAATATACAGGCCTATGTACCCCCCCCCTCAGCACACACACACAATCATAATTACTCACATCACTAGTATCACAGGGTCAGGCTTTCAATTGACAAGTGCATTATCAACAGCCTTGCATTTTCACGTGCATGAAATCTATAAGCTTAAATACTGAATATACAGGCCTATGTACCCCCCAGCACACACACACAATCATAATTACTCACATCACTAGTATCACAGGGTCAGGCTTTCAATTGACAAGTGCATTATCAATAGCCTTGCATTTTCACGTGCATGAAATCTATAAGCTTAAATACTGAATATACAGGCCTATGTACCCCCCCCCCCCTCAGCACACACACACAATCATAATTACTCACATCACTAGTATCACAGGGTCAGGGTTTCTATTGACAAGTGCATTATCAACAGCATTGCATTTTCCCGTGCATGAAATCTATAAGCTTAACATACAGGTCTATACCCCCCACAAACACACAATCATAATTACTCACATCACTAGTATCACAGACATTCAAATTCCATCATGAAATCTATTCGGCTTTCACAGTACACTGATTTTCAAGTTCAAACGCTAGCTCTTCAAAGGTGCTGAATTCGACCATCGTGCAAATCGACAGATATCGTATGAGGAAATTAACATAAGGGCGCACATCACTGAAAATGATGCCAGTTTTTCTCTATAAAAATGCTAATTAAAATCATTTAAACAATTTTTGATATCTGCCATCTGTGATACACTTGTAGGATTTAATATTACTAATCATTACCAATCCAAATTTAGCCAAAATTATGCAAATTTCTGCTCATTTTAATGCTTACTTTCAGAATCTATGTTTTTTTCTTAGAATAAAAATAAATTAAGATTTGTTCCAAGTCTACCATGTTACAATACTGATAATTCAATAAAAAAAACTTTTTAGACTGCAACAAGTCTGTCCTAAAACATTGTATTTATTTGGATAATGAATTGGAAATTCAAAATCATATTTGCTACACAAAGTAAAATTATTTGAAGTTTGAAATATATAGTGGACAAAATAAAGTCCAATTTGAAAGAATTTAATGTTCTAAGGTGTATGGCTCAAGGCTTGGATAGCAGTTATCCATGTTTGACCAATGCATGCATGGATAGCCCTAGTGAAATGGACATTGGATAGCTTTTATCCATAGTGCTGACTGCTGAGTGACCAGCATGGATAATTGCTATCCATTTTGCCTCTCAGTTTACATGTGTTTGGCCCAAGGCTTGGATAGCAGTTATCCATGCATACAAGTGAAATGGGAAAATAATGGATAGCTCTTATCCATCCCAGTGCTGACCAGCATGGATAATTGCTATCCATTTTGCTTGTCAGATTACATATTACAACAGAGATGATTTTCATTTTGGACTTTACTAAGTCCAGATTTATTTTAAACTTGAAATTAAATTCACTTTGTGTAACAAGTATGATTTTGAATGTCAATTTATTATCCATTCCAAAAGGAGCACCCCCTTCCAAGGCTATATGATTAGGATTTGGACTAAGGTTAGGAATTGATATAGGATTAGGGTTTGCCTGTTAAGGGTATGTTAGGGTTAAGGTTGGGATTAGGGTTAGGTTAGGGTTAGGATTAGGATTAGGGTTAGGATTAGAATTACGGTTAGTGTTATGGCCCATGTTTAGGGTTTAGGGTTATAGGGTACCGTATGTAGGAGGGGTCTGCAATTACCTTGGATAAAATACAGTTGTTTGTGTGGGTGTGTGTACATCTGTACAGGTACATGTATGGCTATGTGAATATAGGCCAGTGATTCATATGAAGAATGTGCATGGTCTTTCTATAGTACAAGGACAAATTGGCCAATGCCAGAGGCTATATGCATACCAATGTGTGTACATCTACAAATGAGAAATTTTTGGTGGTTTGCTTTTCATTGCAAATTGCAGTCATTTTAAATTATCGCAGTTTTTTTAATTGCAACTTCCTACACACAAAATGGCATTTAATTTACTCGCAACATTACGCGTCTGGTAAAGCCGTGAAATTGTGCCTATTTAGAGGATATCTCATCATTTGTATAATGTACATCATCACTATACTTGTCCATGTTATCAAAGATATGGCTATATGCAGCTGTGAATTTCCCGCCCCCCCCCCCCCCTTATGGCCAGGGTACTAGGGGGATGGGTGGCTGGGACTTATACCAGGGCTAAATTTCAAAAATGTTAAAACTCCCGGCCAAGTCCCGGACGGGAAACAACACATAGCCGGCCCTACAGGGACAAATTTTGTGTCAATGCCCGTCTGTTATAATAAACTGCCCGGCTATTTTTCCGGGTACTCTGCACTGCAGCCAGGGGTTGGAGTGGGTCAGGGACTCAGGGTTTCAATTGACAAGTGCATTATCAACAGTCTTCATTTTCACGTGCATGAAATCTATAAGCAACTACTGAACATACGGGCCTATGCACCCCCCCACAATCATAATTACTCACATCACTAGTATCACAGGGTCAGGCTTTCAATTGACAAGTGCATTATCAACAGCCTTGCATTTTCACGTGCATGAAATCTATAAGCTTAAATACTGAATATACAGGCCTATGTACCCCCCCCTCAGCACACACACACAATCATAATTACTCACATCACTAGTATCACAGGGTCAGGCGTTCAATTGACAAGTGCATTATCAACAGCCTTGCATTTTCACGTGCATGAAATCTATAAGCTTAAATACTGAATATACAGGCCTATGTACCCCCCCCAGCACACACACACACAATCATAATTACTCACATCACTAGTATCACAGGGTCAGGCTTTCAATTGACAAGTGCATTATCAACAGCCTTGCATTTTCACGTGCATGAAATCTATAAGCTTAAATACTGAATATACAGGCCTATGTAACCCCCCCCAGCACACACACACAAATCATAATTACTCACATCACTAGTATCACAGGGTCAGGGTTTCTATTGACAAGTGCATTATCAACAGCATTGCATTTTCACGTGCATGAAATCTATAAGCTTAACATACAGGTCTATACCCCCCCACAAACACACAATCATAATTACTCACATCACTAGTATCACAGACATTCAAATTCCATCATGAAATCTATTCGGCTTTCACAGTACACTGATTTTCAAGTTCAAACGCTAGCTCTTCAAAGGTGCTGAATTCGACCATCGTGCAAATCGCCAGATATCGTATGAGGAAATTAACATAAGGGCGCACATCACTGAAAATGATGCCAGTTTTTCTCTATTTTTATGCTAATTAAAATCATTTAAACAATTTTTGATATCTGCCATCTGTGATACACTTGTAGGATTTAATATTACTAATCATTACCAATCCAAATTTAGCCAAAATTATGCAAATTTCTGCTCATTTTAATGCTTACTTAGAATAAAAATAAATTAAGATTTGTTCCAAGTCTACCATGTTACAATACTGATAATTCAATAAAAAAAATTTTTTAGACTGCAACAAGTCTGTTCTGCTCATTTTAATGCTTACTTAGAATAAAAATAAATTAAGATTTGTTCCAAGTCTACCATGTTACAATACTGATAATTCAATTAAAAAAAAACTTTTTAGACTGCAACAAGTCTGTCCTAAAACATTGTATTTATTTGGATAATGAATTGGAAATTCAAAATCATATTTGCTACACAAAGTAAAATTATTTGAAGTTTGAAATATATAGTGGACAAAATAAAGTCCAATTTGAAAGAATTTAATGTTCAATGTTGATTAATGTTTTCAAACACGGTATAGATCATTCTGGAACTCCCTGTATCTTAGAACCGTCCTTCAACACAGGTGACAGTATAATTGTTATATTGTTCCGGTCCATTTACGACATAGCCTTCCTGATTTTAATACACGATGATACAATAAAACATGAGCTCGGTTTGAATGGTTGTGGAATCAAACTAGAGACCTGTTCCTTTGTCACATTAATAGACCTGATAAATCAAGCAGAACGATTTCATCACAAATCCTTTCACAGAATTGACCGTGTTTCCAGCGCTGCAGTGTTGGTATTAACTTTGGGCTTCTTATGAATTGATTGTCAATACATTACAGGTATATACATTAAAACTCAAACGGGAGAAAGAATCGCGCATACGCACGTTAGAACATTTTAAACATTGTTTTAAAATTGAATACCTGAGTGGAAGAAGGGCCCAACTCCATCAGAACTGTTTTTGAGATATTAAGAAAAAACTTAATATTTGGAAAAGTTTTATAGACAGAATGTTTTCATCTTCAGGGGACCTATAATACATGAACATACAATATTACATACATTCGAAATTATATATCATGTTTCCATGGTAACGGTACAGGTCTTAATACGAGCTGGAGTTGGGCCCTTCTTCCACTAATATACTGAAAGTGCCAGTTCCGTTTTATAAATAGCTACAGAAATTAGGTAATCACCATTAATTGCACAAGTAGAACTCATGTAATATGTTAGGAAGAAAGTTTATAGTAGTGAAAAGCAGATTTCATGGATGAACAAAATTCCTCTTTAACCCTATATTTGTGGAAGAAGGGCCAAACTCCATGGAGTTGGGCCTTTCTTCCATGAAAACCATGATTAAGTGGACATGGAAGACTATTTAGAGAGTGGATTTTGGCTCATCTTTCACACATAAGGAAGAACAGTCTGCTGGCAATAAAATGCTGGGTCTAACTCATTTTGGTAAAAAAATTGGAGTTGGGCCCTTCTTCCACTCAGGTATTCAATTGTATATTACAATTTATTTACATTAACATTGTACCCTAAATAACATGGACATTTGGGTGATATATTGATGTAGTTACGGGCCATATTTAGTGCCGATTTGTCCCAATTTGCTTTTGACTTGCCTGGCAACACATGGCTTGTCGTGTGAAGAAGCTTGAAGACAAAGTTGGAGACCCATAAGGAATTATATTTGTTCTCAAACGGAATCATGATAAAAATCGTAAGTAAAAGTAATTAAATAACATAGCGCTATTAGCTCGCCTATGAACCTTGGCATTCGTTAGTTAACCGGATAAATAACTTTGGCAAAACTGACAAATTTGTACCAAAATTGGCGTTAACTCGTTACTGTCGAAAATGCACAAAATATGGCTTCCGTGAATCTAAACAAATTGATATTTAAAAATTGGTTAATTGTATTACCATAAATCGAACATGGACATGCAGGATGGTATCTCTAGAAGTCTTTTTGCCTAAAAATTGGAATTTTGTTGAATTTAAAGTAACAAAATAACATGCGCCAGACAGTGGTCGACGAGAGTGTAAAATCAGGTAGTATTTTGTGTATTGACGAGCTTCGAACATGCCTTCGTTGCATTCCGAAGTCGCAAATATCTATCATAATTCTTATTTCAAGGTCCTGTAAATACCTCAGCAAAAAGATAGGGTCATCGTCCAACACGGACTGCTCGAAAAGAGTTCACCTATAAAAAAAACTGCGTGGGCTGTTATGCGTCGTTATATGTACAGGCATATTTGAAGAATTTCCTATCAACTAATAATATTAAGATTGCTAAAATATTAATCTAAAGATTTCAATCTTAAATGTGCACCATAAATTTTGCACCTGAGATAGATCATGGAAGAAAGAGATAAGAAGGAACCACAACGAACGCATTCACTTTGTTCACTCCCTTTACCGACATTTAATTCACATTGTTATTCATGAGGATTTACTTTGATCAATATCCATTAGTTTGGTATTGTACTCCATGCATTTGCATGTCTCCTGGAGCGTGTCTAGATGATGATTTGAACTAATGACCTTCCGTGCAAGCACACTACGTGATTTTCTCTGGTGACATGATCATCGGTCATTTTCGGTAATTTCCGTGCGTGATCGAATCGATTCGGCGATACCGTAATTTTTCGAAAAACACCCTTCTTGCATGCTTAGAATGTTTGACTTGACAACAAGATGGCGCCCTTCATCTCTATCTTCCATTTTGCCCAATTTTCCCGAACTTTGATGACTTTTTTCTCAGAGTTGGCAGTCTTTGGCACTGAAACGAGTTAGCTAGTTACGATTATACACATGTAAGCTATTAAATTCATCAGGTTTTATGTACCGGACTCAACCGGAACATTTTGAATTATTTAATAACATAACATCTATTTTTCATCGAAAATTTACGCAATGAAGTCACCAAAATCTTACCTTATTTGATCAAGATGAAACTCGGCAAAAAACGACAGATTTAAAGTACATTTTCTACACAATACGATCGAGAAAGCAGTTTGACTGTAAACCCCGAAATAAAGCTACTATGCATGCTCAAAGCATCAGGGAAATTCCAGAATCTTACTTCCGGTAGCGTTTGTTGTTCGTGGATGGGTTTGTTATAGTTTTTTTCCAGTAATGATTTCGCCAAGCAGCGATTGCGGTAAATGGACTATACATGAAAGGAAGTACCATTGATAGCTTTTCTTTTCATGCGTCAATAGATAAGCGGATTAAAACTTGGCCGATTGAAGTCGTTGTGGTTCCTTCTTATCTCTTTCTTCCATGGATAGATATTGTTAGGCAAAATTCACAGCAAACATGGCAGTTTTCTCCCATTTCGGAGATATTTGAGACAATACAGCTCGACCCCTTAACACGTAATCCTATGCAAAAGTACAAAAAACTTTTTAACGTGTAAACCTATGCAAAAGTGCAAGAAACTTTTTAACACGTAATCCTATACAAAAGTACAAGAAACTTTTTAACGTGTAAGGCTATGCAAAAGTGCAAGAAACTTTTTAGCATATAATCCTATGCAAAACTACAAGAAACTTTTTAACACGTAATCCTATGTAAAACTACAAGAAACTTTTTAACACGTAATCCTATGTAAAACTACAAGAAACTTTTTAACGTGTAAAGTTAAAAAAAAAATTAAAAAAAACCATTTCATACATTTCGCACGTTAAAAAGTTTCTTGTAGTTTTACATAGGATTACGTGTTAAATTTAGAAATAAGCCACGCTGTCTCAAAATGCACGAAGACCTATTTAAAATTCAAAACTTGCGCCAGACGAAACCTTTGTAATTGTGTATTTTTTGTGCTAATTGTTGGTCAATGACAGGAGTGAAGTTCGAGTACATGACAAGTAAATGGGGATTAAAATCGATTGTATTTCTTTCATGCATATAAAACAATCATCACTTTTCAAAGACAAGCCAAACGTGTTTACTAATTACATGTATGCCTAACGCATATGTATGCCTTACTTTTAGCAATCGGACAAATCCCATTGAATTATGTGTGGACAAAGTGATTTTTGACCCTCGGACTAGCACCATTTTGTTAATTTAGCTTCTTTTGCTTTCATTTCTTCAATACCTACTCTTAGAAAGATATGCATTTAGAATATGTAACATTATCATGAATAGCTCTTCTATAATTCGAGCAACCACCCTCTGAAATTGGGTAAAGTTGTTTTTGGCCCTCACTGTTTGTGCTCAATGCTTCTTGTAGTTTCAACTGATGGTGCCATAATGGTGAACACCTCTTGGTATCAAATATATTGTACTACTCTTTTTAATCCATTTCAATCTGCCGGATATTCGTTTCTCCACGCTTGGACTTATCAAGCTTGATTCATGCACGAAGATAGGGGTGTGGGCAATTTTGAAATCAGTGTCCGATTAGGCTTAAACCAAGTACAAATAACCATTTATATGTCTTGAAACAGATTCATCGGGATCGTTCACAGTTCATTAGATTGATAAAGGTTCTTTTTCAGATCCAATAAAATGATACTACTCACTTAGAAATATTTCAATTCCTATCAGGAATCTTGTTCACTCTAGTTTAGAAGTGTTGCCGGATCTAAAAACATCTAGAAACACCAGTACCAGAGTGAACAAGATTCCTGATAGGAATTGAAATATTTCTGAGTGAGTAGCATCATTTTATTGGATCTGAAAAAGAACCTTTATTAATCTAACGTTTTAGCCAAGGGTTAAATCCTTGTTTAGGGTGCTTTTCAAAAGTTGATTATCGCGGATGGTGTACAAGCTACAGTGGGAGTGACCCCTCGGGAAATAAACAAGTAGTATTGAAGTTTAAATTAATAATTTTCATATAAAATTGTGTTTTCATATTAAAGCAATAATGTGCAATTTCCATGAAAAAAATTCTTATTTGTTTCCACAATTTGTTAGTTGTCACTGACCAAATGTTGTCCCCTTGCCTTCTCCCCATTACCACCGGGCTCATAATTCTGGCATTTCACTATACGATGCGCCGCCAGCGGTTGCTCTTGCCTGTCCAACTTTTGACCTTCAGGGTCGACATCGCCGTTCCAGCCACCATTGAATTTTCACACGAGTGACGAGTGTGATAATAATAATGTTTGAAACAACCCCACGAAGGATTCCGTGTGTTCAATAGATAGAAAATGGATTTATTTCAATTGTGAAGTACTGTTTGCTGCGCATTTGCGTTTAACATCGTTATATTGACATTTAAGAGAACTTATCTGAGAAATACAGATGCCATGGGAAAAAGGTGGAAGATGGGGGTCAGCAAATTTCAACCATATTTTGGCAATTTAATAAGTTTGGATAAGTGTTCATAATAATCAGTATAAAAAAATCTGCTATGCCCCCTCCTGGGAAATATGGGACCGCCCTAAAATATGCCCCACACACGTATTTCCCTGACTTGTAAAATGCCGTTTTATACCATTTTTGAAGAAATGTTTGGGACCTAAGACAAGTATCTATGAAAGTAAATTTTCTATACACCATCTTTCATCCTTTATCTTTATGAAAAAATATAAAACAACAAATGTTTATATTGGGATGTTCCATTTATGAACAGGGGTGGTGGCCTATATTTCACATTTTAAAACAAAAGAAAAAAAGTGAAATATCCCTCTACTTTGTGACGTCATTGTAGGAGTTCCTCAATCTTTCTCAAATTGTTCATTACAGGAGAGAACCTCTGTACATAGGTCATTTATATAATGCAATAAAAATCATGGAGACTTGTTTACTTTTCATAAAACACAAACATGGATTTTCCCAATATGTGACATTGGAATAATGATGCTGTATACAACACCAACATCAAATGTAAGATATTTTCACTGTAGCAGTCCCTTTTCTTGAGCCAATAGTCAGTTATTGCATTGAGGAGTTAAGAACCACATTTAAGAATGCAAAAGTGCAGGGGTAGGTGTTTCTCTTTTACAGCATATTAGTAAAATCTCCAGTAGATAATGCTCCTTGAATATGAGCCCTTACCTCATGTCAAAAGCTCGTATTCACATGATACATGTTAGTGGTATTTTGATTATTTTGAAAATCACAAGCTCCTATTCTGATTCTTAATCATTTCACATGCATCCGTACTTTAGCTATAGGAACTAGGCCTAGTAGGGCCCCATACCCCAAAATACTAAATCCTAATAACCTGGGGTAGATCTTAATACAAGGAGTGAGCTATAAATGGGTCTTGTTTTGTTTTGCTTCGGGATAAGGTTTTTCTTATGTTCTATCTATTTGACCTAGGCCTATCTCAACATGAAATTACAAAATGTTAAGCCTGGGTTTCAAAAATGTAATATGCACGGCAAAATCCAAAATGGCCGCATTCAGTTTTCCCCTGAAAATCACATTTTTAGCCATAACTTTGTCATTTTTGGGTCTTTTTACTTGGTTATGGTGTCTATGTCTATGTTTTTGGGTCAATAAATCTATTTATGCAGTTAGAAGTAGTCTCAAATATTCATATGTTGAGTTACGACCATTTCTGACCCAAATGCACCCATTTTAACCCCCAAAACCCGAAAAGGTTGATCCAATTTTTTCAGCTAGGACGGCTCTCGAAAATCTAAAATATGGGGAGGGGGGGTAGGAGGTAAAACTTTTCACAAATTTTTTTCAAGTATAATTTTATAGGTGTTACATCCCCTTCATACCCTCATCACCTACAGGTGTTGCCATGTTGACAGTCAAAATGGTATAGTTTCTGTAATTTTCCATAATTTTTCATTGATAATTATTCTTGGCGCCCTTAAGTCCCGCACTTTTTCTTTAGTCTTTTTGCCGCCCTTTATCTTCCGCCGCCCTTCTTTTTGCTGCCCCTGATTTAACCCCAGGGGCTCTCGTGCCCCAAAGCCCCCCCTCCCCCAAAAAATACGCGCATGATGTGAACATGACCTTAAACATTTTACCCCCGAATAGCCAGTATCAGGGGTAATAAATTGTCTCTTCCTGATCTTTTTGTTTTTTACCAGACCCTGTTTTTACAGTCAGCGCGGGGAGCTCCAACCAAGCCATGTGTATTTAACCCTTGCACATCTACGGTGACAGTGGTATGTTAAAATAAGATCAGGGAAAGAAAATTTATTATCCCAGATACTAACTATTTGGGAGTAAAATTTTTAAGAACTTCTCCACAATATGACGTAAAATTTACAAAAAAAGTAATATAAATGGCTAGTTGCTATGTTGCTACGGAAACTGATAACTGCGTGTCACAGGCACAATCTCAATGTGCTGCATAATAGTGTCCTAGATATCATCAGTGCCATGTGGTCGCTGCTAAATTTCATCTCCGGTATCGGTACCAACGCGCATCAGATGATCTACTCGAAAGTTTTGTCCCCCCGCGTTTCGTCCCCATTATCATCAAGGTAAAACTTTTTGTTGCATCTCTAATCCCAGATGACAGCAACAACATGTTTCTGTGACCTATGACCTATGGATTTTGGGCAGTTTGACCCCAAATCGACAAATTTGTTGTATTATAGGTGTATTATTGATAAACATGGATTCTTTAATTTTAAGCTAAAATGTATTAGGAGATAATTTTCAAAGAGAAGGTAGTTGCCATTCGTTGGAAGAAAAAGGTAATATTCTTTTGAGGGTGCATAAAGCATGAAAAAAGGTTATTTTTAAATCAGCACAGACGGAATATTAGAACTGACCCGGGGTACTGACCCCAACTAATTATGGAATAGTCCTGTTCTAAGCATTTATTCAAGACAATTTAGGTCCAATTTATTATGTAATAGTGTTGTTGATGTTTTTTTACTTCTGATAGGCTCCCTTTTCATCAAATTTCATTTCCAAGCTTGGAAAACCACTGAGTTTAGCATGAAAATACCGCAATTTTTCTGAAAAAAGAGCATAAAGTAAGATGTGCTCATTTTAAAATGGAAAAAATCTCCATGATTTTTATTTACTCAATTGTTTAACCTATATTTACTTTATCCAACAAATAAATAACTTTGACAAAAATATTGAGGAACTCTCATAATCATCTTGCAAACTTGGCTTCAAAATTAGGATTTTTCACATTTATATACAAGTGCTGAAAAGGCCATTACACCCCTCTCTGAAAATGGAACAACCCAAACGTTGTCCAAAGAATTTGTAATTGTTATGTCGAGACAAAATGTGTATAATTACTTTGAAGTATAAATAAAATGTCTGCAGATCCGCGTTATTATGTGGTTCTAATCAAAAGGTTATTTTTAAATCAGCACAGACGGAATTTTAGTACTGACCCGGGGTACTGACCCCCAACTAATTATGGAATAGTCCTGTTCTAAGCCTTTATCACTTAAGGCCCCAATTATTATGTAATAGCGTTGTTGATGCTGTTTACTTCTAATATGCTCCCTTTTCATCAAATTCATTTTCAAGCTTGGAAAATCACCGAACCTGAGTTAAGCATGAAAATACCGCAATTTTGCACTTTTCGGAAAAAAAGCATAAAGTAAGATGTGCTCATTTTGAAACGGAAAAAGTATCCACGATTTTTATTTGCTCAATTGTTTAACCTATATTTACTTTATCCAACAAGTAAATAACTTTAACAAAAATATTGAGGAACTCTCATAATCATCTTGCAAACTTGGATTCAAAATTAGGATTTTTCACATTTATACAATTGCTGAAAAGGTCATTACATCCCTCTCTGAAAATGGAACAACCCAAACGTTGTCCAAAGAATTTTTAATTGTTATGTCGAGACAAAATGTGTATAATTACTGTGAAGTATAAATAAAATGTCTGCAGATGCGCGTTACTACGTGGTTCTAATCAAAAGTTAGTGCACATTTCAAAGTTTTTGTGTCTGAGAAGACATTTCATGGGGGTCAATTTGAGGGGGGTCCAGTATCTCCCAGTAGGGGGTCCTCAAAATTTTTTTATACCTCCACTGTAAATACTCATGGACACATGTTTGATTGACAAAATATGAACAAAATTTTCTGACCCCCATCTTCCACCTACCATCTGAGTCTATCGGATAAACTCTCTTAAACACAAAATGACATTATGTTCCTGTGTCATATTCGTACTACGCGGGCTTTGGATGTCGACATTTTCCCATTATGCACTGCGTGTTTTGACCTCTCACCCAGCAAACGATGGGGCGCATATTCGCTACTTGCACGGTTCCGCCATTATGCACTATGTGCGGGAGAGCCTCGAACTGGCAGCATACATGAATGGGAATTGAACTAGTCATAACGTTCTGTGTAAGGTTACATAATTCTTCCTTTCATGTATGCTGCCAGTTCGAGGCTCTCCCGCACATAGTGCATAATGGCGGAACCGTGCAAGTAGCGAATGGAAGCATAAGTGTATCATTTCGAGCAAAACCCAAGAATCGGTCGCTATACCCGGGTTTCGCAAGCCCATTCTTGGGTTTTGCTCCCCAAACTAAGGAATAGCTCACCAAAACTCAAATCGGGTAGCAATTCTAGGGTTTTGCAGGCCATTCCTAAGAATGGGCAGCAATACTATAGTAGGCCTATAGCCTCCGAATCTTGGGTTTAGCCAAGCAAATTCAAATCCGGGTAGCTATTTTAAGGTTTTGAAGCCCATTCCTAGGAATAGCCCGCAAAACCAGGGTATAGCCCCCGAATCTTAGGTTTAGCACGGTGAAACTCAAATCGGGAAGCAATTCTAGAGTTTTGAAGGCTATTCCTAGGAATAGCTAGCAATACCATGCATGGTATAGCCTCCAAATCTTAGGTTTAGCTCGGTAAAACTCAAATCGGGTAGCGATTCTATGGTTTGGGGCTATTCCTAGGAATAGCGAGCAAAACCAGGGTTTAGCCGCAAAACCCTAGTTTCGCTCCCCATTCCAGGGTTTAGCTATATGGAAACCTTGAATCGGGCTTGGAAACCCTGAATCGGGTCTGAAAACACTGAATCAGTTGTGATTCCGCAATTTGATACGGTATTCGTGACCTTAAATATTTATCTTGTTTATACGGTGTGTCGAACAGCATGATGCCAGCATTTTCTGCAAGAATACAAGAGGTCATTAATTTTGATCTTTCTATTTCTATGTCCAAAATATTATGATATGTTAGGCATGCATGCATGTTTGTTCCTCTTTGTCGTTAATGTATTAATTATCATCATCATCATTATCATCATCATCATTATCATCATCATCATCATCAACATCAACATCATCATCATCATCATCATCATCATCATCATCATGAAAATAAATATTGTTTACACTAGAAAACAGGGAGGGTGTTAGACCTAATCATTTATGACACATGTATTTCTTTCTTTCTTTATTTACTTATTTATTTATTTATTTATTTATTTATTTATTTATTTATTTATTTATTTATTTATTTATTTATTTATTTAAATACGTAAATTGGCAGTGAATGTAGTGATAAACATGATAAAAACAATATCGTGAAGACAATCCAACAATTCATTTCATGTGTTAAAACATGTATTTTACTCGAAAATAAGGCATTGTTTTTTAATACACTTTTTAATTGGGCAATGCCGTCCACATGGTAGCGTCATAACATTCATGTCACTACAAGGTTAGTTAATATTATTAACCCTCTCCACGCGGGTGTCACAAGGTGTTGAGTCGACTTCAGACGACAAGTTTAAAAACAAATTTAAAAATTTCAGAACTGTAAATTTTCATGACCATATTTGGAATAGGCATGAAAATGCATTGAAATGCCTAGTATTTGTTCAGAGGTTCTTGAGATAGCTCTTGATATTTTGAGAAAATAGTAAGTATCTCAAAACTTGGACTTTTTATGCGGAAGGCAATGGCCAGCACGCAGAGCATTAATGACATTTGCGGAATTTTACCGTATCTCGTATTAACATACTAGTAATTAGAAGTCCTTCGGCTTTTAATACCATGTTTACGAGCAAAACTTCTTTTCAGCTGCGAATCCGGGGCTTAGCGGCACAAGTGTATCATTTACGAGCAAAACTGTGGTTTTGCTGCCCATTCTTGGGTTTAGCCACGAAACCCTAGATTCGCCACCAAAACCTGGGTTTAGCGACACAAGTGTATCATTTTCGAGCCAAACCGTGGTATTGCTACCTATTCCTTGGTTTGGGGAGCAAAACCCAAGAATTGGTCGCTATACCTGGGTTTCAATAGCCCATTCTTGGGTTTTGCTTGCTATTCCTAGGAATAGGCTTCAAAACTCTAAAATTGCTCCCCGATTTGAGTTTTACCGAGCCAAACCTAAGATTCGGGTGCTATACCCTGGTTTTGCGGGCTATTCCTAGGAATGGGCTTCAAAACCTTAGAATACTGAGCTACCCGGATTTGAGTTTTGCCTGGCTAAACCCAAGATTCGGCGGCTATACCATAGTATTGCTGCCCATTCTTAGGAATGGATAGCAAAACCCTAGAATCGCTACCCGATTTGAGTTTTGCTGAGCTATTCCTTAGTTTTGGGAGCAAAACCTAAGAATGGGTTGGCAAAACCAGGGTATAGCGACCGATGCTTGGGTTTTGCTCAAAATGATACACTTATGCTTCCATAGGCGCATCGTATTGTGAAATGCCAGAATTATTGCACAGCCCAGGCACAGCCAATAGAAATCAGCATCCATCTGTGTCCTTACTAAAAATTATGTTTTGGTACCGCTTTAGTCCAATATAACAGTGGTAAATATAAGTAATCTCTCGTTTTCTTTAACTTGGTCAACATATCGTTTATTATCATCCGTGTACCAACATTTGTAATTCTCTAATTTTGAATGCCATGATTTCCCGTCATAGAAATCCGCATTTTTATTAATTTTTCTTTGTAACGGCTTAAAATCGACAAAATTAGCTGTCCATTACAGGGGCGTTTATTCTTCCAGAAAATGTAAATTATTCCCTCACCCTACAGCGGTGTGTCGCATCCTTCCCCACAAAAATGGACCCAAAAGGGATCGTTTTATGCTGGCTGCTACCTACAAATACTTTTTCTTGTTCCCTCCCTTCCCTGACTAAATACTAGTATAGTATTTGTCAGACCCAGGAAGTTATGCAACTGTTAGGCTGTGAGCTAATTGTTCTATTTTGTCTTCCCTACAAACCAGTCCTGTATTCACTATTTATAAATAGCAATATATAAATTCTTTATAGAGAGAAATGGAGGTTGCCATTATGGCTGGGCGCCAGTATGTCTGGAGAGTTGACCTCTAGCACAGTGGGTGGTCTTCCTGTACTTTTCAATGGTAAGGCAGTTGACTTCAGCAACTAGTCGCTCAAAATTTGGTGTGTTTTACCGAACAAGAGCACCAATGGCGCTGTGGCTCTGCGCTTTTTCGTAACAGTGAAAGTAATTGTTCTTGGAGTCGATTGTGCAATGTGACAGATCACATTCAATGGGTACATCTCATTTGCAGAGCATATAAGAATACATCAATCAATTTAGGGAATTACTATTTAGCGACATGAATCGAATCGGGTGGAATTGGATAGAAATGGGTCCAAATGGACCGAAACTGATCAAAATACATAGGCCACTGTCAAGAATAGTGTTGTCTGTTTATACTAATTCGATCTCAGTTGACCCCAGGTGACCCTGAAATGGCCTTACAAAACTTTAGCTCTAAACAGTGACTAACCACCAGGTTTCATGCCTATTCAACAGTTTTACTCATTTGACCTCAGATAACCCCTGGTGATCCCAAAATGCCCTTCCAAAAATGTGACTGCAAATGTTGACTGCATCCACCAAGTTTCATGTCTGTCCAAAAGTTTTTACTAATTTTACCTCAGATGACCCCTGGTGACCCAAAATGACCTTCAACAAATTTGACTCCAAATGTTGACTTCCCACAAAGTTTCATGCCCATGTGACAGCTGTTACTAAATTGACCTCAGATGACCCATGGTGACCCTGAAATGACCTTCCATAAATTTGGCTCTAAATGTTGACTGTAGGCCCTACCTATCATGTTTCATGCTCATATAACAGGTTTTACTAATTTGACTTTAAATGACCCCTGGATGACCTCAGGTGACCCTGAAATGACCTTCCCAAAATTGGGCTCTAAATGGCGACTGTACCCGCCAAGATTCATGCCCATCCGACAGTTTTTACTAAGTTGACCTCAGATGACCCCTGGTGACCCCAAAATGACCTCCAAAAAGTTAAACTCCAAATGTTGACTGTACCCACCAAGTTTCATGCTCATCCGACAATTTTTACTAATTTGACCTCAAATGACCCCTAGTGACCCCAAAATGACCTTCCAAAAATTTGACTCTCAATGTTGACTGTACCCACCAAGTTTCATGCCCATCCGACAGTTGTTACTAATTTGACCTCAAATGACCCTGGTGACCCCAAAATGACCTTCCAAAAATTTGACTCAAAATGTTGACTGTACCCACCAAGTTTCATACCCATATGACAGTTTTACGAATTAGACCTCAGATGACCCCAAAATGACCTTTTAATAATTTGACTCCAAATGTTGACTATACCCACAAAGTTTCATGCCCATACAACAATTGTTACTAATTTGACCTCAGATGACCCATGGTGACCCTGAAATGACCTTCCAAAAATTTGACTCTAAATCTTGACTGCACCCACCAAGTTTCATGCCCATACAACAGTTTTTACTAATTTGACCACAAACGACCGCTGGTGACCCCAAAATGACCTTCTTAAAATTTGGCTCTAAATGTTGACTACACCCACCAAGTTTCATACCCATACGACAGTTTTTACTAATTTGACCTCAAATGACCCCTGGTGACCCCGAAATGACCTTCCCAATATTTGGCTCTAAATGTTGACTGCACCCACCAAGTTTCATGCCCATACGACAGTTTTTACTAATATGACCTCAAATGACCCCGAAATGACCTTCCCAAAATTTGACTCTAAATGTTGACTGCACCCACCAAGTTTCATGCCCATGCAACAGTTTTTACTAATTTGACCTCAAATGACCCCCAGTGACCCCGAAATGACCTTCCCAATATTTGGCTCTAAATGTTGACTGCACCCATCAAGTTTCATGCCCATACGACAGTTTTTACTAATTTGACCTCAAATGACCCTTGGTGACCCCGAAATGACCTTCCCAAAATTGGACTCTAAATGTTGACTGCACCCACCAAGTTTCATGCCCATGCGACAGTTTTTACTAATTTGACCTCAAATGACCCCCAGTGACCCCAGAAATGACCTTTCCAAAATTTGGCTCTAAATGTTGACTACACCCACCAAGTTTCATACCCATATGACAGTTTTACTAATTTGACCTCAAATGACCCTGGTGACCCTGAAATGACCTTCCCAATATTTGGCTCTAAATGTTGACTGCACCCACCAAGTTTCATGCCCATACGACAGTTTTTACTAATTTGACCTCAAATGACCCTTGGTGACCCCGAAATGACCTTCCCAAAATTCGCCTCTAAATGTTGACTGCACCCACCAAGTTTCATGCACATACGACAGTTTTTACTAATTTGACCTAAAATGACCCTTGGTGACCCCGAAATGACCCTCCCAAGATTTGGCTCTAAATGTTGACTGCACCCATCAAGTTTCATGCCCATACGACAGTTTTTACTAATTTGACCTCAAATGACCCTTGGTGACCCCGAAATGACCTTCCCAAAATTGGACTCTAAATGTTGACTGCACCCACCAAGTTTCATGCCCATACAACAGTTTTTACTAATTTGACCTCAAATGACCCCAGGTGACCCCGAAATGACCTTCCAAAAAATTTGACTCTAAATGTTGACTACACCCACCAAGTTTCATACCCATATGACAGTTTTTACTAATTTGACCTCAAATGACCCCTGGTGACCCCGAAATGACCTTCCCAATATTTGGCTCTAAATGTTGACTGCACCCACCAAGTTTCATGCCCATACGACAGTTTTTACTAATTTGACCTCAAATGACCCTTGGTGACCCCGAAATGACCTTCCCAAAATTCGGCTCTAAATGTTGACTGCACCCACCAAGTTTCATGCCCATACGACAGTTTTTACTAATTTGACCTCAAATGACCCCCGGTGACCCCGAAATGACCTTTCCAAAATTTGGCTCTAAATGTTGACTGCACCCACCAAGTTTCATGCCCATACGAGTTTTTACTAATTCGACCTCAGATAACCCCTGGTGACCCCGAAATGACCTTCCAAATATTTGACTCCAAATGTTGACTGTATCCACCAAATTTCATGTCCATTCGGCAGTTTTTACTTATTTGACCTCAGATGACCTCTGGTGACCCCGAAATGACCTTCACAAAAATTGGCTATAAATGTTGATTGTACCCACCAAGTTTCATACCCATACGATAGTTTTTACTAATTTGACCTCAGATGACCCTGGTGACCCCAATTTACCTTCCAAAAATTTGACTCCAAATGTTGACTGTACCCACCCCAGTTTCATGCCCTTACAACAGTTGTTACTAATTTCCGTAAGCAATCGGGTCAAATTATTATTTTATTTTTTTCTGATATTGGGGATTTTTTTTTTAAAAGTGATTTCCCTCCTCATCCACCCCCCCCGGCTGTCTTTGATTGCTTGACATTCCTTTTGATTTCTCTCAAAAATTAGCTCATGATTAATATTGCACAGCCAGAGTAAAACATTAAACTTTGCAACTTTCAAACAACATGATCAATGATTTCTGAAACCACTAAGTTCAGTCACATTTGAATTCAATAATTATGTACATTTATTTCAACTTTTCTATTTCTGCCACCCCCCTATGAATTATGAAACCACTAAGTTCAGTCACATTTGAATTCAATAATTATGTACATTTATTTCAACTTTTCTATTTCTGCCACCCCCCCTTATGAATTATTCATTCATAACTGTGATGACCTTGGGACCGTCCAATCAGAATCAACATGATCAATCAATGCGCCGTAAAGGTCATGACCTTTGTGTGGTGAAACCAAAATAAACAGTCAAAAATGGCGAGATTGGTCGGCACAGTCGATGTAACATCGATCAAATAAACCGTGGTCTTGAATTTCTTAAGAAGTCCTGGCCTAAAAACTATGCTGTTTTTCAGGAGAAAACATATTAATCTTTGATATTCTGAAGTATAAAATTGTTGGGCAAAGTGGAACATCATTTATTTAGACTGTTTTTGCTATGGAAAAATACGAAAAATTTTCAATTTTGCGAAGAGGGGTAAATCAAATTGAAAATATAATTTCTCCTCAGAATCATGTCCACAATATGGTTTAATTGACTGTTTCTAACAATTAAATCTACAAAGAGCGTGATGAAATACGAAGAGCTTGCATGACTTTCGGTCCGTGTTCATAAACAGGTGCACTTGACTTGCCAAAGAAAAATAGTGCAATCCGTATATTTCCGTCATCTTCTCGCAACTTAAATTATACAGACCAAAATAATCTCTAGCACACACAGGGAACCAAGCAAAGGGATTGAAATTGCTCGTTTCTCATGACGATTTCGGACTTTTCTTTCATAAAATAACTACTTTCCCCGCCTCATTTCAACCCAATACGGAGTGCAATCGATTGAAAAATAACTTATAGAAAGTTAGAACTCAATTTTAAAAGCACATATCGCACACAGAAATAACCTTAGCATAAAAAAGCACCATCGGAAGTGGCCGAAAAATGAACTAAAATACACCGTCCACTTAGCGCAATCACGATGGCTCGTCAAGCAAGCTTGGAGCCAATAAAAACCATTATAAAATGAATGGCGTTCGGTATATTTTAAAACGCTTTCGGTAACTTTTCTCTAAAATCAGTTTCTCATAACATATGTAAGTTACAGGATCCCCCAATCTTCAGATTTTTGGAACATATCATTTTTGTGAAAATTCATGTATACCGACATCTTGTTTTCCTATTCATTTGTATAGAGTGAATGCTTATCTAGATACTCTTTGGTGATACGATGTTGTGTAATGGCTGCGCCCATGTACCTCATGGTGATATATAAATAGCTATTTATAAATATACAGGACTGCAAACAGCATATTCTTCTGCAGATGGTACATTGTACAGTCTGGACACTGAACCATTGCATTAAAGAACTAATGGTTTAAAAGGCAGACAGACTCAGACTGTCAAACACCTATTTTCAGGGGTGTGAAAGCAGCTTTTTTGGTTTTGAGTTTTAAATTTTTGTACTGGTACACACATACACTTGCTCTGTACAAAAGTATATATGATCTTCCAAAAGTATAGCTTTTTGCTAGCTGTTTTCAGCTTTTCAGCTCTTTTATATATGGTGACTCGCCCCTGATAAAGTAATTCAGTAGCAGAGTCTGGAGATTGTCACTGAACTATTGCATCTAGGGAAGGATAATCAAGGATTTGGATCTGAAGCTGAGGTTTAAAAGGGAAGACAAATTTATATTCAGCTAATTGGTAGTTTGTCTCCCTTTAAATCCCAAATGCTTCCATAGACCAGCTCCCTAACAATCTTTGTGTGCATTAAATAGTATTTCCACTTGTCCCAGGCAGGGTAGAATTACTGACCCAAGCCTCCCCTGTTTTATGCCAAAGCATGATTTCCCTCAAAATAATTATTTATGGGATGGGAATGGGTAAAAGCCAAGGGAAGGGACCGTTGTACCCATTATAATTTTTCCCTAAATGACACTTGATGAATTCACCTACCCTGCATGGCAGTCAATGCCAGCCAGTGACTCGGCCATCTATTTCATCCCAAAAATGGCCATAAAACATAATAATACATGCTTCAGTTATAGACTTCCCCCCCCCCCCAAATTAGTTCATTTTAGCTTCCTTGAATCCTTTTTTTCTTTTTCAAAACACAAAATTCTTCCCCAAAGGGGTAAAATTATTCCCTCCCATTTGGGGGTGAATAACGAAAGAATAGCCACCCCTGGTCCATTATTAACAAGTTATTTGATAAGCATAACTCCAGTTCATGAAGAATACCTGAGCGCAAGAAGACCGTAAGTCCACTTGGCCCCTCAACATGTATACACTAACTAAAGTTGAGTATAGTTTCTTGCGTATATGTTTTATACATGTTCAGGGGCCAAAACAAATCTATCACAACCTTTTATGATGTTTTCACCCTGGAACATGTATTAACCATTATAAAACCCCAAGAAACTATACGTAACTTTAGTGTATACATGTTGAGGGGCCAATCTTGCGCTGAGGTCTTCAATTACTCCAAAACCCCAGGAGTGAAGTGATTTGTAAATTAAATTGGGAAGTGTATAATTTTTGATCGAACAAATGCTTCATTATCTTGGTATAACTTTGTTGGAACTCTTGGTATTAATTCTAGTTAAAGTATTTTGATGACTTTCCATCCTCTATCCTATATGTGGTTATTTGTGGTTCGCTGAGATAAAGGTAGAGTATTATTGGTATAAAATTGATGTATTCGTCTTGAAGCAATCATACATTGCCAAATATTTGATGAATCATGCTTCATCAAGAACCTGGAGCATGTAGAGGAATTACTTTTCGCGACCAAAACTGTGATGGATGAATGTAATTTAGTAAAGGGACGTGATAAAAAAGATGTAAATAAACTATAGGTATAGGTGCAATTTGGATTGAAATCTGAAAATGATCCCAATTAGTATTGATTATTTATCAATAACCATCGAGCGCGAAGATTGTTTAAAATCTGTTGATAGTAAACACTTACCGTAAACAAGTTGCTACGCAGTGGTGTAACTATGGTTGGTAGCGCCCGGGGCAAGAAACAAAATTGGCGCCCCTCTAAGATTATCTTAGACGCGGGCAGTGGCGTAGCTAGGGGCTAAGGATACATAATGCCCCCCCCCCCATCCTTGAAACAATTGCGCGAGGAGCGCGCGAAATTTTGGACAAATAAAGCCTATACACTAATTAATTTTGGTTACTACAAGTTGAATATCGGTATTAAAATGTTCTTTCAATTGATTATGTGCTGAAATGCGCGCAAAGCGTGCAAAAATTGTGACTTTCATCGTTTAGAGGGGCGCAGAATCGATGCTGAATTGGTCAATTTAGCGCCCCCTAAGGGTGGCGCCCGGGGCATTTTGTCCCCCTCTGCCCCCCGTAGTTACGCCACTGTTGCTATGGTCGAGGTACCTAGTCTGGTTGGTGTATCTCCAGAAAATGGTGACGGACGCAAAACTGTTTTTCAACGTGATAGAAATTATATTTTTGCTAACATGCCACTTTTTGTAACCAGATGTGTTTAATAGTATACAAATATTAACTGTCTATGAGTGTGATGGTCAAAATATAATCACTCGGTGAAAGATGGATTGTTCCATTCCACGAGAACGGCGAGTGGAATGGAACAATACATCTTTCACCGAGTGATTATATTTCGACCATTACACGAATTTAAGACGGTTAATATTTGTTTTATATCACTCATACATAAATTCTATTACTAAAATACTATTTAAGGTAGGAAACAAATGTTTCATCAACATAACACCATGTTTTGCCATGATATACTTCACATTTTGGATCCACCCCATAACTAAATCGGCGAGTCTAAGAGTCAGCGCACGGCTTGGCGCAGGCGTACTACGGCAGTCGCTATGATGGTAAAGACTATCACACGGAGAGGGTGATAGTAAAAATGACAAATGGTAATCAACCAATGAACTGTCTAGAAATTATGTATGAGTGATATAATAAGTAATTAAAAATTGAAAATGTATTTACACTGCCTGTCCTGTAAAAATGCCCATACGACATGGTCTCAGATTTGAAGCAGGTTTCACTGCCAAAGTGTGTAAAAATTCACTCCAGAGTGAAAATAGCCATGTTAAATTTCTAAGGTGTCTTTTCTAGGGTAAAATTGTTTGTAGAACATGATTTTTTTATCAAAACGTGTGCATCGTACATCGTTTTGCTACAAAATGTTGATTTGTGGCCGATTTTGCCCGAAAAACACACTTTTTGGATGACAAAAATTTTCACATGGCAACTTTGTATACTCATAGAGTCTACAATATACATAGATATGGCCCTTTAAAATGTTAACATATCAGCTGAGGGTACTATTTGATGGATTCAGGTATTTGTCTTGTGATTGACTTAATAATTTGCGCGCCATAATCATTCAAATATGATATGCCTCGTGACAATTGACATACCAAAATAAGCCGTTTTCGGCAAAAAAATTGATTTGAAAAATCATAACTCTTGATAGGAAGGTGCTACAGTGATGGTTGACCTACCAGTCTATGCAGTATTTAATTGGCTTTCATTTGATACCTAACCTTGTTCATTTTAACTAAGGGAAAGACTTGCAAAATGTAAAAATGTTTCCCCTACCCCTTAAAATTTTGATGTGTGTAAAAATTCCCACCATTTATAAAAATTTAATTAACAATTTGTGAAATCTGTAAATTACGTAAAATTTGGCATTTCGAAAAATCGCAACAAAAAAAAATATGTGGGCGACATGTTCAAAAAACTAATCAGTTATTCCAATGATACAGTACTACAGGGATATAGTACCAAACTTGTGCTAAAATGCATATTTTTTGAGTTCTAATTTTTTTAACAAATTGACTCGCCACCCCATTTTTGAGCAAAAACAGGAACAATTAGTACCTGTAATATTGCACAATCATGTGACCTATATTCAATGTGTGTGCACCAAACAGATATCAGACTTGCACTACAACATGATGTGAGCCTTGCAGAGCCTTTATAAGTGTGCCAATAGAGTTCAAATATGTTGTGATGATGTTGTCAATTATGGATCTCATATTTTTATTTATGTCAAAAGCATATACCTCTACTGTAATGCTCATATCAGGAAAACAATGACAGATTTTGCATTTCTGACTTCAGAAAAACTAATCAGTTATTCCCATGATACAGTACTACAGGGATATAGTATCAAACTTGTGCTAAAATGCATATTTTTGAGTTCTAATTTTTTATCAAATTGACTCGCCACCCCATTTTTGAGCAAAATCGGGAACAATTAGTACCTGTAATATTGCGCAATCATGTGACCTATATTCAATGTGTTTGCACCAATCAGATATCAGACTTGCACTACAACATGATGTGAGCCTTGCAGAGCCTTTATAAGTGTACCAATAGAGTTCAAATATGTTGTGATGATGTTGTCACTTATGGATCTCTTATTTTTATTTCCGTCAAAAGCATATGCCTCTACTGTAATGCTCATATCAGGAAAACAATGAAATGAATTCTGCACAAAATTTCAGTCTAGAAAATATATTTAAAACGATATTTTTTTAAACTTTATATTTTGCCATTTTTGGCAGTCATAAACCTGCTTCAAATCTGAAACCGTGTCATACCAGCTTCATGTATCTACGATGCCCCACTTCACCAGGTCACTGGTGCCTGGGTGAGGTTTTGTCAGCTTTATCTCCTAGATTTCAGCTGTTAATGCCATTGCCTAGCCTAGATAGTAAACAGGCTTAACTCTCTTCATGCGGGTGTCGACTGCAGACGACATGTTTCAAAAAAATTTTAAAAATTCAAAATTTCAGAAATGTAAATTTTCATGACCATATTTGGAATCAGCATGAAAATGCATTAAAATGAGTACAAACAAGCCTAGTATTGATTCAGTAGTTGTTAAGATAGCTCTTGATATTTTGAGAAAATATTTCAAAACTTCCAACTTTTTCCGTTGAAGCGCATGGCTAGCACGCAGAGCATTAAAAATACACGGTCATACTGATTTGACTACTTACACATGTAACATAAAAAAATGCTTGGAACAACCAGGTATAACACAAAACTCTTTTCGAAACTGACTTGTAGTACTCGAGTTCAATACTCGCACTCATTTGTACTCGAGAACGAGTGTGAGTACAATGTTGGTATTCATATTCGTACTCAGAGGTATGTACTCGTACTCGTTGCTAAGTATTCGCATTCATAGCCAGTTTAATGAATTCATTCGGATTCCTGGGTGATACGTGCTAACATACTTGGTACCTATTATAGCCCTATACTCAAAAGTCAACATTTATATTACAAATTTCCCACTTAGTGCCAGAAGTGGGTAAGAGAAATATCTACCTTTTGTAGATGCCATGTGTGTATGGAAATTGCCACTAATGTTCACAGGGCAGCTATTTGCACTTACCCTCTTCTGTGACTGCTTAGCATCAGAAGTGGGTGAGGTGTACTAGCTGCCATGTGTTAGATGAGTACAATATACTGTGTGTAAATTGCCAAATGTTCCCAGGGGCAGCACTTACCCACTTCCGGCACTAAGCGGTCGTTATTTTATGAAAATGTTCATTCACAAACAGGACTTTTCAATTAGTCATTCTAATGTTCATTCACAAACAGGACTTTTCAATTAGTCATTCTAATGTTCATTCACAAACAGGACTTTTCAATTAGTCATTCTTTGTAATTCAGCGTAAGATTGAAATAGCATTTGAAAGAATTGGAAAAGCTAGCAACAAGAAGGAAGGACTCAGTTGAGAAAATAAACAAGTCAGCAATTGAAGACCTGAGCGCAAGAAGACCGTATAGTTTCGTATATCTTGGTAATGTTTTATACATATTCAGGGGCCAAAACAAATCTTTCACAACCTTTCATGATATTTTCACCCTGGAACATGTATTAAACATTATACAACCCTAAGAATCTATACGTAACTTTAGTGTATACATGTTGAGGGGCCAAGTGGACTTGCGGTCTTCTTGCGCTCAGGTCTTCAATTACAGATCATGTTTCACAACAAAATCATGTCATAAATTGGGAGGGAGCCGAAATCGTCGATAAAGACCCAAACGCGGTGGATCAGAAAAGCAATGGGGATCAGAAATCAGGTAGATAACGTCATCAATCGCGATGAAGGACCTTTTTTTGAGTCATGTATGCGATCAGCTACTGAAAACAACTACACCCCCTGGGGATGAGAGTAGGAAGACCAGATGTGGTGCAGCATATCATACAATACAATAGAAAATGTGCGTTTGTACCACAGGTATGAATGAAGTAGCTTTATTATAATGATTTATTGTCAAAACAAAATGGATTACACTATTACATTTCCCTTCATAATATTATGTGCAATATCTTTGATTCTGTTTAAAATATTATAAAACGGACAAATTGTGTGCGTTTTCTGGGTCGTCTGGGCTTTCCTTTTTTTTTACGTACAAATTATTCAATGCTGCCTTTGAAATAGCCGAATCAAAGCTAGTCTCTTACACAGCCAGTTTGCGTTGGTCTGACACTCGTCGATCCTAACAAACATGTTCGTGATAGCCACATACAGTCAGTCTGGCCGCAAGACTAAATCAAGAGCTTGTGTCTGTTGTTTCACTCTATATGATCAGTGATGATACATAATTCTATTTCGCAAGGGCTGGGGTATGAACGTTTGGACAGTATTTATTGTGGGACATTACAGCACATATCGAATTGCATTCTGAATACGAAGAATGCCCTTCTGATATTAAATAATTTTGATTTTTGAAATTCGCAATGTAATACACATTTTATGGCAAATCATTAAAATTGATATTTTTGATATTTAACAGTACTTGAAGTAAACTTTATAAATCTGATAATTTATACTTAAAGTGTATGTAGGTGGGATGAAATGCCGACGATCAATTGAAAATTTTGACCTGTCGTATTGAAGATATGGATTTTTTTTTCCCAAAACACCAAAAAAAATAGGTCTTTTTGGGAAAAAATCCATATCTTCAATATAAAAGGTCAAAATTTTCAATTGATCATCGGCTTTTCCTCCCAGCTACATACACTTTAAGAATATATCATTAGATTTATAAAATTTATTTCGAGGACTGTTATATATCAAAAATTTGAAAAATATCAAATTTTAATAATTTGTCATAAAATTTGTATTATATCGTGAATTTCAAAAATGAAAATTATTTGATATCAGAAAGACATGCTTCGTATTCAGAATGCAATTCGATACGTCTGAGGTGCTCTCATGTCCCACAAAAATACTGTCGAAACGCCATAAACGCTCATTCTAGATCCCTTAATTCTAGACAGATTTGGTGATGCTTGCCAATGTCTTCGTCTACGCTTCAGCGATTTGAATATCTAATTGTTCTATATATTGTCTTGTATATAAATGTTTGTACAACTCTACAATATCTGAATTATCATATTCTACAGATGAAAGAAAATCGACCAATTGTTTACTCTTTTGATACAAATTTAATTCTGCATTGAAATCTCCAGGCGGCATAGGAAGCGCAACACGTGACGTACGAGGCTGGCGAAGATACAGGGCTGACAGCCCCATTCAAAATATATGGTTAGTAATTACAAATGGAAAATTAACATACTTGCAGTGGGGTACTTTGTCGAACCCCGACGGTTTTAGAGTAAGATAATTTTGCTTTGACACCACATAACAAATTTAGAATTGTTTGTGAAGATTTCATGATTATGTGTTAATCCAATGGCGACCTTAAAATTGGCGATATCGCTTCCATCACCGCCTGGAAATCTCTTTAAAATGTATGTGCATTTCTGTCTTGAATCACATACGGTGACGAAAAGGCTAAGCGGATGTTTTTTCCGTAAAGAAACTATTGCACTATATAAGTTCTTCAAATATCACTTACACGCCCATTTACACTCAATGGCAATGCCATGTAAGCAAACGCCGTGGCAAACCATAACGTTGCCTGGGCATTGAATGGTGTTCATATACACTGTATATGAACCTCTTGGCATGCAGAACAAGTGGTCGATGAGATATTTGTGTTGTGCGAAAGTTAAAAGGGGCGTCTCGTGTCATTCTATAAACAGCATCTACGTCAGGTTCATGATTAGCTAATGATTGCACTATGACAAACGGACATAATCTGTTGAGTTACATAGTTTAAGGATACGAGACATGATTTACCGACAAGTGACTCATTTCGGAATGCGATCATGAATTTTGAAGAAAAAAAGTTTCCACGGGCTTCGTTGGGACTCGAACCAGCGATTCTAAACTTCCTTCGATTACGCGTCTAGCGCTTTATCGCTCGGCCACCGTGGCAGTTGAGCGATGGAGTGTAATGATAAAAGATAAATCTCATAATGCCATCTTTAGCCTTTTGTTTACTAAAAAAGACGCGTTTTGTAAAGATAGATTAGCCGTTTTATGCATAAATAAACGAACGTTTGGGAAAGGTTTCAAACAAATAATAAAGACACTGATGTGATGATGAAATTGCGTAAGTTGGGAATTATCTGTGTCGCAATGTTTTGTTTTGGTTTTAGGAATTTGACCTTAAAATTTACGACTTCATGACATTATCATTCGAAATCAACAAAAGATATTTCAACACTATATGTCCTCATTCTTTCTCTAGAATGTTTTGTACATGTATGTGAAATAGCTTCAACAATGGTTCGCTGCATAATGGTAAAAATAGCCTTGACTCAAAAAAGGGCGAGAGGTACCATATTTACGGATTCAGGCTAAATTTAAAATTGATATAAAACGTTCGTTTTTTGATCGATTACAAAAATTAATTTTTGTCGTATAAAGAAATTGTATCTGGCGTGAATTTCACTACAGTTTTTATTCCTAGGGCTCTTTGACTTCTTCAAATAATTTTTTTAATGATAGAGTGAATCCCCTGGCCCTCTATAATTACGCACAAAAGATCGACCCCCCTTAAGCAATGTCCTTTTGTTTTTAATGTATTGCAAAGGAAAACCTCTTGGCTATATACGGGTTTCTGTAACCATTGGGCCAGATGGGCCCGAGCCCAGGGCCCCTACAATTTGGGGGCCCACTGTGGCCATGTGCATGTTTCTTTTTTAGCCCGAAAACACGATGTTTTGGACCAAAATATGCTAAAACTGCACAATTTTGCGCGCTTTTCGCACACTGGCCCTTTGCATAGCAAAATTCACCTTCATTTTGGGCTAAAATTGTCTGAAGTTGGATTTTTTCGCACGCAAATGTCTTGGTTAAATCGATCCTCAGTATTTGTAAACCAAAACTTGGTCACTTGAGTGCACATACCTTCTTTACGGTGAGTTTGGGACCTCCGAATTTTGGCCTGGCTTAGGGCCCCCAAAAAGGTAAATCCAGCCCTGGAAATATTTTAGAGGTTTTTATATATGTAACTTCAAAATTAGAATTGCAATGTTTTTTTTAGGTTTTAATTTTTGCTATTATTTCTTAAAACTGCTAATTCTTCAGATTAGTAAACATTGTAGAAAGTAGTAATGCTGAAATAACCATTATGCTATATACATTTGCAAGCAACCATGGACGGTACTCTTTAGTCTCTCTCGGCACTCACAGAAGTAACACATGGGTGTGTTACTGGTACAAGTGACATGTTTAGGTGATGTTACCTGCAGCAGTGACATATGAACAGTCGCTGCAATTCACACCTATTGGAGCTAAATAACAATATGCATCGTGTCAGTAAGTGACTGTTGTGTGTCTGGATGAAGAGAATAGTATTTCCCCAAGTAAACATAGGACACTGACCAAGGTCAGATGGACTTGTGGTTTGTAAAGTGTTGTGTAAACAGTCATAATTGGGTGTGATAATGCTCCTCATTGGGGGTCTATTACATCATTTAGAAATCAAATGATTGTAATTGTATCTGGATAATCTGTTACCTTGGTACTTCGAGATCATGTTTACATAGTTAATTTCTTTGCGACTCTCATTTCTGTAGGTGCAACAGCCAATTGAAAAGAGGAAGTTATGGTCAATATTTTACAAGTGTTACTTGGTAGGGTAACACTCTTGGCAGCCATGTTTGTTAATGGTTTTAGATGTCTACTGCATGCAGTAACATTGTAAAATGTGACCTCAAATTGACCTCATTTGAAGGGCGCCTGGTGTGTGTTACTTGTAGCAGTAACAAAAGTGTGTCACTGCTGTAAGTGCTGGGAGATACTGTTAAAGTGCCCTTTATTAGTTAATGGCATCATATACTCATCTGAACAACCAATCAATAAAAAGCTTCTAGATGTCTTAGCAATCTTAAGTTCAATCTCCTTCATCCATGACTATTCTTACCATATCTCTGATTGGTTCAATATATGATAGAGCCCTCTTTTTAACCAATCAAAATAAAGGGTCGACAAGTTCGAAATTCTCCCTAAGATAATAACTTTTCAAAAATATATTGGTACCCTAGGTTTTTTTATACACCTGGTCCAATTTGCAATGTCACGCATTGTTGCATTCGGTCACAATAGATCATTACATAAGCAAAGACGCAGGTTTGGAAGTTCCCATTCAATTGTCACAATGCATGCAGAATATAATCTACATTAGGTCAAGCCTATTGTGTTATTTTGACCGAACGCAACAATGTGACATTGTATATTGGACCAGTTGTGTTAACCCCAGGGGCACTACAGACTTTCTTACAGAGCTTCTGATTGGTTAGGTTTTGAATATAGTCATCTGAGTACCAATCAAAACTTTTAAGCTACCCCCCCCCCCCCCCCTTCATCCCTACTGACTATTCTTATCATATCTCTGATTGGCTCAATACATGGCATAGCCCTCTTTATAACCATTCAAAATAGTTCTTAGAGACCTGGTAATGTCCATGGGGTTTTACACCAAATGTGCTACCAGTTACTTTCATGATGTTCGAATTTTAAGGAATCTTCGACTTAATCAAATTAGAGAATAAAGGTATTGTTTTTAGCTGCTGGAGTGCATATATTATCGTCTCATATAACACGGGCGACATCATTGTTTTACGCCAAAAATAATGATGTTGCCTGTGTTATATGAGACGATAGATGCACGACAGCGACTAAAACAATACCTTTATTCTCATTCTTAAACACTTCAATCCCGGGACTTCAATTCAAATAAATATATCCTAAGTATTACACATTTTAATCAAACTAAATCCTACATTTTACAAGGAATTATCTAGTACTTAAAATCGATCAGTCCCGTTGTTGCTATGCACCTCTGATTGGTTCAAATAGCGAGTACCCGCATCGCGTCGATGCACATGCGCTGACCTGTGTTATATCATGTCATATCACACGGGTAAGAACCAATAAGATTGCAGAAACGCTCTCAAGTGTTTAAGAAGAAGTCTTTCAGGGAAACTTAGAAATTGTGGACCCTTCAGTTCATGGAGGTAGAAAGGCTGGTAGTCGTCATGGGGTTTAGAAAACAAATACTAGAAATTACCAAACATGGATTTACTTATTAAATACTGTTTCAAATTTGTTCCATGCACTGATAATGATGATGATGACAAAACTTTTGGTAAATCAACTATTTGAATGAATTCTATCGAATATTGCTGAAAATTTTATATCTACATCGTGGTCACAAAAATTGTTTGTCGTACTTGACCAAACAAAGTGCTGATCTACTAATTTTCATCTAATTTCAAGGGGAAATAAAACTTTTCCTGGACTCAACTGTAATTTATAAAGCGAAGATGAAAAAAGAACACAATTTCAGGAACTACATCAAAAAACAAGCCAACCTTCTCATCCTCATATTTTCATTTATGCACTTGGTTTTGGATGTTTTTTACATTTCGTCTTCTTCTTCTTGAGTCTCAACACTAGCCCGACCTTGAGAAGGGCCATCAATTTCAGCTTCTATTCTGTATACCGTTGACTGCTGTGACATTACCACGGTCGTCTCAGAAGCTTTGGACTTTTCATCAGGTACCACCAGTTGTAACTCAATCGGTTGAAGCTGTTTCTGGGGAGCATCCGATGGTGTGAAACTGAAAGCTACGGCGGTATCTGTAGCAGTGGTATCGGGAGGACTTCCTGAACTGTATCTGGATATCAGACCTTTCACAGGTGATTCTGGGTGTGTCATGTCTCCACCTTCCACCGAGACAGTTTTGATATCCCTTGCTGTCGCCTCTGTCTTGACTACGTGTGTCATGTCTCCACCTTCTACCGAGACAGCTCTGATATTGTGTGCTCTCGCCTCTGTCTTGACTACGTGTGTCATATCTCCACCTATTTCCTTCTCCACTGAGATTTCCTGAAGAGTCATGGTCTTGCTTGCTGTTGCTTCTGTTTTAACTACGCGTCTCATCGCCCCACCTCTTTCCAACTCCATCGAAACCTTCTCTCCAGGTTTGATCTCGCTTCCTGGTGTCTTTGTCTTGATGACTACTTGTTTGCCCTTGTCTGTTGTCTTCAGGCTGCCTTTCCCCTTGCCTATAGCCAAGATTGGTTTATCATCTTCATCAGTAGGTACATCACCGACACCGTAAGTGGTAGTAACCTCTTTGGTGATGCTGAATACCCCATTGCGGTCTTCAGTCGCGCCAAATACCTCATTGCGGTCTTCAGTCACACCGAATGCCGCATTGAAATCTCTTGTGGTGCTGACCATCTCATTATCATCCTCTTCAAATTCCCCACGATCTACAATAGTCTGTACTTCACTCCCAGAGGTTTTTGCACGAATGATGGAAAGTACAGCTTCATCACTGGGGATGTAGCCATCGTAATATTCCGGAAGCAGTTCCATGATCATTTCCTGTGCAGAAGTTCAGATGAAAGAAAATGCAAAAATATCTTTTTTTTACAAATTAAAGACTGAATTTCATGATGTGTAAAAAAAAGGATTTTTATGGAAAACTCTGATGATGGCACCTCTCACAAAAATATAGATGTTAAATTACAAAGAGTAACTAAGACCAAATGTTTAGGCGTTATAATGGATGAAAGAAAATCTTACATGGAAATGTCATATTGATGGAATCAGGGGGGGTGGGACGTTGAGGTTTCGATACTAGATTTGGGGTTTTGAGGTTGCAAATGGCGCGAAACTTTGTGTTAAAACCAATGGTGGCATATCCGCTAAGATCGATTACGTTGCCCAATTTCCGTCATCAATATCATTTAAACTACCGAACGCACCTCCGCAAGTTTTGGAATGTAGCAAGAAAACGTTATTTTGAGCAACTTTTTCCAGCCCACCTCAGAGGTGGGATGGAGAAATTTTGAGAAAAAGCATTTGAAATTTGAGTTTTCGCGGGGTTTTGGGGGTTTTTAGTTTAAAATTTGCCGTTGCATTAATCTCTTCAACAGACTCAAAGCAGTCGGTCGTGTGGGAAGAGGTTATAGTAGCGTACTGGATGTACTGTTTCATAGTTGGACAAGTACATTGTAGCTCGTCGCCGATTATTTCCTGGTGATTGATACCGTACGAAGCATCTGCATGGTATGGAGAAGTCAGCTCTTCTGTTTACAAACAAACTAATAGCTCTGTTTACAAACGTGATGACAACCTGAGCATATTATACTTGATGGTGAGTGTGCGGAGTATTAAAATTTAAATTGGTATAGTAATTTCACTGAGTCGCTTTCTCGAGCTCACTGTTTTCGTACGGTAGGGTCACGGACACTGCCACTGCACTGATATGCAGAAAGCTTATAATTTATATTGCGAGCGAGCACACTGATCAGTGCATGATGTGTCTCTAGTCCACAATAATTATCCATCTCATGATCTATTTAATAATTATAAACTGTCACTGTAAACTGTGTAACCCTGACCATGCTGACCCTGGCCATGGTAATTGCCGTAATTGTAATTTCACTAAACTTTTAACCCTGGCCGTAACTCATTTACCGTTCGACGCGTTCACGTTCGTGAAATTCTGAATACCCAAAACTAGATAGGGTACTGTTCGTAAGTAAGTTTAGTGAAATGCAACTTAGGCCTACGACTCGTCACAAGTTACGGTTAATTTTGAGACTTACGAAGCTTCGTAAACTAAAGCTTAGTGAAATGGACACCTTGATCAAACTGTAACCCTGGGGCTGGGTGCTGGGGGGCACTTAACACAAATGACCATACAAGTATGTTCCCCGGAAGACCCCCCATTTTGGATTTTGCAGCTCTGAAAGACCCCCTATAAGTGACCAAACTAGAGCTCCGAAAGACCCATGCCATGATTTTGATAATTTCAGCTGTAGAAGGTTTTGTCAGGCAATTTTCAGCCAGAAAGCAAAGCAAGACCCTTGATTTTGACTGTTCGCAGCTCCGAAAGTCCCCATTTTGCTTGTTTGCAGCTCCAAAAGACCCCCTTTTGCAGGGGCAGCTCCCAAAGACCCACCACCTCAAAATTCGGGGAACATACCCACCAAATTTTGTTATTGTCCCCCCCCCCCGGCCGTATACCCTTGATAGTAAATAATAAATTATCTGGAGATCATTATCTTGAGATAATCAATTATCTTCAGATGATCAATTACCCTGAGATAATAAATTACCTTGAGACAATTATCTCAAGATAAATATATGGAAATAATAAATTATCTCAAGATAAATATCTCCATAATCTTTTTGTCCAGAGATAAATCCTGCGAAGATAAATATCTTGAGATAATAAATAATCTTGTCATGATAATAAATTATCTCGAAAAAATACATTATCTCAAGATGTTATTTATCTGGAGATCATAAATTATCTTGATAGTAAATTATCTTGATAATCTCTAGATGATTAATTTACCCTGAGATAATCAATTATCCTGAGATAATTAATCATTCTGAGATAATCCATTAACCTGAGACAATTATCTTTAGATAAATGGAAATAATGAATTACCATATCTCAAGATAAATATCTCCATAAAAACTTCTCTCTATATATCTTTTTGTCCAGAGATAAATATCTCATGCTGATAAATTATCTTGAGATAATTGATAAGTCACTCGAAAAAATACATTATCTCTAAATCTTTTTTATCTGGAGATCAATATGTTGAGATAATCTTGAGATAAATTATCTTGAAATAATAAGTTATAAGATGACTTATCTCAAAATAATTTATTATTTCAAGACTCTAATTTGTTATCTTTTATCTGGAAATAAGTGTCTCAAGAAATTATCTCGAGATAAGTTTTATTAATAAATCTCAAGATAACAAATTATCTCAAGAGAATACATCATCTCAAAACCTTTTTTCTGGAACTAATAAATTCTATAAAATAATCTCAAGATAAATATGTGGTGATGATAAATAGCTCTTATGATAAATTATCTCAATTTATATTTTTGAAGTTAAATATTATGGAGATAATAGTAATAATGTCAAGATGATAATGTATTATCTCAACTTAATTGGTCATCCAGAGGCTATTTAAAGCAAGTACATGTAAAAAGCTTTTCTTTTTAATTTTTTATGTCATGTAAAATTATCTGTTTTTTACAGGAAGCATGCATGATGGTTTGGAAAATGGACCTTGTGATGGCTATACCATGGACATAGGAAACCATTGATTTTTGAATCAACAGCGGGAACTATTCTTGGTGGTTATTCAATGGAGCTCAATGGATTTTTCAACATACGGATTTGTCGCAAACTTCTCACATAGCACTATAACATGATTAGTCGTTTGGATTTAAGTACCAGCATTCAGCAGTTGGGGAAAAAAATCAGCAGAGTTGAATGAAATACTTAATTGTTAGTAGTTAATGGCATTATGTCAAAGTCTGGCTAACTTTGCGACTAATTTATGAGACATTGCACTGTTTCACTGTTTGATGAACTCCAATAATAAACTAAAGGTTAGATCTGCACAATAATTATTTGTGAACAAAAATATTTACGAAATGATTGTGCTCCTGGAGAACAAAACTATGGTAAAGAGCTCCAGAATTACTCCAATAATTACATAAACAACTGAATAATGCACCAACTGCCTGCCAAGATTATAATACAGGACATTGATATGATACAGGGTCTTTGAAAGAGCTGTGCAGTCAGAAAATTTAATATATAATGGCACAACAAAAATGATCAGAATAGAGTATGATGTTGCGTAGTATTAAGGGGTACTACACCCCTCGATAAATTTGTGTCTATTTTGCATTTTTCTCACAAACTAATAACACAGTGATAACAAAAGTAATTATGTATATTATAGGGCAAGGAATCCAATTACTACACTGGAATTTCAGTGACCCAAGACAAGCAGTTTGTTATTTATGATAAGAAATAAGGTACCACTAGGATGTACCTCGTTTCCTATCATATACTAAACTGCTTGTCTTGAGTCACTGAAATTTCAGTGTAGTAATTGGATTCCTCACCCCATTATATACATAACTTTTGTTACCAGTGTGTTATTATTTTGAGAAAATGCAAAAATAGTCACAAATTACCACATGGGTGTAGTACCCCTTAAAGCATCTGCCAATTTTTTTTTTTAAATGTTGAAAATTGACCCATATGGTCTGGATAACAATTTGAAAATTGCACCTCAATAGGTGTATAGTGTATAATTTCTTGCATTCACAGTTCCGATTATTACAACATATGGGTCAAAAATATTTTTGCAAGCTATAAAATTTACCATTCTGAAATTAAAGAGGAAACCCAGCCAGAGCAGGCCTTCTGGGATAAACCAAACCTGCCTGGTTATCAAATTAGTTAGTGACAATTTACAAGTGACTAAAACTAATGCATATTTATACTATGCCAGTGTCATTTGTTTGGCAATATTTTCTTAACATGATCAAAGACATTTCACTCCCTGGAGGTTTGATTCACCCAGAAGAACTACTCTGGCAGGGCTTCCTCTTTAAGGTGGTACGTACTACACCCCCTGATAAATTTTGTGACTAATTTTGCATTTTTCTCAAAAAATAACTACACACTGGTAATAAAAGTTATGTATATTATAGAGGCAAGGAATCCAATTACTTCACTGCAATTTCAGTGATTCAAGACAGGTGGTTCATTATATAAATGGGGTATACATTCTAGCGGTACCTCTTTTCTTATCATAAATAACGTATCACTTGTCTTGAGTCACTGAAATTCAATATAGTATCTGGATTCCTTGCCCTATAATATACATAACTTTTGTTACCAGTGTATTATTATTTATAGTCACAAATTTATCAAGGGGTGTAGTACCACCTGCAAAAATAAAAACCTAGTAAAAATGTCCAGCTATGTAGTAATTGTGATGGTGCTCTTGGAGCATATGATCACAGTGAATCCATGTTGCAACCATGTAGCATCATAGGGCACGGGGCACATGCCCCCCCCCCAATCGATTGCAAAGTTTAGAAAATCCAATTGGAAAATTGCCGAAAAATGGATTGTGCCCCTCAATCAGCAACCCTCGAGTTAACCCACGGCACCCACAGCATTTTGCCGTGGGTGCCCATCCCCACTGCCATAATGCCCTCAAAATATGTCCTTTATCCAAGGCAGTCACTTGCCGTGCCCTCTAATGAAGTTGCCGTCGGTGTCCCGGCCCAGCCCCTTCATAATAAAATCATCTATCTATGTTTGTGTGTGTTTTCTTCACTTTTGAGAAATTGCCTTGGCACCCTTCTCAAATTTTCAACAGTTGCCATGATGCCCTCTTGAAATATTACAAACTGCCGTGCTGCCTTGCCTTTTGAGTGAAAATCCAAGGCAATTAACAACTTGCCCTTAATTCGAGGCCTGTCAATCAGACACAGATGCTTTAATTACCCCCCCAATATGATGACCTATGCTATGCCACTGATTACTTCTATTTGATCATTGATGGTGCGTAACATTTAACCTTGGTCCTTTTTGGCTCAAACACATAAAACTGGAATGAAAGCCCCAAGTAGGTCAAATTATGCATCTCTTGACTGGAATTTTCAAATTTTGCAAGGTTGTCAACCAACCATACTTCCATACAGCAATAATCAACAAAGAAAACAATGGCAAACCATCTTCTCTGCCACTGAACTATGCGAGTCTGATACCATTGTTTATATGATATTTACCCATCTTGCATGTATTTCTATTCCTACTCAAATGCAACACTGAAATAAATTCAAGCAAAGCAAATGATTATGCTTTTAATTTATTATTCTTTTCATTTTACACATACAAAGTCATGATTGTTAACATCATCTGCCAGTGATTGTGTTAAAAGTTACCAAATTTGCCTTCAATAATGTAAAGTAATTCTTCAGATACCATGTAAAGAGGTTTAATAAAATGTTATTTTTATATAGCATGGTTCTACTAAGTCTTGAGATTGTAGTCATTCTTCTCTCATCTTTAATGTCCATTTGCATTTTTCCCCATTTTTTGGCAATAGCTTGTGTTCATGGTGATCATAATTCAAAATCTTCATTTCATGAAGAACTAGCTCAGTTTGCTGATCGCAAGGCCATATATTCCCACATGACTGAGTTAGCTGGGAGTGTTTCAAAATACTTGCATTTCCCTGACAATAATGATATAAAATTGGATGGTTTGAACCCAATACATAAATTTATTAGTCGAGCTATGAGTTTTAAAATATTGGGCTGAAAACGAAGTCAAGTCCAATATTTTTTTAACTCATAGCGAGACCAATAAATTTTGTATTGAGTGAAAAAACATCAATTTATCATTATATTTTCAGAATCTTTTTGGTCAAAAACATGACTTTTAGTAAAAAATGTGATTTTTGTTAAAAAATGTGGTTTTTGGTCAAAATGTGATTTTTGGTCAAAAATGAGTTTTGGTCAAAAAATTGTGGAAAACAATTTTTTGGGGGAAAGTGAGCCTATCCAACAAAGTCCAAGTTTTGAGTCCAAGTGTTGATTATATTGGACTCTTTAACTCTGTACAAAGTATAGGAAGGAAGATTCTGAGAACATAATAGAAATAAATTGAGTGTATGGGCGAATGGGGTTAGTTGCACCTTTGAGTCAAAAGAGTTCAGTGTGGGGCACTAATTGGGGTATGGAGGACTACTTAGGTTAAATCATGATATGACTGCTCTTGTGTTTTTTTAACCAAGAACAAATTTGTTTATTTCCCAGGGGGTCACTCCCATTGTGGCATGTACACCATCCGCGATAATAAAAATGCGTAAAAAGGGTAGTTTTTCGTGTGTAGGCACGATACGTGTGTATCGTGTTTAAGGTGTTAAAAACAAAAAAAAAAAAAAAAAAGGGTAGCAAAATTGCAATTGCTAATACGTGGAAATGAAATTTAGGGTATGAAATTTTATGCAAGGAACAAAATCCCTGTATATGTTTAGGGTGTGAAAACAGGCGTGTGATATCTGTTTAGGGTATCGTTTTAGCCAAGGGTTAAATCCTTGTTTAAGGTGCATTTTAAAAGTTGATTATCGCGGGAGGTGTACAAGCCACAATGGGAGTGACCCCCTGCAGGTTTATTTAACCAGTCGGTCCGGGCAGACGCAAGCTCGGGCCCTGATAGGGCCAGGCTCAAACAAAAGGCTCAACCCAAAGCCTAAAAGCTTACAAGCATGATGTTCTCAGCTGTCTATCAATCTATCACTACAAGATTCCTATTTTGGCCATCTGCAGACTGGTACACACAAAGTAAGTACCAATTATGCCACTGCACAGGATCCACCAGCAGTGGTACTGCACTGGTTCTAAACTGGTACTGCACAGTACCAGCCAAGTACATGTACCTCCAACTACCTCAGCGATGGTGTACCTGTGCAGGCAGCCCAATATGAATCAGGTAGTGTAACTGAGCTTCATAATATGAATCCTAAAACACTTGTTGCCACAGTCCACTGCTTAGATTTAATTTCTAAATTGGAATGTAAAATCTAAAAGTTACTTGTCGATTGCTTGTTGCCACAAATGGCACAGTAGTACACCAGTACACAGACTCGCAGAGGAATGTTTATTGCAACTTTTCGATCTCAAATATGGTTCCTGACTACCAGTTGCCTGAGTTATCAGTTTCCAGGGCTTGGTCAATATTTTGCCTTACCACACACACCAACCTATAAATTAAAAAAGAAATAGAATAAAATATTATTTCACATCGAACAAGTTTTTACTGCAAATTGAAAATGATACGTGGGATACAATGATATTCTGGGAGACAAATTACTGCTGGTGGCAAACATTGGCAAAATGGTGCAAGTGATTATGAAAATGCCACTGTTAGCGACAACATTTCAAATTCATTTCAAAGCAGTTTGAGGTACCGGTACTCACGCTTTCTTACATGTAGCTCCAACTTCCACTGATATTCTCCGCACAAAGGTGTGAGGTGTACACCACAGCCACAAGAGGGCACACAGAAAAATAAATTATCAACAAATTCACAACTACTTTCCTCATATGAAGTTAAATTAAAGAAATCTTTTTTTTTTACATCAGTGTAAATTTTGAGCACATTTGAAGGTGTAAGGTGACCAAAACTGTGACTGAAACTATAGTCTCTTCCTGGAGACTGGCTTAATCACAAATGAATGAGCAAGGGTTTGCCGTAATAAATACAATGTACATTTGCCTACCAAATCACAGTTACTTGGCATGGGACAATTACATATTTAGCATTTTAAATAAAAAAAAGGATGATTTAAAATTGTATTTAAATATAATGCAGGTTTTTCACAACATCCTTAACCCTGCAGTCACAAGGCTGCTCACTACAAAAGGGTTGTAATGTTAGCAATACAGCAGGTTTTTTGGGTTGGATTATTTAATGAGTTTGTGTCCCTAAGTATGTGTAGTAAACTAAAAATCAGTGGCTAAAATACAATCTACATTGCAAATTCCTTTCTATTCAAAAACTAACTTTGCTGAAACTGCAGCCCATTCATGGTGGATGATCATGGAATTGTCTACATTAGGGACTGTTCACAAACACTTGTTGGGGGGGCTGATGCAAAAGGGGGGCTCTTAAAATTTTGACCCTTCTAGGGGAGAGGGCTCTGAAAAAATTGACCACAAATTTTCCCTGGAAAATTGAGTTTATGGGGTTGACCCATAATTTTCATGTGAAAAAGGGGGCCCTGAAATTTTGAGATCTGAAAAAGGGGGCCCCGAAAAATTTTCACGATGAAATTTTTTGCATCAGGGCCCCAACAAGTGTTTGTGAACGGTTCCTTAATCGATTTTACTGTATGATACATGTGTATATACTGAGGGGGTATCAAAAGTTTTGACATCACCCAGAAGTGAAAGAGCTATATTGATGAAATTTTGGTCCTTATGTACATGGTTCAAAAATGGTCTCATAAGTATGTTTACTTTCTTTCCAGGTGGCGCTAGATGGGCAGTAGGCACATTACCTTTTCATGATAAGATCCTCCACTTTCTTGAGTTTCTTCACTGTGGCCACGCCATCCATAAGTGATGGACGTTCACTTCTTGGCTAATCTGTGAGGGACATGTGGCCAGTTTGGAAATTCCTTTTTCAAAAAGCAACAGTGCAATATGATGGGCAATCATCACCGTAGATAGCTTTCATTTCATCATAGATTTTATGAGCATTGTAGGCCTAACCCTTCAAATGCAGGAACCCTAATCACACTACGTTCCTCAATTTTCACCATCTTGCAGGTTATGCGCCTATAGCTACTGCCCACCTAGTGCCATCTGGATAGAAAGTAAACTTATACTTATGAGACCATTTCTGAACCATAATGTACATAAGGACCAGTGATTACACTGACATAATTTCATCAAAATAGCTCTTTCACTTCTGGGTGATGTCAAAAACTTTTGGATACCCCTCGCATACAATGTACATGTCATACATCATAGACTTACTTGCAAACTCATTTTGTGTGGCATGGTGGTGCAGGGCTCTAGCCTTCTCCTGTCTTTTTCTCCTGATGACATGAAGAAAGAAATGCAAATTTAGATATCAAAATTTGAGGAAAATTGAGGTACATAATACATTAGATGCATGCATAAACTCCTCTAGTTGATTAATTTCACAAAAGTGAGGTTGAGCTTTACCCAAGGAAAATCTAGTACTTGGGTGTAAAAAAACAAGCAAACACAAACAGAGAAATATTGAAATTCCCAATGATTACACAGACAGTACAAGTACCCACACAGATTTGGTGCCCTAATTTGTATTTACGAACTACACTGTATTGGTAAGCACCGGAAAAATGTATGACTTTTTAGAGCAAATTTTGCGCATCAATTTCACAAAATTCCTGATTTGTGTGATTTATCATGTTTATCCATAATATTACCAAAATGTGTGCATTTTCCAAAATTTGCATTTTTTTAAATTAAATTACGCCAAGCAGAGTTGAATTCGTTAAAATTAAGTCCTATGAGCAGTGGCGTACCGTGGCCGCCCCTACCCCGGGGGGCTGAAGAAAATTCAATTTTGCCGCCCCTTCCTCAGCAGCCCGAAAAGGTTGCCCCAATTTTTTTACGGTCGTTTGAAAAAGCTAGCGCCCAAAAGCAACACATTTTGAATATATAGTACAATTTTTTCAAATTTTCCGCCCCTTTTTCTTTACTAATTCTTTTTGCCGCCCTTCTTCTTCCGCTGCCCTTCGATTTGGCCACCCCTGCTTTGACTCCGGGGCTGGTGCCCCCAAAGCCCCCAAAAAATATGCGCATGATGAGGGCGGTCGACTGCATATCCGTCAGTACACGCTTTTCAATACGGAATAAATGCTAACCTCATCGTGACATCATCCAAGCAGCAAAGTTCATTTCCCATGGAAAAAGCATGTATTGACGGATATGCAGTTTACCATTCTGCTATGGTCTATTTTCTATACCGGTACTTTTTTCTGCATGGATTGTATTACAGATCACCATGGGTTCTTTCAATTTTGTGAAAACTTATGGGTTTTTTTGGAAAATGAAAACTTAAAAAATGGGTATCTTGGAAAAATCTTAAAATTTGTGGCCAAACCTAAAATTAGCGATTATACCCAAAATATGTGAATGTTAGCGTTTCACATACATTGTACATATCTTTTCAGATTGATTTTTTTACTTCAATTACCAAGAATGAAGATGTAAATACATGATGAATTAATACATACCCTTTTCTTTCTTCCTTTGTGTGCTGCTTTGCTTGTAGCTCGATCTTCCCCGTCAAAAACAACTATGGGCGTAACATTTTGCCTAACCAACACATCTACTGCTTAGCAGAAATCATTGACATACCGGGGTACCTGTAAGAACAATAATTGCATAAAAGTGACATAAAATTGGTTGATATACAACTTGTCCCTATCCCAACCCACCCCTTGACCAGTAGCGTATCTGTGGCAGGGGTCACTCTACCCCCCATGGCTTTGACCATGAAGGAAAACCTGAAAAATTATGCTAAATCAGCCTATTTTACACCTCTGCCTGAGAAAATCTACCCTGTGACCGGGTAAATCTACCGCACACCAGGATTGTGCCCACTCTGACAAGTGACCCATACACGGTACACCACTGCCCTTGACAATATAGTCTACCTGTCCCTTGACAATATATATAGTCAACTACCTTAGCTTTATTACCTCCAGCAAGCAAGGGACAGGTTGGTCACTGGTCAGTGACGAGCCGTCTTCAAAAAATGGGGTGCGGGTGGACGCAGAGACAGGGTGGCATAGGAACGGCTTGTCATGTATTCTTAAAAATTTACTTCATTAGGAATGTGACAGGTAACATTAAAACCAATCAACGGTACAGGATGCTTTTTTGGTCACGCAGCTATAAAAAGACAATTTTCATGGTTTAGAATAGGAGATTAATGAAAAATAAGCCCTTAATCCTTTCCTTCATCACCGAATACAAGTCACACACTTAAACTAATTTCTTAATAATAGTATTGTAAATAATTGTGGTTCTTGAGAAATATGTCAATTATGAAGATGTTGTGTTTCAACTCTTTTCACATCATAATTACAGAACCACAAGATCCACAAAATTGTAACTGGATTCAGCACCACACCCGATTTAAAATGATCATAACAAATTTCACTACATGTAGATGGTATACCATCTACATTACATAGTATTTAATAAGCTTAAGCTTAACTTACTTTCGTGGATCAATTCCATGTTGTGCAGTGTACTTCGTTAATATTTATGTGTAGATCCATAAATTGATGCGTCAATACCTGCACTTCACCGCCCAAATCCGCGGCAGAAACCCTGGCAGAAACTTTATTTTCTATATTCTTGAATTTTGGGAGTAAAGATTGAATTCCCATTGTCACGATTCGATTGCAATCGTGTCGTGTGTTGAAGCTGGTCAACTCCGGGATTGTTATTTACGATCAGCTGATTGAAGATCACAGGCTGTTTTAACGGCTGATATCGCTAATTGTTCAAAATGCGCATGCGCTAGACATGCGCATAAAACAAATCGTGTTCCCGTGGTGTTGCCGTCGGGATTGCCCTGGAATTGCCAGAGAAGTATGACCCACCCCCCCTGGATGGAATATCAAAAACAATTTTGAAGGATATTGGCATAATCAACAAACTGAAATGTTACATGCCTGAATGGGTTTTGCATACACTATACTGTACTATATTCTAATTGAAAGAAGAGGGTAGTGTACACCCTCGGAAATCAACTTATAGAGTGAAGATAAAAGATTGGCCACGTATGATACGGGTTACTTTGCTGAATGTTTCTACGGATGTGGGCTGGGAGTCAAAATACCAACAGCAGGGCAGTCCCAGTTCATAACATTGCCAACACAGCATACAAGCATAGCAGGGACTCTTGGATTTCAACATAGAAAGTTTATATTAGAACCGAGCAAGTTAATGATGGTAATAACTCAATTGGGCTATTCCAATTAAAAAACACACTACCCCTATGGAAGATTTTGGAAATATCTTCCACAGGGGGAGTATGAATTTCAAATGGAATGAACACATCGGGTAGCTCCATTTGAAACTCAATCTCCCTCTGTGGAAGATTCAGGATGGATCTTTCTCAGAGGGTGTATGAAATTCAAATAGAGCAGCCTAATGTGTTCACTCCATTTGAAATTTATACTCCCCCTGTATTAGATATTTCCAAAATCTTCCACAGAGGTAGTATGTATTTTAAATGGAATGGCCCAATTTGCCCAATAGTCCAAATTCTGTGCAGGTGAATCAGATTGTGTTAATTCTTAGGTAATGCTTTACTGTGAACACTTTTTATAAATAACAAGGTCCTACCTGTGTTTCATACAATTGCTGTTTCTCTATCTGATAGTCCACAGGCATTGGCTGATCCAAATCCCAAGCATCAGTAACTGGAAGAAAGAAAATAAATAATACAGAACATAGTGATTACAATATACAGAAAAGAAACACATTTTGCATCTAAATGTGTTCGGACATCAGGTCCTGCTTTTTTGAATGGCCTTTCTCAGAGATGCCAGTCAGTGTTGTCAAAAAATCCTGAAATGACAAAAATTTCCTGAAATATGTATTTTGCCCATACATTTGTACAGGATCATCTGAGTAAAATTTCCTGAAGTCAGGAAATTTCCTGAAGACTGGCAACACTGCTTTCTCTTTCTATATCGGCCGATATCAAAGTGCTTATTGAACAATATAAACCTGATATCATTCAAGGCACCGAAACTTGGCTTTCGCCAACATTAAAATTCTGAAATCCTCCCGGACTCGTATGATGTGTTTAGGAAGGATAGGCAAGAGGGGATCCATGGTGGAGTTCTACTTGCGTGCAAGAAGGATCTCATCATGACAAGGCGGGAAGAATTTGAAACAGAAAATGAACTCATGTGGAACCAACTTGAACTCCAGGGGCGCCACACTCGCTACTGATTGGCACCGTTATAAACATAAACATGACAATGTAAAATTTGTCACCGATCTTGAGGTTTCTCTTGACAAAATTGAAAAGAAAGGCAAGGGCTATAACATTATCCTGGCAGGCGACTTCAATCAAGCAAATATTGACTGGAAAAATAGCACAGTCATCCGCGATCACCCGCATCTAAATCCACAGCAGAGCTGCTTCTTGAGACTACAACAGGTTTTGGTTTAAACCAGCATGTGTTGGAACCTACAAGAAAAGACAGTATCTTGGATCTTGTATTCACTAATAATTCAAGTCTTGTGAGAGATGTCAAAGTTGATCCAGGACTCAGTGATCATTACATGGTAATCACCGACATAGATTTGAGAGCAAAATGGAAGAGACAACCAAGACGGAAGTACTTGTCAGGCGGAAGGCAAATGAAGATTTGATTAATGAGGAGTTGAGTACCTTCAAGGACAAGTATTTTAGCATGGGAAATGTCTCTGTGCAAGAAAAGTGGGACAATCTTGAAAGTGAAATAAAGACAGTCATGAATAAGCATATTCCTCAAAAGACAGCTGCTAAACCAAACAGTTTGCCATGGTTTAAGAGATCACACCACAGACTCAGACGCAGGAAGCAGAGGGCTTTTTAACAAGGCGAAAAAAGTCGCAAAGTAGTGATGACTGGAAAAAATTTTTGTCTTGCCAGAAAGAACTTAAGAAATCTCTCAATGAATCCGAAAGCGTGAGTTTGTTGCAAATAATCTTACCACTGCAATGAAAGAGAACACCAAGCAGTTTTGGTCATACATGAAAAGACTGGGTAAAAGTGAAAGCGGTGTCGCAGATCTCAAAGTTAACAATAATATCATTAGCGATGGGAAGGAAAAAGCAGAGGCTTTGAACGCACAATTTGCTAGTGTCTTTACAAGGGAAGACAAGGAAGCGATTCCTACACTTGGCAGTAGCAGTATTCAAGACATTCCAGATTTAATTATTCATGAAAAGGGGGTTTTAAAGCAACTCCAAGAACTGTCTCCGAATAAAGCAGCAGGACCTGATGAGATACCTCCATGGTTTCTCAAAATGTTTGCTGAGAAACTTGCGCCGATATTTACAGACTTGTTCCAAGCTTCTGTTGATCAAGGGACTCTCCCCATCAATGGAGGGAGGCAAACATTTGTGGCAGCTTTAAAAAGGGAGTCAAAGCCGTGCCTGAAAATTATAGACCCGTTTAGCTAACAAGCGTCAGCTGCAAGATTCTGGAGCACATTATACATTCACATGTTATGGATCACTTGGAGCAGCATAATATTTTGGTTGATTCACAACATGGCTTCAGATCTAAGCGCTCCACTGAAACTCAACTCATTTTAACTGTTGATGATATTGCAAGAGCTTTGGAACAAGGGGACTCAGTGCACATGGCAGTTCTAGACTTCTCCAAAGCCTTTGATAAGGTTCCTCATGAACGCCTTCTGAATAAGCTTCATCATTACGGGATTAGAAACAACCTTCATCAATGGATCAGAAGTTTCCTATCAAATAGGACCCAGAGAGTTGCATGTGAGGGCAATTTTTCATCACCTCAAGAGGTCCTTTCTGGAGTACCACAGGGGACGGTGTTGGGGCCGTTGTTGTTTTTAACCTATATAAACGACCTCCCGGACATGTTGAGCAACCAAGTAAGACTCTTCATGCAGACGACTGCCTGGTGTACTCTACAGTGTCAAATGAAAGGGACATGGACTCTCTACAAGCTGATCTAAAATCTCTTGAAACATGGCAGGAGACCTGGAAGATGAGCTTTAACCCTTCCAAATGCACGGTCATGGAAATTTCTTTGAAGAGAAACCCTCCACACAGAGACTATATTTTCTGCGGGCAAGTTTTACAGCAGCCAAACTCAAATCCTTACTTAGGGGTGCAGCTGGATAATAAGCTGAACTGGGGAGAACATGTTACAAACACAGTTAACAAAGCAAACCGGACTCTGGGTTTCCTGAGGAGAAACTTGTGGTTTTGTCCAGGGGAAGTGAAGTCTACTGCATATCTAACGTTAGTGCGTCCAGTCTTAGAGTATGCTGCGTGTGCATGGGACCCATACAGGGCGGGACTCATAAAGAAGATTGAAAGTGTGCAGAGAAAGGCTGCAAGATTTTGCACAGGGGATTACCAAAGAGAAAGTAGTGTCACTCAAATGCTGGAAGATCTCGGATGGGACACTCTAGCTGTCAGAAGGGAGAGAAATCGTTTAGCTATGTTTTACAAAATCCAAAATGAGTTGGTAGGAATCAACAAAGAAGCCTATATTCAAACTTCTTCTGCTGCGGGTTTGAGAAGAAACCACCACCTACATGTTGAAATTCCATTCATCAAGAAGGACGTCCTATAAAAACTCATTTTTCCCAAGAACTGGAAGGGCATGGAATTCCCTCACTCAAACCACTATATCAGCCCCATCTTTAGATATATTCAAGAAAAACCTCTAGCTTGCAGGTCACCAAATAGTTAGCGATTTGCGGTTTTCGCCCTGCTGACTACAACTTCAGAAGGTTCAGAAGGTATTTTATATATGCATGTAGGCCTAATGCAATAAGCTAAACTCTTGGTTATTTCAGCAATGACATAGGCATGCACAGTCAGAATAATTTTAAAAGAGTCATTGCGAGAAACGATCTGAGACAGAGAATCGATTCCCTCTTAAATTAATCATTTATCATTTTTCTCAAAAATTATAGCACATTGAAGACAAGTAAGATATGTATATTATAGGGGCAAGGACTACAACTACTGTACTGAAAATGCAGCAACTCAAAGCAAGTAGTTATTGATTTATTGATCAAATATTGGTTTTCCCTCATTTTTGACTGTAACTCCACAACTGTTGTCTGTGCGGAAATAAAATTTCCAGTGCAGTAGTTGTAGTCCTTGCCCCTATAATGTACATATCTTACTTGTCCCCAATGTGCTATAATTTTCAAGAAAAATGCAAAAATAAGCACAAAATTGAGCAGGGGTGTAGTACCCCCTTAAATCGATTTGCCTCTTCTAAAATTATCTTGTTTGCAAGAATTTTATTCTCCTAAATTCATCCCTATTCCAAACGCAGTAAGTTAAGTTGATTCTTTTAAAATGAGCATGATGCATTTGTTAGTATCATTTTGTATTCACGCAAGATCGAAACTGCACCACCGATTACAAATCCCATAGAGGTTGTGCATATGACGTATCATACTGTAAATATGGCGGATTACTCAAATGCATTCAACAAAAGCATGATTGCAGTCTACCACGACAGTTCGTCTCACACACATAACAAATGCACTACGATCAAATAGGTTGATGACAACATTTGATTGAATGGACTACACTGCGCCATGATTACTTACGGTGAAGGACACCGGTTCAAATCCTGTGTTTAGAGCCAATTGATAAAAGCATGCAGGCTTACGTGTGGACAAACATTATTTTGACCCTTTGCCGTAAAACTGGTGCCACATTTGTAATTTACATTCTTTTTCAGTCAATTTTTCACCAAATACGCAACAAAAACTTGAAACAGATTTTTTAACTGTGAGAAATCAACCTTTGAAATTGGGTTAAGTTGTTTTTGGTCCACGCTGTAGAGTTAGTCAACCATTTCCCCAATGTTTCAGTACAGGCAATGTTTGTGCTATTACATGACTGTATACGCCCAATCGCTATTGTAACTTCCGGGTTTTTGGGACACTTTGACCTCTGACATATCGAGGAAATTGCTGTAATTATTATTAATTTGTTTATTATTGTCATAATCTTATCTTTAAAAATATTTAAATAATTAATTTATTCAATAATTTTTTTTGGGTTTGTTTTCATTCTTTGTAAGCAAAAAAACCAATTTTTCTGAATTTTCTAAACAGGTCAGAGGGCAAAGTTTCCCAACACTGCAAAAATTGTCCCACAATGCATTGCAAATTTCCAATGCCGATTTGGCTTATTATGGTTGTAGATTTGGTCAACAATTTCTCCAATGTTTCACTACAGGGAATGTTTGTGCTATGTGGGGCCGTAGTGATCAGCGACAACCTGTAAAGTGTGCTGAGGCTTGAGTATCAACGTCTAGGCGTTGTGCCTGTGGGTAGCGTACTATAAGTCACTGCACTTTTTTTTAACATGACTGTATTATGGTTGTAGAGTTGGTCAACAATTTCCCCAATGTTTCACTACAGGGAACGTTTGTGCTATTACATGACTGTATAATGGATGCATCTCTGGTCACCAACTTCCCCTATGGTTCACTACAGGGAATTTACCATTACCCTGTGGTGACATCATCACAGGGTAATGGTAACAAAAATGACCTGGTGTGAAATATCGAGGAGATAGGCAGAATATTGTATGGCACTGAGATGTAGGGATATTTTCATGCCTTATATCATATGATCTAGCATCACTCACCAATACCAGCGTCAACATATTTTGATCTTCTGTATTCCCTTTCTCTCTTCACAGCTGCAAGGTATTTTGTCCTCTCCACTACCATTCTGAAAAATTATTGAAATTACAATTAAAGAATGTGGACATATACAGTGCGCAAAAGAATTAACCCTAACCCCCAAAAATCTTACAAAATCTTACGATGAAGTGTTATATGCGGACGGAATTGCTGGCCGGGCAGCAATAACCCATGTAGCTACCGGTCCGTGATCGTGTGCTTGGCATGCGAGGGGTCAAAGGTTCGAATCCCGGGGGTGCCAAGTCAAAAATTCTTCTTCTCCTTGACTTTTTCGGATCTTCTTTGACTTCCGATCCCAAAAAGCAGGGTCCAGTGTTAGGGTTAACTAAGATGAATTTTTCCAGATTAGAGCCTACCCTAACCCCCAAAAATCTTACAAAATCTTACGATGAAAAAATCTGTGCATGCATGAATCCCAGGGTCTGCGATGACGCAATCACCCCAAGCGTTATATGCGGACGGAATTGCTGGCCGGGCAGCAATAACCCGTGTAGCTACCGATCCGTGATCGTGTGCTTGGCATGCGAGGGGTCAAAGGTTCAATCCCGGGTGCCAAGTCAAAATTCTTCTTCTCCTTGACTTTTTCGGATCTTCTTTGACTTCCGATCCCAAAAAGCAGGGTCCAGTGTTAGGGTTAAGGTACCAGTTATGTTCACCCCCTGTTTATCCTAAAAAAGACAGATATGTCCATTATTCCAAAAAGGGTTAAAGTTACGATTTAGGGCACTTTAGGTTAGGGTTTGAGATCAGATTAGGGTGAGAGTCCCAGACAAACAAGTACCTAGACAAACGACTTTGCTTCACGTAGTGAAGTCAACACACCGAGCACTACTATAACACTGCTTAGCAACGATTTGGACAAGGACACATACCTGGACGCAAACAAGCAGACATGCTCGCGTCTACGGAACATGTTGCATTTGACGCAGGCGATAATGGCGCAGCAATCACGCAAACGACTGCATCTTTCTCTCCAGACATGAACACTTATTTCTCCGCGTCCGACCACCCGACCAAAATCACCTTGAATATGTGGCTTCATCTTCTGTCATGGTTAGGGATGGGCACTCATAGGTCTAGGTGGTATGTCTATAGTGAGAGTTACGTTTAGCCAAGTGGGAGAGAAAGGTGGAAGCTTCATCACCATGAAAAATATTATTGGGCTACTGAAAAATCTGGTAAGTTACTGTGAACTTCTGGTACGTAACACTGTTGCAGATGGGTAGGGGGATTTTTCAAAACTGGGAACGTGCTTGATCCTCCAAATTAATTACTATAGTTTGATCAGCTCGTAATCGGCGGGCTTATAACATCACGGATTAACATCAATATATTTTATTTTGAGACTTGTCTTGTGACATTTAACAAGAAGCATAACAAATTATTTACTTTGTCTACTTTCTTTAACACACGCAAAATATAGACCATACAGGTCAACTATATCCAGCGTAGTGGTAAAAGCCTAACAATTCCCGTCGATTACGAGTTGAGGAGAAGGTCATTTTTGGGAGGGGTCAAAATTGGCTGTTTCTGAAATTGCATAAATAATTTCCTTTTTTTGATTGAGGCATTTTTTCTTCATTCAGGGAAACATTTCTTTTCTTGATTAAGGCACATATTTTCGATAGTGAGGGTGTAGGTGGCCATTTCTGGTGGGGAGGTGGTTAGATACTACTAATTAAATTTTTAGGTGGGTCATATTTGGGGAGGGGTCAGTGTTTCTAGAATAAAATTTTTGTTGGTGTTGCCAGCACCAGGAATTTCCACCCAATTAGTTGACTTTAAAAGTGGAATTAATGACAATCTCTATTCATGTGTATCTCATGTCCACAGTGGTCCACTTGGATGCAAAATATTATGCACTTAACCCCATGAGAACTACCTGCCGATTGGCAAAAAAGAAGTTTGCGTTATCAATTGGCCCAATCAGCAACATTGTTAGAATAATTTCACCACGCAAAAAAATTGGGCTGAATCATTCTGATTGGTGATTAAAGTGACTAATTTCCATCAAGGTTTTGCAACCTTGTTGACAAAATTGCACCTGCACGGACATACAATTATTAAACCTTAACGGGAAGTCCGACTTCACATCAAACAACCTCTACTCACCTATCCCATGATTCATAGAGTATAAAGAGACATATAAGTGCTGCCAGGAAGACCAAACATGCCATTGCTAGGACAGCCCATCCTACGTATGAGGCGTACGGGTATAGGTAATCTTTGCGGATATGAGCAGGTCTGATACCAGGGGATTCTCCATCTGCTAATGGGGATATTATAGGTAAGCATTGGTCTTTGACTGGGTTAGCATCCCAAGCACTGTAATGAATACAAAATGGATTTCTATTAATTATAAATAAACAGACATAGAATATCAACACAACATGCAAATCAACACATTAATATTCATAAATATGCAGATAAATAAACTATACAGCATGTTTCATCATACTAACAACTTTGAAGCTCATCGGCTGTTGCATTAAGGTGGTCAAATTGATTAATAATATCACCCTCAAAACATGCAAATAATCTTATTTGTAACAATGCTGACTAACCAAAACGTATTCAGCACCAGAATGCATCATGCTCTACCACCCTACATTGGTTGTTGCATCTACATCATAAAGTGGATTGACAGTATTTTGTTCTACCCATGCAGACAAAGTATGACAAGCCATCCATCCCATATTTTTTTTTTAAATCACCATCTTACCTCTTAATTTCCCAATACTTGGCGAATACACCTGTTTTGTCATGGATGGCATACACCCACAAATCAGTTCTGAAATTAGAATCAAAAACATACCTAGTCAGCCTCCAGCATCTCAGTGCTATTTGCAGGCAAATAAACACAAAAAAGAGAAGAGAAGAGAGATGAAGAGGAGAAGAGAAGAGTAGAAGGGAGGAGAGGAGAGGAGAGGGGAGGGGAGGGGAGGGTAGAGGAGAGGGAGGGAAAGGGGAGGAGGAAAGGAGAGGAGAGAAGAGAAGAAAAGAAGGGAGGTAAGGAAAGGATAGGCCCATGGGAATTAAAGTTTTAGATTTGCGTCCGTTGCTTTTTCAAATCACATGTGGCTGTTTTCCATTATTCATTATTACTTTTTAAAGTGAATGCATTGAACAGATGTATAGTTCTTGAGTGCACAGATCAAAGCTATTATAGCGGTATATAGATACGATCTAGCATGATAAGGAAGCCCTAGATGCCAATTATTGCGTAAGTAAAGAGTTCACAGGCAGCTTGTTGATCCCGAACTTTAAATTTTTGTTTCAGAACCTTGTTTTATGGAAATAATTTAAAAAAAATTTAAATAACAAAAATTTCATGCGGTAGGTTTCAAAGCATGCGGGAGGAGGAAAAAAGAATAAATAAATACATTCAGACACAATAAAATCCATGGTTCTGAAAAGATGAAGGTCTCTCTATAAACTGAGCCCAGATACACTCACAGAACACGTACCTCGGCGTTGAACTTAGCAATGATTTGAAATGGTCTACTCACATCAATCAAACTGTTACCAAGGCTAATAAAATGCTGGGCTTGCTGAAGAGAAATATATACTACTGCAACAACAGCACTAAGTCTATTGCCTACAAGTCCCTGATAAGACCCAAGCTAGAGTACTGCTCCGGGATCTGGGATCCACAGCACAAATCAGATGGGGATAAGTTCGAAAGAATAAAAAAAAAAGAGCTGCCAGGTTTACTGTTGGCGACTACAGCAGGGAGTCCAGTATCACTAAAATTCTTGCTGATTTAGAGTGGGAACCTCTTCAGGACCGTAGGACCAAATTACGCTTGACGACCATCTACAAAGAAACTCACAGGTATATACCAAGTAACATCAAATGTCATCTTCGAGATATAAATTCATCCAGTCAACCCAGGACCAGGCAATCGGGGGCCTTATCTTACAACATAATCACCACAAACAAAGACTGTTATAGGCACTCGCTATATCCAAAGACTATTCGCGAATGGAACCAACTCGACCAGAACCTACGCACCGCACACGTCAAGACCTTCAAGACCAATCTAGAAACCATCAACATCAAGACGCTGACTTCAAAGGCCCACTTTAATATTTAACCGCGACTTTGCACATGACCCCCCCCCCCCCCCAACGTATGCGACAACCAGAGATGGTGATTGTACGTGGCAAGACAGATACAGACAGATACGTGGCAAGACAGATACAGACAGATACAGAACATAACTGTAATTACACAAACATGGAAAAGAAACCTGGAAAAGACAGCAAGCAAAGAAAGATCTTGTACATACCTGTCTGGATCTACGGTGGTGAACCCGTTCTTCTCTTCTATGTACTTAGCGCGGACAAACTCCACTCTCAGGATATAATGGGTCATACCCTGAGAGAAACACCTGTGAGAATAAAAAGACAAAAAAACATGAACACTTTATTTGTTTACGTTGATGATGACTGAAGAAATAGCATGTTTGTTCGAAAGGTCATTAGTCCGAAAAGGGTTAGGGTTTAGGGCAATTTCGGTTAGGATTATTGTTAGATTTATGGTTACATCAAGGATGAATTAGAGCATGTAGTGCCATGGACCGGAGACCTGACACATGGATCCGAGGACAATGACATCATATTTTTTTAAACTTAAGTCTTGATACAATACACTGTTTTACATTGGCTATATTTCTGATGGCAGCAGCATTTTTCTTAAGAATATGTATAGCTTATAATTAAAGACATAGATAAAAAGAATTTATCGTGTCTGATGTCACTGTCAATTAGATCTTTGATTGGTTTACACAGGTTAATAGCGCGTAAAAGGAAGACCGATCTATCTGGTGCTGATCGGAGAAAATGAATAGCAAGTGAAAAATTATGTACTTTTACAAGGCAAAAAGCAGCTTCTCTAGGCATTGTTGACATGGTGCCTTCGCGGAAGAAAGTTTCCTACTATAAAGACCTAACTTTTGAGATGGTTTGCATGTTTGAAGGTGCAAAATTAACAATAGGGCGCCCCAATAAACTGCCCCGTTCAGCAATTCATCATCACGACACTTGTAAACAAACCCTGCTCGAGTTTGATTGACAGATGACATCAGACGCGATAAATTCTTTTTATCTCTGTCTTTAATTATAGGGTTATGGCAACTGAGAGTTGAGAGATAGGGAAAATATTAGGGTACTTTATCAGGTTGCTGGACTAATGATCCTTCAGACTATCACCGGCCCTGTGACCCATTTTTTTGCTAACCCTTTTATATAATACATATATTTCACATTCAAAATTTACACAAATAAATAAATAAATAAATAATTAAAATTGGGCCATTCCATTTAAAATCCACACTACCCCTGTGGAAAATTTAGCTAAAGTATTCCACAGAGGGAGTATGAATTTTGATTCTTAGTCAGTGGGAGTGGTCTAGTTCGAGATACATATAATCTGATTTTTGGACAATCGCATGATTTCGGGCGCCGTCTATCAGGCCGTAGAGGACCCCACGTCATCATGAATGTTGATAACGCGTAACACGCTTGTAGAGGTGCACGCATGTATCGTGTTGTAAGCATAGACTAGTGCAGAATACTCACACACGCTAGCAGTACGTGCAACAGAATACATGAAGTAGTAAACAAGTTTCGTTCATTTTATAATCAGGGGAGTTTTTATGACGGTAACTTAGTTTTTGCTTTAAAAATAGTTTACAGTTATTGAAATAATATTTGACTAAGAATGATAATGTTGGACCTGCCTGTCGTCTATCACACGGTAGAGGATAGTAAAAACAAAAATTCCTATCGTTTATTCTCTAAATAGAATAGGAAATTGGGTAACTTCCATTTGAAATACTCACTCCAGTTGTGAAAGATATAGGTAAAGCCATAATACTGGGGGAGTATGGGTTTCAAAATGATTAACCCTGACCAGTTACATTTGAAAAACATACTCCCCTTGTAGAAGATATTTCCAAAATCTTCCACAGGCATGTGGACAGCCAACCAGGCAACCATTTGGGCAAAAACATAAACCCCACATAAGTGTGGGGCCAGAAAGTTGATCAAACCTATGGCTAATGGAAGTTATATTTGACTTGTTAGTGCAGTAAATATAAGATTCAACCTTTTATCATATTAGGGCTATACAGTATTATATATACCGTATTCGTTCCAATAAGCGCCCATGCCCCAATAAGCGCCCACCCAGCGACTTTGCAACAAACACAATATGAAATTATTAACCGCCCATCCAATGTTGTCAAAATACTTCCAGTAAGCTTACCTGTCGAATGATTTTACATGCATGCATGAGGGAAATTGAGCATCATAAGTATCCAAAATGTTCACCAAAATTAAATTATGACGCTATTTCATAGTGTGCAGATGTATAGATATTAAAAATACTTCACAATAACCACCTGCAAATGCCTTTAAAAGGCCAAGTTTGAGCTAATTCTGTCTCAAATTCGTATTTTTTGCCGGCGCGGCAGCGGCCATCTTTATAGTGCGCCCTCAAAAACATTTTTTCAATATAATATTAAATTAAGACACATATGAGGGCGCACTAACTGAGAGTAACTAAATACTTTCAGACGGTGATTGATGACTAAAACCAGGTAAAAAATAAGCGCCCACCCAAAATGACTTTGTTAAGCGCCCTGGGTGCTTATTGGAATGAATACGGTACTTACTTTGCAAGCTCTTCAGCCTGTCCTACTATCATCTCAGGTGGCGAGTCTATTATAATGATAGCATGCTCAAATGAGTACAATACTTTGATCTGCAAGATAGATTCATCACAAATAATCACAATTAGTGTTTAAGGGATCTAAAATGAGCGTTTATTGCGTTTCGACAGTATTTTTTGTGGGACATGAGAGCACCTCAGACCTATCGAATTGCATTCTGAATACGAAGCATGTCTTTCTGATATCAAATAATTTTCATTTTTTGAAAATCACAATATAATACAAATTTTATGACAAATTATAAAATGATATTTTTCACATTTTTGATATATAACAGTCCTTGAAGTAAATTATATAAATCTAATGATATATTCTTAAAGTGTATGTAGCAGGGAGGAAAAGCCGACGGTCAAATGAAAATTTTGACCTTTCATATTGAAGATATGGATTTGTTTCCCAAAAAGACCTAATTTTTTTGGGTGTTTTGGGAAAAAATCCATATCTTCAATACTGAAAGGTCAAAATTTTCAATTGATCGTCGGCTTTTCATCCCACCTACATACACTTTAAGTATAAATCATCAGATTTATAAAGTTTACTTCAAGTACTGTTAAATATCAAAATATCAATTTTAATGATTTGCCATAAAATGTGTATTAAATTGCAATTTCAAAAAATCAAAATCGTATTCAGAATGCAATTCGATATGTCTGATGTGCTCTAATGTCCCAAAATAAATACTGTCCAAACGTTCATACCCCAGCCCTTAAAGCCAAGCATGGGAAAAACATAAAATTGCTTTTACTGTAATTATTAGATGACATTTTCAAAGATCAAATTTTTGATGTCCTCTTGTCTTGTGGTAGTTCAAGCTTATGGGTTTGAATCCATGCCATGCTGTGTTGTGCACTTAAAGGGGCATTTCGTGATCCACAGCCTCATCCCCCCACTTTTCCCAAAAAAAGTTGAGATTTTTTACACCACTGGATACCTCTGGCTACATAATGTTTATGTTCCAAATATTTCTTGCAGATTAATTCGCTTAGCAAAAATATCGCCAAATTTGAATTTCGTTCTGGTGCACCAGAACGAAATTACAACACATTGTCTATGGAGCAGTGTAATACACATAATCATGCATAACTCGCAAAACGCAAAAATCGGAATCAACTGAAATTTTGGAAATAACCTTTTTTTTTTTTTTTCTAATTAAAAATGTCATAAAAAGAGGATGCTAGGATCACGAAATCCTCCTTTAAAGACTCTTCACCCTATTGTCTCTGCCCATCCAGGTGTACAAATGGGTGCTAGCTTTATCAAATGCCAGGAAGGTAACAGGCTCGCTAGTGGAGGAGGCATAGCGATATCCCCGCAGCGACAATTCATGGAGGAGTCTGCCTCAATCACTTATTGGTTCTTTCACATCATTAATATTAATGAGTTATATAAAAGGAGACCAGTCTTAATTTCCCTACCTTGGTTGGTATGGACACAGATCTCATATCCATATAATTTGGATCTGTGTTTACATCAGTCACAGTCACAACGTATTCGCAGAACACTTGTTCCAACCAAATATCTGTCTTATCTACATCCAAGTAGCGATACACCGCATCTCTTGAGAGTAGTGTGCCCTGGTTGTTCAGTTTTAATATGGGTAAACCTGTACAGACGATGTTTTGTAGTGGGGGTTGGTAGACGGAGAGTTCGTACACCAAGGAGTGGTTCAGGTCACGATCAGTAGCCTGTTTTAGGAAGAATTCAAAATGGATACACAGATATGAATATCTAACCTATACTAAAACAGTATATTGATGAATGCAATAATTGTTTCATGATAAATTTGCTAAATACAGGCTCTCCGCATTTCATAATTTCAATCCACAAAGCATTTCAATATTATTTTCATGAAACATTCTAATTAATCACAGGATTATTTCAAAATTTTACTGTCCTTTACAGGCAGACTTATAAGTTATAATGGTTGTATGTATCAGATCGCTCTATCGGAAAGCAGAGGAGGCTTAAAGGCATTCCTACAATGCACTATGATTGGGAAATTTGATCAATATAACCTAATTTTAAAGGCAAAGTCCTCATTGCCACACACACAAAATGGTAATTTTAAAACTGAAGCCAACGAGCTAATAGTTGAGACTTATGACTGATATTTGATTTTCTCACAGGAAACATTCATATTGTCCCACTGCATTAATTTTGTTCCTAAGTCTCGATGTTTTGAATGTTAAATAATAGGATGAAAACACCAGATATTTGCACACAATCCCAATGTAAGGTATGATCAACTGTACCACATGTGTACAAAAGCCAGACATACAAGGTCAGAAACCCCATTGGGTTGTGGGAATGTCTTTAAACATCCTCTGATCGGAAAGTGAGTTAAACATATCCATCGGGAGTCACTGCCATGTCCACCATCAAAGTGCTACCAGGTGAGCTCAATCTATTTGATTTTGGCCACGACTAAATTACTGTTTGTATGTCATCACTGGCAATGTCTGACACTTCATTTCAACTTAAGTTTGGAAGTGATGTCACTACTTCAATATGTGGTTGTGCCACAAGTGTGTCGACAAACCACCCTTGTGCAGGTGTATACTCTGTAGGGTTAGGTTAGGTTGGGAGCTACCTACATCACTACCAAACTCACAGTGAAATGAGGAATTGTCTGGAAGAGGTTCATTTGCATAGTTCAATGTTGAAGAAGAGAATCCAGAAGGATTCGTCGCAGGGGAGACAACTAAAAAAAACCAATAAAAATCAAGGGAGCATAGCATTCAACCTCAGTCACATTTATGACCATTTGATCCAGAACAATTCCAGAAACACTACATCTTCTAGAAACACCACCAGTGTTGCTGGAACAAGTCATCACTCATGACTAGGAAACCAGACAAGTAGATTTCGAAACGTCAAGTCTCCATAAAATGTGACTACTTTGTATATGGATATGTTTTAAAGAACTTGAACTACTAATTGAAGTAGAGGTATAATAGTACTGTTATGATGACATCAATACGAGTTCTGCTTATTTTAAATGTATCACACCAAGCCTTGAAATAAGCACACTGGAACCAGGAGCAATTTGTTTTGAACATTGCTCCTGGTTCACTGGGATTTTACAAGAACCAGGAGCAATTTCTGAAGAAACAGGAGCAATTTTCAATATTAAATCCTTTTCTGCATATGCAGCATACCAGCATGACTGCATCAAGTGCAGAACTGTAACCAGAAGCAATTTATTTTATAAAATTGCTCCTGGTTCATGTGAATTTTACTAGGACCAGGAGCAATTGATGGCTTTACAAGGGTAAATTTGCTCCCCGCGCCCACTTATTTCAAGGCTTGTATCACACACACTATAAATTATTTGTAGCTTGTTCATTTCCAAGATGCCAAAGCAATGTCAGTATACCTAACATTAGGACAATAATAAAAAATAAATTTAAAGATACAAACTTACATCAATTTTGAAGAGTGTGGTATTATAAGGCACATTATCAGCGATACCAATCCAGTACTTCTTAGGTAGACCTGTAATGAATCCTGTTGTTGTGGGTTTGTTGTCGTTGATGTCAATAACAGTGATATCTAATACCATTTGATTTGATGCTACAGCAACTGGTTGTACTGAAACAGAATCAGTAGAAATACTGTATTAGTAGTGATTTTCTTGAGTGAGTTAGGTTCCACATTTAACAGTCTATAATACCGAATTTATTAATTTGTTTTAAACAATTCATTGATTTTAGCACTGGTAGCATCCATTACTGCTTGTAGATGGGATGTCTGGAAAGGTGACCTCCATACTGTGGGTGGTCTTACTGTACTTTTGAAAGGGACAGCAGTAAGCATGGCCAATTTTTACACCAAAATGTTTGATTTTGTCAAAGTTTGTAAGAGCATAACAAGACTTTCCGTCGATAGATTTTTTTGCCATTGGTAAATATTTTTTTAATTAAATCTTTCATAACATATTAAAAGGGCACAGACCCCTGCTGAATAATAAACTAGCTAGGTAAGTTTTGAGTTACATTCATGAAAATTATAATAAAAGATGCCTATTCTTTTGTGTGTATATAGTCCATCAACTATCACTTGGTAGTCTTGTAACATGTTTAATGGCGCTGCCCATAGCCACTTGATTCGAATTAATTTGAATTAATCAATTCAATATTATAGACTGATTAACAACATGTGAATAATTGTGAACTTTTATAAATAACATTGTAATATTGTTACAGCATGAATTTTACAAATATAGCAAAACGCAAAGGTACCCTTTGTTGGAAATTTTAAAAATTTCCAAAATAGACACCTATTCAATACCAAGAGGAAGATGGTAATAATAAACAAATATTGACTGCTATGAGGGGCATGGATAAAATTATAGGCCCAAGGTGATCTCAAAACCATGACTATGCCTCGAGGCGTAGCCTCGGGCATAGTCATGGTTTTGAGATCACCTTGGGCCTATAATTTTAACCATGCCCCTAATAAAAAGCAGTCAATATTTGTTTTATATACCAAATCTTAAGATTCTTGTCATCTGTTTGGTTAAAAGCATCGATTTTGGGAAGAGAAATTAATAGTTTCAATGCGAACGGCACACAGATTACAATCTGCGATTTTTGCGTATTTATAGCGTGTGAAAACATTAACGCGTGCGTATTATCATTTTACGCTGGGAAAAACGTGCAGTTCGATCGTGACGCACGTGACCGGTCCATAGTTCATTTCCATGGACCGGTCCATAGTTCATTTTGCGGGCATAGTTAATTCAATGACTGCACTTTCAACCAATCAGGTGACAGGAATCTATGAGGTATATAAACCTGATTATAAGGTGACACGCTGTATTACTTAAAGTGGGAAATTTTAGACATCGTTTTGCATTGTATCCTTAAAAGTGATTTTTCTAGGTTTAAGGCTTTCCCAAATGCTAGAACTTCATGATTTGATCATATGTAATCTTACAAATTCATTATGAACTGTTTTGCCATTTTCTTGCAACACCTTGGTATCGAATTGTGGTATAGGCTTTTACCTTGGTATCGCTCTAAAATATTAAGTGTCGACCGATGTTCTCAAAATCACTACCATTCTGGTCACAACACAGCCAACATCTTCTCAAGAATAGAAGCAAGAGAATAAATTTTACAATAATAATGGAGAAAATAAGCTGAAATGCCATTATGCCACAAGGAAATTGAAAAAAAATATATCAATCTATTAATCAGAGATTGCATTCTCACCCAACAACTCAATTGAGTGGCCCAGTATAAAAATGGCCTATGGCACATTTTTGAAAAATAGAGGGCGCTGTTGAAAAATATCAAAGGTCACCAAAGGTCATCCATACAAACATAACACATCATGAATGTAACTCGGGAATGTTGTCAATTTAATCTTTTAAGCATCAAATTTCTTATGTATTTTATTGAACATTTGTACATTTACAGTGCCGATTTCTCCCAATGACGAAAAATGTGCCATGGGCCGTTTTTATACTGGGCCGCTCAATTATAATTGAGAAACATAATTGTAGTGAAATGACCTATTTTGAGAAAATCAATTATCACCTGGAAATCAAATGGAAATTCAGTCAAAATTAATAGGTAAATTTTCTGGACATGTGACACACATGGGCACAGACTGTGCAATGTGAACCTGAGCACAGCGGGTGGTCTACCAATGTGTTTGAATAGGAAAAATTCCTCCTTTAATGCAAAATCAGTTACTTGTCGCAAGTTAATGATATTATGATAAGAGTTTCCGTAGTTAAATATTTTTTCCGTAGGTCGAAATGTTTGAAATTATGTTTTGATGATATTGTGAAGAAATTAAGATTGCATAATATTCAATAAATTTGCAATGCACGAATTTCTATCGAAATTGCGGTCAATAATACTATTCCAATTCAAATGACTAAGACTTGAATAAGGCTCGAGGTTACACTCACATTGATACACATTGGTCATGTGTCCAGAAATTTTTCCCATGAAAATGTACCCATTAATGTTGACTGACCATTTTTGTGCCACTCTTGCGCTATAACAAAGTTGACAACTTTTTCACTCCAATTACCATTGGCAGTTTGGTCCACATTACGTGACACTTTTCTGAGTCCAGCAGTTTGTTTGATGTGTCCATTTAACAAAACATTATTATAATGCTCAAGTATAGCCCTGAATAATACCAAAAGCTGTTACTCTATACACACATATATTTTGTAGTAACATTTAACAAAGATTTTCATATCTATATCAAATTATTCATCTTTTTCTGCTTTTTTGTGATAATTTTAATTATATAAATTGTACATTTGTTTGCAAATTGAGGGCACTATTTACATATATATTAAAATTAAATTAGCCAAATAATATGAGTTATACATTTAATGATCAAAAGTTCTTTGACAATTCCCTTATCATTTATTAGTCTGTTTGCTGATGTTCTAATACCATTTTACAAGTGTCTAAAGATGGAAACAAGATTTTAGATAAATAGCTTCATCATTGTTCAACTTTTCTTTAAAATGATTCAGTTTTACATGCCATCAAACAAGCTGAGTCCAGCTTGCCCTGTCTCATATGTTCACCAGTCAGTAACTGAAAGGTCACATGTATTAGTTCTAACTGAAACCATGTTGCACAGTACAGACTTTCGGTAACACTACACCAAATCATATGCAAATTCTTACCTTCGTCAGTTTGGTCCACATTCCGTGACACTATTCTGAGTCCCCCTTGTCCTCTCATATGCCTATGTTCCACTGTCAGTAACTGAAGGGTTACATTTATAACTTTTGGTTTCTATCATTATAACAAAGTTGTCCCCTCCTTCCCAATCTAATGTTACTATGTTACACTGAATGGGCTCTGGCTAAAACCACACTAAATCAAGTAGAAATTCTTACCATCGTCAGTTTGGTCCACATTCTGTGACACTTTTCTGAGTCCACCTTGTCCTGTCTCATATGTTCACCAGTCAGTAACAGAAGGGTCACATGTTTTAGCTCTAACTGAAACCATGTTGCACAGTACAGACCTTGGGTAACACTACACCAAATCATATGCAAATTCTTAATCCCATGAGAACTACCTGCCGATTGGCCAAAAAGAAGTTTTCATTATCAATTTGACCAATCAGCAGCATTGTTAAAATAATTTCATCACACCAAAAAAATGGGGTGAATTATTTGCAAAACTTCATTCTGATTGGTGATTATTAAAATGAAGATATCATGTAATTGACCAATCAGAGGCAATGTTAGATCGGCAGGCAGTGCTCAGGGGGTTAACATCAGCAGTTTGGTCCATATTTCGTGACACTCTTTCAGGGCCAGCATGTCCAGTCTCACACGTTCCACTGTCTCATTCTACACAATCTAATGATACCATGTTACACAGTATGACCTGAAGCTAAAATCACACCAAATTAATTGGAAAATCTTACCTTCGGCTGTTTGTTCCACATTTGGTGACATTCTTCCAGTTGCTTGTCCTTCGCATGAACTACAGTCAGTAATTCGAGGGTTACAATTATTGGCTTCTATCACTATAACATAGTGGTCTCCTTCTTCACGGTCTAAATACACATGGTTACACAGTACAGGCTCAAGACGGCATCGAAGATCAATCTGACCTGTATAATATGGAACAAAAATGTAAAGAAATGTAATAATTTAGCTCAGCTTCTTGGTCAGATTTAAGACCAAGGAGCAGTGCTTGCATGACTAGTAATCTTTTTTTTACTAATAACCAAACCATCATGAGGTCTTAATGTTAAGGTACACTTCTGCCTTTATAGTACTCACCTCCACTGGTATTATTGACTAAGGTGTAGACCAGGACTAAGGATTCATCATGTAATGGCAATGTGAAGTTGTAGCATTCAAGCATTGGAGGTATATTTTCCGTAAAGGCCATTCTAAAAGGAAAAAATTAGGCATCAAGTGCTGAATATCTTCATAGTGGATATTAAATGAAACAGCTCATTGAATCATGTGCATTGACCCAAACATATGCATGACAAACATGAACATAATTCTACACCCCTGTATGCACTATGCAGCCCCCACCCCCATACACACAGATCATTGGTCGCATCACATACTAATCTATTTGACGCACCACGCTTTTCGAGAAAATCGCCATCTGCTAGATTTGGCTTCATACTAACTTCTCAATAGAATTTCCTCGACAGGGTATTTATATAAAGAAGAGACTTGAAAGTTTCATTTTGGGAATTTGACATGCCTATCATTCAAGTAAAATTATTTAATATGGTGTTTAACTTACAGCTCTGGAAATGAAACAATATTTTTTACTCTGTCACTCGTCACTATATTATGCTATAGTATCGCTATATTTTTCTTTATAAACTGAGCTCAAAAAGAAACTTATATTTTTTTACAACTTGTGAATCACAAGGTCATATCTTAAAATACTGTCAATCAAAATGAACCAAACTTACACACAGGATTACCTTAATACTCTACTCAAAACACATGTCAGTAACCAAGCAGTTGTCCAACCGACACAACAGCAAAATGCACTGTCATGGGACAGCTTCCTGGACTTCCTTCACTTCCACAGCCCAACATTTGGCACCCAGCACAAAAAATCTGTGAGAATGTACACAAGATCCTTGCACAGATGATAAAACGGTGCTGCTTTCTGCTTTTCATACACTTTTTTCATGAAACAGGGCTGGGCTGTGAATGTGGTCCAGGAAGCTGTCCTATGTCAGTGCATTTTGCTGTTGTGTCAGTTGGATAACTGCTTGGTTACTGACATGTGTTAAGAGTAGAGTATTGAAGTAAACCTGTGTGTAATTTTGGTTCAATTTGATGGACAGGATTTCAAGATATGACCTTGTGAAAAATTATAAGTTTCTTTTTGAGCTCAGTTTATGTATAGATCTCTATGTGATGCGTGTATTGGTTACGAACGTATCTGTATGTGATGTGTCGTTCACCGTACAGATCCATGTGTGATATAAATACTAATGAATGTGTAAACATAGCTTACGTTGTTGAATAGCACTGTATGTGAAAGTTTTATAATTAGAAAGAATTAAGGTCAGCAAGGCAATAGAAACAAATTAATTTGATTTTCGATCGACCATCGATGCTTGGGTGATCCTTATTATTTATGAAATCAATTAATTTACTTTTGTTAATTGTGATAACATTGTAATTTTTACCTGTACTCATATTGACCGATATATTATTTCGCATTAATTCTGATTAATTAGTGATAGTTCATTAATAACAAGCATCAAAGCAGCATTGCCGGTCGATCAAAAGATTGAACAAATTTGTTTCTGGTGCCTAAGTTGTTGGATTTGAAGAACTCCACAACATAATTGCTACACATCAATTTTCTCCTAATATCTCGAATCAGTATAAATGATCCACCCAGGCTAGAGGTCGCAATTTTGAAAACTGGGTTATCATCATTGTCATGCATGCCCAGTAAACAATTAATTTGGCCTTTACTATTGCCGAAATTGTTTTAACAATTGAAACGTTTTTACAATGTCAGTCTTCTGAAGTATTTTATTGCATTTTGCCCCTATTTTGGCTTGTATATCACTTTCACCCTTGCAGCATTTGGTGTAATTGGATCAGATTGGTTCACATATAACCATTACCTGAAATAAATTGACTTCGCGGTCATTTTACCTTGTCACGGATGAATCATGTTGCAATAATGGTAGCCAAGCATGATATGATTTGTTGATAAGCTAGATACAGCAGCATGATGTATTGGCTACGAGGTGACTGGAAAAAGCAATATGGCAACAAAATGACAAGGTATTACTTATTATTAGTTATAAAACAAGGAAAATAATCTACTCGCATTTATTGCAGCTTTTATGCTAGAAATTGATTGGACAGAATAAGAAGAAGGTACCAAGTTCAGATGCAGGAAAAACTGTGACGCCCCACAAAAAATACATTTCCATTGGGAAATATCACCTTGATCGCTACAATAACCTACTGTAATTACTTTGTCCAATCCATGTAAGGTGAAATTAAGAGACAATTTTGAAAGAGACATGTGTAAATTTGGGAACCTTTGTGTGTGATCATGGCCCCCTTTAGAATCGGTTCCTGGCGGCATTTCCCCCACCCTTGTTAGCAGACTTAGGTGACATTTCCCCCCCCCCTCCCACTACCAACCCTTATCAGAAGGCTTGGGAGTAGTCCAGAATTGGGGGGTATTTTCCCCTACCCTCGATTATCAGCAGGCCTGGTCATGGTCCAAGCTTGGGTGGCATTCCTCCTGTTATTCCCCCTTGTTGGCAGGCCTGGCCTGGCTATGATTCAGGCTTGGGTGTCACTTCCCTCCCATCCAACCCTTATAAGCAGACCTGGTCATGGTCCAGCTTGGGTGGTATTTTCCCTGCTATCCACCCTTGGGTGGCATTTCCCCTGATATCCTACCTTGTTAAGAGGCCTGCTATTATGATCAGGCTTGAGTGGCATTTCCCTCCCATCCAACCCTCATCAGCAAGCCTGACCATGGTCCGGACTTGGATGGCATTTTCCCCACACACATTGTTTTCTGTATACAAACTCTATCATGATTTTGTATGTATATTAGGTAATTCACAGACATCATATTCTTTGATGGCCAGTCATAACAAAAAAATGATGGTCAACCTATTATCTTTTCCTAGTCAGAGCGATCAGGCAAGGGCTGATTTCAGCCATCATAGATGTCGCTAAGAAATGAGTGGCTCCTGTGAAGAAAAATTAATGTTTCCTTAAGCCAAATTTAGTACATGTGTCAATGCGACTCTTTTTGGTGGTGTGAGATCATTAATGTCATGTCTTCCATAGGGGGTGTATAAATTTCAACTGGAATAACCCATTTTGGAGCAGACTACACTGAATGGGTGACTCCATTTGAAATCTACACCCCCTGTGTGGGAGATTAAGGTTGTGTCTTCCATGGGGTGTACGAATTTCAACTGGAATAACCCATTTTGGAGCAGACGACATTGAATGGATGACTCCATTTGAAATCTACACCCCCTGTGTGGGAGATTAAGGTTGTGTCTTCCATAGGGGGTGTATGAATTTCAACTGGAATAACCCATTTTGGAGCAGACGACACTGAATGGGTGACTCCATTTGATATCTACATCCCCTGTGTGGAAGATTAAGTTCATGTCTTCCATAGGGGTGCATTGTTTTCAATTGGAATAACCCATTTTGGAGCAGACGACATTGAATGGATGACTCCATTTGAAATCTACACCCCCTGTGTGGGAGATTAAGGTTGTGTCTTCCATAGGGGGGTGTATGAATTTCAACTGGAATAACCCATTTTGGAGCAGACGACACTGAATGGGTGACTCCATTTGAAATCTACATCCCCTGTGTGGGAGATTAAGGTCATGTCTTCCATAGGGCATGTATGAATTTCAACTAGAATAACCCATTCTGGAGCAGACGACACTGAATGGGTAACTTCATTTGAAATCTACACCCCCTGTGTGGGAGATTAAGGTTGTGTCTTCCATGGGGGGTGTATGAATTTCAACTGGAATAACCCATTTTGGAGCAGACGACACTGAATGGGTGACTCCATTTGAAATCTTCATCCCCTGTGTGGGAGATTAAGGTCATGTCTTCCACAGGGGGTGTATGAATTTCAACTGGCATAGCCCAATAGTACTTACACTTGTTTCTTGTCTTCTTCCATGTAGACTGGTTCGTTAAAATACCCTGGTCTAACAGAAACTACTACATTTGTAGTGTCACTTCTGGGTGGTGAACCCTTGTCCCAAGCTTCTATTATTATCTGTCAAGAAAAGAAGTGGACAAGCATGTTTATCACTAAGATTGGATAATGAAAAGTACAGTACAGGCATTGCTCAATTGTTATTCGGCCATGATGGGACTTTGTACTGGCTGGTTGAGAAAAAAATATGGGATAAAGTAATTAATGATCAATAATCCCCAAACTTATTGACATCATTGAGCGGACAAAGCTGTAAAAGCAAGGCTGGACAAGTCTTGTATTCCTTATTATAAAAATTAATTTATAAATTCACCATGGGGTACATGGGCGCAGCCATTACACAACATTGTATCAGCAAAAAGTACCTATATAAGCATTCACTCCATACACATGAATAGGAAAACAAGATGTTGGTATTCATTAATTTTCACAAAAATGACTGCTGCAAAAAATCTGAAGATTGGGGGATTCTGTAACTTAGATATGTGACCCGCTCTGACAAAAGCAGGAACAAGTCGCATCTTTGACATTTCATGATTAGAATAAAAATGTAAGCACAAGACGATAAGCTTTAAAATGATACCAAAATTATATTAATAGCATCAATACTTATCAAGATATGGATAATTTTGTAAATGATACCTTGATATATTCGCCAAATTGGCTATTCTGAGTAATGGGAAAATTAGTTTCCTGCCTTACACAGGATTGAATAGGGATTATTATAGCTAAACTGTTAATTATTGATTAAATAAACCTCTGTTTAATAAGTACTTTCAAGGATTTGAAAGTCCACTTAGTCCCACAGTCAAATACCATGAAATTAGGAATTCCAAATTTTTTTTTATGGGAATGTCATCTTTAAAGGCCTATAACTCAAAAACATGTCTGGCGACTTGTTCCAGGTTTTGATGGAGCTGGTCATATATGTTATGACAAATCAATTTTAGAGAGAAAAGTTATCAAAAGCGTTTAAAAGTTTACGCAAATTTCATCATCTTCAATATGAATAAAAGCCAAGATTTTTTCTTTTCGATAACTTACAGTTACTTCCAGTCCATCATTTGGCGGTAGATCTGCTGTTGGTGTTGTACTGACCACACCAGTAACTCTATCAACTGTGAAATACTCATATATGATGCCTTTTTGGTCTTGGGCTATGAGATAGTACAGCTCTTTATTCTCACCCTGAAAACATAGTGAAAGAAAATAAAAGAGGTTATTATACATACATGAGTGATATCAGAACACAATTCAGAAGAAAAACAAGTTCCAGAGGTTAAAGCAACCAATGAATTTGAAATATCATCGTATACCTTCATTGTAAATATTATTGTATTATATGTACCATATTCATTCCATTAACTGCCCATGCCCCTATAAGTGCCCACCCAGTAATAATACCTACACAATAATCCTCCATCATTATGTGCAGGATCCAACTATACATGATCCTGCATCATTATGTAGTCCTACGACTAGGACCTGTTTTTTCTAAGTCACCAGACCATCTACGCAGACTTTGATCGCTCAAGAAAGATTAACCGTGAAAGTCCTCTGAACGCAATACCCAGAAGGAGACACAGCTAATGAACTTTCACAAATAATCTTTCTTGAGCGATCAGAGCCTGAGTAGATTGTCTGGTAACTAAAAAAACAGGTCCTACTCCTCGGACTACATAATGCTGCAGAATCCAACTACACATGTTTCAAACATGTTGAATCCATCTACACATAAAATCTATACTTTGGCCTATTTTTACGTATGTAATTGTGTAAACAATATAAAAATTATGCCCACCAAAAATGACTGTTAAGCATCCTAGGCAGTTAATGGAACGAATACAGTGCCATCAATTTCTTGTAGCGTTACAATGCAATTATTATCTACCTGGTCAATATCCTCAGCCTTCACAGTAATCAGCTCAGTACCGGTGGTAGACTACCCAGCAACACAGTGTACCTATCCTGCTGAAACACAGGGTCATTATCATTCTGGTCTCCTATTGATATCTGCACAGTTGCCTCAGCATCTAAGATAGGACTGCCTCCTCGAGTGTTGGCTGCTATGATGACAATGTCGACCCGTCCCGATTGGTAGTCAGGTGTTTCACGATCAATGCACAATGTGGTTTCAATAACGCCGCTGGTGACGTCGATTGTGAAATCGTAGGCTTCGCCTGAAAATTGTAAATAAATCTTCTGTTAAATAGTTTTTCCAATTGCATTAACTATAAGTGACATGTGTACAAAAACACTCACTAAATTGTGGGCACTCTGAAATAAGAAATCTGATTATATACACATTATACATTTGGGCTCTACTCTTTCCACACGGGTGTCGACTGGAGACGACAAGTTTCAATTTTTTTTAATTCAAAAATGTCATAATTGTAAATTTTCATGACCATATTTGGAATCAGCATCAAAAATGCATTAAAATGAGTACAAACAAGTTTAGTATTGGTACAGTGGCTCTTAAGAAAGCTCTTGACATTTTGAGAAAATATCTCAAAGTTGGACTTTTCATATTGAAGTCTGGGGCTAGCACGCAGAGCATTAATATAGTGCCACTTCATCTACATCACAATATTCTTGTTATTACTGTGTATCAGAATCAGAACTTTTCCTCTGCAACCACAGCCACTGGTGTAGACAATGCCCGTAATTAGCAGTGATGCCAATAGCTTGTGAAAATCTTCAATCGTGAGCATATGGAGTGTAGTGACCACAGTATAGCATATAACAGCCCGGGGGTCCAGGGGCCCACTTGAGGGCCCCTGGTGAGGGTTGAGGGGGTGAAATCCCCTGAAGTTCCTATGTGTTAAACTGGAAACTGACTGCACGGTATGGCTCTCTAACTTATTCAAAACTGTTCAAGTTGATAAGCTTACCAGCAATCCTATATTCAAGGTAGGAAAAGTCCGGGTCAGAGTCTGCATCAGTCGCATGCACAGTACCCACAAATTTGCCAGCGCAGCCACCAGAGGCAACATCTTCCAGAATTGAGAATTCGTATACACTCTAAAAATTGAATAAAATGTATATCTTAACTCCCGTAATTAAAATCAACATACACTGGGTCATCTGGAGAGAGTAGGTTGGTTGATAGAGGACTGGTGGACAGATTTTAGATAGATATTGGTGGAATGTTTCCACACAAAACAAAGAAAAGAGAATGTCCAGCAACTCTAAAGTACATAACATATTTCTTTGGGAGATGTAGGTTTTGAATTGTAAAAACAGCTCAACAGGAAGATAGAGAATGTTAGATGGATGTAAAAATAATTGTACAGTCATTTAATATCTGATACTTCCAATTAAAAAAAACCTCTATGGCATTGTTGCTTGTTTGGTCTTGGGGTAAAAAAAGAGGCAATTTTGGGAATTGAGCGTAAAAGTGGAAATTTTCATGCAACATTTGCTTTTGCGCTTTTCGTATTCCAAGCTGCAACCGGGAAAATAACAACACACAAATATATTCCTTTTGTGTATTGGTCAATGTAAGGAAGCTAAAAATCGCAAATTTAAAACAAATGAAAACAAATTAAAATTAATTTGCACCAAAAAAAATCAACTATTACAGTTTTAAGTTGCAAAGTTATGAGATTTCACAAGGACGTCAATTTATTATAATTTACACTCTTTTCCTGTGTATGTTATTGTATTTTGATCCTATTGTTTCCTGTATCCCAATTTCACAATTGCCAACTTTGGCCTCGTTGGATCAGCTTGTGTCACATATGTGACACGATCAAGGGAAACTGATGAGTCGGATGTCGCTAATATTGATTTTGAGATATTGGCAAAGAAAGTATTGAAAAGCTTTTTGTTTTATATTGTTTTCAGCGATTGATAAATTAACATAACTTCTCAAAGAAAAGTTGTATCAACATGGGGTTTTCAGTTTCATAAAGCCCTAAATGTCCTCTTTAGAAACATATGTGACACGATCTGGTCCATAGGGGCCAAAGGCGGCAAATTTGAAACTGAGATAAAGGTAAAAATATGGAGTAAAAAACAATAAAATACATAAGAAAATAAACAGCAAAAACTTTCATAACTTTAGAAACAAGTATGCTAGGCCTTTGGTGTTTTCAGTATATGATAGCCTATTATAAGTATAATGTAATAATCATAGTAACTCAATTTTCAAAAATGCCTCCTTTGGCCCCCATGGACCAGATCGTGTCACATATGTAAAACTCATTTTCGACCAGGGTCGACATGTGACTCATTCCCTTGATCATGTCACATATGTGATGTGATCAAGCAAAATCAGGCGGATGATGGAAATATTGCATTTGAGATGCAGGCAAACAAAGTCTGAAGTATATCTTTTTGTTTGCTATTGTTTTGGAAACTCTTTAAATGCTCAAAACTTTTTAACTGGTTGTCCAAATTCAACAGGGTTTTCTGCAAAATGTAGCTTTGCAAATACTGTTTACAATCCTGTAAGAAACTGAAAATTGAATATGTCCAACTTCAGACTGATTTTGCTTGATCACACCATATATGTGACCATCCACCACAACTGAGCCCGGATGTCTCCAGTGCCACTATTGAGATATGCTCCATTGAACTTAAAAAATAAACAATAGGAAACAAAGGATTTATTGACTGTTTTATTGATTTTTCACTACTTAAATGTCAAGTACTATAGACATGATATACATCATTTTAAAGCTAATTTGAAGCAGAATATTTTGGTTGAATATCTCAAAAATGATGATTGGCGACTTCAGGGGCTCAGTTGTGCTGGATGGTCACATATGGTCATCTTCAGTCAGATTCTCACTGGCATATAGGTACTGATATTTTTAGGGGGGGGCTTACTTACCTGATCAAATTTAGGTTCTGCATCATTTATATCTATGACAGCTACATTGACAATTGTTGTAGCTGTGAGACCATCACTTGCACTGGTTGCTGTCACCAAGACCTGGATAAAATACAACAGAACACAAATTAGGGGTTCATTCATATATTTTCATGACTAAACGGTTGTTTTAAAAACATCCGCTTAGTCATGAAAATATATGAATGAACCCTGTTCATACATACATTTTGTGATAACAAAAAATTACAAGTAACATTATTAAAAAACATGATTTTCCTTCATTTTCCCGGGACACCGGGCATAAACGCTGTTTATGCCCGGCTCTCGACCAATCACGCACGCTGTTACATAGCGTGTATGTATGAACAATTTGTAAAACATCTCATCAATTTCTAGCTCTGCATCATTCACATCTCTGACAACTACAATGACACATGTTGCAGCCGATAGACCACCATTTGCCTAGGTCATTGTCACCGATACCTTATTAAGTATATTCATCAAACTGAATCAAATCAAATCAAATCAACTACCGTATTTCGTCAAATAAACGCCCCCGGGGGCGTTACATTTTCTCAAGGGGGGACGTTTATTAGAGGTCATTTTTAGCACGACAATTCCCGTTAAAATCATTAGGTAAGCTTAAAAGTCACGCTAAAATGACGAACTATGAACTTTTGACACTGACTTTTGGTTCACTTCCGGGTTTCTGATCCAGATTTTCACCAATTATTGACGCTATTATTGACCATGTGCGCAACTTGGTAAGCTTACTACACAAGATAGCATGGAAATATCGGCATTTTTGAAACATCTTGGTTGAAAAAAGTGGTGGGGGGCGTTTATTTGAGGGGGGCGACTATTTGACGAAATACAGTATATACCCAAGTCACAGCATACATCAATAACAAGGTAAAATGGGGGAGGTGAAGGAAGCAAGGGAAGTGCATAAAACCCACCAAGACCAACTAAGCTACAATATCAAAACACTGAACCATTGCTTCTACTCTCAACTACCTGCTACATTATATGCACCTTATATTAGACTATAAGCCATGCGTCTCTACGGCCCTTGGTTTTCCACTTTCGTTGTCCACCCTTGGGCAGAACATGAAAACACAACAAATCAAGAGTTAAGATATGTCTGAATTGATATCCAAAAAGTTCCCACGTTTTACTTTACTCATTTAGGAGTTATTTGGGGTTAAAAATGTGTTTTTCGTGATTTTTTCCAATATAACACAAAAATGTCAAATATTAAAATAGCTGTAACTTTCAAAATAAATTGAGTAGAAATTTCATTTCTATTGTAGATGTTACATATCACATGGATGTCTAACACTGGTGAATAAAAATGTTACAGCACAACTCTAAAATATAAAAAAAAATGGCAAAAACCATATTTTTGTGCTATTTTGGCCATTTATGAGCTAAAAATGTAATTTTTGCATGGGGAAAAAAATAAATATATATTTTATTGATTTCAAAAATATGTCATTATGTCAACCTAGTTATTCTGAACAAAAAAGTTAATGATGGTGAATGTCTGTGACCTATAGTTTTTGATCTATGGCCCTTTCAAATTCACATATGGACTAAAATAGCATGTTTTTGTTCAATATTACCAATATTACCCCAAAATGGCCCTTTATGGCCATTTTAACCAACTCGTTAGTTTTTGGAAAGTGGGAACTTCACTTAATAATATGAACATGTAATTGTACTTTAATGTTAAGTAAAGTAGGTAATGGGGATACGCATCCTGCACAAGAACAAATAAACACAATGGGGAACGATTGCTCGCTACAAGAGGAAACTGAATATATTTAATAAGAAAGAGTGAACAGTTTAACCAACCCAAAGTGTTACAATTAAACATGACAACAAATAAACACAAATCCCGACCGGCACACAACCCAACTTGAAAAAAAAGCAAGGGAATGTGCCGGCATGGGAATCGAACCCACGACCTTCCGATATCTAGACGGACGCCTTATCCATTAGGCTACCAGCTCCCACTGATAAACGGTGGTTAAAGCTGGGTCTAATGTTATAGCAGTCATGGTATACAATACACACACACAAGTATTACGCAAGTACGCATGTGCAGGAGATCATTATTGATGCTTAATCGTTTCCCCAGTATAATTATAAGTAAAGTAGGTAATGGGGATACGCATCCTGCACAAGAACAAATAAACACAATGGGGAACGATTGCTCGCTACAAGAGGAAACTGAATATATTTAATAAGCAAGAGTGAACAGTTTAACCAACCCAAAGTGTTACAATTAAACATGACAACAAATAAACACAAATCCCGACCGGCACACAACCCAACTTGAAAAAAAAGCAAGGGAATGTGCCGGCATGGGAATCGAACCCACGACCTGGGTTCTATGTGCGGACGTTCCTTATCCATTGAATGCTATCCCAGCATCCCTACTTGCTCGCTACTTATAATTATAGCTGGGTCTAACGTTATAACATCATGGTATACAATACTCACACACAAGCGCATTACAACATGAAACTGTGTGTGCAGGAGATTTATACCATGATGTATAACATTAGACCCAGCTTTAACCACCGCTTATCAGTATAAGTAAAGCTGGTAGCCTAATGGATAAGGCATCCTGCCTAGAACAAATAAACACAATCGGAGCGATTGCTCGCTACCGCACAACTGAATATATTTTTCAAGTTGAACAGTTTAACGGGAAAGTGTTTATTTGTTGTCATGACAATTGTAACACTTTGGGTTGGTTAAACTGTTCACTCTTTCTTATTAAATATATTCAGTTTCCTCTTGTAGCGCGCAATCGTTCTTCATTGTGTTTATTTGTTCTTGTGCAGGATGCGTATCCCCATTACCTACTTTACTTCTTATAATTATACTGGGGAAACGATTACATCAATAATGATCTCCTGCACATGCGCATTTCATGGTTACTTGTGTGTGTGTATTGTATACCATGATCATATAACATTAGACCCAGCTTTAACCACCGCTTATCAGTGGGAGCTGGTAGCCTAATGGATAAGGCGTTTCGCCTAGATATCGGAAGGTCGTGGGTTCGATTCATCATGCCGCACATTCCTTGCCTTTTTTTTCAAGTTGGGTTGTGTGCCGTCGGGATTTGTGTTTATTTGTTGTCATGTTTAATTGTAACACTTTGGGTTGGTTAAACTGTTCACTCTTTCTTATTAAATATATTCAGTTTCCTCTTGTAGCGAGCAATCGTTCCCCATTGTGTTTATTTGTTCTTGTGCAGGATGCGTATCCCCATTACCTACTTTACTTATAATTATACTGGGGAAACGATTAAGCATCAATAATGATCTCCTGCACATGCGCATTTCATGCATAATACTTGTGTGTGTGTATTGTATACCATGACTGCTATAACATTAGACCCAGCTTTAACCACCGTTTATCAGTGGGAGCTGGTAGCCTAATGGATAAGGCGTCCGCCTAGATATCGGAAGGTCGTGGGTTCGATTCCCATGCCGCACATTCCCTTGCTTTTTTTCAAGTTGGGTTGTGTGCCGGTCGGGATTTGTGTTTATTTGTTGTCATGTTTAATTGTAACACTTTGGGTTGGTTAAACTGTTCACTCTTTCTCTTTAATGTTAAGCTATTTCAAGATCCACTAGTATGCCCGCTACCGTGGTAGCAGCAATTTTATCTACTTTCAATGCAGTAAAATGATGACTAAAATGATTTTGCTGCATTGAAAGTAGTAAAATTGACGATATAATTGCTTCTGCCATGGAAACCGAGCTACCAGTGGATCTACAACTAGCTTAAAATGAAAGTACTATAATATATCCATAATATATGTGAAGTTCCCACTTTCCAAACACTGAAAATTTTGTTAAAATTACAAAAAGTACCATTTTCAGCCTAATATTGGAAAAATTGACAAAAACATGCTATTTTAGTCCATATGTGAATTTGAAAGGGCCATAGATCAAAAACTATAGGTCACAGACATTCACCATCATTAACTTTTTTGTTCAGAATAACTAGGTTGATATAACGACATATTTTTTAAATCAAGAAAATGTATGTTTATTTTTTCCCATGCAAAATTACATTTTAGGTCAAAATGGCCAAAATAGCACAAAAATATGGTTTTTGCCATTTTTTTATATTTTAGAGTTGTGCTGTGACATTTTTATTCACCAGTGTTGGAAATCCATATGACATGTAACATCTACAATAGAAATGAAATTTCTACTCAATTTATTTTGAAAGTTACAGCTATTTAAATATTTGACATTTTTGGGCAAAAATGGAAAAAAATCACGAAAAACTCATTTTTAACCCCAAATAACTCCTAAATGAGTAAAGTAAAACGTGGGAACTTTTTGGATATTAATTCAGACATATCTTTACTCTTGATTTGTTATGTTTTCATGTTCTGCCCAAGAGTGGACTACAGAAGTGAAAGATAAATGCTGATGTCTCATTGTCTATATGGCATTTTCACTGCATACTAACATTGAACTGGCATTTCAGGCAATATTTTTGGCATTGTTTCCGAAAAATTGACTGATAATTTGTCATTCATACATACATTGTGAGTATAGTTCAGCTTACCAATTATTATTATTATAACGGAGATTTGCCATTTGGTCTAATATCATTTGGTCTAATATCCATTTTGTCTACATCCATTTCGTCTAAACCCATTAAGTCTATATCCACTACGTCCAATAATCATTTGGTCCAATAACCATTTGGTCCAATAACCATTTGGTCCGATAACCATTTAGTCTAATAACCAATAAGTCTAAAACTATTTAGTCTAACGACCATTTAGTCTAATACCCATTTGGTCTATAATCAATCAATAGGTCTAATAGCCATTTGGTCTAATAATCATTTGGTATACAAACCCTTTAGTCTTACAAGCATTTAGTTTATTAATACATAGACGAAATGGTATTAGACTAACTGGTTATTAGACCAAATGGGTATTAGACCAAATGGTTATTAAAGAAATATTAGACCAAATGGTTATTAGACTATATGGTTAGTAGACATACCGGTTATTAGACCAAACAATATTAGACTATATGAACATTAGACTATATGTTTATTAGACTAAGTGGCAATTAGCCTTACAGGTAATAGACCAATTGAATATAGACTAAACGGGAATTAGACGAAATGGTATTAGACCAAATGGCAATAGACCATAATTTTGGATGTCAGGTTAGTACTAACATATTCTCCAAGTTAAAAAAAGTCTCTGGGTGGTTACTTATTGGGGCATGGAAGTTTAACAGAATGAATATAATGAAAGCAATTTAAAAAGAGTACAATTATTGCAAACAATTGATTTCGAATAGACACAACCAGTGAGAGCCATACGTACCTTAAACTGCCGTTCTTCAGAATTCTCATAATCAAATACTTTGTTAGTGTAAATAGATCCACCCGTTATATCTATTCTGAAGTTCACGTCATCATCCACGCTGTACGTGATCATACTACTACCTTCAGCCATTACTTTGCACAGGAAGTATGACTCTGGAATACCCTAGAAATGAAAACAGAAAGATCCAAAAATATTTATTTCTTATGTGTTAGCATATTTTTCCGTGTCCAGGTATCTTGTTGCGAGCGGCATGGCCTAATGGTTTAGGTATTTGACTCTAGTGCAGGAGGTCCCCAGTTCGATCCCCGGCAGGAGCACAATCTCATATTCAACTATCCGTTCTCTCCATTACTGCATTTGAATAAGCCCAATCGCCATTCTAACTTCCGGTTTTTGAGAGCAGTTTTGGGACACTTTGACCTCTGACATATCGGGGAAATTGACGTAATTATTATTAATTTACTTATTATTGTCATAATTTTATCATTAAAAATATTTAAATAATTAAATTATAAAATAATAATATTTTTTATATTTGTTTTAAATTATTGTAAAACATTTTAGATTATATTTTGTACATACAAAAACCCAATATTTCTGAATTTTTCCAATAGGTCAAAGGACAAAGTGTCCCAAAACTGCAAAAACTGTCCCACAATGCATTGCAAACTTCCAATGCCGATTTGGCTTATTGTCGTGCAGATGCAGTGGATGACAAAGACCTCACAGCCAGTTCCGATCAGGGTAAATTCTGACTGTTTATACACCCCACCATGGTACCTAGGTTAAATAAGATGTTACAAAAAGGTGTTAACCGCATGAGAACTACCTGCCGATTGGCCAAAAAGAAGTTTTTATTATTAATTGGACCAATCAGCAACATTGTTAGAATAATTTCACCACACAAAAAATCGAGGTGAATTATTTGCAAAGCTCCTTTCTGATTGGTGATTAAAGTGAAGATATCATGTAATTGACCAATCAGAGGCAATGATAGATCGGTAAGTAGTGCTCAGGGGGTTAACCTACTTGGGAAAAATGACACCATTCCTCGTTACATAACAGAACAACTAGTATAGGTGCTATGCAGAGACAGATGACACTGTTGTACTGTGAATTTGAAATTACTTGGTACTCTAGGTCGGTATAAACACGAGTAAGATTTAATCTTTCCTTAGAGAAATCCTTTTCAGAGGGCTGAGCTTTTGGAACTACATGAACCTGGGTACAAGTGAGTATCTGTCAAACAACATGAAACTTGGTATATAGATGTATGTGGCACTCGCTAGAGTATTGAAAGCTCAGCCCTCTGAAAAGGACTTCTCTAGGGAAAGATTAAATCTTACTCACTGTTGTACTTGTACTCATAACAGTCTGTTAAAGCATGCGCAATATTTGAATAGAACCCCAAATATAAAGAAGTAATGTGACATTCTTAAATTTGTTGCAAAAATATTGTTTGTAGGGATATAACTGAAATTTTTAAATAAAGAAATTGAGCTCAGACAAACTGGCATTATAATAAAGAAGAGAAAAAATCAGAACCGTTCGAGTTCGAACCAGCACGCACTCACGATTACATGTCGTTGATGAGTTCACCACCTCACACCACAACAGCTCATGGTGGATCTGCCGGCAAATTGAACATGTAATGATTTTATTCTCTCAAAAATGTCTCACGGCCAATGTAAATTAATTATAATTAGAGAGGGCGGCCTATTTGCTGTATCCTAGCAGGACATCAGGCCACCCTCTCTAATTATAACGAAATTTTTTTAATTACCGAGTGCTCCAAGATATGAAATTTACATTGTAGGCTCAATTCTTGCAAATAAAAGTGCTGGTTGGATTTTAAAATAAATTGGTGAGAATTTTTAGATTAATTTCCATTACCTATACACCAAGTTTCATGTTGTCCTGACAGACACTCACTTGTACCCAGGCTCATGTAGTGTTCCCATTCAAATGCATGGGTATAGTTAACATAAGTATTTAATAAAATCTAGTATTAATGTCACTTTGGCATAAACTTACCTCATCAACATACTGTACCCCACTGCATTTCTCTATGAACTCTGGTGGTTTGTTTGCCGGTGGCTCAATGTCAATGATAATGGATGCAATATCACTCAACGGAGGTAGGCCTTTATCTGCAACTTGTACAATCATGGTAATGGTGACTGCTTCAGGGAGCTCTAGTAGGTTGTTGCCTAAGGCTACAGCACCATCTTCAGATATCACAAAGTAATTGGTATCTGCAAATGTAAAACGTTAAAATAAGTAAGGCACCACATCTTATTTAGTTCCGATGACTCTTATTTTCATACCCTGGTGATGTAATAAATTGTATCAAGCATAATAATTAACATTTGCATAGTGTTATCATTATTAATTTAAATACAAAACAAAAGCACTATTCAAATGTTCAGTGTACAGTAAAAAGAGCTATTGGGGTACCGATAGTGCTATTCTGTCGGTCCAAAGTCCTGGCTATTTCTAGTCTCGGGCACAAGCTGCACATGGCTCACGGTTTGTTATGAACGACAGAAACTGGCTGTGATTGTGAAGGATGCTACAAAGCTATGCTGTTCAAATTGAATTCAATTTACGGCAAAACCATCACTCGACCATTGAATTTATTTTTATGTTTTTCAATGTAATTTTAAGGTAAATCAAGTAAGTAACTTCCACTCTGCAGACTTAAAAACTTATTTGATTCCACTAACTATTTGCAATCGAAATGTACACAACACCAATGACAGCAAGCATCAAAAAAACATTTGAATCAATGACTTAATTTTCACTCAACCGTGAGTCGCATCATCAACCCGAAGTGACGTGGCAGTGCCCCTCAGAATAGGACCAAATTCGATGTGGTGCCTAAACATCTTTAAAGGTATCAGTTATGTAAACCTAAAACCATAATGGTTACAGGTATAATAAAAAAAACACCCTTTACATCCTGTATTTTTAGGTGAGGGGTTAAGATTTAGGGTTAGGGGTAAGTGTTACTGCTGATGTTAGGGTGCAAAGGTTATTGTATGATTATTCCAAAACTATGTTTATGTGCTCCACTTCCACATCCCTGTAAAATGCAGTGGTGTGCTTGAAGGTGGGGGATTTCCCCTTGCTCCCCCACAACATGCACAACAACTCAAAGAAAAAAAGAAAAAGAAATATTACTTGTTCTTAGTACTGTTTAAATATGTACTCATTCGGCAAACACCTTGATTTGGGTATAAAATAGTGTAAAATTGCAAATTTTTGCATACTTCGCATGAAATGAACCAAAGGTGTCAATTTTCACTTCCAAATAGTATGAACCTGAAAATATTTGTGATGGGATGGGAACAGCCAGGGTAAAACCCTACTATTCTTGAAACTGACTGCTCGTGGTTCACATACCAAACTCTAAAATGCTTCATGGAAGAGTGGAAGTCTGAATTAGTAACATTCTATGTTACTAATTAAATCCAGACTAAACTTTCCCGGTCAAAATCCCAGCAAGTTTTGAACTGCCAGGAATCGAACCCAGAACCTCGTGCACCAGAGGCAAGAATTCTTCTTGAAACTGACTGCTCATGGTTCATATACCCAACTCTAAAATGCACTATGGGGAGAGCAGAAGTCTGAATTTATTCTACAAATATTACTAGTTACAGTTAACTTTTTATTAATTCCGTGGTCTGAGCTGTGCGCCAATTGCACACGAGCGTAAACACAGAAAAGATAAACAATCACGCTGATTGGCTGATCAACGCTATAGACAACTAGACGGCTGACCCATTGGTTGTCAGCGTGGCGCATTAGTAGGCGACCTTGTCACTTCTACATGATCGTCGATCACCAGCGCATACCCGAACCACAAAAGTAATAAAATATTTACTGAAAATCCAGACTCAATTTTTCCAGGTCAATATCCCAGCAAACCCAGGACCTCGTGCACCAGAGGCAAGGGTTCTAACTTCTAACTACATATTTGATCAACCTACCTTCACCATTATTTCCTGTTTCAGACAGTTCTGTGAACACAATCTCGCCGACACCAGTCAATGGATAGTCAGGATCTGTGACGTTATTTTCTAGGTCAATTATAACATCCCCAGCGAGTTTAGGTGCCTGGAAATACACACTGTAGGGGTCGTTGTCAAAGGTTGGGCGGCTGTTGGTGTTTGGAATGATAATGATGGTGACCTGTCAACAAAGAAATGGCATAAAGTGGTTATGTAAAGAAAATTATTTTTGTAGAGTTATTTCTTTCAGCATATATGTGACCCGCTCCCACAAAACCAGCAATATAAGTCACTAATTTTCATTTTTGCCCAATCAGCAGGTAGTTCTCATAGGGTTAAATAAATTACATTCAGATCATATTAAATAAGACAAACATATGTTGATGTGATTGAGGGAAAAGTTACAACAATATCTTTACAAACATTTCAAATGATTATTCCCTATTTCTCATAAGCAGTTTTGAAATTGACTTTTACTGCATATCCAAGATGGCTGCTCATGCCATGGCAGCCATTTTGGATGAGCAAGGAAGGGAATATTCCCATTTATGGGGTTTGTGCAAGAAATGTTAATACATTCCCATTGTTCCAACCAATATTTCTGCCCCATGCTATGGACTACAAATACATATAACTAGCCAATAGCTTAATTAGCATAAACTGTTTCTCTAACATTTCAAACTGGCAATAGCTACATGAAGATCTGTCCTTAAGTACTTATAATAGTCATCGAAGACAAGAATTCATTTGCGACAAAACTATGCAGAATGGTCCTCCTGTCCTATCCAGCTACATAATATTCTGAGCTCTGCTTCATAAAGCCTTATGATTGATTTACCACACATATTCTCCTATCAAACCAAGCATAAGATCGATGATACGTTTTTGTGATACGGGCCTCTGGAATGCTAATCAGGAGTTGGCTTGAGACCCCAAAGATCAGCTCTATATCAGTTTGTGTTTACACTCCCCACTTTGTCACACTAACCACCCTTTCTTATGATAATAAACTGGGCTAACAAAGAAATTTGTAATTTTTCACAAGGTCATATCCTAAAATCCTGTCCATAAAAATGAACAAAATTGCACACAGGATTACTTCAATACTCTACTCTAACACTGGTCAGTAACCAAACAGTTGTCCAACAGATACAACAGCTTCCTGGACCACATTCACAGCCCAATAATTAGCACCCAACACAAGAAATCTGTGAGTAATTGGAATAGTGTGTAACAAGACCTGTTTCCTGAAGCAAGTGTGTGAAAAGCAGAAGTAGCCCTGTTCCACACTATTCCACTTACTCTTTGGAAATATTCACCTGTGTAAGGATCTTGTACGCATTCTCACAGATTTCTTTTGCTAGGTGCTAATTATTCGCCTGTGAATGTAGTCCAGGAAGCTGTTCCGTGTCAGTGCATTTTGCTGTTGTGTCAGGTGGACAACTGCTTGGTTCTGACATGTGTTTAGAGATTTTTTCCAAAATTCTTGAAAGATTAGTTTTTAACAGATGTATGGATTATATTGATACTCAAGGAATCCTTAACACTAAACAATTTGGTTTTAGACCAAAGCACTCAACCTCTATGGCTATTGAACAAATGGTAGATAAAATAAATTTCATGCGGTTGAGAGAAACGAGACGACTGTTGGAATATTTTTGGACTTGTCTAAGGCATTTGATACAATTGATCACAATATTCTCCTTCACAAACTAGAACACTATGGCCTTTGTGGCATTGTCTTAGACTGGTTCAGAAGTTATTTAAGTAACAGGAAACAATATGTATCTTATAATTGCCATTCATCAGAATTGAAAAATGTAATTTGCGGAGTTCCGCAAGGATCTATTCTCGCCCTCTTTTATTTATACTATATATAAATGATATAACTAATACATCTAATATACTTGATTTCATCCTCTTTGCAGATGATACAACAATTTTATATTCACATGAAAACATAGAAAAGCAAGTCAATCTTATAAACAAAGAACTAGAGGAAGTGAGCAATTGGTTCAGAGCAAATAAATTGTCTGTTAATGCCAGTAAAACAAATTACATGATACTAGGAACGCATGGAAATATGACACAAATTAATGATCTGAGAATCATACTTAACTACACTACCTTAGAAAGAGTACAACAAACCAAGTTTCTTGGTGTGTTAATAGATGAATGTCTCACTTGGAAAAGCCACATAGATTGTATTTCAAAAACAGTGTCAAGAAATGTTGGTGTCATGACCAAACTAAAACATTATGTACCAGAACGTATTTTACATACCCTTTATTGTACTTTGATAATGCCCTATCTTAATTATGGAATACTTGTATGGGTGGATTCCTGTACAACTTACTTCAGTAAATTAATGCCACTCCAAAAGTGGGCTCTAAGAACGATAGCAAACAGTCACTACAGAGAACATACAGGACCGTTGTTTGCAAACTATAACATCTTAACTATCGAAGATATGTACACACTAGATTTGGGTACATTCATGTACAAGTATTCTATTAATGAACTCCCTCTTATATTTAATAATTATTTTTCCAAACGCTCTGATGTACATAACTACAAGACAAGACATGTAAACGACTTAAATTTGACTAAAAACAAAAAAGTTTTTTCTGATCACGCAATTCGTACTAAAGGCCCCATCCTTTGGAATTCACTAGGTATTTTTGTGAAAAACTCCAGATCTATTAAACATTTCCGTTATCAATTAAAAGAAATGTTAATCTCAAAATATACTTAATATATTATCTTTAAGCAATCGTCCTTGTCTTGTCTTTTGGTTAGTGATTCCTTTTTATGTGATGTTTGATTGATTTTTTTGTATAAATGTTATTTGTAACTTTATAATTTCTAGGGGGAGGCGATATATCTGGCCTTATTGGCCTTCCAGCCTCTTCCTCCATAATGTGTTGTTTTCTGTAAATTTTTAATTTGATTTTTTTTGTGAATGTCAGTTTTTTATGGAAATAAAATGAATGAATGAAAATGAATGAATGAAGTATTGAAGTAATCCTGTGTGTAATTTTGGTTCATTTTGATGCACAGGATTTTAAGATATGACCTTGTGAAAAATTATAAGTTTCTTTTTGAGTCCAGTTTAATAAAAGAAAAAATTGACTTACATATCCTATATCCATACTGGAATCAGGGTTTGATGAATTGAAGGCAATGATTTCCAAGAAATGCGTTCCTAAACTGGGGTTGTTGCTCATAGCTGATATGATGCCTGTTGCAGTGTTAATGGTAAACTCTGAGGAATTGCTGGGTGGGTCCAAAGGTGCTGAAGACAAAAGTAGTTGTAGAGAATACCATATTATTTTTACTTGCGATGTGTTCCTAAATTAGGGTTATTATGTTGACCGACTTCTGATGCAAAAAGGTAATATATATGTCCGGTTTTATTCCAATTTCACCAATCAAGTGATGGCTGACACGTTTCGTACATGTGTATCATTGAATCATTGACCCATAAATTCTGTGTATATCGCTATTTTCCTTAGTTATTATTTATACGTCCTAGTTGTGTGAAGCTCCGCTCAATAATGATCAGCGAGCAAATGCATGCATTGACAATAATTGAAATTGGAATGAAATAGCAGTTTCCTTTGTTTTACCTCATTTGTTGGCTCAAAATTAAAAGAGGGCATAATGTGATCAGTGAAAACTAACATATTATGGAAAACAAATAAAATTCTATCGTTATGGAAAATGCACATTATTGCTTTAATTGAGATTAATAAATAAAAAACAAATTCATTTCTGTTTGAGTACATATTCTGACAATATTAAGTTATCAAAATATCTCAATAATTTGTAAGACACATTGCAGTCCACTTTTGGCCGCAGAGATAACAAGATATTTTGCTAAGCCAAATTAAAGATTCAATCAACGTTATCTTAAATCTAATATAGTAAGGACTATCATTTTGAAACTTACTTGGAGTCAAAGTCTGCTTTGTCACATTATACACCAGTCCATCAACTCCACATGGACTAGTTGCGAGAACTTTCACAACTTCCTCTCCTGCATTGATGTCTCCAACCTCCACTTTGGTAAAATAATTGGTAGGATCAATGATGACTAAGCACAGGTCTGCAGAGACGTAGATATTGATGGTGGCTCTACTGTTACCTATAAGTTCTGGGCGGTCTGGATTGTAAGCTAGGATAATGATTACGTAAGGACCAGATTGGTGCACTGGTACGGTTACTTGAGTGGAGACAGTGCAGACAACACCTGTAAGAGATATGGGGTGTAGATGCAGGAACAATATTGCAGTGTTAGTACAAGACACAGCATAATGATGACTGCATTTGTTGGATTTTGAAATTATGTAAGAATATGCAGAACCACTCCTACATATAACATTTGTAATAACTGATTTTGCATAGAGGTGGGATCAAATGAACACAAGTAAACAAACTCTTTTGTAAGAAAATGAATGTGCGTCCTCCCAAATGAATACACAACTTCTTGTATGTACACAACTATCTTATTTGCCAAACTTTCTGCCAAAAGGTACCTAATACACCTATCCGACTTCGCCATTACTGCGGTGTCCCTGATGTAAAACTGCGGTGTCCTGAGGTCGGGGGGTTCCATCCATTATTTATTGTGTGCTATACAGAATTGTACCCAGGAATTGTACACAACAGTGATATTCAATACACAATCATGAGTATTGAATTACGAACTAAATCTCCCGCTCTGGTACATCTGCGTTGCTGTCAATAGAGGGCCAAATAGAATAAACGCTTCTCGGATTGGTGTATAAGCAAGCTTGCATCGGTACATGAGCTTGAATACTTGTGGTGAACATCAATAGGCTCACTGCCAGCTTGATGTGAGCTACCTCCAATGTATGCATTTTTGCAATGGACCTTACCATCATTGTCGACGAAGAAGTACTCATGGCTTCCATCAGTGCTGGTAATGTTACATAGTGTGGTCCTAAATGGATCCAAATCTTGATCAGTAGCAGTCACAGAAATCACCTAGCAATAAAACAGACGTAAATAGGTTGTCAGAAAAATATTTTAATCACAGGTATCCAATCAGCCTAATGTCACCAACTATCAACTTTGTAAAGTTGTAGTAAGGTTGTTGGAAAATGCTACAAAACATCAGCAATCGTGCCCCAAAATTGTGAGAAAATTGTTAATCAATTCATTCAATTTCTAAACTGAAAGGTTAGTCCATTAGAAATTGATAGGGAGAATCCAGATTTCCTATACCACTCAGCGATGAAGCAGTTAAGTACACTGCCAAATTCTGCATACATGGCATGCCATGATGATAAATTTTGCTCATAAAGGATGCCCTCTATACTCAATGATATCAAGTAGTAGTTTGTAGCTACTGGTCAATATAAATCTCCCCCGCTCACTAAAAACAAATTGAGAACTATGGCTGAGCGTGTTGTTTTCTTTTATTCCCTCTAAAAGATGATGAACAATGCTTATAAAAAAAGAGGATGATAAGAAATAAACACAACAATGCAAACATGAAAAAGAAAACAAAAGAAACACACAAACAAGAAACATAAAATTGAGAACAACTATTTGATTACCTACCTCAGTTCCTGATGGTACTTCATCAAGAAATGATCTCCTATATTCAGTCTGTGTAGAGAATTCTGGTGGTTCATCATTGACATCTGTTATTCTGATGGTCACAGTTAAAGTGACAGAAAGTGGTGGGCTACCTTGATCAGAAGCCTAAAAGAAAGTAACAAAAAAAATACTTAGAGCATGTTTAAATTGAACACCTCACATTACCATGCTTTTATTTGCTCTCTTTATTCTGCTGCAGTGCAATGCAGAGTAATGATCCACTACCCACAAAGTTAGTGGGGAGGTTGGAGGTCAAAAAAACTTTTTTGTCACCTTCAAGCTGCTTTAGGTCAGATTTGGATTATCCATGCTGTAATGTAGCTTGCCATAGTTTAAGTGACATCCGGTGTCACCCACCAAATCGTCACACATACCGTTTCTACGTATACTGGGCACGTCGCTGCGTATCACCCACTACAAACAACCTCAAAAGGAGGTTGAGTGTTACAATAAGCATCAATTTACATTGATGCCACTCCACTGCGCCCTGCATCACCCTTCACCGGATTTGTTTCTCCAGAGGGCTGTTATAACCGCCTGCATATTACCTTGCATCACCCTTCAACCCTTTGCTAGCTAAGTATAAACATAATGTTATACACATAAGATCAATGGGGAAACTGCTACTTAGCTATATACATCCATATAATCATAAAAGCCCTACCCAATATTGTTGCTGGGTCAAAAATGTAACATTGCCTGCATTCAACTGCCATAAAATACTAATGATAATAATACTGGAAATTCATACCGCACTGGCACTCAATGCATAACAACCATATTTAAAAAAAAGTCAAAAACTCATATAAAAAAAGATGTCACACACAAGTAGGTTTTCAGTATTTTTAAGGTATAAAGTAGAAAATTAAATAAATTTTAGAGGTGTGTCTTACCACAACAGTGACTTGATAAAAATCTTTTGTCTCTCTGTCTACCTCCTTGCTCAATCGTATTACACCAAATCCTTCAATGTCTTTGTCAATTCTAAAAAAGTCTAAAAATAAAACATATAAAAAGTGTCTTAAGTGGTAATCTTAATGTACTGATGAATGACATTCAAATATTCAGAAAGTAAGTCTTTCACGCGGTGGTTTGATGGCATGTAGAACTGTATTTATTTTTAAGCAAAGTTGAACACTGATGGTGCTATTTATCTTAAATTTTGCTTGCATCTTTACAAGGGGTAAACACTTGTATAATGCCATTAAAACATCAGGAAAATGAGTAACAAATAGCAAGAAAATTTTCTAAACATTTTTTTATCATGAAATGAAAGGAATAACTCATATTATTGGGCTAAATTAAACTTAAAATATATGTAAATAGCATCCTCAATTTGCACACAAATTTATAGAATAAAATTACCACAAAAAGGCAGAAAAAGATGACAACAAAAGGAAAAGCTATAATAAAAATAGCTAAAAATATATGTGTATATTAGTATTATAGCTGTTGGTATTGTCCCGGTCTAGAATTGAAATATAATATATTGTTTTGTTAGAAAAATTAATAAAGCGTCACATCAAACAACAAAAACAAACAAAACTAATGCAAACCTGTTACAAACCATTGATAATTCAATGTTTTATTTCATGTCTGTATTTACGGGCAAACTGGCCAAGACCTTACAAACTAACAACTCTGGTATGAATGCCAGGTCCAGAAAATTTACAAGATATAATGGCAGCATCACTTTTGGACCCATCACCCACAGATGCCAAGATCATAAGCCAGAAAATCTTCTGATATCTGTGTTACATCTCATCAAACCCAGAAAGGCTGTAAGATGTCGCAAAAATATCATTAATATTACAAAAGCATCACTCCCAGTCTCATCATCACCAGATGTTAAGACATTACACACTAAGAATCTGTGATCTGTACTCTATCGCTTATCTGCATCAGATCCAGTAAGACTATAAGATATCATGGCAGCATCACTCCCAGACTCATCATCATCAGATGCCAACACCTTACACACACTATGAAGTCTGGTAAAAGTTTTCTGGGATCTGTACTCTATCGCTTATCTGCATCAGATCCAGTAAGACTATAAGATATCATGGCAGCATCACTCCCAGACTCATCATCATCAGATACCAAGACCTTACACACTATGAAGTCTGGTAAAAGTTTTCTGGGATCTGTACTCTATCACTTACCTACATCAGATCCAGTAAGACTATAAGATATCATGGCAGCATCACTCCCAGACTCATCATCATCAGATACCAAGACCTTACACACTATGAAGTCTGGTAAAAGTTTTCTGGGATCTGTACTCTATCGCTTATCTGCATCAGATCCAGTAAGAATATAAGATACCATGGCAGCATCACTCCCAGACTCATCATCATCAGATGTCAACACCTTACACACTATGAAGTCTCATAAAAGTTTCTGGGATCTGTACTCTATCACTTACCTACATCAGATCCAGTAAGACTATACGATATCAGAGCAGCATCACTCCCAGACTCATCCTCATCAAATACCAAGACCTTACACACTATGACGTCTGGTAAAAGTTTTCTGTGATCTGTACTCTATCTCTTACCTACATCAGATCCAGTAAGACTATAAGATACCATGGCAACATCACTCCCAGACTCATCATCATCAGATACCAAGACCTTACACACTATGAAGTCTGGTAAAAGTTTTCTGGGATCTGTACTCTATCACTTACCCGAATCAGATCCAGTAAGACTATACGATATCAGAGCAGCATCACTCCCAGACTCATCCTCATCAAATACCAAGACCTTACACACTATGACGTCTGGTAAAAGTTTTCTGTGATCTGTACTCTATCTCTTACCTACATCAGATCCAGTAAGACTATAAGATATCATGGCAGCATCACTCCCAGACTCATCATCATCAGATACCAAGACCTTACACACTATGAAGTCTGGTAAAAGTTTTCTGGGATCTGGACTATATCACTTACCTACATCAGATCCAGTAAGAATATAAGATATCATGGCAGCATCATCCCAGACTCATCATCATCTGATGTCAACACCTTACACACTATGAAGTGTCATAAAAGTTTCTGGGATCTGTACTCTATCACTTACCTACATCAGATCCAGTAAGAATATAAGATATCACAGCAGCATCAGTCCCAGACTCATCATCATCAAATACCAAAACCTTACGCACTATGAAGTCTGGTAAAAGTTTTCTGGGGTCTGTACTACATCACTTACCTACATTACATCCAGTAAGAATATAAGATATCATGGCAGCATCACCCCAGACTCATCATCATCAGATACCAAAACCTTACGCACTATGAAGTCTGGTAAAAGTTTTCTGGGGTCTGTACTACATCACTTACCTACATTACATCCAGTAAGAATATAAGATATCAGAGCAGCATCAGTCCCAGACTCATCATCATCAGATGCCAACACCTTACACACTATGAAGTCTGGTACAAGTTTTCTGGGATCTGTACTCTATCACTTACCTACATCAGATTCAGTAAGAATATAAGATATCACAGCAGCATCAGTCCCAGACTCATCCTCATCAAATACCAAGACCTTACACACTATGAAGTCTGGTAAACATTTCTGGGATCTGGACTATATCACCTACCTACATCAGATCCAGTAAGAATATAAGATATCAGAGCAGCATCAGTCCCAGACTCATCATCATCAGATGCCAACACCTTACACACTATGAAGTCTGGTACAAGTTTTCTGGGATCTGTACTCTATCACTTACCTACATCAGATTCAGTAAGAATATAAGATATCACAGCAGCATCAGTCCCAGACTCATCCTCATCAAATACCAAGACCTTACACACTATGAAGTCTGGTAAACATTTCTGGGATCTGGACTATATCACCTACCTACATCAGATCCAGTAAGAATATAAGATATCAGAGCAGCATCACTCCCAGACTCATCATCATCAGATGCCAAGACCTTGCACACTACTGCATTTACTAGGGAATCTTCTGGTATTTGTACTTCATCACCACATCTATCCTGAGTGAACTCTGGTGCATGATCATTCACATCAATTAGAGTAAGGATGACCTGAAGAGTAAAGAAAAGGTTATTTGTAGCTTGTGTATTTTTTCATGTGTGTGAAATTTAGCCTTGTAAGTTTAGCTCTAACCTCATTACACTTATAATAATCGGTTTGGGCCCATTCTAGTGTCTAGTAGAAAAAGTATTGAGGTTTAATGTAAGAGTGAACTCAACAACATGTAATCATGAGTGCGTGCTGGTTCGAATCCGAACGGTCCTGATTTTTTCTCTCCTTTATCATAGTGTCACTTTGCCTGAGCTTCACTTCTTTATTTATTACAAATTTTCTCAGACATATCCTCTGTGAGCCTCGCATTTAATATTTAATGTCTCACATTGACTGATGTCCTATTAGGACACAGCAGATAGGTCGCCGGTATAACTGTGTATAGTTAGGCCCATGTATGGTATATTTTGCAACGATGACAACCCTGCCCCCTTTTTCATATTACCCCAGTAGCTCAGAGATTCCACATTTCAGCTTGTTTCACTTCGGTATTTTGCACTACCTTTTATATTTTCATTACTCAATTGAAACTGATTTAGATAAATGCACGTTTCAGAAGAACATCCTATTGTAAGAATAAAATCAGTTGAAATATAAAATATAAAGAGAGGGAAAGCCTATCTGGTGTGTCCTAGCAGGACATCAGTCAATGTGAGATATTAAATATTAAATGCGAGGGTCACAGAAGATACATGCCTGAGAAAATATATAACAAATAAAGAAATAAAGCTCAAGCAAACTGCACTATAATATAGAAGAGAAAAATATCAGAACCGTTCGGATTCGAACCAGCACGCATTCAAGATTACTTGTCGTTGAGTTCACCCCCACACGCCATAACAGCTCATGCCAGATTAATTATAAATAGAGGGGTGGCGACCTATCTGCTGTGTCCTAGCAGGATATATAGAAGGGCACGGTGGCTCAGTGGTTACAGCCTTGGACTCATAATCTGAGAGCTTGCTCGACGTACGTGGGTTCGATTCCCCGTCCCACCGCCGTGTTGCGCCCTTGGGCAAAGCGCTTTGTCTCGCTTGCCTCACCCCACCCAGGTGCAATGGGAAGCTGTTAGGGGTAGTCAGTTGTTGTACTGATGGACCCTGCGCCACTTGTAGGCTGCAAGCGTGGTTCCGACATATTCTAATGACGGCGGAATAAATGTAAAGCGCTTTGAGGCTGTTTACGGCATAAAGCGCTATATAAATATCTACATTTATTACATGTATATCAGTCAATGTGAGACATTGAATATTAAATGCGAGGATCATAGTGAATACATGAAGTGAAGGTCAGGCAAACTTTTGGGATCAAATTGGTTTCCAAGATCCTACAAGATCCTACATTAAAAATGAACCTGAGCAGTACATACATAAAAATAGGTACTATTAAAAAATTAGTGGCGCCCCTCCAGGTGTTCTACTTACCGTAGTAGTAGAAAACAAAGGTGGTTCACCAGTATCAGTAGCACGAATGATAGCGATGATTTGGGACTCTGTCTCCCGATCATAACGTCCATAAAATGTAACACGACCCTGTAAAAACAGACATACGTCAATTAACCCCAGACAAAATAATGAAATTGGAAGCAATGATTTGCGTCTTTGTCAGACGTTCAACAGACATATATGATTTATTTGCAATAAGTATGTAACACAAATATATAGCATGCATATAAGGAATCAGCGCCCAAAACCTGGACTTATTAGCAAAACGATATTTAGATTTACAAAGGACCCTGATGACCTATCAAGAGTCACCACCCCAGTGACCTACACAGTAAGGGCTTATAAATATCTTAAAATAAACAAGAATATTTTAGAGGACCTAGATGAAACCTATCTTAAGTCACCACCCTCGTGACCCCTACAGAGGGAGCTGAATAATATCTTGTTAATAGAAAATATAAATATAAAATAAGGAATATTTAATATAGCACCCCAGATGAACTATCTGAAATCACATACCCAGTGAACTACAAAAAGGAGAGATTATAAATATCCAAACAAATAGCACAGCCAGTAATATAAAATGATATGGGCTGAAACCTTTAACAATATTTGTGCATGCAAAATATATAATATATATTCCTGTAAGATGGTTTCCAGGAATCGTACATTCATATATATAGGGAAATCCCTGACAGGTTAAATTGGATACTTGATCCATACTAAAATGTCTACATACTTTAATTTGTGTGCATTTCTTATCCATACTTAAATAGATATATGTTTCAAATTAGAAAATCTCTGCCAGCGGATTTTAAATTTGTTTAAATTGATGCTAATGCTTTAGCATTGCTCACTTCAAATGACATGGTTAGACATGTGTGTATTTTTAATCAACTACAGCTATCTCGTCCTTTTCTTTTAAATTTTTGTTTGAAAAGCTATAACATATGAGATAACATTTAACTATATGCTTATTAGCCCAAGGAGAGAGATCCGCCGAGATGTACATTTTACACGATGAAGTTCAACTATCCGCAGGAAGTTCTTGATTGATATAGCAAAGGAAGGCACCTATCAAGAGTTTCATGATTTGAGCAATTTACCGCACCAATCATCAAATCACGAATATCGTGACCCAATCTTTGCTCTATCAATTACGTTAGAATTGCTTCTTTAACTTTAATATAGAAACTTAAAATTTTCTTTATAAATTTTTCCGCACCACCACTACCATACTCTCAATATGAAAAATTGCAAAGGGAGTGGTGGGTGGGAAAGAAAATGTTTTAAACACAACCTAGTCTTGTTGAATCTGACAAAATAATGACGAAACAAGAAATGGTCGGAATGCAAAACATCGCCTGTGTACCACGTGACTTGGCAACAGTACACAAATTCACACAATAGGCCTTACCAACGGGCCAGACCACAGCATTTATTCTGCAGGGGTTAAATTGGTTTTCAATTGATGGGATTGAAAACGTTATTACAAATTTATAATTTTATACACATTAGCATAACCTAACCCATAATTAACAGCAGTGTTATCTAGACATCACAGCCAAAATCAGTGGCAGCACTACTGGGTGAAAGTGGGGAGGGCATTCTCCCCCCCCCCCAATATTTTTCTTTCCCCCCAGTTTACCCCCTTCCCCACATTTTAAGGCAAAACTCCAAAAATTACAAAAATGTCCACTTTTTGCCGCAATTTTGCACAAAATTTGTTGATTTTGGCCCCCCCCCCCCCTTCCCCACAAAAAAAAATTTCTTGGCCCCTTCTGGCCAAAATCTTATTTCCAAAGGGTAATTATTTGGGAGAAAATGAAAAGTTGGGCTGAAGATTGAGAGCCATGGTGTAAACACTCAATATAACACAGACTGAGTCCACTTTAAATGAAACTAGTTCATTAGAAGGGTGACCCCCTCCCTCCCTATACGCTGGCGAAGTTACGTAGTTAATCGGATTAATTCCCATAGCAATAGGTGAAAACAATTTTGAACATATCGTGCTGCACTACAAGCAGGTTACACTCATCACCTGTGTATGTCTGCAATCATAGATTGAATACAATACTGGTCTTTTCAAAGATACTAATCTTACAGGTGCAAGCATGATATGGTTCAATGAAGAGGTACCGCGTGAACGTATCAGTGCAGAAAAAAAAAAAAAAAAATTGTTTTCACCTATTGCTATGGTAGTTAATCCGATTATTACGTAACTTCACCAGCGATATGCCATCAAAATATTACCCTTTGTTTGACCGATTTATCATACTTCTTGACCCCCTCCTCCTTTCCATCAATTTTTGGCTCATCCCCATATCGCAAACTTTTTCTCCATACATAATATACTTACCGTATTTGGATCAACAACAATGTTCTTATTCATAGGTGACTGTAAGAAGTACTGTACAATGCCACCATCACCTTCATCAATATCACTGGCAGATACCTATAGGAGATAAAATTGAAATATAAATTATAATATACAGTGATGAAAAACAAGCACAGTGATTTATAGTGCACTACAAGCCTCAGCACACTTTACAGGAATTTGCTGACATCTGTGGCCAAAGACACACCATAAATCATTTAGCAATAATCAAAGATTTGGAGCTAAGAACCACTTTTTTCTCTAGTGCAGTCAGTGTGCAATTCACTGGGTATGGGTGCAGCTTCATAATGCAATTCACACCCTCTTTTCATATTTTTTTTTTGTGTGTGTGAACAATTCTGATTAAATCATATTTATTACCAAAAGAAAACAGACAAGCCTCAAGAACAACTGAGGTCCATACTGATCTCATGCAAGGGAAAAATTACTTCATATTTACAAACAGCAAATACAAAAATACATCATGGTGGGATGAAAACAGTATATGACTTCTTGGACAATCCATTTTGGCTCATGTCTGCAATTAAAGATTGAGTAGGATGACATGAGAATAGACTTGGATATTTGATATTTCAAATCCTTAAATTTGGTGGGGTTGTTTAATTGTTTTGACAAATGGGTCAGCCTGTTTTTATAGTCTGTGTCCATCAGACCTTTAAATAGCCAACTATCAAGCAATCATACCCAGCTTCGCTAATGTTGCAATTAAGCAAGGGAAGAGTACCAATCGTTTTTGGTACAATGCGCTTTACCTATGTTTTGCTCAAATGGCACCAAAAATTCAAAGAGAATGATTCGCTTTTCTGTAAGCCAATATAAAACACTGTGTGGTTTTTGGGATGTGGAAATTATGATGGGTGGTATTACCGCCACCAATGGTGTTATTTTCAATGTCGGCATAGACTTGCAGATTGCCACACTTAAACGATTCAGCTTCTTTGAATGTGGACCAATAACACTGGTGTGTTTTTAAAATTGTAAACATAAACTTACTGTAATAGAGACTGGGGTGCTGCTCTCTTCCTCCATATCTAATTCATAAGGGTCTTGATCAAATATAAACTTACTGTAATTGAGACTGGGTTGCTGCTCTCTTCCTCCATATCTAATTCATAAGGGTCTTGATCAAATATAAACTTACTGTAATTGAGACTGGGGTGCTGCTCTCTTCCTCCATATCTAATCTATAAGGGTCTTGATCAAATATAAACTTACTGTAATTGAGACTGGGGTGCTGCTCTCTTCCTCCATATCTAATCTATAAGGGTCTTGATCAAATATAAACTTACTGTAATTGAGACTGGGGTGCTGCTCTCTTCCTCCATATCTAATTCATAAGGGTCTTGATCAAATATAAACTTACTGTAATTGAGACTGGGGTGCTGCTCTCTTCCTCCATATCTAATTCATAAGGGTCTTGATCAAATATAAACTTACTGTAATAGAGACTGGGGTGCTGCTCTCTTCCTCCATATCTAATTCATAAGGGTCTTGATCAAATATAAACTTACTGTAATTGAGACTGGGGTGCTGCTCTCTTCCTCCATATCTAATTCATAAGGGTCTTGATCAAATATAAACTTACTGTAATAGAGACTGGGTTGCTGCTCTCTTCCTCCATATCTAATCTATAAGGGTCTTGATCAAATATAAACTTACTGTAATAGAGACTGGGGTGCTGCTCTCTTCCTCCATATCTAATTCCTAAGGGTCTTGATCAAATATAAACTTACTGTAATTGAGACTGGGGTGCTGCTCTCTTCCTCCATATCTAATCTATAAGGGTCTTGATCAAATATAAACTTACTGTAATAGAGACTGGGGTGCTGCTCTCTTCCTCCATATCTAATTCATAAGGGTCTTGATCAAATATAAACTTACTGTAATTGAGACTGGGGTGCTGCTCTCTTCCTCCATATCTAATCTATAAGGGTCTTGATCAAATATAAACTTACTGTAATTGAGACTGGGGTGCTGCTCTCTTCCTCCATATCTAATCTATAAGGGTCTTGATCAAATATAAACTTACTGTAATTGAGACTGGGGTGCTGCTCTCTTCCTCCATATCTAATTCATAAGGGTCTTGATCAAATATAAACTTACTGTAATTGAGACTGGGGTGCTGCTCTCTTCCTCCATATCTAATTCATAAGGGTCTTGATCAAATATAAACTTACTGTAATTGAGACTGGGGTGCTGCTCTCTTCCTCCATATCTAATTCATAAGGGTCTTGATCAAATATAAACTTACTGTAATTGAGACTGGGTTGCTGCTCTCTTCCTCCATATCTAATTCATAAGGGTCTTGATCAAATATAAACTTACTGTAATTGAGACTGGGGTGCTGCTCTCTTCCTCCATATCTAATCTATAAGGGTCTTGATCAAATATAAACTTACTGTAATTGAGACTGGGGTGCTGCTCTCTTCCTCCATATCTAATTCATAAGGGTCTTGATCAAATATAAACTTACTGTAATTGAGACTGGGGTGCTGCTCTCTTCCTCCATATCTAATCTATAAGGGTCTTGATCAAATATAAACTTACTGTAATTGAGACTGGGGTGCTGCTCTCTTCCTCCATATCTAATCTATAAGGGTCTTGATCAAATATAAACTTACTGTAATAGAGACTGGGGTGCTGCCCTCTTCCTCCATATCTAATTCATAAGGGTCTTGATCAAATATAAACTTACTGTAATAGAGACTGGGGTGCTGCTCTCTTCCTCCATATCTAATTCATAAGGGTCTTGATCAAATATAAACTTACTGTAATTGAGACTGGGGTGCTGCTCTCTTCCTCCATATCTAATCTATAAGGGTCTTGATCAAATATAAACTTACTGTAATTGAGACTGGGGTGCTGCTCTCTTCCTCCATATCTAATCTATAAGGGTCTTGATCAAATATAAACTTACTGTAATTGAGACTGGGGTGCTGCTCTCTTCCTCCATATCTAATTCATAAGGGTCTTGATCAAATATAAACTTACTGTAATTGAGACTGGGGTGCTGCTCTCTTCCTCCATATCTAATTCATAAGGGTCTTGATCAAATATAAACTTACTGTAATTGAGACTGGGGTGCTGCTCTCTTCCTCCATATCTAATCTATAAGGGTCTTGATCAAATATAAACTTACTGTAATTGAGACTGGGGTGCTGCTCTCTTCCTCCATATCTAATCTATAAGGGTCTTGATCAAATATAAACTTACTGTAATAGAGACTGGGGTGCTGCCCTCTTCCTCCATATCTAATTCATAAGGGTCTTGATCAAATATAAACTTACTGTAATTGAGACTGGGGTGCTGCTCTCTTCCTCCATATCTAATTCATAAGGGTCTTGATCAAATATAAACTTACTGTAATTGAGACTGGGGTGCTGCTCTCTTCCTCCATATCTAATTCATAAGGGTCTTGATCAAATATAAACTTACTGTAATTGAGACTGGGGTGCTGCTCTCTTCCTCCATATCTAATCTATAAGGGTCTTGATCAAATATAAACTTACTGTAATTGAGACTGGGGTGCTGCTCTCTTCCTCCATATCTAATCTATAAGGGTCTTGATCAAATATAAACTTACTGTAATTGAGACTGGGGTGCTGCTCTCTTCCTCCATATCTAATTCATAAGGGTCTTGATCAAATATAAACTTACTGTAATTGAGACTGGGGTGCTGCTCTCTTCCTCCATATCTAATCTATAAGGGTCTTGATCAAATATAAACTTACTGTAATTGAGACTGGGGTGCTGCTCTCTTCCTCCATATCTAATCTATAAGGGTCTTGATCAAATATAAACTTACTGTAATTGAGACTGGGGTGCTGCCCTCTTCCTCCATATCTAATCTATAAGGGTCCTGATCAAACATAAACTTACTGTAATTGAGACTGGGGTGCTGCTCTCTTCCTCCATATCTAATTCATAAGGGTCTTGATCAAATATAAACTTACTGTAATTGAGACTGGGGTGCTGCTCTCTTCCTCCATATCTAATCTATAAGGGTCTTGATCAAATATAAACTTACTGTAATTGAGACTGGGGTGCTGCTCTCTTCCTCCATATCTAATCTATAAGGGTCTTGATCAAATATAAACTTACTGTAATTGAGACTGGGGTGCTGCTCTCTTCCTCCATATCTAATCTATAAGGGTCTTGATCAAATATAAACTTACTGTAATTGAGACTGGGGTGCTGCTCTCTTCCTCCATATCTAATCTATACGGGTCTTGATCAAATATAAACTTACTGTAATAGAGACTGGGGTGCTGCTCTCTTCCTCCATATCTAATCTATAAGGGTCTTGATCAAATATAAACTTACTGTAATTGAGACTGGGGTGCTGCTCTCTTCCTCCATATCTAATCTATAAGGGTCTTGATCAAATATAAACTTACTGTAATTGAGACTGGGGTGCTGCTCTCTTCCTCCATATCTAATCTATAAGGGGCCTGATCAAATATAAACTTACTGTAATTGAGACTGGGGTGCTGCTCTCTTCCTCCATATCTAATCTATAAGGGTCTTGATCAAATATAAACTTACTGTAATTGAGACTGGGTTGCTGCTCTCTTCCTCCATATCTAATCTATAAGGGTCTTGATCAAATATAAACTTACTGTAATTGAGACTGGGTTGCTGCTCTCTTCCTCCATATCTAATCTATAAGGGTCTTGATCAAATATAAACTTACTGTAATTGAGACTGGGGTGCTGCTCTCTTCCTCCATATCTAATCTATACGGGTCTTGATCAAATATAAACTTACTGTAATTGAGACTGGGGTGCTGCTCTCTTCCTCCATATCTAATCTATACGGGTCTTGATCAAATATAAACTTACTGTAATTGAGACTGGGGTGCTGCTCTCTTCCTCCATATCTAATCTATACGGGTCCTGATCAAATATAAACTTACTGTAATTGAGACTGGGGTGCTGCTCTCTTCCTCCATATCTAATCTATAAGGGTCTTGATCAAATATAAACTTACTGTAATTGAGACTGGGGTGCTGCTCTCTTCCTCCATATCTAATTCATAAGGGTCTTGATCAAATATAAACTTACTGTAATTGAGACTGGGGTGCTGCTCTCTTCCTCCATATCTAATTCATAAGGGTCTTGATCAAATATAAACTTACTGTAATTGAGACTGGGGTGCTGCTCTCTTCCTCCATATCTAATCTATAAGGGTCCTGATCAAATATAAACTTACTGTAATAGAGACTGGGGTGCTGCTCTCTTCCTCCATATCTAATCTATAAGGGTCCTGATCAAATATAAACTTACTGTAATAGAGACTGGGGTGCTGCTCTCTTCCTCCATATCTAATCTATAAGGGTCTTGATCAAATATAAACTTACTGTAATTGAGACTGGGGTGCTGCTCTCTTCCTCCATATCTAATCTATAAGGGTCTTGATCAAATATAAACTTACTGTAATAGAGACTGGGGTGCTGCTCTCTTCCTCCATATCTAATTCATAAGGGTCTTGATCAAATATAAACTTACTGTAATAGAGACTGGGGTGCTGCTCTCTTCCTCCATATCTAATCTATAAGGGTCCTGATCAAATATAAACTTACTGTAATAGAGACTGGGGTGCTGCTCTCTTCCTCCATATCTAATCTATAAGGGTCCTGATCAAATATAAACTTACTGTAATAGAGACTGGGGTGCTGCTCTCTTCCTCCATATCTAATCTATAAGGGTCCTGATCAAATATAAACTTACTGTAATTGAGACTGGGGTGCTGCCTCTTCCTCCATATCTAATTCATAAGGGTCCTGATCAAATATAAACTTACTGTAATTGAGACTGGGGTGCTGCCCTCTTCCTCCATATCTAATTCATAAGGGTCTTGATCAAATATAAACTTACTGTAATTGAGACTGGGGTGCTGCTCTCTTCCTCCATATCTAATTCATAAGGTCTTGATCAAATATAAACTTACTGTAATTGAGACTGGGGTGCTGCTCTCTTCCTCCATATCTAATTCATAAGGGTCTTGATCAAATATAAACTTACTGTAATTGAGACTGGGGTGCTGCTCTCTTCCTCCATATCTAATTCATAAGGGTCTTGATCAAATATAAACTTACTGTAATTGAGACTGGGGTGCTGCTCTCTTCCTCCATATCTAATTCATAAGGGTCTTGATCAAATATAAACTTACTGTAATTGAGACTGGGGTGCTGCTCTCTTCCTCCATATCTAATTCATAAGGGTCTTGATCAAATATAAACTTACTGTAATTGAGACTGGGGTGCTGCTCTCTTCCTCCATATCTAATCTATAAGGGTCTTGATCAAATATAAACTTACTGTAATTGAGACTGGGGTGCTGCTCTCTTCCTCCATATCTAATCTATAAGGGTCCTGATCAAATATAAACTTACTGTAATTGAGACTGGGGTGCTGCTCTCTTCCTCCATATCTAATTCATAAGGGTCTTGATCAAATATAAACTTACTGTAATTGAGACTGGGGTGCTGCTCTCTTCCTCCATATCTAATCTATAAGGGTCTTGATCAAATATAAACTTACTGTAATTGAGACTGGGGTGCTGCTCTCTTCCTCCATATCTAATTCATAAGGGTCTTGATCAAACATAAACTTACTGTAATTGAGACTGGGGTGCTGCCCTCTTCCTCCATATCTAATTCATAAGGGTCTTGATCAAATATAAACTTACTGTAATAGAGACTGGGGTGCTGCTCTCTTCCTCCATATCTAATTCATAAGGGTCTTGATCAAATACTGGGCCATTGTCATTGACATCTGTCACTGTAATAATGAGAGTTGTAACATCACTCTGCAAGGTAAAAGGAGACAAAGTGTGATTACATGCAGTAGCCACAGGGTCTATGGGGTGTACACAGATTTGGGGTCAAATACAGGACCATTGTCATTGACATCTGTTACTGTGATAATTAGAGTTGTAACATCACTCTGCAAGGTAAAATGAGACAAATTGTGATTACTTGCACATTGCTTTTGGCTATAAACAGGGTCTATGGGGTGTACACAGATGTGTGGTCAAAGGTCATTTAAAGGGGATCTTTTTTGGGTTAAAAAGTTTCTTTTCCTATAGATTACATGATGAGCCTTGAGCATAATGTCTTGGCTATGAAGTGTTTATAAGATGTTCTCAGATTGCGCCTAGAACATTGAGAGGACTCTGTTTTGGGTCAAGTAGAGCAAAATTCTAAAGTTGGTCTAATATGGATGAACGTCGGTATATGGGAAGTTGATATGATTCAAAACATGATGGTCAAATTTTGTTAATAGATGGATTGTTATGAGTCAAATAAAGCTACCGATACATTGCCATGTAACTTTAAAATAATTTCTATGTGAATAGAAATGCTGGGACATGGCCAACATTCAAATGCAGAATCATATTTATGACTAAGCCCCCAGTTATGTTCACGGCCTGTGACAGCAGCAATTACTAGATCAATTTGTTTTCCTTTTAATTACTGATTACCGTATTTCCTCGAATAGTCACCCGCCACCTCTTAAATAAATGCCTCCTCCACCACATTTTTCAACCAAGATGTTTAAAAAATGCAGATATTTCCATGGGATATGCTATCTTGTGTAGTAAGCTTACCAAGTTGCACACATGGTCAATAATTAGCATCGATAATCGGCAAAAATCTGGTCGGAAACCCGAAAGCGAGTCTTTGAGTTTCAAGCTGACCTAATGATTTTAACGGGAATTATCGAGTAAAAATGACCTCTAATAAACGCCCCCGTTTGGAAAATGCAACGCCCCCCGGGGGCGTATATTCGAGGAAATACGGTATCTAGCAATTATTACCTGTTGTCCATCAGACGCTCGTATTCTTATGATATAAGATAAAATATCATTAGGTGGATCAGTTTCCAGGGGACCAGATACGGTAATAACACCTCTGAAAAATAAACCAGAATAACATCATATGTACCATTATTATCATTTGAATTCTCCATCACAAATATTTTGCACTTTATGCATGCCTTTATTATTGTAGCTTTGCCATAAAATCTACCAATACAATAAACAGCATTATTAAAAAAGTGCAGTGATTTAGTGCACTACGCACAGGCACAACGCCTAGATGTCGATCCACAAGCCTCAGCACACTTTACAGGTTGTCGCTGACCACTACGGCCCACGTCATTCCATAAACCATTAAACAACAATTCAGGGACTTTGCTGCTTCAAGAGCGCACACCCTAGCCATTCCACAAATAACCTTCGCAACCAGGATCAGCTCCCCCGAGTTTCGTACGGGTTACAATGAGACAAATTAGCGAGTAAGTTCCTTGTCCAAGGGAATTTCAAGCTAACTCAAATTTTCCACGAGAGCGTACTAGGCACCTCCAGGGTTTGAACCCGCAACCTCTCGCACCATAGTCGAACACCTTATCGATTGAGCTAATTTGACTGCTGCTTAAGTGATTAAAGTTTAAAACTTTTGATCCAAACACAAGACTCATTTAGTGAAATATACCATTATATATATTTAAATTTACAAAATATAAAATCAGCCGTAAGATCAGGGAGAGAAGACCCAGATTTGTAGGACATTCCAGGAGTGAGGAGCCAGTGTCCAAACTGGTACCAAAGCATGGATAAGGAAACCTGGAAGACCCACCTTTACCTGCATCAACATCCTCATCCCTTTGGCTGGCCCACACAGAACCCCTCTTCAAGCAACTTAACACACTAAAGATTCAAGATATACATTTTCACCAACTTGGAACGTTCATGTTCAATTTCCACCACAAATTATTTCCAACTAACTGGCCTCTAAATAACTTGTTCATTACAAACGCAAGTATTCACGATCACCTCACAAGACAAGCCAGTAATTTCCATGTCAATTTAACCAAAACAAAACTTGCTGATAATACCATTAAGATTCAAGGTGCTCCACTATGGAATTCACTTCCCCAGTCAATCAAATCCAGCCCCTCTGTGTCATCCTTCAAAACTAATTTTAAAAAGCATCTCATCAGTAGCTACATTTCTGGCTAATGGATCAAATATTTTTTATATTTCTATTATTATTATTATATTAAAATATATCTCAGATTGGACTTTTTTTTAGTGTGTTTGTGTTATATTGTTCCCTCTGCCTTGCAGGTAGATCTTGGTTGGAGTTTGTCCCCAATAAATTATTTTCCAACTATTTTTTTGTATGTAACTCCAATATTGAATATCATTATCATTTGCTATATTTATCATTTACTTTGTAGGTACTAGCCTTTTTACAATATCACATGTAAATATTGGATTTAGGCCTCTGATTTGCTCATGCATGCATGTTTTGTTTTCAAGGTTGTAGGCCTATATCCAATACTTGTTACATTTACATTACATCTTTTTCATGTACTATTTTGGAAATTGCCTAAAATGACTTAATATTCTAGATATGCCTACTGGTTATAAAATTATTTCTTATTTAATATGCATTGTATACTTTGAATTATGCATTGGTAAATCTTGTATTTTCGCTACTTACAAGGCTTGTTTGTCTTTGTTCGTTTTTTTCCTAATGTATTAAATTTTGTTTTGCTTATTGTAAAATTGAAACATTATGTATAGGGTGCCACAACATCACGCTGTGCGTTTGGTGGCATCCTCATCCTCTGTTTCTCATACTTTTGTCATATAATTTAAAATGTTCCACACTGTTTTATACAAGAAAATATTATTCTGTGTTATGTTAACATGTATTTTGAATGGATGAAATAAACTGAACTGAACTGAACTGAACACCTAATTAACTGGAGGGAGCAGATTTTAATGCAGTGATGCAGGACAGAAATCTTTGTATAGTCATTGTGGTTCAGGAATCTGCCCACCAATCCACCACAACCAAACCAACCATTATTTAAAATCTGCTCAACAAATATTTTCACTTTTGCTGACATGCATCAGCATGCCTTTATTATTATAGCTTTTCCCTACAACCAACCAATATTTTGTCTACTAATGGGTTATTCAAGTTGAAATCCATACACAGGGTTACCTGAATGGGTGACTCCAATTGAAATTTACACCCCCCTGTGTGGGTGATTAAGGTCATGTCTTCCAAATAGGGTGTATGGATTTCAACTGGAATAGCACAATCTAACAAGAACCACCTGAGATAAATTACCACCTAAGGCAAATGTTTGGAAAACAAAAATGATAGGTGAAAATAGACAGGCTGATTCTTTTTCAAAATTGACACTTTCACTGTGATATCTCCAAAACTATTGACTAAATGTGTGTTTTTAATGTACAAAAATAAAAATTGAAATATAATAAGCATGTATGTATCTCGATTTGCCTAATTGAAGATGCTTGTTCTAAAAGGGGCAAGTGTCTCACAGGGTATCTTTTTTCAACCGTATTGTTCCCCTGTGGAATCAGATTCACTGTCAACATAACCTCTTTTAGGAGCCAGCTCTCTGAGTGGTATAAGAACAAACTAGAGGAGAGTTTTGATCCTTACAACACATGCTCTTGGGTTACATGTTGCTAGTGTTCTGATAAGTGATTGTAGACTTGTGCAGGTTTGTGGGTTTTTTCTTTTCAATTTTTTGGGAGGGGGAGGGGTGTCCTCACTGTTTTGATATTTGGTGGGACTGTCCTAGAGGTGTTTTGCACAGGTCTGTTAGTTCTTGCCTTTCACTGGTGCAAAATTTTATCTATTTCCTTTTTATTTTGTATGTACTTTTGATATTCATGTGCAATATATTTTGATGTTATATTATAACTATTGTATATACCAGTGATAAAGTGTAATTAATAAAATTAAAATAAATACATTTTTGTTACAAGGGTGTTGCCTACACTCTCTGTGCAAGTTTCATAGTAAAATAATGTAGTAGTGCATTACAACTGCATGGATGGCCAAAACCACCTCCTTGCATTGAAACTACATGGACATAACAACCTTCTTTGCCAGTTATCTCAAAATGCACTCAATAATAACCCCCTTGGATCCTCAATTGCATATCAGTTTACTTTTGTAAGTGGAATATAAAATGAAACTATATTTTTATTACATGTATATCACTGTACTTACTGTGAGGAATCCACAATGATGAATGGAGCCCCTGGTGGAGTGGAATCTATTATGGTATAGGTTATATCAGGATTCTCATCATCATCTGTAGCCTGATAAAATATATTGGGAAAAAATGTTAAAGGAGTATTTCGTGATCCTAGCATCCTCTTTTTATGATATTTTTCAGTACATATCCACGAAAAAAGCATATTCCCAAAATTTCAGTTGATTCCGATTTTGCGTTTGCGAGTTATGCATGATTATGTGTATTACACTGCTCCATAGACAATACGTTGTAATTTCGTTCTGGTGCACCAGAACAAAATTCAAATTTCGCGATATCTTTGCTAATTAACGAATTAATCTGCAAGAAATATTTTGTACATAAACATTATGTAGCCAGAATATTCCAGTGATATAAAAATCTCAACTTTTTTTGAGAAAAGTGGGGGGATGAGGCTGTGGATCACAAAATGCCCTTTTAAATAGCAAGTTAGCTAACATTTTGATGTTATATATAATGCCCCAGTCAAAAGTAAAGAAATAATCAAATATGTTTAGTGTGTGGGGGAAGGGGAAGTATGGGGTTGGGGGATTGTGGGTGTGGGGGTGTGCAGCAAACATTATAGTAGGGATGACCAATGAACCATCAACTTGATTAGAACACTCCCATAGACATGCAGGGAGCTCAACTGTGCACTGCTTGCACAGACATTTCTAAATTGAGCCCATTCTTTTATTTTTCATAATTTTTCTGTAAAAATTAGAGATGTTAATGCCAATTATGTTTTGTAACTATCCTGCAAATTACAGCATCATAACTTATTTGGTTTTTCTGTAAGTGTGAGTCAAAATTGGTCCATCGCCACAGTGCGCTTAATAGCCAGTGGCCCAGTGCAGCACTGCTCAGAATGGCACAAAATATTCAGATGAATAAGATCAGGTGAACACCTTGACCTACTGAGCTGTAATTTGGCAGAGTTGTTGTTATTACCTCTATCATGCCCTCTGAAAAAAGGACGGACAAGTAGATCTCGAGTTAAAAATTAAATCACCAGCTTCCCTTTGGAATTTCCAAACACCTTTCGAATCATGTTAAATAGACACCTTTCTGAACATAAATGTGAAGTTTCATGCTCATTTGTTGTATTATTCACCTGATCTCAACCCTAAACATTTTCTTATATTTATACCATCTGCACTGACTTGCTGCTATACACGCACAGGAGCTGTACTTTTAAAATACGCGCCTAATCAATAATGAGTCTTTCACTCCATTGTTAAAGTACTGTGCATATGGAGTGACCAGGCCCTGGAGTGTTATGGTTTTGTAGCACATGACAGTATTCATTCAAGCCTATCAAGGGCAGTTATTAGCCACTTGCTGAATGGCTGGGCATTATCAGCTATCAAAGAGATACCTTATGCTGCTGCCAATCACAATAGAGGTTAAACATTTTGTTAAAACCCCAGAAGTGATATCAGGACAAAGCTGTGCATGTTGGTACTTGATTGTTTGGATTCCTATGTTGAAAATCCCTTGTAGTACATTAGTATTTTTCTTATGTGTAGTGTATATTGTTGTGGAAAAAAAGTTCACCTGGACTTTTGATGTTGTGCCACTTTGGCCATTATGGATGATTTTTGGCAAATGTTTTCTAAAAGCATGATTTCAGTGCCTCGGTTTGAAGAAATACTTCATGCTATTGACTAGTAAAGTGCCATTTCATAAGAAACGCCTTTGATACTTTCACAATATTCTTGTTTCATGTTTGCATATATATTAAAATAAAGAAATATAAAAAGGTAAATATATGCTTATACCAATTTTGCTCACATTGCTATATTTAGACTTTGTCAATTTATTTCGTTCCAATGACCGATCAGAATGGGAAACTTTGAAAATTCATAATTCGAAAAGTTTTTGACCGATTTTGACCATTTAACCACCAAAATACTTCTGTTGATGAGTTCTTTCCAGAAAACAATCTTTTGTAGCAAAAGGGGCAACATGAAATTATGATGGTCATCCCTAATTATAGTACTGGGCCAATAAAGTCCAATACTGTGCTGGTATTGGGCCAATAAATGTTTGCACACCGGCGTCAAATTGGGCCAGTACTGATACTAAGCTGGACAAATTTAAATTTTCTGACTGAACTTGCCAGTATGTGGGTAAGAGGACAAGAGAGAGAGCAAGCTTAAAATGGTAATTTTTACTTGGCCAGTTTAGCACCAGTACTGGCCCAGGTCGACGCCGGTGTGCAAACATGTATTGGCCCAATACCAGGTTTCAGTATTGGCCCAGTTAAGTAATCTTTGATGGGTGTTTGCATGGGGGTGTGTGTTTATAAAAACATCAGCAAACAAGGACACAAACTTGACACATCATGTGTGTAACAGCAGCCAGAAAAAACATATATTTTACCATGAAAGATGTTCAAATTGGATACTAGTATTAATCATTTTAATTTCAACTTTTTGTACTTTGTGGGAAAATTTATCTCTAATGCTAGATGTAACAAGAACAAGGATATACAAGCTTTTAAGAAGATGCTAACAAGTGTTGCCAATACTGAGAAAAATGCACTGCAAAGAATGGTACAACAGATGGAACGCCATAATTATGTAATATTCCATTATGTGTGTAAACTTTACTGTTTGCTACTTCCACCCATGCATATCTTCGGCAAGCTTTGAAAACACCCCTTGGATCTCACTTTGTAAAGTTGATGGGGAATAAACCTTTTTTTTAGCAATTTTGCACAAACTATATTTCTAAAATACCCCTTTTTGAAAAAAATAACGAAACTGCATGCAATGATTTATGCATGTGATTCATAAATGAAGAATACTGAGAAATTGCAATGATTTACGAAACCGATTTGTAAATGAAGAACACATTTGATTAATTTCGCAAACATGTGGTTTGATAATTACACATGTTTTGTATTTCACAAATTGCATTTCTTCATCCTGAAACAACCCCTTACTTCACTAAATTTCCAACGAACATGCCTAACCACAGGGTTATTTTGTGTTTGCTGAGTACTTACTATGACAGTAATCACTATAAATCCTATCCCAGCATCCTCAGGTAAAGTTGCATCATAGCTTGGTTAGGGTTAGGGTTATTTTGTGTTTGCTGGGTACTTACTATGACAGTAATCACTATAAATCCTATCCCAGCATCCTCAGGTAAAGTTGCATCATAGCTTGGTTAGGGTTAGGGTTATTTTGTGTTTGCTGAGTACTTACTATGACAGTAATCACTATAAATCCTATCCCAGCATCCTCAGGTAAAGTTGCATCATAGCTTGGTTAGGGTTAGGGTTATTTTGTGTTTGCTGGGTACTTACTATGACAGTAATCACTATATATCCTATCCCAGCATCCTCAGGTAAAGTTGCATCATAGCTTGGTTAGGGTTAGGGTTATTTTGTGTTTGCTGGGTACTTACTATGACAGTAATCACTATATATCCTATCCCAGCATCCTCAGGTAAAGTTGCATCATAGCTTGGTTAGGGTTAGGGTTATTTTGTGTTTGCTGGGTACTTACTATGACAGTAATCACTATATATCCTATCCCAGCATCCTCAGGTAAAGTTGCATCATAGCTTGGTTAGGGTTAGGGTTATTTTGTGTTTGCTGGGTACTTACTATGACAGTAATCCCTATATATCCTATCCCAGCATCCTCAGGTAAAGTTGCATCATAGCTTGGTTAGGGTTAGGGTTATTTTGTGTTTGCTGGGTACTTACTATGACAGTAATCACTATATATCCTATCCCAGCATCCTCGGGTAAAGTTGCATCGTAACTTGGTTAGGGTTAGGGTTATTTTGTGTTTGCTGGGTACTTACTATGACAGTAATCACTATATATCCTATCCCAGCATCCTCAGGTAAAGTTGCATCATAGCTTGGTTAGGGTTAGGGTTATTTTGTGTTTGCTGGGTACTTACTATGACAGTAATCACTATATATCCTATCCCAGCATCCTCAGGTAAAGTTGCATCATAGCTTGGTTAGGGTTAGGGTTATTTTGTGTTTGCTGGGTACTTACTATGACAGTAATCACTATATATCCTATCCCAGCATCCTCAGGTAAAGTTGCATCATAGCTTGGTTAGGGTTAGGGTTATTTTGTGTTTGCTGGGTACTTACTATGACAGTAATCACTATATATCCTATCCCAGCATCCTCAGGTAAAGTTGCATCATTGCTTGGTTATGGTTAGGGTTATTTTGTGTTTGCTGGGTACTTACTATGACAGTAATCACAATATATCCTATCCCAGCATCCTCAGGTGAAGTTGCATCATAGCTTGGTTAGGGTTAGGGTTATTTTGTGTTTGCTGAGTACTTACTATGACAGTAATCACAATATATCCTATCCCAGCATCCTCAGGTGAAGTTGCATCATAGCTTGGTTAGGGTTAGGGTTATTTTGTGTTTGCTGAGTACTTACTATGACAGTAATCACAATATATCCTATCCCAGCATCCTCAGGTGAAGTTGCATCATTGCTTGGTTAGGGTTAGAGTTATTTTGTGTTTGCTGGGTACTTACTATGACAGTAATCACTATAAATCCTATTGTGGCATCCTCAGGTAAAGTTGCATCGTAGCTTGGTTATAGGGTTAGGGTTATTTTGTGTTTGCTGGGTACTTACTATGACTGTCAGTAATCACTATAAATCCTATCCCAGCATCCTCAGGTCAAGTTGCATCATAGCTTGGTTAGGATTAGAGTTATTTTGTGTTTGCTGGGTACTTACTATGACAGTAATCACTATATATCCTATCGTGACATCCTCGGGTAAAGTTGCATCATTGCTTGGTTAGGGTTAGGGTTATTTTGTGTTTGCTGGGTACTTACTATGACAGTAATCACTATATATCCTATCCCAGCATCCTCAGGTCAAGTTGCATCATAGCTTGGTTAGGGTTAGAGTTATTTTGTGTTTGCTGGGTACTTACTATGACAGTAATCACTATATATCCTATCCCAGCATCCTCAGTTAAAGTTGCATCATAGCTTGGTTAGGGTTAGGGTTATTTTGTGCTTGCTGGGTACTTACTATGACAGTAATCACTATATATCCTATTGTGGCATCCTCGGGTAAAGTTGCATCATAGCTTGGTTAGGGTTAGGGTTATTTTGTGCTTGCTGGGTACTTACTATGACAGTAATCACTATATATCCTATCCCAGCATCCTCGGGTAAAGTTGCATCGTAGCTTGGCTTCTGGAAAACAGGTGAGGTATCATTCACATCTGTGATAGTCACTATGACTGTGGTTGTGTCAGACCTAAAAGAAATAAGCAAAATTGTATTATTGTGTTATTGTTGAATTCAAATAACAAATTTGGGTTATTCTGGTCAAAATCCATACACCCCTTATGGAAGACATGACCTTAATCTCCCAAACAGGGGGTGTAATTTCGAATGGAATCACCCATTCAGGTAACCCTATTCACAGGTCATGTCTTCCATAGAGGGCATATGGATTCCAACTGGAATAGCCCAATACAATTGAATACCTGAGTGGAAGAAGGGCCCAACTCCATCAAAACTGTTTTTGAGATATTAAGAAAAAACTTTATATTTGGAAAAGTTTTATAGACAGAATGTTTTCATCTTTAGGGAGGGGACCTTTGATACATGAACATACAGTATTACATACATTCATATAATTATGTTTCCATGGCAACGGTACAGGTCTTAATACGAGTTGGAGTTGGGCCCTTCTTCCACTAATATACTGCAAGTGCAAGTTCCGTACGCAGATGTGTTATAAATAGCTACAGAAATTTGGAAATTATCCATTAACTGCAGAAGTAGAAGCATGTAATATGTTAGCAAGAAAGTTTATTGCAGTGAAAAGCAGATTTCATGGATGAACAAAATTCTTCTTTAACCCAATATTTGTGTTCTTCCATGAAAACCAAGTTTAAGTGTACGTGGAAGACTATTTAGAGAGTGGATTTTGGCTCATCTTTCACACACAAGGAAGAACAGTCTGCTGGCAATAAAATGCTGGGTCTAACTCATGGAGTTGGGCCCTTCTTTCACTCAGGTATTCAATTATAACCTAACATTACAGCATATATTTTTACTTGCCACATGCCAAGCCTTAATTACATGTGACACAATCTGATCCAACCTGACCAAAGATTTCAAAAATTTCATAATTCAGATTTCATCATCGATAGTAACCAAATATTACTAAATTCCTTTTGTCCTTGGCCTAGGCCTACTTGGCTGCAAAGTTGCATTTTTATGATGACATATCTCCTATAGTTTGTTCTGCTGATATTTGGCAAAAAAATATGACATGGTATTGCTATAGATTGAGGTGCACACAGTTGCGAAATGCATGGCTGGTACATGCTTATGTAAATTTACGCAAGCGTAAGTTTGGACTTAATTGAGTTGTGTAATAACAAAAACCAAATAATTTGCACCAATTATAAGCCGAATAAACTCTACTACTCTATACTTGACTATTTTCACTCCCCATTTTTTGCCTGCATCTCAATATCACAGTTGTCACCTATATTGGGTAATTCCAGATGAAATCCATACACCCCCTATGCCTTAATCTCCCCCAAAAGGGAGTGTAGATTTCAGGGGGTGTATGGATATCAAATTGAATAGCCCATTGCCCTTAGTGTTGGGATCAGAATGCGTCACAATTTATAAGCCTTATTCTTATACTTTCAGGAAGCGTGCACAGACTTACAATACTGGCAATGTCGTCAAATCCTGGGCTTCTATAAACAGTGTATACTCATCCACCAGCTCCCTGTCAATGTTTGGAGAATATACCCTCACCTCACCGTTATTACCATCTACCATAAACAGGTTTTCACCACCGTTACTAGCCGATTTCAGTTGGTAGGCTATATAATCAGGGGTTCCTTCAGCATTCCGAGCCGTCACCTTGAGGGATTAAATAAGATACAATGATGTAGTATTAGTTATTTGTTTACAACAATCAGTCCATAGCCCCTCCAGATGTACGTCGACAAGTGACCAGCATGCAAGAGCGTGAGCGCCAGACCACTGATATGAAGCACCCCATGTTCAGCCAGACTGCTGCACCCAAATGCCTTAGATCCAGAGGAAGCTTCCTAAGCAAAGTTCATCCTCTTGGGACAGTCTCCAAGGAAGCGGAAAGACTCACTCTGTGGAAAGAGATATCTCCCAATTCACCAGCTATGGGACTGCAACCCAGTGAGCAGCTACCAACTGGAGCTGATTCCATGTGGCCTGAGTGGCTGTGTCTCAACAGACTAAGATCGGAAGGTGCAAGGTCGCTTTGCAGAGATGGGGCTACCTACCAGAAGGACAAAACACTACCTGTGGGTGTAGAACAGTTCCACAGACTATGGAACACCTGCTGGTCTGTCCACAGATGGGGCAACACTGCACACATGAGGACCTAGCTGAATTCAACGATTCTGCTCGTCACTGCGTCAACTACTGGCTCAGGCGCATTTGACCCTGTGCTTGGACACGCTAAGAAGAAGAAGTCCATGTGGACTGTAAGACAAACTTGGGTCCTGATGGATCAGGCTCAAACAAAATGCTCAAGCCGGGCATGCTGGCATATATAGATAATTATTGCATAACAACAAGATTAAATCCAATGTGAACACACCTCATAAACAACCAGACAGAATGACCTCAGTAGGGCAATATTGCATGTCATATATGTGACCGTACACCACAAATGAGCCGTAAATTCGGCCCCGGTCAATTTTGTTTTATTACGTGTTTAGAAAATATATACGCTTTAAAATGGTATATCATTTGACTTCAAATGATATCCAGAAGTGGGGTTATGGTTTGTTGAACTTTGCTCTTTCAATAAAATGGTATACCTTTTTCGGTTCTACATGTAATAAATATCAAACAGTCATAATTAGCGGTCATTTCAAATCATCTCCAAGTCGACGAGGTTCAGGAATGTCCTCTCATTGTTAATTGTTGGTTATACATACCTAGACAAAATACAATGCTTTGTAACTCACCACTTGAACAAAATTTAGGCAAAGCAAACAAAGACTAGAGCTATTAAAGAATTCTATAGACAGGTTGAAGCTTATTATTCTCTACAACAAGAGGATTATGATTGGTTTAAAAGGTGTTTGACTAGCGCTATCAAAATGAGATACCTGTAGCACCAACTTGAGGTACCTATGAATACGACCTTCATGTACATTTTACACTGTAACTCAGAATACAATTTAGGACATTTACGGCTCATTCGTGGTGTACGGTCACCAGGGGTCGCGCTAACATGCGTTTCTGCGTGTACAGCGCATATTTTTAAGTTTGAGCGCATCTATTCATTTTGCATACCAGTTCAGGGGTTTTCATGCGGCAGAGAAAAATGAAAACATGTGAAAGAAAAATAAAAGCTTCGATCTCCAATATTTACGACCTGTCCAGAAATTATGTAACATAAAATGCAATAACATAAATGTTGAAGTGAAGTCGCCGTAGCATTGTAACATAATTTAAAAATAAAAATTAAATACACACCGCCAGCATAATTTAACACAGATTGTGATATTGTCTAGAATCACTGATGAGTTTTATTCCAGTACTGATTGACGACACGTACGTGAGTTGATAATTTCTAATTCTAGGGATCGGTAAGAAATGCTTCAAGGGTGGTGTGTAGAGATATGCCAGCGGTGAAATACGAGGCCGTAGAAGAAAAAAGTGTCAAAAATTTGCCCTTGAATTATGTTTTATAGTCAAAATACTCCAGTAATTCAATAAATATCATGATATTTGCCCTAAACTTGAACTCATTTGCAATGAAATGTCATTTTTTATTGAGTAAATCATGGCTTTTTCACTCGTCCATGTGACTTGCAATGCTGTTGAATTCTGCACTTTGCAAGTTGAACTGCATTTTATGGAATTCGCCCGAACTTTTATGGCATAAAGCAACACTTTTATAGCAAGTACACTGCGTGGGAACTTTCTTTAAAAGCCACATAGTTGGTTAATAGCGAGAATCGCGGTGTGAAAGGGAGATCATGTTTTTGCCAGGCCTTAACTATTTACACAAAATCACAAAATCTGATACTGATATAGATTGAAACGGGCATTCAATACTTGACTAGAGAACCCATCATCTTAGGATTTGAGCGCATATTTTTAACACTTTCAGGGGGTTCTGAGAACCCTTGGTTTTAAAACCTAGTGCTACCCCTGACGGTCACACATCATACTTTGGAATCAATGACATTGCATCACCTTCCATGAGCATTTCTAAGATAAAGATTTCTATGGACATACCTTAACAATGAATGTCCCTGGATTTGCTCCTTCGGGTACAGAACCGTAGTAGGTGTCATCTTCAAAGCTGGGCGGTAACTCATAACCCAGGTGCACAGTCACTCTAATACTGGTTCTGTCCACCAAACAAGGAGGTATTGCTAATGACCAATCATCTTTCACTGAAACCTGTACATATTAAGGGAAAAAAAAGAAGTTAGGAACCGTATAAGCTCACAATAAAATTACATTGGTACCAGATCATTTCCAGCACTGCCCAGATGTGTACCAGCTAAAATATGGATGGAGGCAAAATTGCACAGTTGTCCCGCTCAAAATATCCCAGAATAACTTTCCAGGAACACATGTGCGCACACAGAAGAGATTAAAATGGACCAAAATGAAGTTAAAAAGATGCAAATTTTGGTTAATTTGGTCCTGGTATTTCACTGGCACATCCCAACCTGCATCGTGGAGCCGAATTCCTTGTGACATCAAAGAGGCATGCGCAATCAAAATTTCAATAAACGATTTTCATTTAAAGAATGAACAAAAGGAAATACAGCTACTTTGCTTAATATGGGATGGCACTCTTTTTGAAGTGGATGTTTTGAAATGGAGGTGGGAGTAATTATGCGCATTGTGGAGATTTTGAGCATGACTGCTACAAGCAATCATCTTTCCCAAAAACAGTAATAGCTTATAGCTAGATTGGAACGGACTCCCCTATTCATTAATTCAAATACAAGACACTACCAACTTCAAAGCTGCAGTGTTGGAACACCTCAGACAGGAAATAAGAGATAAGATTTTGTCTTTTGCCTATCCAATATCGTGTCATTATGGATGGGATGGCCAATATTTTGAGTAGTGGATGCCGGCGCAACTACGATAAAAATATTGGCCAGCTCATCCATAGGCAAAAGACAAAATCCTGTCTTTTGTTCTCATTCTTATTCAGTTTAAATGTAATTTTTGTGGGAAAAACTGCTTTTTACAGAAAAAAATAAAGTTATTTTTGTGATGAGGATATCCGTTGTTTTAAATGAATGAAACCATCACAAACATCTAAGCCACCGAATCGTGCTCTTAGTTCTCGCACATGTATTACGCCAACGTATTATCGCGCGATCATTGAGGAGCAACAAGCGTGCCGCCGTTGCATGCCGCCGTTGCATGGCGGCGCATGCCCTGACTAGTATCACTATCCACTATTGTGTGAATTCTTTACAAGACACACCCACTGCGTAAGAATAGCAAATTTAAACCCATGCGCTCATCAATTCCTACATGTCTGGTTCCAGTAAGGCGCGTTGTGTAGTACTTACTACAGAATACAAATACCCAATCTCTAAATGTAGCTTTAAGGAATAAAGTCCACTTACTTCAATGGAGTAATTAGCAACATCAATGGCTAGGTTTGTTGTTATCAAGTACCACTCCCTGATGTTATCCGTATTTGCTTCAGGTATTTGTACCAACTCAAAAAATCCACCCGAGGAGTCCGAGTCAATGGTTATGGTGCCGTTGAATGTCTAAAATTGTAAGATGAACATACACAAATTATTGACCCAGCACACACAATATTAAAAAAAGGTTAGTAAAGGCAGAAAAGGTTACCACGAAATGTTTAAATTATATATACTGGGTACATATAAAATATGTTTTAAAAACATTTCAAAAATTTGCTGCACAACATTATATATTTAAAATATATATTATATAATTCAATATAATTTAATATATAAAATAGGATATGTACCCGATCTCCATCTATGGCTCTCACAGTAAGTCTGCTAGTAGCACTCAATACATAAGTCAAGCCTTGTTCTAGCAGACCACGGTGCATATCAACAGTGAACGAAGGACACTGATCATTGATGTCTCTAACGGTTATCACAACAGTAGCAATACCAGACCTGCAAATGGGTCAAATGTTCATGAAAGATTGACATAATATACTGATTCATTTTTATATCACTCATACATAAATTCTAGACAGTTCATTGGGTGATAGTCATTTTTATCATTTTTACCATCAGCCTCTCCCTGTGATAGTTTTTACCATCATAGTGCTGCGCCGTAGTGCGCCTGCGCCAAGCCGTGCACTGACTCTTAGACTCGCTGATTTAGTTATGGGTTGGACACCAAAATGTTATGTCATGGTAAAACATGGTGTAATGTTAATGAAAAAATGTATTCCCTATCTTAAATAGTATTTTTGAGCAACAGAATTTATGTATGAGTGATATAAAACAAATATTAACTGTCTTAAATTTGTGTAATGGTCAAAATATAATCACGAGGTGAAAGATGTATTGTTCCATTCCACTCGCCGTTCCGGCTCGTGGAATGGAACAATCCATCTTTCACCTCGTGATTATATTTCGCACATCACACTCATAGACAGTTAATATTTGTATAATATTAAATGCCCTTGGGGCATTGGAATGCTAATCACAATAGTGTCAATGCATTGACAATGGAGGGACGCACACACAGACTTTTTTTACTCATAAACTCAAACCTGCTACTGGACCTTGTTTTTGCTTTTGATTTGTTTTTATGGCACTTTTATCAATTGGAGAGGCGTCTTAGTAAATGTTGTTTATGCATGCATGTTATGTAATTTCAAAAGGTTAACATTTTCTGCACACATACCCACACACCCCCTTGTGTTATCGCCTCCAAATATGGACGCTGTTGAGGACTATGCAAACGTGCTCGTCTGAATCCGTACTCAATCGACATACCAAGGACGTTTTCCGCCATTTTGTTTGTGTATTTTTGTGTGTATGGAATTTAACCTAGCAACTGCGGACGTTATAATACCAATAGAGGTCATATTTCGCAAATAAACATCTCAAAAAAAGTAACTAACCCCCCTTAAATAATGGCCATTATTCAAAAAGGGGCTATTGTATTGCAAATCTGTAAAATGCGTTGGAAGCAGAATTTATTTCTCGCATTTTGACACCTTATTTGATACGATAGCCCAGAAAACAATAAAACCCCGGTTAATTTAATGTAGTGAGGTCCAGATTTGAAAGTTGCACTTACATACACATTTTTACGATACAAAAACACTCAGCTATCATTACACAGGTTTCCTTCCATTACACTGAATGCAAAATCAATATAATTTACTGCAACTTTCAAATCTTGGGCTACATTGATTTTAAATGTACGCTGTGACATCAATATTTAGTCAATTGCTACAAATGAGGTGTCACAATATGCAAAAATAAATTCTGCTTCCAACGCATTTTACAGATTTGTAATACAATCACCCGCTTTTTGAATAATGGCCATTATTTAAGGGGCCAGTTACTTTTTTTTGAGATGTTTACATTATACATGCATTTGCTGTCGTTTGCAGACCTCCAGAAACCGAGGATGGTCCCCCCATTGCAGAGTGGTCCGCGGTTTGAATGTGAAGTGCAAGTGTGTGTCCTCATTTGCTGGCAATTAAACACCAACACAGCCATACATCGGAGCTTAATTGTTTTATGGTCCCCTTTCTAAACTTCCTTTCATTTTATCATTATAAAATAGAGTGGGTGTTTATTGGAAAAGGAGTGACATAAGCAATACAGTAGATTGAAATAAAAAACACTATAACACCAACTATATTGGGCTATTCCATTTGAAATCCACTCGCCCTGTGGAAGATTTAGCTAAAGTATTCCACAGTCTAGTGACAGGCTTTTTGGTAAAACTTCCATTTGAAATACTCACTCCAGTTGTGGAAGATATAGGTTAAGCCATATACTGGAGGTTCAAAATAATTAACTCTAGCCAAATCATTTCAAAAAAATCCCTCTGTTGACGACTGTTCTTTAGAGGTATGGCAGCTTTCACGTAGCCCATTTAACATTAACCCTAACACCCATTAATACCACAAAATACCACGATGATAACCACCGCGCATGCATGAATCCTACGTGATGCGATGACGCAATCACCCTAAGTCCTATATGCTCAGGAAATCGCTGGCCGGGCCAGCGCAACCCCAGTGGCTCAAATCCCGGGTGTACCAAGTGACTTCTTTGTTCATCTCTCCTTTTTCATTTCTTATTAATTTTCAATAGCAAAAAGCAGTTTTCAATGTCAGGGTTAAAGATAAAACAACCTGCATTTGTGTATTTATACCTCTGTGGTTCCAATCTTGTATCTGTGGCTTCCACAAACAAGATAAACTCAAGCACAAGTTCTGCATCAATTCCTCCATCTCGTACTGTTATTTCTCCTGTGTTTGGGTCGATTTGGAAGTACTTTGTCCCACCATTACTTCCTGTTTTGATGCGATATACAATACCTACACTATTACCATCTTTGTTAGTGGCTGAAACCTGCAGAATTATTAAAGTTGAAAAGCATTTATTTAAAAAATAACTAAATGTTGGTGATTCAGTTAAGGGTACAACCATAGTACAGCTCCTCTCAGCATGTTAAATCAAAAAAAAAATTATTTATTGCTTGTATGATGAACAACATCATCAATATCAATCTGTTCAACTCTGTAAACTAAAATTAACTTTACCATTTTTAGTTATAACCTTTGACCTTTCAATTGACCTAGGTTACTGACCTGAATGACATGTACACCTGGCATTGCTGATTCCGTAACATTACTCTCATATGTATCTTGATCAAACTTTGGAACCATGTCATCCGTATCTATCACAGCAATGGTGACATTGGATAAATCCAGACCGCAAGGGATAATAGCTGTATTGTCTGTCACAGAAACCTGAAAAAAAAGAAATTGGGCTAAGGAAAAGCAGTTTGTCTCAGAAAATTTTTTAGCCTTCTTATTTATTTTATTATTACTTTTATATCATGCCTTTTATGGATGTAAGCACTTTTGCAATTCAACTCATTTAACCTATTTCTAAAAAAGATCTTTAAAAAAATACTCATTTTGTCCACAACATGTACATTTGCCATTTCATTTTTCGGCATTTCGACATCAACACATAGTAAGAATATTAAAAATACACACACATAAACTTAATACAAAACTGTAGCCAACCATTACCCCCAATAAACTGTACCAAGAGGTCTATATTTAATTAGTCCCATTGGGATTAAACATTGTATCTCTTAATGCTTTAATTAGCCAATATTGCCATATTTACTCGCTGTCGTAGTGCACATTAGAATATGGCCGTTGCTTGGTCAACTGGATCATGCTTTCTTTGTTACAAACCACTGATCGAAATGATCACAACACAAAGCCTATGGCATATCAAAATTTGGAACATGTGTAATGTATGAGACCATGCTGGGTGCGGTAACCAATGGTTACTAACGTGCACTACCACAGCGAATAGCAACTGAGAAATGTCATACAGGTCCCTGATAATGTCATGATTGTAAACAATGTGGAAACAAATAAACACTTACCTAAAATGATTTAGTCAATTAACCTGAGTGCTTAATGGAATGGATTTGGTTAGAATTAAAATGTTTAAAGGTGAACCTCATTGAAAATAAAGTTATATATCAATGGAAAGCTTATGATGTCAGGATACTGAAAATTATTTTTTCCGATTTTTTTGATGGCCAATAAAGCTGAAAAATTAAAAAATGATTGAATTTTTGGTCTTTTTTAAGGCGCCCAAAAAGCACCCAAATCAATCGTCTATGACCTTGGGAATGCTCGTGACGTAAGCTCAGGGTTCGCAGTCACGTGATCCTACTCGGAAACATGTAAACAAGACTTGCTTCCAGTACTTTGCAAGCTGCCCTGCAAGTCTGATTTTCACAATAAAGCTTGAAATTAGAGGAATCTTCAAATTGCTGGTTCCTTCTATATATATTAGAAATAATAGAATTATTGTCAACACATAAATTTTCCGTAAATTTTTGACAAAATCAGTCATAACTGGCTGGGTAATTGAGTTTGAATTTCGCGCTGGGATCAATCCCATGCGCAAATGCTTGCTGCTGCCGTTCATGTCATGGACTGAATAAACATGATCGAATAACAAATTAAATACTTGTTTGTGACATTCCCTATTCTTGATTCATTTTAAAATATCTGATTTTAAAAAACATCGTCTTGCAGTAATCAAAAATTAATTAAAAAAACCGCCGATTTCATCAAATCCAGCCCATATAAAGGTTTTCATATTTAGCGCATTGCGGTAATACATTCTTTCCACACAATCACAATTGAAAGAAACAGATACCCGGGCAGATATTTCATTATAAAATAAATACAATTTAGGCTTAGTAGACCGTTATTTGATGGAATTCTGAAATCTGAATAAAATTAAAATATTGTCACTTGTGTCACGATTCTTTAATGATAGTACAATCAGTGTACGGTACTGAAAAAGTGAAACATTCATGTTTTATGGATTACCGAACACGATGCGTAAATTGCGAAGAAATTGCAGGGACGGATATACACAAACACAGCGACTCGCTTCGGGCTTCGTCCTCTGGTAGCACTTGCGGCGCTCTGTGTTTCATGGGGTGTTTCAGCAGATTTGATCAATCGTTCCCTTATATTTGGAACATTTACAGGAATAAATTTTGCTGATGAAGTAGCAATAAGTTGGAAATATCAGAATGTGAATATCAAATCGGTCATTTTGTCTGCAAGTACAGTACAGTTGCGGATACTGAACACTCGGCGTAGTGAGACTCAGTCAGTCACTGAGCTCATCCCGTATGTATCTATATACGAGTTCGCCTATCATACATGACCGGCCATGACCCGTTTGTAAAGCTAAGAAATAATTAAAAATCCTGTACATGTACCTTATTCTATTCCTTCATTTTCTCATTGTGATAAGTTCATCTCAACTTGGTGTGACGATCTGAACTGGTAGCACTAGCAGTTATTTTTTGTAATCTGTTTTCATTCTGGTTTTTCGGCGAATCTTCGCTCTTCGTGCTTGACTGTAATATTCCCTATGCATATCGTGGATGGCTTGGCCTTCCGGCTTGGCCTATCCCAAATCACCCCGGCCAGCACTTTTCCCATTTTTAAATGCACACACTTTATTCAGGAACGTCATTCTTGATTTGATCATGATATTTCCTTCATGTTATTCTTATTTGATTGAAGATATTTTTCATGTAAAGTAAGTTGACAATGACTGAGTGCGTGCATTGGCCCGATGCATGCCACAGTAATACACGGACATTGTGTTTACAATCAAACCCGGAAGTAACTGTGTGTCCCTGGGCTGACGTCATCAACGAAAGCGCCCAATTTGAACGATTTCGTTTTGTAATTTAGGGGGTGCCAATATCCAATCTTTGCATGGAGATTATGTCTAGCCTGGTACGCTATGCAAATAAAAAATATTCTTTTCTGCTTCCTGACATCATAAGCTTTCCATTGATATATAACTTTATTTTCAATGAGGTTCACCTTTAAACCAATTAGATATCGAGGGCTATAACCTATGTCCACAATTACATGTTACTCATTTCGGCAACAAATGGATGCTTACTTCAGCCTCTAAGAACTACTTTGATTGGTTACAAAGAGGACTATATCATGTACTGAGCCAATCAGAGATATGGTAAGAATAGTCAGTCGGGCTGATAGTAGATAAAGCTTAAAATTGTGAAGAGATCTAAAAGCTCTATTTTGATTGGTTACTGAGAAGATTATATCATGCAATGAACCAATCCAGGGCTATGTAAGAAAGGCAGTAGTGTCCATGGGGTTCATGCATCTCTATATGATCTTACCATAAGTGAGTGTATTCCAAGTACAATACGAGAGGCATTAGCAACCCTGATGTTCCACTTATTTGGATCAGCTGTTGTTGCTAGTGCGAATCCTCCGCCTGTAGAATCAATTTCAATGGCAGCATACCCAGAGAAGCCCTAGTGTAGAAAAGAAACATACCATTGACTTCTCTATATTAAAAAATCAAAAAAAGAAAGTCTTCAATGGTCATAACTTTCGCGCAAATTTAATAAAAACCTATTAAAATAATTAGTAAAAACCTCGAAATTGATAACCTGCCCAAAAGTGTCTGGTTTTGACAAGGGACATCACATATCAGGTTTCGTATTATAAGTAGGGATGACCAGCACATGAACCCACTCCTTTGGACACCTTTTATGTTTACCATGTAAGACTGAACACACACACAGTCTCAATGGAGCTATGCACACAGAGACTATCTCCCTACACTGACCAATGGATTTGACTTCAGTGCACACACAGTGCATCAGTAGTACCTCATATTAGCCTGTTTGTAATTTTGGCAAAAACATGTTTTGATGAAGTCCAAATATGCACCCCTAAATATCAATCAATAAATCTGTAACTTGGCCAATCACCTAATAGGAAGTTCCCATCTACTGTAGCCAACTTTATGATTTGAGATACCCATAGTTTTCCCTCCACAGCAAGCTAAAGTGAAATCTACAGGTTATTTGTATAAAAGAGTGATTTTAATGTAAATTTTCTCCAAATTCCAAGATATATTTAGTGAGTAAAGTTTTTGTATACTATACTATAATATTTATCTAATTCCATGTGCAATTTCATAAAATTTCATTACTATTTAGGGGTGCATATTGGATGATGAAATGAGCTCTGTAATATAAGGTATGATTCTACAAAGCAGGAGAAACTTCAAATTTTCATGGTCATCCCTATTATAAGATCTTACATTATGGCTTTACAGAATGTTTGCTTCCTTACCGTGATATCTTTATCAAGTGCAGTGAGTACAAGCCTGTCAGTATCAGTCTCTTGTACAAAGTTGTCTTCTAGGCTCATGGATCCCACATAATATGATATCTCAAATGTTGGACATCGGTCATTAACATCCACAACTACAATTGACACAGTTGTATCACCAGTTCTAAAGCGGACAAAATCAAATTTGAAACAAGTAGATTAGTAAATTATGTGGTGCGTAAAAGATGTCACTGATGAAAGGATGGTCCTCAAACCAAAATGGGCTATTCCATATAAAATCCACACTACCCCTGTGGAAGATTTTGGAAATATGTTCCACAGAGGGAGTATGAGTATCAAATAGTATAGAGTTGGGTAACTACCATTTGAAAAACTCACTCCAGTTGTGGAAGCTATAGATGAGTTGACTTCTGACGTCAATGCCTGGCAGTATGAGCACGCATCATCACAATTTCCATTGTTTTTTGCCTGGCAGTATGCGCGTGCATCATATTTTGTTCAGGGCTTGTGTATTTGAAACTCCTGCCACATCACAATAAGGCTATTGAACAGTGTAGTGGTTGCACGGGGTTCACTCATGCATATCGATATTCCAGTCCCTTGCCGATGTTAACTCATCTATAGCTAAAGCCATTATACAGGGGGAGTATGGGTTTCAAAATGATTAATCCTGACTCTTACATTTGAAAAACATACTCCCAATGTGGAAGATATTTCCAAAATCTTCCACAGGGGTAGTGTGGATTTTAAACGAATACTGTATAAGTGGTAATTTTCATAAGGGTTTTATTTTTCGAGGATGAATGGAGTGTCATCCGCGAAATTAACATCTTACGAATATATGTATTATGTATTGCAAGCATAGGGCAAGACTAGGCAATCGCGAAAATAACAATTGGAAATATGTCTCTCTCACTCCAATTCGCGAAAATAACTGTACACGAAAATTACCACTTAGTAGCCCAATGCTGGACCCTGGGGCTTAAACCGGTTTCAACAGTTTGTACAAAAATAAATATAAATAAACTTGCACATGTAGGAAACAAAATCCCAGAATAACCCTTTTGTGGTTTGTAAAAAACAAAAAGCAAAAATGAAAAGAAAAAACATATTCGAATTAATCATATTTGTAAAATGACCTCAAATGACCCCTAGATTACCTTTTACCTCATACCTGTTGACATATTGGTAAAAAAATGTTTCAAAAATTAGTGAAAATCTTTCATTATGAGAATGTAAGTTCATAGAATAGAATAGAAGTTCATGAGTATCTCAAGCGTATTGCGACGGAGTTTGATTCAGGGGGGTGATGAGGAAAAACACATTCTTTTTTTGCTTTATACAAATAGCAGATATTTCAATGTATACTCAAATATCATTGTCATTTTGCTTCAAACAGGTTAAGCCTAAGACCAAGAAAGACAGTAATAACCAAACACAAGGGTTTTGTAATAATACCATACGTACAGGGGCTTTCACAGGATTTTCCGCAAACACAGTATAGACATGGCAATGAAAAGAAATAATAATCTTCGTAAAATACTTGTACATCCAAAGGACAAAATCGACCGCCATAACACTGCAGACTGCGTCTACAAAATTCTGTGCACCAACTTGTAAACCATTCCTATGTAGGTGAAACTAAGGAATACTAGTTGAAGATTAATATACTTAGAAAATTTTCCTTCTTGTTCAGAATACTAAGCCACTTGGTCTGAATGGTAGTTAAAAGCTATGAATAGTAAGAGGAAGGGTAGTTAGCGGTCCTTACTATTCAAGAAAAACTTAAACTAACGGTCGTACTACTATTCGAGTGTCTTGAATAGTAATGACCACTATCAATACAGTATTATTAGAGTTCGAATGGTAGAAGAATAGTTATCGAAGGGTATCTTAGCCTTCCTGTTTGGTAAGGGTAAGTAGCTGTTGATAAAAAAACCTGAAACGGTGCGAGTGAAGCGAGTAAGCCAAACGTTTGATCAGAGAATTTTTTATCTTATTAGCGAATGCTATGGATCGGGGAATAGGCTATGAGGGTATCACCCCCTTTTGCTCTTTTTATGATGAAATATCATATCATAATATCATAATCCGGAAATGTAAAAAAAAAATTCTCGGGAAAAAACAGATTCCGGGAAAAACCCGGAAATCCATAAAAAACGGAAAATCCCTGCATAACTTAAGTCTGTAAACCTAAACGTAACTCGCAAAATAAACTTCAAGTGTATGTTTCAAAAAAGTGTGAATTACCTTTTTGTAGAAAGGAGCATAAGCTTTTCATTTATACCTTGCTCAAACTGAAGATTTGGTTTTCTTTAAATTTTTCAAACTTAATTTGCCTTTTTATCAGAACTTGCCAGACTGAAAAGGGTCACAAACTGTATTTTAGTTTGATCTATTTTAATCTCCGTTGATTCCATACCTGTGTGGCTCCAATCTAGTATCTGTTGCCTCTACAAACAAGGCAAATTCAGCAACCGATTCTGCATCAATATCTGCTCCAGCTTTAACTGTTATGAGTCCTGTACGTGAATCAATTTGAAAGTAGCGCAGTCCCTGATTACTTCCCGTTTGGATGTGATATACGATGCCCTCGCTATTACCGTCCTTATTTTTCGCTGAAACCTGAAGTAATGAATAGATGACATTTTGATTATAGACAGTGTATTCAGTGGTAAAAGGGTGGAGTGAGGGGCCAGGGGGAAGAGTGATTACAGGGCTTGAAAAAAAATGTTAATTTCCCAGGATTTTGTAGCATGTTTTTTTATATACAAAAAGACACAATTTTCCTCCAAATACCAGAATTTCCCCCAAACACCAACATTTCCAAGGAACTTGGAAAAAAGAAACTGTAATTGACAAAATTCCAACAGGGAAGACACACAAAAAAACATTTCCTGGGAAGGAGCTTCCCAAATTCCCCACTTTTTTGAGCCATGAGAGTGAAGTACATGGAATGCTGTAAACTAAGGCCTTTAAAAACAATTGTTTGATTGGCGTAACCCGACCGACCCTAAAAATAGGCCTGACCCTAGACTTTTTTGTTGTTTATTTATTTCGTGCAAAAAAAAAAAAAAAAATTTTTTAAGTTGAAATTAAATTTTTTTTTTTTAAAGCTGCAATTTACAGCACCAGATGTGTGTAAATTTTTTTTTTAAATTGCAGACCGACCGACCTACCTTAATTTTTTTTATGTTACGCCAATCAAACAAATTGTTTTTAGGCCTAAGTCGCAGTTTCAGCACCATCTGTTTAGACAGCTCCATTATAGCATGCAATGGGCTATTCCAGTTGAAATCCATACACCCCCTATGGAAGACATGACTTTAATCTCCCAACACAGGGAGTGTGAATTTCAAATGGGGTTACCCATTAGTGTCGTCTGCTCCAAAATGCGTTATTCCAGTTGAAATCCACACACCCCCTATAGAAAACATGTGTGGATTTCTGCAGATTGTGTATACTTACTTGAATAACAGGATAGTTTGCAGGTGCATTTTCTGGGACATCTCCTTCATAAGGGTCTTCGTCAAACTTGGGATTGAGAGCATCAGTCACTGTAATTGTGATGACTGTTCGATCCTCTGTACAAGATTGATCGTTGACTGAAACCTGGGGAAACATACAGATACAACAAAAGTTAAAGAGCTTGAAAACAAAACTAAAATAGAGATGTCTGTTCGAATCTTGACACATGTTGATCTCCAGCAGCTGTGTTATTTATTAGTAAAATCTGGGGAAAACATGAAAGAGAGCAAATTTTAAAAGCATAAAAACAAAAACTTAATTAAGACTTAAAATTAAAACACGGAAACCATGCAAAAAAAATGATTCTTTTATAATTGAATTTTATTAAATTCAGTAAATTCTAAATTATTTTAATGTTTGTTTTTACATCAGTAACTATCAGCTTAAATTAGGCCAAAAAAAAGTTTGTTTGTCCATAGAGGCTTATGAAACAGTTGGGTCGGTAGGTCGGATTTTTTTTTTTTTTTTTTTTTACAGATATTGCACTTGAAACTGACAATTTGAAGTCTGGTAAAGTCAAAACACACAGCACTTTACTGGTTTAACTCTTGAGATGGTTCTGCATGTTATACTGTTCATTTTCTTTACATTTTCTTTCTTTAAATTTATACTAACCACTGTTTTACTAGCACATTCAACGCAAATTTAAAAAAATAAATAAAAAGACACGGTCGGGACTAGAGTACACGGTCGGTCGGTCGGTCGGGTTTTTTTGGCCTTACCTACAAGCAGAACTACTACAATGTATACAGATATACCACTTGGCCTTAATATGGTAAAAGGTGTATCAGGCATTATCAAATAGCGGTGTGCCAGCCACTTGTGGCATGTGGCGGGGTTGCGAGTGGCGCACAATCTCACTTAAAAAAATTAATAAAAAATTCTTTAAAAAAAAATAGGGATTACACTCAAAAGTTTAATAAAATTTCACTTACTCTGCAACCAGTATACCCTTGTTATGATTTACCAGAGACATGTATTTGTTTGACAGAAACCACAGCTCTTTAAATTACTAGCTATTTGCTAAAATTCCAAACGACATGCAATGGGCTCACTGGCTCTTTCATATTATAACCAAAATTATAATGAGTGTTATTTGGCAAATTTCCGCACACTCTGCAATTGTTTCAAGAATCAAGGGCACCATTTATGTATCCTTGGCTACAGCCCAGGGGGTTCACTTGGGATATTATTTGGTATGCATGCTCGTCACAAAAAACATCGAAAACAGGTTGATTTTGACCTGCTGGTGTTGATGACATCTTTATGACAAGGGGCACTTTTTAAGGGTAATCGTTGATGTTTAGGGTTGTATTTCAACCCGTCTTCAATGTTAAGGGTCACTTAGGCCATTCGCAAAGTGCCCTTCATCTGGTGAAACAGGTGGTTCTGCAGCAGGTACACAAGTAATAAACTTAGAGGGTTAACAGCACATCTGGATTTATTCATAAAGTGTTACACATGAAAAGCTCAGCATTTTATGGCATAACATAATCCATGATAATAAAACTGTCCAACTCACCAAGGTCCTGACCATCTAAAAGAACATTGTGATAACATAAATCCTAGTATAAACATTTAGTATTGGTATTTAGTTCTTGCATACACCTGCCAGTTGACCAGGCCAACGATTTTGGGCCTTTAAGTGAGAATCATTACATATTATGCCATTTAGGGATCCGTTTTAGTGTCTTACACCATTTAAGGGGTAACATTTCTTATATATATAGGGGGTGAAATTTACTACCATTTTGAGATGCATGGATACCACTAACAGTGATACCACTTTAGTATGCGAGTGAACTGGGCACTGCAACCCCTAGTTACACCACTGCAATCATCAGAACTCACCACAACGGTGTAGTCAATCAAATCACCAACCAGTTCAGGGTCGTCAACCACTATGTACCACTGTCCTGCAGTTGATGTAGGTGCCAGTCCGAATCCTCCATTTGACGTGTCCGATTCAATCCTGACAACGCCAATAAATCCCTAACACACACACATATATAGAATATAATTTATATTCATAATAATACATTCATTTTCTAATGCTACAATTGAAATAAATTAATGCAGCCATTCATTTCTTTTGGCCATATTATTGATGATTTTCTTATTAATTAAAAATGATATGCCTGTGTGGCATGTCTGACTGTCCATCTCACAGTTTTATATTAGCCAAGATTCTGTTGTGCAAGAGTTGGTGTACATTTTATACCAAACTTCAAAAGAATAGTTTTTATTCTTCATGACGACAAAAATGCAGTTCATATGCTCTAAAGCATGTACTTATTAATTGCAAAGATTATTATTGCGATTGGAAATAATTGTGTTATTATTTTTTATTTTAAATAATCATATTTTTATTGTGGTTGCTACACCGAGTATCACAATGCTCCTAGCCACACAATGAGTCATACCGGTATGGCCAGTTAATACTGCAAACAAGACTGTTGATCATTGATCAATTAACAAATGACCTCATAGGCAGAACCATAATGAGATTTGAAATTCAACTCAATCTTTTCACCTTTTCCACTAACGGTCAATAACCAAATGAAGACCAGATAACCTCCCCCCTCTTTCTGGGGGTGGGTTACACTTACTGCAACATCTGGATCCATTGAGCCCACATATTATTAGGATTCAAATGAGGGGCACAAGTAACAGGAATCAAACAAAGATCAGATAACTCCCACCCCTCCCCTTTTTCTGGGGGTGGGTTACACTTACAGTAATATCTGGATCCATTGAGCCCACATATTATTAGGATTCAAATGAGGGGCACAAGTAACAGGAATCAAACAAGATCAGATAACCCCCACCCCTCCCCTCCTTCTAGGGGTGGGTTACACTTACAGTAATATCTCCATCCACTGCTGTTAGTCTTAGTCTCTCAACGGCAAGCATATCCAACACAAATGAGTCGCCTGGAGCCATTAAGCCGGAATAGGATGGCGATTCAAAGTAGGGGCACAGGTCATTAGCATCAAGAATGGTTATGATGACAGTTGCACCAGCAGACCTGTAAAGTAGAAATATTTTATATTTTAAGTTGAACAACCCAATTGACAGCTACTCCTGGTCATCTAACAGCATTTCTGATTGGTTGATAACTTGAAATGCTCATTTCAATTGCCAATTATGACTAGGCTTTAAACTATATATGGGTCACTCCATATGAAATCAAGGAGGCGCCCCACCTGACCCCCTCAGATTTGCTTTATATTTTAATCATATATTGTACCTGTAAAAATATTTAAAAACTGCAAATTTGAGGTCTGTAGCTCTTACGGATTTTCTGTGGCAGCCATTTAAAGTTGGAGTAGGGGGTCTAAATTTGGACCCAAAAGTTGCCCTTTAAATAAATTTCATCTTTGGGAGTCTGTGCCTTCTTTATAAAAAGAAAGAGAGGTCTGAAATTTTGTATACACACTAACTGCATGCCCAATTTGTCAAATAAATAAAAAGAATATAAAAATTCTGTAGTTGCGCGTTGTGTCACGGGGTCATTAAATATGCAAGAAAAAATGTAATGTTTTGTAAACTGGCAAGTTTAGCCCCCCTAAATTCACATTTTTTGTCAGATTAATTATTTTTTGCTATCACTGATGCTATATATAGGATAAATACAATGCATATCCAAAAAATATTGAGGTCACAACTCATTTACATTTGGAACAGCGCCCTCACGAAGATGAAATTTATTGCAAATTCAACATTTTCAGGGGCCCAAAGTCCATGTGGTCCACCTTCAAAATTTATAAAACATCACTTTTATATAACTACTAGTTTTAAATTACAACTTTAATTTTTTGTATCTAGTGGAAGCTCATATTTTCTCATCACCACAGTGAAAATTTTGTGCCTGGAATATGTTTCGCTAGAGAGTATAGGCAAGTTTGGTGGTGTACCACCACAGAGGCCATGTACTATTTTGGCCACTGCTGTGATGTCTGCATTAATGCTTACCTTGGAGGTTCAAATCTGACATCCTATGCAACTACAGACAATGTATACTCTACTGTGATGTCTGCATTAATGCTTACCTTAAAGGTTCAAATCTGACATCCTGTGCAACTACAGACAATGTATACTCTGCTGTGATGTCTGCATTAATGCTTACCTTGGAGGTTCAAATCTGACATCCTATGCAACTACAGACAATGTATACTCTACTGTGATGTCTGCATTAATGCTTATCTTAAAGGTTCAAATCTGACATCCTGTACAACTACAGACAATGTATACTCTGCTGTGATGTCTGCATTAATGCTTACCTTGGAGGTTCAAATCTGACGTCTTGTGCAACTACAGACAATGTATACTCTGCTGTGATGTCTGCATTAATGCTTACCTTGGTGGTTCAAATCAGACATCTTGTGCAACTACAGACAATGTATACTCTGCTGTGATGTCTGCATTAATGCTTACCTTGGTGGTTCAAATCTGACATCCTATGCACCTACAGACAATGTATACTCTGCTGTGATGTCTGCATTAATGCTTACCTTGGAGGTTCAAATCTGACATCTTGTGCAACTACAGACAATGTATACTCTGCTGTGATGTCTGCATTAATGCTTACCTTGGAGGTTCAAATCTGACATCCTATGCACCTACAGACAATGTATACTCTGCTGTGATGTCTGCATTAATGCTTACCTTGGAGGTTCAAATCTGACATCCTATGCACCTACAGACAATGTATACTCTGCTGTGATGTCTGCATTAATGCTTACCTTGGTGGTTCAAATCTGACGTCTTGTGCAACTACAGACAATGTATACTCTGCTGTGATGTCTGCATTAATGCTTACCTTGGTGGTTCAAATCTGACATCTTGTGCAACTACAGACAATGTATACTCTGCTGTGATGTCTGCATTAATGCTTACCTTGGTGGTTCAAATCTGACGTCTTGTGCAACTACAGACAATGTATACTCTGCTGTGATGTCTGCATTAATGCTTACCTTGGTGGTTCAAATCTGACGTCTTGTGCAACTACAGACAATGTATACTCTGCTGTGATGTCTGCATTAATGCTTACCTTGGTGGTTCAAATCTGACATCTTGTGCAACTACAGACAATGTATACTCTGCTGTGATGTCTGCATTAATGCTTACCTTGGTGGTTCAAATCTGACGTCTTGTGCAACTACAGACAATGTATACTCTGCTGTGATGTCTGCATTAATGCTTACCTTGGTGGTTCAAATCTGACGTCTTGTGCAACTACAGACAATGTATACTCTGCTGTGATGTCTGCATTAATGCTTACCTTGGTGGTTCAAATCTGACATCTTGTGCAACTACAGACAATGTATACTCTGCTGTGATGTCTGCATTAATGCTTACCTTGGTGGTTCAAATCTGACATCTTGTGCAACTACAGACAATGTATACTCTGCTGTGATGTCTGCATTAATGCTTACCTTGGTGGTTCAAATCTGACATCTTGTGCAACTACAGACAATGTATACTCTGCTGTGATGTCTGCATTAATGCTTACCTTGGTGGTTCAAATCTGACATCTTGTGCAACTACAGACAATGTATACTCTACTGTGATGTCTGCATTAATGCTTACCTTGGTGGTTCAAATCTGACATCTTGTGCAACTACAGACAATGTATACTCTGCTGTGATGTCTGCATTAATGCTTACCTTGGTGGTTCAAATCTGACATCTTGTGCAACTACAGACAATGTATACTCTGCTGTGATGTCTGCATTAATGCTTACCTTGGAGGTTCAAATCTGACATCCAGTGCAACTACAGACAATGTATACTCTGCTGTGATGTCTGCATTAATGCTTACCTTGGAGCTTCAAATCTGACATCCTATGCACCTACAGACAATGTATACTCTGCTGTGATGTCTGCATTAATGCTTACCTTAAAGGTTCAAATCTGACATCTTGTGCAACTACAGACAATGTATACTCTACTGTGATGTCTGCATTAATGCTTACCTTGGAGGTTCAAATCTGACATCCTATGCACCTACAGACAATGTATACTCTGCTGTGATGTCTGCATTAATGCTTACCTTGGTGGTTCAAATCTGACGTCTTGTGCAACTACAGACAATGTATACTCTGCTGTGATGTCTGCATTAATGCTTACCTTAAAGGTTCAAATCTGACATCTTGTGCAACTACAGACAATGTATACTCTGCTGTGATGTCTGCATTAATGCTTACCTTGGAGGTTCAAATCTGACATCCTATGCACCTACAGACAATGTATACTCTGCTGTGATGTCTGCATTAATGCTTACCTTGGAGGTTCAAATCTGACATCCTATGCAACTACAGACAATGTATACTCTGCTGTGATGTCTGCATTAATGCTTACCTTGGTGGTTCAAATCTGACATCTTGTGCAACTACAGACAATGTATACTCTACTGTGATGTCTGCATTAATGCTTACCTTGGAGGTTCAAATCTGACATCCTATGCAACTACAGACAATGTATACTCTGCTGTGATGTCTGCATTAATGCTTACCTTGGTGGTTCAAATCTGACATCTTGTGCAACTACAGACAATGTATACTCTGCTGTGATGTCTGCATTAATGCTTACCTTGGAGGTTCAAATCTGACATCCTATGCACCTACAGACAATGTATACTCTGCTGTGATGTCTGCATTAATGCTTACCTTAAAGGTTCAAATCTGACATCTTGTGCAACTACAGACAATGTATACTCTGCTGTGATGTCTGCATTAATGCTTACCTTGGAGGTTCAAATCTGACATCCTATGCAACTACAGACAATGTATACTCTGCTGTGATGTTTGCATTAATGCTTACCTTGGAGGTTCAAATCTGACATCTTGTGCAACTACAGACAATGTATACTCTGCTGTGATGTCTGCATTAATGCTTACCTTGGTGGTTCAAATCTGACGTCTTGTGCAACTACAGACAATGTATACTCTGCTGTGATGTCTGCATTAATGCTTACCTTGGAGGTTCAAATCTGACATCTTGTGCAACTACAGACAATGTATACTCTGCTGTGATGTCTGCATTAATGCTTACCTTGGTGGTTCAAATCTGACATCTTGTGCAACTACAGACAATGTATACTCTACTGTGATGTCTGCATTAATGCTTACCTTGGTGGTTCAAATCTGACATCTTGTGCAACTACAGACAATGTATACTCTGCTGTGATGTCTGCATTAATGCTTACCTTGGTGGTTCAAATCTGACATCTTGTGCAACTACAGACAATGTATACTCTGCTGTGATGTCTGCATTAATGCTTACCTTGGTGGTTCAAATCTGACGTCTTGTGCAACTACAGACAATGTATACTCTGCTGTGATGTCTGCATTAATGCTTACCTTAAAGGTTCAAATCTGACATCTTGTGCAACTACAGACAATGTATACTCTACTGTGATGTCTGCATTAATGCTTACCTTGGAGGTTCAAATCTGACATCTTGTGCAACTACAGACAATGTATACTCTGCTGTGATGTCTGCATTAATGCTTACCTTGGTGGTTCAAATCTGACATCCTATGCACCTACAGACAATGTATACTCTGCTGTGATGTCTGCATTAATGCTTACCTTAAAGGTTCAAATCTGACATCTTGTGCAACTACAGACAATGTATACTCTGCTGTGATGTCTGCATTAATGCTTACCTTGGTGGTTCAAATCTGACATCCTATGCAACTGCAGACAATGTATACTCTGCTGTGATGTCTGCATTAATGCTTACCTTAAAGGTTCAAATCTGACATCTTGTGCAACTACAGACAATGTATACTCTACTGTGATGTCTGCATTAATGCTTACCTTGGAGGTTCAAATCTGACATCCTATGCACCTACAGACAATGTATACTCTGCTGTGATGTCTGCATTAATGCTTACCTTAAAGGTTCAAATCTGACATCTTGTGCAACTACAGACAATGTATACTCTGCTGTGATGTCTGCATTAATGCTTACCTTGGTGGTTCAAATCTGACATCCTATGCAACTGCAGACAATGTATACTCTGCTGTGATGTCTGCATTAATGCTTACCTTAAAGGTTCAAATCTGACATCTTGTGCAACTACAGACAATGTATACTCTACTGTGATGTCTGCATTAATGCTTACCTTGGAGGTTCAAATCTGACATCCTATGCACCTACAGACAATGTATACTCTGCTGTGATGTCTGCATTAATGCTTACCTTGGTGGTTCAAATCTGACGTCTTGTGCAACTACAGACAATGTATACTCTGCTGTGATGTCTGCATTAATGCTTACCTTAAAGGTTCGAATCTGACATCTTGTGCAACTACAGACAATGTATACTCTGCTGTGATGTCTGCATTAATGCTTACCTTGGAGGTTCAAATCTGACATCCTATGCACCTACAGACAATGTATACTCTGCTGTGATGTCTGCATTAATGCTTACCTTGGTGGTTCAAATCTGACGTCTTGTGCAACTACAGACAATGTATACTCTGCTGTGATGTCTGCATTAATGCTTACCTTGGTGGTTCAAATCTGACATCCTATGCAACTACAGACAATGTATACTCTGCTGTGATGTCTGCATTAATGCTTGCCTTAAAGGTTCAAATCTGACATCTTGTGCAACTACAGACAATGTATACTCTACTGTGATGTCTGCATTAATGCTTACCTTGGAGGTTCAAATCTGACATCCTATGCACCTACAGACAATGTATACTCTGCTGTGATGTCTGCATTAATGCTTACCTTGGTGGTTCAAATCTGACGTCTTGTGCAACTACAGACAATGTATACTCTGCTGTGATGTCTGCATTAATGCTTACCTTAAAGGTTCAAATCTGACATCTTGTGCAACTACAGACAATGTATACTCTGCTGTGATGTCTGCATTAATGCTTACCTTGGAGGTTCAAATCTGACATCCTATGCACCTACAGACAATGTATACTCTGCTGTGATGTCTGCATTAATGCTTACCTTGGAGGTTCAAATCTGACATCCTATGCAACTACAGACAATGTATACTCTGCTGTGATGTCTGCATTAATGCTTACCTTGGTGGTTCAAATCTGACATCTTGTGCAACTACAGACAATGTATACTCTACTGTGATGTCTGCATTAATGCTTACCTTGGAGGTTCAAATCTGACATCCTATGCACCTACAGACAATGTATACTCTGCTGTGATGTCTGCATTAATGCTTACCTTAAAGGTTCAAATCTGACATCTTGTGCAACTACAGACAATGTATACTCTGCTGTGATGTCTGCATTAATGCTTACCTTGGAGGTTCAAATCTGACATCCTATGCAACTACAGACAATGTATACTCTGCTGTGATGTTTGCATTAATGCTTACCTTGGAGGTTCAAATCTGACATCTTGTGCAACTACAGACAATGTATACTCTGCTGTGATGTCTGCATTAATGCTTACCTTGGTGGTTCAAATCTGACGTCTTGTGCAACTACAGACAATGTATACTCTGCTGTGATGTCTGCATTAATGCTTACCTTGGAGGTTCAAATCTGACATCTTGTGCAACTACAGACAATGTATACTCTGCTGTGATGTCTGCATTAATGCTTACCTTGGTGGTTCAAATCTGACATCTTGTGCAACTACAGACAATGTATACTCTACTGTGATGTCTGCATTAATGCTTACCTTGGTGGTTCAAATCTGACATCTTGTGCAACTACAGACAATGTATACTCTGCTGTGATGTCTGCATTAATGCTTACCTTGGTGGTTCAAATCTGACATCTTGTGCAACTACAGACAATGTATACTCTGCTGTGATGTCTGCATTAATGCTTACCTTGGTGGTTCAAATCTGACGTCTTGTGCAACTACAGACAATGTATACTCTGCTGTGATGTCTGCATTAATGCTTACCTTAAAGGTTCAAATCTGACATCTTGTGCAACTACAGACAATGTATACTCTACTGTGATGTCTGCATTAATGCTTACCTTGGAGGTTCAAATCTGACATCTTGTGCAACTACAGACAATGTATACTCTGCTGTGATGTCTGCATTAATGCTTACCTTGGTGGTTCAAATCTGACATCCTATGCACCTACAGACAATGTATACTCTGCTGTGATGTCTGCATTAATGCTTACCTTAAAGGTTCAAATCTGACATCTTGTGCAACTACAGACAATGTATACTCTGCTGTGATGTCTGCATTAATGCTTACCTTGGTGGTTCAAATCTGACATCCTATGCAACTGCAGACAATGTATACTCTGCTGTGATGTCTGCATTAATGCTTACCTTAAAGGTTCAAATCTGACATCTTGTGCAACTACAGACAATGTATACTCTACTGTGATGTCTGCATTAATGCTTACCTTGGAGGTTCAAATCTGACATCCTATGCACCTACAGACAATGTATACTCTGCTGTGATGTCTGCATTAATGCTTACCTTAAAGGTTCAAATCTGACATCTTGTGCAACTACAGACAATGTATACTCTGCTGTGATGTCTGCATTAATGCTTACCTTGGTGGTTCAAATCTGACATCCTATGCAACTGCAGACAATGTATACTCTGCTGTGATGTCTGCATTAATGCTTACCTTAAAGGTTCAAATCTGACATCTTGTGCAACTACAGACAATGTATACTCTACTGTGATGTCTGCATTAATGCTTACCTTGGAGGTTCAAATCTGACATCCTATGCACCTACAGACAATGTATACTCTGCTGTGATGTCTGCATTAATGCTTACCTTGGTGGTTCAAATCTGACGTCTTGTGCAACTACAGACAATGTATACTCTGCTGTGATGTCTGCATTAATGCTTACCTTAAAGGTTCGAATCTGACATCTTGTGCAACTACAGACAATGTATACTCTGCTGTGATGTCTGCATTAATGCTTACCTTGGAGGTTCAAATCTGACATCCTATGCACCTACAGACAATGTATACTCTGCTGTGATGTCTGCATTAATGCTTACCTTGGTGGTTCAAATCTGACGCCTTGTGCAACTACAGACAATGTATACTCTGCTGTGATGTCTGCATTAATGCTTACCTTGGTGGTTCAAATCTGACATCCTATGCAACTACAGACAATGTATACTCTGCTGTGATGTCTGCATTAATGCTTACCTTGGTGGTTCAAATCTGACATCTTGTGCAACTACAGACAATGTATACTCTGCTGTGATGTCTGCATTAATGCTTACCTTGGTGGTTCAAATCTGACGTCTTGTGCAACTACAGACAATGTATACTCTGCTGTGATGTCTGCATTAATGCTTACCTTGGTGGTTCAAATCTGACATCTTGTGCAACTACAGACAATGTATACTCTGCTGTGATGTCTGCATTAATGCTTACCTTGGTGGTTCAAATCTGACGTCTTGTGCAACTACAGACAATGTATACTCTGCTGTGATGTCTGCATTAATGCTTACCTTGGTGGTTCAAATCTGACACCTTGTGCAACTACAGACAATGTATACTCTACTGTGATGTCTGCATTAATGCTTACCTTGGTGGTTCAAATCTGACATCTTGTGCAACTACAGACAATGTATACTCTGCTGTGATGTCTGCATTAATGCTTACCTTGGTGGTTCAAATCTGACGTCTTGTGCAACTACAGACAATGTATACTCTACTGTGATGTCTGCATTAATGCTTACCTTGGTGGTTCAAATCTGACATCTTGTGCAACTACAGACAATGTATACTCTACTGTGATGTCTGCATTAATGCTTACCTTGGTGGTTCAAATCTGACATCTTGTGCAACTACAGACAATGTATACTCTACTGTGATGTCTGCATTAATGCTTACCTTAAAGGTTCAAATCTGACATCCTATGCAACTACAGACAATGTATACTCTACTGTGATGTCTGCATTAATGCTTACCTTGGTGGTTCAAATCTGACATCCTATGCACCTACAGACAATGTATACTCTGCTGTGATGTCTGCATTAATGCTTACCTTGGTGGTTCAAATCTGACATCTTGTGCAACTACAGACAATGTATACTCTACTGTGATGTCTGCATTAATGCTTACCTTGGTGGTTCAAATCAGACATCTTGTGCAACTACAGACAATGTATACTCTGCTGTGATGTCTGCATTAATGCTTACCTTGGAGGTTCAAATCTGACATCCTATGCACCTACAGACAATGTATACTCTGCTGTGATGTCTGCATTAATGCTTACCTTGGTGGTTCAAATCTGACGTCTTGTGCAACTACAGACAATGTATACTCTGCTGTGATGTCTGCATTAATGCTTACCTTGGTGGTTCAAATCTGACATCTTGTGCAACTACAGACAATGTATACTCTGCTGTGATGTCTGCATTAATGCTTACCTTGGTGGTTCAAATCTGACGTCTTGTGCAACTACAGACAATGTATACTCTGCTGTGATGTCTGCATTAATGCTTACCTTGGTGGTTCAAATCTGACGTCTTGTGCAACTACAGACAATGTATACTCTACTGTGATGTCTGCATTAATGCTTACCTTGGTGGTTCAAATCTGACGTCTTGTGCAACTACAGACAATGTATACTCTGCTGTGATGTCTGCATTAATGCTTACCTTGGTGGTTCAAATCTGACATCTTGTGCAACTACAGACAATGTATACTCTGCTGTGATGTCTGCATTAATGCTTACCTTTGTGGTTCAAATCTGACATCTTGTGCAACTACAGACAATGTATACTCTGCTGTGATGTCTGCATTAATGCTTACCTTGGTGGTTCAAATCTGACATCTTGTGCAACTACAGACAATGTATACTCTGCTGTGATGTCTGCATCAATGGTATCACGGGCAAAGATTTCTCCAGTTGTTGAGTTAACCGTGAAGTGTGTAAGACCATCTCCCGTTGACCATGTTAAGGAATACACTATGCCATCAGACGTACCATCTTTGTTAACGGCAAACACCTATTTGAAATGGAATAATATTCAATCACATTGGGTTAATCTTCCACACAGGGAGTGTGAATTACAAATGGAGTTACCTGAATGGGTGACTACATTTGAAATATACACTCCTTGTGTGGGAAATTAACGTCATGTCTTCGTGGGGGTGTATGGACTTCAAATTTAAAAGTTCATTACTCAGTTGGAGTTAACAACTGAGTAATATGAAAATCTTACATTGGACTATTCCATTTAAAAACCTCACTACCCCTGTGGAAGATTTTGGAAATATCTTCCACATGGGATGTATGTTTTTCAAATGTAATTAGTCAGGATTAATCATTTTGAAACCCATACTCCCCCCGTATTAGGCCTTTACCTATATCTTCCACAACTAGAGTGAGTATTTCAAATGGAAGTTACCCAACTGTCTATTCCATTTAAAACTCATACTCCCTCTGTGGAAGATATTTCCAAAACTTTCCACAGGGGTAGTGTGGATTTTAAATGGAATAGTCCATTGCTCAGTTCACTGTAATTATATTCCAGTTGAAATCCATACACCCCCTATAGAAGGCATGACCTTAATCTTCCACATAGGGTGTGAATTTCAAATGAGGTTACCTGAATGGGTGATTCCATTTGAAGTCTACACCCCCTGAGTGGGAGATTTTAATCTTAAAAGGTCTGGTCTTCCATAGGGGGTATAAGGATTTCAAATGGAATATCCCAAATGTTCTTACAGGCAAAAAAAAAACTGTTATGTTGGTGTAACCCGACTGACCCTATTATTAGGCCCGACCCTACACTTCCTTTTTTTCTTTTTTGAATTTTTTAAAAAAAACCATCGTCCGGCCCTAAAACAAGCAAAACCAAAAATACGACGGTGCTCCTCGGAAAAACCGGAATCTTACTCAACCCGGAAGTACAAAACCAGCATTCGTCATGGCAGCTTCTGTGGCTCGGCTACTCTGACGGCTGTTCTGTTTCTGTGGTTGGTAAATCTGGTTCAAAAACAATATTCCAATCGATTAAAAGGGTGGAATTAAACGTTCTGGTCAGAGACTTTGCACAAAAACTGTGTGATGAATTCCAACACGGATATGTTGTGCAAGAGTCCAGGCAGCGAGGGCCGATTTGACTTGCGGTGGCTTGCGGTCCCGATGCACATGCAATTGATCGAGCCAATGCAAACCGTACAGGACCTTTCATACCGACATCTGGTATGCAGTTTTTAATAAGTACAAAGAGTATTATATATTTAAGACTCCATACTGGTGGGTACTTCTAACAAACTAAAAGGAATGTTTTAACTTGTTCAACATTGTTCAAAAACAGTTCCTAAAATAAAATAAAAAACCCTACCTACCTACCCTATTTTTGATCAGCCCGTTACGCCAACATAACAATTTTTTTTGGCCTTAGCTTGAATCAAGCATTCCATCTTTGCTCACCTGCAAGACCAAGGTATTATCAGGGCTTCCTTCTCTCACTGATCCTGTGTACACAGGCTGTGAGAATCTGGGTGACAGGTTAAGGACTGAGATGGTGACAGTGGTTAGACTAGGTGTGCATGGGATATCATCATCATCCATAGAGACCTAGTCAAAAAAGTACATAAAAGTGAACAAGGTAAAGTTGGCAAGTTATGTGCATCATGTTGCAAGCATATTTAACCTACTGCTATAAGTTAATTATGGTATCCATGCCAATGTATTGTGACATGGTTACTAAACCGATTCCATTTCTGTTATTTGAGTTTGTATTATCTCATAATACTACTGTCATATTGTGACCAATATATTATCGAGTTTGTATTTTCATAAATGTTGGTTGGTAGAAAATTGTGATGCGATCAAGCAAAATCAGTCGGAACTCTGAAATATTAAATTTTGATTTTCTTATATGATTGTAAAAACATTTACAAAGCTGCATTGTGCAGAAAACCCCATTGAAATTGAACGACCAGTTTCAAGGATATGATCGAGCAATTTAAGAGTTTCCAAAACAATAGGAAACAATATAAAAATATATACTGCCATGAGAGGTTCTGGTTAAACAATATGGGCCCCGAGGTGAGATCAATAGTACTATAGACCCATAGAACACAAACTTACCACCACATAGTAAATATTATTATCTTGTATGCCCGACTTATCTACCAATATGATGCGGATTTCACTTGGTGTGACTAGCTCCAAGTCAAAACTTCCGAAGGATGAGTCAGACTCTATCCTGGCAGTACCTTTAAAATTCTGAAAAAAATAAGAACAGGGCAATTTAAAATAGATTATATCAACTCATGATTGTAGGTTATATTAACTTGTGAGTCTTTTGAACTTTATTCATAACCTCATTAATATACACGATACATGCGATCCAATCTTTTTTATTTATTTGCCAAAATGCAAACGCTGAACGCTGTCACTAATATTCAACAGTGGACCTCCGCGCCATCAGCATAAATATTAGTAACCTCTGCGCGCAGTGTTGTGCGTTGAACAAATGCGATAGCGCTGGCTGCCGTATTTGGATTGCGCGTTACCATATTTGCACAGATTGTGATTCGCACTTTTGTTATTGGTCGTCCTGCTTTAGCCTGATCAATTTTTGGATATGCAAAACGTTAAAAATTGTTTATTTTTTGAGGACAATTGTGTATTATTTGGTAGAGTGAAGAGATGAAAGTGATGGTTATGAATGAGGTTAATAACTTTGCATCGGTAATATGTTGTGCATTGTGAAAAGTCTAAACATTTTGCTTTGGACCTCGGAATATCCCTCGGGATATTCCTCGTTCCAAAGGCAAAATGTTTAGATTTTTCACAATGCCCTCCAAATAACCAATGTGCAGTTATTAACCTCTAAATGGCAGAATATATGTGGTGTTAAACACACTCAATATTCATTGACATACCATAAAAGTGGACAATTTCGCGAAATTTGATTTTTCACGCTTTGTCAATTTTGAACTGTTTCCCTTGTTTTTAAATTTGCAATTCTAAGTTTCCTTACATTGACCTATACACAAAAGGAGTATGTTTGCGCATTGTTATTTTCGCTGTGGCAACTTGGGGAGCGAAAAGAGAGACAATAAATGAAGCCTGAAAATATCCAATTTTACAGTATTCATGTTGTTTGATTAAATTAAGAAGAAGTTAGGTATGTTATTTTGTACTACTGACTATTCTTCCCATATCTTTGATTTTCTAAATACATGTCCCAGGAAATATAAAACGTTTTTAACATCATTCGCTAAAGGTTAGAAAAGGTTGCCAAAAACGTTTTCATGTCGCGGTTATATAAAGGACATACAAAGGGTATCAAACCTTTTCACAATATTCAAAAACATTCATTGATAACCTACTGCAAATATTCAAACATAATGTTATTTACATGTTGACAAAATATTTGGCAAAAAATGCTTGCAAAAAATACTTTACAATAACATTTTAAAAATATTGTTGTAGTGTGTTTTCAAACAAAACGTTTCCATTGTCTTATATAACCGGACATTTTATGTTATTGAAACGTCTTTATCTGAACCAAAACCCATACCCCCCGTCAGAACTCTTGCCCCCGTTGCCCCCAAGTAAAACCCAAAATTACAAAAATGTCACCTTTTTGCGGTAATTTTGCGCCAAAAATTTGTTGATTTTGCCCCCTGAAAGTCACTTTGCCCCTCAATGCCCCCCATCAGAAATCTTGCCCCCTGTTGCCCCCCAGTAAAACCCAAAATTACAAAAATTTCACCTTTTTGTGGTAATTTTATGCAAAATTTGTTGATTTTGCCCCTCTGAAAGTCACTTTTCCCCCTCCATGCCCCCCGGAAAAATTTCATGGCGCGCCACTGCTCTCACCATATCCACATCAGATGCCTTCAATACAAGGTATTTTACTGCTCCTTCTTGCACGACATAAACATCCTCCGTAGTTATCTGTCCAAAGTAGTCTGTTGCATCAAATTCTGGACACATGTCATTGGCATCTGTGACGGTAATGATGACAACTGTAGTAGCGAACCTGTGAAATACAAAAATGGTCTTTTGATTTACTCAAAGATCTAATTACAAGAGCACTATCTGAAGTAGAAGTGTATTGTGCTACATTTCATACACTCTTACATAGTGAGAACCAATCAGAGCAAGTGTTAGAAAAATCCAAACCATGCATTGATTGTGTATAATGTGCACTCCGTGTACTACGTGCAGTGCTTTCGCACGTGTTCGCGTCCCGCAGACTTGATTGATGGTAGGGTTGATGCAATATTTTTATTGATAATTTTGTTATAAAAACAGCAAAAATCATGTGTTTTTTTCTTCTCGTGTATGAAATAGGTTAATGAACGCATATTACTTGTTGCTCGAGAAATTGGACAAAATAATGCACTTGCCCTGATGTTGATGCGTCTAATGCACTCCCCCATTGGGGCCTTCTGGGCTCCTGCATTAGACGCATCAACATCAGCGCTGTGCATTATTTTGTCTAATTTATCTCCCAACAAGTAATATGCATTCATTTACCTATAATTATACTCCGAGACTTCAGACTCACAGAGCCAATCATAAGGGCACTATCTGATTGTGTATACATTGTTCAAAACTGTCATTAATACGCAGCCACACAGGGGCTGTAGGCCTAAATCTAAAGTGGAGCCACCCATTCAGGTAATCCCATTTCAACACTTCAGATAATTATTTCCAAGTTAGTTTTATTGGTACCAAATTTTATATAACGATATATGTTATGACGAAATGTTGAAAGGCAGACTTATTTCTTGTGATGTGTTTATTAAAGTCAAACATATATTGTATCTTTTACAAATTGATGAGAGCCTCAAGAATGTTAGACCTAATGTCCCGAAGGCCTTGAACATTTCAGTTAATTCTGAGCCCTCTTCCTTACCTTGGAGGTTCAGTTCCCCTGTCTTGTGCTTCTACAACAAGCACATGTTCCGTGAATGACTCGTAATCTATTTGATCCGATTTGACTGTGATTTCTCCCGTAATCGTGTCAATCTCAAAGAGATCAAGACCTCCATTGGTGCCTGATTTGATGGAATACAAGATGTCTGATGTACCGGGATTTTGACTGGTTGCGTGCACCTGAGGGATATTCATCACAAACATGGTAATCAGAATATTTCAGATTTTTGTTTTTTGGGGTATTAAAAAATGTGACCTAAAATAAACTTACAATACAAAAAGAAAAAGTTTTTTTTCTTGTAACTATAAAAAACTAGACATTTGTGCTCAGAGACCATGATCCTTAGCCAATGTCATTAGCCTTTAATTGCTAGAGTCATCACACTTACTGTTTCAGAGAAGAATGGCAGTCCCTTGCTCAGGTTGACAAGAACGTCCTGTTAATGAGTAACATATGCAGAGCTTTGTGTTCCCTTCAAAAGCACTGCTCTGCGCCAACGAACGTTTTGACACATAATCGGCCAATCAGATTTATCAGCCTCTTGTTATGATTCAGCCAATCAGAACCCCATTTTCTTGTTAACACTGTGCATGCTCTCAAAATGGAAATAACTATACTGTTCTTCTCAGCCAGAAACTACGATTATTAAATATTATATCAGGCAGCTCCATTTGGAGTTTCGTACACCCTCTGAGAAATTAAAGATTCAACCTGAATCATTCAGAGAGGGAGGGTGACTTTCAAATAGCTAGAGTTGGTTAAAATGTGTTAATTCCATTTAAAATTCATACTCCCCCTGTGGTAGATATTTCCAAAATCTTCCACAGGGGAGTGTGGACTTTAAATAGATATTTTGCAATTGCATCTTCCATTACTTTCAAGACGTCTACCATAGACATCATATATAAATAACTAGATGGCAGCCAGTGTATTTTGATGAGCTGGCTGGAGAAAAATGCAAATTAATAGATCGGTGTTTACATATAAAGTGACATCATTTCAAAATTATTTTAAACAAAAAATGCTGAACATTTGCATTTTTCTTGCTGTCATATTGTGAAGTACCATATAGCTGAGGTGTTTTATTTCAATATGTTAGGAAAATATTTCAGCTGATGACCCCATGTTGACATTGGCTAAATAAAAACTAGAAACGGTGCAAATTTGTGTAGTTTCTTGTCTGCTATATTTATTTCCTCAGGCAACTTGACCTTTTGTGAGGTCACGTAGTAGACTTACTTACCAGTTGTTTTTGTTATAACTACATTTCGCACATTGAAAAGTACGAGGTGCAAAAATTCTTGCCTCCAACAAGATCGTTTTTTGATGGTAGCTGTGTTTTTTCCGATTGCTGGTTCAGCGGTGCCAAAACACTGGAGGCGTAACATGGGGCACCTGCTCAACTGCTGTGATGTTTGCACAATTCGTTGGTCACATCACATTCAGTCATTCAATACCATTTTAAACAAAATCGTTTCCCATACAGTGCTATAACTTACATACCATATTACACAATGTTACTGAAAACATTAGCATGTAGAATTCACCAAAATTAAAACTTTCAAGTGCCTTTTTCATAAAAAATAATTTAGCAATCAGTAAGTTTGAGGCTAAATCTAAAACCAGTATTGAATAGCTCTGTATGTGAAACACTTTTGTACGTTTTTGTATAGAACTGTAAGTGATGTGACTGATGAATTGTTAAATAATATACTTCCCATCTTTATACTGTGATATTTCTGGCCAAGCATTTTGGTGCACCTTTACTTGGGTGTGTTTGATTTTGAACAAAAATTAAATCATGGAACTCCATATTTGCAATGCTCCTTTAAACAAGCTCAGTGATTGGTGGTCATAAAATATAGGCCTACATTACCTGAACTACAAGAAATCCAACAGGAGAGCCTTCTTCCACATTAGCATTATATTCATCAAAATCAAATTTTGGTGCCAGGTCGTCAACCACATCTACTGTTACTGTAGCTGTGTTGGTGCCACACAGGGTGTCAGTTACTGTTATCTGAAATAATAAAATATTTGATATTATAGAATGAGTATTCAGGAAGGCCAGTGATGATGCACACCAACATCGTTTAATTACATTATAATTACATTAATTACATTATACAGCAGAGACACTGAAATGAATACCCGGGATCGATACATGTGAATGTGCTATGCACGATTTGATATTCAGACAATAAATCTTTGGATACCGGGGTAGAAAATGATGAATATGAAAGAAGCCAGATTTTGTTCCTTGCACTTGAATATATGTATTCATCAACGGATATGATAGTCGTTAGCTTGCGTCTTGAGAAAGAACCATTGCGACTTGAACTCAAAAACTGACAAAAATATTCTGATTTTATATGTGCCGAACTATAGCTCAGCGTAGGATAGCTGCAATCACTTGTGCAAGCAGTCTAAAAGCATATGACCATTGACCTCATAATGGCGTATACATGCTCACTCACACACAGCGAGGTCAAATATCAGGCTATTGTCAGCAGCCTTAGTCGGATGTCCCTCAGCTCATTATGCATCTCAAAGGTCAGAACAAAATGGCCATGCGTGGTTGTGGACTCAACCTACCATGGCGATTTCTGCCATGAAGATATCGGGGCGATGACACTGTGTGATGTACCTAAGTGAGGGAGGGGCAAGGGGCTAGAGTCACATAAGTCTCCCTAAGAAGGCAGTTAGTCGTCCATAGATTGCATTTTTTCAAACAGGGGCATTTATTAAACGTGTCAATCAGTGAAAAAACCTTAAAAATCTAATCACTAATGTGATATTTAGTCTGCACCAAATAGTTGTGCGGTAGACTGTTTTCATTATCATTCTTAGTCAGTGGGAGTGATCTAGTTCGTAGACACATAATCTGATTGGACAATCGCATGATTCGCATGTTTTTGCTTAATAAAATAGTTTACAGTAACTAAAATAATATTTAACTGACTAAGAATGAGAATAAATGATAGGAATTTTTGTTTTTACTATCCTCTACATAGACTACAGGGAGGTCCAATATTTTTATCGTAGTGGATGCCTGTCGTCTATCACATGGTAGAGGATAGTAAAAACAAAAACTCCTATCGTTTATTCTCTAATTCACCCGTAAATGGCCTTGATCATGTGAAATATAGTTAAATAACAAAAAGCAAGTCCAGAAATCTCAGTGCAAAAGCTACGGAGTGTAAACTGCCTCATTTGCATAACAAGAACCACTTTAATAAGAGCCAATGTCCTTTATATCAATTGAATTGATACCTGTTTGCCGGGGGAGTAAGGAAAATAACATGTACTATGGGCAGACGGTCAAGATAATTTGAGCTTTTTTCTGGAAGAGGTAAACTGACTCTAAAAAAATTACAGAAAGCTTGAAAATCTGACAAAAACTTCAAAATCAATCCACTTCTGCCAAATCGAATTGCACATATCTACAAATTTCTGTAAGCTTACCTCTAAGATGTAGGTTTGACCTACATCAAGTGAATCTGCGTCCAGTAGTTGAATGTAAACATCTACTTCTGTAACATCAGGGTTGGTGACAATGTCAAAGATACCATCACCAGGACCAGATTCAAGGTCGAAGTTGCCAATAAATATCTAGAAACCAAACAAAAAGAGTTATTTTGATGAAACTTAAAATGAAATATGCCGTGTTAAAAAACAACAACAAGGAGATCTGTGGATCACAAGTGTTGCCTGGTTTGGCGGAACTATACTTGTTTCATGTTATTTTCTGACAATAAATATGTGTATAAATGGGTACTGACATATAAACTCCTCAACAAAAGTTTGGAAAGTTTTTTCAAGCCTCTGTATCTCAAATTATTTGTGACATATTCATATCGTGTTGTATATCAATGGATAGCTACAATACTCCCCTTTACAATGACCCACCATTTGAAACAATAACATTCTTCACGGCTGAGTACACGCCTTGTGAATGTAGCGGGGTCTCGAAAAGAATTTGCCAAATTGACTATTATGTGCAGCAAGCTGCAATCCCATATCTTCACAATCTGGGACCTAATGCAATCCTCCAAGATGACACCGCTTGCCCCATGCCCACATAGCCACGGTCGTAGTCAACGACTACCTACAGATTATGGGAGTAGAGGCAAAATGGTCTGCCATCAGGCCAGACCCGGGGGCCAGACCTCAACCCGATTGAACACTTGTGGGACCAGCTTGATCGTGTTGTGCGTGCCAGAGAAGCCCATATGCAACCACATTGAATGACCTAGCTGCGACGAATCCTTTTTGAAGAATGGAATGCCATCCCACAGTAACGTGTAACCAGGTCGGTGAGCAGCCTGAGGTGACTATTGTGGCTGCCTGTGATTTTTCCACCCGCTATTGAGGTTAGTGGCTAGCGTTGTTTGAGCATAGAATAATGGTCAATTTGGCAAATTCTGTTTGAGACCCCACTACATTCACAAGGCGTGTACTCAGCCGTGAAAAATGTTATTGTTTCAAACGGGATGTCATTGTAAAGGGGAGTATTGTAGCTATCCATTGATATGCAACACGATATGAATATGTCACAAATAATTGGAGGTACAGTTGCTTGAAAAAAATTTCCAAACTTTTGTTGAGGAGTTTATATAACTTGGAAGGTAAAACAGAATTGTTTTGTGGGTTAAGTGGTGACCCCCCTGCATATCAGGGGGAGTCTGGTCCAAACATCCCAAGATAAAAGAGATAGGTACTGTTCCTGCAAGACTTTTTAATTTAAAAATTACCTGGCATTAAAAGGGCCCATTAGGCTCTTCCAATAGAGATCCACACACCACCTATGGAAAACATGACTGTAATCTTCCACACAGGGAGTGTGAAGTTCAAACGGGGCTACCTGAATGGGTGGCTTCATTTGAAATGTACACCCCCTGTACGGGAGATTAAGATGTCTTCCATAGTGAGTACTGAGTATATAGATTTCAGCTGGAATATCTCAATGTGGAACAACTAGGAAATTCCACTTCTATGGAGTTAGGTATATTCCTCTGACAACATATGAGTCATCTTTTGCTCCAGTGGGGAGGGGCAGCATATGGGGCACCCACCATAGCATAGCGAGGACTTTTTGGACACCAACAACATTTTTCAACTTGGAGCCAATACCACCAGGATCTAACTCACTGTGTCAGCATCAAAAGCAGGGAGCCAATAACACTGGTATCTAACTCACTGTGTCAGCAGGGAGCCAATGACACTGGGATCTAACTCACTGTGTCAGCATCAAAAGCAGGGAGCCAATAACACTGGGATCTAACTCACCGTGTCAGCATCAAAAGCAGTAAGTACAAGTCTTTCTGTGCCACCACTTCCAGTCACTACATATAAATCATACGCTGATATTCGTCCAGTGTAAGTTGACTGGCCAAAGTATGGACAGTTATCATTGGCATCTCCAAGATACACAAACACAGTTGTGGTGGCTGAACTGGTGAAATACAAGTATAGTAAATTGGAATGATAAGTGTACTACGTAATGAAAACTGTACGTACATTCAATATCAAGGAGTCTAGCCTAATATTCTAAATCAAAGGTTCTCATGTTACTTTTGTTCAGGGACCTAATATCGCGATATAGAAATTTGTGGACGTGTGAGTGCATCATTGTTTATTTCTCATGAATCGACCATTTAGATGCTTGTTAAGATGAGCAATGTCGCCAGGTCCAAAAGCTGTACGTACCGGCACCAGCTGAATTCAAGTACGCTCAGAGGACACAGGCATAGAACATTCCAATCTATGTGTTTATTAAAAAAATGGGGGGAACTATCACACAGTGAAATACTGTAAAAGTCAATAATTTCGCGAGAAGATATTTTCACGAGTTTTGAAGATTTTGTAAATTGCGCGAGAATCAAATTTTGCGGTTTTTATATTGATACAATGTCCATTCGCGAAATTCGCGAAAATAAAAACCTCGCGAAAATTTCTACTTTTACAATAGACTGTGTCGTTTGCAATTGACCAATAGAGTGGCATGATTTGCTCATGAATGTACTGTCTCTCGTAGTCAGTCTGGTCTGTGACCTTAATCACACTGTCTAGACCAAAGAAACTACCACCAGTGGAACTTACCTGAATGGTTCTATGCCTCTGTCCTGAGCCTCGACAACTAGAGTGTACTGTGTTAAGCTCTAGTCAGTCTAGTCTGATGTGATGCTAATCACCAGTAATTCTCATCTAGAGCAAAGAAACTACCACCAGTGGAACATACCTGAATGGTTCTATGCCTCTGTCCTGAGCCTCGACAACTAGAGTGTACTGTGTTAAGCTCTAGTCAGTCTAGTCTGATGTGATGCTAATCACCAGTAATTCTCATCTAGAGCAAAGAAACTACCACCAGTGGAACTTACCTGAATGGTTCTATGCCTCTGTCCTGAGCCTCAACAACAAGAGTGTACTGTGTTATGCTCTCATAATCAGTCTGGTCTGATGTGACTGTAATCACCAGTAATTCTGTCTAGAGCAAAGAAACTACTACCACTGGAACTTACCTGAATGGTTCTATGCCTCTGTCCTGAGCCTCAACAAGAGTGTACTGTGTTATGCTCTCATGGTCTGATGTGACTGTAATCACACCAGTGATTCTGTCTAGAGCAAAGAAACTACTCCAACTGGAACTTACCTGAATGGTTCTACGCCTCTGTCCTGAGCCTCTACAACTAGAGTGTACTGTGTTAAGCTCTCATAATCAGTCTGGTCTGACGTGACTGTAATCACACCAGTGATTCTGTCTAGAGCAAAGAAACTAATAGCACTGTTGCTAACCGACTTTAGGATGTACACAATGTCAGGTTTGGAACTCTGCGATGTGGCTTCAACCTAGGTACAAAGAAATGATTAAAATTGGTAACATGCACTTCTGCGTCTCTTCCTACAGTGTTTGAGCCAACCTTTTTGTAATATATTAGTAACTGCCAGTTTGTTTATAAAAAACAGCCAAACATTTTCAAGACCTGACACCATATTCCATGTATGCAGATCATGAAATTGTTGATTTGGTTGATTCTTATATGTTTGCAATTAAGCCGGGGGGAGGGGCACTCAAATTTGGAAGTGATGGGGCACAGTGTCGACACCCAGTGTTATAAATATAAACTTAATACTCCGTTGGTGAGCGACGGGCGATTGGTATTTCACCGAATGCAAGAAAAGGAGGCCTATCTGATTGGCTAGAAATCGATCCCTTGATCGCTCAGTGGTGTAGAACAAACTCAAAATGGAGACACATATTCAATTCGATTGAAATCAACATTCTATTATTGACACAGATAAAGAAAGTCGATAATGTACATTGTATTATAGATACAGCACCTGGATCTTACACGGGTTCCTTTATATAATTCATTTCTCAAACAGTTGAATATATCACAATTTTGACTTTTGATTTCAAAATCTTTACTTATAAAATGCAGGAAAATATATCCACAGCAAACAGCAAGGCCCCGCTAATTAGTGTATTGCTTTTCGAGTTAGTGTATTGGAAACAAAACTGCGTTTTACCTGACAACAAATCAAATTTTCTATAATGGCAACACCATATGTGGTACTGATCATGCGCAAATCGTAGAATAGAAACTCTGCGGCAGGCTTACAAAGTGAAGTTTAATATTCTGTGCAAATTATAATGGAGTATTCCGTGATTTTCTTTACAGGTCATTCAAATTTTATGGAAGACATGACCTTATCTCCCACACAAAGGGTGTCAATTTGAAATGGTGTCACCCATGCAGGTTACCCCACACTCCATGTGGTAGATCACGGTTGTTTAATGGGATCATTTATTAGTTTTTCAAACAAAACATCATGTACAACCAAATTTTGGGCCTGAACAGCTAACTGTGATATCAAGCTAATGTATACAGATGCTTTTGAGTCATTCTCAACTTTGATTTCCCCTCTTTTACCAAATTATTCACTTTTATAGCATTTTTACAGCTTTTTCGGATATAAAATGTATCTATTAATGACAAAATTGGTGGTGCTATTTAGTTACTGAAATTACTCTTTAAAGCTTTTAATACAGATAATTCCTTTTATTGTTTGATGAAATATGTTTATAAAATTTCCTAGTTGCTTGTTTCACCTATTCCCGCTGTTTTAATGGCAGTATTAATCACCTACCCCTTGCAAATAAAGAAATATGATTTAGGATAGATAGCGCCATCTATAGTTTGCATTTAGTTAATAATGAAGCCAATTCTATATACATCAAACAACCGTGAGATTAAGGCTGTGTCTCCCAAAGGGAGTGTATGGATTTCAATGTAGGAGAACTACTTATAGGAAGAATGCAAGTAGAAACTCGGCCAAACCACTTACTTGCACCACAAATGTGTCAATAATAGCTCCTTCAATAATATTTCCTGAATATTCCGGCTTGGTGAAGTTGGGCGCAAAACCACTGACCACCTCAATAAGGACATTGATAGGGGTACCGCTACAGTCTACACTGGGTACAGCTGATGTATCAGATGCAAGGATCTATTGGAAGAAAAATGGTTTGTCAATATTATGTGTATAGTCTCAGACTACTTGGATAAGGACATCGATAGGGGTGCCACTACAGTCTACGCTGGGTACAGCTGATGTATCAGATGCAAGGGTCTACTGGAAGAAATATATATAGTTTGACATGTCAATAATATGTGTATAGTCTCAGACTACTTTGATAATAAGGACATTGATAGGGGTACCGCTACAGTCTACGCCGGGTACAGCTGATGTATCATATGCAAGGATCTAACGGAAGAAATATAGTTTGACATGTCAATAATATGTTTATTGTCTATTGTCAATATGATATATATAGTCTTGTACTACTTTGATAATGACATTAATAGGGGTGCCACTACAGTCTACACTGGGTACAGCTGATGCATCAGATGCAAGGATCTAATGGAAAGAAATATAGTTTGACATGTCAACAATAATTATGTATATAGTCTCAGACTACTTTGATAAGGACATTGATATAGGGGGTGATCTCTGAACCAATTTGTGATTTGTGGTATTATTTCAAAACTTGTGGAAATAATTGTAGTGGCATTGTGTTAATGGGGAAATGCTATTTGTTTCATCCGACTCGGTCATTATACTTTCGGTTATAATAAGGAATTTACACTAATTTGAGTGTACTGTATCTTGGATCAAGTCTCTACCATGAAAAATTTGCCCACATTACTATAGCTTTATAAATGAAAAGATTAGAATTGGCTTTATCATGTCCCATATTTGAAACAATCAATTTTAATTGCAATATTTCGAGACCATGAACCAAAACTGGGTCCTATACTGTGACGTCATTGGGCTACAAGTATGCAAGTTGGCAATGGGGATCTGATTTGTTTGCATATTCAAGACATTCTTAGGGGCTGTGCAATAATTATGAGCCCTGGGGAGGGTAAAATTGGGGGGCAAGAAATTTTTGGCGAGCCGATGGGGGGGAAGCAATTTTTGGCCAGCCGAGAGGGGGGGGGGCAAGCGAATTTTGGCACACATTCATGGGGCGCTTTTAAATAAAACGCTCTAAAAAGGCTTAGGAAAACAGTACGGAAACACTTTAATATGCAAATTTTCCTGCTCGCTGCGCTCGCAACATATCTCTAGACCATTTAAGGTTTGAAAATTGGGATCAAAAAAATTTGGCATGTGTAAGGGGGGCAAAGATTTTTTGGCGGGCCGAGAGGGGGGGGCAAGCGATTTTTGGCAGGCTGTTCGGAAATTTTACCAACCCCCCCGGGGGAAAATAATTATTGCACAGCCCCTAATATGTTGGCCTTCAAGATGTGGCTATTTTCAGAAAAAGAGATGCGGATGTTTATTCTGTTTGAAGAATTTAGGCAGATATGAATTGTGGTGGATATATGTTTTTAGGGCATAATTTATACATTAATAAATAATATTGAATGTACCCTTTTTGACCTGGTAAATAAATAGATAGTTAGATAGATAGGATTAATATATTAATTTATTAAATTATTTATTAACTACATGTATATGCAAAATTATATGTAACTAAATAAAAGTTATGATTCCACTTTGTTTCTTTTTATTTGATCTTATTTCTTTATTTGATCATGTCAAGCATTATAAAAATGATTATTTTTATCTCACAGGCTAGATAAGACCCTAGCTGATAATCGTGGAAAATACTGAAGGACAATCATTTACAGAGACAGAGATATGAGGGTTGAGGCACAACTTTTTGTATGACCCACATATTATGGTGTGCAATTGTGTAATTGCTGTGATATATAGTGTGCAATTCTTTGTATATAGATATTGATATTTGGATGTTTTTATATGTAAAAGTATGTGCAATTTAGTCTCCGGACCATAAAGCATGATTTGTAATTAAATACTTAAACAAAATAGCTAGCTTTGCCTGTCTGCAGGTTAAGCCTTAACTTGCAGTTGCCACTATATACTCCATGACTCATCCAAAGAAAGATCAAATTTGTTGAAACTGCTCATTTTCTATGTTACCTTAATTTGAAGCAGCAACCTACCTGTAGGGCATACGACAAGCGGTCTTCAAGCCTATCATCATCAATAAGTTTGACTGAGACTCGTGATTGGCCAACTAATGATGTGTCTTCATCTAGATCAAAGATGCCAGTTCCTGGACCAGACAATAATACGATATCACCAGTAAAAGTCTGTAAGAAATAAACAATAACAACAAATTAAAATGAATAAAATTAAATGCAATGATCAGGACCAGACAACAATTAGAGAATAAACAGTAGGAATTTATCTAGTTTTCTAGATTACCCCTTATATTAGGGACTTATATTTAATTTAAATGGTGACATATAGGGTCCGGTTCAATCTGGATTCTGTTCATTATGTAGATCGGCCAATGTCTAAGGGGCTGTGCAATAATTATCTCAAATTTCAAAATGGCCTACCAAATTTCTGAAACAACAACTTCTTAACCTTAAATGGTCTAGATACTAGTATATAATGCGAGTGTAGGGAGCAGGAAATTCTGCATATTTGAGGGGGGGCAGGTAATATTGCATAGTCCCTACAACAGGTGTGTGGTAACTCACCGGATCCTTATCATAAGCCACAAGAATGAGCCTATCCAATGTGTCCGAGTCCTTGTCAGTTGCATACAAATCGTGTACGCTTATTTGACCAGTGTAGGATGTTCTTTCAAACAGTGGACATTCATCATTGGTGTTGATGACACTTATGACGACTGTAGTACTTGAAGATCTGAAAAAAAGACACACACAACTCTACATAATTGTATAATACAGTTACCCTTTGCCATAAAGACTTGGTCTAGGATTCTGTGATATTCTGTGCCTGGAATTCTTTGTTAAGTCAAAGGTGGGTGGCCCAACTGACAGCCTCATCCCCAAATTTACCCGAAACAAATGATGTATAATGGAGTATTCCATTTAAAATCTGTCATCCCCCTGTGTAAGGTTTAAGAAAAGTCTTCTACACAGGGAGTATGTTTTTCAAATGCAATTGACTAGGGTAAATTATTTAGAAACCCATACCCTCCCTGCATATACATGTACTCCCCCTTTTATATGGTTTTATCTTTATCTTCCACAACTGGTGTGAGAATTACAAATGGAAGTTACGTCTATTCTATTTGAAACTCATACTCCCTCTGTGAAATACTTTATCTAAATCTTCCACAGGGGGAGAGTGGATTTTAAATGGAATAGCCTAGTGCAGTACCCTTTGGTATTAACACTTATATATACTGCGCCAAGAAAGTATCCTTACACTTGGAAAAATAATCACAATTTCAAAACCGAACCATATTGGAATAAATTTGTTTTTGTAATAGATGCACGATCTAATCCGGCACATTATGACACCCCATTGAATCCAATGTGACTTCAAGAGGCAAAGTTACAAGCATTTGTTAAACGAAGGTCCAATTTTAAAAGTGACAATTTTGCCTATTCAAACTTCACGGACTAGACATCTGGTTTGAGAGTGGTGTATGGCTAATTTATGCATGTCTTTAATTTAAAACAAAGGAACAAAAGAACTGACAAATAAAAAGAAAGTTATGAAAAGTACAGAGAAGTAAAAACTGAAAAAAAAACTGATTTAAATAAAGCTTCATTGAAGAAACTGTGTTGTCTCGTTGTTGCGCTTGTTGGAATATTTTTGCGCCTTGTATAGGCCAGTTTGTCACTTTTAAAACTGGACTTTCGTCCATTCAATTGCTTGTAACTTTACTTCTTGAGGTCACATTGGATTCAATGCGGTGTCATAATGTGCAGAATTACATCGTGCATCTATTACAAAAACAAATTTATTCCAATATGGTTCGGTTTTGAAATTGTGATTATTTTTCCAAGTGTAAGGATACTTTCTTGGTGCAGTATAGTTAGTTTTAGGATTGGGTGAACTTGTCAACCTGAGATGGGTCACAAATTGTATCTTACTGTATATTCTCGAATAAAAGCTCCCCGTAACATTTTTGAAGGGGCGTTCATTAAAAGTGAGTGGGGTGTTAATTAGAGAATATACGGTAGTTTACCTGGGAACCAAGGGAGAACAGTGCCAGTGTATTGATTGGTCACCCAAGGTTATAATAAGAAATAAATAAATACTTTGAATCTATTTAATTTCCATACCTTTGTGGGTCCAATCTAGTATCTGTTGCCTCCACAATCAATATGAATTCATCTACCAATTCTGCATCAATAACTGCACCAGCTTTAACGGTTATTTGTCCTGTACGTGGATCAATTTGGAAGTAACTCACTCCCTGGCTAGTTGACGTTTGGATGCGATATACGATGCCTTGGCTGTTGCCATCCTTATTTTGTGCAAAAACCTGACAAAATTAATGAATAAATTACATATTTATATGAGACATTAAAATCCACATTCCCCCTGTGGAAGATTTTTGGAAATATCTCCCACAGGTGGAGTATGGATTACAAATGAAATGAACACATTAAGCAACTCCACTTGAATTTCATACACCCTCTGAAAAGGATTTAACCTGAATCTTTCACTGAGGGAGGGCGAGTTTCAAATGGATCTGCTAATGTGTTCATTCCATTTGAAATTCATACTCCCCCTGTGGATACTTCCAAAATCTTCCACAGGGGGAGTGTGGATTTTAAATGGAATATCTCATTAGGTGGGGTGGTGCATGGGGGCAGTGTGCAAGGCAACGGAAACCAAGTCACAGATTCTCACTTTAATCTCACACATAGAAGGCATATATTTCATATCAGGCCTGTGAGTGTTTTTTTTTTTTTTTTAAATCGAAACTACAGTACAAATTCAATGCTATTCGTGCATATTTCACCGACAATAATTAGAGAATAAAGGTATTGTTTTTAGCCCCTGGAGTGCATCTATCGTCTCATATAACATGGGCGACATCATTATTTTAAGTAAAACAACGAGGCGAAGCCGAGTTGTTTTACGCCAAAAATAATGATGTCGCCCATGTTATATGAGACGATAGATGCACGACAGCAGCTAAAAACAATACCTTTATTCTCATTCTTAAACACTTCAATTCAAATAAAAATATCATACAAATTTTAATCAAATTAAATCTACATTTTGCAAGGAATTACCTAGGGCTTAAAATCGATCAGTCTCGTTGTTGCTGTGCGCCTCCGATTGGTCCAAATAGCGAGTACACGTATCGCGTTGACGCACACGCGCTGACCCATGTGATATCGTGTCATATCACATGGGTAAAGCTGGGTAAGAACCAATAAGATTGCAGGAACGTTCTCAAGTGTTTAAGAATTGAAGATTATAAGCTTGCATTTCATTGCATACATGTGAGCGTCACTTCACAAAATTACATTTTATGGTAGCCATGATGTATCTTCTCTTAATTCCATATGATTTTTATGAAATCATATGTCAACTTCCGATGGGCACAGTTCTAAACAAACATATTACACAATGAGTATGGACGAGGAATCAAAGAATATCGCGATGGTGTTAGACCTGCATTTAATGACCGGTGTTTCATGATCTTTCAAGCATTGTTAATCTCATTTCTCAGCCTTTTTATTTTGATTTTTGATGTTTTAATTGCAAGAAAGAAAAGCGGAAATTGAAATCGGTCAGAATTTTTTTTTTTTTTTTGAATTCTGCTAATAATTGGAGATCTCACAGGCCTGTCAAATGGACTGGGTCACCACCCACACATTCAAGAAATTCCCTCTCCCTGTGTGGTTGATTAAGGTTATGTCTTCTACAGGGGGTACATGGATTTCAACTGGAATAGCCCAATAGCACACTATATTATGTCAAACCAAAAGCCCATCAGAACACTTTGCAGAGAATAATGATCATTCATAACCTCATTAATATTCGTGAAGCCTGTGATCCAATCAAAAGAAATTGATTGCCTGACCGCGCACTAATTGCACGGTCATTAATAACTCACAATGACTCCTGACGCGCTACAATGACTTCTGCACGCGCGTGCGTGTATAAGCTAAGCGTTATTGCAATGCACACGCCTACATGATGCCATCGCGTTTCTGTAATTGGTAGCTTATGTTGTTGGCGCGAATGTTAAATTTTTTTGTAGGGCAGGTAATAACAATAATTAAAACTAGTTATATTTAACAGTGTTTTATGACATAAAATAACTTACAATGTCATTTTGATTTGTCTAAATACGACGGTTTGGATACGATGGTAATGAATGACAATAATAAGGGGTCATGTCACAAAATGCACGCAGTTCCTGTGTGCAATTTTGCTGGCTAGAGTGCAAAATTGCACACACGGATAATGCTATTTGCATGCAGGCAATAACATCTTGCACTGGAAATTGCGACCTAGCACTGGCACGCTGGAGGAGGTTGACCTGTTGATGACTGTGAACTAGTCTCTCCCCTAATAGCGTAGTAATTACCTCAGGGAGTTCACAGTCGGTGCAACACAAGCCAGTGATATTTGACACATGTTTGTGGTGATGTTGTCATTCTCATAAAATCCACCATTCCTATCTGGCGCGCCTCGCTGGCCACTTCGCGTGTACCCCCCCCTTGAGGAACTAGATCTAGTTCTACTACTAACCAGAAACATACACATTCATAAAATTCCCAAATTCTTTAAACCATACATTTTATTTTACACATGGACACAAAGGTACATAACATTGTAAGATAATATAAACTTGATTTTCTTTCCAATGAAATGAGCCTCAGAATCTCTTTGAATTTTGATCCAGAAAACAAAAATCATATTGAGTAAGTTTTGATAGGAAACATATTTGCATAATGCTAAACGGCAAAAATGTTTTGGCAATTTGTTAACAGTTTTTTAATAGTTGAAATGTAGTTTCGTAATGTTTTCTTGATTTGTGTTCAGTCATTTTAAAATAATAAGGTACAAATTGCATTAAACTTATTCTAAAACCATGATATGTCCAGATACTGGTACTAATAATTGGCATCACAATTTGGTTCCATATACAGTATCATACTTGACCTACAAATTATAGTTCCCAATAAAAGTAATGATGGATAATAATTATCTCTATTTGACACTCAAATATTTGCACAGCTCTCTATACTCTACAATAGACCTTGTCCTATTTTATATTTATGAAATTGTTTCCTTTATATGTTATATAGCAATGGTTTTAATACCAGTCAATGTTGAAGTCAATGTGGTATTATACAAATTTCCAAACAACGGTTCCTATGCTCACGATGATTAAGCTTTTGATATCAAATTTGATATCAACCTTCGAAGTAAAGTGTATAGAAAATTATTTATATACATTATTTTGCCATAAACTCATCAGACTCTGATTAAATGGGGATGGAACTAGTGGCGATTTTTTAACTTTGCTGTGTTTACATGGGAGCCGTCAGCATTTAAAATAAAATATTAATCAACAGAAACCACACATTGCTTGATAATCATAAATGGGATGTTGAAATGTTTCAGTGCCCGTGCCTATATAATTATAACATATTAATCAAAAACTTAAAATGCTGCCTCTGTTGACTTTAAAGAATAATACTCAGTATTTTCTTGATACATTATTTGTGTATCATTAGTGCATTAAAAGAAAATTGTCATCATTTTCAAATTCATGCAAATGAATGCATTGCTATTATAATAAGATATAGTTAATGTCCAAGTGCAATACATATAAGGAATACCTAACTCAAAAAGTCTGTTTAGGTGGGACAATATAAAGAATAAAATAAATAATTCACACATTTTGTAACAAACTAATATAATAACATATTATATCACATCAGTGGTAAAATCATAGACCCTATAATATTATTGTAAAACATAGGCAAACTGTTTATAGACTTTGCTAGCCAAATCTGAGAATGTGCATTGGGAATATATTTTAATGAGGAGGGTTAAGTATAAGGTCAACTTCCTCCTCCAACTCCCAATTACCTTTGGGAAAAGGACCATACTGGGCCAGATAATTGCAGCCTACAGTGTGTTTGATACAAAGCCCAATTGCACGCGGATATTTTTATCAGTGCTTGCAGGCTGTGTGCAATATTGCCAACATAATTGCACACAGATTTGCGTGCATTTTGTGACATGATCCCTAACTTTGCACCATCTATTTTGAGTTCATTGTGTGAAATTGTCGGGTTTTGTTTTGGGCCTCAGTAAATTTTCCCTCAGAAATATACCTTGGCCCAAAACAAAACCCTTTGATTTCACACAATGACCTCAAAATAGATGATGTACAGTTATTATTGTCTATAACTATGGCCTAAGACACACAAAAATAATCCATTATTTTTAGCATCAATCATTCAGGGAATTTTTGATTTCATCCCTTAAGTATTTAAAAATATAAACTCATGCATGACTGTGGGGGCTCGGACTTCATCATCACATACGCTTACACCTCATATGATTGAGGGAACCGGGGGGGCACTTCAATTTGAAATGGATATAGGTGCAGGGCTAGCACTTTCGCACTTAGGAGCATTTGGTTAGAGCAAAATGTAAAAAATATGGGGTCATTGGGTGAGAGCATGATTTTTGGCATTCGGTGAGAGCAAAATGTAAAACATATGGGGTCATTGTGTGAGAACATGACCTTTTTTAAATGGAATCTTTGGGTGAGAACCGAAACAGCGCCTCAGAAACCTCGAAAATCGAATTTCTAGTTCTAAATGGCTTCAAATTTCTTTGTTTTTTCAAAATAAGTAACAAAATCAGTGGTAAATGAAAGTTGCTGTTCAAATTCAACTTGTAAGGGTCTTTGGGTGACAGATCCAATGGAAAAATAGGGGTCTTCGGGTGACAGAGCATGTGTTCATAAAAAAATATGGGGTCTTTGGGTGACAGTGATGCTGAAAAAGGGGTCTTAACAGCCCTACATACGCGTCACCTCCAAAGTTGGAGTGCCCCGGAGGGAACTTGACCACTTCAAATTGGTTTTACTTACTTGAACAACAGGATAGTCTACAGGTGCATTTTCTGGAACATCTGCCTCATAAAGGTCAAGGTCAAACTTGGGATTGAGAGCATTAGTCACTGTAATGGTGATGCTTGTTCGATTCTCTGCACAAGATTGATCTCCACGGTCATCTATGACTGAAACCTGGGGAAACAGGCAGATACGACAAAAGTTAAAGAGCACGAAAACAAAACTGTAGTAGTGATGCTTGTTCGAACCTCTGCACAAGGTTGATTTCCACAGTCATCTATGACTGAAACCTGGGGAAACAGGCAGATACGACAAAAGTTAAAGAGCATGAAAAAAAAAAACTAAAGTAGCGATGTCTGTTTGATCCTTGGCACAAGGTCGATCTCCTTGGTCATCTATGACTGAAAACTGGGGAAACAGGCAGATACGAGAAAAGTTAAAGAGCATGAAAACAAAACTAAAATAGAGATGTCTGTTTGATCCTTGACACAAGGTTGATCTCCTTGATCATCCCAGGACTGAAACATGGGGAAACAGGCACATAATAGGACAAAGAGCATGAAAACAAAACTTGGGATTGAGAGCATTAGTCACTGTAATAGTCATGTCTGTTCGATCCTCGGCACAAGGTTGATCTCCTTGATCATCTATGACTGAAACATGGAGAAACAGGCACATCGGACAAAGAGCATGAAAACAAAACTAATAGGGATGTCTGTTCGATCCTTGGCATTTCAACTGGAATAAGCATTTTGTACAGGACACACTGAGCAAAATTTCCTGAAATCCAGACATTACCAGCTGGTAACTGGTATCTTTGTCAAATTACTCTACAGGGTAGTATAGGTTTCAAAATAATAATAGCTCATTATATATGCAGAACATACTCCCTCTGTGGAATACTTTTCTTAAATCTTCCACAGGGGTATGGCAGATTAGAAATGGAAAAGCATTTTATCAACATTATCATAAGGCCTAAAAAAAGAATTGTTTCATTGGCGTAACCCAACCGACCCTATAAAAATAGGCCCTAGATTTTTTTTCTGATTTTTTGGCATTTTTTTTTTCAAATCGAAAAAAAGAAATTAAATTAAAACAAAGAAACAAAAAAGTTCCAAGGCCTTTATCATACGCATACAGCTTAAAATGTGTGTGTAAAAAAGAAAATTACCAACCGACCTAACCTAATTTTTTTATGTTACGCCAATCAAACGCCAACTAACTCACCACAACAGTGTAGTCACCCAAATCAACCAGAGCAGGGTTGTCAACCACTATATACCACTGTCCTGCAGTTGATGTAGGCTCCAATGCAAATCCCCCTCCTGATGTATCCGATTCAATCCTGACAATGCCAATAAAACCCTAACACAGAAAACAATGGTATTATATTCACGACAATTGACTAGTGATAGCGATAATTAAGAAATTGTTGAAATTAACACAAAATCTCTATCTGTCATTGACTCTATTTTGTTGATATTTACCCCCCCCACTGTGCACCTATGCCCCCCTCTGAATAAATTTATGGGGCTGCCACTGTCCGCTCCCCTTGGGGTGGCTTATACCTGCAGGATATCTTTCCATTCCAATCAATCTTAATATTGTAGTGCTTACCATATGCAACACAAAGGAGTTCCCTGGACCTATTGAGCCCATGTAGTATGAGAATTCAAATGAGGGGCACAAGTCATAGGAACCAAACACAGACCACATAACCCCCCCCCCCTTCTGCACGGTTGTTTGATGTCATGTAAAAGTATGTAATTTTTAAGAAATAGTGAACACTGATGGCGCTATTTATTTCAAATTCTGATTTCATCTTTACAAGATGTAGACACTGGTATAATGGCATTAAAACACCAGAAAAAGAGTAACAAATCATAAAGAAATTTTCAAAAACCTTTTTATCATGATTTATTATAAAATGTAAGGAATAACTTACAAGGGGAGAGTGGGATAAGGGGAGAGTGGAGAGTGCAGTTCCACTTATTTGTATATGACATAACAGAGGCTTCTCAAGTGTAATATGGAATCGCTTGCACATAGGGTAAGAAAGCTGCATTAGAAAGTTCATTTTTCGCACTTTTGTTGAACTTTTGGGAAAAAACAATTTTTTTCATGTTTCACCCAGAAAGAAAAAGGCTAAAATGATAGCATTCTGGGTATTGAGGATGTGATATATGAACACTATTTTAGAAAACTATCTACAACTGTAACAAATTTTACTCAGGTGGGACGCTTGGTTGTTGACAAAAAGGGGCACATGGGGTAAGTTGAGCCAGAGGCCATGGGGCAAGTTGAACATAGGAAAAACCTGTAGAAATTTCCCCAATTTTTTTATTCAACGTAAAATCTTGTCACAAATTACTTGTATGCAATATTTAGATCAAACTACTTCTGTATCAAACTATTTTTCGAAATAAATACATGAAATCAACAATTTAAAAAAAAGGCAAAATTGAATTTCACAGCTATGGCATTATACAGTGCATTTCTATGGTGGCTCAACTTGCCCCCGCGACTGGCTCAACTTACCCCACCGTTGGGGTATCATAACCAAGTAAACATACATATGTTTCATTTGTAACACTGCATTTGGGTCCTGCTTTATTTATTTGAGCGTAGTGAAAGTAAATGTAAAAAGTGGCTCAACTTACCCCACTCTCCCCTATTTGGCTAAATTATTTTTAAAATATATGTAAATAGCGCCCTCAATTTGAACACAAATTTACAGTTTATGGAATAAAAATTACCACAAAAAAAGAGGATCAATAAGATGATAAAGAAACAAAAATATATGTTAAATATAGCTAAAATATATATATTACCTGTTGGTATTGTCCAGGTCTAAAATTGAACATTATTATAAAGTTTTGCTAGAAAATTTAATAAAGGATCACATCAAACAACCATGTATGGGGGTGAGTAACACTTACAGATATATCTCCATCCACTGCTATCAATCTTAGTCTCTCAATGCCACTTGCATCCAACACAAAGGAGTCCTCTGGAGCCAATAAGCCCGAATAGGATGGTGATTCAAAGAAGGGGCACAAGTCATTAACATCAATAATGGTTATGACGACAGTTGCACTAGCTGACCTGTAAGCAAGAAATATATTATATTTGACCTCCTGGACACTACTGGTTATCTAACAGCATTTCTGATTGGTTGATAACTTGAAATGCTCATTTCAATTGCCAATTATGACTAGGCTTTAAATTATTTATGGTCACAACTTGTATTTGCAAATGATCTTATTAATACCCTCCTTGATTGGTTCAAAATTGGCCACAATATTCAACTTGTCCAATCGGCAGGTAGTTCTCATGGGGTTAAAGGTGAATGACCCAATTGACAGCTAGCTTCATTCCCCTACTTTACCCTATCAAAATGCAGGTTCTTGTGTCTGGTGAAAGCTCATATTTTTTCTCATAGTGAAAACTTTGTGCCTGGAATGTTTGTTAGAGGGTATAAGTAAGTTTGGTGGTGTACCACCACAGAGGCCATGTACTGCTCTATATTGTGATACCCAATTCTAATCCAAACCACTAGAGCAACTTTACTCAAAACTTGGAATAAGTGTGATGGGCCTTTGTGAGGTACCAAGCTAACATTGTGTGATGCAATTGGACCATATAAAGAAGGGGGCTTATTTAAAGCCATAATTAATGTGTAACACCCTCAATGTTTCTCAAATTTCTACTTTTGGCATGTTTGTAACCCCCAATGATGTATGTAAATACATTATAAAAAAAGACTGAAATTCTTTAATTACAGTAAAATTAGGAGTTTTTATAATAAAACCGGGATCCCTGTTGCATGCCCCCTGTAACATTTTTGAAGGGGCGTTTATTAAAAGTGAGTGGGGTATTAATTAGAGAATATATGGCAGTTTGAATCCATTTAATTTCCATACCTTTGTGGGTCCAATCTAGTATCTGTTGCTTCCACAATCAATACGAACTCATCAACCAATTCTGCATCAATAACTGCACCAGCTTTAACGGTTATTTGTCCTGTACGTGGATCAATTTGGAAGTTACTCAGTCCCTGGCTAGTTGATGTTTGGATGTGATATACAATGCCTTGGCTATCACCATCCTTATTTTGTGCTGAAACCTGACAAAATTAATGAATAAATTACATACTGATATGAGACATTGGTCTATCAGGTGAGGTGGGGGCATGAGGCAGAGTGCAAGGCAATCAGTCGTATTAGGGCATTTAAATAAAGGCACTTAATTTAATGCCTACGTGACCAGATGGACGCTGACATTACAGTGTCTAGACAGGATGTCTGGAAAAGTGACCTTTGGCACAGCGGGTGGTCCTGTGTATTTCAATTGGAAACGCGGGATACATGTCCAAATTTTCTAGCAAATTTGTCATTTTTTTGCAACTTTCTAGTATTATTGTAAGAGTTTCCGTCGATAACTTTTTTTTTTCGTCGACCAAAACTTTCAAAATTTAGTTCTTGAAAACATACTAAAAAAAAAACCAGAATCCCTGTATGTATAATTAAGTTGCCAATTAAATTTTCAGCAAATTTGGTGATATTTGTCAGAAAAATTCCTATCTCTTAGCATTGTAGCACATCTACTGATCACTTGGTGGTCTTGGTGTGGCGGCGCCCATGGGTCACGTGGGCATTAAATTTAGTGCCTTTTTTTAATACCCTATGGTAACTGGCAATGGAATGCTGTATAAACAAAGTCACAGTTTCAGCATAATCTTTAGATAGCTCAATTGTGATGCGATCAAGCTAAATGAGTCTGATGTTGATCAAAATCAAAATTCATTTTTTAATTTCATTACATAAGCCATTCTCAGAGCTTTGTTTTGAGGAAAAACCCATCAGCATTCAGCATTGCACTTACGGTTCCAGAGATATGGCTATTTTAATGTTGCTCAGAACAAGCTTCGGAAGTTGAATACTATTGGCTATATCTCAAAATCAATGTTTCCGGACATCCTACTCATTTTGCTTGGTCACATCATCATCATCAGTCGGCTGCGGAGCAGGCGACTACAAGCTTTCTCCAACTCATGCGATCTTGGGCAAGCGAAACAATTTTGTTTGGCTGCAGCATCCCTTCAGTATCTCCCAGGAGGTGCTCGACATACTGTAAGTACAGTGTGCGCGGCCGTCCCGGTTTCCATTTGTGGTCACATCACAATAAGGCTATTCAAGTTAAAATCCATATAGTACAATCCATAAGGAAAACATGACCTTAATCTAACACATAGAGGGCATATACATGTATTTCAAATGGAGTCACCATCCATTCAGCTCTATTTGAAATTCTCTCTCCCTGTGTGGATGATTACTTTATAAGTGGTAATTTTTGTGAGGGTTTTATTTTTGTGGATTTCGCGAATGGAGTGCCACCCGCGAAATTAACACCTCGCGAATATATGTAGAATGTATTGCGAGTATAGGGCAAGACTAGGCAATCGCGAAAATAACAATCGCAAAAATGTCTCTCTCACTCCAACTCGCGAAAATAACTGTATGTGAAAATGACCACTTATACAGTAAGATTATGTCATGGGGGTGCCTGGATTTCAACTGGAACAGCCCAATAGCGCACTATATTATGTCAAACCCACAGGCCTCAGCATCCGGGGGCACTCACATTTCCCAGCTATACGGGTATGTGCATGGCGACAACCCCCTTTTTTCAGAGCCGCTGGCCGTTCCTTAGACCCCCTGAATTCATTGTTTGCCCGCTCTGAAGCCCCAAATTTTTTCTAGCCGTTCCATAGACCCTCAGATCATCGATTTCCGCTCTCATCGGCATCTTGAGGCGTGTTTTCTGTCCTACTATTTCAAGCCCAAAAGCAGACCCAAAAGCAGACCCAAAAGCACTTTTATGAGCCCAAAACTTCAAAGGAATTTTCCATTAATTTCTTCCCCATTGAAACACATTGTAAGGAATAAGGTGAACTTTGGGCGGGATTTTGGGATCTTTTAGTAGTGGCAACACTGGTTGACTGTTTATAAACATTGCAGCACTGCCGAGTACCTGCCGATCGCGACGCCTTCAGCTGGTGAACATTTAGCTAGAAATAAATGATTTTGAGATCTCTTTTGGGAATAAAATTGCCAAATATGAGGAAAAGTACCTTAAATAATTATGTACACATCCTTGCAGCTCTCCATAAACAATGAATTAAAAGGTAATTTACGATCTACTGGTCTAGTGAAATCGGGAGTGGAATGGCTGTCAAATTCTGCACACTTCACTCAATCATCTCATGTATAAGCATGGCAGTTCAATGTAGTCTAAATGTTTTTCTTTTCGGCACTGAAAAAAATAATTCTTGTGGGTTTGTTTTTATGGTGGGCTTTTGCTGCTATAATTATCAGTAGGCTAATAGCATAGATTGTAGGTCTACAGGGTCTAGTAATTTTGATTTGAATGCTGTTTTGCTTTGTGAGGTTTCCATCGTATAGGCCAAACCAGACCTATTTTGCATTAATGGTTTTCCTGATCGATTCCTTCAAAAATCTGTGGCAAAAACGCAACAAAATTGAACCCTGGTTTGGCCTGCGGGTTTAGTTTAGGAGATTTTTCAGATTTTGGTGGCCGATCAGTTCCCAAGACCCCCCTTTTGGCCGGTCAATCAGTTCCCAAGACCCCCCTTTTTGACCGGCCGATCAGTTCTCTAGACCCTCCTTTTTGGCTGGCCGATCAGTTCCTTAGACCTCAAGTTCGAAACTGGCAGTGGCACACCCCTACCAAAAAAAATTTTGGTCCCCCCCCCCCCCGGGCTCAGCATACTTTGCAGAAACTAATGATCATGTTCAACATGGCCCAAGACACACCAATATAATCCAATATCTTTAGCATTGATCATTCAGGGAATTTGATTCCATCCCTTAATTATTAAAAAAAAAACTTATCTATGATTGCGCGGGGGGCTCGGACTTGCATCACCACATACTAATGCATTGCACGCTTACACCTCATATGATTGATGAGGGAACTTGACCACTGCAAATTGGTTTTACTTACTTGAACAACAGGATAGTCTGCAGGTGCATTTTCTGGAACATCTACCTCATAAAGGTCAAGGTCAAACTTGGGGTTGAAAGCATCAGTCACATTAATAGTAACGTCTATTCGATCCTCGGCACATGATTGATCTCCACGGTCATCTATGACTGAAACCTGGGGAAACAGGCAGATAGAACAAAGAGCATGAAAACAAAACTAAAATAGTGATGTCTGTTCAATTCTCGACACAAGGTTGATCTCCATGGTTATCTACAACTGGAACCTGGGGAAAACAGGAGAGAGGACATCTCTCAGAATTTTACATGTAAACCATTCCGAAAAGATGATGCCTATATAATTAATTTGATGTTGAATTGAATTTGACTAAATTCAGTAAATTCTTAATTATCTTAATGTTTCTTTGTTTTTACATTTACTACTAGCTCAAATTACCTACAAGAAGAAAGATGTATAGCAGCGTACCCGCCACTTGTGGCAAGTGGCGACAATTTAACTTTCAATCTCACTTTCTCAAGATGTCATTTCAGTCAATAAAGTAGAGGTCAGTCAATAAATTTTTTCTTTTAGTTTATTTGAGCACTACCTGCCGATCTTACATTGCCTCCGATTGGTCAATAACATTATATCTTCACTTTAATCACCAATCAGAATGGAGCTTTGCAAATAATTCACCAATTTTTTTGCGTGGTGAAATAACAATATTGCTGATTGGTCCAATTGATAATGAAAACTTCTGTTTGGCCAATCGCAGGTAGTTCTCATAGGGTTAACTTGATGAATGTCTTTCTCGAAATACGCAGTTTGCAAATACGTCACTACATGATATGGCCGACGATGTGCATGATAGGATACGCTGAGCAAAATGTCCTGAAATCCGGACATTACCTGATAACTGGTATCCGTGTCAAACTAATTTACAGGGGGAGTATGGGTTTCAAAATAATTAACCCTAGCTCATTCCATTTGAAAAACATACTCCCTCTGTGGAAGACTTTTCTTAAACCTTCCACAGGAGATGGTAGATTTTCAAATGGAATAGCATTTTATCAACATTATCAGAACTCACCACAACAGTGTAGACACCCAAATCAGAAGGGTCGTCAACCACTATGTACCACTGTCCTGCAGTTGATGTAGGCTCCAGTAAGAATCCTCCATTTGATGTATCCGATTCAATCCTGACAACACCAATAAAACCCTAAAACAGAAAACAATGGTATTATATTTCATGACAATTGGCTAGTTTTTATCTTCATCCATTCCAATCAGTCTTAAGGTCCGTTCATACTACCACCGCATTTGCGATGCGTTGCTTTGGGATGCGGTGCCGCACTGCATCGTACTGGAAACTACTGCTTTGCGATATCGCAATAAAGTTAAATACATTTTAACTTGGAAATGCGACAAGTTGTGTTGAGTTGCGGCAAAAAGTAATCGATATATCGGCATCGCAAAGCAACGCATCGCAAATGCGGTGGTAGTATGAACGGACCTTTAGTATTGTAGTGCTTACCGTATGCAACACAAAGGAGTTCCCTGGACCTATTGAGCCCATGTAGTATGAGAATTCAAATGAGGGGCACAAGAAGCAGGAACCAAACAAAGATCAGATAATGCCCCTTACCAAAGTGAACAGCTAATTAAGCCTTCACTAGGCTGTTACTCAGCAGTTTGAACAGCCAGTAGCTTAGCTGCTACATGCTTGGAACAGCTATAATTTAGCCTTCATATTTTTGAACAGCTATAAGTTTTATCTTCACATTTTTGAACAGCTATAATTTTTATCTTCACATTTTTGAACAGCTAGTTTAGCTATAGCTGTTTTTGATTTTTGAACTTGGCTTATAGCTGTTAGCCAGTTATAGCCTTCACTAGCCTTCACTTCCTCAGTGGTGCATGATGGGAATATATTTCTAACTGCCATTTTGAACTGGTGTGGATGAGTGCAGATGGAATCTAATGCTTTGGATATATTTCCAGCTTTATTTATAGCCTTGTTTTTCACTTTTTACATTTGGGATGCATGTTATGTGGACAATATCATATGTAATGCAAGTAGTTATCTTTGTGTGCAATAATATATGCAGCGTCATGGATAATGTTAGTATAGTTATGCTTAAATTTTGCAGGATTAGTACATTGTGAATAGGCTATAATCATCTAACAGCTAGTGAAGGCTATTACTGAACAGCTAGTGAAGGCTATTACTGAACAGCTAGTGAAGGCTATTATTGAACAGTTAGTGAAGGCTATTATTGAACAGCTAGTGAAGGCTGTCACTAGCTGTACCTAATTTACATAATTCATCATTTTGAAGGCTTAGTACATGCTAAATAACAGCTACTATCTGAAGGCTAAATTACCTGTTCAGTGAAGGCTTTCAAACAGCGAATTGAAGGCCTTCATTTATGATAAGGGGCCCCCTCCTGCAGTGAGTTACACTTACAGTAATATCTCCATCCACTGCTATCAGTCTAAGTCTCTCAGTGCCACTTGTATCCAACACAAAGGAGTCCTCTGGAGCTATTGAACCCGCATAGGATGGTGATTCAAAGTAGGGGCACAAGTCGTTAACATCAATAATGGTTATGATGACAGTTGCACTAGCTGACCTGTAAACAAGAAATATTTCATATTTAACGGTTAAATGTAAACCAGTCTGGTTAATAACCTCCTGGACACACTACTGGTCATCTAACAGCATTTCAGATTGGTTGATAACTTGAAATGCTCATTTCAATTGCCAATTATGACTAGCCTTTAAACTATTTATGGTCAAACTTGCATTTGCAAATGAACTTATTTTAAGGAGGGTATTATAAAATACCCTCCTTGATTAGTTCAAAATTGGACACAATATTCATTTTGGCCTTTCTATTACTCACAGACCCAATTACAAGGGCACCAATCTAAAGTTAAATGAGCTATGAAATAAAAGATATTCTTAAGACCGTATTCAAAATTGGGCTATTCCAATTGAAATGCATACACCCCCTATGGAAGACATGACCCTATCTTCCACACAGAGCTACACAGGGAGTATGAATTTCAAACGGGGTTACCTGAATGGGCGTCACACATGGGAGATTAATGTCATGTCTTCCATAGGGGGTGTATTGATTCAAAGTGGAATAGGCCATTAGCCTGCAAAAATCACTACAGACAGGACTAAGTTGAAATACCCTCATGTTGGTCTATCTAGAGGGCTTGTAAATTTGGAGAACAAACTCTGCAAAACCTGTTTTTCACACATACGTATTTTACTTTCATCCCTACTTTTGCTGTAAACCTAGTCACACATCGTCATTGGGCAGGAAAAACCTATGGCCCTTTAACAATTTGACCTGCGGGTCACCATTGTAATAAAACCTTCCTTTTTTTTTTTTAACATGTTTAAAACAAAACTGTCAAGTGGTTACATAGGAGTTTTTGTTCTAAACATGTTCAGGGGCTAATGACACATAGGAGGTTTTCCTGCCCAACAATTACACACATTTGCAAATTGATGAGTGCCTTAAGAATTTGAGACCTAAGGCCCTTGAACACTTCAGCTTATTCTGAGCCCTGACAGAGAACTTTCCTTACCTTGGAGGATCAGTTCCCCTCTCCTGTGCTTCTACAACAAGGACATGTTCCTTAAATGACTCATAATCTATTTGATCTGATTTGACTGTGATTTCTCCCGTAATCGTGACAATCTCAAAGAGATCAAGACCTCCATTGGTGCCTGATTTGATAGAGTACAAGATGTCTGATGTACCGACATTTTCACTGGTAGCGTGTACCTGCGGGATATTCATCATAAACATGGTTATCAGAGTTTTAAAAATCTCAGAAGATTTCAATTTTTTTTTGGGGGGGGGATAATAATAAAATGTGGCCAAAAATTGCCAAACAAAATTAACACATGCATAGCCTTGTTTGCAACTACAAAAAAAGACCTATACTCTGATCAGCTCGTAATAGGCGGGACTCATTGTGGATTGATATATATATAGAATGGCGAAAAAACAGCTAGGCACATAACCTACGCGAACTGACCTCTGCGTATTGCATGACAGACACACGCTTTTGTGAATTAAATTCCCAGTAAATACTGAAAGTTTTAAAAGTGTTTTCCGCCCATTGGAGTGATTTACGTTCTATAAATTTGAGCAAAAACACCCAAATATCATTATTGGGCACTTTTGTGGAGTTCTTAAAATTGGGCTACTTTAGAGTCATTTACCGCAGCACTGAAAAATGAAAAAGGAACACTGAATTTATTAAATTTCTGGCCAAGCATTGTGGTGCTCCTTTAATCTGGTGTTTGATTTTGAACAAAAAATGAATCATGGAACTTTATATTGCAATGTTCCTTTAAACAATCTCACTGAATGGTGGCCATAAAATATACATTACCTGAACTACAAAAAATCCAACAGGAGAACCTTCTTCCACACTAGCATTATATTCATCAAAATCAAATTTTGGTGCCAGGTCGTCAACCACATCTATTGTTACTGTAGCTGTGTAAGGGCTACACAAGGGATCAGTTATTGTTATCTGAAATAATAAAATATTTGATATTGCATAGGAAGAACGAGAAAAGAGGAAGGCCAATGATGATGTACCCAGGTGTGGGAGGGGCAAGGTTGTAAGTCCCACTTGAGCCATCATAATATGACAGTTATTTATAGATATAGGTTGAGAGTACTAAATTAGAGAGGTGCTACTTCGATCGCAAAAGTGAGGAGAGCGTGAGTTCGGGACCTTGTGTAAGAGCTAGGTGACTAATAGCTAGCTTGGCATACGTCATCTGCCTTTTTTTGTCATACGCTGCCGCAATAAAAATGTCTTTTCTCATCTTTTCTGAAGTTGTAAGTAATTATCTCTTTCATAGATTATCTAATTACCTTTTGAAACAAAATGTATGGTATATTTACCTATTTTATTACAAATTTAACCATGATTTAACCCAGTAATTCTCCCTCATTGTGCATGATAATTGACAGCTGCATATCGGTGGTACAAAAAGGTGATCAATAGGTTTATTACGAGGAGGGCAGCAGACAGATTGCAACTGTCCTCTGACCCTGACTGATGTGCACTGTTTGTCACGTAGACAGACCGTGACTAGGGTCAACGCATACAAAGCAGGGGATGCAACTGTGAAACAGGTCTTGTCCTCAGAATCGGTATAGGCAATTTTTACAGAGTACCGCTAGCCTGATATAGGGTCCAGAATTTCCCTCACCAACATCATGCTTATCCCTACACAGCCCATCATTTATGAAAACTAAATTATGCAACTGATGAGGAACGTAGACTCAACAGGAGAAGAGCATAGGATTGATTCCCACAATGCAGCTGGTAAGTCAGTATCTGCATGCAAAGAGAGGGTCAGTACAAGAAAGCTGTAACTGACATTTTGGCCAAAATTGAGTTATTAATGGATATCTACAAATTTCTGTAAGCTTACCTCTAAGATGTAGGTTCGACCCGGGTTAAGTAATTCTGGGTCCAATAGTTGAATATAAACATCTACTTCTCTACCATCAGGGCTGGTGACAATGTCAAAGATACCATCACCAGGACCAGATTCAAGGTCGAAGTTGCCAATAAATATCTAGAAACCAAACAAAAACAATTCTTTGGTAAAACTTAAATCTAAATTATACTGTGGTAAAAAAGGGAAACCTGTAGATTACAAGCGTAGCCTGCTTTTGTTTGCATCCTCTATTTTGGCTGAACTATACTTGATTTATGTTATTTTTCTAACAATAAATGGGTACTGGCATATGTATATAGCACTGGGATTGGGAAAGTAAAACAGAATTGTTTTATTGGAGAAGTGGTAATAACCACCCCCCCCCCCCTTGCATATCAGGGGAGTCTGGCCCAAACATCCAAGATAACAGAGATGGGCACTGGTCCTACAAGACTTTAAATTACCTGGCATTAAAAAGGCCTATGGGCAATTCCAGTTGAGATCCATACATAAGTTTTAAAAACTCCACTCCGCCTCGTCCAATATCTTAAAACTCATACAACGACCAATACAGGGCCAGGGCCATAGACACAACATTTATCTACTTGGAGCCCATACCACCGGGATCTAACTCACCATGTCATCATCAAAAGCAGGGAGCCACTAACACCGGGATCTAACTCACCATGTCATCATCAAAAGCAGGGAGCCACTAACACTGGGATCTAACTCACTGTGTCAGCAGGGAGCCACTAACACTGGGATCTAACTCACCATGTCATCATCAAAAGCAGGGAGCCACTAACACTGGGATCTAACTCACTGTGTCAGCAGGGAGCCACTAACACTGGGATCTAACTCACCATGTCATCATCAAAAGCAGGGAGCCACTAACACTGGGATCTAACTCACTGTGTCAGCAGGGAGCCACTAACACTGGGATCTAACTCACCATGTCATCATCAAAAGCAGGGAGCCACTAACACTGGGATCTAACTCACCATGTCATCATCAAAAGCAGGGAGCCACTAACACTGGGATCTAACTCACTGTGTCAGCATCAAAAGCAGGGAGCCACTAACACCAGGATCTAACTCACACTGTGATCTAACTCACCGTGTCAGCATCAAAAGCAGGGAGCCACTAACACCAAGATCTAACTCACCGTGTCAGCATCAAAAGCAGGGAGCCACTAACACCAGGATCTAACTCACACTGGGATCTAACTCACGGTGTCAGCATCAAAAGCAGGGAGCCACTAACACCAAGATCTAACTCACCGTGTCAGCATCAAAAGCAGGGAGCCAATAACATTGGTATCTAACTCACCATGTCAGCATCAAAGCAGGGAGCCACTAATACTGGGATCTAACTCACCATATCGGCATCAAAAGCAGGGAGCCACTAACACCAAGATCTAACTCACCGTGTCAGCATCAAAAGCAGAGAGCCAATAACATCGGGATCTAACTCACCATGTCAGCATCAAAAGCAGGGAGCCACTAACACTGGCATCTAACTCACCGTGTCAGCATCAAAAGCAGAGAGCCAATAACACCTGGATCTAACTCACCGTGTCAGCATCAAAAGCAGGGAGCCAATAACACTGGGATTTAACTCACCATGTCAGCATCAAAAGCAGAGAGCCAATACCATTGGGATCTAACTCACCATGTCAGCATCAAAAGTAGGGAACCAATAACATCTAACTCACCGTGTCAGCATCAAAAGCAGTGAGTACAAGTCTTTCTGTGCCGCCACTTCCAGTCACTACATATAAATCATATTCTGATATTCGTCCAGTGTAAGTTGACTGGCCAAAGTATGGACAGTTATCATTGACGTCTCTAATATACACAAACACGGTTGTGGTGGCTGATCTGGTGAAATACAAGTGTAGTAAATTGGAATGATAAGTTAATTAATTATTTATACATTTAATGAAAATTTATGTACTTTCAATATCAAGGAGTCTAGCCTAATATTCTAACACAAAGGTTCTCACATCACTTTTATTCAGGGGCCTAATAATAAATACATTTTCATCAACTCTTCCTATACATTTGTACAGGTGTACATACCATATTTCCTCAAATAGTACCCCCTCAAATAAATGCCCCCACCACTTTTTTCCATCAAGATGTTTAAAAAATGCTGATATTTCCATGCTATCTTGATATAAAATTGGATCGATTGAGCCCATATTTATTGGTCGAGCTATGAGTTTTAAAATATTGGACAAGACGCAGTCGAGTCCAATATTTTACAACTCATAGCGAGACCAATAAATATTGGGCGTAAAGTATCCAATTTTATCATTATTATGTTTCGGATCCAATATTTTCACACACTTGGATCCTTCAAAACATAATAATGCAAAAACCTGGTTGGAAACCCGAAGTGAACCAGAAGTCAGTGTTTTTAGTTCATAGTTCGTCATTTCAGCATGAGTTTTAAGTTTACCTAATGATTTTAACGGGAATTGTCGTTCTAAAAATGACCTCTAATAAACAAGTGTATGAGTGTATACTGGATGCATCTCAAAAATGGTACATTTTAAAAAACATTTTTCGACTGGAAGAAAGGGGACATCAAAAAATATTTTCCCGTTGGTGCTTGTATGATGCCGATCAAGTCACAATTTTTTCCCTGTGATTTAGAACTTTGATTCTAAGTGACAGTCAATTAACCAGTGTGTGCCAAAATTATCCTGGTCCAATTTTCTATACATTGAGCCATATGGCAATTCTTAGTCAGTGGGAGTGGTCTATATTTGTAGACACATAATCTGATAGGACAATCGCATGATTTCAGGTGCCGTCTATCAGGCCGTAGACGACCCTACGACATCATGAGTGTTATAACGCGTAACACGCTTGTAGAGGTTCGCGTATGTATCGTGTTGTATTATGCGTAGACTAGTGTGGAATACGCAAACACATTCTAGAAGTACGCGCAACAGAATACGTGAAGTTGTAAACAAGTTTCGTTCATTTTATAATAGAGAGCTTGCGATTTCCAAACGTGACATCGGACGTCACGTTGATCTATTCAAAACCACTCTCCTGTATCGAGCGAGGTCACGTATTTAGCTATTTTTGAAGATATTCCACGTGCGAAATCGACGTAGATACATCGTTGAAAATGCACAAAATTTGTCCTTTTCACAATATGTTAAAGACAATCAAAGATAATGAACATACGAAGGAAAGTCTAATTATTATTATGATCCTTTTTGTTTGTAACAAATCATTATAATAAAGGTACATCGATGTGTTAAAAATGGACTAAATTTAAACGCAATATTCATACGCAGAGATTGTCTATTGAAATGTGTGTGATACTTTGCGTGATAAAAAATTAGCTTGCGATTTGACATTTTGGACTCAACGTAGCATTAAAACGTCCGTTCCACCATGGTTCCACGTGGAAATAGGCTGATTTTACCTCGAGTCTAGGTAAAGGAAACGTAGAGAACGAGTGTTTCTCTACAAATGTTATAGTCAAAATATCATGTGTTTTTGTACAGCTGAGGGGTGGTGCAATAACTTTGTGTATCCCCGAGGTGGTGAAGTATTAGAGGGGGGGGGGGCAAGCAGGTCAAAAGGGTGGGGGGGCAAGCATTTTTTGGCAGGTCGAAAGTTGGGTGGGGGGGGACAAGGAAATTTTGGCTCAGATATTTTAGGAGCATTAGGAACACGTTCAAATATGCACAATTCCTGATCGGTTATTTATTTATTTATTTATTTATTTGTCTGTCGCTCTAGATGAAATACAGCAAGATAATGTAAGATAGTAAATGTAAACCTGTATTTTAGCTAGAGTATCTCGAGCTAATGAACACGACCTTTTGCCAAAGCCAATGTAAATGAGTCATTGTGAATTAAAGCTGAGTTTATTCACAGCAGAAGTGACATAATTGATCGGATTAACTACCATAGCAATAGATTAATACAATTTTTATTATATCGCCCTGCACTACAACGTTCACGCTGGTACCTATGCATTGAACCATAGATGTCAAAGAAAGGATGTTCACTCGCACCTATAAGATTAATATTTTTGAAAAGAGCTGTATTGTATTCAATCTATGTTTGCGGACATACACAGGTGATTAGTGCAATCTGCTTGTGTTGGCATGGTTGGGTGATCTATTTAAACATTGTATTCATCTATTGCGATTATTACGTCACTTATAGAGGCCCTGCATTCTTTTATCGATTGGCTCCAAACAAAGGATTTGAACCGGTGTCCTTCACCGTAGTTATGGCGGAGTGCAGTTCAACAAAAGCATGATTGCAATCTACCACAGACAGGGTCTAATTCTGCATAAAACCGGGCAACGTTATTTCTATAGATCTGCTGCGCATTCAAATTGCATTGTATTGCATCGTAATTTCATTTGTGTCTATGCTAATTATGTTTACACGTGTTTTCAAGCAAATTCGGAATCGGAATGTTACAAAAGTACAGATCGCATTCAGCTTACTTCATATGAGATGATCTTTGGAAAAATACGGCATAATTTGTCTTGGTGTTTGCGGAATGCCACGCAGTAAAATATTAATACGGTGCGGCAATTCATGATTGACAACTAACAATCGGCGTGTCCTTCAGATCCTCCACTGTCAATTTCTTATCCACTCAGTAATCCTCACAAAAGCTTTGTGTTGATTACGTAATGTGTGAGGCAAATTGCAATAAGTACAATGAAATAATGAGTAGGGCGGGCTCGAGGCGGGTTTCTTCTTCATCTTACGTAACAGTATTGTTCTCCAAAAAAACCCGGAAGCTTGTCGTTTGGAGCTCTAGCTGAAATACAGCAAGATAATGTAAGATAGTAAATGTAAACCTGTATTTTAGCTAGAGTATCTCGAGCTAATCTACCACGACATTTCGGCTCACACACATAAGAAATGCACTACGATAAAATAGGTTGATGAAAACAGTGCAACAGAGCATTAATGCCCAAAATTGAAAAGCTGTATAATTTATAAACAATATACACTACACATAAAAATACTACTACAAGGGATTTTCAACATAGACGAATCCAAACAATCAAGTACCAACATGCACAGTTTTGTCCTTATATCACTTTTGGGTTTATAACAAAATGTTTTCAAGCCTCTATCTCTTTGATAGCTGATAATGCCCATCTATTCACCAAGTGGCTATTAACTGATGAGCACTGTCATTATGCTAATATGAAATCATTGTTTATCAACAAAGGCGAGGGACTTCGTCTGTCGATATGCTCAAACAAACCGCTACACTGTTCAATGGCTTTCTTGTACTATATGAAATATGGTGGGCGATTTGAAATGCACGTGCCCTGAGCAAACTACGATGCGTACTCACACTGCAGGGTAAATAACAATGGAAATTGTCATAATTACAAGCGCACTGCCGGGCAATGACGTCACATGTCAAGTGGTCTATACCCGATCAATGTTGGAGTTGCCTATAACCTATATGTTTAAAATTCAATATGGCTACCGAACTGTCATGTGGTCCAGTGGATTAGTGCGCTGGACTTCTGTATTCTGTATGTAGCAGCGGCGTGGGCCCACCTGTGCCGAACTGAAATTCCATTTTTTTTTAAATTTAATATTAGGGAAATGAGACTGGGCGAATTTATGTATGACGTAGAGAGGATTAAGATCCCTTTATTGATCCCTGACCCCACCGACTACCCCGGCTGATTTCATGCAAAACAAATCACCAGATGACTGACTATAGGACATAGCGCCACAACACGGCGTTGGTAAAGTATGTGGCCTCACTGCAATACATAGCTAAGTAAAAACGTGCGTGTTAATCGTGCGTAAAAAACGTCACGTCCCACGTCTACGTTTGGAAAATCGCAATCTCTCTAATAACATTTTTATGACGGTAACTTAGTTTTTGCTTTAAAAAATAGTTTACAATTATTAAAATAATATTTAACTGACTAAGAATGAGAATAGACGATAGGAATTTTTATTTTGCCTATCCTCTACCTATGATAGACGACAGGCAGGTCCAATATTTTTTATCGTAGTGTGCGCCGGCATCCACTACTCAAAATATTGGACCTGTCTGTCGTCTATCACACGGTAGAGGATAGTAAAAACAAAATTTCCTATCATTTATTCTCTAATTCATAGGCATTAGCACCATTGAGTATATGGAAAAGTAGACAAACTAGGATTTTCTCAACTTATTTTGGTTTCGACTGACATATGAGTTGGGAAGACAAAGAGGGCCCTTATATTTTTTCTTTGAATTGTAACACAGTTTAATTTGAGATACACACTGTACTTACAAGGTTTTTTGACAGAACTTCAGGTCTGATCATTGTTCGAGTCTTCAAGTCTTTTCATGAACCCCTAGTGTCACCTATCATTTGCACTTATTTGAATGGTTCTATGCCTCTGTCCTGAGCCTCAACAACAAGAGTGTACTGTGTTAAGCCCTCGATAGCTATAGTCTGGTCAGATGTGATGGTAATCACCATGATTCTGTCTAGATAAAAGAAACTACCACCAGTGGAACTTACCTAAATGGTTCTATGCCTCTGTCCTGAGCCTCAGCAATAAGAGTGTAGATCCTACTGTGTTATGCCCTCATAGCTAGTCTGGTCAGACGTGATGGTAATCAAACTGATTTTGTCTAGATGAAAGAAACTACCACCAGTGGAACTTACCTGAATGGTTCTATGCCTCTGTCCTGAGCCTCTACAACAAGAGTGTACTGTGTTATGCTCTCATAATCAGTCTGGTCTGACGTGACCCTAATCACACCAGTACTTCTGTCAAGACCAAAGAAACTACCACCACTGTTGCTAACTGACTTCAGAATGTACACTATATCAGGTGTGGAACTCTGTGATGTGGCTTCAACCTAAGGACAAATAAATTATTAAAAATGGTAACATGCACTTCTGCGTCCTTTCAGTGTTTGAGCCAAACTTTGTGTGTATAGCATTTTCCACCCTGATGTGGCAGTGACGTCAAAGCATTGTACACCAGCACTTTGAGCGAACACTAGCAATTTGTAGCTGCGCCCAATGAAATGCGCGCTGACGTCACTGCCACGTCAGGGTGGAAAAATGCTTTAGTAACTGCCCGGTTGTTCATAAAATACAGGCAAACATTTATAAGACCTGATGCCGTATTCCATGCAGATTATGAAATCGGTGATTTGGTTGATTTACATGTTACATTCCTGCAGTTATTCTAGATGTTTCCAATTAGGCTGGGGGCACTTGACTTTGATTGGGATGTGTATAGACACCAGTTAAAACTAGGAGATTTGACACTAAAGAAAGGAGTCATCAGGTGAGAAGACCCAAAAAGGGGGTCTTTCCGTGAGACTGGGCCTGGGGAAAATTTTAACCAAACAACAGTGTCTTTCAATGAGACTGGGAAAATTTTGGGGTCAAAATATAAATATAAATTTTTTAAGCAAATTCTTCAAACAAATTAGAACAAAAATAAATATGAAATTTTGTGAATTTGAGAGAAACACAAGAGCCATTCGGTGATAAATTAACAAACATTTGCTCAAAAGCTTGAAAAAGCGAAGAGGTCTTTTAGTGACAATAAAACAAAAAAGGTGGTCATAGGGTGACCCATTTTTAGCGAGGCCACCAGGGTAATTACAAAAAGGCTTACACAGTGAAGTTTAATATTCAGGATTTTTACCTCCAAACTCAAAATTCAACTTGGAGTGTTCTGGGATTTTTTTTACACAAAAAGGCCAATCAACTTTTGTCAAACCAACTTTGTATTTGTATAATATCTCAGGGGATCCATGACCAGTTTGGTTGAAATTTGACAGTTAGTTACAAGTTTCACCCTAGCTGCAGGTTTTGTCCATAGTATGGTTTAGTTATAAGTCCCTTTTTCAACTAAAACTGTGGCAAAATCCGACTGATTTGTAGGAGTCTATATAATATTGTAGCTTAAATGGGTTATTCCAGTTGAAATTCATACACCCCCTATGGAAGACATAACCTTATCTCCTACACAGGGGGTGTAGATTTCAAATGGAGTCACCCATTCAGTGTTGTCTGCTGTAAAATGGGCTATACCAGTTGAAATTCATACACTTCCTATGGAAGACATGACCTTATCTCCTACACAGGGGGTGTAGATTTCAAATGGAAAGTCACCCATTCAGTGTCGTCTGCTCCAAAATGGATTATTCCAGTTGAAATTCATACACCCCCTATGGAAGACATAACCTTAATCTCCCACACAGGGGGTGTAGATTTCAAATGGAGTCACCCATTCAGTGTTGTCTGCTGTAAAATGGGCTATACCAGTTGAAATTCATACACTTCCTATGGAAGACATGACCTTATCTCCTACACAGGGGGTGTAGATTTCAAATGGAATCATCCATCAAGGAAAACACATTTGAAATTCATACTCCCTGTGTGGAAGATTAAGGCCATGTCTTCCACAGGGGGTGTATGGATTTCAACTGGTATAGGCCAATGTGGGAGAACTATGTATAGGATAAATACAGCATAAACTCAAACAAACCACTTACTTGTACAACAAATGTGCCGATAGGAGCTCCTTCATCGATATATGCTGAATATTCTGGCTGAGTGAAATTGGGTGCTAAATCACTAACCACTTCAATTAGGACAACGACAGGGGTGCCACTACAGTCTACACTGGGTACAGCTGATGCGTCAGATGCAAGGATCTATTGGAAGAAATATAGTTCGACTTGTCAAAATTTTAGTCTTGTACTGCTTTGATAAGGATATTGATAGGGGTCAAACTGGAAGTCAAACTCAGTGCTTCACAAGTACAACTATTTTTCTTTCTGTGAACTGTCATTGTTTACTCAAATCTACATGAATTTGCCCGGTTGAAGTTTTACGAGAATCTTTGCACGAATCGATTCGCATCAGATTTCGAGCCTGCATTCTACAAATATGGACACTAACAAAAGCATCCCTTCAATCATACACAACTTAGATACGCGCGCGAAACAGCTGCGCGAAAACAGCTGCCCCGGCACGTTGACGTCACTGCCACATGAGGGTGGAAAATGGTATAGAAAGATAAAGTTGTTGAAATTACTCATTTTATATGTTACCTTTCAAAGTAGCAACCTACCTGTAAGTCATACGAGCTGTCTGTAAGCCTGTCATCATCAAGAAGTCTGACGAAGACTCGTGATTGGCCAGTTATTGACCTGTCTTCATCTATATCAAAGATTCCAGTTCCTGGACCCGACAATAACTTAATATCACCAACAAAAGTCTATAACGTATAAATAATAATAACAAAATAATATGCACCAATCATATTGAAGTGAATCAACTATATTGTGCTATTCCATTTAAAATCCCCACTACCGCTGTCGAAGATTTCAGAAATATCTTTCACAGGGGGAGTATGTTTTTCAAATGTAATTAGTCAGGGTTAATCATTTTGAAACCCATACTCCCACTGTATTAAGCCTTTGCCTATATCTTCCACAGCATGAGTATTTCAAATGGACATTACCTAACTATCTATTCCATTTGAAACTCATACTCCCTCTGTGGAAGATATTTCCAAAATCTTCCACGGGGGTAGTGTGGATTTTAAATGGAATAGCCCATGTATTTTAAGATTGATATACATGCATTGTGTAGATTGCACCATGCATTATCATATCTGCCAACATTGAAATGAAAAAAAATGACCCCTTGAAAAAATGGTGAGCGCCTTGACGTGAAGCCTGTAATGGGTGGGGTTCAGGGGCAGTGGCTCGGTGGGGCTCCAGGGGCCAGCGGTCCTGGAAGCTCCTGGATTTTGGGGTTTGAGAAGTGCCAAAATCAGTCATTTTGTACACATTTTTGTACACATCCTTGTTATATACACAGGGGTGTAGCCAGCTTTATTGGCCGAGGAAGCAAAATGAAAATTCAATCTTTGAGCTTCCATGAAAGGACTTTAATGTGACAATATGTGGCACGTAGTGCACAAAAAATTTGGTATATTGCACTATTTTGGCCCATGATCAGGGGTGTATTATTTTGGTGGGAAACATACTCTTTTCTCCTTTTCTTTGCCTTCCTAATTTTCTTTCATTTTTTTGTTGGGGGGGCACAGTGTAGGATGTGTGATTTACTCACCGGATCCTTATCATAAGCCACAAGTATGAGTCTATCCGATGTAGCCTCTTCAGCTGCAAACAGATCTTGTATGCTAATTTTACCAGTATAGGATGGGTTTTCAAACAATGGACATTCATCATTGGTGTTGGTAACCTTTATGGTAACTGTAGCACTTGAAGATCTGAAAGACAAACACATGTATAATACAGTACCGGTACCCTGTTGCATTTAGACTTGGGTCAGAGTTGGGCGATATTATTTGCCCATGATTCTTTGCAACTTAAATGGTGGATGACCCACATTATATTGGCACTAATACTTGGGTCAGAATTAAAGTTAGGATTGGGTGATATTCTTTGTTAACTACACATGGGTAACATGCAGCCTTATTCACCCACTCATCAGACTTTGGCAAAAAAAAAAGGTAGAAAATACCATGTGAGGATATACTTTGAAGATCCGCCTAATGGCGCTATTGGGCTATTCCATTTAAAATCCACACTCCCCCCTGTGGAAGATTTTGGAAATATCTTCCACAGAGGGAGTATGAATTTCAAAAGAATTAATACATTAGCAGCTCCATTTGAAAGTCACTCTCCCTCAGGGGGAAGATTCAGGTTGAATCTTTCTCAGAGGGTGTAAGAAATTCAAATGAAGCTGCCTAATGTGCTCATTCCTTTTGAAATTCATACTCCCCCTGCGGCAAATATTTCCAAAATCTTCCACAGGGGGAGTATGGATTTTATATGGAATAGCCCATTGGCTCCCTAATTGGAATTTTAGGCACTAACTAAAAGTGCCCTCCCATAAAAATCCAACCAGCAAATAAGGGCATGTACCCTTAATTCTTGTTTGGGATTTTCAGAGCAGGGAGCTCTTGTACATGAAATTTACTCTAAGGCAAAGGAGCCCAGGTGCGCCATTAGGCGAACCTTTACGGTACTTGGTCACCTACCTTTAATTAGAAATAAAAATATACAATTCCAGTTGGAGCATGTACATGTTGAAAGCTGCATTCATTCAATTGAAATTCCTACTAGAGTATTGAGCTATGTTTCATCTGGTAAACCACCAACGTGTGCCCTATCTATATATATTCAGGGGTTTTCAGCTTTCTTTGTTCAAGGTCCACAAGGTGGGTTACATACATGCTTTTGTGGGCCAAATACACTCCAGTTTTATATGTGTTCGTGTATATTTGTACAGTTGGACCGTGGCTAAATATCAGCACTGGATTTGGTTCAATTAGTCTTAAGCCAACACCTTCCTGTGGCCCTGTTACAAGAACTGCCCTGGACAGAACTCTCCTAAACATTCCCATGTGCAAGTTAACCTGTTGTGATAAGTCATTTACAGCTGCTGGACCGTCCATCTGGAACATCCTGGAGCGGAACAGACGGGAAGCTTCTTCTCTCACACAATTTAAAAAGCTGCTGAAAACTCACTTGTACAATTCTTAGTATTTTTCATTTTGTCTTTGCATTAATTTTTCTAGTTTTCCACTAGCTGGTTATTGTTTGTTGTTGTTGGTATTGTACTTGTGCGCGTTTAGATCAATTTTTTGCACTAGCGGGACACCCGCGCAAAGCGCGGGTCCCTGCTACATGAGTAAATGGGAGCGTTCACTAAAAATAGTGGGAATTACTGAACAGGTAGGCTCATTGAAAAGGTAAATTTTTACATAAACCTGTCCCTTCTTGCATTAGGCTCATTGAAAAAGTAAATTTTTATTTATATAAACCTGTCCCTTCTTGCATTTCCTTTTTAGCTTCTTTCTTTTCAGTTTCTTCTACATGGGCCTATTTTATTCCCCATTAAAAAAAATGCTGCTTAGTTAGCTTGTGATTTTCCGTTTCCATGTTATTGATTTATTTAACCCATTCCCATTATTTTTTTGTTAAATCTACCCTTTCTTACATTCCTTTTAGCTTCTTTTTTCCTTTTTACATATTTTGTTCCCATTTTTATATTTCCTGCTCAGCTCGTGATTACCTGTGTGCACTAGTGTTATTTGTTCGTTCTTCCTTCCTTTTAATTAATTCCTTCCTTTCTTTCTTTCGTACTTTCGTATCCTTACGATTTTTATCATCTTGCTAATTTCTTAATCCCACCCCGTACCCTAAGCCACAACCCTATACCCGTAACCTATAGTAGGCCTACCTTTTTTGTCCTCCTTTCTGATCTCTGGAAGTTGACCTATGCATATGCGCCCATGTGTGCGCGTATCGCATATGCGTATTGCTGCGTTACCCGTGCAGTATTGTCGCATAACGCGTTATGTATATGTATGTATGTTCACGGGTCGCATGTTGATGAGAACCCCTGCTATCTTACCTGAATGGTTCTGTGCCTCTATCCTGTGCTTCCACCAACAATATGTATTCCCTTATTTTTTCATAGTCACTATCAGCTGATATTGTTCTTATATCACCCGAATCACGGTCAACCTCAAACAATCCTTGGCCATCTTTCAATTGGTATTTAATATTATCAGTACTTCCATCATGGGATCTTGCCTTAACCTGTGAACAAAAGTAAATTAAAACAAAATTAGTATCTCCATAAAATGAAAATTGTATCTCTTAACAGTAAATGCTTCCTAAATTATCTCAGTACATTGATGCCAAAGTTAGACATAATACCATCATTCTGTAAAGGCATAATGTTATAAGGGCAAAAGGGGTATATAATGCATTTTCCACCCTGATGTGGCAGTGACGTGGCAGCTACAAATCGCTAGTGTTCGCTCAAAGTGCTGGCATACACACACACATGCGATAAAAGACGCCGTACAGATGCGCGCATGAAACAGCTGCCTCAACGCTTTGACGTCACTGCCACATCAGGTTGGAAAATGCTTTAGCCAAACCCCACTCCATTAAAGTCAAGTTAGCTCAATCGATAAGGCATTCGACTATGGTGCGAGAGGTTGCGGGTTCGAACCCTCGCGGTGCCTATACGCTCACATGAAAAAATTGAGTTAGCTTGAAATTCCCTTGGACAAGGAACTCACTGCTAATTTGTCTCGTTGTAACCCGTACGAAACTCGGGGAGCTGATCCTGGTTGGGATGGTTATTTGTGGAATGTCTAGGGTGTGCGCTCTTGAAGCAGCAAAGTCCCTGATTCGTTGTTTAATGGTTTGTGGAATGATGTGGGGCCGTAGTGGTCAGCGACAACCTGTAAAGTGTGCTGAGGCTTGTGGATCAATGTCTAGGCGTTGTGCCTGTGCGTAGCACACTATAAATCACTGTGCTTTTTTAAAAAAAATTTTCTTTTAAGTGGTATTTTCTTCTTATAAAATGACTGAAAATGCCTGGTGCCTCAAACTAATTATTCTAACATTTCAGATACAGACATAGAATGCCAAACAATCTAAAAAAATCTTTAAAAGTTACCCTTGTGGATCAACAAGCAAATTACTTACTGTAATAATAAATGTACCAGCTGGTGAATTCTCTACCAGATATCCTATATATCCTCCATCAAACACTGGGGATAGATCTTCAGTGATGTTGATGCTGACACTGGCTGTGTTACTGGGACATGGTGGGATGCCTGGTACATTCATGGTATTATCATTTACTGAGATCTGTAGAAGAAACAACCCAGTAATTTAAGCAGCATTTATAACCCAACGTCATAAATGCATGTGATGTGTGCCACCCAATCATATTTGATAATTTGTAAAAATACATTTTAATACACAAGCCGACTTACTCAAACTGGAATTGTAAAATAGACAATACACAACCAAACAAAACACATACAAACACCACTTACATAACCACACATAAAAACAAACATACAAACCAAATACAAATGAGTAAGGGCTCATATTGAAATTCCCTTACACAGGAAGGTGTGCGCCATCCTGCAGCTTTCCTGTGCTAGCCTTCTTTTGTTAAAATCCTGGGCAGGGCGTATCACTGATGCATATAATCTATCCGTTTTATGACTGAGCTTTCCTGAGGCGCGCGCTTAGCGAGGGGAATCCTGCCTTCTTTCTGTGTGAAAACGTGGTAGGGTATTTCAATATGAGCCCTAAAGTGGCAACGGCGGATGTCAAACCACCCTAGTGAGTTTATCCAACTGCAGACACACATGTTACGAGTTTCTTTCGCATTTCCATGGATATAGAACTAGCTTTCATTACCTTCATCACCTATACCCACAACTTATATAATGCTTTTAAATGCTGTTTCTGATATAATGTAGTACCATCATCCTGGAAAGGCATACGTCCGCAAAGATTTCTTATGTATGCGTGTCCTTGTTTGCCAATGTATACAAAAGCGTAAATACATACCAATGAACTATACAAATCAAATTCTAGTTTTGTAGGGTTTTCCAATGTAACATAGACTTCTTTAGCACTATCATCCACATACCCCCCATCCCACACACAACCCCCACACACCCCACTCCATACACTTACAAATATAGTATAGAAATCCAATCCTACCATTTGATACCAGGTTCTCTTCTATTCCGATCATACACCCCACACCTACACTCACTCCCTACCCACACTTACCAATAAAGTATAGAAATCCAATTCTATTTTGGCGGATCTTCCAATGTAACAGACTTCTTTAGCACACCCATCCACACACACACCAACCCACCCCACACACAATCCTCGCAAACTCCATCCCTCCACACTTACCAATAAAGTATAGAAATCAAGTCCTAGTTTTGTAGGGTCTTCCAATGTAACATAGACTTCTGTAGACCTATCTGATACCACATTCTCTTCTATCCCAAATATCTCATCATTTGGACCTGATACCTGCTCGATATTTCCAATATAAATCTGAGGGTGATAACAAAAATAACAGGTTTGATACCAAAACCAAGATGCGAGATATACATTTTTTACTTATTTTTTGTCAGGATTTAGTCTCAAATCCCCAAATATGTTTTGATCCAATCAATTGCAACATATAGGGTTGATGAAAATTGTTTAACTTTTAGAAAAAATTGTAGACTGATTTCACTGTGTAAGTAAAAAATGAACTACGATAAAGTTGTTTCCCTAAAACATAGGCAGGGATGCCAACCTTGCAACTCAAGAAACTGTATCCCAGACCCCAAAAACTGTATTTTGCCATACAAAACTGTATTTTTTGAGATCATGTGTAATATCACTTGTAACTAGCTATAAACATTAAAAACTAACTTGTTTTCAAGTTTGTCAGAGTGTTTCTACACTGTAAAAACCCTTTTAAGCCCCTTACAGAAGACAAATTTGATAGTTAATGCAATTTCCAAAGAGGCTCCATTTTGGAGTTATAGCACTTTTTAATGTCCACTATCCTATACTTAACCATGTATCGTACAAGGCATTTTTGAAACTGCTGCACTGGCTTTATTACATGATTTGCGTGGCTGGCCTTCATATATATGGTGCACAATTACAAACTCATAATTCATTGATTCAAGTGAACATTCCACCAGAAGTCAAACACCCACCTCCCCCACCCCCACCCGGGGGCTACTGATGATTACTATTTTTCACAAGGACAAGGTATGAATCAACAAAAAATTAAAATGTAACTTTCAAAGAGGCTCCATTTTGGAGTTATAGCACTTTTTAATGTCCACTTTCCTATACTTAACCATGTACAAGGCATTTTTGAAACGGCTGCACTGGCTTTATTTCATGATTGGCGTGGCTAACCTTCATATATGATGCACAATTTCATACTAATAATTCATTGATTCAAGTGGATCATTCCAACAGAACCTCCCCCACCCCCACTTGGGGGGGGGGGGTCACCGGTGTGGCCTACCTCACATCATAGATACATGCTTGAAACGCTGAAGACAATATTTGAAAAATATTAATGTGCCACTGCCTGCAACATTAATTTTTTAATGTGCATGCATCGTCCGAAAGTCGGCAGTTAGGAAACCATCTTGTAGGCCAGGTATTAAAAGCGACTGCTATATGTGCAGTACCGCGTGCGGTACTGCACACTTCCGCTCACAGTCCGCATGCGGAACTGCACCTTCCGTCACACACTTCGCATGCGGGACTGCACATCCCGATGTGCATTCCCGCATCGGTGATGCAGGTCGGGATGTGCAGTCCGCATCGGTGATGCAGGTCGGGATGTGCAGTCCCGCATGGGAAACTGCAATATTTTTGGTGCATTTCCGTTAGGGGATGTGCAATATTTTTGGGTTTTTAGGGGAACTGCAATATTTTTGGTGCATTTCCGTTAGGGGATCTACAATATTTTTGGTGTTTATCCGCATGGGGATGTGCAATATTTTTGGTGCATTTCCGTTAGGGCATGTGCAATATTTTTGTTTTGTTTTCCGCATGGGGAACTGCAATATTTTTGGTGCATTTCCGTTAGGGAATGTGCAATATTTTTGGTCTTTATCCGCATGGGGATGTGCAATATTTTTGGTGCATTTCCGTTAGGGTATGTGCAATATTTTTGGGTTTTTTCCGCATGGGGAACTGCAATATTTTTGGTGCATTTCTGTTAGGGGATGCAATATTTTTGGTGTTTATCCGCATGGGGATGTGCAATATTTTTGGTGTTTTTCCACATGGGGAACTGCAATATTTTTGGTGCATTTCCGTTAGGGGATGTGCAATATTTTTGGTGTATTTTCTGCATGGTTGTTTGTTTTTGGTTTTATTTGTTTTGTTTTTTATTTGTAGGCCCTGCGGCGTAGAAAATATTATCACATGCATATATAAATTTCTTTAATATTACTATCGTTTTACTTTGACTATTAGCCTATTGTGAGTTTTGCTTCATTTGCTGTAATTAAAAGAAAGTGTTATAAAGTCTATGGTATTCTCCCGGGAGTATTCTACGAGTTTTATTATATTAAAATATTATCGCACGTCCCTTAATGATAAGTGGCTATTGTGATGAATCTATTTAGTGACCATTGTAATAAACTTGACATTGTGTCCATTTTATTCATGTTAGAAGCTGCCCAAGGGGGACATATCTCAAGTGGATCAATTTACGCAGATCTCAAACGATGCCCATGAATAGCAGCGGCGAGATCAGAGAAGGTTTTTTTGATGTTTACGAAAAGGACATCTAAAACTGAGACGAAATAGGTATTTTCGTCTCGGATCTAAAATATCTAAATTAAGATAAACCTAACAGGGGTCGTACAGGCGTCAACATTGGGGGGGGGGATTGTATGGAACCCTGGCAAAATATTAGGGGGTTTAGCCTTAGCCCCTCATCCCCCGGGATCTACGCTTATGGCAAAATCTGTTTTTTGTTCGCATTTCCGCAGGGGGAACTGCAATATATTTGGTGCAGCTTTACATGCGATATCATGATATCCCTTACCAAACAGGAAGGCTAAGATACCCTTCGATAACTATTCATCTACCATTCGAACTCTAATAATACTGTATTGATAGTGGTCGCTACTATTCAAGACCCTCGAATAGTAGTACGACCATTAGTGTAAGATTTTCCTGAATAGTAAGGACCACTAACTACCCTTCTTCTTACTATTCATAGCTTTTAACTACCATTCAGACCAAGTGGCTTAGTATTCTCAACAAGAAGGAAAATTTTCTAAGTATATTACCCTTCAACTAAATTCCTTAATGGTCGACCTCAGGGTCAAGGACTGGAGCATGATGGGAATATATTTATAACTGCCATTTTGAATTGGTGTGAATGCAGAGGGCCATGCGTTATGAGTTGGGGGTCTCATAGGCTGGAGCCCGGACATTTGCGCAGAATTTTTTGCATAAATGTTGAATTATTTAATTACTGTAGATACCTATATAGGTAAATTATATACCAAATTAAAGCTCTTAGTGAGTGCTTCAAATTGGTACCTTAACTTTTAATATAGTACATATACTTCAAAAGTTATAGCAGCTTAACGAAAAAAATGCCAGGGTGGAGTCGGCCCATAATATGCTGGCCCATAATATGCACTTTTGTGTTAATGTTTGCTCCAGCTTATTTACATGTTGTTTCTGATTTGTTTTTTTGCCCAAATTGAGTAAAATGGCCTAATTATGACAAGCCTGAATACTATTACACTAGGAACCAATATAGTTCAGAAAAAGTTAAGAAACGGAACTTATCTTGATAAATCTTGATAAAAATGAACTAATCTTAATCACCACTAGTCTTGCTATGGGAATTGCTAGGGGTCAACTCAAACCTATTTCTTAACTTTTATGAAATATTCATTGACAAATTATTATGGTTGTAGTAGCTTGTAAAATACATTAACCTGTCAAAGACATATTAGTGTACTTGACAGGGCATGGTTAGAAAAACCACAACATGTGACAGTGCACTAGTAATGACCCAGCAATGATACCCCAAATGCCTCCCAGTAGACCCAATGACTGGGTCACATACTACACAGGCATATCAGATTTTACATTAAAAAATCACAATATTTACTTTTATAATACAGATCTATGTAGGACGAAGTACTTGTTTATTTACTATAGATTTATGTTTGTTTATTGTGTGTATATTTATTTGCTTGTTTATCTGTTTGTGTGTTTGTTTACCTGTTTATTTTATGCTGCTTGAAAAGTAAAATGCATATTTTTTGTACAAAGTCAAAAAGTACAAAGTCAAAAAAGTAAAGTGCACATTCTCTTCAGAAAGTGAAAGTAGAATATCATATCAAACTACTAACACAGAGCTCTCGGTCTGTGGGTCTGTGGGTCTGTGGATATCTCATATGGCTAAGTGGGTTATATATAAGGTCAGGAGAGTCAAACTACTAACACATGTGTTCAACTGCAGTAGTAGAGGAAACATACCTCTGGCAGTCACTAGAGAAAGAGTTCAAGTAACACATGCATGCACCGTAATGTCTACCCAGAATTCATTGCTGCACATTATTTTTTAATTTCAAACTTTGTCCGAATGGTCTGCAAATGGTACAGATTTGTCATTTCTGTCTGTTGGTAAGGGTATGGAAGTGGTTGTGTAAGCCTACCCATAATACAATGTGAAGTGGTTGTTTATTTGTCATTTCTGTCTGTTGGTAAGGGTATGGAAGTGGTTGTGTAAGCCTACCCATAATGCAATGTGAAGTGGTTGTTTACCCATAATGCAATTTGTAAAGTTGCTCCAATCGGGTTGTAACTCGGGATAGACACTCGGGAGTATAAAACCACAAAGGTCATCTAAGGTCAAAGGTCAGGTCAAATTTAAAGTTCCTCTGATCTGGCTTTAACTCGGGTAAAATAATCCCTACCAAACTGCAAAGGTCATCCGAGGTCAAAGGTCAGGTCAAATTTGAAGCTACTCCAATTGGGCTGTAACTCGGGGAAAATGATCACCCTCAATAGGGATGTTCATAAAATTTTGAAGTTCAATATTTTTAGCTGAAAGTTCTTTCATTTGAAAGAGAATTAAATTACCTAAACAATAAGGGGTCAATCATGTTTCTAGTGCATATACTTTTGAAGTTACATACAAAAACAGTGTCATCAAATTGCCCAAAATTTTGTGTGTGAAATTGTGACAGCAGGCACATGTACAATGTACACTACTGTATGTGACCCCAGATGACCTCCTATTCTTTATAAGAAAGCTGTTTTGGATGGTCTTGATTTACACACAAATTGCTTTTGAGCTAAATCGAGTGTCCACTTGGTGGAACATGGATTGCACTATGTGATAGTTTATGAATCCAGTATCATGCCAGTACCTACATAAGTCAACATCACTTAGGTTTTGGTTGTCAAAATTAATTTTTAGTGATTTTCTCCATTGAGCCCCACAGTAAAGCCATTTTTGGACCGTACATGCACATTCCACTTCCCTATGGACGAATAGCGCCACCTATAGTGTGTGATATGAGCTAGCCTACCCTCAACACTCGGGGAGTCTAAAACCGCAAAGGTCATCCGATGTCAAAGATCAGGTCAAATTTGAAGTTGTTCCAATTGGGCTGTAACTTGCGAAAAATAATCCCTGACTCCCGGAGAGTATAAACCCGCAAAGGTCATCCCAGGTCAAAGGTCAAGTCAAAGTCTAATTTTAAGTTGCTCTGATCAACAAATCTCATCACCAGGGAACAGTTTGGAACATTTAGCAGGAGTCGTGTCAAAGGTCAAGGGTCCACCTCCCCCACCTTAATTTACAGTCTATCAGTAGACTATCACCGGGATGTGGCTCTAGTACTATACAAATTCCTGTAACTGGCTGAAAATCCCTTACATTTACTATTGCAAGGGTCCCCATAATTTACATTTGATTTAGTTAGCTTTGCTAGTTTTTAACTTTATTTCAGTTACAATGACTGACATGCTGCAAATGCAACTTGACTTTACTTGTAAAAATATATATAAAACTTAAAAACTAAATTACAGGAATGAAACTTTAATAGAAAATAAGTATAAAATAAGTTGAGAATACTGAAAGAACATTTGGTTAACACCATAATTATCATACTAATTTAAATGATCTACATTGTGTTCTACATGTATCTGCATTAAAAAGTTAACCTGAATAAATTTAAGTTATCCATCAGTTGCAATGAATGTAAAAGGGATGTTTGCACATGTTAGGCAAAAAAAAATATAAAGGTATGTCTCACAAGTGGTTAGAAAATAAATGCAAAATGCAATTTTTTTTTTTATTCCGGACTTTTGAGAAAAAAAATCTGATTTTTGCCAAATTTTTCCGGAAAAATTTTTTTTAAAAAAATTTCCGCATTTACTTTTTTTCAAATCACGCAATTTTACAAATGTGCACACGAGCTAGCTTTGAGACAAACTTTTTTTTGGCCTAAATAGTAGCCTGTATTGCTGTTTGTCACTATTACTAAATCTACAAAGACAAACTTGTGTAAACCATAAAGTACTGCACAGCAGTGCACAGTTCAACCCAGCTTGACCTTTTCCCCCACATACAGCATACCAAAGTTTGCCAACATCTTTTGAGGTGAACCACTTTCTGGGTCAATTTACAGTTGAAGTTTAAAAAATACCATTGGGACCAAGAATCTTAACTTTTGTGGAATGGATCTGAACTAATTATAGTAACCTTTCAAATCACAGAGGTCTATTTAGGAAAACTCAAGAGAAAATCCATATTAGTTCATTTTTATCAACAAAACTTCTGTTTCTTAACTTTTTCTTAACTATATTGGTTCCTAGTGTTAGGTATTCTGAATGTGTAATCATCTGAGTTTTAGGGTTTTAATTACATTAATTAGCAAGGGTGGAGTCGGCTTACGATTATGCCTGCCTGATAAATGCCGCTCAGGATATGGTCTTTTCCGTGAATTTTACGAAAACTTATCAGGATTGCATTTCTGATTTGATATATACATTGTCAAATTTAAATATTTAAGATACAAACATAACCTCTACACATGTCCATGGTCTTGGTAAAAAAATGGGGGGGGTCCAGGTATTTTACATGTCCAGTTACGTGTCATAGTACGGTGTTCGAGGGGCAAAGACAAAAAAAATCCTGGTGGCCATCATTTTGACCATGTGTTACTGTGATAATTGTGCACTAAAATGTACACTTTTGTACTCTACATTTAAGCCCAAAATTAAGGTGAAAATTTGTGTTTCTAGGATAATTTTCAATTTTACACTATTTGGGGGGGGTGAAATTTTCTTTAGGGAGGGAGTTGGTGTGGTTTTTTTTTTTGGGGGGAGCATGAAATTTTCTTCTGGGGGTTGAGTTAGCTAACCAAATCATTGTGGGGTTCAACCCCCCCTAACTTCCTTGGTATTCACACAATTTCAAAGGACTACATGTACATGTATTTAAAGTCAACTTTGTTCATCATTTGATTATGTATTAATTAGCACTGACTTCATCTAAGTTTTTATGATCCTTTGTACCGGTACCTGTACCTTTCTATCATTAAGTAATTTTGTACAAGACACTTCCCAGGAGGCAGTCATTCCAAAAGAAACTGTTTTGTATGTTGGGATTGATGAGTTGCAAACATAGATCTGCAATTAACTACAAAGCAACCAAACTTATTATTTTGAATCCTGTTGATGACTGTGATATCACGTGGCCACGTGCAACTTAGTACATACATGTATGTAACTGCATACTTCATATTATGGACAAGAAAATATTTCAAAATATAGCAGGTGAATAACTTGTTGTAATGTTGAATTTATGTAAATGACATTCTTGTACTTAGAAAAGTTAATTTTTCTAGATAGAACATGTTTTATTAATTTCATCAAATTCTGCTCTGTTTTTGAATGGCATGTTTTAACCCTTGCAAATCTGAACACGTAACAGGTAGCATAGTAAAACTATATGTTTTCTGAAAGCATTTGATGTGAGGAATGCAAAATGAAGTCTGTTTTGATGTAGGGTAAGGCATATTGAAAATAGGACCACTTGATCTTTGGTAATTTTTTTTTATTTTTTCACTTTTTAACTTCATATATATTTCTTAGTACTCCTCCTACATCAGAAATAACTGCATTTTTGGATTCCTCATGAAATTTCCTTTCAGAATATGTATACTTTGCCTATAGTAGCATGTACATGTACTGAAATAATTAATTCTAAACGAAAAATGGTGCGATTTCCCAAAAATATGCAATGTCCGGCAAAAATCCCCCAACTCAAAACGCATGGCATGATATGGGACTCTTGTTTTTTGATGTTTTTAGCTGTATTACAGGCATTAATTGTACAAATTATTGGGATGTTGCTTGGCAATGGAATTATGTGATCCATATAGTAATTGTGTGCAAACAAAAATGCTACATGCATGGATAATGTAGTATGTAGGTAAGCTTAAAATATATTTGAAGTAAATTTGGTATGTATAAGTTTTTATGCTGGCAGTTTCTTGAAATAGGGAATGGTCTAGTGCAAGGAGGAGATTATATTGAGGCATTTATTAATAATTATTACATGCTGTATCCCGTATATGCAGTTATTTTTTTCCAACGGGCTACTTGCTGAAGATTTTCATGGAGGGATGTACTATTATACTACTATACAAGCATGTATATATCATACAGGCCTCCGGCTGGGAACATTTTTTGAATTGTTTGGAATGATATATTGTCAAAAGATTAGAAATTAGAAAGTACAGGGTGCATCAGCGCTGCCAGTCATGCTTGCACGATGCAGAAGGGCGGCATTTGGGGGATGTGCCCCCTTCAGTCATACAATCCCTCGTGGCATATGTATAGATCCTTGTTTTTGGAAACATCTGGTGTGTGTCCTCATTTGGCATTAAGGAAACCCTGATCAATATACACACACACCCGAGTGTTATTCCAAACGTGGACACATACAGTTTAGGACTATGCAAACGCTGACGCCTGAAACTGCATTCAATTGACAAACTGAGGACACTTTTACATGTATGAAATGCGACTCATGGACAGTATATTTAATGCACGATAAAGGTATCTTGCAAATGCACGACTTACGGATACATGCATGCAATTGTGCTTGTGCTCCGAAACTGAAGACGGTCTCCCATTGCAATTGTTTAAATGTGAAATATCATGTGCATGTCCTTATGTTTGTCGGTAAATTGCACATACGCCCCCACCACCCTGTCTTGTAACATGTGTAAATTGGGAACATGTGCCTGAAACTGTCAAAAGGGGATAGATGTAATTCTAGCCTAATCACCAATTATGAACATTTGTGCATCAATTAGGGACATTTGTGTGTAAAATTGGGGACACATGTCTGAAACCTACAATCGGGTATATCCTACACCCCCAGACAACTGGGGACATCTTAATTAACACTGGTCATTTTTATCACTACAACTCTACAACTGGGAACATCCCGGTGCTCAAATGTCCCCGTTGATGCATTTTAGACCAGGAAAATGTCCCCATTCATCTGTGTTTACTGTTTACAAGCTGTTTGTTTTGCATGAAAATATAAACTGTGACTAAGGACATTCTGGGGACACCGGGGTCATCAATTACTGCCCCCACGGTGCCCCCTATTGTTATGCCAGAAGAGGTGTAGTAGCACCAGTGATGTCCACAGCTTTTGGAAGTCCTCAGTTGGTGGGAAAAAAGTCCTTGACCATCAGTATACCTCAAGTGCCCCGTCATGCACACACATCCCCCCACATCACACACACCCCAACCCCCATTCAGCTTACATGTATCCTATGCTACAAGTACATGTAGTATAGCATTCTGCTATACTGGATGGTCCTGTTAATGGTCGACCACTACTGGTCAATACTATGGTTTACTGGTCGACCACTAGTATAGCATTTGGCTTACTGGTCCACTAGTGGTCGATCCGCTAATACTACTGGTCACTACTAGTATTCGCTTACTGGTCGACCATTAGTATAGCATTCGACTTACTGGTCCACTAGTGGTCGAATCGCTAATACTACTGGTCACTACTAGTATTCGCTTACTGGTCGACCATTAGTATAGCAGTCGGCTTACTGGTCCACTAGTGGTCGACCATTAAATTTTAGTTAGCGTGGCTCATTTGCATAATTCGCCTCATACGAAGGGTAGTCGAAGGGTAGTCGAATAGGAAGGCTAATTTTTCACTACAGAATACTATATATGACCGCTATAATAACTAGCGGTCACATGGCATTCGACCGCTAGCTGACCGCTATTCACGACCGCTTTGTGAAGGGTAGTTGAAGGCTAATGATTTAGGTAAGGGATAGTAAAAGCTATATTAAACAAATCATACACCGGAACATGGAAACATTACAAACATTTCAAATTATTAAATGATGCTTAATCGTTATTCTTTATATAATATACAGGGCAAAGAAGAATTATGCATCGCACACTAGCACATTTAAACATGAATTTACAAATGGAAACATAACATGCATAGGCAGACATACCAGACTAAAAACTATAACCCCTCATTAAAGCTCTCATAATCATATAGGCCTAATGGTATAAATTATAATATGCACACATTAATAGACAAGCGGCTAGGGGACGCAGGGGTAACCTTGTCAATCAAATACTTCATCTATTGTGTCCAATACTTAATCCGATATAAATGATCGATGTATATCGATAAAAATAGGATCAAGATCATGGAATTAAGCTATGGCGGCGCGCTTTAATACTTTATGAGGTGAATATTCAAAAACATTTTTGATCACTTACTGCAAATATTCTCAAACTTAGGGCTAAACATTTTGATAACTTACTGCAAATATTCGCAAACATAGGGTGACAAAATATTTGACAAAAAATGTTTGCAGAAAATATTTTCAATAACATTTTGAAAACATACAAAACGCTTTAAATGTTTTCATGACCTTTATTTAACCCGACATTTATGTTATTAAAACGTTTTACCAACACCAAAACCCAAAAATATAGGCCTAACCTGTTAAAATATAAAATTGTGTACATATTTTAGGCCTGACTCTGCCGACCTTTGGAGAAGACTTTATTTTTAATTACAACAATGAAACTATATGCAGAAATTTCGAACAAGACTTTCTTCTTTAAAAATTTCAATAAATGAAACATGTACAACATACTGTAGGCCTACGTATCCGGAACTGTGCATCTTGCATTCCCTCATCATGCGGACATGCGAAAAAACATGTATATCCGCATGCGGACCTGCACCAAATATATTACATTCCATAGCGCGACATTCACATTAAATGCATGCGAACTACACCAAATATTTGACAGTTCCAAGACGCTGGCATGCGAAAAGATATGTTCATTACCGCATTCGAACTGCACCAAATATTTTGCAGTTCCGCATGCGGACATGCAACAAAATAGGTATGACAAAAATTTAGTACGCCTACATTCGTGGTGAAAAATACGTCAGGCTCTTAGGTGTTTTTACTTTTTTTAGTAATTAGTTTTAGACAATCAATGATCGTCGCATGTAATTAATGTCGCATTTTTGTATTTAAAAGAGAGTCTTGTCCGAAAGGTCGGTATAGTATAGAAACCTAGCTAATAGTTATTGTATAAAATTAATTTTATTAAAATCAAATTCACACGCCTCTTTAATGATGACTATTATATATTCAACTTGACATTGTGACCACTTTCTATTAAAGTTCCAACGAAGAATTTCTCAAGTGGATCGATTATCAATCAATTTACGGAGGATAGTAATTTAATATAATTTAAATATTGCACATCCCCATGCGGAAAAACACCAAAAATATTGCAAATCCTAGCGGAAATGCACCAAAATATTGCAGTTCCCCTCATGCGAAATACACCAAAAATATTGCACATCCCCATGCGGAAAAAACACCAAAAATATTGCACATCCCCTGCCGGAAATGTGGCACCAAAAATATTGCACATCCCAACAGAAATGCACCAAAAATATTGCACATCCCCATGCGGAAAAACACCAAAAACATTGCACATCCCCTGGCGGAAATACACCAAAAATATTGCACATCCCCATGCGGAAAAACACCAAAAATGTTGCAGTTCCCCTAACGGAAATGCACCAAAATATTGCACATCTCTGGCGGAAATACACCAAAAATATTGCACATCCCCATGCGGAAAAACACCAAAAATATTGCACATCCCCTGGCGGAAATGCACCAAAAATGTTGCAGTGCGGGAATGCAGGTCGGGATGTGCAGTTCCGCATGCGGGACTGTAAACGGAAGTGTGCAGCACAATTCCGCGTCCCAAAAAATAGTTCTGTAGGCCTATTCTTTTGCACCAATAAATAGTTGACTAAATACTTGCATATTGCATAATTATGTAGGCCTAGCAGTTAGATAGTTAATAAAAATATTAATGTGCATGAACCATCTGAAAGTCAAGAAACAATTATTTCGGAAACCATATTGTAGGCCTATTAAACATGTTAAATATTTTTTAATGTGCATGCATCCCGGGGGCATGCATCATCCGAAAGTCGGCAGAAAACCGCTCAAGGAATCCATCTTGTAGGCCTATTCTTTTGCACCAGTAGAGCTAAATAGTTTACTAAGTTCTTTCAGAAGACATTACATAGGTAGTAGTTATAGTTAATAAAAAATATTAATGTGCATGAACCATCTGAAAGTGAAGAGAAAATTATTTCCGAAACCATCTTGTAGGCTTACTAAACATGTTAAATATTTTTAATGTGCATGCATCATCGGCAGAATGCGTGATTAACGGGCAGTGGAGTGGGAACGAAGCCCGATTTTGTTTCAACTTTTATACAACGCAAGGCTTCAAATTATCAGTTATTTTAACTCTGGTAAGTGAAATTGACATCTACCCTCAAACCTGAGAATTCTCATGCCTGGTATGTAGTCTCATATACCAGCCGTCAGTTGTTTACGTTTTTTTTTTCTCGATAGGCTAAACGGAAAATCGTATTTTTTGAGGGGAAAACGTAAAATCGTATTTTAAACAAAAAATCGTACAAAATACGGCATTATTATGTTTTGATGGATCCAAGTTGTGATAATATTGAATCCAAAACATAATAATGATAAAATTGGATGCTTTACGCCCAATATTTATTGGTCTCGCTATGAGTTGTAAAATATTGGACTCGACTACGTCTCGTCCAATATTTTAAAACTCATAGCTCGACCAATAAATATGGGCTCAACCGATCCAATTTTATATCAAAATCGTACTAGTTGGCATCCCTGCATAGGGATGACGGTCACAGATAGTCATCTAAGATATAAGACTTATTTTCCATTTTCAGCCTATTTTACAACTTGACCTCAATTGAACTTGAACCTCAGCGTGTAATCTTGAACAGAACCATTACATGAAATTTCCCAAAGTGCAATTATGGATCAAGTTTGGTGTACAATTGGATTGGAACTGATGAATTGTGGTAATAAAGTTGTTCCCTAAAGCAAAATGCAAGCACCCCTTAACCCTCTAAGCACTACCTGCTGATCTAACATCGCCTCTGATTGGTCAATTACACGATATTTTCACTTTAATCACCAATCAGAATGGAGCTTTGCAAATAATTCACCCCAATTTTTTGTGTGGTGAAATTATTCTAACAATGTTGCTGATTGGGCCAATTGATAATGAAAACTTTATTTTGACCAATCAGGCAGGTAGTTCCCATGGGGTTAATTGTTTAGCCCATTCCATGTAATCTTACCTTGTCATTATCTACTGTAGTCAAGACAAGTCTGTTGAGACTCCCATCATTTCTGACTACATACTTGTCTTGTAGAGTAACCGTTCCATGGTAATATATGTCATCAAACCTTGGGCAGTTGTCATTAATGTCATTTAGAGTAATGATGACAAGTGCACTTGAACTCCTGTGAATCATAAGGGACAAAACATTTTGTGAATTATTAACAAATATTAACTGAAATATGCATACCATTAGGTTTCACTGCCTGAAGAGAATTAAACACAACCTGAATTTCCTCCTGGGGTTGGTATCTGTCAATGAGGTGACCAGATCACCAGGCTGTCATTATAGCTAGAGGCAGTATATGACATAGATGACCTTGTAGGGTATTTAGCTCCTAGGAAGTGAGTTTTGTCTGAGGCAATTTGTGGTTAAATGTTGATCCCTCACTACGAGAGTTATTACCGTCCATATAGTTGAAAAAGGAGGTGAGACATGAACAATTCTGTTCAGGCAGTGAAACCTAATGCTATAAAGCCCTTACCAGGCAAGAAGGAAGGATCTATCAGATTCGGGATGACAGAGTGGAAGGGGAGTAATAAAAGAACTGATGTGCTTTTTTTTTTCCATATAGGTTGTAATGGATTTCAAATAGAATATCCCATTTAGAGTCTAAAGAACTGGAGCAAGCTTCAATTGGAAGTACGTAAAGCCATAATGTGTGATTTGCTTCACAACGACGCCCTCAATTTTACTTAGATTTCTACTTTTTGCATAATTATAATGCCCAGTGGTATACTAAAATACCACGTAAAAGACTAAGTCTGAAGTGCTTTAATAACAGTAAAATCTAACTTTTTGTATTAAGACCGGGTCGACCCGGTTTTATTCAGAGTTTAATGATCGAGTACTTGCTAACATGTACCGTGAATGTCAGCTTGTATGTACACACGTCGAGCGCGATACTCTGTGCAGGTACATGTAATACGATCGTCGAGCGTAGTACACCCATTATAGGCGTTGGAATGAATCAGAATTTTCTTCGTTATACCTCATTTGTTTGGCTCGAAATAAAAAGGGGATAATGTGATCAGTGAAAACAAACATTTAAATAAGAATCTATTCTTTATGCAAATCACACATTATTGCTTTATGAACTGGTGTTTGCTCCAAACTGGATATATAACACATTAGGTGTTTAAAGTGGAATTGTACTGAAAAAAGCTTCAATTTGGGGTGTATACATAATGCTGCAACTAAACTGGGCTCAAAAAGAAACTTATAATTTTTTACAACTTGTGAATCACAAGGTCATATCTTAAAATAGTGTCAATCAAAATGAACCAAAATTACACACAGGATTCAAAACACATGTCAGTAACCAAGCAGTTGTCCAACTGACACAGCAGCAAAATGCACTGTCATGGGACAGCTTCCTGGAAGTTCCTCCAGTTTCACAGCCCAACATTTGGCACCCAGCACAAAAAATCTGTGAGAATGCACACAAGATCCTTGCACAGATGATAAAACGGTGCTGCTTTCTGCTTTTCATACACTTTTTTCATGAAACAGGGCTGGGCTGTGAATGTGGTCCAGGAAGCTGTTCCAATTCAATTCAATTCAATTCAATTTTATTAAAAAATAACCTCGTGGCCCTAAGGCCAAATTACGTATTTTTTTACATGGTATAAAAGGTACAAAATCAATACATGCTTTTAAAATCAAAATACAACAGGAATAGAAAAAACATTTAATAATAAAGTAAATATTTAAAACAAATATTGCACAAGAATCAAGCACTGATATTGCCACAACACACCAAACTTATTTAAAATTATTCATGCCGCAAAAAACCCAAATTAGAAATCCTCACTCACTCATTTATATAACTCAAGCACTTACTACTTACAGGCAAAGAGCAACATACAAAATTACTCTCACAATCATTGAAGCAACAATACATGGGCACTCCTAAAATACACACACCCCAACATACTCACATGCACAGAAACATTACACTCACTTCCCATCAGCCTCTCTGGAACATGAATATATATTGCACTTTAAAGACTGCTAAACACTTAGAAATACACATTAAATACAAGGAAAAAAATATATATCCTGAAAACAAACTTAAAAGGAAAATTTTTAAATAAAACCAAAATTATTACTCAAAAGCCAAGGAAACAGGAGCAATTTAAAGGAAGTGTCCGGCAATCACAACATTAAACCTTATATGTTAGAAAAATAATTATCAAGCACGAATCACATGGCCTTATCCCAAACAAACTCATATCAATCATAAAAACGAACAAAAACAGCCATCGCTCAACACGCGACATTCAAAACTCCCGCGCCGAAACCGTCCAGAGCAGCGACGTCCACATAGCCCAATGAAGCCTGTCGACAAATGAGCACAAATAACCATGACGTCACTGCTCCAGAACATCTCGGCGCGGGAACCCTGAACATCGCGTGTTGAGAGATGGCTGCTTTCATTAGTTTTCATGGTCAATATGAGTTTGACTGAAATAAAACCATGTGATTCGTGCTTGATAATTATTTTTCCAACATACAAGACCCAATGTTGTGATTGCCGGACACTTCCTTTAAGTGAAAGCGGCCAGAAAAAAAGCACCTTTTAGTTAGCATTCAAAAGATTCACAAAATAAGGCACAGGGCTTTGCTGAAAACGGTTTGTTTTTGAAGCCAATTGAGAAATATTTTTGCTATTTCTCAAGTTTCTACCATGGATGGCAAATCTGGTGGGCGGCAATAAATGATTTGTTCTTTCATTGTCACCAAGGCTTTTGGCAAATTTAAGGCAGTGATCCTCCTTCTTTCTTGCAAAGAATTAAGCCCACATGTATTTAATGCATCACAATATGATTTGTAATTATTGAAGCCCACTATGGTCTTACAAGCTCTCTTTTGTATTCTTCCATGTCAGTGTATTTTGCTGTTGTGTCAGTTGGATAACTGCTTGGTTACTGACATGTGTTAAGAGTAGAGTATTGAAGTAAACCTGTGTGTAATTTTGGTTCAATTTGATGGACAGGATTTCAAGATATGACCTTGTCAAAAATTATAAGTTTCTTTTTGAGCTCAGTTTAGAATCCACAGAACTGAGGTACACTTTAACTTGGAGTTTACAGAATTGAAGCATGTTTTATTTAACTCGAGATATTTGGGCTCTGGACTTATCGTTGGAAGAATTGACAAATGGACCCCAAACTTCTATCAAATAACATAGCTTTTTTTGTGTAAGCTTGGCCTGTACTCAGTACATTACAGGCCTCTATAGTGTCTAAAGCAAATACCATCATCTCATCTCCATCATAGCTCCACAACGTAAATGAAAGTACAACAAATGTTCAAGTGTCAAGACATTTTTTGAAAAGGAGAAATTGGAAAAGAAAATTACAGTTGATTGTATGAACAACATAGTTTTCTTTTCTAGTGGCCCTTTTCAAGGCAAGTTTTTTAGACTAGCCATCCCCTGTATGGGTCAATGGTAGAGGTCAATGTCATTTAACCTTTTCCCATTGCTCCAATGTGATATGGAATGTATTCTAATAACCATATTCTTGTCCTATAAAACAGTCTCTGTATCAGTCATTGCACTTTACCTTGTAGGCTGAAAGGCTCTATCTTCAGCAACCACCACTAAAGTAAACTCAGTCACAGTCTCTGCATCAGTTGTACCATCAATGACTGTAATCACTCCAGTTTTTCTGTCTAGTATAGCAAATATTGCCAAGCCATTGTTGTTGCCAGACTTCAAGCTATAGAAGATCTCAGCTGTTTGATCATCATAGCCATGTGCCTCTACCGGTTCAAGATTATGAGTACATTATGTGATGAATGTCAACTATATTGCACAATCAAATTCTTTTGCGATTAGGCGACGAAAAAAAGAAAACCTGTTCTGCGGGCGAACGGACCTTTCAAGTAGGGTCGGTCGGTCTGGCTTTTTTTTTTTTTTTTTTTTTTTTGGAAATGACCCAAAAAATCACCAAAATCTGTAAATAAATTTGGGAAAAAAAAAAAAATTGTTCCCGAAATTGTCCAAATTCGGGTCGGTATTCATTTGTACAGGAACAGGGTTTTCTTTTTTCGTCACCTTATCGGAACATTATCACCACAAAATTGCATAATTATGTAAGTGCATTTCATGCAAAAATATCTTTTGTAATTTGGCAATGAACTAGATGAGTTTACAAGGTTTTGCCCAGGCAATTCCACCTTTGTATTGTACCAATATCAGCCCTCTCATCAATAGCTGCTCTGAGGGACATATAGGACTTACCTGCACAACAAATGTACCAATAGGAGCCCTCTCATCAATAGCTGCCGTGTATTCAGGCAATGTAAATCTTGGTGACAAATCTGCAGCTTTTATGGTCACATCAACTACTTGTGGTGCACAAGGCCCAGTTGTTATGGTATCTGTCATAGTCACCTGTAAACACATACAAAATATGCGACAAAACAAACAAATAATTACACAATTACAGTAAAACAAAACATTTCTCATGCATTTTATATGACATTATTTGTACTGTAGTTTAGATTTTCTGTTTTTCTTTGTTTTAGAATTGTAATCTGTGAGTTGGTTATTGTTGTTTTAGCGCATTGGGACTTACCGTAATTGTAATTTGCACTATATAAAAGTAATTTCATTCATTTTTTTTGGTGTGGTCAAGCTTGAATATGAACTTTTTTTTACAGATTTTTGTGACTTTTAAGGGTCATTTCAGATAAAGAAATATGGCCAACAAACAGACCCTACTTGAAAGGCCTGCCCGCCAACAGAACAGAGGGTTTTTCAGTCACCTTAGGGTTAGGGTCAAGTTTAAGGGCTAGAATTAGAATTGGGACAGCAAGTTGGCAGCCACTATTTTAAAGTTTTGGTGCTTGGTCCCATCATGGTCAAATAAGAGTGGTTTGACTGTACTAGAAATTGATGTTACCGTTACAGTTTATGGATTACTGGTCTGAATGTGGATTACCTACCATCATCTGAACACAGCTATCAATCTTACCGTTAGGTTGTATGTCAAGCCATCTTGAATCAACAAGGGTTTCACAACCTTGATGGACCACTGGCCTGAATATGGATTACCTACATCATCTGAACACAGCTATCAATCTTACCGTTAGGTTGTATGTCAAGCCATCTTGAATCAACAAGGGTTTCACTACCTCGATGGACCACTGGCCTGAATATGGATTACCTACATCATCTGAACACAGCTATCAATCTTACCGTTAGGTTGTATGTCAGGCCATCTTTGATTAACGAAGGTTCCACCAGCATGATGAGCCACTGGTTTGATTGGGGATTAAATGTGTCTGATGGATCCAATGCAAATATGTTGTCATCATCTCCAGAGGATATTGATATACCAGTATATTCAATTATCTGCAAGAAATGAGGAGTAAATGTGAATTGATAATTACAATTATGCTTGCAATAAGTGTTGGGACACTTTGAACAGGGTAATATAAATGAGCCCCCCCCCACCCCATCGCTGAATCATGCAATGTTGCTCATACATGCCTAGTAGTACCCAACACTGACTGGTGGTGAAAGGGGAGCTTCTAAACTATATAGAAGGAAAACTTTAAATCCAAAACATATAAAGCGACCATGTGGAATTCAAACCTGTATGCTCACAATTTGCCTGTTTGTATGGTACATGCTCTACCAATTGAACTATTCCCTGTAACTTGATCATTGCAATAATTTAGACCATATCAATGTATAGGTTCTAAGTTTATGTCTTCAAAACTTTATTTCCAGCTTTTAGGTTATAACATAATTGGCAATAGGAAAATCACATTGGTATTCCATGGTATTCTGAAAAAATCAGACTCAACTTTTGTGTGTTAAGTGGAAAACGAATGGATTGAGAAATCTTTTCTTATGTTTCTTTGTATTAAAATTATCAATATTGAGACCTAGTGGTGTTTGCACTCAAACATTGAGACAAATAAAGCTGACACACAAGAGGAATGGTATGGGTTCTATAAAAGGAGATCCCAAAGCTTCATATAAAGGATGTCATTTCTACACTACATGTATGTATGTATGAATTTTTTCAAGAGGGGGAAATTGTCCAAAACTTTCGCAAGACCTATATCTTGTCTTCTGAAATGGAAAGGTCAATGCTGGTCTTATACTAGGCCTTTCACATTCCCATTTATAGGTTAATAAATGTGTATCAATTGTTGGGAGTGAAATTGTACAAAATAATGCACGCATACTGAGATGTTGATGCGTCTAATGCACAAGCGCTCCAGGGGGGAGTGCATTAGATGCATCATCATCTCAGTACAAGTGCACTGTTTTGTAGCGCTGCAGGGGGGAGTGCATTAGACGCATCAACATCTCAGTACAAGTGCACTGTTTTATAGCGCTGCAGGGGGAGTGCATTAGACGCATCAACATCTCAGTACAAGTGCACTGTTTTGTAGCGCTGCAGGGGAGTGCATTAGACGCATCAACATCTCAGTACAAGTGCACTGTTTTGTAGCACTGCAGGGGGAGTGCATTAGACGCATCAACATCTCAGTACAAGTGCACTGTTTTGTAGCACTGCAGGGGGAGTGCATTAGACGCATCAACATCTCAGTACAAGTGCACTGTTTTGTAGCACTGCAGGGGGGAGTGCATTAGACACATCAACATCTCAGTACAAGTGCACTGTTTTGTAGCACTGCAGGGGGAGTGCATTAGACGCATCAACATCTCAGTACAAGTGCAGTTTTGTAGCGCTGCAGGGGGAGTGCATTAGACGCATCAACATCTCAGTACAAGTGCACTGTTTTGTAGCACTGCAGGGGGAGTGCATTAGACGCATCAACATCTCAGTACAAGTGCACTGTTTTGTAGCACTGCAGGGGGAGTGCATTAGACACATCATCATTTCAGTGCAAGTGCACTGTTTTGTAGCACTGCAGGGGGGAGTGCATTAGACGCATCAACATCTCAGTACAAGTGCACTGTTTTGTAGCACTGCAGGGGGGAGTGCATTAGACGCATCAACATCTCAGTACAAGTGCACTGTTTTGTAGCACTGCGGGGGGAGTGCATTAGATGCGTCAACATCTCAGTACAAGTGCACTGTTTTGTAGCGCTGCAGGGGGAGTGCACTAGACGCATCAACATCTCAGTACAAGTGCAGTTTTGTAGCACTGCAGGGGGGAGTGCATTAGACGCATCAACATCTCAGTACAAGTGCACTGTTTTGTAGCGCTGCAGAGGGGAGTGCATTAGACACATCAATATCTCAGTACAAGTGCACTGTTTTGTAGCACTGCAGGGGGGAGTGCATTAGACGCATCAACATCTCAGTACAAGTGCACTGTTTTGTAGCACTGCAGGGGAGAGTGTATTAGACGTATCAACATCTCAGTACAAGTGCACTGTTTTGTAGCACTGCAGGGGGGAGTGCATTAGACGCCATCAACATCTCAGTACAAGTGCACTGTTTTGTAGCACTGCAGGGGGAGTGCATTAGACACATCAACATCTCAGTACAAGTGCACTGTTTTGTAGCACTGCAGGGGGGAGTGCATTAGATGCATCAATATCTCAGTACAAGTGCACTGTTTTGTAGCACTGCAGGGGGGAGTGCATTAGACACATCAACATCTCAGTACAAGTGCACAGTTTTGTAGCGCTGCAGGGGGAGTGCATTAGATGCATCAACATCTCAGTACAAGTGCACTGTTTTGTAGCGCTGCAGGGGGGAGTGCATTAGACGCATCAACATCTCAGTACAAGTGCACTGTTTTGTAGCGCTGCAGGGGGAATGCATTAGACGCATCAACATCTCAGTACAAGTGCACTGTTTTGTAGCGCTGCAGGGGGAGTGCATTAGACGCATCAACATCTCAGTACAAGTGCACTGTTTTGTACAATTTCTCGAGTAACAAGTGATATGCATTTACTTACCTATTTCATACACAAGAAAAAATTCCATGATTCTTTTATAACAAAATTGTAACTAAAAATGTTGAAAAATACAAGCAAATAAAAATGCATCAACCCGTAAGAAAAATGGACACATTATACACAATCAATGAATGGTTCACATTTTTCTAATGTTTCCTCTGATTGGTTCTCGCTATCTAAGAATGTATGAATTTGTTATAATAGCTATGCATGATAAGTGAATTTATGTATTCTGACTGTTTCTAATTGTGGAAATAAAATGTGACTTGACTTGACCTGAATTTGATTACAAAATAAGGATTATAACATTACTCATCAAATATTGCCATTTTTTCACTGAAAAAAGCACTTGATGAAATGATTTGCAGAATGGCCCCTTTGTTAGGTTAATTTTGTCATTAAAATGGGTAATTTACATAAAATTACATAACTACATAAATTTTCACCTAATTGGAGAACAATTTGGTTTTTTTTTATTTTAGTGAAATTTCTGACAATTGTGTTAAATTTGTCACAATTTGGGGCTTGGTTATAAAAATGGGTAAAATTTTGCATATGGGTTCGCTTTCAGATTCTTCAAGGCACAACCCTACCAAAACAAAACTTCAGTACTAGCCTGGCACCCCCCCTCCCATGCCCTAAAAGCGAGTGAAAAAATAGGGTTTTTTTATGCCTTTTTGGTCCAAAAAAGGTCAAAAATTTGGAAAAAAGTCCACTTTTTAAAATCCCCCCAGTCCAAAAAGGTCAAAATTTTGAAAAAAAGGTCAACTTTTTCAAAATCAGCCCCCCCCCCCAAATAAATCCTGGTTACGAGCCTGGTACTACAATCATCAAAAAAGTCTTGGAACGCTTGCTTGTAAATAACAGAAAACTGACACCCCCTCTCCCCCGTGCAATGTTGAAAAATGCCAATGTGTTCAGCGGTTTCCCGATGTTCCAACATTGATTGATGGAGAGAGGGGAAGGGTAAATCATTGTTGTAGATGTCATGTTTGTTCCCAAACACAATATACCTCATTTCCATGATCATAATAAATTCAGGACGGAATTTCGACAGAGTGTGCCAAGCGTTCCAAGAACTTTTTTCGTAGATTGTAACTATTTGATTAGACTAACCAAGTCATCATCATTGGCGACAATTAATAGCTGAGCACCTGTGCCTGATTCCACTGCATACAGATCTGATGCGGAGATGTCACCAGAATATGTGTCCTTGCTGAACTCTGGACATTGATTATTGGTGTCATTGATATAAATGGTGACAACAGTATTGCCTGTCCTGCAACAGGAAAAAAAATTGGTTGTGTAAAGTATTATAGTGTGTTCTATTAATTTAAGTGGTAATGCTAAGCTACAAACCCTGGATAAACAAAGAAGTCTTAAAATTGTGGCTGATCTTCTTTCCTTTGGGATCCATGATAATTTGTATAATATGGATATAAGAATCCAAACAGCAGGGATGGACTGGGACAACCAGGGTTTAACACCCTACTTTTTTTTAAGTGACTACCAGCTACATGTTAAGGCATACCAGCTACATGTTAAGGCACTGTTCTACATACTGCAGACCGACAGCTTCATGCCTCTTCCAAAGAATACTCGCATAGTCTATTCACTGGATTCTAAATGTACCATGGGGAAAGAAGAATTCTGGATTTAATCTACAGATGTTAACAATTGAATTGTCTCTCCCTTTCATGTATAATAAAGGGCTATGTAATAATTATGATCCCTGGGGAAGGTAAAATTGGGGGGGGGGGGGAAAGATATATTTGGCAAGCCAAAAGAGGGTGCAAGCAATTTTTGGCAAGCTGGGGGGCAAGCAATGTTTGGCACACATTCATGGGGTGCCTTTTAAATAAAACGCTCTAAAAAGGCTTAGGAAAACAGTACAGAAACACTTAAATATGCAGATTCTCCTGCTTGCTGCACACAATATATATCTAGACCATTTAAAGTTTGCAAATTGGGATGTGCAAAGGAGGGGGACAAGCAATTTTTGGTAAGCCATTTGGAAATTTTACCCCCCTGGGGGCTCATAATTATTGCACAGGCCCTAATATATTTGTGAGCAGTACCCTTGGGTACTACCGGCTGAATTATCAGCATCTAAGAACAATTTTGATTGGTTACCAATAGGGCTATATCATGTATTGAGCCAATCAGAGACATGTTAAGTATAATCAGTAGGGCTGAAGGACTTAAAAGTGCCGAGAGATCTAAACACTCTATTTTGATTGGTTGATCAGATGATTATCTCATGTAAATTAACCAATCAGGGGCTCTGTAAGAAAGAGAGTAGTGCCCATGAGAATACCTTGTTGGTTGAAACCTCCTATCCTGTGCTTCAACGAACACGACATACACTGGTGTTGTTACAGCATCAGTTTTGTCAGATATCACTGTAATAACCCCACTCTTGTCATTCACTTTAAAGATTTTGTCTCCATCTTCAGTGGCCTTTGTCAACAGGTACACAATGTCCTCTTTACCGTCATGTGTTGTTGCTGACACCTATCAACATAATTAAATGACAAAATCATATCAAATTATTGTCTGCATTAGTATACAACTTTAAAACATGCCAAAGGAACAATATTTGACTCTCACAGCTTAGTGTTGATGAGCTACTGTTTTAAAAGGAACAACTCTTATGGTGGATTGATATGCAAATTCAAGTTGCTCAGATTTTGCTTTTAATAATAGTGATAAGTTCAACCTGTCATATTCAGTCTATAATCACACTGAATCACATTTGATATTGCACTGAATATACAGCATAAATAGCGCCCTCTGTTTATACCTAGAGCAATTCCCTATTGGGGTCCGCCCAGGAGTGTTTAGACGTCGTATGGGAGTCGCCGCCTTGGGCCTGTCAGCCCTGCATGTTTTTTTGTTAATACTTGGGCCCAGTATCAACAAAATGCATCAGGGCCGGCAGACCAGAGGCCGGCGACTCCCATACGACGACTCAACACTCCAAGCAGGACCCCAATATAAGGGCCCGCAGGGCAACAAAGCAAGTGTAACCTTAATGTAACATTGACCAACAGCTGAACCTATGCTGAAGCTATGGTGCGGTAAACCACTCTAGGTATCAATAGAGGGTGCTATTTATGCAGTATATTCAGTGAGATACAGACTGAATATCGAATGTGATTCAGTGCGATATCGCCTGAATATTAGAGAGACCAGGTTAGATAAAGGCTATAAAATGTTGATTTTCCAGATAGCTTTTGGGGAGGGTCTTATTTGAAGCAGCTGATCCTATTGAGCATTTTGACACACAAATTGGTTGAACTAGAATTATACAGTTTGTAATTAAGGTGGCCCCCACAAAAGGTGTAAATAACAAAGGTTTGTAAATACAAATAATATGCAATAAACAAATAAGCTCATTAATATTCAGAAATATGCAAATAACATGACACAAAACTATACAGCACATCAGGCTACCATATCTAATCACTGTACCAGGTTTGATAACACTGTGTATAATAATTGTTGATAAGTTGATAATTAAATCTGGTCAACCAGAAAAACTCACTTTTGATTAGATGGAATCACCGACATTTCGGACAAAACCTTTGGCTTTCAGCTGGGTGGATGATTTAGGGTCATCCGAGGTCAATCGATGAGGAAGTTGCTTGATGACCCGATCCTAACCATGTGACAGATTAACTCTAACACCCCCCGCTCCTGTTGAGGGATGGTTGTTCAGCTCGTACCCACACTGCTTCTTTGACTCCCCGTTCAAACCAACAGGGTTCACGGTCCAAAATGACAACGTAGGTTGGCCGGTTTCGCCATTGCCAACCACTGCAGAATCGCATGTCCCAACATAGATGCGCTAGTTCAAGTGGCAACGATTCAGCTGTCTACAAATACACCGAGGGCAGTGGTCACAGCTTTGACATTGACGACGTTGTCATTTTGGACAGTGAACCCCGTTGGTGGGCTCAACACAAACCCCTTTATGTTATTTTTGACCCGCACCATTTCCTTTTTCAATCAAGGTGTCAAAATGCTCAGGATGAGCTGCTTAAAAATAAGACCCTCCCCTAACCTTTCTGAAACATCAGGCATATGCATTTTATAAACGACTCTGTTAAAAATAATAATTGAATTCAGTCTCTTTTGTGCATTATTTAAGGGTGTAAATGTCACATGAAAGTAAGAACGTTAAAAAAAAATTACACCCCTCATCAAGACACAGGGGCTTGAGACATGCAAGTTCAAAGTCTGTACCATTTATACACTACTGATTTCCATGAGAGAGTAAACAAATAGGCTGCAAACAAATGATTAAGAAATAAAGGGTAATGCATTATCCTTTATCACGAAAATAATGTGTCGAGACAGTAAAAGCGTAAATAATGGGTGAGGCGCAGCCGAACCCATTATTTAAATGTTTTACTGCCGAGGACACATTATTTGCGTAAAGGATAATGCTGCACCCTTTATTTCTATTCTATTACCACAAAATAGTGCGATTTAAAGAGAAAATATCACATTTTTTGCCCAAATATTTCAAGTTGTTTACCTCAAGGTGGAGAGCCTACGCGTAGCCAAAGCGTAAGTGATAGCGAGTACTGCAGAACGTGTAACCCAGCGTAATGCTTTGCGAAGAATGCGTAACGACGCTAATATACTGCATCACGCTTTGCTGTGCGCTGTGATGCGAGAAGAACATAAAGTTTGTTGCCCTGGCCACTTTATTGCTAATTAATGGGCTTTCACGTGACGCGGTTCAACTAATCACAGTGCGCGATTTTGAATAATGGATCGTGGAGGTAATAGAATAAAGAATATAGTCCAAGCAAAATATCCTGTGTCAATAATTTAATTGCATAGCAAATATTAAACTAATGGTACACAGGAAAGGATTTCAACATCTCGTACTTTTTTCACTAAAATGAACTATTATAATTTGGCAATGAACTAGATGGAAGTTGAAGTTTACAAGGTTTTGTCCATGCAATTCCACTATTGTAATGGAATTTAAGCTCACATGATATGGCATGGTCATGCTTTTCAGTCACTTTTCCATGGAAAAAATTATGAGGGCATTTATTACAGGAAATACAGTATTTGAATCAGAAAAATATCACATTCTGCAAGTTATTAACAAATGAGATACTTTATAGGCCTATTGACCAGGAAACGGTGGGGGGGGGCAAGTTTTCCCTGGCCGAAATACCTGCACAACAAATGTGTGCTTGATTGGGTGTTTAAATTTTTCTTTAACCTGGGACACTCAATCAGTTGAAACCCCAATTATCATCTGTTCTTCCTTGAGGCCCAGGGAATACGAATGTAGCAATACCAACCCTCTCATCAATATCTGCTGTGAGGGCTGAATAGGACTTACCTGAACAACAAATGTACCAATATCAGCCCTCTCATAGATAGCTGCTGTGTATTCAGGTAAATGAAATATTGGAGACAAATCTGCAGCTGTGATGGTCACATCAACTTCTTGTGGTGTACAAGGCCCAGTTGTTATGTTATCTTTCATGGTCACCTGTAAATGCATTCAAAATATGCAACAAACAAACAAATAATTAATGTATATAATGTAAAAAAATACAATTTTTTCCAACTATGTTATTGATAATTTCTCATGCATTTTATATGACCTTATTTGTACTGTAGTTTAGGTTTTCAGTTTTTCATTGTTTTAGTTCTGTATTTTGTAAGTCGGTTATTATTGTTTTACTGCATTGGGAATTTGCACTACATAAAAGTTGTTTTATTAATTTGTTTATTCTATAGGCCCGACCGACCAAGATTTTCTGTTTGGATGGGTTTTTTTCTTCTTTTTTTTTGCTGTGGATTGAGTTTGAATGTGGAACTTTTTTTACAGATTTTGGTGATTTTTAAGGGTTATTTGGTCCCATCATGGTTGAATAAGTGTGGTTGGACTGTACTAGAAATTGATCTTGCTGTTAGGTCGTATGTCTGGCCATCTTGGATTTATAGCAAAGGTTGATGGACCACTGGTCTGAATGTGGATTACCTACAATCATCTGAGCACAGCTGTCAATGTTATCGTTAGGTTGTATGTCTGGCCATCTTGGATTAGCAAAGGTTAATGGACCACTGGTCTGAATGTGGATTACCTACAATCATCTGAACACATCTATCAATCTTATGTCGTATGTCTGGCCATCTTTGATTAACGAAGGTTCCACTAGCTTGATGGACCACTGGCCTGAATGTGGATTACCTACAATAACCTGAATACAGTGGTCTGAATGTGGATTACCTACATTCATCTGAACACAGCTATCAATCTTATGTCGTATGTCTGGCCATCTTTGATTAACCAAGGTTCCACTAGCTTGATGGACCACTGGCCTGAATGTGGATTACCTACAATAACCTGAACACAGTGGTCTGAATGTGGATTACCTACATTCATCTGAACACAGCTATCAATCTTACCTCTAGGTCGTATGTCTGGCCATCTTTGATTAACCAAGGTTCCACTAGCTTGATGGACCACTGGCCTGAATGTGGATTACCTACAATAACCTGAACACAGTGGTCTGAATGTGGATTACCTACATTCATCTGAACACAGCTATCAATCTTATGTCGTATGTCTGGCCATCTTTGATTAACCAAGGTTCCACTAGCTTGATGGACCACTGGCCTGAATGTGGATTACCTACAATAACCTGAACACAGTGGTCTGAATGTGGATTACCTACATTCATCTGAACACAGCTATCAATCTTTAGTGCTGTAATCGATTGTCGTAAGTATCGATAGTCGGAAAATACATAGACTTCCGACATGTCGAAACACTCAATGTCAGTATCGATACACAAACAACATGGCCCTCATGCTTAGATTATCTCAAATCAGGTCTCAAATTACCGTCAAATACTCAAATTACCGTCTCCCATGCATGATCCATGTAGTTTTAGCTGTTAGGCTTCAATACACTTGTTGTTAACTTGTTTCTGGAACTTACTGATAATAAAATTGGTAAACTCAAATCCGTGTTTCAAACTGCGTGAGTATCGATAATAGTATCGACATGTCGGATGTTTGCCTCCCGACATATCGATACCCAGAAAGCTTATCGATTACAGCACTATCAATCTTACCTCTAGGTCGTATGTCTGGCCATCTTTGATTAACCAAGGTTCCACTAGCTTGATGGACCACTGGCCTGAATGTGGATTACCTACAATAACCTGAACACAGTGGTCTGAATGTGGATTACCTACATTCATCTGAACACAGCTATCAATCTTATGTCGTATGTCTGGCCATCTTTGATTAACCAAGGTTCCACTAGCTTGATGGACCACTGGCCTGAATGTGGATTACCTACAATAACCTGAACACAGTGGTCTGAATGTGGATTACCTACATTCATCTGAACACAGCTATCAATCTTTAGTGCTGTAATCGATTGTCGTAAAAGTATCGATAGTCGGAAAATACATAGACTTCCGACATGTCGAAACACTCAATGTCAGTATCGATACACAAACAACATGGCCCTCATGCTTAGATTATCTCAAATCAGGTCTCAAATTACCGTCAAATACTCAAATTACCGTCTCCCATGCATGATCCATGTAGTTTTAGCTGTTAGGCTTCAATACACTTGTTGTTAACTTGTTTCTGGAACTTACTGATAATAAAATTGGTAAACTCAAATCCGTGTTTCAAACTGCGTGAGTATCGATAATAGTATCGACATGTCGGATGTTTGCCTCCCGACATATCGATACCCAGAAAGCTTATCGATTACAGCACTATCAATCTTACCTCTAGGTCGTATGTCTGGCCATCTTTGATTAACCAAGGTTCCACTAGCTTGATGGACCACTGGCCTGAATGTGGATTACCTACAATAACCTGAACACAGTGGTCTGAATGTGGATTACCTACAATCATCTGAACACAGCTATCAATCTTACCTCTAGGTCGTATGTCTGGCCATCTTTGATTAACGAAGGTTTCTCCAGCTTGATGGACCACTGGTTTGATTGGGGATTAGATGTGTCTGATGGATCCAATGCAAATATGTTGTCATCATCTCCAAAGGATATTGATATACCAGTATATTCAAATGTCTGCAAGAAATGAGGAGTAAATGTAAATTGATACCTACAATGCTCGCCGAATGTGTGGGGACACTTGCAAAAGGGTAATGTCCCGGGGTAATGTAAATGAGCCTATCCCCCACCCCATTACCCCCAACAATTTTGAATTATGCAATGTTGCTGATACATGCCTAGATGTTTGGGACATTAAGGAGGGGTTTAGGCTTGACACCAAAAAGGTGGCATTTCAGTTTCAGTTACAAATTAAAATATTGGAAAGTAGGCTATGATTGTTTCATACAGGGTGTCCCAATAAAAAACAGAACCCTCATTGCACCCTCTTTTTCTCCTATTTCTGAAAAGTTAATCAAATATATGTAAAGAAACCTTTAATCGTTAGCTTTAATAAACCAAAAGAAATATTTCAATCGGCTTACAACCTTTGAAGATATGCTCTTCTAAAGAAATGTACCCGTTTTTCACTCTGTCCACGGAGGAGGTTTGGTTATTTCAAAGATAAAAAAGGAATACAACTACCATGCATGAATATTAAGCATTTTTCAATGATAATTTTATAAAATAACAAACTTTTTTTAGGGAATGGGCTTTACCGGTGGGCCTATGGGCTATGGATTGTGTTAAGTGTCATTAACTTGTCGGCAAAATTGATAAGGGATGGGACTTCTCTTGCTATACTTGCAATTCGTCGGTCGCAACACATAGTGGCGTACGGTGATTTGGGTCAATTTTATGAAATTTGGCCCAAGGGTTTTATATATCAAGTTCTTCAAGTATACCAAGTAAGAAAGCTCAACTATACTTAGTAATAACGTTAATTCATTAATTGACTTACGTTAACAATCCCGTAAGAATCCAATATCTTCCGTTTCACAAACTGACGTACGATCAACATACGCCATTATGTGAAACGGCGAAAATCGGATTTGATGACATTTAGGTACATCATCCGTCAATAATGTGGCGTGCGCTTCAGAAACCAACCCGAAAACCCCAAATCTTCCGTTTCACATAGTGGCGTGCGTGCGACTTACGCTTCAAAAACCTGCTGAAACCCCCAAATCTTCCGTTTCACATAGTGGCGTGCGATGCGACTTACGCTTCAAAAATCCGCCGAAACCCCCAAATCTTCCGTTTCACATAGTGGCGTATAAGTTTAGAGCTAGATATATCATGTAAAAGGTATTCCTTTTTAACTATTTAAGTTACAGTTTAATAGTTTAATCCTTTAACTTCAATTTCAAATGTAATCGGCCCACTGAGAGATAATATTGGAGAAGTACTGACTATCAATTAGAAATTTTCGCTTGACAAAACCAGTAAGTTTTTACTTACTCTCTAATATTTCGTCCTACACGTCGGAGGACTTCTTCAGATGTGAAACATCTGATCCACTTTCCCGAAACTGACTTCCGGTTGTGATTGGTCTTGTTTCCAGTCTTCAAAAGTGGGTCATATACGTGACTTAGGAAATAAGTGCCTTCCTCTCTATTCATGGTCTTTGTCCCCTCTTTCTGATCTCCATCGCTTCTCGTACTTCTCTGGATCTTCTGATATGTTCTTTGCCAAGTATCTTGGAGTCCTCCCAGTTGACAACGTGATTTGCTCTAGCGACATGATCAGATATGGCTGACTTCGTTTGTTCTTGCTCCGATGTCCTTCGCTCTGACCGAGTGAACCTTTTGTCATTCGCTTTCTTAACCTCCGCTTGATGTTCTGCGAGCCTAATCCCGAACAACCGAGAGGTTTCACCAACGTAACTAAGATCACAATTTTGGCAGCCGATCTCATAAATACAATTGCCTGTCTTAAGTTTGTCTCTCTTGTCCTTTGGATGGACCAAAATCTTTTTGAGGGTTTGGTGGGGCTTCATTGCAGTGTCTACTTTGTGTTTTTTGAAAATTCTTTGAACTCGTTCAGAGATTCCATTGACATAAGGGAGCACTACCATCCCCTTGCTTTTGTCCTCAAACTTTTGATCTTTCTTAGCGCTAGGTTTCACAGTCGCTTTAGATTTTTGTTTCATTTTTTCTTTGACTTGGTCTACTGCCCATTTAGGATAGCCACAGTTCTTAAGGGCTCCACGCACATGTTTTTCTTCATTTTCTCTATCCGTTTCTTCCGTGACCACGCTGTACATACGGTCAAATAGAGTTCGGACCACACCCATTTTCTGATGGAGAGGGTGTTCTGACTTAAAACTGAGATATTGGTCAGTGTGGGTTGGTTTCCTATATACCAGGAGCTTTACTGTACCATCAGGTTTCCGAACAATAAGCGTGTCGAGAAATGGTATTTGCCCTTCTTTCTCTTCCTCGTACGTGAATTTTACACTGTCCGTTTTGTCAACTTGGTTTAAGTGATCAGTTAAATTCTGGACTTCACCTGTTTTATGATTTCAAGCACGTCATCCACATAACGACGCCAATACCGTGGCTTACAATCAATCGCGATTGCTTGCCGTTCCAGGAATTCCATAAATAAATTCGCTATTATGGGGCTGACTGGGCTGCCCATCGCTGCGCCAAACCGTTGCCTATATATGGCACCTCTAAATTCAAAATATGTGGTGGTGAGAATAAATTCAAGGAGTTCGATAATATCTTCAACTTCAAGTTTGGTGCGCTTTTTGAGATCTTTGTCATCTACCAGTCTTTGTTTAACCACATCTAAAGCCTCGTTTATTGGGGTATTGGTAAACAAGGATACCACGTTGTGCGAGTTAAATATTTCATTTTCCTCGATACATACTCCACTTAAGTCCTCCGCTAATTCTTTTGAATTTTTCACGTGGTGTTCCGTGGTACCGACCAATGGATTGAGCAAATCGGCAAGGGCTTTTGATGTCTCATAGCGGAGGGAATCGGTATAGTCGAGGATTGGTCGTATAGGGTTGCCTTGCTTGTGGATTTTAAAGTGCAATAAAGTCTAGGAGTATTTGCTGTAGTAGGGTACAGAAGCTTATATTGCTTCTCATCAATTTTGTTCTCTTTCTTAAGTCTAGCGAGGATGGCAGTTAACTCTCGCTTGTACTTTGGGGTGGGGTCAGCCCCCAGTTTTTCATAAGTTCTTTCATCTTTCAGCATTTCATGCACCTTCTCTTCATAATTTCCTTTATCTAAGACTACAGTTGACCTACCCTTGTCTGCGCCCATTATCAAGATCGAGTCATTTTTCTTGAGGGAATTGATGGCTAGCCTCTCCTCTTTCGTGATATTAGACTGAGGAGGCTTTGCATTTCTCAGTACACCTACTATTTCAGCTCTAAGCGCCGGTCTTTCATCGGCAGGGATGAAACTGCAAGCTTTTTCCGTGGCAACAATAAATTCTTCATTGGGAATATGATCGCAACTTACCGCGAAATTGAGCTCCAAGATACTTGGCAAAGAACATATCAGAAGATCCAGAGAAGTACGAGAAGCGATGGAGATCAGAAAGAGGGGGACAAAGACCATGAATAGAGAGGAAGGCACTTATTTCCTAAGTCACGTATATGACCCACTTTTGAAGACTGGAACCAAACCAATCACAACCGGAAGTCAGTTTCCGGAAAGTGGATCAGATGTTTCACATCTGAAGAAGTCCTCCGACGTGTAGGACGAAATATTAGAGAGTAAGTAAAAACTTACTGGTTTTGTCAAGCGAAAATTTCTAATTGATATGTCTTACAAACCTGATGAATCTATTCACTGGAGTACTGACTATGTTATTAGTAGCCTATCCTTCAAACGCGTTTTTCTCGGAAATGTATTTTATGCGTTTTTCCTGCACGTCGCCACCATGTGTTGCGACCGACTTAATTAAACTTATTTTTTTTTTGGTTATTTATGCCTCTTTGTTTTATTACGTTTCTTACTTTCTTACTTTCTTACTTTGATGTTTCTTGCTTTCTTTTTACTTACAACATGTCATTTTCTCTTTTACGAATAAAATGTAGCCTGAAAAGGGCTGTTTGGTATGTCCTTGGTTCTTCTGAAGTGAGTTTACTGTGCAGCTTTTCCCTCTACAAGGTTGCCTCCTTGACGAATACAGGTTTCAGCCCTGGTCCTCATTGCATCAAATGCATTGCGTACCCTCCTTGAACACCGTATACTTGCGAATGCAGCAGTAATACGGTTGCGAAGATGTTGGAGGCTAGCTGGTGATCCTCGCTCATAATCATTGCGTTCCAAAGCCTAATGCTATTATCTATCCATGTCATTAACCGTGTGTTTCGTTTTAATCTTTGATTTAGCCAAACCTCATCCGTGGACAGAGTGAAAAACGTGTACATTTCTTAAAGAGGGCATATCTTCCAAAATGATATGATAACGATTTAGGGTTTCTTTGCATCCCAAAATACCTTTGATCAACTTTTTCAGAAATAGGAGAAAAAGAGGAAGCAATGAGGGTTCTGTTTTTATTGGGACACCCTGTAGGTGTCCCAACACATTTTGATGAGGATTGTAGATGCAGCACTTCATTAGAATGGCAACCTTGCTTCTTTTTCTTTCCTGAAGTTGCTGAAGTTGGGTGCACTTAAGCTGGTTGAAATATTTGGCAAGAAATAGTTCCCTTCATCTCTGTTCACCTGATCCAAATTGTCTTTCATCTTCTATCAATGCCAACGGCAGCACCTTCAGGAAAGAAGAAGCAAGGTTGCCAGTCTGCATGATGAAGTGCTGTGTAGTAGCATAAAACTATAACAAGGTAAGTCACCAAAAATGAATTTGATATAATTTGATTCACCTCAAAGTCGGTAGTGACGTATGTGCATATTTCGCTGTAGCAGTTTAGAATGGGGAACGTAAAGTTAATTGTACAGAGCGTACTCCCACGCGTACAAGGGCAATTTGTCAGTACGCTTGCGGCGCAACCGCAAAAAAGCATTTACATTACTGCCAAACTTGAAGTGAATCAAAGTATAGTGTGATTTCCAATCGATCATAGTCTAAAGCTATTTGACTAGACTTACCAAGTCAGTATCAATGGCAACAATAAATAGCTGAGTAAGTGTGCCCAATTCCACTGCATACAGATCTGATGCCGAGATCTCACCAGTATAGTTCTTCTTGGTGAATTCTGGACATTGATTATTGGTATCAGTGACAGATATGGTGACAACAGTATGGCGAGTCCTGCAACAGAAAAAATTGTGTAATTAAGTTTAGTTTTAATTAAGTTTTCTTGGATTGCTAAGCTACAAACAATGGATTTTTTTATTTGATTTGTTTTGATTTGTTCGGGTTTTGACAACCCTGGATAACCCAAGAAAGCCTCTATTGAAGCGTATTTCCATTGGGGTCCATTTGAACACTGGGACGGGTTGGGAACAGTCAGGGGTTAACACCCTACTCTTTTCGAAACTGGCTGCGAGATACATGTACAGGTATGACTCTCTGTACACGGGAAAGACGGCTTAACGTCCCCTCCGAAGGACAGAGTACTTTCATGATTCATTTACCCAATTCTAAATGAACCATGGGGAGAGCGGAAGTCTGAACTTAATCTACAGAGGTTGCCAAATAATTTCAGACTTTTTTCAAAGTCAATATCCCAGCAAATTGCCACCACCGGGAATTGAACCCGGGACCTCATGCACTAAAGGCAAGTACTCTAACCATTGCGCCACGCTCTCCCCATAACCAAGAGGATTAGGGCAGCCAGGGTTTAACACCCTACTCTTTTTGAAAGTGACTACCAGCTACATGTTAAGGCACTGCTCTCCATACGGCCTGCACCTGGGTGGGGTATATGAGACAAGCAAGGTGAAGCACCTTGCCCAAGTAGACAACTGTTTAAGCTGCAGGGATTGGAACCCACAACCACATGCTGGTTCACCATTATGAGCAGGGACAGGCGATTTGCGCGGAACTTTTTTTCCGCGCAATTCGCCGCAATTGGCTATTTTTTTTCCTATGGGCAGGGATACATGATTTGCACTGAAAAAAAAGTTCCGCGCAATTCCGTGCAATTTGCTATTTTTTCCACACAAATCGCCTGTCCCTGATTATGAGTCAACACATTTACCAATGTACCACCATGCCCAAATTTCTAGTATAATACTATTTTGGTGAACAGTTTTACCCCATGAGTACTATCGGCTGAATTATCAGCATCTAAGAACAATTTTGATTGGTTACCAATAGGGCTATATCATGTATTGAGCCAATCAGAGACATCTTAAGTATAATCAGTAGGGCTGAAGGAGTTAAAAGTGCCAAGAGATCTAAACACTCTATTTTGATTGGTTAGTCAGATGATTATATCATATAATTAACCAATCAGGGGCCTTGTAAGAAAAGCAGTAGTACCCATGGGGGTTAATACCTCGTTGGTTGACTCCTCCTATCCTGAGCTTCAACAAACAGGATATATTCTGGTGTTCTAACAGCATCTGTTATTTCTGATATCACTGTGACTTTCCCATTCTCGTCATTCACTGTAAAGAATTCTGTCCCATTTTTGGTGGCATTTATCAACAGATACATGATGCCCTCTTCTCCGTCATGTGTTGTTGCCGACACCTATGAATGTAATTAAATGATAATAACAATAATCATATTAAAAGTATTCTCTGCATTAATATACAATTTTAAATTTTAAAACATGCCAAAGGAACAATATTTGACTCTCCCAACTTACTGTTGATGAGTTTGAGAGGATTGAAATATAAATATACAAGATACTGTTTTGAATGAAACTCCTAGGCAACAAAAAAAAGTCCTGTTCAACAGGCCCAATCGACCCTACATGAAAGGTCTGTCCACCATGTAGAACAGGAGTTTTTTTATCATCACCTTATGGTAGATGGATAGGCAAATTCAAGTTGCTCAGATTGTCCTTTTAAGGGGACTCGATCTTTTGTGCGTAATTATAGAGGGCCAGGGGATTCACTCTATCATTAAAAAAATTATTTGAAGAAGTCAAAGAGCCCTAGGAATAAAAACTGTAGTGTAATTCACGCCAGATACAATTTCTTTATACGACAAAAATTAATTTTGTAATTGATCAAAAACAAACGTTTTATATCAATTTTAAATTTAGCCTGAATCCGTAAATATGGTACCTCTGGCCCTTTTTTAGGTCAAGGCTATTTTTACCATTATGCAACGAACCATTGTTGAAGCTATTTCACATACATGTACAAAACATTCTAGAGAAAGAATGAGGATATATAGTGTTGAAATATCTATTGTTGATTTCGAATTATAATGTCATGAAGTCGTAAATTTCAAGGTCAAATTCCTAAAACCAAAACAAAACATTGCGACGCAGATAATTCCCGACTTACGCAATTTCATCATCACATCAGTGTCTTTATTATTTGTTTGAAACCTTTCCCAAACGTTCGGTGCTATTTATGCATAAAACGGCTAATCTATCTTTACAAAACGCATCTTTTTTTTAGTAAACAAAAGGCTAAAGATGGCATTATGAGATTTATCTTTTATCATTACACTCATCCGCTCAACTGCCACGGTGGCCGATCGGTAAAGCGCTAGACGCGTAATCGAAGGAAGTTTAGAATCGCTGGTTCGAGTCCCAACGAAGCCTGTGGAAACTTTTTTTTTTAATTCATGATCGCATTCCGAAATGAGTCACTTGTCAGTAAATCATGTATCGTATCCTTAATAATAGTGGTAGGCTATAAAATGTTGATGTTGCAGTAGTTTAGGGGAGGGTCTTATTTGAAGCAGCTGATTCTCCTGAGCATTTGACACCTTTTAAAAACAAATTGGTTGGAAAATTAGTTGGTGTTGGCCAAAAACGACATACAATGGGGGTAGGGTAATTTTGACCTTCACTTTCTACTTTTAAGGGAATCTTGTCACATTAAAGGGGTACTGCACCCAAAGTGGTAACAAAAGTTAATTATATTATAGGGACAAGGAATCCAATTACTACACTGGAATTTCAGTGACCCAAGACAAGTGGTTCGTTATTTATGATAAGAAATAAGGTACCGCTAGGATGTACCTCGCTTCCTATCATATATACTGAACCGCTTGTCTTGAGTCACTGAAATTTCAGTCTAGTAATTGGATTCCTTGCCCCAATAATATACATAACTTTTGTTACCATTGTGTTATTATTTTTTGAAAAAAATACAAAAATAGTCACAAATTTATCACAGGCGTGTAGTACCCCTTATAGGTAATATATTGTAAAATAACAAACTTATGCCCCTCGCGCCACAGGAGTTTGAGACATTAAAGTTCAAAGTTGATACCATTTATACATTTATGATTAGTATATAAATCATAAATGTGTCGCGAGGAGCGTAAGTTTGTTGTTTTACAATATATTATCTTTATGTGACAAGATTCCCTTAAAAGTAGAAAGTGAAGGTCAAAATTACCCTACCCATTACCTCAATGTTTTTAGGGCATATAAGTTGGTACCATTTAGGGAAAAACCATTAGATTCTCAGGGGTGGTATTGGAATTTGAGTCAGGCAGAATTTTTTTTTTTCACCGCCTTCAGTGCCATATTTTTACTCATCTGTGAGGCAATTTTCATTTTCATCTGACTAATGGTCCGATTTCAATATCACAAACAAAAAAAAACACAAATCTTACCGTGATGACAATGGTCCCCGCTTTAGTCCCTTCTGGAATGCTGACGTTGTAAACAGCTGGTTGAAATATGGGTGACAGGTCCTTTGGTTTGATGTCAATAGTAGTTTGATAGTGCCTACCTGTTTCACATGTTATAGTGTCATCAGTGACCGAGGCCTATACAAAATAAAAGGAAAGGATTATATATGGCGATTAATACAAACTCTGCCAAAATGGTGCCAATTTTACAAGTTATTCTTAAACAGCTATTATAAATAATCTTGCCAACCTGATTGGATTCTGTCTGAGCCATGTTCTATCAGACAAAAAGAAGAGTTTGACCAGAACTACTCAACATGTTGTCAAGGCGACTGTGATTTACAATGTGAGAGACGCAACACTGCAATGGCAAGTTATGCGCAGGAACACACAACTCACATATTAGTGATCATATACATTAGCATAGTATTGATGTGTTTACATATGTGACATCATGAGAAGTAAGATGCCAACTTGTCTGAAACGAAAGGTTTTCAACCGATGTGTACTACCAGCCATGACCTATGGAGCTGAAACATGGTCACTTACTAAGAGGATATTGGAGCAAAAACTGAAAACTGCACGGCATAGCATGGAAAGATGTATGCTGGGCTACACCAAAAGGGACAGGAAAACAGTGGCATGGATCAGGAGCCAAACAGAATCGAAGTTACAGACATAATCCACACAATAAAGATGAAGAAGTGGCATTGGGCTGGCCATCTTGCAAGATCAACAGATAATAGATGGACAAAGAATGTCATAATGGAGGCCTTGGCTGGGCTCAAGACACCAAGGCAGACAGAAAGTCAGATGGAGGGATGAGATATAACATAATAGGCATTTATTGAGCGCCCCACAAAGAACGGAGCGCTTTACAAAAGAATATATACAGCTACATGAACCATAAACTAATTAATACAAACAATACAAAGCATACTATATGTCATGACAATTGGATAAGAGCATGATAAAAACTACTTGAACAGGTAGGTTTTCAGATTTGCTTTGAAAAGCTGGAGTGTACCAGCTTCCCTGATGTCACAAGGTAGAGTGTTCCATATCCGGGGTGCACATGATTCAAATGAATGATCACCGGCACGTGTCTTGGTTTTTGGTTGAGATAGAAGTGTTTTGTCCTTTGACGAACGAGTGGCATAAACAGATGTTTTAACCGAGATCAGTTCTTGAAGATATGATGGAGACTGTGAATGGAGGCATTTGAACACGTAGACCAGTAGTTTAAACTTGATACGTTCACGAATTGGTAGCCAATGAAGGAGACGTAGTAAAGGAGCACTGGGATGGTCTCGGCCAACAAGCATAATCAATCTGGCGGCCCTGTTCTGAAGGCGTTGCAAACGCGTTAAGTCACCTTCATTGGCACCATAGAGCAAAGCATTACCATAGTCAATCCGGGAGAAAATGAGCGACTGAACAGCAAGTTTACAAGCATCTTGTGTTAAGTAACGGCGGATGCGTGACAAATTCCTGAGATGATAGCTAACACATTTAATGATGGAAGAAATTTGGATTTTCATACTCAACGGAGGATCGAATACGATGCCAAGGTTCCGCAGAGACTTAGTAGGTGTTATTGTTACATTACCAAGAGTCAGAGTGATGTTATTGAGTCGGGCAGCAAACCCTGAAGAAACAGCAACAAAGAACTCGGTTTTAGCCTCGTTTAGCTGCAATTTGTTTAAAGTCATCCACTGTTTGATTTCAGAAACGCAGGATTGTAGTGTCTTCAAGGCAAGTTGACACGCTCCGTCTACTCTCGGATCAAAGCTTATGTAAATTTGTGTGTCGTCGGCGTAAATGTGAAAGCAGACACCGTTTGCACGAAAAAGTTTTCCAATCGGGTGAGTGTAGGCATTGTATCCCAACGGTCCCAATATGGATCCTGTGGCACTCCAAATTCCATGATATGATTGTCAGAAAATGTACCAGATAAGCAAACTCTGCTTGAGCGATTCCTGAGATATGTATCAAACCAGTTCAAGGCGTTACCTTTGATATGAAAGGTCTCACGAAGTCTATTGATAAAAATGACATGATCAAGCGTGTCAAACGCCGCCGAAAGGTCGAGCATTACAAGAAGAACGGCATGCTGTTTGTCAATAGCAGACGCTATGTCGCTTTTTACCGGAGGAGAGCGGTTTCAGTTGAATGAGTTGGTTTATAAGCCGACTGAAACTTTTCAGAAAGATTGTTTCTGTTGATATGTTCATTTAAGGAGGCACACAGGATCACTGAAGTGTTACATGGCCAAAATTGAGTTTTCATCACTAATGTCATCTTCAAACCCTATTTTATCTTGTCATTAATAGATTTTAAAGAAATCTTAAAAATTCGTCAAAATGCAAAAGCAAATAAATCATTGTTTTCCCGCAATAGATCGCATTCGCGTAACACGTACTGCGACGTACAGCTAGCAAAAACATGCACACATGGTAAACTGGATGGGCGGGGTGATTGCTAATTGAGGCGCTGGAGTCGCCAATCGCGATCACTACCGTATTTTATCGTATTGATCTCTTCCAAGATATTGGTAAAGCTTGCACCATTGCATTACGAAACTGCGTGCCGACAGACCACCACCGTCCCCGGCCCAGAATCAGTAGGCCTAGTCGATAAATTTCGCCAAAAAAAAAAGTGCTGTGGTAGTGGTATAAATTTTACAGTCTTTTTTATATGAACATAAATAGTGAATGTGTTTTTTTGGTTTTTTTTCAAGTTTCATTCTGAACTTGAAAAGATGAAATTTTTCTGTAAGAAGTAGTTACCCGTAAAGAAGCCCTGTAATGATGATGCAATCTGGTAGATACGATAGAAAACGTAGGCCCTAAATATTTTGCTAGTAGGCTAGACTTATAGCCCGTATGAGGCCAAAAAATAAAAGGTTAAGTCTCAAAGCTCGCAAGCGCGTTTGTAAAATCCCAACGATTTGACAAAAAAACAAATCTTGAAATTTTTTTATTTAAAAAAAAAAAAAAAAATTTTAGTTTTTTCAGAAAAAATGGCTTGAAAATCAGACTTTTTCTCAAAATACAAAAAAAAAAAAAAAAAAATCGCATTTCGCATTTGTTTTTAAATTTCTCGTGAGCTTTGAGACAAACCTTTTTTTTTGGCCTAATACATCATTAGGCTTATTATTTTATGTTTAAAAAATTTGTTTTATTTCATTCATTCATTCATTCATTCATTCATTCATTCATTCATTCATTTCATTCATTCATTTCATTGTTATTATTTGATTTACCAAGTTGGTGTAGTTGGACAAGAAACGATAGGCCTAGCTATATATTTTATGCAGTCCCAGCCTTGGTTAGGGGGCCTCTGCGGTCGTTCAGTCTCGTCTTAATTTTGAAGACCATAAAAAAAGCAGTTACTACTGGTAGGCCTATATTAGATACCTAAGGCCCTGAATAATGTTTCAAAGTGTTATTAAAACACGGATTTTAGATTCGTTTTCAAACGATCTCTACTCCTGATTGACCGTTAATGCAATGTCAAAAACGTTGACATTTCAATACAATCATATCGACCATCTGGGCACAGGCCTACAACTCTATGTCAAAAATGTCGATATTTGATCGGCATAGCGAGCACGCGTTTATGAAAGCATTTTCGTGAATGTTTTAATGCTAATTAATTTCAAGCGAAAATATAATTGAAAAGCGCAAATTCATGCTTTTTCATAACCCATTTCAACTACATTTCTATTAGTAGGCCTATTAGGTCTACCATGCCATGATTGCGATAAAAGCTTTTGGTTTTACAACACTTTTTGCGAATGTTTTGGCCGAATGCCTTTTTATTTGCAATGTTTGTCTGGCTTTAACTTTCACGTTTATAATGTTTTCTGCATAGGCCTACTTTAAAAGGTAAACTGCTTTAAAGCATTTTTCGTGAATGTTTTCATGCAGTGTTTTAAAACGCTCTTTACAGCATGATGCCTATATATAGGCCTACTGCATAATCATACCCGAATCATACAGGGTCGTTGAAAACCACACTCTAATTTAAAGCCATAAATTTTCCAGAAGTTTTCTGTTTTCTACTTTTGAAATTCGGTTTTGTTAGGCTATATGTCAATTTCCGTGTTTTTTTTTGTTTTCTTGTGACCTCTCCGTGTTTTGCCCGTGTAACATATAGGCCTAGGCATACTTTTTGTCCATTTTACAAGACGTTTATTCAAGACATATTACAACTTTTACCCCACTTTTTACACGTTTATTTGATTAAAAACAACAACAGACACACTTTTTTGATTTTTTTTGTTGTATTTTTATTCACTTTTTATGCGGTACAAAATATTTTACAACTTTATTGTGGCTTTAGGCCTATAATAGGCCTATGACTTTTTTTATGCGTGTTTGATATTCCGTAAAAGGTGTAGGCCTAACGAGGCGTTAAAATGCCAAACTTTAGCGCGGACGGGCCGCTGTGGTGCCTCTCAAGCACCAATGCAAAAAAAGCCATTTAAGAAAGTTTATTATTAAAAAGAAAAAGCAACGAGTAGGCCTAGTAACAACATCATGTTTGCGGTTCAGAAAAGGACAATGGACATAAAATAATTGCTTGTCAGTTATTCTATGCTATTTTTAATGATGTCCGCAAATTTTAATACAGAGCATGATCTTTTTTTATACGGAACAGGACCAAATTGTGCTTAAATAAACATGGTTTAGTTCGCGGCAACACGACCATGCACTGTACAGCGTATTCGCGTAACCTGTCTGTCTGTCCATGCGCCCAGTCGCTCCTCAAGCGCCGACCTTGCACGCTCAGCGGCCTTGCGGACAGCTCTGCTGCACCATGGAAACAAGACTGCAGTAAATAAAATGGCTACTCCATGTGGATAAACATCTGCCGAATGTGCACGGATAATTTTGTCATATTGTATATTTTACCTTCTAAATCACCAAAAAAATGCCCCTTCTCATTTTCTAACTTGACCACAAATCACCGGATTATATATGTATGGAATAATCTTCAAAAATGGACCTAAAATCTGCTATATCTTACTATAAATAGGGGAATGTTGTATGTATCTATCTATGTATCGTGTATAGGCTCCGTCAGTTTCGATCCAAATGTCGCCAAATTCATACGGAGATCGGGGAATATCTGGGAGCGTGTTTAAACTTTATTTGGTTGAAAAGCGGTCAAAATTGGCTGCAAAAACAGTGAAAATATGGGTAAAAAGCGGGGTTTTGTTATGAAAATCAGTTACCAGCCTACGCGTCACTGCAGCTGGCGGCAGCGTCGTCGGCCCAGCGTCTGTATCGCGGATTACGCCAATGCTTGCGATAAGCGGCGCAGAGCCACGCGACTTGCGAGCCAGAGACCAGTGGACATGATAATACGGGAAGAAGGAAAAATAAAGGACAAAAAGTTGCATGGACTGGTCACGGGGTAACGGGTAAACATAGTGAACACGTCCGCAGACATAGACACGCTATGAGGACGTAATAAATACGGGAAAAAGATGTGTGTTGTATAAACAACATGAAGCGGTACTATAAAGAAAAATAAAATTAAAAAGAGGACAAAAAAGGTATGAGTAGGCCCAATAGGCCAGCGGGTTAAAAGTAACTAAATGAAAGCGGGGACGAAACAAAGAAGGAAAGAAACTAATCAGGAAATGTAAGAAAAAAGAAGCTAAAATAATGAGAACAGAGTTAAATAAATAAATAAATAAATAAATAAATAAATAAATAAATAAATAAATAAATAAATAAATAAATAATATGGAAACGGAAAATCACAAGCTAAGCAGAAGAAACTAAAAAAAGAAAATGTAAGAAGAGACAGATTTAGATAAATAAAAATGTACCTTTTCAATGATTCTACCTGTTTAGTAATTTTTCCTGTTATAGTGAGCGCTCCCATTTACTCATCTAGCGGGGACCCAGCGAAGCGCTTGGTATCCCGCTAGTCTTACTATAAATAGGGAATGTTGTATGTATCTATGTATGTATCGCTATAAAGGCTCCGTCAGTTTCGATCCAAATGTCGCCAAATTCATACGGGAGATCGAGGAATATACGGGAACGTGTTTAAACTTTATTTGGTTGAAAGCGGTCAAGAATTGGCCTCAAAATCAGTGAAAATGTGGTCCGTTGCTATTCAAGGTAAACAAAAGAGGTCAGTTACTAAGCTAGGCCTGCACGTCGCGCAGGCGTATCTAATGCCAAGCTTGCTCGCGTAAGCTCTGCGATACCCAGCGAATAACGCAGCACTACGCCATGACAGCGTAAGCGGCGCAGAGTCACGTAATGAATGATATTACGGGTGAACGACCGTAGCGTAATAAATACGGGAAACAGATGTGTGTTAAAAAGTACAAACAACATGAAGAGGTAGGCCTACTATAAATAAAAAAGAAAACAAAATGAGGATACACACACAGGCTGTACGAGTATGTGGGTTATTATACTAAGTCACAAAATGAAACCGGGAAAAAAATAGGCTAAAGAAGGAAAGAAAGAAACTCTTCAGGAAATGTAAGGGGAAAAAAAGCTATAATAAAATCAGGAAGTTTAAATAAAAAAGCTATTAAACTGAGGACAGAATTAAATAAATAACATGAAAGCGGAAATCACAAGCTATGCAGCAAATAAAATAGAAGCTAAAATGGAAATGTAAAAGGACAGATTTAGAAAATAACGGGAGCGGAAATAAAAAAACATGGTAGCGGAAAATCGGAAGCTTAGCAGCAGATTTTTTTTTTTAATGGAACAAAATTGGCCCATGTAGAAAAAACTAAAAAGAAAGAAAAGAAGTTAAAATGGAAACGTAGGCTTAAAGATGGTCAGGTTCAGATAAATAAAATTTACCTTTTCAATGATTCTACCTGTTCAGTAATTCCTCCTGTTTTAGTGAACGCTCCCATTTACTCATCTAGCGGGGACCAGCGTAAGCCTGGTGTCCCGCTAGTCTTACTATAAATAGGGGAATGTTGTATGTATCTATCTATGTATGTATCGCTATAAAGGCTCCGTCAGTTTCGATCCAAATGTTGCCAAATTCATACGGAGATCGATGAATATACGAGAACGTGTTTAAACTTTATTTGGTTGAAAGCGGTCAAGAATTGGCTGCAAAAACAGTGAAAATATGGGTAAAACGGGTTTTTGTTATGAAAATCGGTTGTCAGCCTCACGCGTCAATGCAGCTGGCCGGCAGCGGCGTCGGCGCATCGTCATGCGTAACGCACTACGCCAATGGGCGCAGTAACGGCGCAGAACCCACGCGACTGCGAGCCAGAGACCAGTGGACATGATAATACGGAAAGAAGGAAAAATAAAGGACAAAAAGGTACATATGGACGGGTCACGGGATTATGATAACGGGTAAACACGTCAGCAGACACGTTATATGAGAAGACGTAATAAATAAGGGAAAAAGATGTTTGTTGTATAAACAACATGAAGCGTACTATAAAGAAAAATAAAATTAAAATGAGGACAAAAAAAATACGAATAATAGGCCAACAGGTTAAAATAAATAAATGATACGAGAACAAAAAAAAAAAAGAAAAAAACTAATCAGGAAATCTAAGAAAAAAGAAGCTAAAATAATGAGAACAGAATTAAATAAAAAACATGGAAGCGGAAATCACAAGCAGCAAATAAACTGCAGCAGAAGAAGCTAAAGGAAATGTAAGAAAGAACAGATTTAGAAAATAATGGGAACGAGGTTAAATAAATAAATAACATGGAAGCGGAAAATCACAAGCTAAGCAAAAGAAACTAAAAAAGAAAGTGTAAGAAGAGACAGGTTTAGAAAAATAAAATGTACCTTTTCAATGATTCTACCTGTTCAGTAATTATTCCTGTTATGGTGAACGCTCCCATCTCCCGCTAGTTTTTCTAAATCGCGATTTTCGACAAGTTCATTTTTGACCACTTTTAACCATTTTTGGTCCGTCATAGCGTCTGAATGAAGCATCACTGAGGTAAGTTTTTAAGTCAAACGTTTAGATATGGCCAAATTCTAGATAGTGTTTTTTCATTTTTTTAAATTAGGGCCTAGAACTTTTTTCATCACCCATGATTCAAAAATTTGAACACGGGTCTCACGTTTTTACTAATTTTTTGCCTATATTTTAAAAACTAAGCAAAATTTTGAAAAAATAAAAAAACACTTTCTAGATTTATTTATCCAAATTAATAAAATTCATGTTTTACAGTTTTTGATTTTCAAATAAATTTTTTATGGCGGACCAAAAAATGTTGGTCAAAAAAGCTTTCTTGGATTTTTTCGAAAATTGTACTTTTTGACCAAAAACTGACATTTTAAATGGATTTATGAGCTCATTTCCTTTCAAAAAATGTATACTTTTATATACTTTACATAAATAGATTTCGAGTTATGAGGTGATAATGGATAATTAGTGATCCTGTGTGCCACCTTAAGCGAGTTGCCGCTGCCGTTTCCATGATTTTTGCCACAGCTTTTATGTTCGACACTGGCCGATAGTTCTGTAATGTATTTGCGTCCAATGTTGGTTTCTTTATTATTGGAGAAATAATCGCCTGTTTAAGGTAGCTGTGTACTCTCAGACATGCATGTAGTAAAAGTGCAATAACTTTGTAATTATTCGCATAAGACATATAAAAGTATACATTTTATAAAGGCAAGACATCAATGAATCTTAATATAAATATAGATTTGGTGTAAAAACAACAGTTATGAAGAAAATCACAAAAAAGTAAGTTTTTGGCAATATTTGTTTGGTACATCATAACAAAAAAACACTCTTTCCAAAATATTTTATTTTGTTTTTATCTCAATCTTGAGGCTCCATTCCAAAAACGTTTTTTTTAGTTTTTGATATTGGCCTTATTTTTGAGATATTGACCATATAAGGCATCAAAATGAACTTTTTAAATTCATAAACGCCTATTTGCACAAAATGATGCCTAAAATCGGAAATAGACCAAAATATAAAAAAATGAGAAAACCGTTTCTTAAGTCGATCATGCTTTTTATGATGATCATATGTGCTTACCTATAGATGCTGTATTTATTGAGTTATCGTGTACCTAAATCGTCGTTTTACCGAGAAAATGAACATTGAAATAATGTCCGTTGAAGTTTAAAGTGGTCACATTTTGCACTTTCATCAAATCTCACAGGAGAATGCGGCAGTTTCCGTTTTTCTACCTTACATTACATGAACATCGGGTAAATCCACGGCCCCTTGAGAAGTTTGAGCGAAATCCATTCATAACTTGATATTTAAATCGGGAGAAAGAACTTTAAAAAACCCACATTTTATCAGCTAAAACGGAGCCATTTGACCACTAGGTTTTTGTGAAATCAGCGCTTCCGTGGTGTTTCCATAAGATGCGCCACGCGCATGCAGATAAGCGTCGCGTGTGCGTAGCGTTTGTGCGTTAACAAATTGCGTGATACGCGACGCGATGCGTTGTTTCGCGCGTGTACCCTGCTGATACAACAAATATTTTCTTTCCTTTTCAATTTCAAGCACGAGTGGAATAGTGAAATAAAATCCTTAAAATATTGCAGTTGGAGTTTACAAATCTGGATTTTCATTCCTTGTATTTATAAAAAACATAACAAAGTACAAACATATCAAAAAACTCAATTTCGCGAAAAGAAACAATGTCTAGAGTACACAGCCACGTTAAGGGAAGTCGGAAACACTCCAGCCGTAAAAGACACATTAATCATATTAGTCAGAACCGGAATGAAGAGAGTTGAGTTCTCCTTAAGAAGCCAAGTCGGTATTTGATCAAGAAGGCACGACTTATTTGACAGTTTTTTAATAAGATCAGCCACTTCGTCACAATTCATTGATCTCAGCTCCAAAAGGTCACAACTGTTAGCTTCCAAGGGGACATCAATCTCCTCATTGTGGTTCATATACCTGTACTTAATCTGGAAGCATCCAGTTTCATAGGGATCAGGTGGATGGCCAAAGCAAATGACAGGAATCTTTGGTGCCAACTTGGGGATGCTTTCGCCCTGCAGTGGGCTGAATACGACTGATGATGATGATGATGATGATGATGATGACATATGTGAAGGATTCCAATTGTTAAACAAACAGGTAGATTAAACCGGATTATATCAAATGAGCATAAACTTCCTCACATTCTAGTATAAAATTTCAGGGGCAAACCATTCATTTTTATTGGATTTCAAACATAAAAATAAACAAAGTAAAAGTTTTTAGATGTTTTTTATGTTTTTTTACTGGTAGGCTCCTGGGATGGCCAGTGAGACTGAGAGCTACAATAACCATTATAAGGATGAATGGTGAATGCACACAGAATTCGGTGTACCGTGTAATCCCTCACTACTTCACATTGTTGGATATCAAATTTTGCATTTGTTCGTGTGTGATCAACTATCAAGCAATTTGATTGGGAAGTACATACAACATCATGCGTGGAGCCAGCACACAGTGTCATCGCCCCGATATCTTCATGGCAGAAATCGCCATGGTAGGTTGAATCCACAGCCACACATGGCCATTTTGTTCCGACCTGGTTAATAGTTGTGAGACGCATAATGGGCCGAGTGACACCCGACTAAGGCTATTGACAATAGCCTCTGTATGGTCAGTGAGCATGGTATACGACATGAGGTCATCTGCTTTTAGACTGCCTCCACGAGTGGCCTACGCTGCGCTATAGTTCGGCACATATAAAATCAGCATTTTTGTCAGTTTTTGGGCTCAATAAGCACAGTTCTTTCTCAATACACAAGCTAATGACTATCATATCCTTTCAACACATATATTCAAGTGCAAGCACAAAAATATGGCTTCTTTAGAATAAAAAAATTACGGGAGATATTCATTATTTTCTACCCCGGTATACAAAGATTTATCGTCCGAATATCAAATCGTGCATAGCATATTCACATATGTATCGATCCCGGGTATTGATTTTAGTGTCTCTGCTGTACAATGTAATTATTAACCAGGCAATGTCGGTGTGCAGCAGTCATGAATTGTGCCCAAGGGCGGCGGAACCGGGGGGCCAGGGGGGCCAGTGGCCCCTCCACTTTTTTGACTGGGGGGACCTCCCCACTTTTAACCCATAATGTGCTGTGTGTAACATGTCTGGGTGAACATAAATAATCAAATCTCTATTCTAGACCTTAACATGCTTAAAGAAAGTGTAAAAATTATGCACAAAATGGCTTCAATTGGACCTTCATTTTGCAAAATTTTCCAACTCCCCTGTATTAGGACACCCAACACTAAAAGCAATAATTTATACAATTATAGTGAAAACTTATCCACGAATGGCTTCAATTTGGGCCTTCATTTAACCCATTTTCGGATTTTTCAAACTAAAATTGTACACAATAATAGTGCCAGAATGGTCCACCAAATGGCTTAAATTGGGCCTTCATTTTGCACAAGTTTCTCACTTATGAGGGGGGGCACATCCCCTCAGACACCCCTAAATCGAGCAAAGCCTTGACGATGAGCGCTTTCAGCGGCCATTATTTTGATTTTACATCACCCTGACTGGCCCCCACACTTTAAAAATCGTTCCGCCGCCCCTGATTGTGCCTTAAATAACCTTTTATCAACTTGTATTGATATGATTGTCATATTACCTTTATACTGTATATTTTAGACATGTCCAGTGATCCTGGAGATGATAGCATGATGTATATCTCCTTGGTATTATTCCCTGGCATTATTAGTTCTTCTGTTGCCTTAAATATACCTGTAGCATCACCATAATCATATGTGAATTCCCCATCAAATGGCTGAAATAGAGCAACATAAATAAAATATGTTACCAAAATAATACACCTTACAAAATGTTGTTTTACACCAAGACCAAACAAAATTAATCCTTTTACTCAAAGCTCTTCTGATGTTAAAAATCTAATGCGGTCATTTTTTCAACCGGGGATAAAACTCAATCGGAATGGTTCAAACAGCCATAGGCTTGACTGTGTATAGCATGCAGCCATGTGTAACAACAACCAGTAGCAAAATTCAAATTTGAGTGTTTCATGGTCACCGTCTTTCGTGGTTGGTAAATGTTATGTAATGAATTGTACTTTGAGAGGTGGATTGTACACTCAGCTTTAATCCACATTTCCAAACACCCAATTTGCAAACCTTAAAGCCTTAAAGGGGCATTTCGTGATCCACAGCCTCATCCCCCCACTTTTCTCAAAAAAAGTTGAGATTTTTATATCGCTGGAAACCTCTGGCTACATAATGTTTATGTACAAAATTTCTCTTGCAGATTAATTAGTTTAGCTAAGATATCGTGAAATTTGAATTTCGTTCTGGTGCACCAGAACAAAATTACAACGCATTGTCTATGGAGCAGTGTAATACACATAATCATGCATAACTCACAAGCATAAAATCGGAATCAACTGAAATTTTGGGAATAGGCTTTTTTCGTGGATATGTACTGAAACATGTCATAAAAAGAGGATGCTAGGATCACGAAATCCTCCTTTAATGTACGATTTTCATCAAATTTTAATTTTTTTATTCTTCATTCAAAATGTTGAAATAATATTAGTAATAACTGCTGGGAAGGGTTGCTATCCATTTTAAGTTGAAATAACAAGGTAAAGTGAAAGAAACCCCACTGGTTATTTTGGCCATTTGACATGCAGTTCTATGGGAGGATATATTATCATAATTTTTAAATTATAATAATATGTCGAACTTTGCTCTGTTGACCTACTAAGACACCATAAATTTGGCTGATTCCATTTAGGTGCAAGTTGGGACATGTGTAAACATTACAAATATGCAAAAAAATCAGGTTTGAAAAAAATTAACCAATTTCATATTATAAGATTGTACATTATGGCTTTAAAATGATGTAGATATATAATTATAATGCATGCGTAGTGGGCAGGAAATTAAGTTTCTGTACTCCTTTCCGAAGCCTTTGAAGAGCGTTTATTTAAAAGGGGCCCCCAAGAATGTGCGGCAAAAATTATTTGCCCCCCCCCCCCTTTGACCTGCCAAAAATTGCATCCCCCCCTTAGGCATACTATATAATTGTTAAGAAAACAAAAATTGGGCCACTTTTCCACATTGGCTCCCACAGGTCATTTAGTGAGAGGGCTGCTTTATAAGAGAAAAATTGGGTGACTTCCGATGATTTGAAACACGATTCTGACTAAAACATTTTGGCAACCCTGAGTCTGGATCTCCAAAAAGAACATTCACACTTTTCCAGTAGTCATGCTGAAACAAATAAATATGCCTGGATACTAGACTACAGGCTGTGATTCTCAGACAGATTGTTGCATTGTAGTGTATTGTGACTGTTTACTCAGTGTTTAGCACGCAGGGACTTTTCAGTGCTTTTGAAACTAATTAACTTAGTTTGACACCCTTAACGTAAACAAAAACAAATCAGTTTTATTGGGGTGTGGACAACGCAATTATTCACATCACAAAAACCATTTCCCAAATTAATTGTAGACAGTAAAAGTTTGTAGTGTTACAAATTCGCCAAATTACTAAATGCTGATTTGGACAATATCATCATCATTTCTACATTATATTCAGGGTTCACATGATTTAAATCAAAAATCATGATTTAAATCACAATTTAAATCATGATTTAAATCAAATCGGTTTTTTTAATCACTGATTTAAATCAACTTTTTCAATATTTACTATTTTTGATCAATTTAAGTTAATTTCTTTCTTAAATTAACTGTTTTACTAGGCACTTCAGTCCTATTATGACCTTGGGGGAAAAAGCTACTCCATTGACCACAGCACTGAGCAGTGTAGCTCAGTGTTGCCATAAAACCAGTACTGCATTCATTATTTTAGCTAAACAGGTCAGCTCTGGGGAGAAATGTTACTTTTAGTCATTGATTTTATGAGAGAGGGAATAACAAGCTTTACTGAGATATTTGATATTTGGAAATCGGATATTAGGATCCAAAGATATTACCAGATCCAAATTTGCACCGGAATTTTATAAATGAAAGCTTTGCAGTATAAATAAATATCATTGTTAGTATATAGTTTAATATTTAAATACCAAAAATTGAAGACAATTCATCAGAGGATAGCTCTCCAATTGAAAGAAACTTCTTTTTTGCAGTGTACTTTGGGCCCAAAGCATGACCAGTGTTGCCAATTTGCATTTTTATTTTCTTAATAAATGCATATTAATGTAATTTCATGCTTTTAATTTTGTTTTCTGTCTAAATCCAGTTTGAATTTTGAAAGAAAATGGTAGAAATGATAAGAAATATCTAAATGGCGAATTCTCGTCAAATTTACAGTAATAATAACGTTTTCAATCCCATCAATTGAAAACCAATTTAACCCCTGCAGAATAAATGCTGTGGTCCCCGTTGGTAAGGCCTATTGTGTGAATTTGTGTACTGTTGCCAAGTCACGTGGTACACAGGCGATGTTTTGCATTCCGATCATTTCTTGTTTCGTCATTATTTTGTCAGATTCAACAAGACTAGGTTGTGTTTAAAAAATTTTCTTTCGGAAGTTTTTTAGTTTGCATATTTTACAATTTATCGTTCATAAGTAGTAATCCCAGTAGCTTTATATATTAATTTGGAAGTGTATTTACAACAATATTTCGTGGCGTGGACCGTGTTTTCATTGATGGTTTTCGTCGGAAAAATACAACAAAATATGTGCGGCGGTTTGGAATTTCAAGAACTTTGAGTGGAACATTGGGAGAAAAGGAGCCTATAGGCCTACCACCAGCTGGATTGAATTTTATGTCTATTTGCGCTATCACCGAGAGCATCTCGCCAGGTGCATGGCTGATAATTCATCAGTTATGAAAGTACAAGTGCGATCATAGGCTAATGATATAGTCCAGTTTGGTTCCCTTACGATTCCAAAGTCTTTTTTTACATGAAACGGAAAATCGTTGTTGAATTTACGCACGAACCAACTAGCTGCAGCAATCAAGTAAAGTCGTCAATATTATCATAGTGATGGTACTGCGGCAAGTGGAAATTGTGACATTGTCTGGGATTCTCTTAAATATTTTTATATAATAATACAAATAGTTGGACAAAACTAACCCGAGTGATGATAGAGAGCGAAGTTGCTGGTATTTTAAATGCGGAATGTGGCAATTTTACGTGAACGGGTCACCCAGCGTCGGGCGTTATCCGGCAGCGGTGTTGAGAGCAGTCAAGATGATGAGTTGATTCGGTGAGAAATTTGCTTTTATAATCAATCCCGGGTTTTAGTAGCAGGCCTAGGCCTAAAGGTAGAACACATTTGTAAAAAATGGGCATTGGAAGTATAAATAACATTGGGTCGAGTGCGATTTATTTTATATTCACTTGACACGGTTTTTAAGTTTTTCAAACTGTGATATTCACACAAGCAGAACGCAAAACCAGGTTGCCAAAAAATTTATGCTTGAAGTGCTGGCCAAATAATCAAAAAGTCTCCAAAAATGTTTTAATTTGGTTTAACTTTATGGGAGCCAAATGTTAAAAAGTCGCAAAAATTTTCCTTAGGCCTAATCATTGGTTTTTTGAGGCCAGGAAATTGTCAAAAGTCGCAAAAAAATAAAATAATAATAAATAAATAAAAATCGAAATTCGCCCATTTGGGCTACCAAATCGCGGGTTTGGCAATACTAAATGGCGGTCTCGATGATTGCGTAAATTGTTTACCGTCAATCAGTCCTGGGGATTTTGCAAATAGCCAATTTCTGTGGCCTGCTATCAACAGATTATTGATCAACCCATTTACGAGAAATTACATAAGCTATTTATTAATGATATGACGTCATTCGAACATGTATCACATATAAAACAAAGATATTTACATTGTTGAAATTGCGATATCAAGTTGTGTCCGAAACGAAAGGGAACGAAATTTGAGTGCCAATAAGGAGCAGTTATGATTAAAATGTTTATCACATCCAGTGTTGCCAAAACTTTTCAGCGTCAAGGCGCGGCGCATTGACTCGCTAGGCCGCGGTAAAGGATTCTCAAGTAGCCCAATTTTTTAAGCTTCCAAAAAAGCGCCCAATACTGGATATTTGGGCGGATTTACCCGAATTTAGAACGCAAAACACCCAATTGGGCGGAAAAGCACTTGACTTTGAAACTTCCGGTACTTACTGAGAAGTTACTGACCGATCAATAAATGGTCACAAAAGCCATTGTAATTTCAATTTGGAGCTTCAAAGACTCAAAACCTTTATAAATCGGCTAAATTGAAAGGAAAATACATCAAATTAGTGCCGCGGCCTGAGACTGGCAAAAGTAGCCCAATTTTAGACAAGTAGCGGCATGCTTTTTTGAGTAGCGGCAAGTGATCGCCAAGTAGCCCAATTGTGCGCCTAAGGCGCGGCGTTGGCATCACTGATTTAGCGAGATGTGCTGTGACTCCTGCTTTGCATAATATGCCCCTGCTTTGTCCAATCGTGGGACAGGAGTCATTCACAGGCCGTGCTTTTGGGGCGTTGGCGTATTTTCGGTAATTAGTGTTGGGAAAATTTACAAGCAGTTTGTATTCCCATCCGAAGTGGAAAATAATAATAAAATAACATAAAATCTAGCCAAGATATGGCCAAGAGATCCAAGCCGGTTAAGCGAGTGCCATGGTGCCGTGTTTAATTACCGCTCTACCATTGCTTAAGCACATGATCAGAAGAATCGGGAATCACCGTCACAAAACTTGGCGACTGGTGGCAGGTAATTTTCGCAGTCTCCTACGTCGAAGTTCACTTGTAGCGAAGAAGAGTGAACCATGTGTACTATTTATGATGTCTTTAAAGGTCACGACGTTCGCATCAACTTCCGGCTGCTTCCGGTTACAAATTTCAACTGATTGCATGCGAGCCACTGTGGTGCGAGCTGATCTTTTGATTATAATTCATTAAAAAGTAAACAAAGGCACGCCAGAATGGTGCAGAATTGTTCTGCTCCATTAGAGACTAAACGACATGGAACATCAAGTCCACAAATTAAGTTTTCAGCGGTAAGTTTAAGCTTTAAGGGCCAGTCCGGCACGGTCACAGTCATGCAGTGGCAGTCAACTGAGTCTGTATGTATACTCAGTACATGAGTATACTGATACTCTGTACTGTGCCGAATTGCCGACTATTTACTGCATGTACTGCACTGTGCCTCACTCGAGAACTCCAGCTTTGAATTTGCACACAATCATGACACGCATTCGAGGCTATATAGTCTGTATATCTACCTCGGCCGGCAAAAGGTTTGACTTTGAAGTCATGGAAGTTCAGCGTGAGCGTGCTGCGTTAGTACAACAAGTCATACCTATAGTAAGAATTCCAATTGAATGAGCGCAGCTTTTAACAGCTGCACTCGATCAACCGCGATCGTATATTGCGTATTTCAAACTATAACGCGAACGCACGACCTTGGATACAATGCTATCCAATCACGAGTGCGTTGGCATGGTTGGATTCACTTCCGCGTTACTCACGCACAGTCGCCCACGCTGGCGTGCATCGCGCAAAAAAAAAAAAAATCGTCACGCTATCGAAAGCTGCGTTCATTCAATTGGAATTCCCACTATAGAATATTTTGGAATAATTTGAATTTGATCCTTTCTAGGTATGACTGATTGTACCGTAAAATTTGCGTCAATTCCCAATGTCATGATATATGCGCCACGTTTTGTAGGCTCTGATTGCCGATTCATTGTGGATTACATAGACAAGTACAACTGGTAACCAGCCAAAAGCTGGTACTGTGCAGAGCCGGTCTGCTATTCAATTGCGTGGTGCATTGGGTGACATGTATTTTCTACATCATTTGCCTATAATGATCCACCCAAAAATAAAAATCATCATATCCCTGTACTATAGCGTTGGCTTAGCGTGGTTTCTTGCGTGTACATTTCTGCGGCACATTGATTACACACGTAAAAGTATAATGTACACGCACTGCAAGTAACGCTGTAAATGAAGAACACGATGAACTTCAAAGCTAGTGCCGGTGACTCGAGTTGGATATATAGAGTATGTTGCTATCGTTTTTCAGTCAGACATCGTTGACATTTTTATTCTGTTAATGTTGAAATTTGGATTAAAGTTATTTTGATCCGTCAACTGTACGGTATCTTTTAAAATTTGCCTATTCATGTATTTTGAACAAGCAACATTTTTGATGCGATCGCCCATCGCCATCAGCTGTGTTCTGAACTTCCATTGCTATTCGGTGTCATGCTTCAGCAAATCCGACTAGATTTTAAATGCAAAGGTCTCTAACCTCAAATGTGAAGCTATCGGTGAGCAAATTTCGTGGCTAGGCTTATCGAGCAAGGCTCGCATGATATGTCGGCATACTTATTTTTATGTGCTATGAAGTCAGTGCATTGATCGATTATCATAAATAATGATTTAAATCGATTGCTTTGTTCAGTGGCGTAGCTTCATAGGAGCATGGGGGCAATCGATCTGACCCAATCGATCTGAAAATTAAAAAAATCCCATAGGAAAATTGCCGGAAAACGGCTTGTGCCCCCCAATCATGGTGAATGTGATGACCCACGCTACACCACTGGCTTGGCTTAGATTTAGAAGTACAACAATGTATTATCATTTTCTTCAAGAACGGGCTGTTGTTGACTTGGTAAACTTGTTTGGAACAAAATTACTTACAATTTTGATTTTAATTAGGCCTACTCATTTCCATATTTTTTCGGTCATCTTTTGAACATTGCATTTAGCATGTACCGTACTTGCAATCTAGCTCTGTACATGACTACAGTGACTGTCCACATAGAAGTACAAACCAAATTTGTGGCACCTGGGGTCGATGCTTTGCAAAACGTGACGCGTGGTGCGCTCGGCAAGTACAAATCGCGCAACAGTTGGCGCGCCAAAGAAGCAGGCGCATTGCACTGAAGAATATATTCTCATACCTGCAGTTGCCGAAGTCTATTTACTTTGTACTTCTAAGTGGACAGACTGTACATGTGGGCGCGGACATCCGGGTGCTTAGCAACAAATTAAGCTAAATTCTCTAGTAACAAGTGAGTCAAAATAAAAATATTCCATGCACGCATTCAGCGTAGGTATCACACACATGATGCGCAGTAGTCGACACAATGTGCAGTAGTTTTTTTAAATTGATTTGTGCATATCATTTTCACAAGGATTTGATTCTTTTCACCGGCATAACTTAATCGCCCCTGGCTATATACATGTACATGTACTGTAGACCTATTTTATTGTAAATGCAGATGGTCATGCAAGGCCTAAACAATCAGCTTGCATAAATTAATTATGCTACAGCTATACTATAACTAGGCCTATACCTTTGGTCTACCTCAACTTTGGTATTGATGTCAATTTATTTTTGTGGTGGTGCATGTCTATGCTCTTCTCTTTGTCAGGCTGATATCATACCGGGGCAAAAAGCACAATTATTGTAAAACCAGCGTGCACATGTGTAGATTTTCGCCATTTATTGCTGCTATTACCGACCATGTGAGCAACTTGGTAAGCTTACTACACAAGATAGCATGGAAATATCGAATTTTGAAACATCTTGATTGAAAAAAAGTGGTGGGGAATTATTTGAGGGGGGACTATTTGACGAAATACGGTATGTCACTATACTATGATCAGCCCTCGAATTATCAGGTATCAGGAGCAGGACTGGAATGATTCTTGGGCCAGGTCCAAGCATATTTAACTGCAAGGCTCATTCATCCATTATTTATTTGTATTTTTATACACACCACCATGTTTAACAAGCGAGATTGAAATTGAATGCCAGTTGATGCTTGGAAAGCCATTATAAACATTTGAAAATGTGTTGCAAGTATGAAATAGGCATGGTGGAATATGTACAAATTATTATCTATTTTTAAATAGGCACTTCATGTACTACTGAATTTTTTTTTATGGAATAGTATTCTACTATCATTACCAGTTGAGTTTTTGTACCGTCTGCTGTGTATTTTAGGTGTAAAAACCCAAAATTGATATTCAGGTTTTTAAACTCATCACAGTTGATCATGCATTTATAATTATATTTAATTATAACAATGCAGTGTACTTCCATCATGTGTTTAATATTTAATCTCCTGTTAATTTCATGAATACAGGTAACTTAGTATCATCAACGCCAGGTGCAGAATCCTCAAATTAATGGCACAATCTTGATCAAGCAACATGATGACAGTTGTATATATATTGCATCTCAGCTGGGCTTTTGAGAATGAACAGCTGCAGGGACTTCTCAGAGATTCTGGCTATGCTTTAAAACTTTGAATGATGACATTTAAGCACAGAAGCAGAGGAAGAATACAATGTAACAGGTAATTTATTTATTTATGATTTTTTTGAAAGGGAGCATGCAGGCATGACAGTTGTGTTCACATTGTTCGACGTACACCCAGCAGAACTGGTGTAAGTTTGAACCTTTGTTGATTTTGTTGAATTTTCATCAATGTTAGCATAAGTTTACACTGGGTGTAACTCAAAATGTGAACACAACTGTATTTGACTGTTTTAGAATAGGCCTCGATGAGGACTTATTTGCTATGTTAACCCCCCCAAGCGGTACCTCCAACTCCTTAGCATCACCCACTATATTTAACTGTTTTAGAACCACCTTGTTTGTTACAAGTACTGGCAACATGTTGCAAAAAGATGGCCATGAATAGTCATTGAAAAAATTGAACAACTTTTTTAGGGGTATAAAACTTGGGGGGTTTTCAGCAGTGAGTCGTTGTGAGTCCAGACCCTCTTTTGTGGGCTCCAAACCATGCAATACATTCATATGTATGTCACTGCCTTTTTTGTTGTTCCTTATAGGTGTAGCTGAGATAGGTCAGTATTTGAAGTTATGGGAAGCTAGTTGTGAATCAGAAAATGCACTACTTGATGGTCAACTTGTTTGTGCATTTTTGGTTATTCCTTCATGTAATTTTACACAAAATTAGGGTTAGGGTTAGAGTTAGGGTTAGTTTAGGGTTAGGATTAGGGTTAGGGTTAGCATTAGGGTTATGATTAGGATTAGGCTTAGGGTTAGGATTAGGGTTAGAGTTAGGATTAGATTACACGAAATAATTACATGAATGTTTTAACTGAAAATTTGAAAAAAAATCAATACATTCTGCACATAGATTATAATTTTCTCTCTTGATCTCTTTCTCTCTCACTGTTTTTCAGAGCTCATAGATCTACCCGGATATCCATCTAAGTTCTGATTGAACACCCGAATGGCCAGCTCAAGAGCAAGTTCCCCTGCTATGATGGTACGGAGAAGTCCTGTGATGCATTGTTGTTTGCTGCATTCTTTTCAACATCAGCCAGGATGACTTAAAATGCAGAGCCTTTTGATCATGTTGGCCATCAATGATTTGGAAGGAAGCTTCTGATGCTGATGAAGTAGACCTGTCCAGTGCTGATGTCACAGACACGGACCCTCCCTAGCACTAACCAATTGCCCTACCCCAGTCCAGGAACTGAGCCAGTGTTATTGGGAAAAACAGTGGAAACTCAAAATCTGTCAACCTCGGAATTTCATAGACTTTTGATGTTTTCATGTGAGCTAGCTTTTGTGGGATGGATGCATGTGAAATGGATCCTGTTGGAATTACTCCCAATTCCATAAAAATACAGCACTAATCCTAATCCAGTGGCATAGCCAGAATTTTAGTGGGGGCAAAGCCCAATTTTTGACCACATTTGTCAATTTTATGTTTTTAGTCATTTTATTGTCATTTTACTCTTTGCCATCCCCAAGATATTCCTGAAAAATGTCTGTGGATTTGGCTCACCTCACAGAAATTCTAATATTTATTTCATTATTTTATTTTTATTGTATTTTATTGTGTGGGGGACACACACACATATGTGGGGCTTATGTTATCATCCAGATGGTTGCCTGTCTGGTTGTTTGGCTGTCTGGGTGGAAGCAAATTCATAAATCCACTGTGCAGCTTCAGCGCAATAACCGATCAACTTCAAACTCTAGTTCAGGTTTTCGGGCACCATTTCGTGCTCAATTTTTGGACAAAGGTGCCAGTCGGGTAAACCTTAACCATAAGAGTCTCGTCTTTCTGATTAACCCGGCTGGCATTTCTAAAAAGTGATGTGAGCTGAATTATTTGGGTTGAAAGTGCAGTTTTTGTGATTTTTTTCCCTTTTTTTACCGAAAATGCCAATTACTAAAACAGATATAACTTTGAAAGTAAATATGGTATGAACTTCATATTTGCTGTGGAGAATACATGTCACATGTGTATTAAATATTTGTTGACAAACAATTTTGTCTTTATATCTTCATGCAATATTTTGGGTGAAATGCATTAGGGAACAAACCAAAAGATTGATGACGTCCTATAAACAAAACTAGTTTCGTTTAGGGGGGAGGGGGTAAAAATACTCGATTACGTTTGTATAAAAACATCGGTGTGAAGAATGTGTCATTATTATTATTATGTCGAAATTTTCAACATTTCATTATTACGTTTCTGGCAGGGAGGGAGGGGGTCGGCTGAGAAACGAAACTAGTTACGTTTATAGGACGTCATCGATCTTTTGGTTTGTGCCCTTATTTTGATGATTTTGTTCAATTTTGACCAAAAAAAGTTAATTTTACATTGTAAAAAATAAATTTTTTTTTTAAAATGTAAAATATTTGAAATAAAAAAGTATACCAAAGCAGTGATATGAATGTGCACATCAAAAAAGTCAATCATAAGAGCTTCCTGAAACCAGAGGTTTTTTACCAAGGTGACCTCTTGAAAATCGAAGATCAACATAAAATGATCGTTTTTTGACAGTTTTGCCACCAAAATCGACTGAAAATGGCGAGAAATATGGTTGCTATGATAACTGACCAACCCGTGACTCCTGCAACTATCCTAAAATTGTGGTACTAGTTCATATAAATAATATTAGTTGCAATAAAAACTTGTGTATAGCAAGTAAACAATAAAAATTTTGAAAAAAATTACCATTTTTTAGCACAAAATTGCATTTTTTAAGCCAAAAACAAGCATTTTATGCTTACCTATGATTTTCAAGAGGTCATAGGTCAAAAACCTTCCTTTTTAGGAAGTTGCCATAATTCACTTCTTTGATGTGCACATTCATATCAATACATTGGTATACTTTTTATTTCCAATATCTTAAATTTTAGTTTTTTTTCATGTAAAATTCACCTGTTTTGGTCAAAATTAAACAAAATCACCGAACTAATGCATTTTCCCTCAATGTGTGATCGTGATAGTTCCACTAATGTAGCAAAAGAAAATCCCAAACCCATAGGACCCTGTAAAATATTTTGTTGGAGCTGATTATACACAGTATATTGTGGTATCTACTGAAGATAGGTAAATGTTCACTGAAGGGGCATGGAAACTGTTGATCATGCAGTGTAAAGTACTATCAATCGAATCGACCTGTCTGATATATAATATATTCTCTTCTCTATTAGAGTGCCAGTTTGTCTGAGCTTCACTTCTTTACAAAGTTTATTTATTAAATAATATAAGAAATAAGTTGCTGAACAAGAATCTGGTTTTTGGTGTGAATTGATTTAGCCTCATACATGTAGATATTAAAGGCGACAAAAAAAACCTTGTTCTACGGGCGGACATACCTTTTAAAGTTGGGCCTAAAAATCAACAAAATCTGTAATATTTTGCAATTTGGGGAAATACAAAAATACAATTTTTCCTGATATATTCGGCATTCATTTCATCATTTGTACAGGAAAAATTTGTTTCCCAAATTTTGGAAAATCAGGGTCGGTCGGGCAGGTAGAACAGGGGTTTCTTTTTACGTCACCTAAGGGTATAGCACTGTTTCCCTCCTTTTGCCAGCCATCACTAACCATGGCCAGAGAATTATCGGTCTTCGTTGCACAGCAGATATTTACCAAATTTCCCAAACCTCTGGCCTGTGACAAAAAATTTTGATATGAAAAGTGGAAATTTCACGCAGTATGTAATTTTGTGTGCTTTGCCAATTATCAACTCTGGTTCTTTAAATTTGTGAGTATTTTCACAGTCCTAAACATGAAAGAATATAATTCTCAATTGAGCATTATTATTTTTGTGGTATCTGAGTTAAGCAGGAAAAGCATAATTAATATTCTGTGAAAATATCCACTTTTACAGTATTCATGTGTCCTGGGGGAGGGTAAAATTGAGCAAGAATTAATTTCTGGCACACAAAAAATATATGGGAGGCTATATTACAGGCTGCATCAAAGTGATTGATACACATTAGTTGTGACATTAGCCACATAGAATTCTCTTGAAATGTCAAAAAATTATATATTAATCCCCAAATTTAATATGTGATTTTGTGTTGCAGTCTTGTACATAATATTATATACTTGTACTGGAAACTGTTAGGTAACAATCATTTTGATACAGCCTTATAAGAAAAACCACTAAATACATCAAACAAAAGCACAGTTTCAAAACATAAGCAAATTTGGGGAGTCATTTTATTTATTGCATACACAACATTTTGACTTTTGCATACACAGTACACACAATTAACATCTTCAAAATAATTTTAATATCCCAGGCTTTGACCTATCTACATGAAGGTTACTTACTATTAGTTATGTGCCAGCGAGATACAATTATTCTAATTTTAGTACTCTCTAAATTCCAGGGACTTAAAATGACAAAACCTTGAAAAGACTTAAAATTCAAATTTAATGGATTTAAATTATACTCTAATAAAGATTTGAATTTCAAGTCTGTCAAAAGTTTTGTCATTTAACAAGTCTCTTAGACTTATTTTTAAATCCTAGGAATTTAGAGAGTAGTCTTGGTGTTTAGTTCATGTGGTATTAGGTCAAATATCAAATACCTCATTGCATAGTGGTCAAATTTTCAAAATGCACCGATTCAATCGTGTTTTGTCTCAAATTACTCCTCTCTACAACCGAAATTGGAAAATAATTTGTTTGAGAAATATTTATAATCTCAGAATCGGATGAAATCATGGGTCAAAGGTTATGCATATTCAGTACACATTTCTATATTGGACTTTGGCTACATTAACTCTCAAGGCCAAGGGGACAGAACAATACAAATTACACCAAAATTGTAACTTAAGTACATGTTTGACTTTAGATTTCTTCTGTTAAGGGGAGTAATATGACACCAGTTTCGATGAAATCTGACCATTTTTAAAATTTGACCTCTGTGCCAGTCAGTGATGTCAAAAATCCTGAAATGGCAAAAATATCCTGAAAATGTGCATTGCCTATACATTTTTACAGGATCACCCAAGTAAAATTTCCTGTAATCAGGAAATTTCCTGAAGACTAGCAACACTGAAAAAAGTTTTGACATTTGACCTATTTAACTTCTGAACTAAGCACTGTAGAAAAATATGACAATACAATTTTTTATTCCCCGTGATCATTGGTGATAAGAGGAACAATATGAGATACATTACAACATGATGGGACTGTTTTTCAGTTTTGGTCCCACTGTGACCTTCGACCCCTCGTGGATACCACAGGGGCATAGAAAACAAGGCGGTTCTCGAACCACAAGTCTCGCCTGCTTTCGCGTCCACCTGCCTTTGCGATTACTTTTGGTATTGGCCTGTTCAATATGAGCTTGATTGGACCAATATTGAAATTTGACCTTTGACACCTAAATTTTGGTGGTTCTCAGTTGGGCACAATTACCTGGCTGATGGTGACTGTACCAACAAAGTCTCATGCCCATTTGACAGTTTTTACTAATTTGACCACAGATGACCCTGAAATGACCTTCCAAAAATTTGGCTCTAAATGTTGACTGTACCCACCAAGTTTCATGGCCATATGAGTTTTTGGTAATTTGACCTCAGATGACCCCTGGGTGACCTCAAATGACCCTGAAATGACCTTCCAAAATTTGACTCTAAATGTTGACTGTACCCACCAAGTTTCATGCCCATACAACATTTTTTATTAATTTGACCTCAGATGACCCATGCATGACCTTAGATGACCCGAAATGACCTTCCAAAAATTTGGCTCTAGATGTTGACTGAACCCACCAAGTTTCATGCCCATGATACAACAGTTTGTAGTAATTTGACCTCAGGTGACCCCTGGGTGACCTTGGATGACCTCGGAATGACCTTTTGAAAATTTTGCTCTAAATGTTGACTGTACCCACCAAGTTTCATGCCCATACAAGTTTTTAGTAATTTGACCTCACATGACCCCTGGGATGACCCTGAAATTACCTTTAAAAATTTGACTATAAGGGACCATTCAAACACTTGTAAGGGGGCCTGATGCAAAAAAAATTCATTGCGAAAATTTTTTTGGGGGCCCCCCTTTTCAATTCAGACCTCAAAAATTTCAGGGCCCCCTTTTTGACATGAAAATTATGGGTCACCCCCATAGAAAAGCATATAAACTCAATTTTCCAGGAAAATTTGTGGTCATTTTTTTCAGGGCCCCCCCTTAGGAGAGTCAAAAATTTTCAGGGCCCCCTTTTTTGCATCAGGCCCCCCTTACAAGTGTTTGTGAATGCACGGTCCATAAATGTTGACTACCCACCAAGTTTCGTGCCCATACGACAGTTTTTAGTAATTTGACCTCGGATAACCCCTGGATGACCTTGGGTGACCTTGACCCACTAACCAATACAAACTTGTTTTTTCTGGGGTCAAGATGCACCCACCCACCAAGTTTGAAGAATGTGCGACACTTAGTCTCGGAGAAAATAGGTTTTTGCATTGTACGCATAAATTATGCTAATTAGGCACTTAATTACCATATTTTGTGCAGAAAACCGAATCAGGTCAAGATCCTCTGGTCATGCTACCCCCTACCAAGTTTCATCATCATAGCGCTTAGGGTTCTTACGGATCCCCAGATACAGCTCCAGAAGGCGAATTTCTTCAGATATCCTACCATATTTGTAAAAGCGTTCCGCATAAATTATGTAAATTAACAACTAAATACACATACTTTCCGCCGAAAAACTAATCATGCGATTAACAGGTGTGTATCATTTCTGTCACCAGGTTTACGTTACCCGACAGATCTTGAAGTAGTCTGTCCTAAACGCCGCTATCAATTTACGCTGATTTTCGCATAAATGATGCAAATTAGCTATGTTAATTTGCATATTTTTACCGAAAACATATGTTGCGGAGCAAACTCAGATGTCCTTCCTCTCACCTAGTAGCGTCCCCGTAGGTCTTACGGTTCCCTAGATACAGCTCGGACATACACACACACCCCCCCACATCCATCAATCCATCCACACGGACAGACAGAAATAGTGATTACTAAGTCCCATCCTGAAGTTCAGGCGATACAAAAATGGAACCAATCAACTGATGATAGGAGACAAATACACCACTAATCATGCAGTGTAAAGTACTATCTATTGAAAGTAACACTCAAATACTATACTGATTATGCAGTGCATAGTGCTATCTACTGAAGATAACAGATCCACTGATTACAGTGGATAGTGCTATCTACTGAAGATAACAGATCAAATTATTACAGTGCATAGTGCCATCTATTGAAGACAAGAAAATCATTACTTTAAACTCGCACAGCTGATCATACAGTGCATATTAGTGCCATCGACTGAAGATAACTGATTACAGTGCATAGTGCTATCTACTGAAGATAACTGATCTGCTGATTACAGTGTATAGTACTATCTACTGATAATTTAATAACTATCCATTCATGCATCAATGTGCAGTCGCTCTAATTGAATCAATTTCTATGGTGTATCTTGCATATTGAAGGTCTGAAGTGATTTTAAAAATCACTTCAGACCTTCAATATCTGAGACTAAAGTATTGATGTAATCTTTCCACATGACCAATGTTCATTGCCTACAGGCCTATACAGTAGCGAGTCATTAAAAAATAAAAATATTTTTCCAACTGACCAACCCACATAAAAGTCCCACTGGAGGGCAAGCAAACATTTTTTCTTGGCCTTATTCAGTGCATAGTGCCATCTACTGAAGATAACAGCTATATCATGTCTCGTCTCAAGTTTGAGAGGTGTTGCAAACTTGCAATTAGTGATGGGTCAAGCCCTTAGTTACCTTAATTTGACTGAGCTACCTCTTCCACAAGTTTTCAACCACGACACATAAAGTGTCATTCAGTATGTAAAGTCCATCTTAGTCCATCTTCAGATCTTTAAAGATAGTCTGATTAATGTCACTTACTACCAAAGGTGATTTAATTCAGCACAACTGATTTTTGCTGAATGCTGCTACGGTACTTTATAGAATTGTGTGACAAATGTGAAGGTTGAATAAACAACAAGAATATGTGCGCTCCATTCTAAAAGCATGTTTTTTTCCTGTAACGATGGCAGCTCTCATGAAGTACATTGTAGATTGATGTCCAGAGGTGAGTGAGGTCCCTTTTTCAAATCATCATGCCCCTGTGAAACAAGACAATAAGAACATGTTTAAAAAGCTTGAATTAAAAAAACAATTTGATGTATGATCAATATGTTATTTTATGCAATGCACTGATGGATTTGTTGCAAGTGTCACTGTATTCTGTGCCATGGGTCTAGGCTTTTCCTATACGGTATGTTTAAAATGTACTAAGCATTAATTCATTTATGCTCCAAAATGTTCCAAAGGTCAGATTTCTTGAAGGATTTACCCTACTGTTGTAAAAGTTCAAAATCATTTAATGAAAATTTGATGAGGAAATTTGATGTAGGACATGAAGGAAAATTTTTTGATTGATAATGTCATAAAACAGGTTTGCTTTTTTTGATCGGCTGCAATAATTTATTAGCACATCTGGAAAGTTAGTAAATTAGAGAGGAATAAAACTATATTTTTGAACCATGGTGATGCATGGCCATATGTATTTCTAATTTTGAGTATGTAACATATTTTGCCCCCAATTCATGATGCATGATAACAGTTGTGTTGTTGTCATGACTCTACTTACCGTCGCCGAGTACCCAACAACAGATCAATTGTGTCTTCAAAGACCCCAGTAACAGACTCTTCATAGATTTAATCAATCCATTTACATCTCCATACATTGATAAGCTGGGTCAACTGCAAATCAAACATACACAAAAAAAACATAATTAGCATAATCATTAATCAGTTATAAATATCAAATGAACAAAATTGAACAAAATCACCAAAATACCTAATTTCCTCCCTAATATTTCACCAAGATATAACGATTCAATTTTTTGATTAACAAATATTGAATGTACATACATGTGACATGTATTCTCCATAGCAAATAAAATTTCATACTTAGGTGACCTGATCGACAGTATCATCCCCCACTTTTTTCCTATCAAAATTGAGATTTTGGCATCAGAAGAAAGCTCATATTTTTCTCATAATCCCAGTGAAATTTTAGGCCAGAAATATATTCCGTTTAGATGTTATGAACGGAAAAGTGATAGCCTCATCCCCAATTGTGGTATACTACCAGCTACTACATGTACCACACAATGGGCTGTTGTGAAACACATTTGAACTGTTAACATCAAAACGGCTATTGCACTTTGCCTCAAAATTTGAAGTGGCCTCAATGCGAGGTACAAAACACAATATTTACGGAAAAATCTGATCAGTGATCACTTTCTACCTTTAATTTAGTTTCAAGGTAAATTATTTACAAATATCCCGGGTAAAATGTTAAAATCATAGTGTGTAGATAAATTTTAACACCATCAGAAGCTTTGTTCAAAAATCTCAATTTTGTGAAGAAAAATGGGAGACGAGACTGTCAATCGGGCAGGTCTTTTGCTTTGAGGAGAGCTGGCTTTTGGTGTGAGCTATAAATCACTCTTTTTACTTGCAACCAGGGAGCTGCTTTTCTCAGCTCGTAATGTACTCTTTGCACAGATCTGCCATCATTTTGGAAAAGTGCATAGCAGTTGATGGAAATTGCATCGCATTTTGCGATGCGATACCGTTGAATTCGATCGCTGGCTGTTAATCTTACCTGCCTCTAGTCTGACACGCCGCTAGTCTGACTACACAAATTCCCTTTACTCAGGGGTGTGTCGGTCCGAAAAATGAAAAACACTGTGCTAGTTTGAAAAAGCATGCGCAAAAGCAAATTCGAACTAGCGCAATGGTTTTCAGCCGGTTTTCAGTTTCAGACTAGCGCGGTATTTTTTAGATTTGGACTAGCGCAATGTCAGACTGAAGGAGTGTTTTCCAGATTCGGACTAGCGCAGTGGTTTTCAGTTTCGGACTAGCGCAGTGGTTTTCAGTTTCGGACTAGAGGCGTGTTGGACTGGCAGAGTGTATATGCTTATCTAGATTCGGACTAGCAGCATTGTCGGAGTAGCGGCATGTCGGACTAACGCCCTGCACCCATGTATTAGCGAAATGATTAATTAGCAAATATTTGAAAGTGTGGAGCATTTTTTATTGCAATGCAAATCCATGTTGTAAATTCAACGCTGGTACCAGAAGGCTTTTGCAAAGTGTACGCGGTGACACGCATAGGCACACACAGCACATACTTTGTGGGTAGAATATAGTTTTGAGATGACAGTGCGATCGGATATCGGCGAAAAGGCAAGACTTATTTGGTTTTTGTACGCAAAGCACAGTTCACGTAGGTGTATGTGCTGCACCCAGGCTGTGTATAAACTGTGTAGGCCATTCGGTATTAATGCGATTCTGTTACGAGCTGGTCAGATATCACTGTAATTTATTACAGGCCTACATGAACATCACTACCATGACTACCGGTACCAAACTTTAGGTGAATACATCAAGATTTTGGGACCGTTCCATGGGCGCAGTCGAGTGACACACATTTGATGGCTGTAAACCCTAGCTTGAATCGCCACTTTCATGACTTTCGTGTGCAATTATACAAACAAAGACTACCTAATTCCAATGAATTCACATGAATTCTACTGCCACTCACTGACTGCACTGCCGATACCAAAATTTAAAGAAGCAATTTTTGTTCCTTTTTTTCCCTCGCCCAGCCACTAAATCAACTGAAACGAACCTGACAATGACTCATCATAGGCTATTAACTGACACGATGACGATTTACTTCTGCTTCTGAATAGTTTATAAGCTTGAAGCTATTACATGTAGGCGAACTCATGTTCGGAATGCTAGCACTAATAAACATTAATGAACATGATAAACCATGTAAACAAATATAAACATGTAAAAAATAATAAGTTTTTATAAGCTTATCGACGTGAGATACTCACCGGCGGCGGCGTTGCATTGGCAGTGACGGTGGAGTTGCCATTCGATATTCATGCATTCTGCAATATTGTCTGCAGTTTTTTAGTGAAAGTTACAAGGGATATTGGTTTTAAATAATATGAAGTAGTATACAGGATAAAAAGTTTGAAGTGTCAATTGATCTCGCGCCATCTCCATCTGTTGAGCTGGTGGCTGGTAATTATGGCATCTGTTGCGCGTGCGCGATGACCTTACAGCCGCCATTCCGCCAGCTAGCTCGTCGAACTCTAACGCTTGAGGGCAGTCTAGATCTTTTAACGTCTGTGATCTTTTAACGTCTGTGAAGAGATCGTAAACAAGTGTTGGGCGATATGCAATATAGTAACATCGCTTGCGGTGCATTAGTGATGCGCGGTATATGATATCCTGATATTACAAGTGGGATATATTCGTGAATCATTTAGTCTGATTAAAGAATGTTAGTGGCTCTTGGAAAAGCTTGAATTACTGGAAGTCAAATTTTGGTTGGATTTTCATGAAAATTCCTGGAAAATTGTTTAAGCAATCGGTAAGGGTTAGGATATGTGAACAGATTTCCTTTCTGGCATAAAATACTAACATCGAAGGGCAGCATTATAATTTAACAATTTTGGAGGTCGTTTTTCGGACATATGCAAAGGTTGTTGGATTTTGGTCATTCAAGGCAATCGGTGAAGGTCAAAGTTAAGAGTCCTTCGTACGTAAATTACAGAAAATATTAACAGTGAGTAGCAGCCCTATAATTTAACAATTGGAAGATCGTTTTATGGGTTTTCTGACATATGCATAGGTGTTGGCATTTAAGGAATTCATAGAAGATGTATCATCAGGAAAGCAAAATTGTAGAGTCATCTGATGTAAAACAAGTTTGGTAGATCTTGGTGCGATTCCTTTTTACTTGCCCAAATTAACTTCGGCATAGTTTTTACTAGATTTGGTTTTACTCTACTTGGCAGCATCTTTGTGAAGCTCGCCTAGATAGTGGGAACAGAGCACACTGCCTTTCCACTTGGACCTTCTGGCATATTTAAAAAGTTGAAAAGTAAATAAAGAGGTAAATAAATAAACAAAATAAATGGAAAAATAATCATGTTCAAGATCAATTCAATTTTCAACTCCTTAGTATATAGTAAGGAAGTTTTATTAATAATCAGGCTTGTATATATGCAAAAGCCTTTGCTTGCACAATTTGCTTCCCTTTTCTGTTTTCTTCATTGCAGATTATATCCTGGGTAACAGGAGGGAATACGTGTTGTTTCAACTTGCTTGTCGTGAGACTGGAGATTTGTTTATGACCACAATAATATTTGACGGTGATCTCTTCATCAAGCATTTACCTATAATCATGATAATGGGTTTACTTCAGTTAGACATGGAGCCACGTAGCAGCTACATTGCAGCAATCAATGACTTATATTTGCACATTTTGAATTAACACTGAATGTTGCACGTTGCTTTTTATCTACAAACTACGTAAAATGGAAGAATCATGTCAAGTGCTTTGAAAAACATAAAATGGTGTACAATGGTAAGAATCACAAATCACATACAATTGTACGTCGTCGTTGTCTTGTGGGTCATAAGTAATATGACTGACCTGGTATTGTGATTGTAAGAGTGATGTTTCAACTCTGCCTGTCCAATCCAAGATGTTGCATGTTGAGCATTCACAAGGGACAGTCTATTTGGCTTTTGAATGTCATCTGACCAATAGACCTCTGTCCCCAAAGTCCTGCAGTTGCTGCAATCAATCTTCTGACATTCTGAACATTTGACAGGTATGTACACTTGTACAGCGTCATCAATTATACTTTCAGTTGTTAGGTTGTCAGATTGGTATAAGTTAATAAGCAAGGAACGTGTCAAGTTGCTGCTTCAGAAGCTCTGCTTCAGAAGCATGAATGTTTGTTTTTTGTTTTGTTTTGTATTGTTTTAAACGATCATCTTGTTCAGAACCATGAATTGCCCTATTGTATTTTATTTAATAAATATTTATTGAAAGCCGGTCTAGCATGTGGGATTTGATCGATTAAGTTTGTTAATACTAAGGAAGGAATCAACTCCAGGTTGGCATGGGATAGCCTAGGCAGGGGCCAAGTACTATGCCCTCAAATTTTTCTTGTTCAACAAAATTCAAAATCAAAAAATTGTGTTCAAGTTTTTTCGTGAGGTTGCGCAGCCGCCTAGTTATCACGTTGATTCAAGAAGTGTGTTGACCTATTGTATTATAGAATAGGCATGTTATCCTAGTTCTCTGTACACTTTTATAGCATGGCACACTTCTCGTTTGATGATAACAAACATGGTGCGGGGCTTAGATGTACCAGAAATATAAACAAGTGGCACACAAAATTAGTAGAGCAGAGTTATCGTGTCATTACCCACAGATATAGTTCATCCAGATATGCGTAATATTGACAAAACCACTATGGGTAGGGGATTACACTCACAGTCACCGTTTGGTCCCCTATATATCAGGCAAAAGAACATCCAGAGAGCTTCCCATATCCCCCAGGCTTAACTGATGAAAATTAAAGAATAAATAGAATATGTTTAAAAATCTGGGGGGGGGGGATTGGGAAGTTTATTTCTCATTCAGTTCTTGCATGATCCATTAACTTCTTTGGCAGAGATTTTCTAATTTGAAACATATATCTATTTAAGTATGGATAAGAAATGCACACAAATTAAAGTATGTAGACATTTTAGTATGGATCAAGTATCCAATTTAACCTGTCAGGGATTTCCCTATATATATGAATGTACGATTCCTGGAAACCATCTTACAGGAATATATATTATATATTTTGCATGCACAAATATTGTTAAAGGTTTCAGCACATATCATTTTATATTACTGGCTGTGCTCTTTGTTTTGGATATTTATAATCTCCCTTTTGTAGTTCACTGGGGATGTGATTTCAGATAGGTCATCTGGGGTGCTATATTAAATATTCCTTATTTTATATTTATATTTTCTATTAACAAGATATTATTCAGCTCCTCTGTAGGGGTCACGAGGGTGGTGACTTAAGATAGGTTTCATCTAGGTCCTCTAAAATATTCTTGTTTATTTTAAGATATTTATAAGCCCTTACTGTGTAGGTCACTGGGGTGGTGACTTTTGATAGTTCATCAGGGTCCTTTGTAAATCTAAATATCGTTTTGCTAATAAGTCCAGGTTTTGGGTGCTGATTCCTTATATGCATGCTATATATTTGTGTTACATACTTATTGCAAATAAATCATATACGTCTGTTGAACGTCTGACAAAGACGCAAATCATTGCTTCCAATTTCATTATTTTGTCTGGGGTTAATTATGCAAAATTAGCTAATTAAAACACTACTTAAAAAAATGTTGGAAAAGATTGAACATATTGATATATACTATGGCATGATAATTTGTTTATTAAATTAGAAAAAAAATAAACCTTTGAATTTTTCTATCAGTTTGATGGTGCCATTAGAAAATAAAGAAAATAAAAACTAGAGTCAACAGACGCTGAGTACAAGCCGCAATTTGACCTTTGACCCCTATAACTTGACCCCTGGGTCACGGATGGGGTCAACTGCTCTTACATTGTGCTTAGGATGTCATAAGAAATATTCCTGGTGAATTTCAGCTTAATCGGAACTTAAAAATGGATTGTGATTTTTTAAAATTTTTGATTGACCTTTTGACCCCCTTAATGACCTTTGACCTCAATGGAAAAAAAAACCTTATGTACACTGACAAAATGCATTGTTCCAGTTTTAATTAAAAATACCATGCATACATCAGGGAACACTGATTCATGTATGATGGTTATATTATTCTGGTCTGTTTACATTTTGAGATAAAAATTTTTGAACATTTTTGATAATTTTGGTTTTTGACCGGAAGTAACCCTTTAATGACCTTTGACCCCAAAACTGTAGGCATCCTAAAGACCCTGGCTAGTAGCGATGCATGTGTGCTAATGGCGACTCTCTGCTATGTAATTTGTAAAGACAGTGATTTTTTGAATATTTTTAGACTTTGACCGGAAATGACCCCTTAATGACCTTTGACCCCTTATCTGAGCACACCCTATAGACACCGACTAAAGTCGAGTCACATGATATAACCATGTCCTCATCGCATGAAATTTGTGGAAGGAGTAGCATTTTTTGTGAAATCACATTTTTGACCATTATAGCTAGGTTTAACGTCACAGCAAGGTCAAAGTCAACTGGAAGGTTTGGCCTAGCCCAGTGGTCTTTTGATGTCAGTGGTTGAAATCTGTCAATCCCTTGCGAAGCTAGATGCAGTTGATTGCGGTTGCCAGAAGAAAGAAGAAGAAAGAAGAATTGGAAAGAGACAGCACAAGCCGACGTTTGACGTCGGCTTGTAAGAAATTATTTTCAAAATCGTTCCCCATTTTTGGCCACATTTGCGTCACAAAGTCAACCACTACATCAAAATGACTCGGCCGATTTGAAAAATTTAAACTGTTTTGAGTTTCGGCAAGTGTGTTCTTTACAGTGGTGGTAGTTATTTTCCACCAGCATTGTTACTTTATTTATGCCTAGTTTTACTTCATTTCTAATGCTTCTACACCTTTTGGATACAATTAAAATACCTCCATGTCATTTCATCTATTCGCCGTTGAAGTGATGTAATAATCAGATTAAGTACCATTAATAGATGAATACAGTTTTTTAATAGATTGCCCTGTACTACAAGCAGGTTGCACTCAATACCTGTGTATGTCTGCAATCATAGATTGAATACAATACCGCTCTTTTCAAAGATACTTAACTTACAGGTGCGAGTGATTAGCATTAATTCTTTAACATCCATGGTTCAATGCATGGGTAGCGTGTGAATGTTGTATTCATCTATTGCTATGAATTAATCCGATTATTACGTCACTTCGACCGTGAATTGCTAAAGATTCATCTTTAAGGTGCAGAATTCAACAGGGTTTTTGCCTTACCAATGCTACGTCCTCATCTGTAACATTAATGGCCAACCTCTCCTGGCCAGTTTCAGTACTCATCACATATAAATCCTCCACGCTGATGATACCGCTGTATTTATCTTTACCAAATGTTGGGCAGTGATCATTTATATCGATGATGTTAATAACCAATGGTGCTGTCGAAAACCGTACAGGATTGAACCTCTGATATGCCTAGACAAATTACACAAAAGTAAAATCATTTATAAGCAGTGTAGGAAATGGTCCCCTTCACTAGCTGGCCAGCTGTTTTTTTTTGCAAAACAGGCACTAAAATTATACTTTAATGCTATTATAATTATATATGTATATAGTCTTATGTATGTAAACTAGCTGCCTCACCACATACAATTTGGAAGGCTACTTGCATAATGAAAGAAGGTACAGCAGTCCCAAATGGGTTCCACTTGTTTGGGAGTTTAGTTCCACTCCTTCCACACAAACAGTCTGCCAATGATTGGCTAAAAGGATGACTATGTAAAGTCTATATAAAGAGCTTTGTTGCCAGTGCCGTCGACAAGGGGGGTTAAGGGGGTGCATTACCCCCAGGCCTGGAGTCCTAGGGGCCCCTAAAAATAAAGAAAACATACCTTAATGGGTTCATAAAACCTAAGAAAAGAGACCTCTGGGGGACCGTTAAAAAGGGGGCCCTGACGTTCATTTTATCCCCGGGCCCGTAATGACTCTCGGCGGCACTGTTTGTTGCAAAACCCCTTATATCCACTTGAGCAATTTTGAGAAAACATCAAAAAATCATCAAAAAAAGTACTGATATATGGGGGTTTGCAACAAAAATAGTTTTGATGGGATGCTTGGGTAGGATGAGCATCCCGCCAAAAACTGCTTTTGTTGAAAACCCCTTATATCAGTGATTTTTTTGATGATTTTTTTATGTGTTCTCAAAAATGCTCAAGTGGATATACATGTAAGGGGTTTCGCAACAATTATAACAAAGGTTGAAAATGTTGGATCCGGGAACATGATTGACCTCTGGGATGAACTCCTGGATCGAAAACCCATGCACCGGTATTATAGAGTTTAGCATTGCTGTACAGCACAACAATTTTCACAGTGTGAATATTTTTACCACGCACAAGCGGTATTATGAGAAACTGGTCCATGGGCACATTTGAATGATACATGTAGCCATGAAAGTTATAAAGGTAAGCTTACATCCATTAATATTGAAAACCTTGTTGGAAGTTGTGCTGTAGCCAAAATTTTTGAAATTTCCCCAAAATTTGGGGAAAAGTTGTAAAAATTAAAACAATTTAATTTTAAATTTGGCCAAAAATTTTGTTTATCGATGGGTCAAAATTTCTTGAAAAATTGGTATATTGATGGTCCACTTTGAAATTTTCACCGGCACACCCCTACTCAAAGCAAACTTGAGTGCCCTCTCTGGGGTGGAAACTAGTCAGAAGAGTGAATACATATTGCATGCAGCTAATATAATATGACCTAGTTTGATATAAAATTGGATGTATTGAGTACAATGCACCGATATATTGATCCACCCATGAGTTTTTACAAAAGTCGCATACCCAATATTTTTTAAACTCTAGTTCAATACATTGTGCAAAGAGAATCCATCCAATTTTATCATTAGTATGTTTGCAGAATCTTACCACATAAAAATAATTTTTTGACACTTTTTCTTCTGATTTTTTCAATTGATTTTACTTTTCAGGGGGGCATGGGGGGGCAAAGAGAATTTCAGGTGGGGAAAAATCAACAAGTTTTGCTCAAAATTGCCGCAGAAAGTGGAAATTTTCGTAATTTTGGGTTTTTACTGGGCAGGCAACTGGGGGGCAACCCGGGGGGTTCACTTGGGATATTATTTGGTACGCATGCTTGTTACAAAAAACATCAAAAAAGGGTTGAATTTTGACCTGCTGGCGTCAACGACGTCTTTAGGAAAAGGGGTACTTTTGAGGGTAATGTTCCACATTTAGGGTTGTAATTTCAACCCATCTTCACTTTAAGGGTCACTTATTTGCAGAACGTTTGTCATCTGGTGAAATAGATGATTCTGGAGGAGATGGTACTCAGGTACACAAGTAATAAACCAAAACAAAAAGAGTGAATCAATGTAGTTCCACTGTATTCTCTTTTAATTAAGTGAGAAAATTGTCATTACACATTACGCCATTTAGGGGTCCGTTTTAGTGTCTTACACCATTTAGGGGGTAAAATGTCTAATATCTTACACCAATAATTGGTGAAATTTGCTACCCCTGAATATGCCATTTAGGGTCAAATTTTGAGATGCTGTGACAAGCATGGGTACCACCTAAGTATACAAGTGAATCCCGCAGGCAAGAGTTCTGACAGGGGGCATTCCCCCCCCATGACCCCCTGGTGCTGCCACTGTCCCAAAAGTCAATTTCTTTGGGGGAAAAAGGTTCATATTTTGGAAATGCCACACTCCTGCAAAAAAGTTTACATACAGGATCTGATAATAATAATAATGGAGCGTATTTCTACCGCGCAAAAATCATCAAAAAAGATCTCAGGGCGCGAAAACAAAAAACAAGGACACACAGTGAAACACAAAAAACCTTAAGAATCAGGGAAAGCATGTTGGAAAAAATGAGTTTTAAGACTACATTTGAATTGAGCGAGAGAAGTGATATTGCGGATGGTGTTGGGAAGGGAATTCCAAGCTACAGGGGCAGCGTAACGAAAGGAATGCATACCGGCAGATGATAAATTAACATGTGGGGTCCTGAGAAGTTTTTCAGATGATGAACTGAGGGAGCGTTGAGGAACATAAGTACAGAGTACCGAGGAGAGGTAAGATGGAAGGGTACCCTCAAAGTGCCGGTAAGCAAACACACATAATTTAAACTGAATCCGGAATTTTATGGGTAGCCAATGAAGCTCATAAAGTATGGGGGTGATATGATCATATTTACGTTTTTTAACAATGAGCCGGGCGGCAGAGTTTTGGATCATCTGGAGGCGAAGAATTTGATCAGAAGTGATACCAACCAAAGCAGAATTACAGAAATCAAGGCGAGACGTGATAAGAGAATTAACAAGACACGACGTCCATACAAATCCTTACACTTACCTTAACCACCACCTCGCACTCATCCCCATGGTTTTCTCTATCAAAGGGTTTAACTACTGAAACATTTCCTGAGTTAGTATCAATGCTCAGATGATGAAAACACGTATGATTTTGTATGTCCTCTGAAAAGCAAAATAAACAGTGAAACAGAATGAGTTAACCCCTTGAGCATTACTGCATTTTTTACAGTGCCTCTGATAGGTTAATTTGTTGGCTTCATTCCATAGTGGCGTAAGATGGGGCACAGTGAATAAACAACTTTTCGAGAAAATCGGGTTTGAAGAAACATCAATATAAAATTGAGTTGTGTAAATCAGACATTCATTAGGGGCCTATATTTTGTACTTGATGCAAAATTTCTGTAGTAAGATAAATAGACATTATTACTGGCAAATTGAAAACAATAAGTACATCAGTATGGAAAACACACAAAACACATGTCCACCTAGCGCCACTTCGGCACCGTGTTATCCCTATGACGTTACTTTACGCCAACTTCATTCCATAGTGGCGTAAGGTGATATGCCAGTATGCAGTGCAATGTTTATCATTTTACCAATATTTTTTAATAGCAAAGTCTTGAAATAAGCAGGTGCGGGGAGCAAATTTGCCCTCATAAAGCCACCAATTGCTTCTGGTCCTTGTAAAATTCACATGAACCAGGAGCAATTTTCTAAAACAAATTGCTCCTGGTTCCACTTTTGTACTTGATGCAGATATGCTGTATTGTATATGCAGAACAGCATTCACTATTTGAAAATTGCTCCTCGTTCTTCAAATTGCTCCTGGTTCTTGTAAAATCCCTGTGATTGCAGTGAACCAGGAGCAATATTCAAAAACAAATTGCTCCTGGTTCCAGTCTGCTTGTTTCAAGGCTTGTTCTTAGTTTCTTTACTATTATAAAACGTATATAAAAATAGTGTAAGGTAGATAGCCCACTTTAAGAAACACACACTTTCACTTAGTTATTTATTAATCAGCTAATTTTGGCTGCTGATACTTAGAAAAATGAGAGAGAACATCATTGAAAACATATTTGCCAATTAAAAAAAATATGACCAAAAATCACTTTACGCCACTATGGAATGAAGCAAACTAATTACATGATATAATCATCTGAGTAATCAATCAAAATACAGTTTTTTAAATTTTAAGCTTATCCCCTTCAACAGGATTTGTTATTTGGATCTTGAATATCTCGGATTGCCAAAGGGTGACGATCTTACACCCCACAGAATCTTTTCCCTGGCTGAAATTTGATACACTTTTGATACACCACTTTTGATACGTATGAAAAATGTATGAAATAAAAAGTATTTGAATTGGAACCCTCATTTCATACACTTTTATGTATCAAAACTGTATCAAATTAACATTGCATACACATTTTATACATATCAAAAGTGTATCAAATGCCAAGATAATGTATCAAAAAAGTATCAAATGAAATGTATCCTTTCATTTCATACATATTTGATACATAATTATATCAAAAGTGTATCAAATATGTAACTGTATCAAATGAGGGTTCCAATTTAAACTGTATCAAATTAGCATTGAAATTTTTATCCTTTCATTTCATACACATTTCATACATAATTATATCAAAAGTGTATGAAATATGTAACTGTATCAAATCAGGGTTCCAATTTAAACTGTATCAAATTAGCGTTCAAATTTTATCCTTTCATTTCATACACATTTCATACATAATCATATCAAAAGTGTATGAAATATGTAACTGTATCAAATCAGGGTTCCAATTTAAACTGTATCAAATTAGCATTGAAATTTTTATCCTTTCATTTCATACACATTTCATACATAATTTATATCAAAAGTGTATCGAATATGTTACTGTATCAAATCAGCGTTCCAATTTAAACTGTATCAAATTAGCATTCAAATTTTATCCTTTCATTTCAGACACATTTCATAAATAATTATATCAAAAGTGTATGAAATATGTTACTGTATCAAATCAGGGTTCCAATTTAAACTGTATCAAATTAGCGTTGAAATTTTTATCCTTTCATTTCATACACATTTCATACATAATTATATCAAAAGTGTATCGAATATGTTACTGTATCAAATCAGTGTTCCAATTTAAATTGTATCAAATTAGCATTGAAATTTTTATCCTTTCGTTTCATACATATTTCATACATAATTATATCAAAAGTGTATGAAATATGTAACTGTATCAAATCAGGGTTCCAATTTAAACTGTATCAAATTAGCGTTCAAATTGTATCCTTTCATTTCATACACATTTCATACATAATTATATCAAAAGTGTATGAAATATGTTACTGTATCAAATCAGGGTTCCAATTTAAACTGTATCAAATTAGCGTTGAAATTTTTATCCTTTCATTTCATACATAATTTATATCAAAAGTGTATCGAATATGTTACTGTATCAAATCAGCGTTCCAATTTAAACTGTATCAAATTAGCATTGAAATTCTTATCCTTTCATTTTATACATATTTTATACATAATTATATCAAAAGTGTATCAAATATGTCACTGTATCAAATCAGGGTTCCAATTCTAATGCTGGCCAGCGGGACCTCCCTATTTTTGATACATGCCATTTGATACACTTTTGATATAGTTTTTTGATACACTTTTGATACAGTTTTTTTGATACACTTTTGATAGTTTTGTTGATACACTTTTGATAGTTTTTTTGATACACTTTTGATACAGTTTTTTATACACTTTTGATACAGTTTTTATACACTTTTGATACAGTTTTTTTTTAAAAACTTTTGATACTCAAATTCAACAATAATTATCCTTACATGATCTAAACATATTTGCAAACATTAATAACCCCAAAGCTCAAAGTGAAGGGTCAAAGGTCAAATTTTGAAATTAGTCTAATCAAGTTCAAATTCAACACTGCCCTCTACTGCCAATGCTGACCTCTAGCACTTTCCCCCATCACGGAGCAGCTCAATGCACTTTCCCCTATCAACGTTCAAAATTATAACGCAATAGGACAAATGTGTGAGAAAGTATTGCAAAAAAGAAGCAAAACCCAACCAAAATGGAACATACATACATCAGAGGGCCTGCTTGGAAAGCAGTGCTTGTCACTGAAGTTGTTACCCTCAATAAAGAGACAAAAAGGCTACCAATAACAAAAAGATTCAGCAGGGTTTTTTACTATACAGGCATGTGCTATATTCATGCTAATACATATACATCTCTAATATAAGCTTACCTTATCAGAACAAAGTCAATCAAATATCCTCTTTAATCACAGTCCCTGATTACAACTACATTGTAACCTAATGTGCAGTCTACAAGCATGTTTGTAACTTCATCATGATAAAAAAACACACCATAATTTGCTCTAAAATACAGTACATTTCCAAATGCAAATCCTGGTGTTAACTGCATGCATGCCACATGGGCAAATTTGAAAATGATGAGTCATTATCTAGACATATGATCAGTTATTGATACAGTTTTGATACACTACAAAAGGTCAGTTTATGAAAGCCCAATTTGATACACTTTTGATATACCTCTAGCCACCCAATATAAACCAAGTCCAATTTAATACGCTTTTGATACACTGTAGGCAGCCAGAATTTGACTAAGTCCAATTTGATACACTTTTGATATACCTCTAGCCACCAAAAATTAACTAAGTTCAATTTGATACACTTTACATACACTAAAAAACAGGCAAAGTCCAATTTAATACACTTTTGATACACTGTATGCAGCCAGAATTTGACTAAGTCCAATTTGATACACTTTTGATATACATCTAGCACCAACAAATTCATTTTGATACACTTTACATACACTAAAAAACTGCAAAGTCCAATTTGATACACTTGATACACCACAAGCATGGCCAAAATTAACTAAGTTCAAATTGATACACTTTTGATACATTTTGATACAGTTAGGTGGTATTTGATACAGTTTTGATACCCTATATTTTCAGTTGATACATTTTCAATACATGCGCTTTGTATATCAAAACTGTATCAAATTGCCGTTTGATACAGTTTTAATACACTTTGATACACTTTTGATACACTTCTTGCTGTATAGAATTTCTGCTAGGGTTTCTACACATCTCAAAGATCAATAATCAGCAAAAAACAAACTTTAACTGCCAACCCCTAAAATATGGTGTTTGCAGCCGGACTATAGGGGCTTTGTAGTTTTAGTGCTAGCCTTGAAAGAATGATGTGTTTGATGGAGATTGAATAAGGAGGAGGAGAAAAAGAAGAAGAAACCACAGGGTAACATATACCCTGTAATCCCCCTGTATGCTCTATACATCACTATACTTTTGCTAAATACATCACTATACTTTTTCTCAACTTACAAATGGCAAACTTCACAAAAACGTGCGCCAGTCACACATTACCCAGAGCACAGTGTCGACACCCTGTATTATAAATATAAACTTAATACTCCGTTGGTGAGCGACGGGCGATTGGTATTTCACTGAACGCAAGAAAAGGAGTCCTATCTGATTGGCTAGAAATCGATCGCTAGATCGCTCAGTGGTAAAGTACAAACTCAAAATGGAGAGATGTATTCAATTCGATTGAAATCAATGGGGATTTGCCATTTGGTCTAATACCATTTGGTCTAATATCCATTTCGTCTACATCCATTTCATCTAAACCCATTAGGTCTATATCCACTACGTCCAATAATCATTTGGTCCGTTAACCATTTGGTCCGATAACCATTTGGTCCGATAACCATTTAGTCTAATAACCAATAAGTCTAAAACCATTTAGTCTAACAACCATTTAGTCTAATACTCATTTGGTCTATAACCAATAGGTCTAATAGCCATTTGGTAATTCTGGTAATAGACCAATTGAATATAGACTAAACGGGAATTAGACCAAATGGTATTAGACCAAATGGCAATAGACCAAATCAATATTCTATTATTGACACAGATAAAGAAAGTGGCATAGTGTGTCTATATATATGTACATTATGTGTTATAGACTTCTGATTTAATATTCTATACAGCACCTACACATGTTCCTTTATATAATTGTAATTCTCAAAAAAAAATATATCACAATTTTGATGAACGATTTGAAAATCGTTACGGATAAAATGCAGTAAAATATATCCGCAGCAAACAGCAATTTAGTGTATTGCATTTTCAGTTAGTGTATTGGAAACAAAACCTGGATTTTACCTGACAACAAATCAAATTTTCTTGTATATGGCAATATCATATGAGGTACTGATCAGGCCGCGCGAATCGTAAAAACGTAGAATAGAAACTCTGTGGCGGTATCTCATATCTGTAAATGGTATGCTTAGCCTGAGTCGCTTGGCCTATCTCGAACAAAATCGCCATGCGTAGCTGTTGAAAAATGAAAAGATTCGCCGTACACAGCAATTTTTGACACGAAGATATAGGGATGATGACTAGGCCTGTTATCGACACATGATTTCTAATTCAACACTTCATCTGGGGAAAAAATACAACAATCAACACGTGTCGAAACTCGTAATGAGATTTTAAAATGCTGAAAAAAGTCAATAGATAAGCTTAAAATCACGATATGAGTTACGATTGCCAACTTCCGGTGTAAACATATTACTTCAGGAGGGTGAAAGTGCATAGGAACAATGCCGAAAACTACGTCACTCTATTGTTCGACTTAAACTACATCATTTTTAACGCATGCGTGTTCGTTAATACAGCTTTAGTCTCCTCCACCTTCTCAACATGGTATTGGAATGTCTGGAATCACACTGACGGCGGAGGAGAATACTAGCTGGTCAGACAGTTTAATTTTATCAAGCAGAAAATACCTAAACAATCACCGTCATTTGATCGATTTACTACAGAATATAATTGATTATTCAAAATATAATTTTAATACTGTAAACATGTTAACTTATATATTTGTGTACTAAAGTATAAGGACACGTGAATAAAATCATGTCGAAGACAAAATGGCCGCTAATCCGCCTATTGTCTAGACTTAAACTACATCTTCCGGTTTGTTCGTAATACTAGGATGCCCATCCTTTGTATCGATCCTGATTACTTCCTGGATCGCTTCTACTTCCAGGCTCAGGTCAACTTGGGGAGGTAATTTTCGACTTTCCAATGAAAACATGATCGTACGGTAAGCTCATTCTGACCAAATAGCATGGAAATTTCTTTTTTTTCTTTTTGATATGTGTCGTAAAGTGTCGAAAAAGGACAATTTATTTTGACATGTCGAATTTAGGGTCATATCGCTCATTCTACAAAATCCGGTGCCAATAGCCTTTTTTCCATTCTTTGGTCCACAAACACTTTGCCGAGCATATAGGGCATAATATGTTGTTTTTCTGGTAGAACTCAACGAGATCTACACGGACATATATAGTTTTCCATACTTTAAATGCTTTCTTCAGCCTGATTAACCCTTGCAATTAAAGGCTCAAAAATTGCTAAAAATGCGTTTCCACTGCTCAAGTGTCACATGTATAACCCTGAATATTTTTTTTGAATAAATGTGATTTCTTTACATATTTGTTGTTTTTTAATTAGATAACGCACCATCATATTGTTTATCAACATTATTTTTTAGTGATTAAAAGCGTCTTTGTGTAATTCTAAAATAAATTGCACTTTCCACCAAAACGCTGTGAGCTACGTTACCCCTTTTAACACACGTTATTGGAAAGAAGTAAAACAGAGGTATCAATGTAATTTTTTTTAAATCACAGTAAAAATTGTGATGCTGTAGCATTTTTGGCATAGAAATGTTGAAAACATTGAAATTTCGACCGACCATGTTAAGATTGGTGAGCTACGTTACCAGGATTCTATAGTATGCACTTGTATTACATGTACTTCCTAATAATATGTGAAAGCTACCAGTGGTCGAACCCCATTTATATTAGAATTAACCGACATAACATTCTAACGTTTGCAAATCACATTAAAAACATTAAAAACCAGTGAACTACGTTACTGTGAGCTACGTTATTACACACTCATTTACGCATCTTCAAAACTTCTATGAAATGGTGAAATCTGTTTTACATTTCACTCAAGTGATCTTAAGTTTGCTTTTTATGACCTTGGATTGAGTAAAACCAGCCCATTTTGTAGTCGGTAACGTAGCTCACATTACATTGAGTTTTAGTGTTAAAAAACATCATGACTTCCTGAAAGAAAAATATGCAAGTGGTGTTGGCAATTTTTTACATCTGAAAGTAGTGATACATTTACTCTTAAAAAACACAAAAAGCAGGTCTTTTTGAACAACTTTTATATTTTCAATTTTTATTGTGGATTGGCACCGGATTTTGTAGAATGAGCGATATCGACGAAAATACGACACATACGACAGTCGATAACAGGCCTATAATGATGACGCTATGCAGAGTACCAGCCAAGAGTGCAATGATGTTATGAGTCTTGCCACTTTCAAGTCGAACAGAGTATATCATAGACTTACCCACGAGTTCATATGCTATTACTTCTTTCATTGTATCTTGATCTACAGCTACAATAGGTGGTTTGACTGATATTATTCCTGTGAAGTCAGTTTCATTCACTTCTGCAGTATATGACATGCAATTACATGTAAACAATGGGTCTTGATCATCTAAATCATCAATGGATATGAGCAAGGAAGTTGTAATAGTATTAAACCCTCCATAGATGTCTGCAGCTGGCTCGTCCTGAAAAAAAAAAAACCCAAAAAACAACAACAAAAATGCATTGATAGAAGTTGAAACCAAAGAAAATAGACTTTTTAAAAGAGAACCTGTTCTGCAATGTTTGCATGCTGCTCAAAGAGGTCAAATTATTGTGTACCTTGAGATAATTTCACCATGGTATTATTTAATTTAAAGAGCATGTTTAATTTTGTGTTCTGCTATACTATTCAGCAAATTACTTCAGCAGTGTGTCTGTCTGCTCTGTTTGATTACTGTGTAAAAAAGAACTAGGTCACGCGGCTTGACCAGCGAATGAGGTGCCAATGTGATGATGACTTGATTCAAATTATTAGCCAATCAAAACCCTACTTCCATGACTTCAATATACGCCATAAATTGCGCCAAATTGTCAGACCCCTGAAGAACTGTGCTGAAAACTATAGTAATGCATTGTGCTGATAATGCACATTAACCCTAACCGCCTAAGGGCTTTTTGGCGACGGAAGGGAAAGAAGGAAAGAATAAAGAGAGAAAAGAAGGAAAGAAGTTGTTTGCTCTGGGTGGGATTGAACCGAGACCCCTCGCATGCCAAGCACTCGATCGGCGACACTTTGCCACGGGTCTTGGGCTTCGCTGGCCAGCGAAACCGTGCCTATATATCACTTTATAGGGCGATTGCGTCATCACACCACGTGGGATGCATGCACGAACAGCGCATATATCAAGCAGTATTTTGTAGTATTCAGGAGGGTTAGGGTTAAGTGCTGTACATGTGGACAATTCTTTGTAATACTATAAAGGTTAGAGACGCAAATTATCGTTTAATGTTGGGTTTTGCTGATAGATGCAGGCAGTACAATGTACATACATTATTTTGGTCTAGCTATATTTAAAAAAAAGGTGAAAAACAAACATGGTGGCTTTACAAAGGAGCGGGTCCGTCCTTGTCATGTCCAGCTTTCTATCTTACATTGAGGCCTACTATATTTAATCAGTATGTGGCATAATTACGGATTACCCTCCGCACTGTCCGCTGTACCCAATAGTTACGAGGCATCACACCCATATGGTTCTCTCTTTTACAGACAGCGCGGTGGGTATTCCGCAATTGTACCCTAATATGTGTCCAAATTTTGAGTTTTATCATACCATCAAGTAGTTTCCCATGTTTTCATTAGATAAGTACCCAATTTACTGACATGATACTTCTTGTATCATACCTCCTGAGTGCGTCCAAATGCGCTGTATCAGGTCAATAGAAAACAGCGCATGCATAGTTAGTGCGTCACATGCGCGTATCGACGCACCGTATCATGTTAGTAAGGACATATGCATGCGCAACTCTGCATGACAACTCGCACAGCAACAATTGTTTCATAACAATCATGTCGCTTCAATAATTTGCTACAAAGCCGGTGTGTCCGTATTGAAACACAGATTTCACTGAAATTTGCCACTCCAAATAATACAGAGAGCTTTTCTGAACAAAATTTGCAGTGAAAAGTGGGTTTCAGTGGTCTCAGCAGAGTTGAGTTGGTGTGGAAGATGACAGTGCTGGTTGAGAATTAGGCCCACTTTACGAAGATTATCGTGCAGACGGGTTTGAGTAAAATTGTTCCAGCCAAGAATTACGCCCGTGAATATTTTTTTTATTATGTGAGATTATCTATACGGTATGAAAAAATCGTTATTAGGTTCGGTTTAGGGGTGATATGGATTATATCTAGTCTCGGAGTCTGTATCACCCCCAAACCTCACCTAATAACTATTCATAACCGCGATAAACGCGATGTGTGCGATCCAATTACATTTAGTTATTTGTGAAAACGCGAACGCAAATCGAGGTCATTAAGGCAGCTGTGTACTCTCAGACATGCATGTAGTAAAAGTGCAATAACGTTGTAATTATTCGCGCAAGACATATAAAAGTATACATTTTTATAAAGGGAAGACATCAATGAATCTTAATATAAATATAGATTTGGTGTAAAAACAAAAATTATGAAGAAAATCACAAAAAAGTGAGTTTGTGGCAATATTTGTTTGGTACATTATAACAAAAAAACACTCTTTCCAAAATATTTTATTTTGTTTTTATCTTAATCTTGAGGCTCCATTCCAGAAACGGTTTTTTTAGTTTTTTGATATTGGCCTTATTTTTTGAGAAATTGACCATATAAGGCATCAAAATGAACTTTTAAAATTCACAAACGCCTATTTGCACAAAATGATGCCTAAAATCGAAATAGACCAAAATATAAAAAATGGGAAAACCGTTTCTCGAGTCGATCATGCTTCTTACGATGATCATATTTGCTTACATATAGAGGATGTATTTATTGAGTTATCGTACCTAAATCGTCATTTTACCGAGAAAATGAACATTGAAATAATGGCCGTTGAAGTTTAAAGTGGTCACATTTTGCACTTTCATCGAATCTCACAGGAGAATCGGCAGTTTTCGTTTTCTACCTTACATTACATGAACATCGGGTAAATCCACGGCCCCTTGAGAAGTTTGAGCGAAATCCATTCATAACTTGATATTTAAATCGGGGGAAAGAACTTGAAAAAACCCACATTTTATCAGCTAAAACAGAGCCATTTAACCACCAGGTTTTTGTGAAATTAGTGCTTTTCCATAAGATGCGCCGCGCATGCAGATAAGCGTCATGTATGCGTAGCGTATTTGTGCGTTAACAAATTGCGCAATACGCAACGCAATGCGTTGTTGCGCGCGTGTACCCTGCTGGTACAACAAAGATTTTCTTTCCTTTTCAATTTCAAACATGAGTGGAATAGTGAAATAAAATCCTTAAAATATTGCAGTTGGAGTTTACAAATCTGGATTTTCATTCCTTGTATTTATAAAAAACATAACAAAGTACAAACATATCAAAAAAACTAAATTTCGCGAAAGAAACAATGTCTAGAGTACACAGCAGCGTTAATATCTCACAATTGACCGCAAAATGCGTAATTGTTCCAATGTTGCACACAATTGACCGGCGTTTGCGTGTTGTTGTGCGTCAAACAAACTGCGTGCGCGCTGGCTGCCGTATTTGGATTGCGCGCTACCATATTTGCACAGATTGTGATACGCACTTTTTTGTTATTGGTCGTCATGTTTTAGCCTGATCGATTTTGGGAAAGGGAAGATGTAAAAATCATCTATTTTTATAAACTTTTGAGCAAAATTTTGTGTTATTTTGTAAGGTGAAGAGATTAAAGTAGCGGTTATGAATGAGGTTAATAACTTTGCATCGGTAATATGTCGGGCATTGTGAAAAATCTAAACATTTTGCTTTGGACCTCGGAATGTAGCCCCGAGGCCCTCGGGATATTCCTCGGTTCCAAAGGCAAAATGTTTAGATTTTTCACAATGCCCTCCAAATAACCGATGCGCAGTTATTAACCTCTAATTCATAACCTCATTAATAAACGCGATGCGTGCAATCCAATTAAATTTAGTTATTTGTGAGAACGCGAACGCAAATCGAGGTCATTAATATCTCACAATTGACCGCAAAATGCGTAATTGTTCCAATGTCGCACACAATTGACCGGCGTTTATGTTGTTGTGCATCAAAAAAAAAAACTGTCTGCTGGCGCTGGCTGCTGTATTTGGATTATGCGCTACCATATTTGCACAGATTGTGATACGCACTTTTGTTATTGGTCGTCCTGTTTTAGCCTAATCGATTTTTGGAAAGGGAAGATGTAAAAATCATCTATTTTTATAAACTTTTGAGCAAAATTTTGTGTTATTTTGTAAGGTGAAGAGATTAAAGTGACGGTTATGAATGAGGTTAAATAACTTTGCATCGGTAATATGTCGGGCATTGTGAAAAATCTAAACATTTTGCTTTGGACCTTGAATATCCCTCGGGCCTGCGCCCTAGGGATATTCCTCGGCTCAAAGGCAAAATATTTAGATTTTTCACAATGCCCTCCAAATAACCGATGCGCAGTTATTAACCTCTAACACTATGAAACTTTTACACTGAAAATCACACTGAAAATGACAGGGTATCACTGAAAATCATCAGAACAAAAGACTGAAATTGTTTTCAGTGGTATTTCAGTGTATTTTTCAGTGGTATATCAAGTGGTTATTGTCTGCTATAATGAGCAATGATCTAGGGCACTAATTTCCATAACAATAGAACAGGCCAGCTCATTTCAGTGTGATTAAATCCATTTTAGTGGGATTAAATAAATTTCAGTGGGATTAAATAAATTTCAGTGGGATTAATGACTGGCCAATGATTTTCAGAGGTGTTTCAGTCCATTTTTCAGTGTGTTTGGACAATGGTTATTTGCATACAGAATAACAAAAGAACTATTTCAGTGTTATTTTCAGTGGTGCTGTTCATTGTGTTAAATTTTCAGTGTCCATTACAGATATCAGTGTGATTTTCAGTGTAAAAATTTCATAGTGTAAATAGTATTGCTCCAGGGGTTTTGATATGTGAAGCAAAAATGTGAATAACAATGCCCCATAGGATAGTACTGTACATTGGTTACCACAATTTCCCATGTTTTTGTTCACACTTTCTAAATGAAACATATCTTATTGGCGTTATGAGCAAAATATGAGTTTTCTTGTAATGGAAAATGGGGGATGAGGCTGTTGATCAGGTCACACCCCTTCCCAAACAATGGGTGAGGAACAGCTGCTATATTATAGTTTGATTTGCCCAAAGATACATTGTGATTCAAACCCCTAATTTCTATTAAATGACCTTAAAAAATAGATTTAATAAAAAAAATATTTCTCCCACCAAACTGGATTGCTTTAATTAGGAACAACTGCAATGCAGACCTCATCAGTACTTACACTAATTTGTAGAGTGATTTCGTAGAAGTTCTCTCTTTCATAATCTAGTGTTTCAGCAGGTGGTGGGCTAACCTGAATTCTAGCTGTGTTCGAGGCAGTATATGGCGGGACTGCACCGTATGTTGTTACACACGAAGACACACAGAATGGCACATCCTTGTCATATAGGAAATAAGATAAGTGGAGAGAAAACGTGTACAAACAAAAATTCAATTCACATTGTTTTGAACACATGTACTTACAACGTACAGAGTAACAAATGACTGTAACAGGAAAAAGGTACATCAAAAAAGTATGTAAAATTTTTGGTGGTTTTTGTGCAGTTTGGTAAAGCCACGATTTCTCCGCTCCGTGATACAAAAAAACAGAAAAATTCACAGAATTCAGGGTTTGCTCACGGAAATTTGAAAATGCCACAAAATAGTGAAAAACTGTGTAAAATGTCGAACTGTTTGTTTAAACGGTTGCTCCGTGTGGAGTGTTGATTTGCAACATAAAACAAAGAAAAGTGATTATTTAGCAGTAATCAACCATTAATGATGCTCAATTTTAATGGCAATGTTGAGGGGAGACTACAGTAAAAAAGTGCATGTAAGACAAAGTACACTAAGTCTTTTACATGTTTGTTTTCACTTTTCAGTGCTTTATAGTGAAAAACGGAAAATCACAGAAATCATACAATTTGTAACACAGATTTTAAATTTTGTAACACAGAGAAATCGTGGCTTTACAGTTTGGACCCAAAAAAGTAATTTTTACAAGGGAAATTTTTGAAACATGACTTACCCAGTGTCATGGAAAGTGGGAAAGTGTATCAATTTATTAATGTTTAGATCAAAAAAGTCAATCACAACATTTTTCTTTGACCTATGATTTTTGACCTATGACCTACTGAAATTCATAAGTGAGATCAAATTAAAGGTGATGCATCTGTAGCGCAATGCATGCAAAGTGACTGCACTTATACAGTCTGCAAAACAATTAAGGTACCAGTTATTTTATAGCCTAAACAAAGGCATATATGTCGTTATTAGAACCAGAAGCCATCAGCTGCATCTTTTAGCTCGGATTTATACCTCATTCGTTAAAATTGGTCAAGAAATAAAGCCATAATGATCCAAATCCCAAGGAAGATGTAAATTAAAAAGTTGCAGTTTTGCTCTATTACATGCCATATCATGATATTGATTTACACACAAAGCTTTCATGTAAGACTCGGTCATCCATTCATCTGACCGTCAGAGGTCAACATCCGTTGCTACTTCCAGTCAGATAACCTCCCGCTACCATCAAAACCAACATCAGTCGGCATTGAAGATCGACCAGTGGATGCTGGTCGCAGGCCACCAACCTCGACAATGTAAGTTGTGAGAACTTTGTTAAAATTGTACTTTATTGATATAATAATTAAAAGGTTTAAGAACAATAAACTAAAACACAAAACACTTCTCCTGCAAAATGACAAAACTGCAAATACATCTTTTTTGCACTAATCCCAAATTTGGTATCGATAAAATGTCCCTTACCGGGTAGACTATGCCATAGTCGAATTTTATTAAAAATATGTTATTATTAGTCATGATGAACCCATTTCGTTGAACTCAAAATTTATATACTGATGTTTATTAAAATTAAAGTATTCAATAGTAAAATGGTCATAAAGAGTTAAAAATATCAGATAATTAGTGACAATAAAAGTAACTGAAGGCAACACTATCTTGCATAATTATAATGGCTCACTTTAATACTGAACAATTCTGATTTTGGAATCTACCAGTTTATTGATAGCGAACCACGAAAATCCGACTATGGACTTTGAATTTTAAGCAGAACTTTGCCCGGGACTTTGCTCTCTAAAAACACACTGTCAAGCATACTTGTTTATCAGTCCATTAACCACAAGTACTAAGCATGGTATAGTACAAGACGCGCTAGATGTTTGATGAGAGATTAACTTTCGAAATCGCCGAAAATACCACAGATAGTTGTGTACGGTGTAGTTAATGGTAATGGCGCTGGAGCCCGGAAGATTTAAACCATAGCGAGATGTGGGCGACCAATCACAAGACAGATCCATTTAAAGATGCATTACATCATGGCCAATTTTAGTAAGGCCAGAAATTGGCCTAACTCTCCATCTAGAGTCCTGTGTTAACTAGAATTACGCGGTTCGTAATTAAGGTGGCCCCCACATAACTATACACCACATGAGGCCAGCATATACTATCACAATACCAAGTTTGATATAATATTGGATGGCTGAGCATGATACCATAGCAGAGTGGATTAATGACAATGTAGGCAAAATATACTAATGAGCTCATTAATATTCATAAATATGCAACTAATGCGACACAAAAGTATACAGCACATGAGGCCACCATATACTATCACCGAACCAAGTTTGATATAATATTGGATGGCTGAGCATGATACCATAACATATCGGATGAGTCATAAAAATATCGGACGAGCCAACGGCGAGTTCGATATTTGTATGACGAATCCGATATGTTATGGTATCATGCGAAATAAGCCATCCAATATTATCATTATTAGGTTTTCTTAACTCCTAATAACCCTGAAAACTTAATAATGAAATTGATCGGTGATTGCGTTTGTGCTGCAGAGTGGATTAATGACAATGTAGGCAAAATATGCTAATGAGCTCATTAATATTCATAAATATGCAAATAATGCGGCACAAAACTATACAGCACATGAGGCCACCATACCCTATCCCTGTACCAAGTTTGATATAAAATTGAACGGATTGATGTGTGATACCTGAATTTATCGGTCGAGCTTGAGTTTTCAAATATCACACGAGACAAAGTCGAGCGTGATATTTGAAAACTCTAGCGAGATGGATAAATTCAGGTATCATGCGAAAGTATAGGTCCAATTTTGTCATTATGTCTTCAGAATCTTTTTTGGTCAATAACATAATTTTAAGTAAAAAAAACATGATTTTTAGTAGAAAACATGATTTTTGGTAAAAAACGTGACTTTGCTTTATTGTGATTTCTGCTCAAAATTTGATTTTGGTCAAATGGGATTTTTTTGTAAAAAATGTGAAATTGTGATTTTTGGTCAAAAATGATATTTTTGGTCAAAACATGATTTTTAGTCAAAAAGCGTGATTTTTGGTCAAAATGTGACTTTTGGTCAAAAATCTTATTTTTGGTCAAAAATAAAATTTTTGGTCAAAAATGTGATTTTTGTCAATTGGCATGTCATATTTACAACAACAAAAATTTTAATCACACCAAAAGAGACATACATGGTGCCTTTAGCACATAAAGTATATGAACTATGCACTCTATGAAGAGGCTACAGATATGAAAAAACCCTGTATCTCCAGGCGACCGATGCACAAATTTATCGGACAGCTAGGTTATGTACAAAGGTATAGGATGCAAGATTCTGAAGACATAATAATGAAGTTGATCAGCCATGGCGTTTGAGCTGCAGAGTGGATTAATGAATTTGCTTCCGCCCGGACAAACAAACAAAGATACAAATAAAGAAACAAACAAACAGGCAAGGGAACAAACAACCATCTGGATGATAACATAAGCCCCACATATATGTGGGGGCCAAAAATCTTAGCCGCAAGGCAAAGTCAGTAGTCTACTTGGGAAGCTAACAAACAGAGGGAGTGCGGTGACTGAAAAGATCAGAAACAGATGTGAAAATCTATCAGTTGCACACAAATCAATATAAATCAGAGTTTTATGCTTAAATGTAATGGCCAGAGTATGCAAAATGGGCAAGTGGACTACGGAGAAGTCTACTTACCTTGGTAATGATAGTACAGGTAAAAGCCTGTTTAGTTGGATTGCGATCCACGTTGGCATCTTGATCATTAGTGACGATGTCATAATTGAACACAACATCGGTATACGCTAAAGCAAGCTGAAACAAAAATTAAATGAATATTAACTTGCAATTAATATTTGTGGTGCAAACAACTTCAAATCACCTCTGAAATTTAGTTAAATTTGGGGTCAAAGGTCATTTAAGGGGTCATTTCCGGTCATTTACCAAATTTTAAATGCTACTTCTCACACAAACTAAGTAAGTCTTTCCTGCAAACAAGCAAAATTGTATTAGTCAATATAAATCATAAGAATTAACTGAAAATCCAAAATTGAATAAATTAGGGGCCATTCTTGTGTCCATATTGAAAAAAACCAATTGATAGCAAACTTACCTCAGCAATGGATGTGGTGAACTCTCTTTGCATTGTCATAGGCTCATTTATATTATCTATGACTGGTCCGAGAATTGTACGGGTTTGCTGTTACAAATAATACAATAGGGTGAAATAATATTGACAAACAATGACCAACCCTGACAACCCTTGACCCATCATAACACCCCTTAACCCACCATGACACCTCTTGACCCCACCCTAATACCACATGGTCCTCCCTGACACCCCTTGTTCCACCAACCCCTAGTCTCACCCTATTCCACCTCCACTTGACCCTTACTGACACCTGTTGATCCAACCTGACACCACTTGACCCAACATGACACCCCTTGTCCTACCATGACACCCCTTGACCCACCATGACACCCCTTAACCCACATTGACACTCCTTTACCTACCCTGACACCCCTTGACCCACCACAACACCTCTTGACCCCACCCTGACACCACTTGGCCCTCTCTGACACCCCTTGCTCCACCCACCCACCCCTAATCTCACCCTACCCCACCCCTATATCACCTTCACCTAGAGAGTAACTAACAGCCCACTGTTGGCATCCTTATCAACTTGCTGTCTAATCGCGATATGTTTACGGATTCAATCATGTTTCACCATTGTACATCACCGATTAACAACGATGCGTCTCACGTCCTGCGCGTCTGCATGATTTTGGGAAATGATGTTTTGCTTGCTGTATTTGCAGTAAGTAAATAATTGGTCTCCCCAATCCACATTTAACTTTTACAAGGACAAATAGTAAATACTACTTTGTAATACTATTGACATATCACATACTAATAAATATAACTCTCACTGGTAGCACTATACCATTGCTCTGCATGTACAGCATGATTATTACTTTAATTCTTTAATGCTACATGTAAGCTAACTAGGGTGTTTGTAGGAGATATAATGTGACCGGTCCACGATTGAAATTTTCTGCAATATGGACTGGAAGTTTATAGTACATTTATAACTACATTTCTAAGTGAGGTCGTGTACATTGAATATCCAGCTGAACTTGCATTTAAGACTAATTGACATTATACAGTTCTTTACATGCAGAAAATCATTTTGCCATAGGCCTATAGTAGAAGGGATTTTTTGTGGCTCTTTTGCACTAAGTCCCAGTGACATAAATGGACATAAATGGGCCCTTTTGAAATAGTTTTCAATAGATTGCTGGCTATTACGGGCCGTGCTCTGTGAGCACAATGTCTAGTTATTTTTGTTTCTGTGTTTTATAGTATACCTTATTTACATTTTCTATAAAGGAAGAAATCATAAAAAAAGAACTCACCGTGTCACTTCCGTCCTGGCAGGTAATTGTAGTTGAACTTGAAAATTGATATATGATAAATCCCTCTCTACCTTTATAATCATCTTTTAGTGGATTACTGAGTTCAGGACTCTGTAAAATATAGACAAAATATTTGTTATCAATTAACTGATGACAGCAGCATTTATATATACCACCAGTTTCATTTTAAAGGAAGTGTGATGTGCAACACCAGTGGCAGATCTACATAGTGGCACACAGTGTCATCGCCCCGATATCTTCATGGCAGAAATCGCCATGGTAGGTTGAATCCACAGCCATGCATGGCCATTTTGTTCCGACCTTTGAGACGCATATAATGAGCCGAGGGACATCCCGACTAAGCTAGGCTACTGACAATAGCTCGGTAATTGACTTCTCTGTGTGTAAGTGACCTAGCTTGTATATGCCATGTGAAGGGGTGCTCACACTAGGCCTACGCTGTGTGTGACCTCTGTGTGTATACGCCATGAGAGTGATCGAGCGCTCACATCAGAAAATCAGAATATTTCTGTCAGATTTTGAGTTCAAGACGCACGCTTCTTTCTCAAGACGCTAGCTAACGACGATAATATCCGTTGAACATATATGTTCAAGTGCAAGGAACCAAATCTGGTTTCTTTATACGAAATCATTTACGGGAGATATTCATCATTTTCTACCCTGGTATCCAAAGATTTATCGTCTGAATACCAATCGTGCATAGCACATTCACGTGTATCGATCCCGGGTATTCATTTCAGTGTCTCTGGCTGTATAATGTAATTATTAACCGGGCGATGTCGGTGTGTGGCATGCTATACGATCCCCACCCCCTTGGCAGGATTCTTAATTGTGGGCTATTCCAATTACAACCCACCCCTATGGAAGAAAATATATGACTCTCCCACACTAGGGGTGTCAATTTCAAATGGAGTCACCCATTCAGGTAACCCTGTTTGAATTTCACACTCCTTGCGTAAAAGAGCCCATGTCTTCCATAGGGAGTGTATGGATTTCAACTGGAATGCCCCCCTGGCTAAGAAAAATCCAAATAAATCATCTTTCAGCCCAAGTTTTCAATGAGACAAATATGGTTATACACATCTCCAATTTGATTACTGAACCAACCTCCTTTAATTCTAAGAACTTGCAGACACATTCAATCAATTCAAAAAATTTGATCATGTATCAGATATGACCATTCTATCATCAGCAAAGTATAGCAAAACTCTATGGGATCATGGAAATAGTATACAAATATATACTGCCATGAGAGGTTCTTGTTAAAACTATGGGCCCGAGGTGAGATCAATAGTACTATTTTCCTGAGGGCGCAGCCCAGAAGGAAAATAGTATTAATTGATCTCAACGAGGACCATAGTTTTAACCAGAACTTCGAATAAAGGCAGTATATATTTGTTTTATATACTTCATTAATATATTCTTTGTTTATTGATTGGTTAAAAGAAAATTATTTGACGTTTGGACTCTCCAGCTTCTATCCTGAGTGAACAGCACGACCAATTTAAGCACAACCTATATTTTGCCCTTCAAAAAAATCGAATAGGCTAAAATCGGGCTAACCAATTACAGCAGCGCCGAAATCACGCTATGGCAGTTTCAAGGCGTCGTGAACCGTTCCGTCGCATCGAATGCGCCAACGCGCGAAGGCATGGTCAAAAATACTATTTACGGCTTGGAGGTACTATTTACGGCTCATCCGGGACATTGAAAATACTATTTACGGCTTAGAGGTACTATTTACGGATAGGAGTACTGATGGTAGAACTATTTTTGGTCATGTGATCCACTTTTAACCAATCAATGAACAAGAATATATTAATGAAGTATATAATAGATATTATATCCTTCATTAATAGATTCTTGTTCATTGATTGGTTAAAAGTGTGTCACATGATCAAAAATAAACACACTATTCTGTGAGGAAGTGCAAAAAGTACTATTTACGTCCGTAAATAGTACCTCCAAGCCGTAAATAGTACTTCTGGATATTTACTATTTACGAATAGCAGCATAGGCCTACCTACGTCGCAGTCCATAAAGCATGACAATAACATTGAACGTCGACATTGACTATGAGAGTATTTTGTCACTGCCGAGAAACAACAACACAAAAATGGCGAAATACTAAATCAAGCTGAAGTGGGCTGCTACTGCTGAAGAAGATTCACGATTTCAGCTGTTTAATTTGAATTGTTACCAATTCTAGTGCAGGAATATGTTTTCAGACCAACACAGTGATATTCAGAGCGATACAGACACGGTAAGCTTAAAAACAAACACTGACAGTGCGAGACCAGTCTTGGACCGCCGGCGCCGGCCTAGTGCCGTGCGTACGGAGGCCTATCCCGATGCATGATGGCTTTCGAGTTTACATGTAAATCTTTTTACATGTAAATCTTTTCACTAATCTTTGTACAAATAATCTATGAATGAAGGCAAAGTGGAATGAAGATACAACTTGAACAAATATTCACTGACAATGAGTAAGCTTAACAAACCATGAACACATGAACATGCATGACATTACAGTGGGAGTCCTTGGACCGCCTAAACCGGCCTACCGTGCATAGGTCCTACCTAGGCCTTTCTCGCAGCATGGTGGAGATTTAATGTAATCTTTTAACCAATCAATGAACAAAAAATCTATGAATGAAGGATATAAAACAAATACTGCCTTCATTCAAGGTACTGGTTAAAACTATGGTCCCTCGCTGAGATCAATAGTACTATTGATCTCACCTCGGGCCCATAGTTTTAACCAGAACCTCTCATGGCAGTATATATTTGTATACTATTTCCATGATGGGATTTAGCCAGAAGTTATGTACTGCTCTATGGGCCATTGTGCAAATACAGAGTCTGAGATCAGGGAAACAGCCCCTGGGGAAAAAACAAATAAAGAAGCTTAAGAATCTGGAATGAGCGTTTTGAGCGTTTAGACAGTATTTTTTGTGGAACATGAGAGCACATCAGACATATCGAATTGCATTCTGAATACGAAGAATGTCTTTCTGATATCAAAAAAATCAAAATTATGTGATATCAGAAACACATTCTTCATATTCAGAATGCAATTCGATATATGTCTGATGTGCTCTAATGTCCCACAATAAATACTGTCCAAACGTTCATACACCATTCCTTAATGAACTGCCAATGCAGAGTTGATGCCCAGAGAAGCGGTCTCAACTTTGGTTTTGGTGGGGATTCTGCAGAGACTATAGAAACTTACCCAGAATTTAAACCAAAATTAAAGACAAAAGGACCCAAAATTATACAAAGGTTTTTTTGGGGGGGATTTTTGCAGGATTTCCCTACATTTGGTTAAATTGGCTCTTTTTTGAGCAAATTTTGAAACAAAAACAACCTTTCTTTTCATGAAAAAAAGGATCATCAATAAACCAAAATGGCTGAAAATGCACCCCAAATCTAAACTAAATGGCTGAAAATGTGAACATGACTATTGTGATACACATTGTTAAAAAGGCCTTCAAAAACAATTTTTTAATACCCTGGGAAATGTGTTATACAAAGAAAATTTCCCAAATAATCAAATATGAATATACCCCTTCAGCAAAATGCTTAATGAAAATGTGAGCGTGGCACAAAACATCAATAATTTTGAGGGATCAGAACCAAAAAGTCGTAACTCACTATGACCAGCTCTCACAAAATGAGTATAAAGTTGGCTTCTTACTTTGGTCTTCAAAAATCAATATTTCCTCCATAATGTTCTTCTGTTTTCTGTAGAATTTTGTCATGATTAATGAACTGTATCTTCTATAGTGCCCTGGTGACTTAATAAATCCTCATTTTGTGGGAGCAGGTGATTGGGAGTTAAGGCTTTCTGGCTCTCAACCTTCGATTTGTTGCAATTGTACCACCCACCTTTAAAAGTTTTGTAAGTTGTCAGCAAAAGTTTGAATTATAATTACCACAGTAAACAGGCAGTCAGTAAAGACAGGTGGAAATACTTGCCTCGATGTTTATCTTTTTTTTTAGCACCAAACTTGTTGTGCCGTCTACATCTACTATGTCAGATAATATGGCATACTGACATATCTCTGGATTGGGATCACCTGTCTGGCAAGAATAAGTTAGTGTGCTGTCTGGTGGATAAAGTTTGATATTTACGAGAGGTTCACCTATTAAAACAAGAGAAAACAAAGTTGAAGTTACTTTTACATGTAGGCAAAGAAACCATTTGAATGGTCAAAAACCTTCACATAATGTATATTTTGCAGTAGTGATACCCCTCTACTAAATGCTCCCTTAAGGCCAGAGTAATGGAAGACACATTCGTCCATGCCCGAATTTGAGATTTCTTGATATTTATCAACACTAAGATGTATTCTTTCACTTGAAACTGATAAAATACAACTTGCTAATATTTACTCGTATTTTTGCTTGATTTATTTCACTCTTTTCAACTCTAAAAAGTCACATGGCTCAAGACAGCTTAGTAAATTGGCGGAAATAATGAGTCAGAAATGCGCGACTGCGAAATATTGTGATTACGCGCACGATTCGTGTCACGTGACGTGATGCAACTCTGCGCGTATGTCCAACGCAGTCCAGGCGCATTCGGTATGTTGTTAAAGCCAGCAAATGTGGTGTAAACAAAACAAAAATTTGCAGTCAAAATGCCACCTAGATTTTTTAATTATTTTGAATTTTGGCGCACTGAAAGCAAACATTATAGATTCATTGGTGCAAAAAGATGCATATTTAGACCATGAACCAGATACAGCTTTTACAAGCGTGAAAGTCTTACTGTTTTAAAATATAAGGACGTTTTGTGCATAATTTTGACATTTTTTTACTAAAACATCAATTTCTCAGAGTTCACTTTTGACAATATTGCACGATTTTTGTGACAAGATAACTCGAAAATATGCAAGCAAAAGATAATCTTATTGTGCTATCGTTTAGAGTACATCAAAGTCTAGGGAAGGTTTTCTCATTTTTTCAAAATATTTGTTTTAAACAAAAATATACACCATTATGTGCAATTCTTAGTCAGTGGGAGTGGTCTAGTTCGTAGACACATTTCTGATTGGACAATCGCATGATTTCGGTGCCGTCTATCAGGCCGTAGACGACCCCACGCCATCATGCGTCTTGATAATCGTAACACGCGTGTAGAGGTGCGAGTATGTATCGCGCTGGATGCGTAGACTAGTGCGGAATACGCGAACGCGCTTAGCAGTACGTGCAACAGAATACGTGAAGTTGTAAACAAGTTTCGTTCATTTTATAATGAGGGAGTTTTATGACGGTAACTTAGTTTTTGCTTAAAAATTGTTTACAGTTATTAAAATAATATTTAAATGAGAATAAAAGATAGGAATTTTTATTTTGCCTATCCTCTACCGTGTGATAGACGACAGGCAGGTCCAATATTTTTATCGTAGTGGATACCGGCTGCGCCGGCATCCACTACTCAAAATATTGGACCTGCCTGTCGCCTATCACACGGTAGAGGATAGGCAAAATAAAAATTCCTATCGCTTATTCTCTAATTTTTAGCTTAATAGAGTGACAAAATTGCTTTTTTCACATGTTTTTTTTTTTATTTTTAAAAAAGAGACAAATTTCAAAAAATTAAAAAAACCTTCCCTAAGTTCATATCTCTTCTTCATGAAAAGCTAACTGAATTTTTTTTTACTCGAACGGATTTTTTTCTAAGTTGTCACAAAAAAATTGGGGTAAAAAAGTGAATTTTTGTGATTTTTTCAAAAACTCAAGATTTTTGAACAAATCTGAGGTCACCATGAGATTCCTTGGCTCATTTCCTTTCCAAAAATGTATAGTTTTATATATTTTGGACATACAATTAAGACATAATGATGCTCGAAAAGGTCCATGTTCTCCATTACTCTGACCTTAATTATGTTTTTCAATTAAAAATTTAAAGGAAACAATTCAGGGACCCATGCAGTTACATTGTATGATCTGAGCTTAAGGTTAGCAACTATTTTAAACTGTTGCGGTTTGGTATTTGACAGCATCTTGCGAGGGTAGTGAGCTTTGGCAACAATTGCATTGATCATTTCATAGCGAGTGTGTAGAACAATTCAAATATCACATATATATACTTTTGTAGGTCCTGTGGTTCTTGAGTTATGTTGTAAAGAGGGCTGAAACAACAACACTTTTGTAAAACGTACATAACCCATTAACAACAATAAATCAAGCAATTGTTATTTACCCTCAGACCGAGAAGGCCAAAAAGGACAAGGACACAAAGATTTTGCTAATCATGGATGGCACTCCATCAAGTTGCCTTTTATTGAGCGTTTGAATTTGTTTCAGAATTCACACCAATTACCTTTGATCTCAGCCAAAATAAAATTAACAAAATATATAATATTCTCATAGAGAAAACGTTATTGGACACATTTGGAACACGACAGCCGCCATCGAATTCCCTTACCCCAGTGACCCCGACTGGAGTAAAGTGTTACACTTTGTACTATTGAAATCAGATCAAAACCTATCCTAGGGTAGACCTACCCCCCTAGAATTAAATTCCCGAGTGTACAACTCTGAAACCGTTGATTAACATAACATATCATGGCTGAGACCCACACAAGGTATATATACTACTGGTGCATACAACAATTCAAGATCTCCGAGGGTGGCTGTCCCTGGGATTCCACCAACAGGTGTGTAATTGACCTGAAGGTTACAATGGATAAAAGGATTATTGTGACATACTCGTCTACCTGTGCATGTGTATCATTATAATTTACAAAAAGAATATCTAAAAATCCCAATCTTCAACAATTACTAATGTACTATACTCGAGCAACAACCAAATTTTTGCACATATAACTCTTTTAACATGTACTGATTATTGACAGCTCTCCATTTTCTAGAACTGATATATATATAATTTATAGAAGGGGAACAATATTATATTGTGACCCTTATCTTTGAAGATCTTGTGCTTATTTGAAGATCTCTGAAAGCCTTTCTCTCTGTTACCTATGGCATCTGTGATAAACACATTTGGAACTTACAGGCTGGTTAATTTAAAATATCATTCTGAAAATTTGTACCATTTTGCTTGTACTACTGATCTATTGAGACTTTCTGCTTATCCAGTATTTCTCTATATTGCAATAACATAATTTATATAACATTTAACGATAATGTCCTCACTACTTTACTTGCAGCTATTTCTGTAAAGGATTCCCTCTTCGCATGTGCTGATTTAAGCCCTTAAATCACCTAAGGACAATTATAAATAACCCTGCTAATGCAACATAATTGACATATCATAATACATTTCCTTTGTTTGTTATTGAGCTGTTAACTTCTCTCTATTCCCTTTACTTCATGAGAGTGAATTATCACTCTTAATTATGTGTTCACTAATTTGATTTGATTTGATTTGATTTTATTCGGTATCTCCATATTGCACATACAACAATACAAGGTAAATAGATATAAAATGCATTAAGATAAATAACATATAATACACAAAAAACAAAGCAAGGAGATATCACAGGATAGCCCTTTAAGCCCAAAGGCTTATTTCCGAAGGGGTCCTTTATACATTGAAGGGCAAAAGGCATACATACATATAAAAACATACAAATAAATATATATACAAGTGAATATTAAAAGTAAAATAAAATCTTTAAACATGATTTAAATCCTTAGAAACTAAATTTGGTTTATAATATATACTTTTCATTGCCCCCCTACCCTTATTGGGAGTGGTGGGTGGGGAAATTTCTTTCCGATGTTTACTTGATGGAGAGACATTCATAAATGACTCACAAACTCAATCGCGCACTACATGTTGATGTTTACAAAATCGATGTCACCTATTGATCCCCATGCCAACACCACAACACACACAGCATGGGAGCTAGCATGACCATACCCGGATCGACAAACACAATAGGGATCGTCCATTTCTCGCCATGGGTAAATTTGTTTTCCTTTCGCTTTGCTCGTAAAACATCATTTTCTCACCCTACCCAAGCATTCCGCCCAAAACTGCTTTTGTTGCAAACCCCCATATACGTGTATCAGTACTTTTTTTGGTGATTTTTTTATGTATTCTCAAAATTACTCAAGTGGATGTAAGGGGTTTTGCAACAAAGCTCTTCATATATAGTATCACATTTAAAGCCATATTATAAAATTTCCATAAGAAATAGCAATGTATTTTATTGGTACAAAATGTTTTCACTGTCAGGTCAGATATGTTCTCTTTTAATTTGGGCCCAAACACGAGGCAATACAAAGAAAATCACTATTATACCACCGCATATGTCGCCAATATGAACCACTCATTCGAACATGAGTAGTGTTGACTCTTTTGATATGTCATGACTGCCCGAACACCATGTATGCACGGTGTTATGCACATCGTGTATGCGTTCGACTAATATTTCCATCGTAATAATAAAATGACGGTTCCTGCATGTGGTTTATTCAAAATCTTGAATTTTGACAAAACTACAGCACCTAAAGTCTTGATTTATGCAGGGTATGTTAATAGTTAATCATTAATAGTACATAAAAATCGTTTAAAAAAACAGAATTTTGAAAAATATTGAGGGCGTCCTCATCAGCAAATGTTATAATATGGCTTTAAATATCTAATTCCCATATAGGTTGTTCCAAGAATCAATGTACACAGTGAATAATTTGTAACAATGGTACATGTAGGCACAACCTGGATTTCTGACACAATGTAATGTCTATGTAGTAATACAGTTATACATACATACCATGCACATATTTTGGGGAGAGCTTTGGGTGCGCGGGCCTCCCTCCCCGGGTTAAAAGCAACGGGCGAAGAAGGGTGGGGCTGAAGATGAAGGGGCGGCAAGAAGAATTATTAAAGAAAAAAGCTGTGGCAGAAGGGCGGCAAGAAGAACTAGAAGGCTATATATTTGTACACAAATACGGCTATACCCGCATGTTATCGGTGTACCCAAACTTACAGTCCTTATTTGCTGAGGACTTAAAATAAAGAAATTGTAAAAAGTCGCCCAATTGGGCAGAAAATGTGTAAAAAGTGAAAGTCCAAGTCACAAGCTTTAATTGAATGTAGGTTGCACTGTCGTAGCACTTAAAATAAAGAAATAGTAAAAAGTCCCTCCCAGGGAGTCGCTCTCTTACTCTCCATATGTTGCTGTTGTCAGTCTCTCTTAGTCACAGCAAGGCTATACAATATGATTAGGGGAAACTATTCCAGAGGGAGTATGTAAATTAAACGGAACAGCCATTTCAGAGGGAGTATATAAATTAAACGGAACAGCCTTTTTTGGGGCCATTTCAGAGGGAGTATGTAAATTAAATGGAACAGCCAATGGGTATGTAATTTAACTGGAACAGCCTTAACGCTTCACGCTGGTATTTCTAATTATTATATTAATAATTATAATACGGATATGTCTGTTTAGTCCTACATGTGTAGGGTGGGGGGTATGTGGGTGTTAATAACAATATAACTCTCAAGTGCTACTGTGTACAAATTCTGAGCCCGGAAGCTGCTTTATTTGATGAGAAACGGCCGGCCCTTTGTTTTAACATTTGGGGCCATGGGGCCCATAATATTTGACTTATGAGGCCCATGGACATTATGTTGAAGTTTAATTCTCTAGTGCTATCAGTAGACTCAAGCTGGGCACTGTAGCTGCTTTATTTACTGAGTAACGGCCGGCCCTATGTTTTAGCGTTTTAGGCCCTGGGGCCCATATAATGTAATATATGGGGCTCACATGTACATATAACAATGTGATTTTCAGGTGCAATCTGTGTACTAACTCTGAGCCCTAAAGCTGCTTTATTTACAGAGTAACGGCCGGCCCTATGTTTTAGAGTTTGGGGCCCTGGGGCCCATATAATGTAATATATGGGGCTCACATGTACATATAACAATGTGATTTTCAGGTGCAATCTGTGCACTAACTCTGAGCCCTAAAGCTGCTTTATTTACAGAGTAACGACCAGCCCTATGTTTTAGCGTTTGGGGCCCAGGGGCCCATATTATGTGACATATGGGGTACATATATACATATGACAATATAATACTGAAAACCTATCTGTGTACCAAATCTGAGCCCTGTAGCTACTTTATTTGCTGAGAAACGGTCGGCCCTTTGTTTTAAACATTTGGGCCCCTGGGGCCTCTAGCCTTGTACATCTGGGGCCAAAATGGGCAAAAGGCACATCTACAATTTAGGGCTTATACATGTGCAACATATGAGCCCTAGTGCCCTTGTAGCTTTAGAGCTAGGCTTGTCAATCTGTTGCCCCATATTTTAACACTTGGGGCCCTGGGGCCCATAATATATAACATATGGGGCTCATGTATACTTGTATTTATAGAGTACCCTTGGGACTATCAGTGTACCAACTTATGGCCCTGAGGCTGCTTCATTTGATGAGAAACGGTGTGCTTTGTATTTTCACATTTGGGCCCCTGGGGCCCGTGACCTTTGACCTCTGGGGCCAAGATGGGCAAAAGGCACTTCTACGGGGTAAGGCCCATAAGTGTACCACATATGGGCCCCAGGGCCTCTGTAGTTTTAGCGCTAGCCTTGACAGAATGATGTGTTTGATGGAGAAGGAGGAGGAGAAGGAGAGGAAACCACAGGATGGGAAGATACCCTGCATGCTATTGCATGCGGGTATAACTAGAAGGCTATATATTTGTACACAAATACGGCTATACCCGCATGTTATCGGTGTACCCAAACTTACAGTCCTTATTTGCTGAGGACTTAAAATAAAGACATTGTAAAAAGTCGCCCAATTGGGCAGAAAATGTGTAAAAAGTGAAAGTCCAAGTCACAAGCTTTAATTGAATGTAGGTTGCACTGTCATAGCACTTAAAATAAAGAAATTGTAAAATATCCCCTCCCAGGGGAGTCGTCTCTCTTACTCTCCACAGCTGTTGTCAGTCTCTCTTACTCACAGTGAGGCTATGCAATATGATTAGGGGAAACTATTCAAGAGGAAGTATGTAAATTAAATGGAACAGCCATTGCAGATGGAGTATGTAAATGAAACGGAACAGCATTTTTTGGGGACATTTCAGAGGGAGTATGTAAATTAAATGGAACAGCCAATGGGTATGTAATTTAACTGGAACAGCCTTAACGCTTCACGCTGGTATTTCCAATTATGATATAATACTGGGCACTGTAGCTGCTTTATTTACTGAGTAACGGCCGGCCCTATGTTTTAGCGTTTGGGGCCCTGGGGCCCATATTATGTGACATATGGGAGTTATATATGACAATGTAATACTAAAGACCTATCTGTGTACCAAATCTGAACCCTGTAGCTACTTTATTTGCTGAGAAACGGCTGGCCCTTTGTTTTAACGTTTGGGCCCCTGGGGCCCCTAGCCTTGTACATCTGGGGCCAAAATGGGCAAAAGGCACATCTACAACTTAGGGCCCATACATATGCAACTTATGAGCCCTAGTGATCTTGTACTTTTAGAGCTAGGCTTGTCAATCTGTTGCAAAATATTGTAACATTTGGGCCCCTGGGGCCCACAATATATAACATGGGGCTCTTGTATATTTGTAAATATAGAGTACCCCTAGGGCTATCAGTGTACCAACTCAGGGCCCTGAGGCTGCTTCATTTCATGAGAAACGGCGTGCTTGGTATTTTCACATTTGGGCCCCTGGGGCCCGTGACCTTTGACCTCTGGGGCCAAGATGGGCAAAAAGACACTTCTACGGGGTAGGGTTCATAAGTGTACCACATATGGGCCCCAGGGCCTTTGTAGTTTTAGCGCTAGCCTTGACAGAATCATGTGTTTGATGGAGAAGGAGGAGGAGAAGGAGGAGGAGAAGAAACCACAGAATAAGACTAGAAGGCTATATATTTGTACACAAATACGGCTATACCCGCATGTTATCGGTGTACCCAAACTTACAGTCCTTATTTGCTGAGGCCTTAAAATAAAGAAATTATTGTATGTGTAAAAAGTGAAAGTCCAAGTCACAAGCTTTAATTGAATGGAGGTTGCACTGTCGTAGCATAAAATAAATATATTGTAAAAAGTTCCCTCCCCGGGGAGTCGTCTCTCTTATTCTCCATAGGGTGCTGTTGTCAGTCTCTCTTACTCACAGTGAGGCTATGCAATATGATTCAGGGAAACTATTCCAGAGGGAGTATGTAAATTAAATGGAACAGCCATTTCAGAGGGAGTATGTAAATTAAACGGAACAGCCTTTTTGGGGCCATTTCAGAGGGAGTATGTAAATTAAATGGAACAGCCAATGGGTATGTAATTTAGCTGGAACAGCCTTAACGCTTCACGCTGGTATCCAATCATGATATCATACGATCTGTCTGTTTAGTTCTCCTTGTGTGGGGTGGATGGGTGTGTGGGTGTTAGTAACAATATAATTCTCAGGTGCTATCTGTGTACAAATTCTGAGCCCGGAAGCTGCCTTATTTGATGAGAAACGGCCCGCCCTTTGTTTTAACATTTGGGGCCCTGGGACCCATAATATTTGACTTATGAGGCCCATGTACATAATTATGTTGAAGTATAATTTCCTAGTGCTATCAGTAGACTCAAGCTGGCCACTGTAGCTACTTTATTTACTGAGTAACGGCCGGCCCTATGTTTTAGCGTTTGGGGTCCTGGGGCCAATATTATGTGATATACAGGCTGAGTCAAAAAGAAGTAAACTCATGTTTGAGGGGCTGTAACTCGAGATCTGTAAGGAATCTGCAAACAATGAAAATACCACTGAAAAGAGCAAATTCTACACGTCTAAATGAAAAAAAGAATTGTTGCAATTGCTCACAGCAAACTCAAGTTATACTCATTTGAATACAACCACCCATTTTTGTAGCTGCACACGGTTTCACTTCCCAAGTAGGGGCCTACCTGTTATATTGATTGGTAAGGCACGATATTCAAATGCAAATAAAGTTCTGTGGCAGGTGTGGTTTCGATCAATAATTCTTACATGTTAAAGGGCTCTTTTCAATATGAATTTTACCTCTTTATAATAAAATTTTGAACTATATTATAATAAAACGGGCCAAATGACAACATGGCACCACAATTTACCGCACGGGAGCGCACGCGTTTCTGTCGACAAGTATCATGAAACTAAGAGTCCCACAGAAGTTCAGCGTCTTTTTCGTCTCCAATTTCCTATAGCTAACCGGGTTTCATGTAAGGGAGGAGTATATAAGAATGTGAACAAGCTCAATGTGCATGGGACACTAAGAAACAGACAGCCTGAAGCGTCAGACAGACCACGAACTGCTAGATCACAAGAGAAAATTGCTAGAGTTAGACATGCGTTACATCAATACCAAAGATCAGCTCAATCCTTTACCAAACATTCCCCAATCAAGCTTCTGCCGGATCGTTCGTAAAGACTTGAATTTGTATCCCTACAAACTATATTACCGTCATGGACTTTGTTGAATATTAATTAAAAGCAAAGGTTGTCTTTTCAACAATAAATCCTGTCAGCACTTTTCTGATTCGTCGAAAGTGAAAAGCTTTGAAATGGATGAAAATCAATCAGCCGTGTGCAGCTACAAAAATGGGTGGTTGTATTCAAATGGGTATAACTTTAGTTTGCTGTGAGCAATTGCAACAATTCCTGTTTTTATTTATACGTGTAGAATTTGCTCTTTCCAGTGGTATTTTTATTTTTAGCAGATTCCTTGTAGATCTCGAGTTACATCCCCTCAAACATGAGTTTACTTCTTTTTGACTCAGCCTGTATGGGGCTCATATGTACATATAACAATGTAGTTCTCAGGTGCAAACTGTGTACCAACTCTGAGCCATAAAGCTGCTTTATATGATGAGAAACGGCCGGCCCTTTGTTTTAACATTTGGGGCCCTGGGGCCCAATATATATGACTTATGGGTCTCATGTACATATGTTGAAGTATGATTCTCAAGTGCTATCAGTAGACTCAAGCTGGGCATTGTAGCTGCTTTATTTACTGAGTAACGACCGGCCCTATGTTTTAGCGTTTGGGGCCCTGGGGCCCATATTATGTGACATATGGGGATTATATATACATATGACAATATAATACTAAAGACCTATCTGTGTACCAAATCTGAACCCTGTAGCTACTTTATTTGTTGAGAAACGGCCGGCCCTTTGTTTTAAAATTTGGGCCCCTGGGGCCCCCAGCCTTGTACATCTGGGGCCAAAATGGGCAAAAGGCACATCTACAACTTAGGGCCCATACATATGCCACACATGAGCCCTAGTGATCTTGTACTTTTAGAGCTAGGCTTGTCAATCTGTTGCACCATATTTTAACATTTGGGCCCCTGGGGCCCATAATATATAACATATGGGGCTCTTGTATATTTGTAAATATAGAGTACCCCTAGGGCTATCGGTGTACCAACTCAGGGCCCTGAGGCTGCTTCATTTGATGAGAAATGACGTGCTTTGTATTTTCACATTTGGGCCCCTGGGGCCCGTGACCTTTGACCTCTGGGGCCAAGATGGGCAAAAGGCACTTCTACGGGTAAGGCCCATAAGTGTACCACATATGTGCCCCAGGGCCTTTGTAGTTTTAGCGCTAGCCTTGACAGAATGATGTGTTTGATAGGAGAAGGAGGAGAAGAAACCACAGGATGGGAAGATACCCTGCATGCTATTGCATGCGGGTATAAATATACCCGTCCATGCTTCGCATGCGGGTATAAGAAACCACAGAATAAGAATATACCCGTCCATGCTTCGCATGCGGGTATAAGAAACCACAGGATAACAATATACCCGTCCATGCTTCGCATGCGGGTATAATTGAATGTAGGTTGCACTGTCGTAGCACTTAAAATAAAGAAATTGTAAAAAAGTCCCCGCCCAGGGGAGTCCTCTCTCTTACTCTCCATAGGTTGCTGTTGTCAGTCTCTCTTACTCACAGTGAGGCTATGCAATATGATTAGGGAAACTATTCCAGAGGGAGTATGTAAATTAAATGGATCAGCCATTTCAGAGGGAGTATGCAAATTAAACGAAACAGCATTTTTTGGGGACATTTCAGCGGGAGTATGTAAATTAAATGGAACAGCCAATGGGTATGTAATCTAACTGGAACAGCCTTAACGCTTCACGCTGGTATTTCCAATTATGATATAATACGATCTGTCTGTTTAGTCCTACGTGTGTGGGGTGGATGGGTGTGTGGGTGTTAGTAACAATATAATTCTCAGGTGCTATCTGTGTACATATTCTGAGCCCGAAGCTGCTTTCTTTGATGAGAAATGGCCCGCCCTTTGTTTTAACATTTGGGGCCCTGGGGCCCATAATATATGTTGAAGTATAATTCTCTAGTGCTATCAATAGACTCAAGCTGGCCACTGTAGCTACTTTATTTACTGAGTAACGGCCGGCCCTATGTTTTAGCGTTTGGGGCCCTGGGGCCCATATTATGTGACATATGGGGATTATATATACATATGACAATATAATACTAAAAGACCTATCTGTGTACCAAATCTAAACCCTGTAGCTACTTTATTTGCTGAGGGCCCCCAGCCTTGTACATCTGGGGCCAAAATGGGCAAAAGGCACATCTACAACTTAGGGCCCATACATATGCCACATATGAGCCCTAGTGATCTTGTACTTTTAGAGCTAGGCTTGTCAATCTGTTGCACTATATTTTAAAATTTGGGCCCCTGGGGCCCATAATATATAACATATGGGGCTTTTGTATATTTGTAAATATAGAGTAGCCCTAGGGCTATCAGTGTACCAACTCAGGGCCCGGAGGCTGCTTCATTTGATGAGAAATGGCGTGCTTTGTATTTTCACATTTGGGCCCCTGGGGCCCGTGACCTTTGACCTCTGAGGCTGCTTCATTTGATGAGAAATGGTGTGCTTTGTATTTTCACATTTGGGCCCCTGGGGCCCGTGACCTTTGACCTCTGGGGCCAAGATGGGCAAAAGGCACATCTACGGGGTAGGGCCCATAAGTGTACCACATATGGGCCCTGGGGCCCTTGTAGTTTTAGCGATAGCCTTGACAGAATGATGTGTTTGATGGGAGGAGGAGGAGGAGAAGAAACCACAGGATGGGACTAGAAGGCTATATATTTGTACACAAATACGGCTATACCCGCATGTTGTCGGTGTACCCAAACTAACAGTCCTTATTTGCTGAGGACTAAATTGTAAAAAGTCGTCCAATTGGGTGGAAAATGTGTAAAAAGTGATAGTCCAAGTCACAAGCTTTAATTTAATATATGTTGCACTCTCGTAGCACTTAAAATAAAGAAATTGTAAAAGTCCCTCCCAGGGGAGTCGCTCTCTTACTCTCCATAGATTGCTGTTGTCAGTCTCTCTTATTCACAGCGAGGCTATGCAATATGATTTAGGGGAAACTATTCCAGAGAGAGTATGTAAATTAAATGGAACAGCCTTTCAGAGGGAGTATGTAAATCTAACGGAACCGCCTATTTTGGGGCCATTTCAGAGGGAGTATGTAAATTAAATGGAACAGCCAATGGGTATGTAATTTAACTGGAACAGCCTTAACGCTTCACGCTGGTATTTCCAATTATTATATTATAACTAGCGGGATACCCGCGCTTCGCGCGGGTCCCCGCTAGATGGGAGCGTTCACCATAACAGGAATAATTACTGAACAGGTAGAATCATTGAGAAGGTACCTTTTATTTTTCTAAACATGTCTCTTCTTACACTTTCTTTTTTAAACAACAAACATCTTTTTCCCGTATTTATTACGTCCTCTCATAGCGTGTCTGCGGACGTGTTCACCCGTTATCATAATCCCGTGACCCGTCCATGTACCTTTTTGTCCTTTATTTTTCCTTCTTTCCGTATTATCATGTCCACTGGTATCTGGCTCGCAGTCGCGTGGCTCTGCGCCGTTCTGGCGCCCATTGGCGTAGTCGCATTACGCACGAGGCGCCGACGCGCTGCCGACCAGCTGCAGTGACGCGTAGTCTGGCAAAGGATTTTCATAACAAAAACCCGTTTTACCCATATTTTCACTGTTTTTGCAGCCAATTCTTGACCGTTTTCAACCAAATAAAGTTTAAACACGTTCCCGTATATTCATCGATCTCCCATATGAATTTGGCGACATTTGGATCGAAACTGACGGAGCCTTTATAGGCATACATAGATAGATAGATACATAGATACATACATACAACATTCCCCTATTTATAGTAAGATACGGATCTGTCTGTTTAGTCCTACGTGTGTGGAGTGGGTGGGTATGTGGTTGTTACTGTTAGTAACAATATAATTCTCAGGTGCTATCTGTGTACAAATTCTGAGCCTGGAAGCTGCTTTATTTGATGAGAAACGGCCGGCCCTTTGTTTTAACATTTGGGGCCCTGGGGCCCATTATATTTGAGTTATTTGGTCTATGTACATATGTTGAAGTATAATTCTCTAGTGCTATCAAGCGACTCAAGCTGGGCACTGTAGCTGCTTTATTTACCGAGTAATGGCCGGCCCTATGTTTTAGCGCTTGGGGCCCTGGGGCCCAAATTAAGTGATATATGGGGCTCATATGTACATATAACAATGTAATTTTCAGGTGCAATCTGTGTACAAACTCTGAGCGCTAAAGCTGCTTTATTTGATGAGAAACGGCCGGCCCTTTGTTTTAACATTTGGGGCCCTGGGGCCCATAATATTTGACTTATGAGACTCATGTACATATGTTGAAGTATGATTCTCTAGTTCTATCAGTAGACTCAAGCTGGGCATTGTAGCTGCTTTATCTACAGAGTAACGGCCGCCCTTTGTTTTAGCGTTTGGGGCCCTGAGGCCCATATTGTGTGACACATGGGGCTCATATATACATATAGTAGTATAATGCTTAAGACCTATTAGTGTACCAAATCTGAACCCTCTAACTATTTTATTTGCAGAGAAATGGCCGGCCCCTTGTTTTAACATTTGGGCCTCTGGGGCCCCTAGCCTTTAACATTTGGGCCCAAAATGGGCAAAAGGCACATTGAAAACGTAGGGCTCATACATGTACCACATCTGAGTCCTAGTGCCCTTATAGTTTTAGAGCTAGCCTTGTCAATCTGTTGCCCCTTATTTTAACATTTGGGGCCCTGGGGCCCATAATATATGACATATGGGGCTCATGTAAACTTGTTTATATAGAGTTCCCCTGGGGCTATTAGTGTACCAACTCAGGGCCCTGAGGCTGCTTCATCTGATGAGAAACGGCATGGTGTGTGTTTTTACATTTGGGCCCCTGGGGCCCGTGACCTTTGACCTCTGGGGCCGAGATGGGCAAAAGGCACATCTGCGGGGTAGCCCTAAAGCTGCTTTATTTGATGAGAAATGGCCGGCCCTTTGTTTTAACATTTGGGGCCCTGGGGCCCATAATATTTGACTTATGAGGCTCATTTACATATGTTGAAGTATAATTTTCTAGTTCTATCAGTAGACTCAAGCTGGGCATTGTAGCTGCTTTATTTACAAAGTAACGGCCGGCCCTATGTTTTAGCGTTTGGGGCCCTGGGGCCCATATTATGTGACATATGGGGGTCATATATACATATGACAATATAATACTGAAGACCTATCTGTGTACCAAATCTGAGCCCTGTAGCTACTTTATTTGCTGGCCCCTGGGGCCCCTAGCCTTGTATATCTGGGGCCAAAATGGGCAAAAGGCACATCTACAACTTGAGGCCCATACATAGGCCACATATGAGTCCTAGTGATCTTGTACTTTTAGAGCTAGGCTTGTCAATCTGTTGCATCATATTTTAACATTTGGGGCTCTTGTATATTTGTAAATATAGAGTACCCCTAGGGCTATCAGTGTACCAACTGAGTGCCCTGAGGCTGCTTCATTTGATGAGAAATGGCGTGCTTTGTATTTTTACATTTGGGCCCCTGGGGCCCGTGACCTTTGACCTCTGGGGCCAAGATGTGCAAAAGGCACTTCTACGGGGTAGGGCCCATAAGTGTAACACATATGGCCCCAGGGCCTTTATAGTTTAAGCGCTAGCCTTGACAGAATGATGTGTTCAATGGAGGAGAAGGAGGAGGAGGAGGAGAAGAAGAAACCACAGGATGGGAAGATACCCTGCATGCTCTGCATACGGGTATAATTGTTAAAGAAAAAAGCTGTGGCAGAAGGGGCGGCAAGAAGAATTATTAATGAACTATACCTTTTTTGTCACCAGCAGGGCCACCGCTCATGCAGGGGCAGTGGGGATAATTGGGGGTGCAATACCTCTAATTCTAATTCTGTAATATTACAAAAAAATTGTTGAGAAATGTTTTGATATTCCCCCCCCCCCCCCACACTTCTTGAGTGCCAAAAAATTGGGTCAAACCCTTCAGGCTGTTGCTGCAGGGGGCACCAAAATTTACATTTTCTGTAGCCCCCCCCAGGGTAGGAGCGCCACGATACGCCACTGCATAGAGAAGTGAATATCTTACAATAATCAAGAAGAACATATCAAATAAAGTTATGGTGTGAGCGTATTTTGTTTTTCGAGAAATGTTTGTCAAGTCTAACCTCATCGTAATGTCATTCAAGCGCCAAAATTCATCTCCCATTTAAATTGTGTTCCCTTGCACGATTGAGCACTCATCCCTGGTTTCTCTAAGTCTTCAATATGTATTACATATTTCAAGTGAAATATACAGGGTGTCTCAATAAAAATAGGCCCTGTGGTTTGGGGGACGTAACTTAAAATGTCGGCAGTAAAATCAAAACTTTTTTAAAGATTCAAAAACCATGATGTTTCTTCATTAAAATGGTGCACAAATCATCAAAATCCGTTCACGCGTCACAGAGATAATTGGGATTTTACAAATAGACCCATTTTTGGACCGTTCCAATGGGGCAATACACATTAAACACTAATGTGCTGCATTGTAGTTTATAATGGACAAAAAGAGATGAATTTGCTGGGTACAAATTGAAAAGAAATTAACCAATCAATTAATCTATCAAAGAATGTTTTTCGCACCTTTCTGTTTTGGTTAAGAATATTGTTCAAATATTTCTTACGAAACAATACAGGGCCATATAGTCTACACATACATGACCAGAAAAACACGTAAAAGGGTTCTTTCCTAAGAATAAATCTCACAAATGGCGTTATGTGGCCCAAAATCGCTAGTGATTTTCAAAACATCCCTATACAGGAAGTTTTTTTAACAACAAATAAGCAGGATTTTTTTATCTGAAAGGCAGCACTATACACGCTTTTTTTAGAATACACACTTCATATGATTTCTTTATCATTTTCCAATATAATGTTTGAGTGATGGTCCTAGTGCAAATCAGTTGAGGAAACACGCTTTGCGAATTATCGGGATTAATTGACGCGATTCCAAATACAGCGCGCCACCAACGACGGCAGTGAAAATTGGCATTTCCCGTGTCTGGGGTCGACATCCTTTTTCATCGACCATAGCTGACCATGTTTGCGATTATTACTCTTAAAACACCATGTTTTATAGTACTTTTTGAAATTGTTTGAGATTTTTTGTGTTGAAGTGAAATATTGCAGTTTGATATTCACAGATGTCCTTTTCTAAAACCCGCAAACTTGATGTTGATACTAGGTGTTTCCTTTTTGTTATACATTTTCCAAAACCGCCCTTTTTTGTTTTTAAACTTTACTATGCTTTTCAGCCCGATACGCTGAGCCTAGTCAATGCTAAGTAGGCCTAGGCCTCAGTGTCCTTTTTTTTTTTATAATGGAAAACGCGTAGGTTTTATTTCGGTTATTAGAATAAATTGTTTTAATTCTTTCTGAATTTATTGTTTGTTCAATTATGATAATAATATCACACCAGCATACTTAAGAACATCTATACTAGGTGTTGCGTTTTTGTATTAATCGGCCTACATTTTCTAAAAATTTTTTTTTTTACGAATGCACGTAAGTTATAGCGGCCCGCCGCGTGGGATAGGCCTACAGCAAAGAAATCCAAGTAAATTTAAAAACAGATTCTTAATGTCTCATTTATATGTATAAACATTGCCGCTTTTGTTATTATTGTAATTGTTTGATTTGTCTTTATTTTATTTTTAGCCTAAATTTGTATTTTTAATTATATTTTACTATCAAACATTAAAAAAATTACGATCGCAATAAAAACACTTTGTAGGCATAACCTACCGCATAAAAAATAATATTTATTTTTTTGATAATATTTCAATTTGAGACTTTAATGCATAAGTTCAACAATACCTCATAGAGGTCTAGCATTATAATAAAGATGAAGAAAGTTTCAAACTGCAAAAGAGTACATGAATTTAAAAGATCATTATTTTAAGGCATATCCAGAAAATGGGCATGAAAAAAACTTCATAACTTTAGAACCAAGTATGCTAGACCTTTGTTTTCAGTAAATGATAGCCTATTGTACGTGTAATGTACTAATATTAATAATTACCTCAATTTTCAAAAATGCCTCCTTTGGCCCCCATGGACCAGATCGTGTCACAATTAAGTTTTAAATTTGACAATTGTCATGCCTGATTTTAATATTAATTCATGTTTCTTTTTCATATTTTATTTTTACTTCCGCTTTCTTGCATGTCATGCCATCTTTATTTCATCTTTCCCCTTTAATAATTCATAACCCAAGGAAATGCACTCTTAATGTAGGCCTAGCCCTACTCCCAAATAGCACACGTTGGTTGGAATGAGTTTCTTTTTAGTATATTATCGGTCGGCACTCGGCATCCGCACAACATTGAAAAATCAAAAGCTTTTTCGACTAAATATTCAATTGGACAATTTTAAACACCTAGGCCTAGGCCTATACATGTTTTTTTAAAAGAAAAAGATTAAACTCTTTCCCATTTTCTTTTTCTTTCTCATGAAATTATAAGTCAACACTGTTACTGTAGTGTAGCCCAACCTTTACGGCATTGTGGACTTTGGCCAAATTGGAAAGGTTTAAATTCGGAGGGACAACATTTCTTGCATATTAAATAATGGATCAGGCCCATGGATCAAGGCCTCAACCTACAAAATAAAGAGGTCAAATCTGGGGATGGGCCCGCACCAAATTTATTGAGGGGGTGGAGCCCCCAGCCCCCGATTCATGAGCCTAGTATGTAATTTTGTTGACAGAATTGCACCACGAGAGTTTATTTTAAAAATTAACAGGTTTATTTGTTTTAAATAGTGCAAGTATATATTATTTTCTCCCGACATTATACATTGGGGGCAAAGTGTTTTGTTTATATATAGAAGGAAATGGCTTCTAAATTTCGACCTTTTTCGTGATCATACAGTAGGCCTACATCATGCTACAAAGAGCGTTTCAAAACGTCACACGAAAAATGCTTTAAAACAATTAATTCATAGAAAAGTTCAAGTTCGTGAAAAGGTTATAAATGTAAAACATCTATTAGTATTAGGCCTAGGTTAGGAAAAAAATAGATAATCGTTCATTCAAAACATTCATGAAAACCAAAAGCTTTTATCTTAATCATGTATCATGCATGGTAAATGGGAAAAGTTATCCAAACAAGAAATAAAAAAAGGCACGAATTTGCGTTTTAGATTAAATTTCCTGTTTGAAATTGTCTTGCATCAAAAGCATTCCTATTATAGGCCTACCCAAACTCGAAAATCGACATTTTGACATCGGGTTTATAGGCCTAGATGGTCGATCAGAGACATCAACATTTTTGACATCGAGTTAATACCGTAGATGGTTGAATAGGAGAAGAGTAGGCCTACATTTGAAATTCAAAACGTTTTAATCGTATTTAAAAAAAAGTAAATGCTTTACGCTGTTCATGCTGTTAAAATATTGAATATTTCGTTATTCTAAATATTGCATAAGAGTAGGCCTACTTTACTTAAAACAAACAAGGTTTAAAAATTGGGTTTTTTTAAAGGATATGCATGAGGGATTGAGGGTCTAAGTATTCCCAATCATATTTTTTTTAATCAAGTCTATTGCCTCGGGTTCGGATCGGGTTCGGAAAAGTTTGAAAATAAGGGTTTTTAATTGATGCCCATTTGTGTGGGAATAGGCCTACTGAATAGGCCTAACACTCTGAACATTCACAGAGGTAGGCCTAAACCATGACTGTCGAAATTAACTGTAAAAAGGAGGCAGAAATGAAAAGAAAAAAAATAAACAAATGGTTGAGTATAAATCGACAGCAACACTCGCTTCCGCTTTCCAGGGTCGATGGTTCATCGTCGACGCGTCAGCGTCATGGATGTCGACTTTTACCCATGATGCTCTGCGCGAAGTAGATCAGCCAGGCGTGATCGTAGGTGGCGCGCTGTATTTGGAATCGCGAGAATTCCTAAACCATGTAAAGCTATGTAAACACAACAACTATAGCGGATCGCAATTCTCCCGATTCATTATCTGTAAAAAAAATTTTTCAAGCATTCAAGCAAGTGTACATTATTAAACTTAACTGACCCCATGGCCCTTTTGCTGCTTGAGAAAAGTATGAACTACATTTTTAGAAGGTATATTTTCACATATTTTTAACCCAAAGAGAAAGGCAAGAAAAACATTCTTTTGGAGATTGACTGATTGGTTGGTTGATGTTTTTAACTCATACCCAGCAAGACTAAGAGTTTACTTCATTTCTTTCTTCCATTCTAAACTACAATGCAGCACATTATGTGTATTGCCCCATTGGAACGGTCCAACAAGGTGGTTCTCGAACCACGAGTCTCGCCTGCTTTTGCGACCGCCTGCTTTTTCAATTACTTTTGGTAGAGGTAAATGAATTTGGCGGTTATCGGATGGGCACGATTATCTGGCTGATAATCTGGTGACTGTACCCACCAAGTGTCATGCCCATGCAACAGTTTTTACTAATTTGACCTCAGATGACCCCTGGTGACCCTGAAATGACCTTCCAAAAATGTGGCTTTAAATGTTGACTGTACCCACCAAGTTTCATGCCCATACGACAGTTTTACTAATTTGACCTCAGATGACCCTGGTGACCCCAAAATGACCTTCCAAAAATTTGGCTTAAAATGTTGACTGTACCCACCAAGTTTCATGCCCATACGACTGTTTTAACTAATTTGACCTCAAATGACCCCTGGTGACCTCAAAATGACCTTCTAAACATTTGGCTTTAAATGTTGACTGTACCCACCAAGTTTCATGCCCATACGACAGTTTTTACTAATTTGACCTCAGATGACCCCCGGTGACCTCGAAATGACCTTCCAAAAATTTGGCTTAAAATGTTGACTGTACTCACCAAGTTTCATGCCCATACGACTGTTTTTACTAATTTGACCTCAAATAACCCCTGGTGACCTCGAAATGACCTTCCAAAAATTTGGCTCTAAATGTTGACTGTACCCACCAAGTTTCATGCCCATCCGACACTTTTTACTAATTTGACCTCAGATGACCCCTGGTGACCTCGAAATGACCTTCCAAAATTTGGCTTTAAATGTTGACTGTACCCACCAAGTTTCATGCCCATACAACAGTTTTTACTAATTTGACCTCAGATGACCTCTGGTGACCTCGAAATGACCTTCCAAAAATTTGGCTTTAAATGTTGACTGGACCCACCAAGTTTCATGGCCATACGACAGTTTTTACTAATTTGAACTAAGATGACCCCTAGATGACCTCAGTGACCTTGACCCACTAACCAATACAAACCGGTTCTGTCTCGGGTCAAGATGCACCCACCCACCAAGTTTGAGGAACGTATGACTCATAGTCTCCGAGAAAATAGGCGGAAAGCAAACTTTAACCAAAACTTTAACCAAATTTGTCACATACACACCCCCACACACCCCTACATACACCCCTACATACATACATACGGAAAAGTGATTATATAGTCTCCTGCCTTATCAGGCGAGACAAAAATGGGTCTCTTTGTACAATCCCAATTATCTCAGTGACGCGTGAACAGATTTTGCTGATTTGTGCACCATCTTAAAGACGAAACGTCATGGTTCTGGAATCTACAAAAAGTTTTAATTTTACTGCAGAATTGTTAAGTTACGTCCCCTAATCCACATGGCCTATTTTTATTGAGACACCCTGTATATTAGTAAGCACAAAAGTTGCTGGTCAAAGGCTATCTTGTAATGCATGTGTCTCTCTTTTTCTTTTCTTTTTTTGCTTTGCTTTTTTACAATCCCGCTACTCTCCTTTCTTTACTTTTAATGGACCTGTATAAAAAGTAAAGGAAACAGACCTTAGTGGGCCAGTAAAATGCAAAGAAAAGATACCTTCATTTTCTTACTTTTTTAGAGGCCCCCTAAGACCTGGGCCCGGGGGTAGCACACCCCCTTAACCCCGCTTGTCGGCGGCACTGTGAATAACATTAGGAAATATAATCCACATCTACAAATAAAGCTGTGAATATTCCAAATTTGTCTTTGGGGGAAAAAAGTAAAAAACAAGATGAAAGGTGAAAAGGTAAGCTTACTCTACGCATACGGTTAGGCCATGGTTAGGCTCGTGGCTAGGTAAGCTTAAATTCTATTTTACCGCATAGCAAAAGCCTGATATTAATAATAATACTAGAAAATATTGAATGGCTTATTTTTGGATGATAAAAGAATATATTGCACTTGCTAAAAAAATATTGTACTTGTCTACAATTCGTATGATATTTTCCGAACTTGTGCAAAGCCATTACAATCAACCAATCAAATGACAAAGATCTACTTTGTAAAACAAATAATGAATATTTTTTCATTCGTGCAATGAAAAGAATATTTCATTATTTATTTGAAAATGCGAATTAAACACTCACTAAACTGTCAAGAATTGACAAAATCATGAAAAAATAATCCAGGGAAAATATCTCACTAATAGAGTGCAATGAAAATAATATTTCTTTCATTGTAAATGAAATGATCCATTCAACTCGGCTTCGCTTTGCTGAATCAGTGGCGTAGCCAGTGCCCCCCACCCCCACCACCCCGCTCGTCATGGCCGTCCGGTTCATGTAAGACCGTCCGGTACACGGAAGGCGTTGGTTTAAAAAAAATTGGGTTAACAATAGACTATTGGGGAGAATTGTAAAAAATGATGACAAATTGTGAATTAAATTGAATTTGACATAAAAATTGTGTTTTTTTTATATTGGTCCCGCCTATTATCCTTTTTTTTTTCCTTTTTTTTTTCGCTCTTTACTTTTTCAAACGAGGCAAAACATTTTTGGGTCAACAAATCACAACTTCCATCTGCAAAAAATATTTCCGTCGGTACATTTACAAGTTGTGCCCCCACGGTTCCAAAATCCTGGCTACGCCACTGCGATGAATGGAACATTTCACATTGCAGCTCATGAAAATATTCTTGCCATTGCACTCATAAACATTCATGGAATCATTATTTGTATAATATTCAGTGGAATGTGGAACGAATTGTCCAATATCCAACCTCCAATCTCTGGCCAACTTCACAGTGCTCTTTTGGGGAAATGCATCCAGGTTACAAAAACACAAGAAAATGTTATTCCTGGTGCTGTTTTGGTTCTTCTAGAATTAAACTTACATACAACTAAAACCTCATTATAACGAAATCTGATACAAGAAAAACCCTGTTATAAAGAAGTATTTTTCCAGAACCAAGATACAAAATTCTTTTGTTATTTATTGTTTTTACAACCCTGATATAACAAAATTTGGATATAAAGAACTAATTTCTCTGTCCCTGACAACTTTGTTATAATGAGTTTCCACTGTATATTCATTTTGCTATTTAAACTTACCAACAGTCAAATTCTCCCTCGCATAAATCTGGATATCAATATCCGGATCCGTAGTGTCAAGGACTTCAATGGTACAAGCTGAAACACAATGAGACATTTCATGAATAAGTGGCAGGCAAAATGTCTTCATTATATTACACTAGCGACATCTTACTCCTAAAGCATTTAGGCCATCTTCTCAGTTCAATTTAAAAGAGTATGATTTGATCAAAAGCCTCATACCCACTTTTTTCCATTAAAATTGAGATTTGGGTATTATGGAAAGCCCGCATATTACATTTCTCATTGATATAGTCCAAAACAGAAATGTTTTGTAGACTCCTAACGGAGCAATCTTACCTTTCCGATGTTGGTTAAGATACTTCTTGCATCGATCCTGAGATGCGGAAAAAACCAATAGTCATTTTGTCCCACATAAATGAATAAATAACAACAACCCCCCGATGGACTCACCCATTTGGTGACCAGATAATCATCCCTTATCCGACTTGGGATCCCTACTTGGACCAAACTTGTAGGGGGTGGCCGCGGTCCGGGAATAATCAACATCGGAAAGGTAAGATCGCTCCGGTTAGGAGTCTACAAAACATCACTGGTATGTTGACACCCTGCTGCAAAGCAGTTGACCATTTTTCAGCTTTAATTTTGATGAAAATATGATAAATTTTGGTTCTTAAAGGCCCATTCAGTGATTTGCTCATCCGGACGATCGTAAAAATCATCAAAATTCAGATTTTGGTACCTTTGTAATTGGCATAGATGTGCTAACATAGCCTGCTAGTGGTTCGGTCGAAAGTCGTGTATTTTAGACAAAATAAAGCATTTGCATGATTCTGGACTTTTGATACTGACAGTACAAAAAGTCCGACTCGAGATCGAAAGAAGCTCACTCTCCACGCACTAACACGCGTATGTATTGTTTCTACTACTTATTACATCAGTAGCTACTATTTTAAACAAAATACACAATTTTAACTGTTTTTCATATTTGAATTGACCGTTAGTTTGCCTCGGTGACCTTTAATTGCTTATTTTGTTTTCTACTACAAAAAATTAAGCGCCTGTTTTAAATCAATTTAGACTCTACTTCCCCGTGTTAGAAACACTGGACTAGGAAGTTTTTCCAGTCGATTAATGGCGACTGTACTGAAAATCTCGATTTTCTCGAGTCGATCTGAGTTGAAGTAGAAAACCTTTCTAAAACTTCTGTTTTTGACTAATTTGTCAATGTATTCAGGGAAAAGTGGTTTAATGAAATTCTGTAGACTTATTCTTTATTTCTAAGCAACTCTGACAAATTTCCATTTTTTTAATGTTCCTGTGAAATCACTGAAAGGGCCTTTAACTTGTGATCTCTGAGCGTCCGTGTAAACTGTATGAGTGATACGTTGTTACGGAAAGTGCGTGGACCATTGTCAAGGAAGTGAGCGTGACCCGAGGTCAAGTTACGTAACACTTTTTCAGCGAATTGTACTTGTCTTACCTGCTACATGAGAAGGATTAAGCCATAATATAAGAATGACTGACATCAACCATGGCAACACAACTGATGACTTGACAGTTGCCATGGTAACCAAGAACTGGAATCACACTGGATTGAGAAACAGGATGATGTTTACTTGTTCTGTAAAGATATCAACAGAGAGAAAAAACAACATGTGCATGAGATATAAAATATAAACAAATGAGCAGAAATGGTCCACCACATAGAAGAATACAATGTAGCAGTTGGAACCCATATAAAAGATAACACAGAAAATTAAGTGTGAAACAAATCATGGAAAAAATATTATGAAAATTGTGTTACATTTGTCACATGAAATCAATATTTTTGTGTGAGAATATCATTTTAATTAATGATATACATGCACAATTTTGAAGACAACTGCTGTGACAACCCCCCCCCTTCTGACAACTGGGATACGCAACTGAGAGCATGTCAGAAGGGGTGCCATTTCAGTATTTCCCATCCTTACTCTAGGCAGCACAAACCCCTAGCTACCCACCTGGAACCATGAGTCCTAGTGAGCAACCATACATTCCGTCTTTCCTATAGGGAGGTTTCATGTATGCCACGGGTCACTGGCCCTGGAGGCACAACAACGATATTGGAGCACGTGAAAATGAAATATCACCTAACAGAGTGCTAATATTCCTTAAAGCATGGGTTTGAAATTGAATAATGCGCCAAAGATTCACAGAGGATGATAATAGTTTGTTTGTCCTCCACCGCACTTGACTGACTCTCAATGCAGGTCATTTTTATAAACCTTTTAACCTTTCGTACAAGCGCCCTATAGATACAGATGTTGATTTCTTGGACGGACGCGCCACTGTTTTTGTCACCTTGAAAGTCGTTCCTTGTCCACAATGGGAAAACTCAAGTAGGGGAGACCGGGGTAAAGTGGACCACAGGGCAAAATGAAACACCCCCATTAACTTCTTTATATACTGCCCTCAATCTCTAAGCTCATGTATTTAGAACACGGCATGGATCCAGCATTGTTTGTGATAGGGGGCAATTGAGTAAGTCTGGTATGTGTGATTTTTACAGAAAATGTCTGTTTTTCATGCTTAACCCGATAATTTATAGAAATATTATTATCTGCAGAAGCACTGTGCTTTTGCTGAATTACTTTGATATCCATATTAATGACAGATGGGCTTAAGCCTGTTCTATGCATGGTAACAGGGCTAGCATACATTAGCGTACAAGGTAGTCCAATGTGGATGGGGCAAAGTAGAACACAGGAAACAGACCCCACTCAGAACTATGCAATAGAAATTTATCCGGCCATAGTATACCGATATACCAGGAGGTAGGCCCTAAGTGGTGTTGACAATGAATACACACCTGAAGGGGATGCATTTCTGTAATGCCCCCTCCATGTTTCACTCTACCCCGGCCCAGATGAACCTGGGGCAAAGCAGAACGACTCTTTTCAAGTTCACACCATTTAATAAAATATGTTTGATAAACTTTATTAATGTCATTTGTTAGCTGCAATCCTAAGGTAAGATAACCGTAAGTTTTGCCTTGCTTGCTTTGAGATGGTCCATACAATCATCCCCCCAATGTTGACGCCCATATGGGTTTCTAACCAAAATTAACCCCATATTTGGTCATTCTAAAATAAAAAGTGCCAATTTTTTGGCGCTTCGCGCAAGTTAATATTTACAGCTTTGTACTATATTTCACCAGTTTAGCTTCAATATGGCAAATTTTTTTGCGCGCTTCATGCGCATTTGTACCATGAATTTATTTTGTCGACAAAAGGTGCTGCATTCAATGGACTTCAAGAAATTTTCTCCAACCCCAACGTCAAAAAGAAATGTAGGTAACCCAGGCAAACCTTAGTTAACACATTTGCTAGTCAGCCAAATTCGCCGACAATGTCAATGCATTTTTACATAGAAATTTAAAACAAGTGCCCGAAGAAAGAAACCTACATAAATATGTTTTCTATACTTCACTTGACCCAAATATGTCATTTTTTATGGTGATAAGTCACCCGCACATGGAATTTTAGAGGGATTTGGATAGCAGTTCCATTAAAAAAAAGCTGCTATCATAATGAGACTTAAGATCTAGAAACACCCCCGAAATGCCGTTTTGGGGAATTTTGCTAGCTGAAACTTTTTGATGAAAGTCAATCTTTGACAAGATGTAACTTTGCTACGGAAAGTGCTATGAAAAAATGGTTTTCAGTTTTGGCTTTGTTTACTCAAGGGCTTTAATTTGATATATGAAATGATGCAGTTTGATGGCAAATTTGAATTCACCTAGCATACCTAAGAAATGATGTATGTTTTTGGTTTCTTTTTTAGGACATGAAGGGGGATCAAAACATTTTAGACCATAAAAAGGGGGTATAAAAAAATCCACCCTTTTTTAGGGGGATCAAAACATTTTTGACGTCCGAGGTTCCAACTTTTCCAACACCCCCCACCAAAGTATTATGAACACTCCCTAAGGGCCCCGCCCGCTGTAGCGTGCGCAAAACATAATTAATAATTCATGTAATTATATTATAATACTATGTGGTAAGGGGTGTAGCCCACTGACTCGCATTTCTATGGGAGTCAGTTGGCTTACTCACACGCTACGGCTATCTTAGTCGGGATTATGCACTTTCAGTTTCTCACGCGTTTGAACGGGAATTGGATTGCGTACTTTTTCGATGTCTAGTGAGCAAATTTCTTCAATATTTTGAGAAAATGATGTCAAATTTTCTATTCTATATTGTTTGGCAATAATGTCTTTTGCCAATAGTATGTTTAAAGTTGTAATGTTGTGTGTTTGATCGCAAAGATCGGATATTTTCGTTCCGATTCAATTCTGAACCCTTCGCAAAGGTGCCGATTTCGCAGAACTTTGACGATAATTTTGCCTTTTGGACACTAAAATGCATTCGATCCTTAATTTTGTTTCAACCGAGTCTTAAATTAGCAAGCACAATAAGGTTGGTACCACTTTTAGGGTGGTGCAATAATTATGTGTACCCCGGGGTGAATTATAGGGGGGGGGCAAAGATATTTTGGCAGGCCAAAGGGGGGCAAGCATTTTTGGCAGGTCAAAAGGGGGGTCAAGCGATTTTTGGCAGGTCGAAAGGGGGGGTAAGCAATTTTTGGCACAGATATTTTGGGCACTGTTTATATTACGCTCTAAAAAGGCGTGGGAAAATGTTAGGAACACGCTCAAATATGCAAAATTTCCTGCTCACTTCCGCACTATATGATAAGACAATTTAAGGTTTTAAATTCGGGTTCCCCAAAATCTTGCATGTGTAAGGGGGGGGGCCAAAGATTTTTGGCACATCAAAAGGGGGGCAAAGGTTTTTTGGCACGTCAAAAGGGGGAAAAGATTTTTTGGCACGGCCAAAAGGGGGGGCAAGCAATTTTTGGCAGACCATTTTGAGAATTCACCATTCCGGGGTACACATAATTATTGCACCACCCCTTATATACATTGATAAAATTTTAAAGATTTTTTTTCTAGTTTTTAACCGGCGCAAAGCGTTAAGTGTGTATTTCCCATTGACATCCAAAATGGGAAATACGAGTCTGATGGACATAGGAACGGCGTCCATGAGACTCAGCGAGTCTAGGCCATCTTCTGTATGTAGTTGAAGCCCACGGCTAAGCAAGTCTGCCAAATTTTGCATCAACGTCAACATGGTCATGGTCAACATCCGATTCTGCCGGCTGCACAAATCAGTGGAATTATTTCGATTTATCGTTTCATACGTGCCTGACGAGTACCCCAGACCAACCAGGCAATGCAGGTATCTATTCTGTTATCTTAGAATGGGCCAACAAGCTTCTTTTATTGTGCGAATAATCAAAAAGAATTGTATACATTAGCCAAAAATACTCTAGCTTTTTTATTTCACGCCAGCTGATTGGAGTCGAGGCTATATCGACCTATGACCCCTGTACCAGCTTGTACGGGATTTTCGCCCACATAGAACTTCGACGCTAGGCATTGCGAATTCGATGTACAAACCTCCAGTGGGGGTGGAGCACCGATTTCTAGTTTTTTATTTGACTTCAGTGAGGGAATGTGGTGAAGTCCCAGGTTCTAAATGGAGTCACGAACTAAGGAACTAAACTGACTTTTTTGGTAAAGTATAGGCCTACAGAAAGATTATACTGCATTATCCATCGATTTCGGATTTTTTAGAGTTTCTTAGTGGCGAGATATGCATCAAATGTTGTAGAGTTACACATGTAAGTTGTAACAGGAGAGTGGAGTACAGATTGTAACAAAAAATTATACAATTATTTAGAAAATAGTATTAGGCAAACATGTCATTTATTGATGATTTTTTTAAGCTACTACATAGCCTTTGCTGCAAGCGAGAATATGGCCAATTGTGTAAAGTAGGCCTAGTCCTAAAACATCTTGGGTCACTTTCGTGTGCAGCAAAAGTGACTGAATTGAGTTGAATCATGAACCATCTGGTCAGTGCTCTTAAGATTGGCAATTTTAAACAATGGGGCATTTGAAGTGGTATTTTAATTTCTGATTTTGAAATAAATGTATTAAGAAAGAAACACATGACTTTGCTTTTGTTCTGAGATACCCGGTATTTGCGATAAGCATGAGACTTCATTTTATGCGGTTTAAACTTGATGTGCAAAATTGGCCAAAAGTGGCCCAACTCGGCGATTAATTAAAATCGGGCATAGCGTTTGAACCTGAACTAGGAAAGACAGTTTTTCTGGTAGTCAAGATATTACTAATTCGACTGCATATCACATTTACGCCATGACCCCTTTAATTTTATTCTGAAAACCAAAAATGCAATTGCTAATCATGAAAGTTGATTTTACGTACGCAAAGCAAGCTTGATATACGCGAAAATGAGACCATCCACCACAAACCGCTCGTAAAGTCGGTAAATAGTATCCTCATGCAGTTACAGTGCAAAATGTGCATAAAGGTCGTTAGCTCAAAGACAATATTGCTCCAAAAAAAAAGAGACAATATTGTTCAAGGTTGCGCCGCAGGCTTACAAAGAAACAACGTTGCTCCAAAAACAACAAGCTTAAACTTTAAATTAGCCCCCGATAGAGGGCAGGGCCTGAAGAATGAGGGAAACCAGGCGGCGTAGGAAGCGCAACACGTGACGTACGAGGCTGGCGAAGATCCAGGGCTGACAGCCCCATTCAATATACACGGTTAACAATTACAAATGCAAAATTAACATACTTGCAGTGGAGTACTTTGTAGAACCCCGACGGTTTTAGAGTAAGATAATTTTGCTTTGACACCACATAACAAATTTAGAATTGTTTGTGAAGATTTCATGATTATGTGTTAATCCAATGGCGACCTCAAAATTGGCGATATCGCTTCCATCACCGCCTGAGGGAAACTATAGGGTAAAAAGGTTGAAAGCATGAAATGGGTCACCCTAGCCACTGTAAAAATGGTGTCTTGGCAAAAGACACTTTATGTGTCATCAATTGGGAGACATGTATCTATTTAGACACAAAGTCATGTCTCTGTACAAGATATGTTCAAATGTAACGTCTCTTTGCAAAACACTTATTCACAAGTCATGTTTTTATGCAAGACACTTCGGGTTTCTAAGACGTGTCTTTTGTCATCAATTGGGAGACATGTCTGGCTGGAAGACGTGTCTTTGTGTCTTAGATTATGTTTTTATTGGTTCTAATTTCTTTTATTTCTATTGTTCAAGACACGTCTATTGCCAAGACATGTCTTACATATGACGCCAAGACACCATTTTTACTACCCTAACCCAAGGTAACTCTAACCCTAACCCACTAACCCTAATCCTAGCCCACTAACCTAGCCCTAACCCACTAGCCCTAACCCTAACCCACTAACCCTAACCCTAATCCTAACCCACTAACCCTAACCCTAACCCACTAACCTTATCTAACCCCTAACCCTAACCCACTAACCCTATCTAACCCACTAACCCTAACCCACTAACCCTAACCGTAATGTAACATTGACCAACAGTAATCTTAATGTAACATTGCCCAACTGCACAACAGCAACCCTAATGTAAAACAGAGGGCGCTATTTGCTGCCGTATATTCAGTCTCATATAGATTGATTACGAGCATGGATTCAGTCGCATACAGACCACATATGAATTTAACGTGACTGACATACACTGGGATACAACAAATGCTTGGTTTTGTCTGGATATAGTGAGTATAATATATAGGCTATAACAAAAAGCTTCAAGTTAATAAATTCACGAGTCTCAGTGGGTAATAAAAGCTAAGTTGGAAGTTACAATTGGCATCAACACTAAAGTTGAAGAGACCAGGGGCAGGGGCCACAAGCACAAAAGCGAAAATTAAATAAGGGCTGATAAATGGAGAGCAGGGCCGAATTTACCATTGGGCCAGATAGACCCGGGTCCGGGGCCCCCAAAATTGTAAAATTTTAACATTTTCCGCGCTACGCGTGCATTCAAATAGCAAAATTCATGTTGATCTGGGGCTAAAATAGTCTTTTTAGTAATTTTTTCGCGTGCTTTCCGCGCAAATGTCCCAGTAACATCGGAACAAAATACAGGGTGTCTCAATAAAAATAGGCCCTGTGGATTGGGGAACTTAACTTAAAATGTCGGCAGTAAAATAAAAACTTTTTAAAAGATTAAAAAACCATGACGTTTCTTCTTTAAAATGGTGCACAAAACATCAAAATCCGTTCACACGTCACTGAGATAATTGGGTTTTTACAAATAGACCCATTTTTGGACCGTTCCAATGGGACAATACACATTAAACACTAATGTACTGTGTTGTTGTTTATAATGGACAAAAAGAAATGAACTTGTTGGGAGTACGAGTTGAAAAATTAACCAATCAATTAATCTCTCAAAGAATGTTTCTCACACCTTTATGTTTGGGTTAACAATATGTGAAAATATATCTGTTAAAAATATTGTTCGAACATTTATCAAGCAATAATAGGGCCAAGCAGTCATTTGAGTTCCATAGTATGCATTTCCAGAAAAACACGAAAAAGAGTTCTTTCACAAGAATGAATTTCTCTAATGGCGTTTAGTGGCCCAAAAAAACGCTAGTTGATGCGCGACTAGTGATTTTTAAAACATAACCTAAACAGGATTTACCTTTTTGAGCAAAAACATACCTATACAGGAATTTAGCAATTTTAACAACACATTTTTATCTGAACGGTAGCACCAATACCGGATTTAAAAAGAATACACCCTTTATATGTTTTCTTTATCATTTTCCAATATTTAAAATGTTTGAGTGATGGCTCTGGTGCAAACCAGTTGAGGAAACACGCTTTGCGAAATAGCGGGATCAATAAATGACTGCTAAACTACATGTATGTAAAGCTATGTAAACGCATCAACTAGCGAATCGCAATTCTCGCGATTCATTCTCTGACAAAAAAAGACATTTTTTCCTGGTCACGCATGTGAACATTATGAAACTTAAGTGACCCCATGGCCCTGTTGTTGCTTGAGAAATGACTGAACTATATTTTTAGAAGGTATATTTTCATTATTTGTAACCCAAGGAGAAAGGAGAAAACATTCTTTGAGAGATTGATTGATTGGTTGGTTGATGTTTTCAACTCGTACCCAGCAAGACTGAGAGTTTACTTCATTATGTGTATTGCCCCATTGGAACGGTCCAGAAATAAAGGGTTCAAAAGAAATACCCCCCCCCCCCTAAAATTACAAAACATTTCTTTGCATAACTTGACATACATTTGGTTGATTTGAAAGATTTAAAAACCTGTGAATAGAGGAATCTTTTGCTACCCTCCCAATTTTCTTCTTTTTTGAAAATCATTTTTGTTAGTCAAAAATTTTCACATTTCCCAAAAATGATGCTTTCAGAAAAAGTTGCACTTTTCAACATCTTATACATGTAATGTACAAAAACGTTCTCGATATCAACGTGATCAATGTTTTGAATGATTTAATTGTTAGTTTATTTTCTTAAATTTTATGTATCCAATTACTCAGTCACCCATGCAATCACCTTTCAGTATAAAACAATGATTCATTGACATGAATTTTGACATGAATGGGTTTTTCAGTCGGTGTTTCAAAATTGGTAAAATCACTATAGGAGTAGAAATAAGGTTTGTAGTGTGATGCTTATTTCTTGCGTTGGCTAGAAGAGATGAAAAATTTATTTGCAAAGTAGACTGAAACAGTTGCAAAGATCTATAGCAACGGCTCTCTTGAATAAAGGCGTACATGAAAAGGAGAAATAGCCAACAGAGATTGGAGGTTGTAAGTCAGCATTCAGCCAATTAACTGCATGCAGCCAATCTCTTGTGGCCACATCATGAGTGTTACACATTTATCCAAGAAAGTCATCATTTTAAATCAAAATGCAAGATGCTTCAACCGACCCAATACAGGTAAATGTTCACCCTTTTGGTCAAATGTATGCGTGGAGAGCTCATTTCTCTTTCCTAGTGATTTTACCATTTTTGAAACAACTGCTGTTTAAAAACTTCAAAGAAAATCTCATTTTACGTCAAAATTAAGTTCAACAAATCTTTGTTTTGCACTGAATTATGGGTGCCTGAAGGATCAGAGACAGAAAGGTGAAGGACAGAAAGGTGAAGGAAAAAACCAAGAATTAAATCAACCTTAACATTAATATCGAGAACGTTTTGCACATAATGTCGTAAAGTGCAACTTTTTCAGAAAGCATCATTTTTGGAAAATGTGATTATTTTTGACCAAAAATATTGTTTTTGCAAATGAAACAACTTTGAGAGGGTTGCAAAACGATTCCTCTATTCACAGCTTTTTGAATTTTTCAAATCAACAAAATGTATGTCAAGTTATGCAAAGAAATGTTTTGTAATTTTAGGGGGGGGTATTTCTTTTGAACCCTGTATGTCTATTTGTACAATCCCAATTATCTCAGTAACGCCTGAACGGATTTTGATGGTTTGTACACCATCTTAAAGACAATACGTCATGGTTCTTGAATCTACAAAAAAGTTTTTATTTTACTGCCGACATTTTAAGTTACGTCCCCTAATCCACAGGGTCTATTTTTATTGAGACACCCTGTATGTTAGTCCCCCTATACGTAAACCAAACTTTGCCACTGACTTGCGTGCACATGCCTTCCTCGGCACGTGAGTTCGGGGCCTCCAAATTTTGGCCTGGCCCAGGGCCCCATAAGGTAAATCCCGCCCTGGTTAAAAGGGCCCGTACTGCTCCTTGTCCATGGGCCCCTGATGCTCTTGCTACGCCCCTGCTCTCACACCAAAGGCACCATTAAAAAATAGTCTTCATTTCCCCGTAATTGAGATTCAAAAGTCCTAGATCACGTCCACTGGATCACGTTTATGGAAGAAACCAATATTTTATTTTATTTTGAAATATTTTTTTCATACTTTAACTTTTTTGGCACGGAACAAATTGCTGGATTTTCAAATAAAAAAGAATCAAAGTGCGGTACAGCTGCTTTAAAAATTAACTTACAAGTTGCAGGTTGCGAGTATTGCACTCTACATTGATTTGAAATCATTTTGAAGCAACCACTGTAAATTATCGATATCGTACTTCAGAAAATACTAAAATCTTAATATAAATGCTTTAAAAAAAACTTTGACCCCTCCCCACCTAACGAAAAGACTTTCATCTATATGACTTCATCTATATATTTTATCTCGATGATCTGTTTTTCGTAAACCTACCCTGTAACAAACTTATCGTCGGGTAATCTAGTAAAAATAGAAAGGAATAAATACACTTACCATACACCAAAAAACGAAATTCCACAATGCGTATGCAGAATCACAATTATTGAACCAATATAACGTCCAAAGTTTTATTCAACTATGCAGCCAAGAAATGCAACGTCCACATCCTACGAAGTTGGATTTTATACTAAAAATGGGTGGTTATAATGTTAAGCCCGGGTCACAATCACGTTATTGGTCTGCACACGTTTCATGGGCGGGGTCTTGAGGCTGATTGGCTTGATGCCCATGTCCATCATTATATTCAAGCCCAATACATTTTAATCTAAAACAGCATCATTATGTCCAAAGGTTAACTGCAGTAAAAAAAAAACCGCCCATAACATTAAAGCGATAATGTACAAAATGGTTGAACTTTATACATTTAATTAAAAGGAGCATGTGTAACCCGGGTTACCAAGTAATGACTATCAGAGATGTCGCAAATATGGTCTCATCTTGGAGTCTCTGGTATGATAATACCCCCTTTCTAAGCTAATTTTAGTACCAAAATTAGTCATTTCTTTCAATTTTTCACCCGTATAAAAATTGTAGAGCAACTTGAAAATAAAATAAAATGTTATAAAAAAATTTGACCAAATATCTGGTCTTTAGGTATAAAAATACAGGGTTCAAAAAAATAACTCCCCCCCCCCTAAAATTACAAAACATTTCTTTGCATAACTTGACATACATTTTGTTGATTTGAAAAATTCAAAAAGCTGTGAATAGAGGAATCGTTTTGCAACCCTCTCAAAGTTGTTTCATTTGCAAAAACAATATTTTTGGTCAAAAATAATCACATTTTCCAAAAATGATGCTTTCTGAAAAAGTTGCACTTTACGACATTATGTGCAAAACGTTCTCGATATTAATGTTAAGGTTGATTTAATTCTTGGTTTTTTCCTTCACCTTTCTGTCCTTCACCTTTCTGTCTCTGATCCTTCAGGCACCCATAATTCAGTGCAAAACAAAGATTTGTTGAACTTAATTTTGACGTAAAATGAGATTTTCTTTGAAGTTTTTAAACAAAAAAAAAAAAAAAAATGGTAAAATCACTAGGAAAGAGAAATGAGCTCTCCACGCATACATTTGACCAAAAGGGTGAACATTTACCTGTATTGGGTCGGTTGAAGCATCTTGCATTTTGATTTAAAATGATGACTTTCTTGGATAAATGTGTAACACTCATGATGTGGCCACAAGAGATTGGCTGCATGCAGTTAATTGGCTGAATGCTGACTTACAACCTCCAATCTCTGTTGGCTATTTCTCCTTTTCATGTACGCCTTTATTCAAGAGAGCCGTTGCTATAGATCTTTGCAACTGTTTCAGTCTACTTTGCAAATAAATTTTTCATCTCTTCTAGCCAACGCAAGAAATAAGCATCACACTACAAACCTTATTTCTACTCCTACACTGTCCTATAGTGATTTTACCAATTTTGAAACACCGACTGAAAAACCCATTCATGTCAAAATTCATGTCAATGAATCATTGTTTTATACTGAAAGGTGATTGCATGGGTGACTGAGTAATTGGATACATAAAATTTAAGAAAATAAACTAACAATTAAATCATTCAAAACATTGATCACGTTGATATCGAGAACGATTTTGTACATTACATGTATAGGATGTTGAAAAGTGCAACTTTTTCTGAAAGCATCATTTTTGGGAAATGTGATAATTTTTGACTAACAAAAATGATTTTCAAAAAAAAAGGAAATTGGGAGGGTAGCAAAAAGATTCCTCTATTCACAGGTTTTTAAATTTTTCAAATCAACCAAATGTATGTCAAGTTATGCAAAGAAATGTTTTGTAATTTTAGGGGAGTTATTTCTTTTGAACCCTTTAGGTCCAGATTGATCCACTTTCAGATTCTCTTCTGAGGCATATCCCTCTATCCAAACTTTTGTATCCCCTCCTAAATGCGTAATTACCTAACGATTACAATGGCATGTGGGGGGTCGTGAAGTTTGGTTTGATCCTCAGGTTCATCATGCAAGTGGCCACCCTCTGACACAAATCCGCACCACGGTTGTTTGATGTATATAGAATTGGCTTCATTATTAACTAAATGCAAACTATAGATGGCGCTATTTATCCTAAATCATATTTCTCTATTTGCAAGGGGTAGGTAATTAATACTGCCATTAAAACACCTGGAATAGGTGAAACAAGCAACAAGGAAATTTTATAAACATAATATATCAAACAATAAATGGAATTATTTGTATTAAAAGCTTGAAAGAATAATTTCCAGTAACTAAATAGCGCCACCAATTTTGTCATTAATATATATATATTTTATATCCGAAAAAGCTTTAAAAATGCTATAAAAGTTAATAATTTTGTAAAAGAGGGGAAATTAAAGTTGAGAATGACTCAAAAGCATCTGTATACATTAGCATGATATCACTTTTAGCTGTTTAAACCTAAATTTTGGTTGTACATGATGTTTTGTTTGAAAAACTAATAAATGATCCCATCAAACAAGCGTGGCACGGCTACGCCACTCGTGATCCCTGTAAGGCTCTAAAGTTGATATACCGTATTCTTGTCGAAACTTTCGTGCACACAACATGTTTCCAAAAATGTAACATCCTCTTTCGCCAATGATTACATTGCGCGAAATATTTTGGCAAATTGAAGCTAAATCGGTGAAATATGGTGCAAAAGTGGAATAAATTCGCGCGAAGTGCGAAAAAATTGGCACTTTTAAGGCTAAAATGGCCAAACATGACGTTCATTTGGTCAGAACCCCAAATACAGGCGTCAACATTGGGGGGGGAGGGAGTGATTGTAGAGACCATACCCCCAATCAAAATATTGGGAAGATGAATCTTCCGAGATCTACGCCTAACAAAATGCATCTCCGTGCATTAAGGTGCAGGGTGTCATCGTGTTGGTCAAGCAACCCATTAAAATTGAACATTTTCGCGCGTTTCGGTAAGATTTTTAAATTCACTTTGACAACCGGTCACGTCAGCGGGACAAACTTGGATAGTGTGCCTTCTTTGGAAATATTGCCTGGTACGCCACTGTTAAATAAAGTTTCGGAAAATAACGGCATTGGAATTATGCTGTGGGCAACGACAAAATTTTCTTATGAAACTTGGGTCACGGGGAAAAGTTTGAAAAACCCCGTCTTGTGGTGTGACAATGTGCATTATATAGTGGTGTGCGCCCTAATATCAGAAAAATAATCATAACTATTCATGTTTGTTTATTCTAAACACAATATCAGATCATTGCCAAATATGGATATCATAAACTGATGTTCATATAGAAGTGCCACTCATGCACTTTTGACCAATCAGATGGCTCATCAGTGCTGGGCCATTACCAAAATTAATTGATCGTTGTACTTATGTCTAATCAGATCGCTCCAAACGTATGCGATTACAAAGAATTAACTGGGCCGAAAGATGGTAATATGGTGCACCAAATGGCCTCGATTGTGCTTTAATTTGACATATTTTCTAACTTAAAAAATAATAATAAAAGAGGCCGTTTTAGCTTCTGTTTTGAACATGACACCTGTAGACATTTATCAACAATAAAAGTATAAAATGGTCCATGGAATGACTTCAATTGGACCTTCATTTTCAAAGATTTTCCATTTTTTCTTCACACAAAAATTTTGCACAATTATGATGACAAAAATCTCAAGGAGTGAAACGCTATTTAAAAAAAAGTTTTCTGGTTTGGACACCTTGCCCTCTACCCTTTTTTGTTTAAAGTAATAATAACAAATAATAGTGACAAATGGTCCACACAATTGTTTCAATTGACCTTCATATTAAAACATTTTCACAAATTTTCAAACTAAAATTTGATACCATGATCACGCAAGCGCGATGGGATGCGCCACGATCTTTACATGTTGTGCCTGACCGGTTTTGAAGTCCTCGCTGGCTACGCCCCTGCCCATGGCACATGGCGAACAAAAAGTATGGCGTGTACTTATTAAAAACAAAAGCAAATTCTATAAAAATGTATTATCAACAAAATTAATTGTTAAATGGAGAATTTTGTTCAGCGTATTTTGATAAGGACTTCTCTAGGGAAAGATCAAATCTTACTCATGTTTACCGACCTAGAGTACTAAGTAACATCAAAAAAGAGACGACTTTATTTCCTCAACTTATGGTAAAAAAAAACACGACCTTTTCAAAAGTGACCAAATTAACTTTTCGCTCGAAGCGCACATATCATGAACACAGGGCGGCGCATTTTTAGTCGAAATGAACCCATAATAAAGGCGGCGGTAATTGCCCTGAAGGAAGAAATATCATCCCAATTTGTCACTTTTGCAAACTCTACCGTAAATTGTCATTCAAATGCTTAGAGATATTGCTTTCGTATACTGATACGTTTTGTGCGCAATACATGAATACATGAACTAATCATAGAAAATCTATGATCGAACAACTAAATTAACAAGCAATTTAAACCTAACGAAAATAATGAAAATAACTTGCTTACCTAATTACAATGTACGTATTTCATTTCATTGAAAGCTTCAAACTGCAAAGTAGTCCAATCAGCAGCCAATCCACTCCCAATCTGATTTATCTCTCTTCAGGTTGTTGCTGTTTTATTAGCTGTGTAGGCGGCTGTTTTATCAGCTACTGCGTAGGCCTATGCGGTTCAATTATCGGTCGATGCGATAGTTTGCTTGGCTTACATGGGCGTATCCAGCCCGTAGGCCACACAAACGTGGGGCTTAGCTCAAAACTTTTTTTGCCGCTGTCGACTTTTGGCAGCCAGTACATTGCAAGAATCACCAAATGTTTTGAATTGAAGTCATTTGGTGCACCATTATGCTTTCAAGCAAAACAAAAGGCAAAAAACCGGCAACTTTCTTGAAATACATCAAAAGGGGTGCCTGAGGTGAATGTGCCCCTGAGAAGTTTGATAAAAAAAATAAAAAATAAAGGCCCACTTAACTTGATGCCATTGGTTGAACCATTTTTATAATATCAATGTTTTTTTCCTAAAAGGTGTGCTGGTGTCCCGGGACTGGTGTCCAAAACAGAAGCTGAAACGGCCATTTTTTTAAATCATGTTTTAATATTGGCCTATCCATAACCCCCAGTCGTTGAAAAGCAACTTATATTTTATTGCATACGCCCTAAATATTCTCTATTCGATCTAAATTACAAGTCCCACCATGTCCCCACATTCACCGTACCGAGATAGGGGTGGGGAAGTACTGGGGCGTACTGTGAGCCAGCATTCTTGGTCTGAGAGGGGGGCGGCTGCGCAAAATCAAAATTTCTTCCCGGTTTTGGTGGGGGCGAGCAAAGACAAATACAATTTCCCGACATCATGTTGACGCGGTATTATCCGTGGGATATACGGATACATCATATACCGGCTTTTTAGAGAGGCTGTACATTTAAAGTCTTTAAGCCATAAACATGATGATAAAAGGGCTTTATTGCAACAATGTGTGTGCGTACCGCGCAAAAAAGTGGTATTTTACAATATATTGGTCCATGATCGGGTGAATGTTGATGGGAAACGGCCTTCCCTATTTTCTTTTTTGTCAGGGGAAACTTTTCTTCGCTGACAACGCTACTGGGGAAGTACCTGAACAAGGAATTTAGTCTTATTCTACAACTCTTAAGAATTCTACATAAAAATACATAAACTGGGTGACAATTCAACATTTCAGCGCCAGCCCATATTAGACTGTCCCACAGTCTCGGTTCCATCTCTGGGTAAATAATTATTATTTTTATTATTTATTATTAATTAGAGCTAAAACCACCTTCTCCTTCACTCCAAAGATTAAAACCAACACACCACTAAGTCCTAACTAATGGCAACAAAGTTATAGTGCTCCTGGAGCACTGTCCGTCGACGAAAACTCAATTAATCTACAAACCAACTTGTTTATTTTTATCATAGCTCTCCTCGGTTTATTTAATGTTATATAATCTACATTACCAGTCGTTCTCCATGGACCCGAGGGAAGGTCTAGCCCATATAGGCCTGAAGATGCGTCGGATGAGACGTGATACTGTAGCCAAAATAAACATCAGTAGGCCTAAGTCCAGATGAACGATTTAAATATTTATTTTACTTTATCTATCTGCCTGAATGATCCATAACCTTCTTGCACACATATATAAAATGTTGCTTTTTAAATGCCCAAATATTGTAACATGATAATACCAGTATGTTGTTTGCATAATATTATTTGATACCTGGATATTATCTTCATATTTTATCGATATCGATGCATGTCAATATTATTACTGATATTATAATGATTGCTAAGAATTCACCGTCAATACACTTTTGATCTCCAAATGAAGGATAACGCCCAGCAGAGCTAGCTGATTAATTATAGTCCTGTTTTGGGGCGAGATTGCCTCCGGGCATTCCCGTCCTCTTCGGCAGAATCTTGACCTACTTTCCAGAATAGTCGACTGCAGATCCGTCGGATAACGCTTTTTCAATGGGAAATGAACTTTGCTGCTTGAATGATGTCACGATGAGGTTAGCATTTATTCCGTATTAAAAAGCGTGTTCTCACGGATTTGCCCTCGACTGGCCTCTTTAAATACCACTTACAGTGTTGCAGAAAATGTCCGTGCTGGTTGTAATACTCGAAAAAATTAATACAGAGGCGAGTTTACAGTGACATTTGTAATATTACTGATATTTAAACAGCCTAGTGCATAATGGAAACTTATAAGGCCGCAAGATAGGCCTACCACACTAAACGATGCATGAGGGCGTATGCAAATGAACTTACTAATTTGACTTTCTCAAACCAAAGTATCATGCATTCAGGTTCCAGAATAAAAATAAATAAATCATGATTTGGAGACAATTGGGAAATGATGCTGCATCCGAGGTACACCGTACTTGTAACCCCAGATTTCGCAACTTATACTGTACTTTCTTTTTGCAGTCAATGTTCGAGTATGCATATTTTTAGATAGTTGGATTGTTTTGAAACTTGGTTGATATGATCACCCTTGAGCAGAAAACATTCTTAAGGTCTATACGAGTGGATATAGATTGTTGGATTGTCGTGTAGACATATTTAGCACACATTTTTCAATTCAGCTTTCAACATGAAAATTCTCGAGTATTTCCTAGTATGTCATTGATGGTATTTACCAATAAATACGATATTTCCCACCTGGTTAGTTATGCCACGCACAAAAAACTACTAGCATTCCAAGTACTTGTCAATGCAAAATTATGAAACATGGTCTTCATCCATGGCGTTGTCTTTTTTAAAGACAGTTCTTGTTTAACTTTGCATACTTGTAGGCCTACTAATAAGTTAGAAATGTAAACGCTAAGTGACGCTACACGTACTCTCAAACATTCTGTATAAAAATCAATTACACAACAGTATTTTACCAAGTTATATAGTTGGAATCTACCCGTCCAAAGAAAGAAAAACAGAAAGAAAGACAGAAAGACAGAAAGCAAGCAAGCAAGCAAGCAAGCAAGCAAGCAAGCAAGCAAGCAAGCAAGCAAGCAAGCAAGCAAGCAAGCAAGCAAGAAAGAAAGAAAGAAAGAAAGAAAGAAAGAAAGAAAGAAAGACAGACAGACAGACAGACAGAAAGAAAGAAACAGACAGAAAGAAAGAAAGAAAGAAAGAAAGAAAGAAAGAAAGAAAGAAAGAAAGAAAGAAAGAAAGAAAGAAAGAAAGATGAAGATAATTTTCTCGAAACGTTAGAAATCGCTCATATTTTCAACCACTGGAATCCCAAGGCAGCCAATGTGTCGGGATATAGCTCAATTTTGGCTCCAACTTGTATATTTTACATAGGGTTCAATATAAAATTAAAACTTCAAATGCAAATGGAATTGAAATGGAATAGCCCAACTGTTCTTCTTTTGTAGGATTTGAAGGATTTCAATTTTTAGCTCAAAAGTGCAAATTTTCCCGCGCATTTGTTCCATAAACTTATTCTGTAGCCAAAAGGTGCTGGATGCACTATACTTCAAGAATTTTTTCCAACTCCCCCCCCCCCCCCACCCCAATGTCAAAAAGAAATCTACCCCACTGTCTACACCATGTAGGACTACACCAGTGGTAAAAGTCACCTTCCTGAATTCAGTAGGAGCATGACGTTGTGCATTGTTTTCTTGCCCTCAATATCTAATAATAAACAATGCCTGTAAATAACTCAGTAATATTATCATACCCGTTTATACATTTCTCTTGACAATTTATCAGTTGCTCGCCCTATTCCCTTTTAAAGGAATTCTATTATGATTATGGCACTAGAAATATCACTAACGATTTATTATAATTATTTCAACAAGAAACTGAAAAGTCTTCGGATAAGCCTTTGTATCGGGGCATGCAATAAGTATTCACAATTTTATATTTCTCGACCCAAAGGCAAAGAGTAAAATATTGTACATTTGATTTGTTGGGAGTGGTCTTTCTTTTCTCTACTCTTCTTCCTCAATTCTGTTTTTTCATTTCTCTTCATATAGGCCAACATTCTATAAGCTTTTAAGGCTTGGCTTTAAGCATTTTGCTTGAGCCTGGTCCCATTAGAACCCAAGTGTGTGTCAGTCCGGACCGACCGGTAAAACAAACAAACAAACAAACAAACAAACAGTCTGTTAAAGCAACCAGGCCAATTGGAAATAAATCAATAAGCCCAAATTCAAAATTTAAAATTTACAAACAATTTAGAATTGATACTTTACACACTGTGCTGTGCCGTTATCTTGTTGGTACATTGTATCGTTTTGTTTTCTGTTTGTAATCTCATTTTTTTAATGTTTATTCCCAGTATTTATTTAGTGTATCAAGCTAAAGTGCCATTTGTTCGGTTCAGGTGGTGGCCGCATTGCATTCTCTAAATTCAGTAAATTTTCATCGTCAACCGTGTAATTGAATGGGATTATTTTGAAATTTTAAAACGCTTGAAATATCACAAACAATTAGGCCTATGTTGATAAATAATATAAGTACAAGCTAAAACCGTTGGGGTTCGATAATGAACCCCACAAAACTAACCGACTACAGGGTAAGCCAAAACAACTTTACCCAATTAAAAAGGTTCATATCTCAAAATTGAAAAGTCTGCTTCAAATTGTTTTCACATATTCTTTAAGAACATCTTCTTACGAGTATTTGGTGAAAAAACTATCCAAAAAGGTATTAAATTAAAAATGTGACGCTAGTTTAAAATTAAAGGGTCAAAATTAACTTTGTCCACGCGAAGGCCTACTAGCTGTCGCATCGCATCACTTGCAATTCAGTATCGAAGTTACGTAATGTTACTATGCCAACGGGATCACGCGCCAGAGTAATGAACTACGATCGAAACAATCACCACACAAAGTATATGGTACTCGAAGGATATCAAAATAGCGTGATCCGGTAACCAAGAGAATTACGTAACCACTTCGATGCTGAATAGCGAGTTCGATAGAGAATGAGAACCACTCAGTATACACACAAATTTGATCAGGAATTGTATATAACACAACCAAATAAATTAAACATAAACAATTTAAATTTCAAGCTACGATATTTCGTCATGATATGCAGCCTTCATGCTGCAAAGATATAAAAACAATTCTCTTCAAATATGCGCAAAAGCAATTGTCATTTTGTCATTGTTTGTCAAATGTTATCTACAAGAAAGCATTTTTTGCGTTCGTGGTATGTTCGCCCGGCAAATTGTTGCGTGGACAACTGACACTGGGGTTGCAAGTTCCCTTTGAACCGCTGCGATATTTGCAGCTGAACGGTCAGTTCTTGGACTTTTGAGGTTGTGAAAGTTGTTCATGTGTAGAGTTATGGTAGGTTTTGGCGGGACTCTTACGTTCAGGAAACTAATCCGAAATTAACGCTGATCTTCCAAAAAGCTTTCTGTTCTAGTATACCTCTGCCATAAAAGTCATCTCTTGTGTTGTGAATTGCCTTATCTTGACACCATGTTGACACCTTGCAAACCTATTTAGAAATAAGCCACGCAGTCTCAAAATGCACGAAGACCTATTTAAAATTCAAAACTTGCGCCAGATGAAACCTTTGTCATTTTTATGCTAATTGTTGGTCAATTACAGGAGTGAAGTTCGAGTACATGACAAGTAAATGGGGATAAAAATCGATTGTATTTCCTTCATGCATACAAAACAATCATAACTTTTCAAAGACAAGCCAAACGTGTTTACTAATTACATGTAGGCCTATGCCTAACGCATATGTATGCCTTACTGTTAGCAATCGGACAAATCCCATTGAATTACGTGTGGACACAGTGATTTTTGTTAATTTGCACCATTTTGTTAATTTAGCTTCTTTTGCTTTCATTTCTTCATCACATACTCTTAGAAAGATATACATTTAGAATATGTAACATTATCATGAATAGTTCTTCTATAATTCGAGCAACCACCCTCTGAAATTGGGTAAAGTTGGTTTTGGCCCACACTGTGTATTGGAAAATGCCATACGGCCGGGCGGTTTCACAAGTTGCCGGCTCGATCATGTCATCCGCCACCTGGTTCGGTTGTGATAACTCTGGCCTAGCCTGTCGATCATAAATGCTCATAATATTTGCTTTGGTATGTGTTTTTAACGTTTGTCATGTAGGCCCTACTGTAAACGTGATAAATTAATGGCGGGAAATAACCTTATGAAAAAATAATAAGATAGTGCTTTTTGGCTTTCTATAATATGATCGTAATCATTGTCACATCTGTGCCGACAGTGACCCCTGGAAAGGGAGAGGGAGGGGTGGTGGGGGAGGGGTACACCCCGTCAGTCCGAAACACCGTATAATCCTAACCCCATCAGTCCGATAATTTGATTAAAAAAGACATCAACCCTAACCCTTTCCCTAACCCTAACTTTAATTAGATTTTCGGACTGACGGTGGTTCGGACCAGAGGATGATTTCAGGAAGCCCCATCATGCACTGCAAAATTGTTATCACTAGAGTCTCAGCCGCCACTTTTCTTTTCAAATCCCATTGAATTATGTGCAAAAGATGTTGTTTTAGATTTGTGTGTGTGTCATTATTACTTGGTCGATTTCAGAACAAAAGTGATGTATGCATAAAGGATGATTCACACCTTCTGTATATACATAAAATGTGAAATCGACCAGCATTTTGAATGTGTTTTTATTGTAAATATATCTGTCTAATTTCAAATTTAACCATGCACATCTATGTAGTGGGCGAGCAGTGGTGTCATGTTCACTCACACAGCCATGCTAACCGCAAGTAGTGTTGGGTAGTACTTAAATCATCCTCTGGGTTCGGACTAACGGTGTTTCGGACGGATGGGGAGACCCGTCGGAGTTCTTAGTGGAAAGATCAGCTATAGGTACAGAGATGTGCTGCAGAATCGGGTGCCTTTTCGGGCTCTTTGGTGATTAGGGGTGTAAATTATTTTCAAGAAACTGATTTAGACCAAATGGTATTTTATGGTCACTTCAATTTGGTCTGTCTTAATTAAGTGTAGTTAGGCCTATATGTACAGATTTTTCAATTTCCGTGACACCGAATTCTGATTTCAATTTTTTTTGACAACAGATAGAAAATGATATTAAAAACGAAATTTTCTCTTAAGTTAGATAAGATCCTACGATCTTGGTAAATATGATAGGGCTATTATGCAGAAGTTAAGCTATGAGGGTGGAGATAAAACATTTTGAATGACCCTCGTACTATTGATGAAAAGGTAGTTTTTTTGGCGGGTCAAATATGTAGTCTAATATGTCATACATGGTTCAATTTAGCAATTAGTCCACTCTTTTCAAATACTTTACCAACCAAAGTAGTCCTCTAGTCAGACAATTTGTCCTATCTGTGGCGTACAATTCTTGAGGTATAAGCCAAAAGGTCAAAGGTCAAAGGTCAAATCACAGTGGTAAAAAAAAAACCACCTGATTTTAACCAAATGGTTTCAAATTATTCGTATTGCAATCATGATTCATTAAAATAATAGCTTGCAATGTCAAAGGTGTTTAATTACAAAAATAGGTCTTGGTCAATAGACCTTTTTCGTAATTGACCACTTCGTTGCTGTTGGCGGCGTTTGGCTCTGCTAACTCCAATTAGACCGAGCAGAAAACTGGTCCCAATTTATGTAAAGTTAATTTGCCAAGTAATTGTAAGAACTATCTAGCTAAAACGAAGTACATAATGTAATACAAGCACTATAGAAGTATATTGTGTTTAGCATTTTGCTAATTTTAATCTGCATAATTAATTAGGGTTAGGCCTAATTTCTTTAACAAATAAAATGAACTCTCAAAGCCCCTAATTAATTATGCAGATTAAAATTAGCAAAATGCTAAACGTAATATACTTTTATTTTACTTGTATTACATATGTACCAAGTCTCAGCTAGATAGTCCTTATAGTTACTTGGCAAATTAATTTTACATAATTGTGAGTATGTAACTTAAATCTTTGGCCTCGCTTCCAGTTTTCTGCTCGGCCTGATAGGAGTTAGCGGAGTCAAACGCCGCTAACGGCAACAAAGTGGTCAATTACGAAAAAGGTCTATAGAATTCAATGTCATTGACCTCTTTTACCCCACTACCTAGGTAGCGAAACATCCCAGATATGGCAAGCTATTTAGTACAGGAGCAGCAACCTCAAAAAAATGACTTCGTTCACCCTCCACTACATACAAGGTTTGACACCATAGGTAGTTAGTATGGACCCTCTAGATCACTGCTAGGTAGGTAGTGGACTCAAATTGTGGTATCACTTTTTTTTTACAGGTCATTTTATGTGTGGACGTATAATCGCATAAAATCACCAAAAATATGACAAAATTAAGGGGTAGGGGAGATATAAATTCTCATAACTCAACTTTTACTCATAATAATGAATTTATTTTGGTATGAATATGTAGCTAATTGATTGTTCTAACTGCCTAGTATTATTTGAAAGCAAACCTAGGTTTCATTTGATCATGATTGGAAGTGGCCAGTCCATACACTAGTGAAAAATCAGATTTTTCACAACAATGCGCAGGGTGGGTGTTTTTGTGACATCGGCTTCAAATTTTACTATTGTGCCAATTTCTATTTTCAAAATTAATTAAGTTTCCTTTTTTTAATTTTGTTTTTAATATCAAGCATATCTAGGCAAACTTTGATGTTCTGGTTCAAATATTTATGTATGTGCATGTTTGCTTGCATGTTGGTTTGTGTTGTGTGGGTTTGGGGTAGGGGTGTGTGGGGGTGTGGGGGTGGGTGCAGGGTGTGTATAGGGTTCAGGGTTGGGGTGTTTTACATGTTTTAATATGTCACTCGGCTGAACTATATAAGTTCTATTAACAAAATTTGTTTTTAAGTTGCCATTCATGTAATATTTTGAATATTTATATGTGTGGGGTGAGATCAACTGCTGTTTGTCAGGAAAATAGACTGAAAATGTAAAAAAAATAGTTACTTTTCCACATGTAGCAGCGTGTGTAACAATATTAAGGGGTAGGGGAAATATAAACCATCATAACTCAACTTCAACTCATGATAATGAATTCATTTTGGAATTAATATGTAGCTAATTGATTGTTCAAATGTGTTAGCATTATTTTAAAGCAAAGCAAACATTAATTGTCAGGTAGATAGCCATAAAATGTGAGAAAAGGTTACTTTTCTATGTATAACCATGTCAAATATGGCATTATTAAGGGTAGGGGAAATAAAAACCACCATAACTCAACCTTTACTCATAATAATGAATTCATTTTGGTATCAACATGTAGCTAATTGATTGTTCTAACTTTCCAGTATTATTTTTAACAGAAAAACCATAAGATAGACATAAAATATGATAAAAATGTTAATTTTCCAATGTGTAACAGCGTAAAATTTGACAATATTAAAGGTTAGGGACGTACAAACCAACGTAACTCGACATTTATTCATTATAATTCATTCATTTTGGCATTAATATATAGCTATTTGGTTGTTGTAATCTTTTAAAGCAAAATAACCATTAATTGTTAGCTGGAAAGACATAAAATGTTAAAAAAATGTCAATTTTTCATGTGTAGTACCGTAAAATATGACAATATTAAGGTGTAGGGGACATTCAAATCATCAAAACTCAAGTTTTACTGATGAAAATGAATTCATTTTGGTAACAATATGTAGTTAACTGTTAGTTCTAACTTTCTAAAATTATTTAAAAGCAATTAAACCATTAGTTGTGAGGTAGATAGACATAAAATGTACGAATATGTTAATATTCAATGTCTAACAGCGTAAAATATGACAATATTAAGGGTAAGGGACATACAAATCACCAAAACACAGGTTTCACTGACGAAAATGAATTCCATTTTGGCATCAATATGTAGCTATTTGATAGTTCTAACTTTCTAGTATTATTTTAAAAGCAACTTAAAATTCATTAGTTGTCAGGTAGATAGACATAAAATGTATGAAAATGTTAATATTCAATGTCTAACAGCGTAAAATATGACAATATTAAGGGTAAGGGACATACAAATCACCAAAACACAAGTTTCATTGACGAAAATGAATTCCATTTTGGCATCAATATGTAGCTATTTGATTGTTCTCATTTTCTGGCATTATTTTAAAAGCAATTAAGTTTCCCACGAGGGGTTGAAGGTCATAATGGGGCCAATACTAAAAAATTATCCTATCATGTTGTAATGTTGTAATCTCAAATTGTTCCTCTCTTCGCTAAGAATTTAAAAAAAAAGACAATTGTCATAGTTCTACGAAGCTTAGTTCAGGGGTTATAACGTCGAATATATCAATATCATAAATAAAGGTCAAATTTTTAAAATGGTCCAATTGCACCAATTAACGTAAGAAACCTCAATCGTATACTACATTCAAATTTTGGTGCAACGATTTGTATTCCTGTGTTCCCCTTCACAGTTAATGCAGCCAAAGTTGAGTTATGGTAATATTTCCCCTACCCTTAATATTATCATATTTGACACTGTTACACATGGAAGTTTTTTCTCACATTTCCTTTGTATCTACATAACAACTAATGATACCAGAACGTTTGATGAATTCATTATCAAGAGTAAAAGTTGAGTTATGGGAGTTTATATTTCCCCTACCTTGATATTGTCATATTTAGGGACCGTTCACAAACACTTGTAAGGGGGGGGCCTGATGCAAAAGGGGGGGTCTGAACATTTTGACCCTCCTAAGGGGGGGCCTGAAAAAATGATCATAAATTTTCCTGGAAAAATTGAGTTTATATGATTTTCTATGGGGTTGACCCATAATTTTCATGTCAAAAAGGGGCCCTACAATTTTTGAGGTCTGTAAAGGGGGGGGGGGCTTGAAAGAATATTTTGCGATGAAATTTTTTTGCATCAGGCTCCTCCCCCTTACAAGTGTTTGTGAACGGTCTATTACGCTGCTAGATATAGAAAATGACTTCTTCTGACAGTTTCTGTGTATCTACCTGACAACTAATGATCGCTTTGTTTATAGAAAGTTAGAACAGCCAATCAGATACATTTTGATACCAAGATGAATTCATTTTCATGAGTAAAAGTTGAGTTATGGCAGTTATATATTTCCCTACCCCTTAATATTGTCATTTTACGCTGTTAGACATAGAAAATTACCTTTTCCTCACCGTTTCTGTATATACTGCCTGACAAATAATGGTCGCTTTGCTTTAAAATAATACTAGAAATCTAGACCAATCACTTGGATATATTTTGATACCAAGATGAATTCATTTTCATGAGTAAAAGTTGAGTTGTGGCAGTTTATATTTCCCCTACCCCTTAATATTGTCATATTTATTTATGCTGTTAGACATAGAATAGTAACCTTTTCCTCACAAATACTGTGTATCTACCTGACAAATAATGGTCGCTTTGCTTTAAAATAATACTAGAAAGTTAGAACAATCACTTAGATACATTTTGATACCAAGATGAATTCATTTTCATGAGTAAAAGTTGAGTTATGGCAGTTATAAATTTCCCTACCCCTTAATATTGTCATTTTACGCTGTTAGACATAGAAAATTTACCTTTTCCTCACAGTTTCTGTATATCTGCCTGACAAATAATGGTCGCTTTGCTTTAAGATAATACTAGAAAGCTAGACCAATAACTTGGATATATTTTGATACCAAGATGAATTCATTTTCATGAGTAAAAGTTGAGTTATGACAGTTTACATTTCCCCTACCCCGTAATACTGTCATCTTCACGCTGTTAGACATAGAAAAGTTACCTTTTCCTCACAGTTTCTGTATATCTGTCTGACAACTAATGGTTGCTGTGCTTTAAAATGATACTAGAAAGTTAGAACAATCACTTAGATACATTTTGATACCAAGATGAATTCATTTTCATGAGTAAAATTTGAGTTATGGCAGTTTATATTTCCCCTACCCCTTAATATTGTCATATTTACGCTGTTAGACATAGAAAACGTACCCTTTTCTCACAGTTTCTGTGTATCTACCTGACAACTAATGGTCGCTTTGCTTTAAAATAATACAAAACAGTTAGAACAATCAATTAGATATACATATTAAATTGAATTGAATAGAATTAATACCAAGATGAAGTCAATATCATGAGTAAAATATTGAGTTCTGATGATTTATTTTCCCTTACCCCTTAATATTTTTCTATGTTATGCTGATATACGAGGGAAATCAACATCAGTTTTTGTTGGGTTTTTGGTTTTTAAACATTTTTGTCTTTTTCCCAGTGGTTACTCACGTCCTACACATAAATATTCACATCAATGGAAACTTAACGGATTTTGTAAATGGAAGTTGGTGCAGTGAAGTGACATATTAAGACATGTACACACACATTCATCCCCTCACCCCCACACATACCCTATGTACACCCAGCACCCCCCCCCCCACACACACACACACACCACCTCGTCCCACAGACACCCCAACGAACTCATACATATTATAATGATTGGAACTGTTACAATAATGTTTCCCTTGATATGCTTAACATTAAAAACAAAATTAAACATTAAAATTTAAATAAAAAAATTAAAAATGGAAACTGAATCAATTTTGAAAATATAAAGTGGTATAGTTGTGAGATTTGAGGCCAATGTCAAACTTTACACATATGGTTTAAAAAATCAGATGACCACTCATTTATGGACTATATACTTCCAAATATGCTCAAATGAAACCTGTTTTTGTTTAAAAATAATACTAGAAAGTTAGGAAAATCATTTAGCTACATATTGATGATACCAAAATGAATTCAAAATCACGAGTAAAAGTTGAGTTATGGGAATTTATATCTCCCCTACCCTTAATTTTGTCCTATTTTTGGTGATTTTATGCGATTATACGTCCATACATAAAATGACCTGTAAAAAAAAAGTGATACCACAATTTGAGTCCACTACCTACCTAGCAGTGATCTAGAGGGTCCATACTAACTACCTATGGTGTCAAACCTTGTATGTAGTGGAGGGTGAACCAAGTCCTTATTTAGGCCCCCTGTGGGATCTTGCTCCTGGACTAATTCTATTGTTTGAAGGACGAACAAATTGAAACGATATGAAAAGATTGGGCATATTTTAAGTTGACCCATATGTAGAGCCCAAAATTTGATCTGACTTTTTTGCGTATAACTCGAAAGGTAGATAAATGACCAACTACCGTAAAACCTCGGGTACAAGCATATATAATGCTCATGATGAAAGCTAAATTAATCCAGGCGCCATCCAGTGACAAATATATAACATTGAGTTTGAGCAAATAAATTACCTATACAAGCATATACAAACAAATAATATTGTAAGACCAACCCAGCAAACACAAAACGTTTTCGACATCATTCGCAAAAGGTTATAAAAGGTTGCCAGAAAACGTTTAAATGTCGGGTTATATAAAGGGTATAGTAAGAGTATAAAACGTTTTCATAACTTTAAAAAACGTTTTTTGATAATCTACTGCTCAGCAAACAAAAACGTTTTACAGAAAACGTTTAAATGTCGGGTTATATAAAGGGTATAAAAACGTTTTAATAACATTCCAAAAACATTCTTGAAAACTTGATACAAAACATTCTAAACAGAATGTTATTTTGGGGTTGAAAAATATTTTGCGAAAAATGTTTGCCCAAAATATTTTCAATAACGTTTTAAAAATGTTTTCACGACCTTTATATAACCCGACATTTAAATGTTATTAAAAGGTTTTGAAAAAAACATTTTAAGAACATTTCTGTATTTGCTGGGTTCAAATATTTTAACATAATGTTATTTAAGTATTGACACAATATTTGGCAAAAATGTTTGCAAAAATAGTTTACAATAACATTTTTTGAAAACATTTAAAAATATTGTTGTAGTGTGTTTTCATACAAAACGTTTTAAAACGTTATCATGACCTTTATATAACCCGACATTTTAATGTTATTAAAACGTTTTTACCTAAACCAAAAGCCAAAATATAACTTATTTAAAATGTTTTAAAAACGTTTTTGTGTTTGCTGGGAATCTATTGTTTTGGCATATTTACGGCTGGCTCGTATTAAGTAAGCTTTCATCAAAAACACTATATATGCTTGTAGACGAGATTTTACGGTATACCTTTGTCTGAATCATTATGGCTAGAGGAATACTGTTCTATCAGCTCTATCAGATACTTAATTATCTAGTCCGTATTAATACTTCACACCCATAAACATGGTATATGCCTACTATATAATCTGACGTCATTTTCATAACGGCCATGAACTATGCGACTACACAATCGAAAGCATTTATTATCGAACCTAGCTATTTAGAGATTTAGTGTTTAGATAATATGATGGATTTTGAACTTCTTATCAAAATTAGATACTGCAAATTTACATTATGCTTCCGATGATGCCGCACTTTTTTTGGCCAAAACATTGGGGCTAAAGTCCCGTCATTCGTTTTCTCTTGTAAAAAGTAGCTGACGCAATGCAATAATGAATATTTATACACTCTTAGAACCACACAGCCAATCAGAAAAGGTGCATTGATATTGTTCAAATTTTCCGACAGTTTCATTTTGTTTGTTATAAAAAATATCAGAAATATTGCAAAAATTCTTTGTCGTGTATGAAATAGGTTAAGAAATCCGGATCCTTTGATTGACACGAAAATGCACTTGGTAGTACCACCTTAAATGGACTAATAGCTTAACATGAAAAGACAGTGTATCGAGAGAAAAAATGAAACCTAACTTAAGCCTGACGCTGCTTAATCAGATGAATTACAACTATATCATGATTCTGAAGATAATTTTGTTGATATAATGATTTCTTGGAAGTTGGCAACAATGATATCATTTTGATATTGTAAAATCATGATGTTGAATCCGATAGGCCCTACACAAATTTCAAAGTTCATAATGAATAAAACTAGGGATGACCAATGAACCATCAACTTGATTAGAACACTCCCATAGACATGCAGGGAGCTCAACTGTGCACTGCTTGCACATACATTTCTAAATTGATCTCATTCTTTTATTTTTCAATATTTTTCTGTAAAATTTGGGGAAGTTACTGCCAATTATATTTTGTAACTATCTTGCAAATTACAGCAACATAACTTATTTTGTTTTTCTGTAAGTGCGAGTCAAAATTGGTCCATCGCCACAGTGCGCTTAATTGCCAGTGGCTGAGTTTAGCACTGCTCAAGAATGGCACAAAATATTCAAATCAGTAAGATCAGGTGAAAAACGTAGCCTACTGAGCTGTAATTTGGCAGAGTTGCCAGTAATACCTCTATCATACCCTCTGTAAAAAGGTTAAAAAATTGAACAAGTAGATCTCGAGTTACAAATTAAATCACCAGCTTCCCTTTGGAATTTTTATATTCCTTTCAAATCATGTTAAGAAGACACCTTTCTGAACATAAATGTGAAGTTTCGTGCTCATTCGATGTATTGTTCACCTGATCTTAACCCTAAGCGTTTTCTTATATTTAGGCCTATAACATCTACAACTTGCTGCTGGCTATACCTTGTTTAGGACTTTCAAAAGAAGTACCTGAATGTGCAACCATAACTGTTTCAAAATAGCCCGCGATAGTCATGCAGGTAACTCCGAGGTCAAGCATTGAATTGGTTTGAACAAAGATACTCATAATGTATTGAGTGCTACTTTGGTTTGAATGAGGAATACTACAGGAATACACATGAGCATGATGAGGATAATCTCTATTGTTGTGAATGAGTCAATGACCTTCAAAACTTAAGATTTTGTTTACATACACCTACTAATTGGTCATATTAAACCCAATAACATTGAAATTCTTGGTTGTGAAAAAAAGTTCACCTACTTAGTGCAATTTTGATTTTGTGCCATATCGGCTATCTTGGATGATTTTTGGCAAATGTCCTCTAAATGCATGATTTCAATGCCTTGGTTTGAAAAAATAAGTTATGCCAGTGACTAGTTAAGTGCCATTTCATAAGAAACCCCTTTGATACTTTCACAATATGCTTGTTTCATGTTTGCAAATATGTTAAAACAAAGAAATATATAAAGGTAAATATATGCTTATGCCAATTTTGCTCCCAACTGCTATTTTTGGACCTTGTCATTTTATTTTGTTCCAATGACCGGTCAGAATGGGAAACTTTGATAATTCATAATTCGAAAAGTTTTTGACCGATTTTGACCATTTAACCACCAAAATACTTCTGTTGATTAGTTCTACTCAGAAAACAATCTTTTGTAGCAATAGGGTCAACATGAAATTTTGATGGTTATCCCTAATAAAACTAATAATGTGTATCAAAGGGCCAGAACATTTTGTAATCACTGATAATTGGGCATAAGATTGTTCTCAAGGGCGACTCATTTTAGGAGAGTTTGAGGAGTTTTGGTTCTAAAAATGCACAGTTTATGTGGAAAGTAATGTATCTGATGCTTGCAGAGGTTATAATAAGAAATACAATCACTAACTTTGGTCCCCCCCCCCAGTTTGGAAGTGACATCATTCCTTTTTAAGTATAAATTCAGGGTTAACCCGCCCATGGCGCACAGTGTCATCGCCCCGATATCTTCATGGCAGAAAATGCCACGGTAGGTTGAATCCACAGCCACGCATGGCCATTGTATTCCCACCTGTTTAGGGACCGTTCACAAACACTTGTAAGGGGGGCCTGATGCAAAAAAATTTTATCGCGAAAATTTTTCCCCTTTACAGACCTCAAAAATTTCAGGGCCCCCCCCTTTTTGACATGAAAATTATGGGTCAACCCCATATAAAAGCATATAAACTCAATTTTTCCAGGAAGATTTGTGGTCATTTTTTTCAGGCCCCCCCTTAGGAGGGTCAAAAAATTTAGGGCCCCCTTTTTGCATCAGGCCCCCCCTTTACAAGTGTTTGTGAACGGTCCTTAATAGTTTTAAATGCATAGTGGGCTGAAGGACATCCGACTAAGGCTAATGACATTAGCCTGTGACTGACCTCTGTACGGTCAGCGAGCATACATTCATCATTGTCATCTGCTTATAGACTGCCTCTACGATAGTCTCCTACACAGCCAGTTTGTGTCAGTCGGTCTGACACTCGTCGATCCTGTATGTTCGTGATAGCCACATGCAGTCTGGCCCGAGACTACCTCCACGAGGGTCTACGCTGCACACCGTCATCATCCCTATATCTTCGTCTTAAAAATTGCCGTGGTAGTACGATAAATCCTCACGTTTTTCAACAACTACGCATGGTGATTTTGAGCTATTTTGGTCGAGATAGGCCGTGCGACTCAGGCTATGCATACAATTTGAGATTTTGAGAGCCGGCCACACTGTTTCTATTCTATGTTTTACGATTTTCGCATGATCAGTATATGGCTGGCCGTAACCGCCACAACGTGGAGCTGCTACGCGTAGCTTACTTTTCGCTTCGCGGAGCTAAATTGACCAATCATGTTAGATCTTTTCATTACGCGGAGCCAGTTGATGCATCATCGTTCCAGAGAGAGAAAACTCTTGCCAAAATTAATGTTTACTAACGGTGGATTTTAAATGAATCGAATGTAAATAAACCACAAACAGTTGTACAGGATCAATACCATTGTTTGATTAGTGTATAGTCAATGTTACCTTGCATGCATGTGCCATGTGTGTGGCGTGTTTGTTTGTTTGTCTACTGTGTCAGGCCAGGATCACTGACACCCACGGTACTGATACTGTCATACTATCACGGTGATCATATTGTTGAATGTTGTTGACTTTAAAATAATCATGATGCAGTCATGTCTACAGTAGAATTCACCACGACCTTTGAAGGACTTAAACCCCATTAAAAGCTATTAAACCAAGATAACACTCAATGAAAACAGCTCAACTATGTTACATCAGATCTTCTCTGGTTAAATACACACTGCACTTGTGTCTGTTTTACCTGTGCAATGAACAATGAGCTGGTATTATAGTTTCAGTTGGGTGAATGATTATAAAGCGAACGCAAGGTAACAATACTGTCTGGGCTTTTGTTTACGAAATGAGACAATAGTCTGCTTATTGTTAACCAGCGTTCTTGAAAATGAGAAGCATAATGGTTTGCAGACTTAACACGGTTTAGAAATAATTTGTTCATATTTTTTGGTGTTATCTGTCGTTTACATATCCTTCCTAAAACACAAAAGTACCAATATTTCCAAACACCTAAATTAGCTAAAATTTAGGAAATGTTACAAAACTATATTTTCTAGAATTTCAGAGAATACTTTAAATATTGACTGGTTATTTTTTACACAGTGACGTCATATAGGCAATGGCATAATACTTCTAACATACACTAGGTCACGCGTCAATGGTGAGCGCACTGAGTATTGTGTATAGGAAAACGGGCAGTACCGTAACTACAGTATGTATGGCCTACTACTAGTATATAAAGTAAATCCGAACTGGTTTGCTGAAGGTCGAATTCCGCAGGCCACGCCGCGCAAGATGTACAAATCAGCTCCCGGCGATACACTGCAGATCGCAGAATTGTGTGCATGGTTTACCACCACTCTGCCTAGCTATATAGTTGTGTACAATACTGTATGAGTTTCTTGTGAGTGCATGTCCATCTTAATAATAAGTCGGTTCGTACTTTTCATAAATTACTTTTTGAATCATAACTATCGTGACCGAGGATATCTTGCAACTACGTGAAGCTCGTCTGGCAAATTCTTAATGACTAAATTCGCTTCACGTAATGAGTAAGTCGTACTTGATTGGTCAGTTTTACCTCCGAGTAATGAAAAACTCTAACATGATTGGTCAATTTGGCTCCACGGAACAAAAAGTCAGATACGCGTAGCAGCTCCACGTTGTGGCGGTTGCGGCCTACCATATCAGTATCCCATATGATATTTCTATTGTAAGAAAATTTTATTTGTTGTCACGTAAATCACAGGTTTCGTTTAAATGTACTAACTGGAAATTAAATGTACTAATTAGTGAGGACCGGTATTTTGCTGTGGATATGTTTAACTGCAATTTGCGGGTAAAAATTTGAAATCCTGGGTAAAAATTTTGATAATATTCAACTCTTTGAGAAAATTATTTTATAAAGGAATGCTGGTAAAACCAGGTGCAATACAATGTACATTATTGACACACTATCACGCTCTTTATCTTCGTCAATAATAGAATAATCGATTTCAATCGAATTGAATGCATGAGTTTGTAGTTGACTACTGAGCGACCTAAGCGATCGATTGCTAGCCAATCAGATAGAACTCCTTTTCTTGCGTTCAGTGAAATACCACTCGCCTGTCGCTCACTACCACTCGCCCGTCGCTCACCAACGGAGTATTAAATTTATATTTATCGTATAGGACGTCGACGGTGTGCGCTGCGCTATTTAAAATCTTGAATTTTGTTCACTATTTTAGCTCAAGTCAAGACGCAAGCTACTCTCTCAAGATGCAAGCTAACGACTATCATATCTGTTCAAAATATATATTCGAGTGCAAGGAACCACATCTGGTTTCTTTATACGAAATCATTTACGGGAGATATTCATCATTTTCCACCCCGGTATCCAAAGATTTATCGTCTGAATATCAATCGTGCATAGAACATTTACGTGTAGGCCTATCGATCCCGTGTATTCATTTCAGTGTCTCTGGTTGTATAATGTAATTATTAACCGGGCGATGTCGCCAATTCAATGTTGGACAGAGACATGTTGTAAACAAGCAGTGGCGGCGCCAGGAATACATGTAGGGTGAATTTTGTCTCAAATTAAATATGGACAATTTTCGCCCAAGACAACATTTTTTGCCCAAAATAGGGCCGTTACTGTTAAAGGAAGTCTCCGGCAATCACAACATTATGCCTTATATGTAAGAAAAATAATTATCAAGCACGAATCACGTGGTTTTATTTAAAACAAACACATAGTGACCATAAAAACTAATAAAAACATCCGTTTCTCAGCACGCGATATTCAAAATTCCCGGGTGCCAATATAGTCGAGTGCAATGACGTCTCAGTAATACAATGAAGGCTGACGACAATGGAGCACACATAACCATTACGTCATTGCATATGACAATCTCGGCGCGGGGATTTTGAATATCGCGTGCTGAGAGCCGATTGTTTTTATTCGGTTTTTTTATATTTTCATTTCTTTTTAACGAAAGAAAGAATTAAGGTTTTCCACTGCACGGGGGCCACAAGGGTGATACTAATTTTAATGCTATATTTTCAAAACGAATACGTGTTCCCGGTTGGCTCTATAGCGATTTCACAGAAAAGGTATTTCTAGTACAATGCAGCGTCGGACTCTAGCTGAGAGCGTAACCTAAGTCATTACGGACTCCAAGAAGGGCTCTCCATGGCGTCCATGCACTTAATGAACAAACACAAAGGAGGGTAGTCTCCTCCGGGACCAGCTTGATTTCGATGGAGCGGAACCAAATTGGCTGCGGAGGAGACGGGTCATTTTGCTATGCAAATGAGGTAGTGTCGGTGCCCTGGTAAAAGCCTCAAACATATTATGGGATATACACTTACAGGGAGGACACACACCGACATCGCCTGGCTAATAATTATTTGGTGCAGCAGAGATACTAAAATAAATACCCGGGATCGATACACGTGAATTGCTATGCACGATTTTGATATCAGACGAAAATCTTCGGATAGAAAATGATGAATATCTCCCGTAAATGATTTCGTCTCAAGAAACCAGATCTGGTCTCATACACGTGAAAATACGTGTTGAACAGATATGATAGTCGTTAGCTTGCGTCTTGAGAAAAGGCCGTGCGTCTTGAACTCAAAATCTGACCAAAATTCTAATTTTATATTGCGTTGGTCCTGTATGGACTACAGCGCGCAGGCTATAGCTGCACTCACTAGTCCAGTGGAGGCAGTATGACCATTGGCCGCAATGTCGTATAGAGGCCCTGCATGAAATTATCGATTGGCTCCAAACAAAGGATTTGAGCCAGTGTCCTTCACCGTAGTTATGGCGGAGTGCAGTCCATTCAATCAAATGTTGTCATCAACCTATTTGATCGTAGTGCAGGGGATGTGTGTGAGACGAACTGTCACGGTAGATTGCAATCATGCTTTTGTTGAATGCATTTGAGTAGTCTGCCATATTTACGGGATGATACGTCACATGCAAGGCCTCTATACGCCGTAGAAGTGACGTCATAATCGGATTAACTACCATAGCAATAGATGAATACAATTTTTGAATATACCGCGCTGCACTGCAGCAGGTTACACTCACCACCTGTCTTCAATCACATAATAGATTGAATACAATACCGCTCTTTTCAAAAAGACTACTCTTACAGGTGCAAGTGATAAGCATTTCTTTGACATCTATGGTTCAATACATCGGTATCGCATGAACGTTGTAGTGCGGGGCGATATAGCCAAAATTGTATTCATCTATTGCTATGGTCATGATGGTAGTTAATCCGATTAACTACGTCACTTCTACGGCGTATACAAGCTTACTCACACCATGGAAGAAAGAGATAAGAAGGAACCACAACGAACGCATTCACTTTGTCCACTCCCTTTACCGACATTTAGTTGACATTGTTATTCATGAGGATTTACTTTGGTCAATACCCCGCGTTAAATAGGTGATTGGTATTGTATTCCATGTATTTGCATGTCTTCTGGAGCGTGTGTGAAGGATGATTTGAACTAATGACCTTCCGTGCAAGCACCCTATAGGATTTTCTTTGGTGACGTGATCATCGGTCATTGATGGCCTACATCTTTTTCTTCCATTTTGCCCAATTTTTACGAACTTTGATGACTTTTTTCTCAGAGTTGGCAGTCTTTGGCACTGAAACGAGTTAGCTAGTTACGATTATGTATAGGATAATGGCCAAGGATTAGAACGTGAGTGGGTAAGAATGGCTGAGCCGCGGAGCGGCGAAGCCATTCTTACCCACTCACGTTCTAATCCGCGGCCATTAACCGACTTAATACACACCTATGACGTCGCGCTATTGTTTTACCGCTCCATTATTTTTCACGAATGGAGTGTTATTGAAATAGGTTGCTCTTTACAAATTGATCAATTACTCATTGATGCCGGACAATACACTAATATAATGATCGTACTAAATTTTAGGTGCGAGTGCAAAAATAGCCCGACTCAGCTTTATGTAAAATTTCTATAGAAATACCCATCATATCACGATCCAGGTGTTTAGTTCAAATCATCCGTAACCACCTTCTTGAATTATAAAGATTTAAAATGTTTGTTACACAAATTGAATAAACGTAGATTCGTAAAATCATTAAAGTGATTAGACCATCAATAGTTCTTTATGCCCACTTCTAATGTATTAACTGTTGAAGTAGTTGCCCGTAGTTGCGTCATGTTGCGTTTAGGTCTCAATTTTGCATAATAAGGAAAATTGGCAAAAAGGTCATATAGCATGTATAGGCTCATATGAAATGGTCATTACAGTTGTCAACCTCAAGAAAACTACACCTATCGCTATACCTGAGCAATGATACTCTTCTCTGTGAATCGAGTTTACGATTTTGGAACAACCATGCAATTATGGACACTATTGTTTATCTTGGATAATTTTGTGATGGAATCATTCCGAGGATATATATCGTTGATTCGCAGCAGAAGGACCAAAATCAGGTACGAAAAGGTACGAAAATTTTAAATGTACTACAACACATTTTACCTAGGCCTATTATTGTCCTTGAACTTTGTCGGCAAAAAACAAAACAAACTTCGCCGCCTTCGACGCGAAATAAAAGCCACCTCAACTTCCAGTCCCCCTTCCGAAATCAAATGGAGCGTCCTATAACATTGTAATATTTAATTACCGTAAAATGGGGGTAACTTCGGTAAGCGGGGTAACTTTGGTCGTTCAAATATATTTTTAAATGGTCATATTTCCGTACAGCAATATTGTTTTTAGTCATATTTGGTCTCAATTTGTTAAGAAATATATTTGGAAGAAGTCGCTCATGTCCAATTTCTTTGAAAGTTACGAAAATATTGGCATTTTTGACCAAAAATGAGCATTTTTTACATTTTTTCAGACAAAATAAAATCGATATTTGTGAGCAAGGATGCGTGCTTGCTTAATTTTGCATGGGGATAAATGTCACAAAAACAAAACCTTGCCCATATACAGCGAAGATCAATTTTTTTCATTTTCTTTTCTTCATGGAATGTAATACTCTGACCAAAGTTGCCCCAAATGCGGGGTAACTTTAGCCTTGATTTCAAGGCGTAAGTGCTTCTAAGATAGTGGTTTCTACACAGATACTACTCCGAGATATTTTGTCATTATGCTGATAAACAAAAGCCACAGTTAATCCATGAACTACTAGTGTATAGTGTTTTCATGGTTTTTATGATATTAAAAATAATAGCCACAAGTCATCTATGGTAAACCACTATGACTAGGACCATATGTCCAAATATGTCAACTGTCACTCTCTCCTTCAGTTTGCACACAGCAAGAACTCCTTGAAGGCCTGTCACTATATAAAACAGCTGGAGGGGAGGGAGAACATATCACACCTATTAATCTTCAGCACTTAAAAAGAGATTAGGGCAATTAGCAAAATAACTAAAGATTATTGGCACACGACAAATATTATAGTATAACCAGCATGATCAGGGACTTTGGACACTGGCTGGGTATACATGTACCAATGGAGTAATTTGGTATGTATATAGGCCTATTCTCGTAGGCCTATTTTAAAGATGTTAAAGAACTGTGGCTTGGCGATGGAGTGACCAGGGCCATATAAACGAAACAAAAGAACAAGATATCATATCACAGACCTCAGGTCCGAAAGGACTTGAGCAAGTCTAGGTAACTTTGGTCAGGCTATTTTCAACCCCTAGGGCACCCTTTCAAAATTATTGAAAAATCTTTTTCAACTTCAAGGTGTAGAAGGGAACCCTAACGTCATAAAAAAGAGATAATTAGAAATATATTTGGTTTTGTTTGGAAGCAGTGGTTTAAAAACTCTGAAAAGTGCCCAAAGTTACCCGTTTTACGGTATCGGATAGGCCTACTGATCGATGTAAGTAAATATTCAAGCATGCCAAAATACCATCAAATGAAACATCAGATATACTAATGACAAATAAAAATTATACAGAAAATAGACCTACTGTGGCTTTTATCATTATTAAACATGCCCGAAGAGAACGATTTGAAAATAAACAGATTCATAGGCCTAAATACATTGATACAGAATGTGTATTATGTATATGTAGCAATGTTGCCCAAAATATGACAAATTATATGTAGGGCCTAAGCCACTGAAAACGTATAAAAATATAAAGAAGGAAAAAAATGTTATAAAAAACAGTAAGCGTAGAAAGAAAGGTCCAAATAAATAAAAGTAAAGGCCTACGAAGTAAAGCCTAAGTGAGGGTAAAACACATCTTGCATAATAAGTACAACGTACTTAGCCAACAATTTAACCTGCCCGTTTTGATCTTGACTTGCTTTTCACAGATTGCATTGTAAGGGCTCGGATAGCGACGTTTTTACGTATTTTGTTTGTGGCACCTAAGAGCAAATCAGACACATCCTTCTGATATCAAATAATTTAGATTTTTATTAAATTCGCGATACAATACACATTTTAAGGCAAATTATTAAAATTGATATTTTTGAAATTTAACAGTCCTCAAAGTAAATTGTATAAATCTAACGATATGCAGTAAATAGTAGGAAGTTGGGTTGAACAGCCGTCAATCATATGAAAATTGTGACCTTCATTATTAAAGATATAGATTTTTTCCTCAAAACACGTAAAAATGTAGGTCTTTTTGGAAACAAATGTTTAAGTTCTATATGAAAGGTCAAATTTTCAATTGAGTCGGCTTTTCATCCCAGCTACATAGGCCTATAGTTTAATTACATATCATTAGATTTATAAAGTTTACTTCGAGGACTGTTACATTTGGAAAAATATAAAAAATATGAAATTTTAATAATTTGTATTATATCGCGAATTTCACAAAATCAAAATTATTATTATTATTAGATATAGGGACAATCTTCGTATTCAGCATGCAATTCGATATGTCTGATGTGCTCTCAGGTCCCATGACAATACTGTGCAAATGTTGCTATCCGCTTCCTCAATTTATTGTATTAATGAAAATCATTTTCTTCTTGTTTTTCGTATCATTGTTTTGCATGAATGAAGTGATGATAACAATACCGCACTTTTCGCAAATACTTGCTTTTCAAAAGTGCAATTGATATTAACACTACATTCGTAAATGCCAGTACTTTTTCCCTGAAAAGTATTTGCTTTTCAGAGAAGAGAAAGGCATTTACGAATGGCGTGTTATTGTGATCATCGCTCCATTCGTGGAAAATAATGGAGCGGTAAAACAATAGCGCGACGTCATAGGTGTGTATTAAACACATATAAACTATTAAATTAAACAGGTTTTATGTACCGGACTCAACCGGAACATTGTGCATCATTTAAGAACATTTTACATCTATTTTTCATCGAAAAAGTCACCAAAATCTCACCTTATTTGCTAAAGATGAAACTCAGCAAAAAAACGGCCGATTTTGATTACCTTTTCGATGTTTTATAGGACATTTTCTACACAACACGATCAAGAAAACAGTTTGACTGTAGATCCCAAAACAAAGCTACTATACATGTTCAGAGCATCAGTGAAATTCCATAATCTTACTTCTGGGTAGCGTTTGTTTGTTCGTGGATGGGTTTGTTATAATTTTTTCCAGTAATGATTTTGCCAAGCATCGATCGCGGTAAATGGATCATACATGAAAGTAAGTACCATTGATAGCTTTTCTTTTCATGCGTCAATAGATAAGCGGATTAAAACTTGGCCGATCGAAGTCGTTGTGGTTCCTTCTCATCTCTTTCTTCCATGCTCACACAGCGAGAAATCAATTACCCCGGCTATTGTCAGTAGCCTTAGTCAGGTCACTTGGCTAATTATGCGTCTCATAAGGTCGGAATAAAATGGCCATGCGTGGCTGTGGATTCAACCTACCATGGCGATTTCTACCATGAAGATATCGGGGCGATGACACTGTGGGACATTCATGACCTCACACGGGTGTATCACTTGCATTCATAGGCCGTATTGGTATGACATGTATTTGAATTGTTTTGAGCAAGTGTACGGTGCCAAATATTTATTTCGCTGTGATAAGCGTATTTTCTAAAAACATCATCTAATTTTTACAGTGAAGCGCTCAAAAAATGTTTGTTTAATAGCTTATTTTTGCCCAAAACACGGTTTTTTCGGGCTAAAACGGAAGATCATGAAGCTGCACAGGCCAAGGGTAATTTTTATTGCTTTGTTCTTCTTCTCTTAGTCTTATGATTTTTAGGGGGCGAGGAGGCGTCGCCCCCACACACACCCCGCCTATGTATTTCATTCGTGTTCGCAGTGAACTTGAATTACATACACTATGCCTAATACACAACCTGAAATTACGGTGGAGAAAATAAGGTGTAATAAAGGGCGGGTCAATAAATATTGTGGGATTTAAGAAACTTATTTTTTATTTTTATTTTTAATATCTATTACCGAGTATTTCGTGTTTTGAGGCTATAATACGGCAGGCCTGTTATTGTCACCGAAATTTTGTGTATCATTTTTTAGCTTAAAATAAAGGAGCATAAATATTCAAAGTGAACTAAACTTATTGAAGAAACATTATCTGTATCACCTGTAGTTTGCCCAAATAAAAATCCTCGAGATCATTTAAGTTTTATTTAAATGATGCATAAAATTATTAAGATCGTTGTATCTAGATATTTATTGAAAATGTTAATCAATAAAATAATGCAAAATATTTAATCATCAACCTAAACTTATTTGTTGTCAAAAGGGAAAAAAAACAACAACAATATAGATGGAAAAGACGTAACAATAAAAGATTCTCAATTTTGAACGCGGTTAATTCTGCGCTGTGTGCGAAACGAGATTCAATACCACTATAGACGAATCTCATTTCACGCATTCCTACACCTCAATGGCAGCCATAACTGGGTCCCCGTCGGCTACACCCAAAATGTGAAATGATTCGGCCTAGGCGGTAATTCTAGACTGCATTTCATCACCCGTGCTACACGTAGACAAAAGAATGATGAAAGTTTACAACTCAATACAATTATAACATCGATTTTTAAGCGGCTTTAATTCACCCAATTGGGCAGTCACAACACCTATTTGGTGTAGCAGGGACCCAGTCATGGCCGACCAAATCCTGACCATGACTTGGCTCGTGAGATTCGTCTATTCGCTGTCGTACAGCTCAACTGATCATACTTTTCCTACATTCGACCTTGCATGATTTTTGAGTTGACACAGTCATGAAAATAACTATAGATACTTGACAGACCATTAGTAGCCCAGTTCTGAACCTTTTCATTGATCATTCATAACAATAGGTATCTGATGGATCAGTGAAGATAAGAAGGGATTATAATATATCCGTAACCTTAGATATTATAGTACATCTCGAGGAAAAAGTGCAATGGACATGTTTTCATTTTATGTTTCAAATATCCCGCATACGAAAATTGAGTATTTAACCCAAAATGGAAAATGGAACAATTTATTGGAAATCTGTTTTAACAGATTTTTTGACATCTTTTTCTGCACTGTATTATACCTAAATTAAGAAATTTGATAAATATTCAAAGAAAATATAGGTCATCCAAAAATGTTGATTTTTACACATTTTGGGGCAAAAAAGGAAAAATAAGCAAAAATATCAAAATCTGTTTTAACAGCTTCATTCATCAAGTCATAACAAACGGCCTACATGCTTAATTTCTAATAAAATATTGAAATTGTGAAAAATATAGGTATTTATTGATTTTCATGTTTTTTCTTGCAAATATGCTAATAATATGCAAATTATGAAATTGCAAAATAAAGTTTCTACATAGCATACATCTTTCAAGTGTGATGTTCAAAATGACAGACATCAAAAGAGATTCGATGAAATGTAAAGGTGTAGTAACAATTTTGGCATGGACTGTCTGGTTAGGCAAAGTACGGTAAGTTGAGCTGTAGTGCACGTTAGTAACCATTGGTTACTGCTCCAAGCCTGGGTTCATACACCTGTTCCGAATTTTGATATGCCATAGGCTTTGTGTCGTGATCATTTTGATCAGTGGTTCGTAACAAAGAAAGCGTAATCCAGTTGGCCTAGCAACGGCTATATTATAACGTGCACTACGACAGCGAATAGAGTTTTCTTATAATTGACCCCTTCCAGCCGTTGATGGCGTTTTGGCTCGGCTTACTCCAATCAGGCCAAAATTGGGTTTCATTTTTCCGTTTCGCTAATTCTGGCCTGATTGGAATAGTCTGATTGGAATTAGCCGAGCCAATACGCTATCAACGGCTGGAAGGGCAAATTATAAGAAAACTCTGTAAGCCAACGCACCACCAAACTACAAAGTTTGATGTTCAATTCAGAGTTCATGGTCACTCCTTTGTAGATATAATTATGTACATCAGATTTTCTCCAATTCTGCCGCACTGAATCCTGATTTAATTTTTACTTCGCCTACAAGAAATGGAAAAGATAAGCTACGAGCTAAATAAACCCTAGGTTATGATAAAAAAAAATATGAAAGAGCTTCTATTTGCAGAAGCTGGGATATGAGGGTTGAGGTAGTACTTTTTTTAATGACCCTCGAATTTATGATAAACACGCTTACTTTAAACAGTCGAGATAATAGAAACGTGACATTCTAGCCTAATCACATACGCGAACAAGGATAACGTTTAAATGCCGAACACCAGTGTAAACACGCTCCAGGCCTATTTTGTGGGCTTATAGGCCTATAATTTTAAGGCTTTTGTGCAACTTTTTTGGACATTTTTTCATTTTACCAGGCTATCATTTTTTGAAAAATGCAGTTACGATGTTTTAGACCTACATTTAAATAGCCTGGTTGAGTGGATTAAACATGTCATGTGAGAACACTGTGAACAGCAGGGCATTGGGATATGTTTACTTATTTATTCATTTCAGTAAATTTCAAACGGGTAACCTACGGGGCTGTGCAATAATTATGAGCCCTGGGCCGATCTCGAGACCTACAACACTGAAAATTATCCCCCCGTTCAATGTTGAGAAATGTCAGTGTCATCAGCAGTTTTCCAATGTTTTCAAACATTTATGATGGGGAGAGGGGAAGGATAAATCATTGTTGTAGATGTCACTCTGCGCAGCATGGAATTTCGACAGAGTGTGCCAAGTGTTCCAAGATAAGATTGTAGCTATAGCCTCTTTTCATATCCCTACCCATTTGCTGTAGCCGCTGTTTACATGCATGTGCCGCTGTTACAATATTTGTATGCTCAAATAAATAAATGAAACTGATAGATCCTAGCAAAAAGACAAGGTATAACTATCTCACTAGGGAAATCAAGCGGAAAACCCAAAGACACTTGGCTTAAAGACCTGTGCAGATATGTAGAGAATGCACATCAAGCTGCCAAGTCAAAAGAGGTGTGTTCTACAATAAAGAAAATCACTAATAAACCAAGCATCAAAATGCAGACTGTAAAGAACAAAGAAGGAAAGATACTAACTGAACTCCAGGATGTGAAAAACCGATGGAAAGAAAACTATGAACAACTTTACAACAACCAAAATCCTACAAATGAAGAAATAGCAAACAGCATCCCGCAAATGCCAAACACAGAAGAGGAGCCAGATATACTGAAGGAGGAGATTACCAGCGCCATAAAAAAAGATAACTGATGGCAGAGCACTTGGATATGACAACGTGACGGCTGAAGAGCTTAAGGCTTCAGGTGAAGCGGGGTCAAAATCCTACACCGGCTGTGTAACAAAATATGGAAGAACGAAGTCTTCCCAGAGGACTGGGGAAAGGCCATAATAACACCAATATTCAAGAAAAAAGACAAGTTAGACTGTGCAAACTACAGGAGCACCAGCCTACTGAGCCATGCAGGGAAAGTATTCACCACCATTCTGCAACGTAGAATCATGAAAAAAGCAGGAGGTCATCTCTGAATCTGAAGCTGGCTTCCGACCTGGAAGATCAACAGTTGACCAACTTTTCACCCTACGTCAAATCACAGAAAAACTTCTTGAAAAGGCAAAGAACTGTATTGTTTCTACATCGACTTTGAAAAGGCCTTCGACACAGTTTGGCAGGATGGTCTCTGGAAAGCAATGGGATTCCTCGGCTTCCCAAGCAAGATCATCAGGCTTCTCAAAGCACTTTACAGTATATCAAACAGTGCTCTGCGTGAGAATGGCGACCCAACTGACTGGTTTCACACAACAGTGGGAGTGCGGCAAGGCTGTGTGATATCACCGCAACTCTTCAACATAATTCTTGAACTTGTTATGCTCTATGCAACCATGACACTGACTGACATACAAATGTAGGAATAACGATCCACGGACAACTGATCTCAAATCTCCGCTTCGCTGATGACATTGTCATGCTAGCTGATCCTGATAGTACCATACAGACTGCAGTGGACAACGTCTTTCGTAGTAGGTCAAACCTCGGACTAAAGATCAATATTGGTAAAAGCGAAGTACAAGTAATCAGCAGCCAAAAGGTCAACCTTAACATCAACATCAATGGCAATCTGGAAGTGGATGAATTTGTGTACCTGGGAGGCACCGTATCTCAAAAGGGTACAAGCAGAGAAGACAGAATGGGAAATTGTTGCTATACATAGGCCTGTCATGTGTATGAAAAAACAACTCAAATTCATTCTCTGTGTCTATTGAGCATGTGAAAAATAGCATGTATGAAAGAACCACCCAAGTCCATGATTTGAGTCTTGTAACAGATTGAAATCCAGTATGTATAAAAGTCCGCTTGTAACACATTCATTGCTGGAGAGTGACTTTTGAAAAAAAAATGGGTTTAATATTGGGTAGTTGTAAATTTAGTAACGTATCGAAACGTATGGAAATGGGTGGAAAAGGATGGAAAAGGATGGAAATGGGTAGGAACGGATGGAAATGGGTAAGAATGGATGGAAATGGGTCAAAATATTCCACCATGGATCGAAATTGATGCAAAGGTACTTGCAAAAACGTACAAAATAAACGAAGAAATGTTTTCAAATCGCCGGCGCAAGTAAATGCACGAATTGCTACAGCTCTGAATTGCTTTAAGTTATGCAGTAGCTAATTGCATGGAGGTCAGGGAGAGTGTGGATTGTGACCAGAGGATTTTCACTATTAAAAGCAAAAGTTTGTTTTGGTTAGTGGGTCAAGGTCACCAAGGTCATTGTTTTATGATTTTAGACTTGGATGGTAAAAAAATGCATGGAGTTTATTTAATGCTAATAAGTAATGTTATTGAGAAAAATTAAGTACAATTATTTATTTAATTGATTAATATCAATAAAAATCAATTTATTTATTCTTAATTAAAGAAGAATTGTTCTTTCATTATTTCCTTCTTGCGTTAATTGATTAATTAAAACAAAATTCTTTTTTCCTTCCATTATTTGAATTTTATTTGCATGAAAAGAAAAAGCAAGAAAAAAGAAATGCAGAAATAGGGAAGATAAGAAAACAAATGAAGACACAAGAAAAGAAAAGAAAAGAAAAGAAAAGAAAAGAAAAAGAAAAATGAAAGACAAAATACAAAATAAAAGAAAAAAGACACAAAAAGAAAGAGAAATAAATAAAAAGGTAAGACCAAAAAAAAAGCAATAAGAATCGAAATTTATTGAGATATAGAGAAAAAATGAGAATGAATTAGAATGAGAAGGTATTATCCTCCTCCATGAAAGAAAGCCTCCCGAAAGAAAGAAAGAAAGAAAGAAAGAAAGAAAAAGGAAACGAACGAAAGAAAGAAAGAAAGAAAGAAAGAAAGAAAGAAAGAAAGAAAGGAAGGAAGGAAGGAAGGAAGGAAGGAAAGAAAGAAAGAAAGTTAGTTTATTGAATTAAATAATTGAATGAAGTTGAAGAAACTTTATAGTGTTTCCATGCCGCTGAAAGCATGGAGGAAGCTATTGGTATCACGTATCGCACCTATAGCACTGATGGTGGTGAAGTCTTCGGAGACGAGCTTTGTATTATTTGACCGACGGGTGAAACACATTTTGATGAATTTTAGCTCTTATTGTACCCATTTTAAGATGTTCGAGTCATATTTTGATTTATTCCGACCCATTTTCATCCTTTTCGATCCGTTCCTATCTTATTTCCATCCATTTCCATCCTTTTCCACCCATTTCCATACGTTTCCATACGTTTCGATACGTTACTAAATTTACAACTACCCGTTTAATATTAGGAAAGTGTGTGGTTTATATTACATGGCAGAATGCTTATCAACATTATACATACCAGTGTGCTTTATTTTGTATTATCTTACTAGTGGTAATCTCATTCCAACATTGTTGTCTTTGTATATGATTCAAAAAACCACCCAAGTCCAGAATTTAAAATGAACCCCACAAAGTCCCTGAAATGCTAATCGTCATACTTAATACAGTTTAACCCACTCATTTACAAGTAAAACTTACCATATTGACCAGGTAAATATAACTAAAGGTATTAAAATGATACACAGGTTTTTCTCTCAAAATCACTTCCCATGGACTTTGGTGGGTTTTGTATTCATGTATTCAATTAATAATCAGACACAAAAAACACTTTTTAACTGACAAAACCATAGTTTGCAACCAAACTACAAATAGAAATCTTGAATTTCAGTGTGACAATTTTATACCTCCCCAATAATCTCATTTCGCACACCCATAGGAAGATTAATAAGCAGCAACGAACACTTTTTAACTGGCAAAACCAGTTAAGCTGATAAAACAATAGAATGCGGTTTCTCCGTTTTCAGTCTTGTTGATGGTATACGACGTAAGGTGAAATACTGTCACTAACACTGAGCAATCGCAGCCAATGAGGTATCATAGATATAACTACATTCTTGGTTTGTAAATGAGAAACTATACTTGTAATAATGGTATTATGGTGAGTCTATAATGACATATCCTTTTTGTATTACAGGTCTGCCAACCAGTATGATGCATACTGGCATTGACATTGTTTTTATATAATATTTACAGTCTTTGGTATGAACCCTTTCATGTTTAGTCTTCTCATCTGCCAGAGAGAAACTCTTCTTGCAATGCTGGCATCGATATGGTTTCTCTTTGGTATTAACACCTTCATGTACAGTTTGTTCACCTGTGTGAGAAATTCTTGTTGTCTGTCTGTAAGAAACCTCTAATTGCAATACTGGCATGGATATGGTTTCTCTTTGGTATGAAGCAATTCATGCTTAGTCTTGTTTCCTGCCTGCGAGAAACTCTTGTTGCAATAGTGGCATCGATATGGTTTCTCTTTCGTATGAACCCTTTGATGTACAGTCTCGTTTTTTACCTGTGAGAAACTCTTGTTGCAATACTGGCATCGCTATTTGTTTCTCTTTGGTATGAACCCTTTCATGTCTAGTTTTGTGACCTGCAACCGAGAAACTCTCCACTTGTTGCAGTACTGGCATCGATATGGTTTCTCTTTCGTATAAACCCTTTGATGTACAGTCTCGTTTCTTACCTGTGAGAAATTCTTGTTGCAATACTGGCATCGATATGGTTTCTCTTTCGTATGAACCCTTTGATGTACAGTCTCGTTTCTTACCTGTGAGAAATTCTTGTTGCAATACTGGCATCGCTATTGGTTTCTCTTTGGTATGAACCCTTTCGTGTCTAGTTTTGTTACCTGTCTGTGAGAAACTCTTGTTGCAATACTGGCATCGATGTGGTTTCTCTTTGGCATGGACCCTTTCATGTCTAGTCTTGTCACCTGCCTGTGAGAAACCCTTGTTGCAATGCTGGCATCGATATGGTTTCTCTTTGGTATGGATTCTTTCATGTTTAGTCTTGCCATCTGCCCGTGAGAAACTCTTCTTGCAATACTGGCATCGATATGGTTTCTCTTTTGTGTGAACCCTTTCATGTCTGGTCTTGTCACCTCCCTGCGAAAAACTCTTGTTGCAATACTTGCATCGATATGGGTTCTTTTTCGTGTGTACCCTTTCATGTCTAGTTTTACTACGTGCCTGTGAGAAACTCTTGTTGCAATACTGGCATCGAAACGTTTTTTGCTTTCTTTCATCTGCAGTCTTCCCACCTGCTGGTGACGAGCTCATGTTGTAATATTCCTTGGGATGTGGTTTCTCTCAAATATCTCTCTGGTATAGCACTTTAAACTGTTCTTGGCGCAATTCTGGAACAAAGAGAGATAAAACGATAATAGGTTATTGATTAACCTTTTACAATTTAGTCAAGTATTCATTTGTATGGTCATGACCATCAATATTCATTTCCATGTACTACAAATTAGTCATGCTTCATTATCCTGGGTTCATTATCCCACCGAGTGTCAATTTAATCCACTGCATATTAGCTGGTAGAATGGAGTAGGTGGCGGGGGGATGTAAGGATCAACCCCCCTCCAATATTTGATGGGGGTGGTCCATACAATCATACCCACTGTTGATGCCTGTATGCATGGTATGAGGGTTTCTGACCAAATTAACCTCATATTTTGCCATGTTAGCCTAAAAAGTGCTTTTTTGGTGGATTAACCATAGAAAATTCCCCTCATCCCCCCCATGTCAAAAAGAAATCTGCTGACCACTGGGGGGTGGGGCACCTTCCCCCTTAAATTTTTCAAAGGGGGACTTTAAGTATGAAAAACATAGTGTTTTGGGCACAAATAGGGCAAAATTGATTTTGCACGCTATCATGCGCACCGGTTCACAAGATAGCAAAACCTCATTTAAATTTGGGATCTGAAATTGAAATTGTAAAAAATTCCAAGTAAAACCGGAATAAAACATCCCCCCTAAATGTTTGAGCCTATCATTTCCCGAAAGTCAACTCAATATGTCAGGGGTTTGTGACTTGGTGGGGGAGTCTGAAAACACAGCAACATTCTGCCGAATGCCAATTAAACATTGCAGCTTTTCCACTGTCCCCATGCTACATTTAGAATTGAGTAAATAAACTATGAGAGTACTTGACTATAAAATAAGCCATAAGGCAGATCGTGGAGATGGAGGGAGTGTACGGTACTGATTCTGATTCATGGTAACATGGATCCATATTTCGAAAAATAGGGCCGTTTTGGGGTAAAAGTTAGTCTTGGAATTATATTTCACCCTCACACCCTGCCAACAAATTATTCAAGTCAATGACCTACCCCACTTGGGCCACCACCATATCACCTGCAGTACCATGGAGTGATTTGGTTTTTATACTAGTGTAGACACCCATGGGCATATTTTATCGGGATAATATTTTTGATATTGACACTACGTACCCTACTACCCATTCCAGAAAAATACAGAACTAATATCCTGTTTTGCCAAGTGAAACATAGCTAAATCCTAATCCTTTAGTTAGTCCTAACTGGCAATAAAAGTGAAATTTTAATATTTGACCAATTTTTGGAAATAAGGACCAAAAACATGCGTTATTAGGGTGTTTTTCGTATGCTCGTGAGCCCTAAGACCTGTACTAAGACTAATTTCAGTAAATGCATTCTAATTTTTGGAAAAGACATGTTTCATTCATATAACCAATCGTTTAATTAAAGTACCGTAACACAAAAAAAGCGAAAATTTGAGCAAAAATTTCGCACATTATCAAAAATTTGAATGCTTAGACTTGTACCAAGTCTTTGATTTTTGTGACTCGATTGTCAGAAAATATGCCAAAATGCATGTTTTGGCCCTTATTTCATAAATTTGGCCAAAAAGTGAATTTTAACTTTTATTGCCAGTTAGGACTAACTAAAGGATTAAGCTGTGTTTCATTTGGCAAAACAAGATTATATTTTTTTTAAAAAAAAAAATTAGTTCTGTATTTTTCTGGAATGTGGAGTAGGTATATCAGATTTTTAAAAAGAACCACGGCAGGCCTATACACAGGGCTGTCAACTCTCACGCATTGGGTCACTTTCTCACGGTCTCACGCCAAGGTAGTATAATCTCACGCCCAGGTAGTAAATCTCACGCAAAAAGCTGGAAAATGAGTAAAACCTCACACATCGTCATGAATAATTTGTTGCGCATTCGGTGTTGTGCGCCCGTAATATACAAAAGAGTATGGACAAAAACTGTGATTTAAGCTTATTAAAAGGAAGAGGTTTTACTTTTCAACGAGTCACGATATAAACTGACTATGTAAACTTGTCATAGCTTACCTCACAAGTCACTATCCCTTGTTACTCTCGTGTTTTCACTGCTGGTGCAGCAAAAATTAAATTTAAAAGAAGCTGAAAAGACATGATGAAATCCGCTTCCAGTAGTGATTGTATCGCTGGCGAAGTTACGTAATTAATCGGATTAATTACCATAGCAATAGGTGAAAACAATTTTGAACATATCGCGCTGCACTACAAGCAGGTTACACTCATCACCTGTGTATGTCTGCAATCATAGATTGAATACAATACTGGTCTTTTCAAAGATGCTAATCTTACAGGTGCAATTAATCAGCATGATATGGTTCAATGAAGAGGTACCGTGTGAACGTATCAGTGCAGCGCGTATATTCAAAAATTGTTTTCACCTATTGCTATGGTAGTTAATCCGATTATTACGTAACTTTCGCCAGCGATAAAGATAGAGGTGGGGCTGGCTGCGCCTATTCAGCATCGAAGTGGTTACGTAATTCTCTTGGTTACCGGATCACGCTACTTTGGTATGCCTTCGAGTGCCATATACTTTATGTGGTGATCATTTCGATCGTGGTTCATTACTCTAGCGCGTGATCCCGTTGACATAGTAACATTACGTAACTTCGATACTGAATTCGTGCTGGTGATGAGCGCAAATGTGAGGTGTCACAACAAAACCGCTCAAGGAGCACAACATAGAAATAGGCTCTATCTTCAAGATAGCAATTGAACCGGGTAGCTTCTAAGATTTTATACAGGGTCAAATGTAAAACCATTTAATGTATTCCTCTAGTCATGAGGATTCAGATAATGCATAGTTTGACCTATCTAGGACGTACCGTTCTTGAGTTATTAACGAAAAGGTCAAAGGTCACGTTTTTGGCTCTATGGGGTCAAAAACATCAAAGTGCCCCTGGTTAAAACTATGGTCCCTCGCTAAGATCAATAGTAATATTTTCCTTCGGGGCTGCGCCCCTCAGGAAAATAGTAGGCTACTATTGATCTCACCTCGGGCCCATAGTTTTAACCAGAACCTCTCATGGCAGTATATATTTGTATATTATGCCATTCATATTGTGTAATCAGGGGTAGATTGCAACACATAGGCCCCCTACTATGCCATTCATATTGTGCTATCAGGGGTATATAGCAACACATACTATGCCATTCATATTGTGTTATCAGGGGTAGATAGCAACACACTATGCCATTCATATTGTGTTATCAGGGGTAAAAATAACAGCACACACTATTCAGCTATATGCCATTCATATTGTGCTATCATGGGTAGATAGCAACACACCCTATACCATTCATATTGTGCTATCAGGGGTAGAGAGCAACACACACTATGCCATTCATATTGTGTTATCTGGGGTAGATAGCAACACACACTATGGCTGCCATTCATATTGTGCTATCAGGGGTAGAGAGCAACACACACTATGCCATTCATATTGTGTTATCTGGGGTAGATAGCAACACACACTATGCCATTCATATTGTGCTATCAGGGGTAGATAGCAACACACACTATGCCATTCATATTGTGCTATCAGGGGTAGATAGCAACACACACTATACCATTCATATTGTGCTATCAGGGGTAGATAGCAACACGCACTATGCCATTCATATTGTGCTATCAGGGGTAGATAGCAACACACACTATGCCATTCATATTGTGCTATCAGGGGTAGATAGCAACACACACTATGCCATTCATATTGTGCTATCATGGGTAGATAGCAACACACACTATGCCATTCATATTGTGTTATCAGGAGTAGATAGCAACACACACTATGCCATTCATATTGAGTTATCAGGGGTAGAGAGCAACACACACTATGCCATTCATATTGTGCTATCAGGGGTAGATAGCAACACGCACTATGCCATTCATATTGTGCTATCAGGGGTAGATAGCAACACGCACTATGCCATTCATATTGTGCTATCAGGGGTAGATAGCAACACGCACTATGCCATTCATATTGTGCTATCAGGGGTAGATAGCAACACACACTATGCCATTCATATTGTGTTATCAGGAGTAGATAGCAACACACACTATACCATTCATATTGTGTTATCAGGGGTAGATAGCAACACACACTATGCCATTCATATTGTGTTATCAGGAGTAGATAGCAACACACACTATGCCATTCATATTGTGTTATCAGGAGTAGATAGCAACACACACTATGCCATTCATATTGAGTTATCAGGGGTAGATACACTGTTAGAAAAAAACCTGTATTTTACCGGTAAAATACCGGCGTCCCAGCTGCCAGTATTTTACCGGTAAAATACAGCAACCGTAAACAAGAATTGACCGTTAATTGAACAATTCGCTTGATTTTTAACGGATGCTGTATTTTACCGGTAAAATACTGGCAGCTGGACGCCGTATTTTACCGTAAAATACAGCAACCATAAACAAGAATTGACCGTTAATTGAACAATTCGCTTGATTTTTTAACGGTTGTACGTTTTCTCCTAAAAACCGGGTTTTTTCCTTCGTGCCCGTTACTGGTAAATTAACAGTGGAATAATGCAATAATACGACTTTTAACGCTTGTTAAGAGGTCCTTAAATTCTAATAACAACGTTAATTAACGATAACAGTGTTATTTTATGGTACTTTCTACATAAATGACCCGTTATTTGGAGTATCTGGGCAGTATAAATGTCATCTTCAGCCGTAATATAACACTATACTATCTCTTAATTAACAACATTTTAGGTAAAATGACGCTTGACAATGTCAACAAACGATGTTTTAATGTTATTTAACAGTTGGCGTGAACATACATGATAGATGTTATTTTACTGAGATCGTGTATAATTTCAGTTCTACTGTAAATAAACGTGGCAGAATGTTATTCCATAGTAAAATTGTATATTTCAGGGAGTAACGTAATCAAACTATTGTACTGTAAAATAGCGTTGAAGGCGGTTATTTTACAGTCACTTTGTATATTCCACGTCAGGTCGTTATTTCACAGTCAATTTGTATATTCTAGGTAGCAACGTAAATAAACTTTTGTTCTGTAAAAAATAGCATTGAAGACGTTATTTCAGGGAGTAACGTAAATAAACTATTGTACTGTAAAATAGCGTTGAAGGCGGTTATTTCAGTCAATTTGTATATTCCACGTGAGGCCGTTATTTCGCATTCAATTTGTATATTCCAGGTAGTAACGTAAACACAGGTTTGTACTGCAAAATTTACAATACAAACTAGTTTATTTACGTTTAATTGCAGACGTTGCTACAGGTAACGTAAATAAACATCTGAAAATTAAAGTTGTTGACTGATCATTAATTGTTATAAATCATGCCTTCGTAACACATTCATGCTGTGAGTACTCAGCAAACTAATTTGAAAAGGAATAAACAACAAATCACACGAAGGTGTTTTCACAATCTGTTTATTAATCAGCACAGCTGAGATAAACAACAACAAACAGATGAACAAGATCAGTAAAATCTTATAAACATTGGTTTCCTCAAAATGCAGAGAGCCCTTTGTTGAACTAAACCCTCGAAACTTACACATGCAACAAATACAATGTATCAATATACATGTAAATCTGTCAGTCTATATCAAAACGACTTTTGGTACAATAATACAGAGTATGAAAAATGAAATTAAAAAGATTAGTCGTGTCCACACAGTAAGGTTTAAGACATTTAAACCCAGGTTTAAATTCAGATGGATTTAGCGGCGGGTTTAAATTGCTGTCTGAATTACGATCATCGGATTTAAGTCTAGCAGATTTATCGAGCCCTAAATCCGCCAATTTAACCCTGCTTTTGACCAGGGTTAGTAGCGGGTTTAGCTTAAATCCGCTGTGTATGAACGGTGTTCGAGAGCTGTCGGGTTTAAGGGGTAAAAACTAACATAATGCCCATTGAACTACGTAGTTTAGATAGAAGCGAACTCTATTACATGTATTATGCCTATAGGGTGCCGATTTCATGATGGAAGCAGGTATTACGAGTTGAGTTATAAATTTTAGAATTTCATGTTTCATATTTTGATCGCGTTAGGCCCCTACTATATAAAAGTCACGGTCAACGCTTTTTTAGCTATTCGGGCAGCAGAGGAAAGGGCAAATTTTCATCATGCTGTAGGCCTATATCATTCAATTTCAACAACGGGTATTTTCGTACCCAAAGTATTGCTTTGAACTTGAAGATAAAACATCGAAAATTGTCATGTGCACACTTGTACATTTCAGTATAATCGAAAGTTCTAAGGAAATATGCTCAAATAGCACATAGTCTAAACCCGGGTTTAAGCTTATTGGATTTAGGCACTAAACCTGACTGTCTGGACGTGCAGAGATTCTATCGGATTTATTTTAATTGCAGCGGATTTATAGGTGATAAAGATAAACCTGGATTTAAATACATGTGAGAACGCAGCTTAAGTTGACTTATTTCCTGTGTAACTAAGTAAATAAGCATTTAATTATTACAAATTTGGTAGCATTTTTAGGAAGTGAAATATAAGTAAAAGTAGGCCTTGATGATTAACTAAGAGTATCTGATTTCTTATTCTCAGACCAAGTCCATCGTTTTGATATGAATTGACACAAATAGCAATAGCAATATAATAACGTGCTATTTTTTATATTTTCAACAACTTCACTTTCACATAATTTGAGGCCAAAAATATAAACTCAAACATAGAAAATCATGTATAGGCCTGCACTGTGAATTCCCTTCTTGGAATTTGTTCATTGAATACTTCTTGATATCTTCTTAATGTTATTTTTGATATTTTTATCAACTTTACACTTTCACATAATTTGTGAGGCCAAAAATATAAACTCAAACATAGAAAATCATGTATAGGCCTAGGCCTGCACTGTGAATTCCCTTCTTGGAATTTGTTCATTGAATACTTCTTGATATCTTCTTAATGTTATTTTTGATATTTTTATCAACTTTACACTTTCACATAATTTGTGAGGCCAAAAATATAAACTCAAACATAGAAAATCATGTATAGGCCTAGGCCTGCACTGTGAATTCCCTTCTTGGAATTTGTTCATTGAATACTTCTTGATATCTTCTTAATGTTATTTTTGATATTTTTATCAACTTTACACTTTCACATAATTTGTGAGGCCAAAAATATAAACTCAAACATAGAAAATCATGTATAGGCCTAGGCCTGCACTGTGCATTCCCTTCTTGGAATTTGTTCATTGAATACTTCTTGATATCTTCTTAATGTTATTTTTGATATTTTTATCAACTTTACACTTTCACATAAAAAGAAAAAAAAAAAATATAAACTCAAACATAGAAAATCATGTATAGGCCTAGGCCTGCACTGTGAATTCCCTTCTTGGAATTTGTTCATTGAATACTTCTTGATATCTTCTTAATGTTATTTTTGATATTTTTATCAACTTTACACTTTCACAAAATTTGTGAGGCCAAAAATATAAACTCAAACAGAGAAAATCATGTATAGGCCTAGGCCTGCACTGTGAATTCCCTTCTTGGAATTTGTTCATTGAATACTTCTTGATATCTTCTTAATGTTATTTTTGATATTTTTATCAACTTTACACTTTCACATCATTTGTGAGGCCAAAAATATAAACTCAAACATAGAAAATCATGTATAGGCCTAGGCCTGCACTGTGAATTCCCTTCTTGGAATGTGTTCATTGAATACTTCTTGATATCCTCTTAATGTTATTTTTGATATTTTTATCAACTTTACACTTTCACAAAATTTGTGAGGCCAAAAATATAAACTCAAACATAGAGAATCATGTATATAAGCCTGCACGGTGAATTCCCTCTTGGAATTTGTTCATTGAATACTTCTTGGTATCTTCTTAATGCTATTTTTGATATTTTTATCAACTTTACACTAAATTCATATAATTTGTGAGGCCAAAAATATAAACTCAAACATAGAAAATCATGTATAGGCCTGCACTGTGAATTCCCTCTTGGAATTTGTACATTGAATACTCCTTGGTATCTTTTTAATGATATCTTTTATATTTTCATCAACTTAAGGAGGAGCTGACCCTTCGCGTTTTTTTTCCAAGCACCTAATTACTAACAGTATTCCTGACTATATTCTGAAGAATTGGGAAGGGCTACAAAAACCAAAGTTACCATGACTATAGCCAAGATTACCATCATCATGTCTATGAAGTTTGATTTTGTTTAGCTTTTACAAATTTTCTTCGAGAGTGTAAAATGTTCGAAAAACAAAAGTTTTGAACATTTGACACTATATGCGAAAATCAATAAAAGCTAAACAAAATCAAACTTCATAGACATGATGGCAAAAACCTTAGCTATATTCATAGCAACTTTCATTTTCTAGCCTTTCCCAATTCTTCACAATACAGCCTAGAGTAGTACCGCTAGGTGCACGAAGGGTCGGCTCCCCTTAAAACTTTCACAAACTTTTTGTGAGGCCAAAATATAAACTCAAACATAGAAAATCGTGTATAGGCCTGCACTGTGAATTCCACTCTTGGAATTTGTTCATTGAATACTCCTTGGTATCTTCATAATACTCCATGACTTAAACAGATTACAAAGACTAGAATAAATACTTGATGACAGAGGCCAAGTCCCAACCCAAACTCACTCCATAAGTAAGCAATGTGCTGGTGGTATGATTTGAACCCAGAATCTCCTGGTCACTAGTCTGTACAATTAACATGATTAATGGTACGGTACTGTAGAACTAATCACAGTAATGCTAGACAAAAAGCATTGATCACTTTTCAATTAGTTTTGAGTGGAATTATCAATCTGTCTTGAGTTTTGCCATAGAGTAGCCCATGTCTCTCACTGGTGAACTATCAGTTCATTTGTAATACTTTTAGCTCCCTTATTTGTGAGTCTCACTATGATTGGCTACTTGGGCAACTGGTGTGTTGCAACTGGTTCGACCACGTATTGTTCGTGTATTACACAATAAACAGTGGCGCAATATTGAACCAGCACTTTTGTTTCACGATTTCCTAAGTTTGAACCCAATCATAGCTCTAGTAACCAGTCACATTTCTCAATTGTTGATATAGATATATGCAACAACCTACTCTGAACAGAATACATAATTCAGAACAGTAAACATCAATTCGACATCTGATGATTTAGATGATAAGATATAGCTTCCTTTATCCGTTCAATTTCAAAGTCTATAGCCAATCACTTTCAAAGTCTTTCAGTTTGTTACATAGTTGGAGGACTTGTGGATGAACGGCTGTCTTCTTGCCTTTTTACTTCTCTTGGACCCTTGACTAGGGTTGATGCCAAGGAAGCACCTGAAATCAAATTCATACATTCATATCAGTTCATTCAATATCAGTGACAATACATTGTAATTTGTAGTTTTTATTATTGAATAATATTCTATGTAAAAGATTTTCATAGACATTGAATGCTGTTAACATAAGTCACAAACATCTAAGAATATGGTTCATTCATATTGTAGGGGTTTTACCAAAACTTCGCCCTGACCAACGAACTCTTGGCCCATTTGAGACAGATCGTTCCCTACTATGCAGAAATATACCTGGGATTAGTTGAACATACGCACCAAACACAGTTTTCACTTACAAACCAATTCTTTAATATCTCTTTAATACTCGTTGATAATTCACAATACTGTTAGATAGCTATTTAGTCTGATTTTAGTGATTTAGTGTGCTTCAATGGTAGAACAAATTGTAATTACCACGGGTTAATATCCGCCATTTTGTCTGTCTGATTGTTTACACGACTTCTGCGCAAGTCCAGTGTTGCCAAAACTTTTCAGCACCAAGGCGCGGCGCATTGACTCGCCAGGCCGCGGTAAAGGATTCTCAAGTAGCCCAATTTTTAAGATTCCAATAAAGCGCCCAATACCAGATATTTGGGCGGATTTACCCCAATTTAGAACGCAAAAACACCCAATTGGGCGGAAAAGCACTAGACTTTAAAACTTCCGGTACTTGCTGGGAAGTTACTGACCGATCAATAAATGGTCACAAAATCCATTGTAATTTCAATCGGGAGCTTTAGAAACTCAAAACCTTTATAAATCGGCTAAATTGAAAGGAAAATACATCAAATTACTGCCGCGGCCTGAGACTGGCAAAAGTAGCCCAATTTTAGGCAAGTAGCGGCATCCTTTTTTGAGTAGTGGCAAGTGATGGCCAAGTAGCCCAATTGTGCGCCTAAGGCGCGGCGTTGGCATCACTGCGCAAGTCCAGAGATGAGCTAAATTTAGATCGCTTATTGAATTAAGGGCGCACCACACAAACAAATGTTTAAAAGCCTAAATTGGCACCAACATTCCGGCCCCTAATTGAACGCTGCGCTTTCAATTACTCCTAAATTGACTGACAACAATTGAGTGCCCAATTTAGAAACGGACACCTTGTAAATTCACTCCAAAATATCAAACAATGTGAAACGAAGTGACCAAAACTAAAAATGCGGTCTGGCGGATTACTAAATATAACGCAAACATATTTTGACAACACTTCATGTAAATAGCAAACATCTGTATGCAGGTGAATGCGCAATGAAGAAACTTTCATGAAGATTAACTCTGCTGTGTGTCAAGTTGTCCTTCTTTCAAAGACTGTTCTGGTTCTTTAAAGACCAGTGAATAGCATCGCTACTTTGAAAGCTGCATTGTAAGCAGTTATACTATATAGTGTCCTTTCACAGTTCATATGATGATATCAAAATCATCCAACTCTATAACTTGGTCCTTTGAGCAGGTTTAAATTTAAAACTGAACAATTGAAAAATACCTTAGGCTAAATATAGCCAAACCACAAAAACACAATATTTTGTGCAAAATGTTGACTTTACTTATTTGTAAACAAAAGCACTTCACCATGTGATCTGGTAATTACTCAAAAACAATGACCAAAACAAGAACAGTGCAAAATGCACTGAGCAATTTGGGATGAAACAATTGGCAGGGCAAACAAGAGCCCAGCATACCAAGTCACATGGGGAAGCCACATGTAAATTAAACTTTACTCAAGCCTCAAGTGCACATGAGAAATGTTATAAAACCTAAAGAGGCACTTCTAATCTAATGAGGCAATAACGAGCATTATCAACATGATCTGTTAATTCTCGCGATTCCAAATACAGCGCGCCACCTACGATCACGCCTGGCTGATCTACTTCGCGCAGAGCATCATGGGTAAAAGTCGACATCCATGACGCGTCGACGATGAACCATCGACCCTGGAAACGAAAACGAGTGTTGCTATCGATTACTTTTGTTTATTTACGTTGATGATGATTAGCTGTTTCTGCCTCCTTTTTAAAGTTAATTTCGACAGTCATGGTTTAGGCCTACCTCTGTGAATGTTCAGAGTGTTAGGCCTATTCACACACAAGATAATGGGCATCAATTAAACCCTTATTTTCAAACTTTTCCGAACTTTCCGAGGCGCTTGGGAAAATACTTTAGGCTCTCGTTTACAAGAAGAGAAAACACTGTCAGGTCTTTAAGCTTTGATGTAAGTAGGCCTATAATAGACTTGATTTTAAAAAAATGATTGGGAATAGGCCTACTTAGACCCTCATGCATATTTCCTTAAAAAACACAATTTTTAAACCTTGTTTGTTTTCATAAAGCAAGCCTAATTCTCAATAGAATAACGAAAATATTCAATATATTTTTGTATATATTTTGTTTCTTTGTAAAGTGCTTTGATCAGGTTGGAAAAGCGCTATATTAAGTGCTGTTATTATTATTATTATTATTTTAACAGCATGGACAGCGTAAAGCATTTTTTTTATGTGTTTTTTTTTCTGCCTCCTTTTTAAAGTTAATTTCGACAGTCATGGTTTAGGCCTACCTCTGTGAATGTTCAGAGTGTTAGGCCTATTCCCACACAAAATAATGGGCATCAATTAGGCCTAAACCCTTATTTTCAAACTTTTCCGAACCCGATCCGAGGCGCTTGGGAAAATACTTTAGGCTCTCGTTTACAAGAAAAGAAAACACTGAAAAATATGATTGGGGATAGGCCTAATTTTCAAAAAAACAATTTGTAAACCTTGTTTGTTTTAAGTAAAGTATGCCTAATTCTCAATATTTAGAATAACGAAATATTCAATAGGGCCTACATATTTTAACAGCATGGACAGCGTAAAGCATTTATTTTTTTTAATACGATGTCTCTGATCGACCATCTAGGCATATAAACCCAATGTCAAAATGTCAATTTTCGAGTTTGGGTAGGCCTATAATAGCAAATGCTTTTGATGCAAGACAATTTCAAACAGGAAATTTAATCTAAAACGCAAATTCGTGCCTTTTTTATTTCTTGTTTGGATAACCTTTCCCATAATTATTACCATGCGTGATACATGTTTAAGATAAAAGCTTTTGGTATTCATAAATTATTTTTTCCTAACCTTGGCCTGTAGATGTTTTACATTTATAACCTTTTTACAAACATGAATAGATATGAATTAATTGTTTTAAAGCATTTTTCGTGTGACGTTTTGAAATGCTCTTTGTGGCATGATGTAGGCCTACTGTATGATCACGAAAGGTCGTAAATTTAGAAGCCATTTCCTTCTATATAGCCCGATAATAAACAAAACACTTTGGCCCCAAATGTATAATATCGAGAGAAAATATATACTTGCACTAAACGAATAAACCTGTTAATTTTTAAAATAAACTCTCGTGGTGCAATTCTGTCAACAAAATTACATAGGCTTATGAACTGGGGGCTGGGGGCCGGGCTCAGCCCCCTCAATAAATTTGCGGTGGCTTGAATAGGCCTACCCTTCCTCCAAACTACATTGTTAAGCATGTTAAGTTATCTTGTTTTTGTCAAAAACATCAACTGTTAATTGTCCCTTATTTTACAGTATATCCTTCACCGTAAATCGGTGTGTGTGTGTGGGGTGGGGGGGTGTCCCGGTTCGTCCCTTATGTCTCAAATGAAGCAGGCCTAAACAATGCGTTCACCGTACCGGTCCTCCAATAAAGTCCATCCCCAGATTTGACCTCTTTACTTTGTAGATTGAGTCCTTGATCCATGAGCCTGATCCATTATTTAATATGCAAGAAATGTTGTCCCTCCAAATTTCAAATTTGGCCAAAGTCCACAATGCCGTAAAGGTTGGGCTACACTTCAGTTCTTTTTTTTCAAAGAAAATGGGAAAGATTTTCATCTTTCCCATTTTCTTTTTCTAAAAAAAAAAAACATGTATATATAGGCCTAGGTGTTTAAAATTGTCCAATTGAATATTAAGTCGAAAAAGTTTTTGATTTTTCAATGTTGTGCCGACCGATAATATGACTAAAAAGAAACTCATTCCAACCAATGTGTGCTATTTGGGAGTAGGCCTAGGCCTACATTAAGAGTAAAATTTCCTTGGGTTATGAATTATTAAAGGGGAAAGATGAAATAAAGATGGTCTGACATGCAAGAAAGCGGAAGTAAAATAAAAATATGAAAAAGAAACATGAATTAATATTAAAATCGGGCATGACAATTGTCAAATTCAAACCTTAATTGTGACACGATCTAGTTCATGGGGGCCAAAGGAGGCATTTTTAAAATTGTGTTGTTCAATTCATGTAGGCCTACTCTTTTGCAGTTTGAAACTTTCTTCATCTTTATTATAGTGCTAGAACTCTATGAGGTAGGCCTATTGTTGAACTTATGCAATAATAACAAAAACGGCAAACCAATGTGATGCATGTTTATAATATTAAATGAGACATTAAGAATCTTTTTAAAATTTACTTGAATTTCTTTGCTGTAGGCCTATCCATGACGGGCGTTATAAGCGCCTTTGCAAAAAAAAACCCCATTTTAGAAATGCAGGCCGATTACAAAAACGCAACACCTATAGTATGGATGTTCTTAAGTATGCTGGTGTTATATTATTATCGTATTGAACAAACAATAAATTCAGAAAGAATTAAAACAATTTATTCTAATAACCAAAATAAAACCTATGCGTTTTCCATTGAAAAAGGACAGGCCTAGGCCTACTTCGCCTTGTCTCGGGTCGCGCGTATCGGGCTGAAAAGCATCGTAAAGTTTAAAAACAAATAAGGGCGGTTTTAGAAAATGTATATAACAAAAAGGAAACACCTAGTATCAACATCACGTTTGGGGGTTTTAGAAAAGGACATCTGTGAATATCAAACTGCAATATTTCACTTCAACACAGAAAATCTCAAAAAATTTCAAAAAGTACTATAAAACATTGTGTTTTTAGAGTAATAATCACAAACATGGTCAGCTATGGTTGATGAAAAAGGATGTCGACCCTAGACACGGGAAATGCCAATTTTCACTGCCGTCGTTGGTGGCGCGCTGTATTTGGAATCGCGAGAATTATGATCATGCTAATCCTAAACATGATGAATAAAAATGATCCACTTCAAAGACCGGAGTAAACCAGAATATGAAGCTAGATTTTTAAATCCTGATTGTTCTGATAAAGATACTTCATGGTGTGATTCAGTAAACTTTCCACAAAAAATGAATGAAACATTTCACAAACAAAAACAGTGCAAATGCACAGAAGATTTGACAATTAATTTTGCCAGAAATGAAACCCAAATGTTTACCATATCACACTGTGAAGCTCAATTTAAACCAAAAAGATTAGTTTAGTTGAACTCTGATAGAATTGTCCAAATTTGGACTAATTTAAACTCAACCAATTTCTCAATCATAAATGTCAGTAGGCTGAAATTTAAAGTTGCCTTTATACGACTTGTTTGTAGATTTCTAATGTCCATCCAAGTGTTCAATACATGCAAACAGTTCAATCTGTTGACTGGAGCACTGTGTGAATTTTACTACGCGTGCTGACATGTGATGTGTGGCAATTTTTGAAAGTAGCAGGCTCAATCCAATGAGCTATAAAAACCAAATTTCACATAAATTATGCTGGTTCTAAGATGATGCATTTACTGTCTCTCAATTCCAATGTTTGTAACCTGCCATTCAAGCAAATGTCCAAGTTGAAGTTGATAGGTGGCTATGTACATGTTATCATGTACCTGTAGTTCACGCCAAGCTGCTGAAAAAGTCCACAATCTCAAATTTTAGTGACTTATTGCAAAGTAAAATGAAATATGATATGCTGTGCCATGGGCAAATGAAATATGACAAAAAGGCCTAACTCAGAACAAAACAATCCCCTTTGACATCCTAAGGAAACCCAACAAGGGCGGCTGCATATCAGGATTTCACTTCACCTGGCAAATTATCATTTTACCACATTTGTCAGCATTTTCACAGTGCAAATCCTCGGTGCTGGAAACTTCCTCAGTGGATATAAATAAAGTTTGAAGTTCACTTTGCTTGTCACAATAGTCAACATGGTAGACTGCTGTCTGCAAACCTGCACCATGTTGATTAGCAGTTGAAACTTCCATGGCTCCAACATCTGCATGTCTTCATGGTTCTCATAGTTCACACTGGTAGGTACACACTCACCCCACACTGGTAGGTTCACCCTGGTAGGTTCACACTCACCCCACATTGGTAGGTTCACACTGGTAGGTTCACACTCACCCCACACTGGTAGGTTCACCCCGGTAGGTTCACACTCACCCCACACTGGTAGGTTCCTGGTACAGGTAGTGTCTGCATGCTCTCACACTGGTATCTCATCACAATGATGACTGGATGGCTGGATGGGCTCAAGGCCCTTAAAGTCAGTGTTGTTTTTCGTCTGACTTGGGGTTTCCAGTACCCCCATCAACTAAAAGTAAACTTCCAGTTGGTGTCCCAGATTAGGCGCCGGGTGCTCGCCGTGTCTTTTTAGTTCATGTCCTTGGGCCCTTGTAATGGGCTATCTTGCTCAAGTAGTACACAAAGTTTTGTGACTGGTCTCACAAGTTCAGTTGTTTGTGTCTTGATCTTGGTGCTGCGCACATGTCCATTCTTGTCTGGATGTATTTCTTGAACGCAGCCTGGGGTCCATGATTTGCGTGGCGCTTGGTTGTCTGCCATTAACACCACATTTCTGGTTTGGTATTTGCAGCATGTTACACACTGCTTCACTAATTTTCTCACCGCTGCGCTCGCATTGATTATCCAGAATCTCTGCCTCAGTTCTGCTAAGACATTATTTTTGCCCTGATGGTTGACATGTTCATGGGTGTGCCTTATAATCAGGTGTGAAACATGGTGATTCTTTGGCAGAATCATTGGATACTTCAATTGATCTGTTATAGGAGCGTTGCGGAGTCCTCCGCCAACTCGTAGTATCCCATCAAGTATCATAGGATCCAGGTTGTCTAAGGATCCTACTTTCTGTCTCTTCTTACAGGTGATCTTCTGTTCTGGTGTCGCTTTCAGAGCACTGATCTCCTTAGCAAATGCTCCTTGCTGGATGTAGCGAACAATTGCTTCCTCTGCTTCCTGGAGATTCTCCGCTGACAGGTGGGACTCTGGAGTGGGTTCTAAGGATTGTCTAGATTGGGTTTTTTCTTTGTCACATTTGGCAGCTGCATTGCTTTTCATTTTAGCTTTTTGCAGCAACATTCTTCTGAGTCTCAGTAGCTGTGCGACAGCTCTCTTCAAGGAATTCCACTTGGAATAATGTCGCATTAGTCTGTTAATAGGATCTTCATGTTCCTCTACCTGAATGGCTTTAACGGATGCCTCTTCTTCTGGATCATTATCCAGTTGGTTCTCATCACTGTTACATGGTTGACTTGGCTGTTCAGTCTTCTTGCTGAGACAATTTTGTACTGTTTGACCCCGCGAGCATTCATCAGCCGGGTTCCGTGCCTTATCAACATGTTGCCATTGTGTGGGTGAAGAACCTTCTCTTATGGCTCTGTTATATTCTTCCCCGACCTGTGGTTTTCTTTGGCATTTTCTCTTCAGGTGTGAGATTTTACTCTCTGACTTGTTGTTTGGGAATGTAACTTCCTGGTTACTAAGTGGCAGCTTCATCTGACAGTCGCCGTCCTTTAAATGAATCGACTTTACCACCATGTTGTCACCTATTGAATTTTGTGGTCTGTCTTCTATCGTCCGCTCATTAATATCATGGTTGTACAGGTCGGCCAACTCATTATGTAAGTCCTCAACAGAGATTCTATGTACAGAAGCCATACTTGTTGTTGTTGATGTAGCTCTTGACTTTGTAAGCCCATGTATCTCCCAGCCTAATGCTGATCTACATGCGTATGGACCGTTGTGTTGACTCTGGATGACTTCTAAGCGGTTCCAATGCTCTTGGGACATTATTCCCAATGAGCAGGTCGACTCTCTGCCCTTTCAGCAACTCAGGTACTGTTATATCTTGCAAGTATGGCCATGGAGTCAGATCTTCTTTGGAGACCATATCTTCCACCTTGACTGGTATGGAGTCCTGGGTATAAACAACAGGTAATTCAATGTTGATTTTACCATCAGCATCTGTTACCTCCAAACCTGATAACTTGTATGTGTCGACATCTTTGTCTCCATTGATAGTTCGGACCTTGATCTTTGTCTTTGTTCCTTTCATAGCCAATTTACTCTTAAGATTCTTAGAGCAGAATACAGCAGTGCTCTTGCTGTCCAGCAGAGCATATGTCTTGACTTTTTTGCCTGTGTCTCTTGACAGTACGGTAACCGGTACCACCGATAACAACGATGCCATGCATCCTGCCCCAGTTAAACCACATGTGGTTGATACCTCTACTTCTGACTTCTGGGGGTCTCTTTCGCCTCTTTCACGGTGCAAAACTGTTGGATGCCTGCCTTTGCAGGTGATGCATTTGACTCTTTTTGTACAGTCTCTGACGAAGTGAGATCCTTTCTTGACACAGCCAAAACACACGCCCAGTTTCCGTAGAGTAGCCACCCTTTCATCGTATGGTTTCTTCTGGACCACCCTGCATACTTCCAGTGTATGTGTTGAAGTATCACAGTGAAGACACTGTTTTTGAGGCGATTTCTCTTCACTATGGGTACCGGTGACAAAACTTGAAGTCCTTGGCTTTGGTTTGTTGTCATACTGTTGATTTCTGCAATTACTCTTGGTGTCGCTGCTAATCGTACCAAAGGCTGGATTTGCGACAATCTGTGCATGGCGACTCACGAAGTCGACCAAGTCTTTGAAACCAACGGTTCTCATTTTCTCTTCCTGTATATCATATACCTTGGCTCTCCATAAGTTCTTAAGCCTATATGGCAGTTTACCAACCAACAATTGCAGACTACTTGTGTTGTCCAGTTCTTTCAAGGGACTGTTAGCTTGCATCATATTGTGGCATTCTAGCAGGAATAATGAAAATTCATTAAGGCAGCTAGCCTGTTCCTTGACATCTGGCCACTCCTTTGCTTTCTTCAAAACAGCTTGTGCAATCTTGTGACTATCGCCGAACCTTTTTGTAAGGAGCTGTTTCGCCTTGATATATCCTTCATTGGCATCGGTGTAATACAAGCAGCTGTTCACTAGGCTCTTTGGTTCACCTGCGGTGTATTGCCATAAGTAATTAATTCTGTCTCTGCTATCTAAAATTTTGTCCTCTACTCCGTATTCAAAGGCTTTCATGAATGTGGTGAACTTTAATGGATCACCGCTAAATACTTGGATCTTCTGTGAGCCTCTGTGCTGGCAGTTGTGCTCGAACTTGTTGTGTGATGAGCAATTGCGTTAACTTGCCAAGGTCACTATTGGCTGGATCCCTTTGTTGTAAACTCTCATTGTTTACATTCTGTGTTGCCATGGTAGGCACTGTCATACTCGTAGGTTGACCCATGCTTGCATTCATGAATACGGATGAATTTGTTGGCTGTTGTTGCATGTCATTGTCATGACGTGTCTTGAATTGTCCAGCTGGAGTTAATTTTAATCTCTTTTGACTGATCTCTGTCTGTATCCACCGGTGCTGCTATGGCTGACAATAGACCTGTGTCATATTGTGGTGGTATACTGATTAGCAATGGACTACTAATTGACAACTTTCCCACATTCACGGCGCTGCTGATGACGGCATTTCACTGGCATCATTTTGTGGTGTGATGTTGGTTTGTACTTGACTACTAGTAGACAATATTCCCATATCCACCGCCGCTGGTGTAGACAGCAATTGACTGGTGTCATTTTGTGGTGGGGTGCCAACTTGCACTTGACTACTAGCTGCCAATTAACATTCCCATATCCAATTGACCGGCGTTGTCATTTTGTGGTAGCGTGCGATTTGCACTGGACTAATAGTTGACCACTTTCTCATATTCACTGGCATTGCTGTTAACGGCAATTGACCGACAACATTTTGAGGTGAGGTGTCAATTTGCGCTAGACTACTGGTAGACAACTGTTTCTTTGGTTGCTGTACGTCACTGTGCGTCTCAGAGATCATGTTAATTTGCGTTTGTGCAATTTCTTGCTTTGTTGTTTTGTCACATGGACTTTCCCATGGATTTGGGCCTGTAGCGCCTTGAATTTCTTTGGTATCTTCTAACCAACGACTCACGGAAACTTTATCATCGATTAAAATTTGTGGAAGCCCTTCTGATAACGACCTGCTTCGTCTGCTCTTTGACTCGTCATCGTATTTCTCTAATGTAGCTATTTTTACTTCCTCAACATTTATTTCCGTCTCCATGTCTAGCAGCTCCCTCTTTTGTTGCAAGTCTTTTGCTCTAGTCTGTAACTCAAACTCTTCTTTTTCCAGAGCTTGCTTTAGGTATCTTGCTTTAGCCTGCAGCTCAAACTCTTCCTTTTCCAGAGATTGTTTTAATTTGAGTGCCTCGGCGCGGCATTGTAGCTCCGCTTTTCGGGTGGCCGCTTCAAGGAGGGCATACTCTGTGCTTTTCGATAGTGAAGTTCTGGATGACCTTTTACTCCTGGGAGCAGAGCTTGTACTTTTGTTACTCATTTTATTACTCTCCTTTGTGTCTCAACTTTATTTCACAATCTATTTGTTGGATGAAGGGAGCCCTCAATTGTAGCTTTTTCACACAAGTTTGCGATATGTGTGGCTTATTATGCAATGTTTGTTTACACACAATTTCGACACGAATTTATTTTCGCTAAAGCACGCTAGTATTTTTGCCGAAAAGCCTTGATTTATTCTGAAATCAAGAAAGAGTATGTCATGCATGTATATTGACCTTGATTCGAGTTCACCCTTAAATCAAGAAAGGGGTAAGTATTGCATGTAAGTATGCCTTGATTCGAATATCGCCCTTAAATCAAGAAAGGGGTATTATAACTATTGCATGCACCCTAAATCGAGTATATATTTTGTATGCGTGTATGTATGCCTTGATTCGTTACCGCCCTAAAATCAAGAAAGGGACGCGTCTTATTGTTACGCGCAAATTTGCGGCGTGCTATGCTGATGCAATATAATAGGCCTATGCGAAAAGCACCAAAAACTTAATTTTGCTTAAATAAGCTCCTCAATTGTACAATTTGTATCTTTGATACACATGCGATGGGCGTGGCTTATAATGCTGTGTTTGTTTACACACGATTTTATGCGATTTCTTGTTCAGTCTGTACCGAATCCTACCGATGTAGGCCTATTTTCGCCAAAGCACGCTTATATTTTTAGCCGAAAAGCCTTGATTTATGCTCGAAATCAAGAAAGCGTCTGTCGTGCGTGTATATTTGCCTTAAAATCCTAAAATCAATAGGAGTATGTCTGCACGTATGTATGCTTTGTTACGCGCAAATTTGCGGCGTGCTACGCAGATGCGGTATGCGAGATGCACACCGAATCTCAATTTTTGTTTAATTTATAAGCTTGCTCGAATAATTATTTGCTATATACAGAGTTTACGCACACAAAACACTGTAGAGCCTCATACTTTCTGAACAGACACGAGATGCACTGTAGAGCTTTGATTTTCATTTAAATATGCTTGCCGAACAGACATGAGAAACACGGTCACATGACTGTTTTAGCCCTGACTTATTTATTTTAGCATGTATGCTATACTGATGTACATGCACTGTCATGTGAATAGCCCTGAAATAACTTTTTAGCTTGTTTACAGACGTACTGTATTTCTATAAGCTTATTTGCTATACACATACATGTACCGATTGCTGTACAGCCCTGATTGATATCACAGAAAAGCTTGCAATACAGTATGTACACACACAGGCGTACTGCACTGTGTGTTGTCACTCGACACTGCACTGCACTATTATAAATAGAACCTTGTTTATTTGCCATAAATCTCGCCAATTTGCGACTCTACGGCATTTTATGACAATGGTTCAACTTATGAACCTTATAGCATGTCATAAACCTTTGATTTGCTTTAGAACATTTATCGTTTGTTCTACTTAATATAGGGGTTTTACCAAAACTTCGCCCTGACCAACGAACTCTTGGCCCATTTGAGACAGATCGTTCCCTACTATGCAGAAATATACCTGGGATTAGTTGAACATACGCACCAAACACAGTTTTCACTTACAAACCAATTCTTTAATATCTCTTTAATACTCGTTGATAATTCACAATACTGTTAGATAGCTATTTAGTCTGATTTTAGTGATTTAGTGTGCTTCAATGGTAGAACAAATTGTAATTACCACGGGTTAATATCCGCCATTTTGTCTGTCTGATTGTTTACACGACTTCTGCGCAAGTCCAGAGATGAGCTAAATTTAGATCGCTTATTGAATTAAGGGCGCACCACACAAACAAATGTTTAAAAGCCTAAATTGGCACCAACACATATATCAAAAGGGTTTTGCACTAAATTATTAATAATAATAAATAATAATAATGTGAATTTCTAATGCGCACATCTCCACCAAATCAATGGCGCTCAAGGCGCGATACAAAGATTAACTTAAACTACAAAATAAAAATTAATTTTCATTACAACTTAATCTACACATGAACAACAATCAATAGGTGAACAAAATATGGTGATGCACATCAGTAAAATGCTTCTTTCATTAAGTGAGTTTTTAAAGAACTTTTAAACTGTGTTAAAGATGTGCTTAGTTTAATGTGGGTTGGCTAGAGTATTCCAGAGACGTGGTGAAGCAATTGAAAAAGCCCTATCCCCCCATGAATGTTTTGAACGGGGTTCGCAGAGAAGCGATTTGTCACTAGAACGGAGCATACGAGGAGGGTTATATGGTTGGAGGAGACATTTGATATATTCTGGTGCAAGATCATTTAGTGATTTAAAAACAATGAGCAACAGTTTGTAAACAATTCTGTAACCAACCGGCAGCCAATGTAACTCTCTTAAAACTGGAGTGATGTGAGATCTCTTTCTAGTTAAAGTGACCAAGCGCGCAGCAGTGTTCTGAATACGCTGTAGACGTGCAATCTGATCTTGAGGAAGGCCAAACAAGAGGGAGTTGCCCATATCAAGCCGGGAGGTTACAAAACTGTGAACAATTTGTTCAGTAGCATGAGGACTTAAGTACTTTCTTATTCTACCAATGTTTCTGATATGGAATGATGCTGAACGTACAAAACTTGATACATGAGTATTAAGAGACATTGACGAGTCCAAAATAACACCTAGATTACGTGCACTCAATGAAGGAGTGATGTCAGAATCTCCTATTGTAATATGTGGGACATTAACTTTTGACAGCTGTTGTCGAGAACCAATTAAAACAAATTCAGTCTTTTCATCGTTCAATTTTAAAATTCTCCTGCATCCACTTACGGATCTCACAAATGCATGATTCAATACACTCAATGGTTTGATCAGCACATTCTTGGGTTGGTTTGAAAGACATGTACAACTGCGTATCGTCAGCATATACATGATACTGTAATTTGTATTTGAGGATTATCTTATGAACTGGATAGGTATAAATGGTGAACCATTGGGGTCCAAGGACTGACCCTTGCGGGACTGCATAATCATGAACAACTGGAGTGGAGGAGGAGTTCCCAACGCGAACATACTCTGGCCTGTTACTCAGATATGATTGACACCATGCAAGCGCATTACCTCTCAAGCCAATAAAATCACGAAGTCTGCTTAGCAAAATGTTGTGGTCCACGGTATCGAATGCCGCGCTTAAATCTAAAAGGATGAGAGCGGTTACGTTTCCCTCATCCATAGCAGCCAAAATATCATTTTCAACGCCGCAATAGAGCGGTCTCAATGCTGTGTTTTGGCCTGTAAGCACTCTGAAACCCATCGGAAAGATTATTTTCATTTATAACCAAACTCAGTCTAGCCGATACAACACGCTCGATTGTCTTTCCTAAGAACTCCAGATTGGCAACAGGCCTATAATTTTTCAGGACTTCCTTGTCCAAACCAGTTTTCTTTAACAGGGGTCTAATGTATGCAGTCTTGAGAGTGGTTGGAAAAATACCTTCAGCAAAAGATTTATTTACGATGTAGGTAATGTGAGGAACAAAGTCATCAATACAATCTTTGACCAGTGATGTTGGGACAGGGTCCAACTCACAGGTTTTACATGGCGACTTACAAATAATATCCCGGACTTCAACTTCACTGGCAGGTTTAAAGCTAGTAAGATAAACAGTGGTGTTTGATTCATTCTCACATGAAAATGGATCAGTACATTTGCTAGGAAAAGTATTACGTATATCCACTATCTTTTTACTGAAGAACTCAGAGAATTGCTCGGCAAGAGCATCATCAGACTCACACTGTGGAAGCACAGGTTTTGTGCTTTTTTGCAACAAATCATTTACAACCTTATACAACTGTTTTTGATCACCTGCTTTCTCATTGATTTGACCTGAGTAGTACTCTATTTTAGCCTGTTCAATTAACTTATTTACAGTGTTCTTTTGTTCACAGTACATTTGTAAATCAACTTCAAGCTTTGTACTTCTCCACTTGCGCTCAAGCCGTCTCCTTTTTGTTTAAGCTATCCGGATGCCCTCATGAAACCATGGACTATTTGGTCTCAACCTAACAGTTCGCGGTCGCGATGGGGCATGTTTGTCCAGGAGGCCACTAAGGGCAAGACTGTAATTTTCAACACAAGATTCTATATCCATAGTTGCAAAATCAATCTCAGCTAAGGACGAACTTAAGTCAGCGCTTGAAAGGCATTGATGTCAATTGCTTTGAGACGACGTGTGGTGATAGACACAGAAGGAGCTTGAGGTCTTTGAAGATTTAATGTACACATAATTGCATAATGCCATGACAAACCAGGATGAAGATAAATATCGGATACTAATTGTGCATTTTCACGAGTAATAAGCAAATCAAGACAATGGCCTTGCCTATGTGTGGGCTCTGTGATGTGCTGAAAAAGACCATTCGAGGACAACAGAGACTTAAACCGATTTGCTTCACTGTCAGTCAAATCATCAACATGTATGTTAAAGTCACCAGTAAATATTAACTCTGATGGTTGCAACAGGTAATCATCAATCAGGCTCTCAAACTCACTGAGGAATAGCCCAAAATTCCACCTACGTCCTGTACTATCATTTTCAGGGCGATATATGATTACAATGTGCACGGATGTTGAGTTGCTACTTATTTCTGCATGACATGATTCAAATGTTGAGTAAGAATTGACATCACTTTTGATTTTTACAGTTAAGTTGGATTTGTACAAAATTCCAACACCACCACCACGCCTATTTAATCTTGGGATGTGTTGAAATGTATAACCAGTCGGGGTGAGTTCAGAAATTGCTATCTCATCACCAGATGGGTATAGCCAGGTTTCGGTTATTGCAACAATATCAAGATTGTTCTCCAGTACAAGGTCACTAAATTCTGATGTTTTGTTTCTAAGAGATTGTACATTCTCTCTCTCTCTCTCTGTGTCAGGTGGCGCTGTGTAGCGCTGCTGTGGTCTTCACAAGAGTACGCCATCTCACTCGATCCGATGCCAAGTGTGTTGCACCTTGCATTCCCTGGTTAGAAACCAGCTTCACGTCATTAGTCCAAGATGTTGGTGGACGTCCTCTTCCTCGTTGCCTTCCATGGCCCCTTGCAAAATCTGTTTTCTACACCTCCATGTTTCCTGACAATATGGCCAAAGTACTTCAGCTTTCTCTCCATTATGCCGCTTCTGATGGTTAGACTTGTACCAATCTTGTCAAGGATCCAGGAATTTGTTCTCCTGTCTTTCCATGTCACTCGTAGAAGCCTCCTGTAACACCACATCTCAAAAGCATCTACTCTTTTCCTATCATTCTTGGTCATAGCCCAAGACTCGCATCCATAAGTGGCAATGGAAAACACAGTTGCACGTAAGTAGGCGTACCTTGAGGTCAATGGATAGGCCTCTGCTTTTCCATATGCTTGACATGCCCTGCACAGTTGTCCTTGCAATAGCCAGTCTTCTCTTAATTTCAGTTGTGCTGTCACCACTGTTGTTAATCATTGAACCCAGATATTCAAATTGCTTCACCTCCTCAATCTGTTGTCCATCTATCACAAACTCATCACTTTTTCTCTCTCTGTCTACAACCATTATTTTTGTCTTCTTTGTGTTCAGGAGGTGTTTTTCTTCACTGGCCTCTTTGATGCGCTTCAAAAGATCAATCAGCTCTACTCTGCTGCTACAAATAAGAGTGGTATCATCGGCGTACCTCAGGTTAGTAATTCTTGTACCGCCAAACTTCACTCCACCTTCAAACCCCTCCAAAGCTGTTCTCATTATGTCTTCAGAGTAGATGTTAAATAGGTTTGGTGATAGCACACAGCCCTGTCGTAAGCCTCTTCCAATCTTGAACCAATCTGTGTCTCCACTACTTGTTCTGACTGCCGATTCTTGGTCTTCATATAAGCAGCTGATCAGATCCACAAGATGACTTGGAAAACCCATCTTTTCATAGTTTCCCACATCTGAGGGTGGCTAACACAGTCAAAAGCTTTACTGTAATCTATGAAGCACATGTAAAGAGGAAGTCTATGCTCTCTGCATTTCTCAATCACATTCCTGATATTGACAATTTGGTCCCTAGTACCCCTTCCTTCACGAAATCCTGCCTGCTCATCAGATATTTCCTGCTCCATTTTGTTCTTCATTCTCTTGATGATGATCTTCAGAAGCACTTTACTTGCATGACAAATCAGGCTGATGGTCCGGTGATTGGCACACTCTTTCAAATTTCCCTTCTTTGGCAGTGGAATAAATACTGCCCTGCACCAGTCTCTCGGCCATTTCTTCTTTTTCCAGATGATACCACATAGACGCCACATTAGGTCTATCCCTTCTTTCCCAGTTGCCTTCCACAACTCAGAAGCTACATTATCAATGCCAGGTGACTTAGCATTTTTCATTTGTTCCATGGCAAGCTCAACTTCAGATCTCAATGGTGGAGGTTCTTCCTCACTGTTTCACACTGTACATACACCTTGTCATCTTGTGCCTCAAACAGCTGGGAACTATACTGAACCCATCGCCTTTTGATGTCTACACTTTCGGTAAGAGTGTTACCTTTCTCATCATTTATAACATCCATCCTGGGGTCCACTTCTTGGTAAGTTCTTTGGCAATACCAAAAGCTATTTTTGAGTCACCCTTACATCTTTCCATTTCCACACACTTCCTTTCGATGTAGTTTCTTTTGTCCTCCTTAACACTTTTGGAGACCTCTTTGTTTAAGCGTGCCCATTCTTCCTTTCCTCCATCTGCCTTTGCTCTCTTCCTGTCATCAGCTAGGTTTAAGGTCTGCTGAGAGATCCACGGCTGTTTCCGTTTCATCTTTCTAGGGATGTACTTCTTTGCTGTGCTCTGGACTGCTTCTTTCATGTCTTCCCACAATTCATTTGGGGTCTGCTCCTCTTCATTAACTTTCAGTAACTCATCAAACCTGTTCTTCACATCTACTGAATATTGAGTGGGAATGTTGTCAACATCATACCTGGTAGGTGGTGCATTGTCTCTCTTAGCTCTCAGTTTTAGTTTTACTTTGGCTACAAGTAGCTGATGGTCACTACCACAGTCAGCGCCTGGTCGTGTCCTGACATTTTGGAGTGATGTTCTCCACCTCTTCCTGACCATGATGTAATCGATCTGGTTTCTTGTTCTATCTCCTGGGCTCATCCAAGTCCACAGTCTCCGTGGATGATGCTGAAATAACGTGTTCCCAATGACTAGGTTATTAGCTTCACAAAATTCCTCCAGTCTGTCTCCACGTTCATTTCTGATCCCAAGTCCATATTGGCCTATACACCCAGTTTTCTCCTTCATTTTGCCAATCTTAGCATTCCAATCCCCCAGTACGATGAGTAAGTCTCTTCTAGGTATACTATCCATAACTCCTTGTACCATCTCATAGAAGTCTGTCATCTCACTCTCTGATGCATCTGATGTTGGTGCATACACTTGTATGATAGATATATTTAAAGGATGTCCTTGCAGTCTTACAGTCATCACTCTTTCATTTATTGGATTATATCCCAAAACAAGTTGGATTTGTACAAAATTCCAACACCACCACCACGCCTAAATCCGTCCTGTATGGGCACTGTGATTGTCCATGATCATGATGATTAGAGGGAGGTATTTCACATAAGTTGTCAAGATTCTGCCCTGTATGGGAACTAGGATTACCAACAGTTACCTCTGTGTGTCTCTGATTTACTATAACTGAAATAGGCCTTTGCTTATCCCTTCCAGCTCTACATCCTCTTCTAGTTGGACATACAGAACAAATATTCAAGTCCACCAAGGTATTATACACATCACTGGGTAGTCGTATTCTACCAGGATTCATGTTCAACAGCTCTCCTCTTGAATAGGAGATACCAGTCATTGCAGCCATGACCATATAGATCAATAGGAGCACAACAAAAGGATATAATAGTAGTTTAGCCATATGTGTGTGGGAGTCCAGTCAAGTAGAAAACAATCAATATATCCACTCCAACTGTGTGTTATCAGTATAGGCCAAAATGTAGCATCATACACAAAAATATGATCACAAAATACACCAAAAATGCAGAATCATCCGACATCAGAGTTGATAAGGTTGATCTAGGAGCTTAGCTCTGCACACTGATATAACTTTGGTGACCAAAAATTACTGTTAAGACATATAAATCATCAAAACTTAAGAGGACATAACCAGTGCAGCCACACAGGGCGCACAATCAATTTATACCTAAATAAAAATACCTTATAACGAAAGGTATTTAAGTTGAAACTTATGCACTACATGGATTTTTCATATTAGTTTATTTTGAAGGACTGTATAATTTTAACATTTTTGACCTACTGTGGACTAACCACTCTACAAATTATGATTTTCCCACTAGTTACAGGCCCATACACATCAACTGACACTGATTGATGATCACATGATTCAGGTGTTTCTGTTTAATGTTAAGGTTGGATTCAGGTACAGCAATTTGTCCATTTGAACTGTTGTTGAAATCTATACAGCAGATTTGCCAATAATAAAATGAATATTTTAACTTGTTTCCAGCATTACTAAATACTATTAAAAAAAATATCATCAGACATTGGAAGCAATCAAAATATGCACATTATTTAGTTTTCATCATTGTTATTATAATTAAAAAGCTACAAGGGCTACAATAGTACATGTACAATGAAACCAGTAATGAATGACACATTATTTGAATTCCTATGATCATTTTACATAAAACTCCTCAAATCTATTATAAAAGTTTCAAAATTATTGCAAAAGTTTCAAATAAATTGTGAAATAGCTTCTTGCACCCTCAGTTCATCCAATCCATAATGTGTTGGGCGGTACAAAATGTTAATAATGAAAAACACATCACACAACACCTCAAAGCAAATGAAGCAGAGAAATAAACATCCTTATATATAATCTTACCTCTGAATAAATTCCAATGTTGCTCCGATATTCTCAGGGTACTCGAAGTTAAAGACGGAGAATGTAGAGAACCACAGGGCCAATGCTGACAGCTGGTTGGTGATGAGATCAATGACTACCTTCCCATTTATTGTCAGTGAGAACTTGTTAGTGTCAAATGGTGAATCTCCTATTTAAAGTAAAGAAAGATAAAATGCATTGCATACACACAATGAAAGGAATGCCAGTTAAAGGGACAGTCAGTGATTGTACAGAGATTCAACATCCCTTTTAATGTTATGTATAGGTAGATATACCAAAGATCACTTTAATTCCAAACTTTTAGCCAAGTCTGACCTTCCGTTTAGAAGTTATGCAATATTGTGTGCATTGCATTGTTCCATAGGCTCTATGGCGAATTTCTGATGCCAGCAAGCATCAGAAAATAAAGATTTGACTCTCGTTCACAAACTGTATAGTTTGTGCAAGATTCCTTTTCAGGCTAACCTTCCCCAACAAGCAAAAAAAAAGGTATGTGTGAAAAAAAGTTTGACCTTGACCCGCAGATCTCTGACTGTCCCTTTAAGCATTCGCACATGATTTCATATTGAAAACAATAATAAATTCCAAAGCGATTATTGTTTCCAAGTAAAAGTACTACTTTTTCTGAAAGAAAATTTGATGAATTCAAATCTGTGACTATTTTCCTTCAAGTGTAGAAGAAATTTAAAACAAACTGATTTAAAACTATGACAAAATTACATATTTTGGATCTACCTGTAACTTGGTTGGACAACATTATGTTTACATTACAAGTTTGTCTCATTTGAAGGGCTAGTATGTCCTTAACTGATGAACTGGCATCTGTGCAGTTTGATTACTCTCTCAAAATTACATTGAATTAATTTATGAACTGACACAATTAGCAACCAAGATTGGCTCCAACTTTATATTGGGTGATAATGAATAAAACTTAACTTCTAAACCTCCTTTTAGCTACTAGGCCTATGTTTTTAAGCTAAAGCAATACTGACATGTCAGGCTATATATTTAGTTCAGAAAATGATCTTTCTTGGCTTTTGTCAGTTAGGCCTAAGTGTTTCCTGACTGGATTATGAGTGTTTGTTGCAAAAATCCACAAGAGAATTTCTATGCTTATTCATTTATTCCCAAAGTTTCATGACCAGGTTTTTGCTCTTTGCTGGATAAAAATCAAATGTGCAAAAATTTAGGTACTTTCCAGAAAAATGTAATTCAAAGATTATTAAAATGTCAATTTAACCTCTCAATGAGCTAAGTCAATTGTCTTTACAAATTTTTAAAGGTAGAAAGCAAATTGATTTTAGAGCTTATTTTTTAGACTACTCTCAGAAATAAGGGTTCTAAAAGGGTTCTTCACTTGTCCTCTATATGGCACCCTTTAAGGTTCTAAAAGGAACCACTAAGACACTCTAGGGAACCTTTATTGGTTCTTAATGTAACAAGCTATAGAACCTTAAAGGGTTCCTGAATTTTCTGTAACCTTTTTGAGGGTTCAATAGCCAGGGTTCCATATACTGGACAAAAAGGTTTCAGTTGGCACCCCTTTTTCTGAGAGTGTAAGTGATAATCGATAGCCAATAAAGCCACAATGAATAGAACTTACCATGGGCAACAAGACAAGGTGTTGCCGGTAACTCCAGTGTTTCAATGGTAGAAGCTGAAGTACTTGTCAAGGTCTATTTGAAATATAAAAGAAAATCAAGTTCAGTAAAACATAATTACAAAGTAGCAATGGTATCAATGTGTACATGATCTGATATCGAACATTTAAATAATCTCTCCCCTGAAATGTGGCCACTTCACAGCACTGAAAAAAAGCTAAAGGAAAAAAATCAATTCTAATGCCTTTCACTAGGAATGCGACAAACAGCGTTTTGAAACTAAACTTGCAAATTAAATGATACAACATAATATTGTAGCTCAATTTATTGGGAAGAGTATTGTCCTAGTATACAAAGGTTGCCAGTTCTAAAAAATGCACTATTTGAATGTAGGTGTTTTTTTTCAATGTTATGCACCAGCCACGTCTCTGGGGAAAGATATAATATCAATCCAGAGGAAAAAAGGTACTTCTTTCCTAATTATCAGATATTACTTTTTGTAGATTCCTAAATCTTCCATTGACTGTAATTAAAGCATTATTATATGCAATTTGCTCACAGCTCACTAGTGTGCCCTCTATGTACATTTTACCCAATAGTTTTCAATTATTGTTTACATAAAACAGAACATTATAATATGTTGTGAATACAACAGCTGTACGAGCTACAGTTATGAAGGAATCTGCAATTACTTTTCCTTTACCAGGATCCCAGTATACCTTGTACTGTAGTATTGAATAGGAAATGTTGTAAATAAAATACTTCCAATTTACGCAAAGAAACCAACATGAAAACACTGAGGGCTTAAAAATAATATTTGTTTTAAATTTCATTATTAAAAAGACAAAATATTGGTAAATAGCAGGTTAACTAGGTGGGTGTAATTTGAAAAGAAACAGTTGGTACATATCTGTACATTTTATGCTTATTCACCTCCCTTGGAACCTTCAGGCTTGCTGCATTCTCCATTGCACACATTAACTCCAGTGAGCTGCTCAAAATGACCTAACATGCTCTTCTCCGTGAACAGAAAAGGCCAATCATTCAACATAGCTGGGATGTTGAAAGTAGTGCTGTTGATGGCTTTGCGCTGACTGGCAAATGTTTGTTCCATGTTAACGGTGACATCATCTGTTTCACCCTTCTTGTGTTGCTCTTGCATTTGTCTCTTCAGATTGAGTTCAGCTTCTTCACTACCCACAAAGTCCGGCATCCAATTGATGCAGCCATACGCATCAACAGCTTTAACAGAATCCTGTCAGATTCAGCTGACAGTTTCCTCTTATTCACATTTGGTCGTGTAATGTTATCAACCTTGTTGACAAGCTGCTTCAAAAAACTGTCATAGCCTGTTCCAACATCCATACCCCCTACTTCATCACGAAATGATTTGGGGTATTTCTCAACACGCGCTGCCAAAAGTCCAAGTTGTTTGGTTCGTGGCAGTTTGCTCCTGGCTTGTTGAGATTATCAACGATGATGCGTATCATTTCCCTTCTCAGTCTTGGTTCTGGCCGCTGACCTGCTTCCAATGCTTCCATTAACTTTGGTGGCATTTTGCTCCATGGGATGTTATCTTCTGACTCGGACACTGGTAATTTCTTAGCTCTGGTGTTAGTGCCAGCACCACTAGTGCTTGCACCACTAGGGCTCGCAACACTCAATTGGCTCTCCAGATCTAAAGATGAATCTAAAGATGAATCTAGAGATGACTCTAACCACGATTTAATTGGGAATCGCCCTGATGAGGCTGGCGTACCAGGCGTAGATGCTGATGGTGTTCCCTTTGATGACTGTGAAGATTCTGAAAAGAAATTTAACAGACAACAATCATTCATTTTTTGTAAATAAAACAATATAAATTTTAACTCCAGGGGATGAGCCTTCTCAAATGTAGATTGTATCAGTTTTTTATCAGAATATTGGCGTGTAGAAATAGATTTGACTTGATACTGGAATGAATTAGTACATGTATTTCAATGTCGTTTGAATTCTGCTGTGCATTTCTGAATAGTCAGTGCAATTTACACTTCTCAGCAAAAATGGAGTTATTTCTATAAAATACTAGGCCTACATGGATTCTTGGATATGGGTAAAGTCAAAAATAATGGCACCGTTTGGTTTTTGATGCCTGCTATCCAAATGAAAAAGACCAGCAAAGAAATTCATCTTTCAAAAATTGTGTTATGATTTTCTCTTTAACCACAGCAATTTGTAGTGTCATAGCTGTCATGTAAAAAATAATATGCCCAATTTTCTTCCCCATATGGTCAGGAGTGTTACACTTTAGCGTGACAAGAAAAGAGGTACTTGTTTTTTAATCATGCACTGTAAAAATATACAAGGTGCAAAGTGTTGCATGGGTTTTCATGGCATTTTGTGAAGTGTCTGCTATTCATAGTCACTTAATAGTCTACTTAGGAACATGTGAAGATTACATGGTGCGAAAAATAAAATATGTTCCAAAAATCACCTCTCGCCAGATTGTGTAGCATTGTAAGGTTATGATGACAGTAATAATCTATTTCAGTCTGTTTAAAGTAAAAGCAACATTTGGGCCAAACTTGGAAAAAATAAAACTTGCATGATATCCAAAACGTTTTCTTTTTAGAGCGGGTTGAAAAGAGAAATTCTGTCTCGTCAGGAGTGTTACATCAGAATTCAACTTGATTTTTTTCATACACCAAGTTGGCAATATTCATACATTACTTTTTATTTTATTAGTGCATTGGGATAGGAACTCAAAAACAAGAAAAATATTTGCCATTGCTTGAACATGTTTGCTACAGCTATCTAAATAGTCAATGTCAGGAGTGTAAACACAGAATTAATTAATTGGCAATAATTCAAATTTCTGAAGAAATTACCAGTCTGTTGGTGTTCTTTTAGCCCTGAAAATATATTCCTGAAGCCAAACTGCTGCAATCATGATGTAAAGACATTCATATTCAAGAAATATGTACATAAAAACATGGTTTTCATAGCTCGACCAAAATGTTACACTCCTGACAATCAATTGTAAGTAATATAGGCTCAACAATAAAATTGAACTAATGTAATTCAATTTTTTGCCCCTTTTTGAGATAGCCATAGATAGTGTCACCATAAAATTACAAAAACTACTTTAGAAAATGTGATTTGCAAATTTATATATTTGAGGCTATACAGTTACTGTAGCAAAGTGTCAGGAGTGTTACAAAAACATGCAAGCTGGGCTCGAAAAACAACAATGAACGTAAATCACCTAAATTCTGTGCCTTTTTGAGAGGGCCATAGATGTTGTCAACAAAAATTACAAAGACTGTTTTAGAAAATGTAGTTTATAAAATATTTCAGGCCATACAGGTAGTGTACAGTGTCAGGAGTGTTACACAATAGTACTACTTTGATGGATCCTTACACCAATTTGAAGAACAATGTGATGCTAAAAACCTCAACACAGTTTTTGCACATCATATTGCATGATATAAACTTAAACAGAAAATAATTTAAGATGTTTCTTTTGACAAATAAACACTTTTGTTCCTGATTTCCACGAATTTTTAGGTGTTTAAATGAAAATTTTAATTTTTTTCCAAAACTTTGTTTCCATGTGAAAAATTCTACATGACTATTTTAGTTTAGTGTCTAAGTAATTAATTAAAACTCAAAGAATTACATATTTGCATAATTTTGTCAAAATATAACAAGGAATGACATGGATCTTTTGTGTTATGTTTCTGAAGATTTTGGACTACTTTTGCCTATAAACCAGTTGAAAAAATATATTTAGTAATATTACTGAAGTTATTTTTTTATTTTTTCTTGAATTTAGATATGTTTTGCTTACAATAAGACAACAATTACATCTCTGAACACTGTTTGTAATTTTGACACTTTTGTCACACTTAGGTGCCATTATTTCTGATTATACCCATATGCATGTGTTTTAGATTCTGAACAGAGTCTTACTAAAAAAAAAATTATCAGTCTACATCATTAAGTATCCTTTGTGTTATTTAAGATCACAGAATTGATTCTACTCAAATGGTACACATTTTAATTGCATTTTTTTTTTTTTACATTTCACAGAATATTGCAAGACATCCAGTAGCATAACTGTGGGTAAGGGTGCCCGTGGGTGACATTGGACGGATCACGGTTGCCCTCTCAGGGTACTGGAGAGTAGACCCAAAATAAATTACAGGTGCATGCAGTGATACATGTATAGGTGTATTGACTGTATTCCCAATTTTCTTTACATTTTAAGGTGGTACTACACCCCCTGATAAATTTTGTGACTAATTTTGCATTTTTCTCAAAAAATAACTACACACTGGTAATAAAAGTTATGTATATTATAGGGGCAAGGAATCCAACTACTTCACTGAAATTTCAGTGATACAAGACAAGTGGTTCATTATATGTGTTAAAGAATTCCCAATTTCTTATTTCTCGACCCAAGGGCTAAGAGTAAAATTGTACTTTTGATTTGTTGGGAGTGGCCTTTCTTTTCCTTGTTCTTTTCTTCAATCCTGTTTCTCTCTTTTCTCTTCATATAGGCCAGCATGCTTATATAAGCTTTTAAAGCTTGGCTTAGGCATTTTGCTTGAACCTGGTCCCATCAGGACCCAAGTGTGTGTCCGCCTGGACGGACCGGTTAAACAAACAAACAAACAAACAAATGAGATACATCCTAGCGGTACCTCTTTTCTTATCATAAATAACGTACCGCTTGTCTTGAGTCACTGAAATTCCAGTGTACATGTAGTAACTGGATTCCTTGCCCCGATAATATACATAACTTTTGTTACCAGTGTGTTATTATTTTTTGAAAAAAAATGCAAAAAAAGTCAAAAATTTATCAAGGGGTGTAGTACCACCTTAACATTTTTCTTACCTGCTGAGAACTTTCCTTGCCACGCATGAACTAACTTCCTGCTTTCAACTAGTGACAACATAGGAAGGTCTGATGCTTGTAGAAAGTAGAGGTCTGATGTGCTTGTGACTCCATTAGCTTTGAAGAAATCTTTCAGTTGCCCAAGTTTTGCTTCTGTTATATTTGGAAGGACAGTCGTCACTTCAAGTTCAATTGAAATTTCTTCTATAATATCAGTGTCAGCATCACTAAGTGTTTCAGCAGTGCTAGCCATTCTGCATTGAGAAACAACTAAAAATATATAAGTATGCAATATAAATTCAAACATAAATTCACCAACAATGGCATAGGATATGTATTTGATACACTTTGTCTTGTTTTGTTTTGTCACTTTGGAAATTAATGGTACTGTAACCTCTAGATGACCTTAGTGACCTTTGACTGCAAAAATGAATCAAACAATCAAAAAAGACATACATGTATTTATACACTATTAAGACATTTTCTGGGGAGTTTTTTCAGATTTTCTATTTCTTTAACACTGAGATAAGGGATTAGATTTTTAAATGTCAAAATAAACTCCAGATGTTTTTAAAATTCATTTCTTTTTGAAACCGGATAAATGATGATTTTCATAATGTGATTTTTTACACAAATGGTGGAAGACTGTCAATAGACAAAATAGCCAAATTAGGGTGTAACGAGCTTGTCTTGAATGCCACCTTTTTGACCCCCTACATTTACAGTGTTTGATCATTCTGTTCATGCAACAACATAATGTGCATACACGGTCATACACCTAATGAAAACTTGGTTGGAATATAACTTTCCCTTTATTTTCGAGACAGTAAAAATAATCAATGTTCAAAATGTGACAGGTGCCTTTGTTTTCACATTCATGCTTCCTTTGGTTCCCTCGGTTTATTTTTCAAGGTGACAAAATGTGATCCTGATACCTTGTAATGCGACAACAGAGGATAATAGTCTAGGAGATCATTGTACTTCACACAAACAACATGATTCAAATCATCATCAGTTGCTGAAATTCTGTAGATGTTATAGTCAGGCAAAAATGTTGATGTGTACAGTCTAACCACAAAATGTACCTCAACGTTTTCAACTAAGGAAAGAAGAATTCTAGCAAATGTCCACCTTTCACTAGCATCAATTTGCACAATAAGGAACTGGCCTTTCTGGTACTTGGTGCCAAACACACAGACTTCATCAGTAACCAAATACTGTTTTATGTCATGATTGAGATGCTTGACAGCGTTCTGGATATTTACTGCATACAAATCTGGATGGAAGGATGTTCCTTTATCTAGTAACACATCATCAGGGAACATTTGACCATTGAAACAGTAAGCTTGCAACATCTGGTGGCGATGGGCAAGTGTTAATGTTATATTGATGAAATTCTGAGCATACCGTGCACACCTCTTAAAGTAAGAGTGTTTGCTCTCGAATCTTAATGTCCAGAGTCTAATCAGTGGCCCAAACATGAGAATATTCCATGCATAATGGGTCAAAAAGTGGTGCTTCGGTCTTAGTGGCTGAGGGAATAATGCTTTCCTATCTGCAATGTACTCATGGATTAGCACCTCCAAATAGGCTACTTGTGATGGTTGAAGATTGGTTGAAACAACAAATTCTACAATGTCCTTTAATTTAAGAACTAACTGCCAAACACAATCTTCTGTGTTTGGGATCAAACCATACACCATGAATGGAAAAAATCGCAGAAACCACCAGTTCTGAACGGCTTGTCCTCCTAATTTCACTTTTGAGACTGCTGTAGCTGGTCTGTTTGCAGCATCATTTCCACGAAATGGAAATCGTTGTAGGTTTTGATTTAGCAACTCCAGAGTAAACCACTTCTTGTCAACAAAATAACCTATGAACAGAGCCATGTCAAAATCAACTATTCCTTCAAAGAGGTCATGCCCTAAGCATGGTGGCAATCCTGGATTGGCTACGTGGAAGTGGGAGAGACTGTTGAATAATGAGTCTACTTTGATTCCATCACAATTCTCTCCCTTCTGTGCATCATTGTCTTGTAACTCCTGTATTGCCCTTTTGTATGATTGAGGAGTTCTATACTCCCCACAATGTTTGCAGGTCCTGTGATAATTTGGGCCTTGCTAAGCGTACAATACCGGCAATAATAATGAGCTTGAAAACTCTCTACATAACCTCCAATGGTATGTGATCCCAAATTGTCACCACAAATAACCAAAATAGTTCCTTTGACAATTATACCACTATCTAGAACAATTCCTGTGTTCTCTAGAGTTTTAATATCTGTAAGAAGTTGGCCAAAGATCGTTTTTTGGTCATACTTTTTAAGATACTTCTCTTTGCACAACATCACCAACTGTATCGAATCTATTTGTGATCTGCACCTTGGATCAATATTTCCCAGAGTTAAATACACGCCTACAACTTTATGCTTATTTCTTGATGAACCAAGAGGATTCACTAATTCAAAGGCATCTTGAAAAAGAATAATCTGTAATGCGTCCGGATTTGCTGAGTAAAATGGATTATCTTTGAATGCTTTTCCATCTTGAACATCTCTAAATTCATTGTAACCATAGTCAGTTTGTTGAGTGTGGCTTTGGAAAGATTTATCTTCGCACATCACTTTGAGTGTTTCCAAAATTGGCACATAATGACAGCAGTGCTTTTTGGTTGTTTTTGTCTTTTTTGAAGAACAATTTCCACTGGGCTGACAAATTTCATCTTTTCCTGGTAGTATTTCTGTCGTAAATAATGTGACCCAAGGGTACCAGATTCAGGGTATTGCTCTCTGTCTGTATTAATCAAATCAGACTTTGGACTGATAGAACACCCTAAATTTGCCACACCTTTTGCAATATCTTCAACAAGGTCTTGATCTGTACCATTTTGATGTAACTTGCTCTTGATAAATCTAGTGATATGATCAAGTGAACACTGTTGCAAGAAGTGCATTTCATCAACAATCACCTGGATTGTTGAATCTGGGATCATGTACTTTGCCTGTAATTTCAACAAAAATATGGCTATATATTTTGTATATTGTGCAATTCCTGGTTCATCAGTGTCATTATCATCACTAGACCAATATTATCAAATGTGTTTTGATCATCATGTAAATCTTGTTGCTGTGGGTCTTGTGCACCTGCGTGGTCATGCTGCAGTACACCAACTTCAGGACCAACAATAATATTCTGATCTATGATATACAATGGATTTACATCTTGCACACAGTAATTTTTGTGGCAACGTGATATGTGAGAGCTAAATGAAGACTTCTTGTTAAACAATTTATCACATTGACTAAATGGACAGCTTACTCGCAAACCTCCTGTTAAATGTTCTTTTGAGTGAGCAAGCAATTCTTTCAGATCTGAACATTTGCGTTGACAGAATTCTAACGTACATCGGACAGAATATACCAACATTTCTGTATTCGTTCGCCTGCAACTGATTTGGCCTATATGTAGTAAAGTAGTCATTGTGTTCTCGTGCAATGTGGGACGTTAGCCCTTTGTAAGTATAACATGTCCTTATACATGTGGGAACACAACAAGGAAATCTTGAATTTCTGTCATGGATGTGACTTCTACAATGATTTACATACTTTTTAATAGTGCTTGACTGTTTACCACAAATGCTACAAGTAGGTCGAACAATTGGCATGTTTATTGTACTGCCACTAGGCCTACTAGCACTACTATAGGCCTACTGTCTGGTCCACATTCTCCTGCAAGTTGTGCAACTGAAAAAACTGACCCGAAATTGAAGTTTGAGAAACTGACCCAAATGACCCACAGAAAGATAAGCATTGATCTATGGTACCGGTACATGGGCATTTAGATCGTACCATGCACTTAAACCATGTGAACTAAAACAACTAGCGTTTACTTGCCTGTCTCTGTTAAAGTTGACCAGCAAAGAAGCGATCTAGCAAACTTATCAAAGTAAAACACTTCGACGCCACGGTCGTCTTCTTCAAGTCCTATCGGCCGATATACGTCTCATTACAGCGCGCAACGGCTACTCCCCGGGGCTGCTCCTCTGCATGCGGTATTCTGATACTAACAGCGCATCCTCAGTTCAATCAATTATGCATAATTACCCAGGAAAACGGTCTATAAAGTATTATTACAGGAGACCTGTGAACTTACGGGTTTTCAAAAAGAAAATACATTTTTATTTGTTTGTTTCTGTAAATTTACGGATTTACCAGAACATCCATATTTTTTCTGTAAAATAACATTAATTCCGTAAAAATACGGAATGATTCCGAGTTGTTTGGAATATTTACCGTTAAAACTCTACGGAATATTACGAATATTCTGTATTTTTAAGGAATATTTTCCGTAAGAAACCTCGTTTTATTCTGTATTTTTAATGAATAAGTTTTACGGAATGAATAAATTACAATTTACGGATGTTCCGTAACCCTGCTGCCGGAATGTTCCGTAAAATAACGGAATAGTTTGCTTCTATAAAACTATGAAAATATATCTCAAAACACTTAAAAAGTGAAGTATAATGTTGAAAAACAATTAGGGTCCTATGTGTTTTTACCTGCGGTAGGATCAATTCACATTTATATTATGATTTAATTTGATATTTTTAACAGTGATGGTGTTAATTTAAAAAAAAATGGTGAAAGTCATATTTTACCTGTAAATTAACTTCATACTAATATTTTAACGGTTTAAACGTATGTTTTATTTGTAAATAAACAATAAATTACATTAAAATTAAATTATAAAAATTTGCAGATTGTATCGTTAAAAACAAACTAAACTTTAGATTGACAGGAAAACGTTAAATTGATGACTTTAGCGTCTTGAAAACGGTAAAAACTGTTAATTTTTCATGTAAATTAACGTTGAACTTCAATTGTGGTACGGGAAATTGTAAATTTACGGTTGTTTACCATAATGTTGTGTAAAATTTGTTCAAATATAGTATAAGCCGTATTTTTACCTGTAAATTAACATTCTAACAATTTTTAACAGTGTTAGTAATGCACTTTTAAAAGAAACTGTAAGAAAACGTTCAAACGCATGTTTTTATATTTAAATAAACAGTAAATTACATTAAATATACAGTCATTTGTTTAATTTTGCACATTACATCGTAAAAAAACCGAAACATTACATTGACAGGAAAACGTATAATTATACTGATTTTTTAGCGTCTTTTTGTATATAAATTGTTTTGAAAACAGGAAAAACTTTTAATTTTTCATGTAAATTAACGTTGAACTTCAATTGTGGTACGGGAAATTGTAAATTTACGGTTGTTGACCATGATGTTGTGTAAAATTGGTTAAAATATGGTATAAGCCGTATTTTTACCTGTAAATTAACATTCTAACGATTTTAACAGTGTCTGTAATGTAATTTTAAAAGAAACTGTAAGAAAACATTCAAACGCATGTTTTTATTTGTAAATAAACAGTAAATTACATTAAATATACAGTCATTTGTTTAATTTTGTATATTGTTATCGTTAAAAAATAAACTAAGCATTACATTTACAGGAAAACGTAAAATTGCTGATTTTTAGCGTCTTTTTTGTGTAAATTGTTTTAAAAACGGGAAAAACTGTTTAATTTTCATGTAAATTAACTTTCACTTATTTGTGATACGGGAAATTGTAAATTTACGGTTATTGACCATAATATGTTGTGTAAACTTTGTTCAAATATGGTAAAAAACCGTTTTTTTTTACCTGTGAATTAACATTCTAACGATTTTAACAGTGTCGTAATGTACTTTTATAAGAAACTGTAAGAAAATGTTCAAACGTATGTTTTTATTTGTAAATAAACAGAAAATTATATTAAAATTACAGTAATTTGTTTAGTTTTGTATATTGTTATCGTTAAAAAATAAACTAAACATTACATTTACAGGAAAACGTAAAATTGCTGATTTTTTAACGTCTTTTTTTGTATATAAATTGTTTTAAAAACGGGACAAACTGTTAATTTGCATGTAAATTAACTGTCACTTCAATTGTGGTACGGGAAATTGTAAATTTACGGTTATTGACCATAATGTTGTGTAAACTTTGTTTAAATATGGTAAAAACCGTATTTTTACCTGCAAATTAACATTCTGACGATTTTTAACAGTGTCGGTAATGTACTTTTAAAAGAAACTGTAAGAAAACGTTCAAAATTATGTTTTTATTTGTAAATAAACAGTAAATTGCATTAAAATTACAGTTATTTTTTACTTTTGTATATTGTATCGTAAAAAATGGGATATTTGATAAAAACATTACATATACAGGAAAATGTAAAATTCCTAATTTGTCACCGTATTTTTGTATATAAATTGTTTTAAAACGGTAAAAATTGTATTTTTTCCCTGTAAATTAACGTTCATTTTTATAGCAACACACACTATGCCATTCATATTGTGTCATCAGGGGTAGATAGCAACACACACTATGCCATTCATATTGTGCTATCAGGGGCAGATAGCAACACACACTATGCCATTCATATTGTGTTATCAGGAGTAGATAGCAACACACACTATGCCATTCATATTGAGTTATCAGGGGTAGATAGCAACACACACTATGCCATTCATATTGTGTTATCAGGGGTAGGTAAGTCATTCAAATTGTCATTTGTTATTTTTGAAATGACAAATTTGGCAAAAAACGAAGAAAACAGCCGTATTGACGAAGTTGGAGCCCCGTTCAAATACATGTAGCTAATTTATATACTGTCAGTATATAGATTTATGTAAATGCCTTATTTTGTCTTAAATATACGGCTTTCGGCTGAATCACTAGCAGGCTATGTTAGCACATCTATGACAATGACAAAGGTACCAAAATATGAATTTTGATGATTTTTACGATCGTCCAGATGAGCAAATCACTGAATCACTTTAATTGAATATTTTCTGGAATACTGCCCTCGTTTAAAATTGGGGGGGAGATTTAAATTGTGTCTCAAGCGAGGGCGACACAGTTTTCAAATATTTGGGATTGTTTGGGAGGAGTCAGCAGTATAGAGGGTATGCAATACTACGTCACTCATGACAGAGTCATCCTCATTTAAATAAAGTTCTGTCCTCCGTAAGGTACCACAGGGCAATTCGCATGATAATACAATAAAACAGAGAATAGGTATGAATGGTTGTGGAATCGATCTAGAGACCTGTCCCTCTGTCATCTTAAGCTATCTTAGAACTGTCCTCCAACATGTCTGCCATTTCAATTGTTATACCGTTCCGGTTGGTTTATTGCATAGGGTCTATAGAGGTTGTGCATATGACGTATCATACCGTAAATATGGCGGACTACTAAAATCCATTCAACAAAAGCATGATTGCAATCTACTGCGACAGTTCGTCTCACACACAACAAATTCACTGCGATCAAATAGGTTGATGACAACATTGAATTGAATGGACTGCACTGCGCCAGTGCCTCATTTCAAATATATAGTTTTAGTTTTGGTTTTGGTTTTGGTCACGTGTTTTCCTATTGTCCTGCCTAACCACTTGAATCATAAGATATCGAACTCATTGTTTCTACCTTTTGTTTAAAACCGAACATTTGTGACAGTCAGTTTCGGTTTTGGTTTCAGTTTCTTATAAGTGGTGTGGATCGTAAAATTATTTGATTTGAAGTTACCTACTCTAAGTATACAAAAGAAATGTTTAAATTCCGCAGTGCAATATTCACGAGCAGAGAAGTCGAACAAAGAAGTCTACATTTGAAAGCATTGATTTAGTTTGAAAGCATTGACATGAGACTACGAATTAGCCTAAGCTGATTTCACTGTGAAAATATATAGACCATCAAAATATTTCCACAGACATTACAATAGGCACTGGACAGATTATGACTTCAGTGTTATAAACACTATTATACACAATTCTATTTATGTGCATGTCGCATGACGGAAGATCAATATCATAGAAAGCTGGTTTAAACTAACTTTTATTCAATTTATTTATTGGAGAATAGAGAGAGAGAGAGAGAGAGAGATCGCCAGGGAAAGAGGGTATGTGTGTGTGTGTGTGAGAGGGGGAGGGGGTAAGGGTAAGGGAGAAAGAAAAACAGGGGAGAGAGCATTGGAAGTGGGAAGGGAAGGAGGGGGAGAGGGGGGCTCAAGAGTGGAGTGGAATAATAGGGAAGAGTCGATATCGAGTGTGGGGAGGGGGAGGAGGAGGATATATAGGTGGCGGAGGGAACATAGGTAAGAGGTATGGGTTGTGCTTTCCGGGGAATAATCTAATTCATAATCAAATCATCTACATCATCATGCATCGTTTATATTTCAGACAAATAAACAAACCCCCCCCCACCCCTCAATATATGCACATGATTTCTACATGTAGGTCTAGGCCTCGTATATATCCATCTTTTATGTCTCAACGATGTCTATGCATAACTTATCGGAACTTGGGTGCAATTTTATGGTGTCATGGAAGTGTGCCACCTACGGCAGAGAGCATCAAAAGTCGCCGGCGTTGATAGATATCGATAATTCAAATGTTAGCACAATAGGTTATTATATACGTATGGTTATAGGCCATTATACTTATGATTATATATACCCTCTTGTGTCCTCCCAGCACAAAAGTGTTATGATTGCATACCAGTTCATCTCCACATTTTAATCCCTTGATTTTTGGTTTCTGAACAATAGAGAAACCAAAACTATATATTTGAAATGAGGGATTGTCATTGAATTGAATGGACTGCACTGCGCCATGATTACGGTGAAGGACACCGGTTCAAATCAATCAATAATTTCACGCACAACCTCTATTTAGGAATCAATATTTTGCACCTGGTTTTCTCCCCCTTTGTGTGCTTGATGGGAGTGCTCAGGAGTGCTTTGGGCTATTTGGTTTTTCTCATCATTCTGAGTTTTGCCAGCCATACACGCAGATCTGAAGGTAAGAAATGGTGCATTATTACTTGTGTAATTTGAGTATTTGAGAAGTGAGTTGCTTTTATGCTTGATGATGCTTGACACGGTTATGTTAGCCAGATTTGGGGCCTGAATTTTGTTTTGCTTGAACAATTTTTTGGCTACACAACGTATGATTTTTTGATGAACTTGTGATTTTTGTTGAGTTGTTGTTGTTCCGAGAATTGCTGCTCGCTCCGCAAATTCCAGCGGTTTAGAATGGCTGCCGTTTGAAGCTGAAAATGAAGAAATTATATTCGCAGTTCATTCATTTCTCTAGTCGATGAAATACTCGATGTATTGAGTTGGCAAAAATGTTGGGGGAATTTAAACTGGGGGGGGGGCAAAATTATTTGCCTGGCAAAATTGACTGGGCGTGGCACAGCGTCATCATCCCAATATCTTCCGTGTCAAAAATTGCCATGATAGTAGGGCGAATCCTAAAGTTCTTCAACAGCCATGCATGGCGAGTTTGTTCGAGATTGGCCGAGCGACTCAGGCTAAGCACTAGTCCGAATAATCAGTCCCAGAACAAAATATTAATTTCTGACATGATCGTGTTCTGGGTCTGAACTGTTTCCATTCAAAATCTTGATGGCAAAATGGACAAAAGAAGCACATGGTCCTACATGCAACTGCAATTCCGCCGAAAGGTTTTTAAATTGACCGAAAATAACGTGATGTATTCAACTGTTTGAGAATATTATCATATCAAAAGAATCTACTACACCATCATTCTATTTTCATTATAATTAGGAATAAAATCAATTAATCTAAACTTACTGAGGAACTTATTGTCCCCGAGTTTACATACTTTAACAATAGAGTAACAATGTATTGCATCGCTACTCTATTAGCGATTGATTATTAGCCAATGATTGGTTTTTAACCAACATGACCAATCGCTCACCGAGCGCGGAGTATAAACTTATATTGTAAAGCTACTCAGCGGCCGGCGAGCAGTTGATAAAACACGTGCTTCAAAATAATTCTTTACCTGACGCGGATGATGTGCGTGGCAGGCGTAAAGCTTGCAAACTATTTGGCCTGGTAACATATAGGCGTGTCAATTCTTAATTAAATTTCATGTATTTGTTTTATACCCATTTTGTTTTTGACCAAAATTTTAAATGTCCCCAGTGCAATACGAAATAGGCCTCCATTATTTATGTCTAAACTTTACTTTTTTTGATTATTTTGTGAAAGCGCGGAGATTATATACAATAGAGATTGCGATTTCCAAATAGGATTTTTCACGGATTTCCCAATCGGTCACGGATTTTTCACGAAAATGTCTCCAGGTAATATTGTATAATTATTGATGTATATTACGCTTATTCTTCGTTCCAGAATTTACCCTCTGCTTTTCTGCATTGAAACACTTTGTGTGACGTTGAAGTGAACCTAGTCCTGCGTAGGTAAGTTGATCAATGAGGTTGTGACTGTACGCCCGTCCAGGGCCGTCGCTAGAAGGGGGGTATGGGGGTGTGACACCCCACCCCATACTAATTTTTTGTCGGCAAATAGTGACTGTTGTCGTCAAAACCTTGTGACTGTCGGCAAATGTAGTCAAAGGTATGCGTGATTGTCGGCAAATTGCAAGAGTCATATAGAAGATTAATGTGTAACGAAAGTGTGCTTTTTCGTAATAGACAATATTGTTAATGTTTTAGTAGTTACTAGTCAAAATTTTTGAATCCTACCCCACCCCCCCACTTTTTAGATTCTTGAGCGCCGTCCTGGCTAAAAAAATGGGGTCTACAAATTACAAAATATTTCCGTCGGCAAAACATGCTGTACACACCCAGAATCATATTGGTCTAGCGACGCCCCTGCGCCCGTCTTAACTATTCAAAACACTCACTCTACTGTGATGATGTCTGGTCACTTATTTAGTCAGTAGGCATATTGACGATTCTACACGTACAAAATGTACGCGCGGACAATGCAGAAGGTGCAAAAAAAAATCCGGTTTCACATTAACACCATGTGGCCTATGCATTCCTATGTAAGCCAAAAAATTAAGGTACCAGTTATGTTCACCTGTATATCCTAAACAGACAGATATGTCATAATTGGAACCAGGAGCCAATATAGCTGTATCTTTTGGCTCGAATTTAAGACCTCATGCGTTGAAGATACCCAATTTAAAAGTTGCAGTTTGCTGCATTAAAATGCCTATTGATGTGTACACATTAACGAGGCATAGGTCTAAGAAAAACATGCATTCGTGAACAAGAGAACTAGCGCTGCGCTTCCATTGATTAGCACGTTAAAACTAGGGTAGTGCTTTCATTGATTAGAACACAAAAGTGCAACTTTTGATTTCGTTTCTTTATTAGGTTTTTATATCACCGTTTCTTTAATTCTCAACCAATTTCAACAAATAAGGTCTGAAATCAGAGCTAAAGAGTACAGGTATTGACTGCTTGTTTTAATTTTGACATATTTGTCTTTATTTAGGATATACAGGGGTGAACATAACTGGTACCTTAATTCTTTGGCTTACTGTATTTGAATTGTTAAATTATATTGACAAAATCGTATTATATTTTTGACCCCCATAGACATGATAGTCGGGCTCATCACATAGTAACGCATTATATTAAAGCCATATTATAACATTTGCTGAGGAGAACGCCCTCAAAAAATTCTGGTTTTTACACGATTGTAAGGTACTTTAGACCCCGAGGATCGTACCGTATTTTTTGAACATGCATGGGCGCTAGTAGTAAATTCCAATTTTCTATGCTTTACCTCACTTGTTTCGGCTCAAAATTAAAAGGGTCATGTCTGACAGTAAGAGCAGGGGGTGACACTAAATTCACGGCTTTTGTTTAGCCACGCAAACCTATGGCAAATTTTGTTGGCTTGCTCTCAACAAAGTGAGGCAAGGTATCGATCGGTTATGAATAATTCACATCAACTCTTACTCAGCCCATGTGATTGAGGTCACCACATAAAGGTGTCGTAAGTTTAGCGAATCGAACCTGTTGAAGATAGTAAAAGCGCCCCAAGCAAGGTTAGACCGGGAGGAAGTGGGTCAACTACTATGATCCCATCAGGCCAGTGATTTGTTTCTGCAAGAAAGTCTTTTAATTTGATAAGGGAATGTCTTGTTGATAAAGTAATGTCGAAATTAAGACTAACTATCGATAATACAAAGGAAATATACGACAAGCATAAGATTCAAAACAAAACTGATCTCTAAATATAATTAATCGTTTTCGTGAGCACCCCCCCCCTCCCTTCCCTTGTCTTTTGGTTATGTTATGTAATGTTGATTTATTTTGTTAATTTCATTTGATTTCAGGGAAAGGCTAACTTTCAGACCTTTTTGGTCTTCCAACCTTTTCCTCCATATGTACCGTGTTTTTATATATTTTTTGTAATGTCTTTGATTTTTATGGAAATAAAATATGAATGAATATGAATGAATATGAAATACAGTGAGTACTTGAAGTCAAAAATCATTTGACACTTCACGTGACCTTCCAAAATGGCGCCCGCGACAATAGTATTTGCCATGTGCTTCCTCCCTGTGGAAAAGTATCCCGAAAAATATGAATCTGCACTAATACACTTATTGGTGTAGCCTGCCAGTATGAATTATTGTTGAAAAGTAGAATAGCGCCGTGATTTTGACATTTAATTGTATACCGCCACTAATAATCCAAAAATCCGATCTTTATTCATCACGTCTATTTGCTCATTTTCTTACATTGAACTATTATTAGGGATGCCCATGTCAATACAGTTTCCACTAGAACGATTTTTCATTTACTGTGTGCGTGCACTCACACACGTATTGTCTATGGAGAAACTGATCGATACAAGAAATCCCAGGCCTGTTAAATGGCGTACATACTTGTTTTGATCCAAATGTAGGCCTATATCAGGGTGTTTCAAGAAATTCCTGATTCCACCGGAAAACATTAACCAAACTTTTTCCTGTTTGGTCAGTAAATAGAGAGGACCTTCCTTCATGAAGAGATCAACTTTTTTTAATGAAAAATTTAATGAGATGAGAACTACAACAGATTGAAGTGACACCATTCCGTGCATCAGGTGTTCAAACGCAATTATCTCCGAATTTGGAGTGAATCAGACAAGCAAACTTACATACTCATAAAATTTAACTATTTTTGAAGACAAAATGTGTAGGATGTTATGAAATTTAAGAATGTTTAAGCCTACCGCGGCCCATCTCAAATCATGCACTTCCCCATGCACTTCTCACTACCATGTCTATTTCATATGCTATCCATCATGGCTTCCATGCACACAGTGTATTGCTCAATGTAGTAAAGATAACCTTTGAGTTGGAGCAAATTTCTCAAAATTGGTAGTGATTAATGTTACCAAACTTATGCCATGATGAAATATAATAATTTTTGAAGATAAAATGTGCTGACCTTAAAAGATTGAACAATGTTTAAGACTACCGCTTCTCATTTGAAATAATGCACTTATTGTTCATCTCCTCTATGGAGATATTTCCATGGCGGCCATCTATGATCATGCTTGAGGTTTCACCAAACAAACCATGGGTTTTGAGGTCTTATATTTTTTGTTGGTTGTATGTCAACAAAATCGATTAAATTTTCAGGATGATCTTATTTTCATGTTGTTATAAGCAAATATAATGTTCCAGATAAGCTAGTTAATAAATACATTAAGAAAAAGTACCTTAAAGTTGCACTTTCTGTTAGTATTCCTTTTTGGACTTTTAACTTTTTAACATGTTCTAGCAGCCCTATATAAAACCATATCTCTGGAATGAAACGTCCGATTAAGATTATTTAAACGCCAAAATGTTTCTTTCATCAATTCCCAGCCAATAAGTTAGGTCTGAATCAATTTAAAAGTACCTCAATTTTTAGTGGACATGCCTACTATTATAGGCACTTCAACATCGATATAACCAGCGTACACCACAAGATCCCAGAAAAAAAATCATAGGCTCACGTCAAGCCGTCTGTACACCTGTCTTCAATCATATAATAGATTGAATACAATACCGTTCATACCGCTCTTTTCAAAGTGACTAATCTTACAGGTGCAAGTGATTAGCATTTCTTTGACATGGTTCAATGCATCGGTAGGTCCTACCGCATGAACGTGAGTGCGGGCGATATAGTCAAAATTGTATTCATCTATTGTTATGGTAGTTAATCCGATTTAAGTACGTCACTTCGCCAGCGTGCGTATAAACGTATTCTGTTAGGGAGTAGCCTACATTAAACAATTACAATTTCAAACTTTGTGATTGGCAATAGGCCCCTATACCGGTAGGCCTACATTAAAAAGTATGCATGGGTGACACCCAGGAGCGATTATAGTATTTGTTTCCTAACTACATCATATTTTCATTGTTTCCGTTTGCCATAATTTAACCAGGAATAAAAGCAAAACTCACTGAAAAATAACATTTGCTGAAAAATCAACTAAGTTTAGGGAGTGTTCAGAAATACTTTGGTGGGGGACAATATATTATTTCGTGTTACAATTTGTAACCCCCTATCCCCTCTTCGTGAACCCAAAACTTTGTTGACCCCCGGTCTCACAAGTTAATGGACCTAAAACTGTTATGACCCCCACCCTCATATTAAGTACAAAACTAATTTTAATAACAATATGGTATTAACATATGAATTGGACACATGCAAATTACGGAGTGTCCCATCCTGATTTAATAATCCTTGGTAAGAGGTAACATTTTATGGAAAATAAATACTAATCTATTTTTACAGAAATGTTATAATATGGCTTTAAATAAAGGAAAACTGTAAAGTGGCGATTTGTAACGAGCTTATGATGTTGTGTTGCACCAATTTCTAATTCACTCTTTAAAGACTGTTCCTAAGTGTTCAAAGCACTTTGTACTATAATTTAAACTGGCCTCAAAAAGAAACTGGCCTCAAAATTCTATCCATAAAATGAACAAAACTACACACATGATTGCTTCAATACTCTATTCTAAAAACATGTCAGTATAACCAAGCAGTTGTCCAACTGACACAACAGTAACATGCACTGACACGGAACAGCTTCCGGGACCACATTCACAGGCGAATTGGAACCCAGCAAAAGAAATATGTAAGAATGCGTAAAAGATCCTTACACAGGTGATTATTTCCAAAAGAGTAAGTGGAATAGTGTGGAACGAGGCTGCTGCTTCCGCGTTTCACACGGAGTAGAAACAGGTCTTGTTCCACACTATTCCATAATTTCTATTTACCCACAGATTTCTTGTGTTGGGTGCCAATTATTGTGCTGTGAATATGGTCCAGGAAGCTGTTCCATGTCAGTGCATTTTGCTGTAGTGTCAGTTGGACAACTGTTTAGTTACTGAATAGTGTTTAGAGTAGAGTATTGAAGTAATCAGGTTTGTATCATTTTTATGGACAGGAATTTAAGATATGACCTTGTGAATAATTATAAGTTTCTATTTGAGGCCAGTTTACTTCACGTCGGTATGCGAAACGGAAAAAAATGCCATAAACATAGGAAAACGTGCAGTACATAGTGGCTTATCCACTATACGCCACTATGTGATAAACAATTTACGAAAGAAGTGTATCATATAGTTGCGTATCGTGGTCATGTAATCACGATACGCCACTGTGATGCACCTTCTTCGTAAAAAGTGCATCGCATAGTGTCGTATAGTAGATACACCACTATGTGCTGCACTTCCACTTTTTGTACCATTTTCTTACTGTACGCCAATTTAATTAATTACTAGTTGATTACTTAATTTTCATCTTTGGGACTTGGACGTAATTGAAGAGAACGGTATTTAAAACCCCAGAACAATTTTTGTTGGGTCATTTTGACAAGAGCCTATTTATTTATTTTTTAAATGACAAGGCAATCGTATCAAATTTTATCATTTTGATGAGAATATCTGATTCAGTTTGCAATGCAAGAAATAGCTGACATTGGAAAGGGGTATTTTTTGCCCAAAATGGACCATTTTATGCCTACTTAAGGGATCTGGAATGAGCGTTTTGAGCGTTTCGACAGTATTTTTTGTGGGACATAAAGAGCACAACAGACATATCGAATTGCATTCTGAATATCTTTCCGATATCAAATAATTTTCATTTTTTGAAATTCACGATATAATACACATTTTATGACAAATTGTTAAAATTTGATATTTTTCACATTTTACAAATCTAATGACATATTCTTAAAGTGTATGTAGCTGGGAGGAAAAGCCGACGATCAATTGAAAATTTTGACCTTTCTTATTGAAGATAAGGATTTTTCCCAAAAAAGACCTAATTTTTTTGTGTGTTTTGGGAAAAAAAATACATATCTTCAATGCGAAAAGTCAAAATTTTCAATTGATCGTCGGCTTTTCATCCAACCTACATACACTTTAAGAATAAAGTTTACTTCGAGTACTGATAAATATCAAAAATATCAATTTTTAATCATTTGCCATAAAATGTGTATAACATTGCGAATTTCAAAAAAACAAAATTATTTGATATCAGAAGGACATTCTTCGTATTCAGAATGCAATTCTATGTCTGATGTGCTCTAATGTCCCACAAATACTGTCCAAACGTTCATACCCCACCCCTTAAGATTATTTCAAAAGGTCATAAGTTAAAACACCATAGGTCACAGAAAAAACAACTTTAATCCAATTCATAGATAATCAAATAACCCATAATTTTGTGTGCAGAACACCACACCACTCTTCGCCATACATACGTTCTCCCAGCCACATTTCCCTAACATAATATGAAATTAAAAAAAAAAAAAGAAATTTAGTTCGGCAGAGGCGCCGGCGGGGCTCGAACCCAAACTGCGTCGCTTTTATGTAGGCCTATACAGTATCGCCAAATCACCAGCGCCTTAGACCACTCGGCTACAAGGACTTGATATCATTGTGAAAATTTAAACATAAACTGAGCTCAAAAAGAAACTTATAATTTTCACAAGGTCATATCTTGAAATCCTGTCCATCAAATTGAACCAAAATTACACACAGTTTACTTCAATACTCTACTCTTAACACATGTCAGTAACCAAGCAGTTATCCAACTGACGCAACAGCAAAATGCACTGACATGGGACAGCTTCCTGGACCACATTCACAGCCCAGCCCTGTTTCATGAAAAAAAAGTGTATGAAAAGAAGAAAGCAGCACCGTTTTATCATCTGTGCAAGGATCTTGTGTGCATTCTCACAGATTTTTTGTCCTGGGTGCCAAATGTTGGGCTGTGAAAGTGAAGGAAGTCCAGGAAGCTGTCCAATGATAGTGCATTTTGCTGTTGTGTCAGTTGGACAACTGCTTGGTTACTGATGTGTTTTGAGTATAGTATTAAGGTAATCCTGTGTGTAATTTTGGTTCATACCACGTGACAAGCAAAGACAGAAAACGTACCATATTTTGGAATTTTATTTGTTTAAAAACATTAATGTGTATTAATAGCGCTCAATTGTTGATAACTGAGTGTTTTTGTGGGACATGAGAGCACATCGGACATATCAATTGAATTCTGAATACGAAGAATGTCCTTCTAATGTTGGGCCCATCCTTTTGGTACGGTATCTAAATGGAGCCACTAACATAACTACTAATAACTGGTTTTGTTTTGCATTAACAGGTCATGGCTACACCAGACAAAACCCGTTTTGTTGTTCTCATTTTGGTGTTTTCACCGTTGCTAACCCTGGCCCAGCACCGGCGGCCTGCAGAAGAAAAGGGACTGGAAGATGCAGCTACTTTGCTTTTGCGTGAACTGCAGCTGGCATTCCTCGGCCAAGCTGACCTGGGAAATGATCTCGAAGAACGCGGAGTATCCAACCAACACGGTAGGCGCACTACCAGAAATGGACAAACGTGCAAAAAAGGCAGTGCAGAGGGGATGAGAGGGTGTTGGTACTACGACGAGTCGTATATTTGGTGTTACATTACTGATGATGGGGATTGGGAATCTTGCTGTAAAGACGAGTGTAAATGGTACGATGATAAGCCTGGCTTATTCGGCGGCTTATTTAACGACTTGCCGGTAGTCGGTGACTTATTCGACGACGCGGGGTACTGGTGCCATGACGGGGACGATACTTTAGCAACTTGTACTCCGAATTAACTGAACATCTCGTACTTTCATTGTAGATTCAACGAGCACCAGTGATTATTCGTGTTTTATAGTTTACATCTAACATGGAGAACTATGTTCAGCATCCTTTATCATTGATTCCATTTATTTCTTAAAGGAAGTCTCCGACAATCAAAACACTTTGCCTTATACTTGAAAAATAATTATCCAAGCACGAATCACGTGATTTTATTTAAAACAAACTCATATTGGTCATAAAAATGAATAACTTGAAAACAGCCGTTCTCAACCGCGATACCAAATTCCCGGGCACTGAAATTGTCTAGTGCAATGACGTCCCATACAATGAAGACAATTGAGCGCAAAATATAACCATTACGTCATTGCACTAGAAACTTTCGGCGTGGGAATTTTGAATATTGCGTGTTGAGAGCCGGCTGTTTTCATTCGTTTTTACTTTTTACGGTTAATATGGGTTCAAGTTGTTTTAAATAAAATGTGATTCGTGCGTGATAATTATTTTTCTAACATATATGGCATAATGCTGTGATTGCCGCGGAGACTTTATTCAAACACACATAATTTATAAAAAGACATGTAAAGTAGTAAACATTTATGAAATTGCAAACGTTTATAAAATAAAAACAAGTCAAAGGAATAGTTGTAACCATGTAGGATGTTTCGTTACTTGATTCTGGTCAATATAGACCCTATGCAATAAACCAACCGGAACGGTACAAAAATTGAAATGGCAGACATGTTGGACAGTTCTAAGATAGCTTAAGATGACAGAGGGACAGGTCTCTAGATCGATTCCACAACCATTCATACCTATTCTCTGTTTTATTGTATTATCATGCGAATTGCCCTTACGGAGGACAGAACTTTATTTAAATGAGGATAACTCTGTCATGAGTGACGTAGTATTGCACCCCCTCTATAATGTAATGGGTATTGACCTTTATTGGCCAATGTTGTCAATAAACAAGCATTTTAGACGGTGCAAACAATTCTTTTAACTTATATTCGATGATGGGGGTGTGTGGACACCTGTAAAACTAGGCGTCTTTTGGCGAGATTTGACACTGAAAAGGGGGTCATTGGGTGAGAAGGCCATTGGGCTATTACAGAAAATAGATGCACACCACACCCCCTATAGAAAAGTTTGGATTTCCGAACTTTTTGTCCAATCGTGACTGTTGGAAATCCAGACTTTTAAAATGTCCAAAGGCAAAAAATCCGACAGAAAAATAGTTCAAAATCAGAAATCCGTAATTTGAAAACTCATTTTGGACATTTCCGTGATTTTTCCTTCATTTAATTGGATTAACAAGCTTATTCAAGTGACATTGGGGTGACAGGTGGTGTGCACTTATTTTCTGGAATAGTCCATTCCGTGTGACTGGGAACAATTTTACCATAAACATGATAAAACGAGCTATATGATCATCTTAATGGTGAGACTGGAAACATTACCAAAGCAAACTACAATCTACGAAATAAGTCCTTGGAACGCTTGGTACACTCTGTCGAAATTCCGTGCAGAATTTCATATGATCATGGAAATGACGTATATTTTGCCTGGGAACAAGCATGACATCTACAACAATGATTTACCCTTCCCCTCTCCCCATCAATCAATGTTGGAACACATTGGGAAACCGCTGAAGACGTTGGCATTTCTCAACATTGAACGGGGGAGAGGGGGTGAGAGTCTTCCGTTATTTACACGCAAGCGTTCCAAGACATATTTCGTTGATTGTAGTTTACTTTCAAAATGTATCAAAATTTGAAGAATTCAATTACCATCAGGCGGCGAATGGCATGATCGAGCCGGCAACTTGTGAAACCGCCCGGCCGTATGGCATTTTCCATATACTTGGTTAGTTTTGTGGGGTTCATTATCGAACCCCAACGGTTTTAGCTTGTATTTATATTATTTATTAACATAGGCCTATTTGTTTGTGATATTTCAAGCGTTTTAAAATGTCAAAATAATCCCATTTCAATTACACGGTTGACGATAAAAAATTACTGAATTTGGAGAATGCACGGCGACCACCACCTGATTACCATATAGGGGCCTATAAGCTCATAATGGGCTACTGATTCCAAAAAATAAGTGCACCGAGCCGAGAGGAATAACTTTTCAATAAAAGAAATTTTTCCAAGTTTGCTTTCTAAAGACATCTGGAATTACAGTTGCCAATGTTGAAAAAGCTCGCAAATGCAATACGCTGGCGAAGTTACGTAATAATCGGATTAACTACCATAGCAATAGGTGAAAACAATTTTTGAATATACCGCGCTGCACTGATACTTTCACGCGGTACCTCTGCATTGAACCATATCATGCTGATCATTTGCACCTGTAAGATTAGTATCTTTGAAAAGACCAGTATTGTGTTCAATCTATGATTGCAAACATATAGTGCAACCTGCTTGTAGTGCAGCGCGATATGTTCAAAATTGTTTTCACCTATTGCTATGGTAGTTAATCTGATTTATTACGTAACTTCGCCAGCGTATTGAATGATAAATCGTGGAATTGGTCCGAACACCACTATTAGCAATGATTAGGGGTGTGCATCATGGATTGAAAAGGCCAGTTACCAGATATTTGTTCAGAATAATTGAAATGGCGGCCCCAGCAGGGTGGGCCCCAGTCGGAACTCTTGCCCCTGTTGCCCCCCCTAATTGAAATGGCGGCCCCAGCAGGTTGGGCCCCAGTCGGAACTCTTGCCCCTGTTGCTCCCCCCAGTAAAACCCAAAATTACGAAAATTTCAATTTTTGCGGCAATTTTGCGCAATTTTGTTGATCCCCCCCTTCACTTTGGCCCTATGCCCCGAAAATTTTCTCGGGGGCCGCCACTGGCTGAGAGTAAAGCTGAATTTGCGGGAAAGATACTCACACATGTCATGCATGCTTAGTGTTTAGTACTTCCGTTTTCCATGTTTTCAGAGTGTCAATTGCCATACATATTGCCAACTAGCATTATAGGCTAGTTAAATTAAGAACAATTAACGGTTAACCCTGGGCATTTAACTCGCCACTAATTGCAACAGAACCCATTTAATCACCATTCATACATGGGTGAAATTTCAAAGTCAAATTTTTCAAAGAACCATATGCCTACCAATGTATTGCTCTCATAAGAATTCAGAAAAAAGTAAAGCAATAACGCCAGAGGTCACATTTTGGGGTCCATAGGCGTCTACATTTAAAAAAAAAAGGCTCCGATTTTAATCCAACTGTCTCAAATTGTTCCTTTGGCAAAAATGAATTAAATTGAGAAAAGTTGCTTTGTTTTGGATGTTTTGTATCCTAGGTAACGTCGATCACAAAATAAGTCAAGGTAAACATGGCTCAATGGACTTTGATATTTTTTGATGCGTTACCAAGGTAACAAACTATCCGAGATGGCAAACTATTCTTTTTTAATGTTCTTGCGGAAGAATCTGAGACAATTTTGATTGAAATCAAGAATGTTTTCAATTTTTGTCCCCTGTGGAACCCAAAATGTAACTTAAGAACTGCAGATCAGAGATAGGCCTAGGTCAAATTATACTTTTTATGAATCCTTATGACAATATACATTTGAAATTATACCCGCTGCATTTATAAGAGGTCATTTTGGATTAATGCAAATTAGGCACCTTTACCACTATATGGATTTTCGGGGACTTTTGATGTCCGGCCCGTGAGCCACGATTTTGGGGGGGTGCTGATTTACGGCGAACTTTTTTTTCCAGGGGGGGCAATTATGTGATAAGTGGACTTTCTTCCCCAAATTTAGACCTTTTTTTTTTAATTTTGGGACTTTTTACGGCTCTGTACGGTGCTTTTCTGAAATGAATGGGGATTAAATGGACTCTGTTGCAATTATTTAGTAGGGTGATTTCATAACTGATTGGCCTATTATGATTTATCAAGTATATTTCACCGCCAGTGAGTGAGCAGGAAGGAAATAGTGCCTTGGTTTGTCTACTGTCGGGTAATGTCATGGGCCTTTCGCCATGATGCAAGCGGATATTTGATGTCGTGTGTAGGCCTAACATATTGCACTTCTCGGCAACATCAACATTCCCTATACTGCACACACATTATTTAGTACGTCCATGGTTAAAGGTATAGGACAATTTCTTTGTTAAGGGATGCTAGCCAAAATAACCGGCCGATTTTTTTTTTTTAACTTTGACCGTTGACTAGAAAATTTACCAAAGATTCCAAAACTATTTTCCTTTTTAAAAAAAGTAGTTAAATAAATTGTACTGTTACTATCAGCTGCCAAACTTGCATGCAAATTTAATGGAGTTGTCCCCTCTCCTCTGACAGATACGAGGTGCCAAAGCCCTCTTTCAAACAGCGCCACAGGTGAACCGTTGAAGCTACACACTTCAAACCAAAGAGGTTTTAAATAGAAATAGAGTCGCAATAGATTATATAATCTTTTGTTCGTTTGATGCCGATTAGAAGTTGCGACAGGCTATTCATGAAAGTGGTACCATTGTTTCGAATAAAGGGGTTCAGCCATGAAATTGGTCACTGACCCGGCATCATATTAACGCTCTACACAACAGGCGAGTATCAATAAGTGACCACACTACAGTCATGTGTAAGGGCAGTCATGTGTAAAAGTGGTACCATTGTACTCAATGTATCCCAAATGTGTGCTTGTGTGGGTCTGAAAACTATAAGGAGGCTTTAGCTGTCGATGCAATCATCTTTACCACCCACCTGACGATAGGTGTTTCATTTAAATAAATTGAATGCTCTTGGTGATCGATTACACATTAGAATGTATGAAGGCTGCCATTTCCAGTCCATATATCTATATTACACTAATGGTAATCGCTATACGTATAGGGCCTACATGTAAGTATAAGTATAGGCCTATAAAGGTTGTTTTTAAGAAATTTCCATTTAATTTTATTTTAAGGAGATTGGTATAGAAATAGTGGCGTACCCAAAGAGGGGAGGGGGTTGGGGAGGGACAGATTCACCTCTGTGAGAAGTCTTGGGAGGGGGGAGGAGGAAGAGGGAGGTGGATATGGAGAATGAGAATGAGGGCTGGAGGAAGGGATAATAAAGACAAGTAGATAAATAGAAATATAAGGAAAATTATGGGAATGAGAGAGGGACAATGAGAGCGAGGGAGTGATAAAATGTAGGCCTAGGAAAGAATAAGTACAGAGAAGGGAAAAGAAAGGAATGATAAATACATTTAATAATAATTATTAGGCCTATATAATAACTAAACACATAACAGCACTGGGCAGCCATTCGACAATGTCAATGCCTTTATTCGTTACGTAATTAAAACGCCCAGTCACATGTATTTCACACCTACCAAACACAACTCACCCAATTTCGCAAACTGGACGTTGAATGTACACTCTCATGAATATTGATTGGCAACATTTTCCAATATGTCAGCGCTCTAATCGGAAACAATAGAACAATATACCCTGCAGAGCGTTGCTTCAAACGTTGATGATTGTCTTCGGCGACGGTTCGCTATCACACCACCACGGAATAGGCCTGGAAGCGGCGCTAGAAATTAGCATGAAGCCGCATTCATATGTAAATAGCGTATTGTTATTTAAATTTGCGCCCAGACGTATTGAGGGCGACAGTCATGTTATCCAGACAGAGAATGTCTTGATGGGCCAGGCATGTCAAATTGCTGAGTGAATGTGTATAAATCCCTTGCTGTATATGTAATAAGCTAGTATATTTCGTGTTCCAGTTTGTTATAACAAAAAAATAAGTATTATATTAAATATATTAAGTGTATAAACTTTGAAATTGACGTGAATTTGAAATGCAGAGCTCCAAATCTAGCTAAATCGTGTAGTGTGAAATTATGCTGTGTGACCCCCTCTGCGTGGTAGAATTATATTCATAAAACATTGAATTTAACATATAATATGGGCAGCCAACCACGATTTATCAACATTTAAAAGATATATTAATTAACAAAGATAAATAATCAATAGTACAAATGACAATTTAACTAGTAAACAAGTCTGAAATCTTAAAATGTTGCCACGTGATTTCCCGAACATGTGATATGTCTACATGTGACCATTATTCAGATTTACCGAAGTATTTAGAGTATGGTACACGGCTTGCAGGCAACTGTGTATTTCTTTACCTCCGTATAAAATCAATAATTCATGCTAGGAGCCAAGTAACATTCTGTCTGCTTAGTGCAGTTTGGTATTTTATTTTACTTGAGAGCATATAGAAATACATAAGGCGCCATGATGGAAAGCTATGGAAGGTCAGGTCGGGTATCAAAGGTTATTTTAACTTCAAATACTACTTGTGTTTCACACCTTGCCTCTGTCACGTATTTCCTTCATATTATTGACCTCAAGGCCTAATTTTGACTTTGCTATTGCAAAATGTCATTTCATATCAAATTAGTAGACTTTCTTTGAAAAAAAAACATATCACTGGTGCCTGATGGGAATACCCGTCCGCCATTTCATTAAACTGGATCGTTTTCGCCTGGTTTGTGCCCAGATGTATTGGGGCGCGCTATACTCTCATTGAACAGGCAAAGTTCGCAAAACTAACAACGTTGTTATTTGCCAATATCAATTAACATGATCCAAGGGTCGAACATGAATTATTCATAACGGATCGATAACTGGCCTCACTTTCTAGCTAGTAAACCAGCGGAATTTTTCATAGGTTTTGCGTTGCTAATAGAACAACCGTGAATTTAGTGTCACCCCCTTGACACCACTCTTCGCCATACATAGGCTACATTCTCCCAGCCCCATTTCGTGCGCACTGGCCTTTACGTACAATTTACCTTCATTTTGGGCTAAAATTGTTTGAAATTGGACATTTTTAGCGAGCTTCGCGCGCACTTTAACTAGGAAATTAGCAAGAATTATGGGCAAAATTCATTTCTATTAAGACCAAATTAGTAATAAAAAAGCAAATTTTTCTCGTGGAGCGAGCAATTTCTTTGAAAAAGTAATAACCCAGTTTACCATTTTCCCTCTTAGGCCACTGTATTGCCAAATTTAAAACTTATTTCCTTTGTTTTTTTGGTTTTTTTTCTTTGATTATTTGAAAGTGTACTTTTCTTTGAAAGTACATTTTCTTTTCGATGGGGGGGTGCGTCGCACCACCCGCACCTATATATATCCCCATTTTTGTTTGGCGGATTGCCCCCCCCCCCCCGGAAAAAATCCCAGCTACGCCCACTGTCCCTAAGGTCCGTTATCACTAATTACGAAAAAGGTACACTATACCTAAGGTTCGATATCACTAATTTTGAATAAGGATCGGTATTTCTACGGTCCGATATCGCTAATTTTAAATAGGGTTCGCTATCTCTAATTTTAAATAAGGTCCGCTATCACTAATTTATTGAAGGTTCGCTAGCGCTATCTCTAAGGTTCGCTATCACTAATTTAAAATAAGGTCCGCTGTCTCTAATTTTAACAATCCCGGTATCCCTAAGGTTCGCTATCTCTAATTCTAAATAAGGTCCGCTATCTCTAAGGTTCGATATCTCTAAAGTTCGCTATCTCTAAGGTTCGCTATCACTAATTTCAAATAAGGTTCACCATCTCTAATTTTAAATATGGTTCGCTATCTCTAATTTCAAATAAGGTTCGCTATCTCAAATTTTGCATTTTGATCGAAGCTCATAGGAGAATGCAATTTGAAATTAGAGATAGCGGACCTTATTTGAAATTGGAGATAGCGAACCTTATTTGAAATTAGAGATAGCGGTCCTTATTTAAAATTAGAGATAGTGGACCTTATTTAAGATTAGTGATAACGAACCTTGGGTATAGCGCACCCTAATCGAAATTAGTGATAGCGAACCTTAGAGATAGCGAACCTTAATTAATTAGGGATAGCGAACCTTAAACAAAATTAGTGATAGCGAACCTTGTGTATAGCGGACCTTTATTGCAATTAGTGATGGCGAACCTTAGAGATAGCGAACTTTCAATAAATTAGTGATAGCGGACCTTAGGCCCTATTTAAAATTAGTGATAGCGAACCTTATTTAAAATTAGTGATAGCGAACCTTATTTAAAATTAGTGATAGCGAACCTTAGAACTAGCGAACCTTATTCCCAATTAGCGATATCGAACCTTAGCAGTAGCGGACCTTTTTTTTAGGTATAGCGAACCCTTTTTCCTATTAGAGATAGCGGGATTCTGATCTCCATAGACTTTACACGTTAATGATAGCGAACCTTAGATGTCATAGTTGGGTCTGTCAATATCAGGAGTTGTTAACTATGATTAAGTGTGTAAGGGTCACGGTGTTGTGCTATGTGGGTTGTAAGTGCAATATGAAAGTCCGCAAGCTTCCGCACTATGTGGGAAGACGCAAATTCCTTGAATTTCCCGCGCGCATCGGAAGAGATGCCGATCCGTATGATAGTGTGACCGCATTGGGAATCGTTAACACCGTCGCCAACACCAAACTCGGCGAATCACAGTGACCGCATGCGTTAATATGCCTACTAAGATTTGTTAATTTCCGCATGAAGAACTTTAAAAAATCCTAGGTGCTGATATAATCTAACCCAAAATGCAAAATTCGTTTGTTTTTTAATTTTTAATTTTGTAAGAAAGCTTTTAGTGTCGGAATTTGCTTTAAAAATTCACAATCACAAAAATGTATGTCATATCATTGCAGATGAACAGTGTAGGCCCCTATATAGGCACCAACACAGCGTGATATCGCATAGTGAGACTTACTATACGAATCTGTCCTCTACTGTCAAAATGTGAAGAACTATAGGCTAATAACGACAACAAGATATTCGCGCAGCAGTTAGATAGTGAGGCGATTATTTGGTTTATGGATTACATAGGCGATTGCTTGTATTTTTAGGGGCTGTATAACTATGTGTATAGGCCTACACCAGGAGTAGTTAATGAATCATCTAAAATTATTAGTGCAGCCGAAAATTCCGAAGGCTTCCCATAATCCCATATGCCAAAATGCAAAAACTTTTGAATCCCCGGCTTACACACTGCCAAATTGGAAGCTCGGCACACTTTCCCTAACATGTTTACGATCTTTTTAGGGCGTAATAGTCGAAACAGCACCCACCCCTGAACATCCAAATTATCTGTCACCCTCCCCCCTTATTCCTTTATTGTAGGCCTACTACCCTTTAAAGGGCCCGATCAACACACACTATGCCATTCATATTGTGTTATCAGGAGTAGATAGCAACACACACTATGCCATTCATATTGTGTTATCAGGAGTAGATAGCAACACACACTATGCCATTCATATTGATTTATCACAACACACACTATGCCATTCATATTGTGTCATCAGGGGTAGATAGCAACACACACTATGCCATTCATATTGTGCTATCAGGGGTAGATAGCAACACACACTATGCCATTCATATTGTGTTATCAGGAGTAGATAGCAACACACACTATGCCATTCATATTGAGTTATCAGTTATGCCATTCATATTGTGTTATCAGGGGTAGGTAAGTCATTCAAATTGTCATTTGTTATTTTTGAAATGAAAATGTGGCAAAAAACGAAGAAAACAGCAGCATTGACGAAGTTGGAGCCCCGTTCAAATACATGTAGCTAATTTATATACTGTCAGTATATAGATTTATGTAAATGCCTTATTTTGTCTTAAATATACGGCTTTCGGCTGAATCACTAGCAGGCTATGTTAGCACATCTATGACAATGACAAAGGTACCAAAATATGAATTTTGATGATTTTTACGATCGTCCAGATGAGCAAATCACTGAATCACTTTAATTGAATATTTTCTGGAATACTGCCCTCGTTTAAAATTGGGGGGAGATTTAAATTGTGTCTCAAGCGAGGGCGACACAGTTTTCAAATATTTGGGATTGTTTGGGAGGAGTCAGCAGTATAGAGGGTATGCAATACTACGTCACTCATGACAGAGTCATCCTCATTTAAATAAAGTTCTGTCCTCCGTAAGGTACCACAGGGCAATTCGCATGATAATACAATAAAACAGAGAATAGGTATGAATGGTTGTGGAATCGATCTAGAGACCTGTCCCTCTGTCATCTTAAGCTATCTTAAGCGGGCTTCAGACTCCGAGTATTGTACGTACAATATTGTATGTACAATATGTACGTTATTTAATCTATTGCCATTCTATTTCCAGTAATGTTTAAGTTCTAACGAATGTTTGATGACGAAAAATCGATAATATGTTACATACAATATCTAGCAGAAATATATTATCGATTTTACGTCATCAAACATTCGTTAGAACTTAAACATTACTGGAAATAGAATAACAATAGATTAAATAACGTACATATTGTACATACAATATTGTACGTACAATAAAAATCTGTATACTGCTTTAGAACTGTCCTCCAACATGTCTGCCATTTCAATTGTTATACCGTTCCGGTTGGTTTATTGCATAGGGTCTATAGAGGTTGTGCATATGACGTATCATACCGTAAATATGGCGGACTACTAAAATCCATTCAACAAAAGCATGATTGCAATCTACTGCGACAGTTCGTCTCACACACAACAAATTCACTGCGATCAAATAGGTTGATGACAACATTTAATTGAATGGACTGCACTGCGCCATTGTCATTGAATTGAATGGACTGCACTGCGCCATGATTACGGTGAAGGACACCGGTTCAAATCAATCAATAATTTCACGCACAACCTCTATTTAGGAATCAATATTTTGCACCTGGTTTTCTCCCCTTTGTGTGCTTGATGGGAGTGCTCAGGAGTGCTTTGGGCTATTTGGTTTTTCTCATCATTCTGAGTTTTGCCAGCCATACACGCAGATCTGAAGGTAAGAAATGATGAATTATTACTTGTGTAATTTGAGTATTTGAGAAGTGAGTTGCTTTTATGCTTGATGATGCTTGACACGGTTATGTTAGCCAGATTTGGGGCCTGAATTTTGTTTTGCTTGAACAATTTTTTTGGCTACACAACGTATGATTTTTTTGATGGACTTGTGTTGTGATTTTTGTTGAGTTGTTGTTGTTCCGAGAATTGCTGCTCGCTCCGCAAATTCCAGCGGTTTAGAATGGCTGCCCTTTGAAGCTGAAAATGAGGAAATTATATTCGCAGTTTTACGTTTTTATCCATTTCTCTAGCAGATGGAATACTCGATGTATTGAGTTGGCAAATTTGTTGGGGGAATTTAAACTTGAGGGAAAAACAAAATTATTTGCCTGGCAAAATTTACTGGGCGTGGCACAGCGTCATCATTAGACGTTCGCCTTTTGTATCTCTTTCCTTGTTGGAAAGGTATAACGTTGTGGAGATAGGAACATGTACGACCATCCGGGACCTACTCTGCCATGTTTGGCTGAGTAACGCTACATTGAACACGGTCTTTTGTGCCTATGTAAATTATCCTCTGACAGGTATTGTGTTGAGAAATGACCTCACGACTTTCACGTGCTTGGAATTGTACCATTGACATTTATCAAATTTTGACGTTCGGACAACGATCGGATCTTTCTATATATGCAGATCATATTCGTTAGCCTGATATCTGGCCTTTAAACTTACCAATATTCTTCAGAAACTTGCTCATACTTCTTTACGGTATGAAATAGACGACATTTGTGTGATATTGGCAATGTCAAAGGTTACGATAATCTGGACTATTCTACTTTACGGGGGAGTCCGAAAATGAACTTTGGCAGGGGCTGAAATGCATTTTTACTAGCGCAATCTCTGTTTGTAACTAAAGCATTTGGAGTTCCAAGACAATCCAGCGTGTATTTTTTATTCCAACGGGCGGCCGGCCGGTCGGACATGCGTGAGTTATTCTCGTTTTATACAGGTGTTTTACGTTTCATGTTAATTTACTATTCCTAGTCCACTACTCCGTCATTTATCCACCCCACAAGTAAAATGGACATGACGACCTCGGGATGTGGCGAGGTCAGATGCGGTTGCATGATGGTATAATTGAAGACCGAATTAAAGACTAGTTTGTGTCTGACGTCAGGGCAAAGGCGCGACGTGATTGGTTACTGACCTGCGCAGTACGGCATTTTTGGTCTGGTTGACAGGACGTCATACGCAAACTAGTCTTTTCAATTCGGTCTTCAATTATAGGGAAGATTTCGCATCAGGTCAAGAGGTCAAATGATGCCAATGTTGTAAATAACGGAAGAACCGAACAATTCCCTCCAAGTAAATGCAAGCGTTTTCACGGCAAATCAACAGGGATCGTCGAATTGAAGGTAACACAAATGGGTACAATATGATGGTCAATATTGAGGTTCATTTAAATAGGTAGGGAAAGTGTGCATAAATATGAAAAATATGTTTTTTCAAATGGAATTTTACAGCTCTTGCGGTGACCCACGAACACGATGAAAAGGTCAATTATCATCATTTATTTGTTCTGTTGCGTTCAACCATCTCCAACAATTTTTTCAATGTAAGTGCCTCTGGCCCTAGTGGAAGTAAAAACGGATACTATGGCCAGAGTTCTAGGGCTAGTCATCATCCCAATATCTTCCGTGTCAAAAATTGCCATGATAGTAGGGCGAATCCTAAAGTTCTTCAACAGCCATGCATGGCGAGTTTGTTCGAGATTGGTCGAGCGACTTAGACTGCGGAACTCGGTCCTCAATGATAGCAAGGGGGTGACACTAAAGTCACGGTTGTTCTATTAGCAACGCAAAATCTATGAAACATTCAGCTGGTTTACTAGCTAGAAAGTGAGGCCAGTTATCGATCCGTTATAGCTCGTTATGAATAATTCATGTTCGACCCCTTGGATCATGTTAATTGAGTTTGGCAAATAACAACGTTGTTAGTTTTGCGAACTTTGCCTGTTCAATGAGAGTATAGCGCGCCCCAATACATCTGGGCACAAACCAGGCGAAAACGATCCAGTTTAATGAAATGGCGGACGGGTATTCCCATCAGGCACCAGTGATATGTTTTTTCAAAGAAAGTCTACTAATTTGATATGAAATGACATTTTGCAATAGCAAAGTCAAAATTAGGACTTGCTGTCAACAATATGAAGGAAATATGTGACAGAGGCAAGGTGGGAAATACAAGTAGTATTTAAGTTATAATAACCTTTGATACCCGACCTGACCTTCCATCATGGCGCCATGATTCGTCTTATGTATTTCTATTATGCTCTCAAGTAAAATAAAATACCAATCTGCAGTGAGCAGACAATGTTACTTGGCTCCCAGCATGAATTATTGATTTTATACGGAGGTAAAGAAATGCACAGTGTATGTGCATGATGTGCAAGCATACTCAAAATATTTACGGTAAATCTGAATAGTGGTCACATATTGACATATCATGTGTTCGGGAAATCACGTGGCAACATTTTAAGATTTCAGGCTTGTTTACTTGTTAATTGCCATTTGTACTCTTTATTATTTATCTTTGTTAATTAACATATATTTTAAATGCTGATAAATCGTGGTTGGCTGCCCATGATATCTGTTAAATTCAATGTTTTATGAATATAATTCTACCACGCAGAGGGGGTCACGCAGCAGAATTTCACATCACCTGACTTAGCTATATTTCGAAGCTCTGCTCTTCAAATTCATGTAACTTTCAAAGTTTATACATTTAATATATTTAATATGATACTAATTTTTGTTATAACCAACTGGTACACGAAATATACTAGCTTATTACCTGTACAGAAAGGTGATTATCAGCCTTCACTCAGCAAATTGACATGCCCGGCATATGCAGCCATTCTCTGTCTGGATTACATGACTGTCGCCCTCAATACGTCTGGGCACAAATTTAAATAACAATACGCTATTTACATATCAATGCGGCCTCATGCTAATTAAAGCTGCCCCATCCAGGAGTTCATCTATGATGATAGTCAGTCGCTTATCTTTTGGTCGTTATATGACTATCATTTGAGGACTGAGTTCTTACCATACATATATGGAAACGTGGTCTCTTTTGCTCTCAAGAATTGTCCACTGGCTCGTACTACAGCAAATCACTATGTCGATTTCAGCCGGAAAACGGGCGATGGTCATATTTTAATTTCTAAAAAAAAATCCAAAAAAGATACCAACACGGGCCGTTCAGCATTTAATAGGTTATAGTATTTCCTAACTAAGCTGTGAAAGTCATAAATGTAGGTTATTGTCGCAAGGCGGACGGAAATTACAAGCCCACAATTCCTGAAACCAATACTCCTGAACGGATTGGCCGATGATGGCGGGGTTTTCTATGTTCTCTTCGTAATTTATTCACAAAAAATATTATGTAAAAGTTTTTCTGATTGGTTAAAAAATTTCGTCGGACGGTAGGAAAACGTGAAGCCCCATCCAATCACGATAGTTGTGACATGAGCCGATCACACGAAGACCGTAGGATAGGAATGACTGCGCATGCTCCAATGAACTGGACGCTACCTCGCCATTCATGAGTACGGGGAACACATGCAAAATATTAATAAATTCAACTGTTGTAATTGAACATGTTTTAATACAATAAGATTCAAATGTAGGCTTACTACCAATAGTAACTAATTTATGCCTTTGATATGCTTCCGTTAGAGTGATAAAAGTATTTTGAACATGAAAATTAATGCTTTATGGTCTCATTGTTTATGTAGGCCTATTGATTTACCCGTGCAAGAAAATGGTATTGCCCATGCGATAACAATAGCCTGTCCTTGGAATCATTGATCTGTGAAATGTTAACGTGGTAAACACACAATGCACTGATAATGCACATAGCTTGGAGCACATCGTTCAGCATTTAAAGACTCTTTTGCACTAAAACATTTCCATATTTCCTCGGCTTCCGAGGTGCAGTTTCAGACAATAGGTTGGATTATTGGGGCAGAGGTTATCTTTTGAATTCTTTCATGACCACTGAAGCATAGTCAAGCCTGCCAAGGACACTCGGCGTGAATTGAAAGACCATGTCACTCGCCACAAAAGAATGTCAAAGGTCACCCGACACCAATTTGATGTACTTCCGCGCCTCGGAAAATGATGTTTAAGGTTTAGGACTACGAGCGACTAAGGCTAAGCACATCACCTGAACGATATAAGATACAACGTTTCCATTCACCAGCCGAAATTACACGTTTTTACGATATGCGCATGCTCATTACCCTCTTTAAACGTTGCCAACACAAGAAAATTGGATTTGTTGTCCATTTTGTTTTCAATTAACTGATTGGAAGTTCAATTAACTAAGATACGATTATCATATTCTTTCAACACATGTAATTGCAATTCCGCCGAAAGGTTTTTAAATTGACCGAAAATAACGTGGTGTATTCAACTGTTTGAGAATATAATCATATCAAAAGAATCTACTACACCATCATTCTATTTTCATTATAATTAGGAATAAAATCAATTCATCTCAACTTACTGAGGAATGTGATCTTATTGTCCCAGAGTTTACATATCATTCAACAATACAGTAACTCGCTACTCTATTAGCGATTGATTTTAGCCAATGATTGGTTTTAACCAACATGACCAATCGCTCACCGAGCGCGGAGTATAAACTTATATTGTAATAGAAGCTACTCATCGGCCGGCGGGCAGTTGATAAAAACACGTGCTTCAAAATAATTCTTTACCTGGCGCGGATGATGTGCGTGGCAGGCGTAAAGCTTGCAAAATATTTGCCTGGTAAAATCTAGGCGTGTCAATTAATTAAATTTCATGTATTTGTTTTGCATCAGTTAAATCTTCCTCTTCATTGTTTTATACCCATTTTGTTTTTGACCAAAATGTAAAATGTCCCCAGTGCAATACGAAATAGGCCTCCATTATTTGTTTGTCTAAACTTTACTTTTGATTATTTTGTCAAATGAAAGCGCGGAGATTATATACAATAGAGATTGCGATTTCATTTTTCACGGATTTCTCAACCGGTCACCGATTTTTCACGAAAATATCTCCTAGTGATAAATGTATTACGCTTATTCTTCGTTCCAGATTTTATCGTCTGCTTTTCTGCATTGAAACATTTTGTGCGACGTTGAAGTGAACCTAGCGTAGGTAAGTTGATCAATGAGGTCAGTTGTACGCCTGTCTTAACTATTCAAAACCACTCTCCTGTGATGAGGTCTGGTCACTTATTTAGCCAGTAGGCATATTGAAGATTCTACACGTACAAAATGTGCGCGCGGACAATGCAGAAGGTGCACATTTTTTTTCCGTTTCACATTAAGGGAAGGGGTATGAACGTTTGGACAGTATTTATTTTGGGACATTAGAGCACACCAGACATATCGAATTGCATTCTGAATACGAAGAATGTCCTTCTGATATCAAATAATTTTGATTTTTTGAAATTCGCAATGTAATACACATTTTATGGTAAATCATTAAAATTGATATTTTTGATATTTAACAGTACTCGAAGTAAACGTTACAAATCTGATGATTTATACTTAAAGTGTATGTAGGTGGGATGAAAAGCCGATGATCAATTGAAAATTTTGACCTTTCGTATTGAAGATATGGATTTTTTTCCCAAAACACCAAAAAAAATTAGGTCTTTTGGGGAAAAAAATCCATATCTTCAATATGAAAGGTCAAAATTTTCAATTGACCGTCGGCTTTTCCTCCTGCTACATACACTTTAAGAATATATCATTAGATTTATATAATTTACTTCGAGGACTGTTATATATCAAAAATTTGAAAAATATCAAATTTTTATAATTTGTCATAAAATTTGTATTATATTGTGATTTTCAAAAAATGAAAATTATTTGATATCAGAAAGACATGCTTCGTATTCAGAATGCAATTCGATAGGTCTGAGGTGCTCTCATGTCCCACAAAAAATACTGTCGAAACGCAATAAACGCTCATTCTAGATCCCTTAAGACCATGAGGCCTACGCATTTTGCATGAAACAATCGGAACGGTATAATAATTGAAACGGCAGCCATGTTGGATGACCGTTTTTAACTTCGGAACAGGTCTCTAGATCAAACAACCAACTGTACAATCCCACACCCCCCCAACCCCGGCACAAACCCACAAAGACACAACAACATTCAATATAGGCCTATATGAAGGCAACCTATAAGATTACTGGGGCTTGGGCAGTGTTGTAATAAGACCAGTAGGCCTAGTGTTATAAAAGTGAATCAATTTTGAAAGTCGACGTGACTTTGGCCCCCTGAAAATGTGGTATAGTGCGATAAATTTCATCTTTGCGAGGGCGCTGTTCAAAATGTAAATGACTTGTCAATTTTCTGGATGTGCATTGTATTTGTCTTATATTTAGCAGCAACTAACTACAAAAAGCAATTAATCTGACAAGAATGTGAATTGAGGGGGGGGGGGGGCTAAACTTGCCAATTTACAAAACATTACATTTTTTCGCATATTTCATGACCCCGTGACACGACGCGCAATAACAGACATTTGATTTTCTGTACTTTTGACAAATTGGGTATGCAATTAGTGGTTAACCATACAAGGATTCAGACCTTTCTTTCTTTATAAGGACGGTACAGGCTCCCAAGGATGAAACTTATTTCAAGGGCAGTTTTTGGGACCAACTTTAAATGGCTGCCACAGAAATTCCGTAAGAGCTATAGACCTCAAACAAGACAAGGACTAAATTAAGCCTTAATTAGCAGGTCAGTGAGTCTCTCCAGTGTAGGAAGTTTTTAGCCTTTTGTTATAAACATGTTTGCAATTGGCTTATAGCCATCATATGCTGACAATACACATAACTGATTGGTTAATCAAAGCTAGGTAGGCAGGTCATGGTCAGTATACTTAATGTTTACTTTGTGATTAGGCCTATCTGTATAGAAAACTATGCAGCAAGTTACAATGGGCGATTTACTTCAGAAAAAATTCAATATAACTACATTGCACAAAACTAAGTCCATTATCTATAGTTAATTGGATGTTTATTGACTCTTTAATAACACCCCAATGTGTGTATAAACCTGATAATACATGTATATATTTTCTGTTACAAAATAATAATTGGGGTTCATAAAAGCAGGGCTATGAGACAAATATCCCTGACAAAAGTTAGCAAGAACAAGACTAGCTGTGTAATTCGTTTACTTTAGTGATAAGGCATCTTGTCATCTTGCATCTGTATAGAAAATTATATTCAACAAATTTAAGATATTGCTAACATGCAATAATAGTGGACATTTTGATACAATTTTCTTCGTATTTATAGCCAAATTTGTTTCCTGTAGGTGGCTTAAAAACATTTATGCGAAATGAGATCCTGTAGGTGGCTTAAAAACCTAAATGCAAAATGAGGTTTAAAAAAAAAATTGTTTTCCAGAGTCAAGACACATATATCATTAAGCCTCATATCACTTATTTATTGTCGTATTAAAGTGCAGAGTAGGTTAGATATGAATATTAAATGTTAGACCAAAGTACTAGAGGCCTACATCTGATCCGTGAACTTGTCTTTTTAAAAGACAAATTCTTGTTAATATTACTACAGGTAAAATATAAAAATCTGAGGGTCAAGGGGAGCCCTCCTTGATTTGATATGGATTGACCCTTAAGTACTCCTGACAAACTATCAAATTTGTTTTGTTGGGTGTTTTTTTTGGTCATTTTTGCCCGCATTTTTGACGACAAACTACTCAAACTACTCAAATTTGATAAGTTGGGTCATTTTTGAAAAGAACCTATTCATTTTTTAATAACAAAAAAATGAGGCAATTTTATCAAACATTACAAACTAGTGTACGAGATCAAATTAAACCCTTGCATGACATTTCAACCCATAAATACCCAACTACATACCATGCACCGTTTACAATAACATTATGTATTTTCCCGGATATCTCAACCGGTCATGTATTTTTCACGAACTTGAAAAATAATATCTCCTAGTGATAATGTATTACGCTTATTCTTCGTTCCAGATTTTATTGTCTGCTGTTCTGCATTGAAACATTTTGTGTAGTGATCCTAGTCTCTTACCCAGGTAAGTTGATCGATGAGGTTGCGATTCCCATGCGCCGCGATCGTACTAACGCCCGTCTCTAGAGGCACGTCCTGTGCATCCCCAGGACTAAACCAAACCCAACTTTTTAGGTTCCTAAGATGACCCCAAAACATAATCAGGATGTTCCCAAAAATATAAACTGGCCCCAAGGGGGTAAAAGGTCATCGAACTTTGCATAGGGTCAAAATGTTAAACTTGCCCAAATTGTGTTAAAAACCATTCCAATGTATTCCCCTAGTCACAAGGATTCAGAAAATGTATAGTTTGATCTATCTAGGATGTACCGTTCTTGAGTTATAACCAAAAAGGTCAAAGGTCACGTTTTTGCCGCTATGGGGGTCGAAAACATCAAAGTGCTCCGATTTTGCCAAAAGAGGTGTCAAAATGTTCGTTTTGATGAAACAAATCTAATAAGGATAGGATTGCACCATCTTGGATGTTTCGTTACCTAGGTAACACAGCAAAATAGGTCAAGGTCAATAGGCCTCAATGGTACCGGTAGGGCCTACTTGACCTATTTTGCTGTGTTACCTAGGTAACGAAGCATCCAAGATATTACAATCCTATCCTTATTTGATTTGTTTAACCAAAACGAACAATTTGACACCTCTTTTGGCAAAATCGGAGCACTTTGTTGTTTTCAACCCCTATGGAGGCAAAAATGTGAGAACAATACGTCCTAGATAGGTCAAACTATACATTTTCTGAATCCATGTGACTAGGGGAATACATTGGAATGGTTTTTAACAGTTTGAGCAAGTTTATAATTTTGACCCTGTGCAAAGTTCGATGACCTTTTACCCCCCTTGGGGCCAGTTTATATTTTTGGGAACATCCTGATTATGTTTTGGGGTCATCTCAGGAACCTAAAAAAGTTGGTTTGGTTTAGTCCTGGGGGATGCACAGGACGTGCCTCTAGCTCCCCGAGTATAAGGGGGCACACCACCATTAGGCCTACGCTTCCCATTGAAATAGGCCTACATGCAAAAAAGCCTCTCGGAAATCTCTTCTAATTATTTCCCTGCAATAGAGCAATGAAACTGGGCATGGTTATGGGATGATCCTTTTAAGCTTTAATATATTTTCTTTTGCACATAGATCGCCAATGTCAGTTTTTTGAAAATTTGACATTTTTACCCCATCCCGTGATTTCAAAGCTGTTGAAAGCTCAATTCTTGGGATTTTACATCGATACATGATATGCACGATTAGTCCGCCAGAACACATTTAAAATCATTTTTTCTGCACGTAATTTCATCAAAACCGTTTCAGCTTTAGAATGTCATCAAACAAACGTATCTCAGACACATTATTTGCTGAAAAATGTAACAAAAAGCTAAATTTCTACGTTTGATGAGGACTATTTTGCGGGTTACACATTTGGCCGCGGAATCTTATGGAGGTGTGCTCCCTCTAACGGTGTCGGGTCAGCCATAGCCAGTAGGCCGCATATTAAAGATGCTGCACGTACGAATTGAATGAACGCACGAACAATGTGGAAGATACACACAATGTATCCATTTTACAATAAGACCTATGCATTATGCAATTAAATAATTGAAACGGCAGCTATGTTGGATGACAGTTTTAAAATGCCCCCGGAACGGGTCTCTAGATCATCCAACAACCATCAGTGATACATAGGCCTAATACCGGTATGGTACCTACCACATGTTTATTATATTATCCCACTGGCGGCCTCCTACTAGTGGACCGAACCGACAATCTTATCAAAGTGAATCGTTTCAGCTTCATTCTAACAAGTAACTATTAAAATTGACAAGATCTCGACTCATCATATTTGACAAGATTATCCATTTCATTTTGACAAGATTCTGTTAAGTCCCTCTTTGACAAGTCGGATGACAGAGAAATCTGTTATGTCCCCATCTGACATGTCTGTATAGTACCTTGTCAAATTTGACAATTCAAAAATTCAAAACCGGTGTTAGTGGTTAGTTCATAATAATTTGGCCCTACTTGAGAAAGTAAAGGTTTGGTCATTGAGTTGGACTATTCCAGTTGAAATCAACTCATTAACAACAATAAATCAACAAGTTTTCAAAGTATATGATTTGTAGAATGAACTTGTGCAAAACATCAAAGTGTTATTTTCATTCATACACTCCTATATCAAAGCAGCCAATCAGAAAAGCTGTTAGAAAAGTACGAAACATGCATTGATTGTGTATATTGTGCACTCCGCGTACTACGCGCAGTGTTTCGCGCGCGTTCGCGTCGCGTAGGATTGATTCATTTTTCGGGCGGGTTGATGCACGGTTTTCCAACATTTTTAGTGATAATTTGTTTTATAGAAAAAGCAAAAATCACGTGTTTTTTTCTTGTGTATGAAATAGATTAATGAACGCGTATTACTTATTGGGAGAGAAATTAGACAAAATAATGCACTTGCGCTGATGTTGATGCGTCTAATGCACTCCCACCTTCGGGGCTCGTGCATTAGACGCATCAACATCAGCGCGCGTGCATTATTTTGTCTAATTTCTCTCCCAATAAGTAATACGCGTTCATTAACCTATAAATAATATATTAAGGGTAGATGCGGTATTGTTGGTCGAAGCAGCAAAAAAAAATCGATTTTATTGTCTGAATCAATATATTATTGAAAATAACACTTTGATGTTTTGCAAAAGTTCATTCTACAAATCATATACTTTGAAAACTTGCTTAATTTATTGTTGTTAATGAGTTATGTACATTTTACAAAAGTGTTGTTTCAGCCCTCTTTACAACATAACTCAAGAACCACAGGACCTATAAAAGCATTTCTGTGATATTTGAATTCTTCTACATGCTCGCAAGGAAATGAGCAATGCAATTTTTGCCGAAGCGCACTACCATTCGTAAGATGTTGTGAACTACCAAATCGCAACACTTTAAAATAGTGTATTACCTTAAGGGGTGGGGTATGAACGTTTGGACAGTATTTATTGTGGGACATTAGAGCACATCAGACATATCGAATTGCATTCTGAATACGAAGAATGTCCTGATATCAAATAATTGTGATTTTGATGTTTAACAGTACTCGAAGTAAACTTTATAAATCTGATGATTTATACTTAAAGTGTATGTAGGTGGGATGAAAAGCCGACGATCAATTGAAAATTTTGACCTTTCGTATTGAAGATATGGATTTTTTCCAAAACACCAAAAAAATTAGGTCTTTTTGGGAAAAAAAATCCATATCTTCAATATAAAAGGTCAAAATTTTCAATTGATCGTCGGCTTTTCCTCCCAGCTACATACACTTTAAGAATTAATATGTCATTAGATTTATAAAAAATTTACTTCGAGGACTGTTAAATATCAAAAATGTGCAAAATATCAAATTTTAATAATTTGTCATAAAATTTGTATTATATCGTGAATTTCAAAAAATGAAAATTATTTGATATCAGAAAGACATCCTTTGTATTCAGAATGCAATTTGATATGTCTGATGTACTCTCGTGTCCCACAAAAATACTGTCGAAACGCTCAAAACTACCTCTCCCCCGGACCCATCCTCGGTGGATGTTGAATTTAAGCTTAAAACTAAAATTGGCCATGATGTAATGCATCTTTAAATGGATCTGGCTTGTGATTGGTCGCACAGATCTCGTTATGGTTTAAATACTCTATATGGTACATAACTATGCGGCCTTTGTGTCGACGGGAACATGAGCGCGTCTTGTACCATGCTTGTTATTTCCAGGCTTTGTGCGTGCGGTTAAATTGGATTCTAAACAAGTATGATTGACAGTGTTTGTGTTAGGGATCAAAGTCCCGTTTAAAATTGAAAGTCCATAGTTGGTTTTAACTGGGACTTATATGTGATTAATAAACTGGTAGATTCTAAAATCAGAATTGTTCAGTATTGAAGTGCTTATATAATGACATTATGATGTTGCATTCAATAATATAAGCCTACGTATACTTTACTTTTACTGTCACTGTCACTAAACTTTTTCATAACAATTTTATACTAGTATTTTGATGTAATAAATATCAATATAATTTCGAGTTCAACTGAATGCTTTCATCATGATTAATAACATGTTTTATTTATCAAAAAACGACTATAGCATAGTCTAACTGTTGGTCGCTGTCAGCAAAAAAAATAAGTTCACACCATCTTGCGAATGGTAGTATGCTTTAGCAAAAATTGCATTGCTCAATTCATAGCGAGCGTGTAGAAGAATTTAAATATCACAGATATACTTTTGTAGGTCCTGTGGTTCTTGAGTTATGTTGTAAAGAGGGCTGAACCAACAACACTTTTGTAAAACTAGCAATTTTTCAAAGTATAAGATTTGTAGAATGAACTTTTGCGAAACACCAAAGTGTTATTTTTCAATAATATATTGATTCAGATAATGAAAATCGTTTGTTTTGTATTAACAGATCATGGCTGCACCAGACAAAACCCGTTTTGTTATTCTGATTTTGGTGTTTTCACCACTGCTAACCATGGCCCAGCCTCCAGAAGAAAAGGAACTGGAAGATGTAGCTGCTTTACTTTTGCGTGAATTCCTCGGCAAAGCTGACCAGCGAAATGATCTCGAAGAACGCGGTGTATCTAATCAATATGGAGGTAAAACTACAAGAAATGGAAAAACGTGTAAATCGGGCACCGACGAAGGGATGACAGGGTGTTGGTACTACAACGAGTCGTATATTTGGTGTTACACTACTGATGGGGGTTGGGAATCTTGCTGTAAAGATGAGTGTAAATGGTTCGATGGCTTATTCGGCGGCTTATTTAACGACGTGCCGATAGTCGGTGGCTTATTCGACGACGCGGGGTACTGGTGCCATGACGGGGACGATACTTTAGCAACTTGTACTCCGAATTAACTGAACATATCGTACTTTTATTGTAGATTCAACGAGCACCAGTGATTATTCGTGTTTTATGGTTTACATCTTACATGGAGAACTATGTTCAGCATCCTTTATCATTGATTCCATTTATTTCTTAAAGGAAGTCTCCGACAATCAAAACACTTTGCCTTATACTTGAAAAATAATGATACAGGCACGAATCACGTGATTTTATTTTAAACAAACTCATATTGGTCATAAAAATGAATAGCTTGAAAACAGGACTGGTTCTCAACCGCGATACCAAATTCCCGGGCACTGAAATTGTCTAGTTCAATGACGTCCCATACAATGAAGACAATTGAGCGCAAATAACCATTACGTCATTGCACTAGAAACTTTCGGCGTGGGAATTTTGAATTGCGTGTTGAGAGCCGGCTGTTTTCATTCGTTTTTATGGTTAATATGGGTTCAAGGTGTTTTAAATAAAATGTGATTCGTGCGTGATAATTATTTTTCTAACATATATGGCATAATGCTATGATTGCCGCGGAGACTTTATTCAAACACACATAATTTATAAAAAGACATGTAAAGTTGTAAACTTACATTTATGAAATTGCAAACAAGTCAAAGGAATAGTTGTAACCATGTAGGATGTTTCGTTACTTGATTCTGGTCAATATAGACCCTATGCAATAAACCAACCGGAACGGTATAATGGCAGACATGTTGGAGGACAGTTCTAAGATAGCTTAAGATGACAGAGGGACAGGTCTCTAGATCGATTCCACAACCATTCATACATATTCTGTTTTATTGTATTATCATGCGAATTGCCCTGTGGTACCTTACGGAGGACAGAACTTTATTTAAATGAGGATGACTCTGTCATGAGTGACGTAGTATTACATACCCTCTATAATGTAATGGGTATTGACCTTTATTGGCCAATGTTGTCAATAAACAAGCATTTTAGACAGTGCAAACAATTCTTTTAACTTATTTTCTAACTTATATTCGATGATGGGGGTGTGTGGACACCTGTAAAACTAGGAGTCTTTTGGCGAGATTTGACACTGAAAAGGGGGTAATTGGGTGAGAAGGTCATTGGGCTATTACAGAAAATAGATGCACACCACACCCCCTACACAGCAAAAACACTGTTTAAAATGTCGCTGTTTAAAACGATGTTGTTCAAACTTTGAACAACATTGTTTAAAAGACAGTCCTTGAATTTTAAACAGTGTGTGTTTAATTCATGAATAATACCAAAAAAGGAACTTTTAAACAACGTTGTTTAAAAAAGATCGCATTTTGCAAAAGGGGGGTTTCCTTCCTTGAAATCAGGGTCAGATTCATCATGGCGGGTGACTAAATGTGATTGACTTGCTCCAAAAGTGGGAAATGCCAGACCTAATTGATACATTCAGGGGTAAGTGTTTGGTTTAAATATGTTGTTTGATGTGATAGAGCCTTATTATACACAGCAAAAACACTGTTTAAAATGTCGCTGTTTAAAACGATGTTGTTCAAACTTTGAACAACATTGTTTAAAAGACGGTCCTTGAATTTTAAACAGTGTGTGTTTAATTCATGAACAATACCAAAAAAGGAACTTTTAAACAACGTTGTTTAAAAAAGATCGAATTTGCAAAAGAGGGTTTCCTTCCTTGAAATCAGGGTCAGATTCATCATCATCATGGCGGATGACTATGTGATTGACTTGCTCCAAAAGTGGGAAATGCTAGACCTAATTGATACATTCAGAGGCGAGTGTTTGGTTTAAATATTGTTTGATGTGATAGAGTATTATATGAACACACAGTTGTGTGTTGTACATGCTAAATGATGCAAGCTGTGCAGTAGTATGCAGCCGTGACTAGTACAGTGTTGAGTGTAAGCTTAACCACAGCAAACAATATTTAAACCAAACACTTACCTCTGAATGTATCACATTCACATTGCTCATGCACAGATGCATGGGGCTGATGTGCATGTTTTACAGTCGGTTCTTCTTGCCCATTCTCCCAAGTAAATTGATTTCAACAAACAAAAATATTTAAAACTTTTAAACAACAATTTTAAACAACTATGTTTTAAACAATTGTTTTAAACAACAGCTTTAAACAACTATTTCTTTTAAACATTTGTTGTTTAAAATACTTTAAACAACTGTGTACATTTAAACAACTAATGTTAAACAACCCAGATGTTTAAAAACTGTTGTTTAAAAAATTGTTTACAATTTTAAACAATTGGATGTTTAAAGTTTAAACAACCCAAGGTTGTTTAAACTTTGAACAGAAGTTGTTAGAGTGACCGGCGTAAACAGTGTTTAAATTTTTTAAACGGTTGTTTAAAATATTTTTTACTGTGTACAAGTTCGAATTTCAGAACTTTTTGTCCAATCGTGACTGTTGGAAATCCAGACTTTTAAAATGTCCAAAGGCAAAAAATCCGACAGAAAAATAGTTCAAAATCAGAAATCCTTAATTTGAAAACTCATTTTGGACATTTCCGTGATTTTTCCTTCATTTAATTGATTAAGGGGTACTACACCCTCGATAAATTTGTGTCTATTTTGGATTTTTCTCAAAAACTAATCACACACTGGTAACAAAAGTTATGTATATTATTGGGGCAAGGAATCCAATTACTACACTGGAATTTCAGTGACCCAAGGCCAGCGGTTCGTTATTTATGATACAAAATAAGGTACCGCTAGGATGTACCTCATTTTCGATCATATATACGGAACCGCTTGTCTTGAGTCACTGAAATTTCAGTACAGTAATTGGATTCCTTGCCCCAATAATATACATAACTTTTGTTACCAGTGTGTGATTAGTTTTGAGAAAATGCAAAAATAGTCACAAATTTACCACAGGGTGTAGTACCCCTTAACAAGCTTATTCAAGTGACATTGGGGTGACAGGTGGTGTGCACTTATTTTCTGGAATAGCCCATTCCGTGTGACTGGGAACAATTTTACCATAAACATGATAAAACGAGCGATATAATCATCATCTTAATGGTGAGACTGGAAACCTTACCAAGCAAACTACAATCTACGAAATAAGTCCTTGGAACGCGGCGAATGGCATGATCGAGCCGGCAACTTGTGAAACCGCCCGGCCGTATGGCATTTTCCATATACTTGTTAGTTTTGTGGGGTTCATTATCGAACCCCAACGGTTTTAGCTTGTATTTATATTATTTATTAACATAGGCCTATTTGTTTGTGATATTTCAAGCGTTTTAAAATGTCAAAATAATCCCATTTCAATTACACGGTTGACGATAAAAAATTACTGAATTTGGAGAATGCACGGCGACCACCACCTGATTACCATATAGGGGCCTATAAGCTCATAATGGGCTACTGATTCCAAAAAATAAGTGCACTGAGCCGAGAGAAATAACTTTTCAATAAAAGAAATGTTTCCAAGTTTGCTTTCTAAAGACATCTGGAATTACAGTTGCCAATGTTGAAAAATCTCGCAAATGCAATACGCTGGCGAAGTTACGTAATAATCGGATTAACTACTATAGCAATAGGTGAAAACAATTTTTGAATATACCGCGCTGCACTGATACTTTCACGCGGTACCTCTGCATTGAACCATATCATGCTGATCATTTGCACCTGTAAGATTAGTATCTTTGAAAAGACCAGTATTGTGTTCAATCTATGATTGCAGACATACACAGGTGACTATTACAATCTGCTTGTAGTGCAGCGCGATATGTTCAAAATTGTTTTCACCTATTGCTATGGTAGTTAATCCGATTTATTACGTAACTTCGCCAGCGTATTGAATGATAAATCGTGGAATTGGTCCGAACACCACTATTAGCAATGATTAGGGGTGTGCATCATGGATTGAAAAGCCCAGTTGCCAGATATTTGTTCAGAACAATTGAAATGGCGGCCCCAGCAGGGTGGGCCCCCAGTCGGAACTCTTGCCCCCTGTTGCCCCCCCCCCTAATTGAAATGGCGGCCCCAGCAGGTTGGGCCCCCAGTCGGAACTCTTGCCCCCTGTTGCTCCCCCAGTAAAAACCCAAAATTACGAAAATTTCAATTTTTGCGGCAATTTTGCGCAATTTTTGTTGATCCCCCCCATTCACTTTATTCCTATGCCCCGAAAATTTTCTCGGGGGCCGCCACTGGCTGAGAGTAAAGCTGAATTTGCGGAAAGATACTCACACATGTCATGCATGCTTAGTGTTTAGTACTTCCGTTTTCCATGTTTTCAGAGTGTCAATTGCCATACATATTGCCAACTAGCATTATAGGCTAGTTAAATTAAGAACAATTAACGGTTAACCCTGGCATTTAACTCGCCACTAATTGCAACAGAACCCATTTAATCACCATTCATACATGGGTGAAATTTCAAAGTCAAATTTTTCAAAGAACCATATGCCTACCAATGTATTGCTCTCATAAGAATTCAGAAAAAAGTAAAGCAATAACGCCAGAGGTCACATTTTGGGGTCCATAGGCGTCTACATTTAAAAAAAAAAGGCTCCGACTTTAATCCAACTGTCTCAAATTGTTCCTTTGGCAAAAATGAATTAAATTGAGAAAAGTTGCTTTGTTTTGGATGTTTTGTATCCTAGGTAACGTCGATCACAAAATAAGTCAAGGTAAACATGGCTCAATGGACTTTGATATTTTTTTGATGCGTTACCAAGGTAACAAACTATCCGAGATGGCAAACTATTCTTTTTTAATGTTCTTGCGGAAGAATCTGAGACAATTTTGATTGAAATCAAGAATTTTTTCAATTTTGTCCCCTGTGGAACCCAAAATGTAACTTAAGAACTGCAGATCAGAGATAGGCCTAGGTCAAATTATACTTCTTATGAATCCTTATGACAATATACATTTGAAATTATACCCGCTGCATTTATAAGAGGTCATTTTGGATTAATGCAAATTAGGCACCTTTACCACTATATGGATTTTCGGGGACTTTTGATGTCCGGCCCGTGAGCCACGATTTTGGGGTGGGGGGTGCTGATTTACGGCGAACTTTTTTTTCCAGGGGGGGCAATTATGTGATAAGTGGACTTTCTTCCCAAATTTAGACCTTTTTTTTTAATTTTGGGACTTTTTACGGCTCTGTACGGTGCTTTTCTGAAATGAATGGGGATTAAATGGACTCTGTTGCAATTATTTAGTAGGGTGATTTCATAACTGATTGGCCTATTATGATTTATCAAGTATATTTCACCGCCAGTGAGTGAGCAGGAAGGAAATAGTGCCTTGGTTTGTCTACTGTCGGGTAATGTCATGGGCCTTTCGCCATGATGCAAGCGGATATTTGATGTCGTGTAGGCCTAACATATTGCACTTCTCGGCAACATCAACATTCCCTATACTGCACACACATTATTTAGTACGTCCATGGTTAAAGGTATAGGACAATTTCTTTGTTAAGGGATGCTAGCCAAAATAACCGGCCGATTTTTTTTTTAACTTTGACCGTTGACTAGAAAATTTACCAAAGATTCCAAAACTATTTTCCTTTTTAAAAAAAGTAGTTAAATAAAGTGTACTGTTACTATCAGCTGCCAAACTTGCATGCAAATTTAATGGAGTTGTCCCCTCTCCTCTGACAGATACGAGGTGCCAAAGCCCTCTTTCAAACAGCGCCACAGGTGAACCGTTGAAGCTACACACTTCAAACCAAAGAGGTTTTAAATAGAAATAGAGTCGCAATAGATTATATAATCTTTTGTTCGTTTGATGCCGATTAGAAGTTGCGACAGGCTATTCATAAAAGTGGTACCATTGTTTCGAATAAAGGGGTTCCGCCATGAAATTGGTCACTGACCCGGCATCATATTAACGCTCTACACAACAGGCGAGTATCAATAAGTGACCACACTACAGTCATGTGTAAGGGCAGTCATGTGTAAAGTGGTACCATTGTACTCAATGTATCCCAAATGTGTGCTTGTGTGGGTCTGAAAACTATAAGGAGGCTTTAGCTGTCGATGCAATCATCTTTACCACCCACCTGACGATAGGTGTTTCATTTAAATAAATTGAATGCTCTTGGTGATCGATTACACATTAGAATGTATGAAGGCTGCCATTTCCAGTCCATATATCTATATTACACTAATGGTAATCGCTATACGTATAGGGCCTACATGTAAGTATAAGTATAGGCCTATAAAGGTTGTTTTTAAGAAATTTCCATTTAATTTTATTTTAAGGAGATTGGTATAGAAATAGTGGCGTACCCAAAGAGGGGAGGGGGTTGGGGAGGGACAGATTCACCTCTGTGAGAAGTCTTGGGAGGGGGGAGGGAGGAAGAGGGGAGGAGTGGATATGGAGAATGAGAATGAGGGCTGGAGGAAGGGATAATAAAGACAAGTAGATAAATAGAAATATAAGGAAAATTATGGGAATGAGAGAGGGGACAATGAGAGCGAGGGAGTGATAAAATGTAGGCCTAGGAAAGAATAAGTACAGAGAAGGGAAAAGAAAGGAATGATAAATACATTTAATAATAATTATTAGGCCTATATAATAACTAAACACATAACAGCACTGGGCAGCCATTCGACAATGTCAATGCCTTTATTCGTTACGTAATTAAAACGCCCAGTCACATGTATTTCACACCTACCAAACACAACTCACCCAATTTCGCAAACTGGACGTTGAATGTACACTCTCATGAATATTGATTGGCAACATTTTCCAATATGTCAGCGCTCTAATCGGAAACAATAGAACAATATACCCTGCAGAGCGTTGCTTCAAACGTTGATGATTGTCTTCGGCGACGGTTCGCTATCACACCACCACGGAATAGGCCTGGAAGCGGCGCTAGAAATTAGCATGAAGCCGCATTCATATGTAAATAGCGTATTGTTATTTAAATTTGCGCCCAGACGTATTGAGGGCGACAGTCATGTTATCCAGACAGAGAATGTCTTGATGGGCCAGGCATGTCAAATTGCTGAGTGAATGTGTATAAATCCCTTTCTGTATATGTAATAAGCTAGTATATTTCGTGTTCCAGTTTGTTATAACAAAAAATAAGTATTATATTAAATATATTAAGTGTATAAACTTTGAAATTGACGTGAATTTGAAATGCAGAGCTCCAAATCTAGCTAAATCGTGTAGTGTGAAATTATGCTGTGTGACCCCCTCTGCGTGGTAGAATTATATTCATAAAACATTGAATTTAACATATAATATGGGCAGCCAACCACGATTTATCAACATTTAAAAGATATATTAATTAACAAAGATAAATAATCAATAGTACAAATGACAATTTAACTAGTAAACAAGTCTGAAATCTTAAAATGTTGCCACGTGATTTCCCGAACATGTGATATGTCTACATGTGACCATTATTCAGATTTACCGAAGTATTTAGAGTATGGTACACGGCTTGCAGGCAACTGTGTATTTCTTTACCTCCGTATAAAATCAATAATTCATGCTAGGAGCCAAGTAACATTCTGTCTGCTTAGTGCAGTTTGGTATTTTATTTTACTTGAGAGCATATAGAAATACATAAGGCGCCATGATGGAAAGCTATGGAAGGTCAGGTCGGGTATCAAAGGTTATTTTAACTTCAAATACTACTTGTGTTTCACACCTTGCCTCTGTCACGTATTTCCTTCATATTATTGACCTCAAGGCCTAATTTTGACTTTGCTATTGCAAAATGTCATTTCATATCAAATTAGTAGACTTTCTTTGAAAAAACATATCACTGGTGCCTGATGGGAATACCCGTCCGCCATTTCATTAAACTGGATCGTTTTCGCCTGGTTTGTGCCCAGATGTATTGGGGGCGCGCTATACTCTCATTGAACAGGCAAAGTTCGCAAAACTAACAACGTTGTTATTTGCCAATATCAATTAACATGATCCAAGGGGTCGAACATGAATTATTCATAACGGATCGATAACTGGCCTCACTTTCTAGCTAGTAAACCAGCGGAATTTTTCATAGGTTTTGCGTTGCTAATAGAACAACCGTGAATTTAGTGTCACCCCCTTGACACCACTCTTCGCCATACATAGGCTACATTCTCCCAGCCCCATTTCGTGCGCACTGGCCTTTACGTACAATTTACCTTCATTTTGGGCTAAAATTGTTTGAAATTGGACATTTTTAGCGAGCTTCGCGCGCACTTTAACTAGGAAATTAGCAAGAATTATGGGCAAAATTCATTTCTATTAAGACCAAATTAGTAATAAAAAAGCAAATTTTTCTCGTGGAGCGCGCAATTTCTTTGAAAAGTAATAACCCAGTTTACCATTTTCCCTCTTAGGCCACTGTATTGCCAAATTTAAAACTTATTTCCTTTGTTTTTTTGGTATTTTCTTTGATTATTTGAAAGTGTACTTTTCTTTGAAAGTACATTTTCTTTTCGATGGGGGGTGCGTCGCACCACCCGCACCTATATATATCCCCATTTTTGTTTGGCGGATTGCCCCCCGGAAAAAAATCCCAGCTACGCCCACTGTCCCTAAGGTCCGTTATCACTAATTACGAAAAAGGTACACTATACCTAAGGTTCGATATCACTAATTTTGAATAAGGATCGGTATTTCTACGGTCCGATATCGCTAATTTTAAATAGGGTTCGCTATCTCTAATTTTAAATAAGGTCCGCTATCACTAATTTATTGAAGGTTCGCTAGCGCTATCTCTAAGGTTCGCTATCACTAATTTAAAATAAGGTCCGCTGTCTCTAATTTTAACAATCCCGGTATCCCTAAGGTTCGCTATCTCTAATTCTAAATAAGGTCCGCTATCTCTAAGGTTCGATATCTCTAAAGTTCGCTATCTCTAAGGTTCGCTATCACTAATTTCAAATAAGGTTCACCATCTCTAATTTTAATATGGTTCGCTATCTCTAATTTCAAATAAGGTTCGCTATCTCAAATTTTGCATTTTGATCGAAGCTCATAGGAGAATGCAATTTGAAATTAGAGATAGCGGACCTTATTTGAAATTGGAGATAGCGAACCTTATTTGAAATTAGAGATAGCGGTCCTTATTTAAAATTAGAGATAGTGGACCTTATTTAAGATTAGTGATAACGAACCTTGGGTATAGCGCACCCTAATCGAAATTAGTGATAGCGAACCTTAGAGATAGCGAACCTTAATTAATTAGGGATAGCGAACCTTAAACAAAATTAGTGATAGCGAACCTTGTGTATAGCGGACCTTTATTGCAATTAGTGATGGCGAACCTTAGAGATAGCGAACTTTCAATAAATTAGTGATAGCGGACCTTAGGCCCTATTTAAAATTAGTGATAGCGAACCTTATTTAAAATTAGTGATAGCGAACCTTATTTAAAATTAGTGATAGCGAACCTTAGAACTAGCGAACCTTATTCCCAATTAGCGATATCGAACCTTAGAAGTAGCGGACCTTTTTTAGGTATAGCGAACCCTTTTTCCTATTAGAGATAGCGGGATTCTGATCTCCATAGACTTTACACGTTAATGATAGCGAACCTTAGATGTCATAGTTGGGTCTGTCAATATCAGGAGTTGTTAACTATGATTAAGTGTGTAAGGGTCACGGTGTTGTGCTATGTGGGTTGTAAGTGCAATATGAAAGTCCGCAAGCTTCCGCACTATGTGGGAAGACGCAAATTCCTTGAATTTCCCGCGCGCATCGGAAGAGATGCCGATCCGTATGATAGTGTGACCGCATTGGGAATCGTTAACACCGTCGCCAACACCAAACTCGGCGAATCACAGTGACCGCATGCGTTAATATGCCTACTAAGATTTGTTAATTTCCGCATGAAGAACTTTAAAAAAATCCTAGGTGCTGATATAATCTAACCCAAAAATGCAAAATTCGTTTGTTTTTTTAATTTTTAATTTTTGTAAGAAAGCTTTTAGTGTCGGAATTTGCTTTAAAAATTCACAATCACAAAAACGTATGTCATATCATTGCAGATGAACAGTGTAGGCCCCTATATAGGCACCAACACAGCGTGATATCGCATAGTGAGACTTACTATACGAATCTGTCCTCTACTGTCAAAATGTGAAGAACTATAGGCTAATAACGACAACAAGATATTCGCGCAGCAGTTAGATAGTGAGGCGATTATTTGGTTTATGGATTACATAGGCGATTGCTTGTATTTTTAGGGGCTGTATAACTATGTGTATAGGCCTACACCAGGAGTAGTTAATGAATCATCTAAAAATTATTAGTGCAGCCGAAAATTCCGAAGGCTTCCCATAATCCCATATGCCAAAATGCAAAAACTTTTGAATCCCCGGCTTACACACTGCCAAATTGGAAGCTCGGCACACTTTCCCTAACATGTTTACGATCTTTTTAGGGCGTAATAGTCGAAACAGCACCCACCCCTGAACATCCAAATTATCTGTCACCCTCCCCCCTCATTCCTTTATTGTAGGCCTACTACCCTTTAAAGGGCCCGATCAACACACACTATGCCATTCATATTGTGTTATCAGGAGTAGATAGCAACACACACTATGCCATTCATATTGTGTTATCAGGAGTAGATAGCAACACACACTATGCCATTCATATTGAGTTATCAGGGGTAGATAGCAACACACACTATGCCATTCATATTGTGTCATCAGGGGTAGATAGCAACACACACTATGCCATTCATATTGTGCTATCAGGGGTAGATAGCAACACACACTATGCCATTCATATTGTCTTATCAGGAGTAGATAGCAACACACACTATGCCATTCATATTGAGTTATCAGGGGTAGATAGCAACACACACTATGCCATTCATATTGTGTTATCAGGGTAGGTAAGTCATTCAAATTGTCATTTGTTATTTTTGAAATGAAAAATGTGGCAAAAAAACGAAGAAAACAGCAGCATTGACGAAGTTGGAGCCCCGTTCAAATACATGTAGCTAATTTATATACTGTCAGTATATAGATTTATGTAAATGCCTTATTTTGTCTTAAATATACGGCTTTCGGCTGAATCACTAGCAGGCTATGTTAGCACATCTATGACAATGACAAAGGTACCAAAATATGAATTTTGATGATTTTTACGATCGTCCAGATGAGCAAATCACTGAATCACTTTAATTGAATATTTTCTGAATACTGCCCTCGTTTAAAATTGGGGAGATTTAAATTGTGTCTCAAGCGAGGGCGACACAGTTTTCAAATATTTGGGATTGTTTGGGAGGAGTCAGCAGTATAGAGGGTATGCAATACTACGTCACTCATGACAGAGTCATCCTCATTTAAATAAAGTTCTGTCCTCCGTAAGGTACCACAGGGCAATTCGCATGATAATACAATAAAACAGAGAATAGGTATGAATGGTTGTGGAATCGATCTAGAGGCCTGTCCCTCTGTCATCTTAAGCTATCTTAGAACTGTCCTCCAACATGTCTGCCATTTCAATTGTCATACCGTTCCGGTTGGTTTATTGCATAGGGTCTATAGAGGTTGTGCATATGACGTATCATACCGTAAATATGGCGGACTACTAAAATCCATTCAACAAAAGCATGATTGCAATCTACTGCGACAGTTCGTCTCACACACAACAAATTCACTGCGATCAAATAGGTTGATGACAACATTTAATTGAATGGACTGCACTGCGCCATTGTCATTGAATTGAATGGACTGCACTGCGCCATGATTACGGTGAAGGACACCGGTTCAAATCAATCAATAATTTCACGCACAACCTCTATTTAGGAATCAATATTTTGCACCTGGTTTTTCTCTTGATGGGAGTGCTCAGGAGTGCTTTGGGCTATTTGGTTTTTCTCATCATTCTGAGTTTTGCCAGCCATACACGCAGATCTGAAGGTAAGAAATGGTGCATTATTACTTGTGTAATTTGAGTATTTGAGAAGTGAGTTGCTTTTATGCTTGATGATGCTTGACACGGTTATGTTAGCCAGATTTGGGGCCTGAATTTTGTTTTGCTTGAACAATTTTTTTGGCTACACAACGTATGATTTTTTTGATGAACTTGTGATTTTTGTTGAGTTGTTGTTGTTCCGAGAATTGCTGCTCGCTCCGCAAATTCCAGCGGTTTAGAATGGCTGCCGTTTGAAGCTGAAAATGAAGAAATTATATTCGCAGTTCATTCATTTCTCTAGTCGATGAAATACTCGATGTATTGAGTTGGCAAAATGTTGGGGAATTTAAACTGGGGGGCAAAATTATTTGCATGGCAAAATTGACTGGGCGTGGCACAGCGTCATCATCCCAATATCTTCCGTGTCAAAAATTGCCATGATAGTAGGGCGAATCCTAAAGTTCAACAGCCATGCATGGCGAGTTTGTTCGAGATTGGCCGAGCGACTCAGGCTAAGCACTAGTCCGAATAATCAGTCCCAGAACAAAATATTAATTTCTGACATGATCGTGTTCTGGGTCTGAACTGTTTCCATTCAAAATCTTGATGGCAAAATGGACAAAAGAAGCACATGGTCCTACATGCAACTGCAATTCCGCCGAAAGGTTTTTAAATTGACCGAAAATAACGTGATGTATTCAACCATGGAAATAGTAGATGAGAAGGAATCTCAACTAACCATCATCAAAGTTCCAAACACATTGCCGACATGTACATTGACGTTTCTATACACGTCAACCGCTATAGTTATATCATAATCCTCGGGATTATATCCCAACACGATGGTCATCGGGGACGTAACATTTCTATGACATGACATTTTCAATTCTAAAGCTGCAGTCAAGCGACCAATGCTTATGGACTAAATGCGGCCTTGTGAGCAGGAAAGGGCGGGAAATATGAATGCATTATGGTACAGATGGGATAACATAGCCAAAAATAATGCCTTGTGGGAAGGATGTATTACCAAAATCGGAAGTAGAAACTCATATATTTGAAACATTTAGGGCAAATTTTCCTATGGGGCGGTCTGGGGCACATATGAAGGCAATTTGATAGAATTGATTTTCCGTTTGTCTTATGATAGAATCTGTTCCCATTTTTCGGAAACAATCGGAACAACTTGTTTTATACCTTTACATTTTAATTGAATTTGGGGTCAGCGAAAATACGATTATCCTTACAAAATGTATAACTTTTTTAAAAGTGTCTTTAGTCGAAAATACAACGTATTTTGATTAAATTTCCCAATATTTGTATTGTTTTGACTTCTCTGCATCTGAAAATGCAGAAATCTGTTGCAAATGTTTATAAAATCCAGTCTAATTGAACGTTAAAAGTGCGCTTCATCAACGAAGGTCACAACAACCGGTTCAAAATTTGTTTGTGCGCAAAGATTTATCGCTATGAATTTCCAGTTATGCTACCAAATCACGCTGATGGCGGCAATATGAGTGTCCTCAAAAGGGAATTTGTTGAGTCTTCCTTTGTAATGAAGAATAGATAAGCGGGATTAGTCACAGGCGATCGATTTCGTTGTGATTCCTTCTCATCTACTATTTCCATGATTCAACTGTTTGAGAATATTATCATATCAAAAGAATCTACTACACCATCATTCTATTTTCATTATAATTAGGAATAAAATCAATTAATCTAAACTTACTGAGGAACTTATTGTCCCCGAGTTTACATACTTTAACAATAGAGTAACAATGTATTGCATCGCTACTCTATTAGCGATTGATTATTAGCCAATGATTGGTTTTTAACCAACATGACCAATCGCTCACCGAGCGCGGAGTATAAACTTATATTGTAAAGCTACTCAGCGGCCGGCGAGCAGTTGATAAAACACGTGCTTCAAAATAATTCTTTACCTGACGCGGATGATGTGCGTGGCAGGCGTAAAGCTTGCAAACTATTTGGCCTGGTAAAATATAGGCGTGTCAATTCTTAATTAAATTTCATGTATTTGTTTTATACCCATTTTGTTTTTGACCAAAATTTAAAATGTCCCCAGTGCAATACGAAATAGGCCTCCATTATTTATGTCTAAACTTTACTTTTTTGATTATTTTGTGAAAGCGCGGAGATTATATACAATAGAGATTGCGATTTCCAAATAGGATTTTTCACGGATTTCCCAATCGGTCACGGATTTTTCACGAAAATGTCTCCAGGTAATATTGTATAATTATTGATGTATATTACGCTTATTCTTCGTTCCAGAATTTACCCTCTACTTTTCTGCATTGAAACACTTTGTGTGACCTTGAAGTGAACCTAGTCCTGCGTAGGTAAGTTGATCAATGAGGTTGTGACTGTACGCCCGTCCAGGGCCGTCGCTAGAAGGGGGGTATGGGGGGTGTGACACCCCACCCCATACTAATTTTTGTCGGCAAATAGTGACTGTTGTCGTCAAAACCTTGTGACTGTCGGCAAATGTAGTCAAAGGTATGCGTGATTGTCGGCAAATTGCAAGAGTCATATAGAAGATTAATGTGTAACGAAAGTGTGCTGTTTCGTAATAGACAATATTGTTAATGTTTTAGTAGTTACTAGTCAAAATTTTTGAATCCTACCCCCCACTTTTTAGATTCTTGAGCGCCGTCCTGGCTAAAAAAATGGGGTCTGCAAATCACAGAATATTTCCGTCGGCAAAACATGCTGTACACACCCAGAATCATATTATTCAGCGACGCCCCTGCGCCCGTCTTAACTATTCAAAACACTCTACTGTGATGATGTCTGGTCACTTATTTAGTCAGTAGGCATATTGACGATTCTACACGTAAAAAATGTACGCGCGGACAATGCAGAAGGTGCAAAAAAATTCCGGTTTCACATTAACACCATGTGGCCTATGCATTCCTATGTAAGCCAAAAATTAAGGTACCAGTTATGTTCACCTGTATATCCTAAACAGACAGATATGTCATAATTGGAACCAGGAGCCAATATAGCTGTATCTTTTGGCTCGAATTTAAGACCTCATGCGTTGAAATTGTTCAAGAAATAAAGACACGGCGATCCCAAAACCCAAGGAAGATACCCAATTTAAAAGTTGCAGTTTGCTGCATTAAAATGCCTATTGATGTGTACACATTAAGGTTACACGAAGACATATCGAATTGCATTCTGAATATCTTTCCGATATCAAAATTTGTTTTTGAAATTCACGATATAATACACATTTTATGACAAATTGTTAAAATTTGATATTTTTCACATTTTATAAATCTAATGACATATTCTTAAAGTGTATGTAGCTGGGAGGAAAAGCCGACGATCAATTGAAAATTTTGACCTTTCTTATTGAAGATATGGATTTTCCCCCAAAAAAGACCTAATTTTTTTTTGTTTTTGGAAAAAAATCATATCTTCAATGCGAAAAGTCAAAATTTTCAATTGATCGTCGGCTTTTCATCCAACCTACATACACTTTAAGAATAAAGTTTACTTCGAGTACTGATAAATATCAAAAATATCAATTTTTAATCATTTGCCATAAAATGTGTATAACATTGCGAATTTCAAAAAATCAAAATTATTTGATATCAGAAGGACATTCTTCGTATTCAGAATGCAATTCTATGTCTGATGTGCTCTAATGTCCCACAAATACTGTCCAAACGTTCATACCCCACCCCTTAAGATTATTTCAAAAGGTCATAAGTTAAAACACCATAGGTCACAGAAAAAACAACTTAAATCCAATTCATAGATAATCAAATAACCCATAATTTTGTGTGCAGAACACAACACCACTCTTCGCCATACATATACATTCTCCCAGCCACATTTCCCTAACATAATATGAAATAAAAAAAAAAAGAAATTTAGTTCGGCAGAGGCGCCGGCGGGGCTCGAACCCAAACTGCGTCGCTTTTATGTAGGCCTATACAGTATCGCCAAATCACCAGCGCCTTAGACCACTCGGCTACAAGGACTTGATATCATTGTGAAAATTTAAACATAAACTGAGCTCAAAAAAGAAACTTATAATTTTTCACAAGGTCATATCTTGAAATCCTGTCCATCAAATTGAACCAAAATTACACACAGATTTACTTCAATCCTCTACTCTGTACTCTTAACACATGTCAGTAACCAAGCAGTTATCCAACTGACGCAACAGCAAAATGCACTGACATGGGACAGCTTCCTGGACCACATTCACAGCCCAGCCCTGTTTCATGAAAAAAGTGTATGAAAAGAAGAAAGCAGCACCGTTTTATCATCTGTGCAAGGATCTTGTGTGCATTCTCACAGATTTTTTGTCCTGGGTGCCAAATGTTGGGCTGTGAAAGTGAAGGAAGTCCAGGAAGCTGTCCAATGATAGTGCATTTTGCTGTTGTGTCAGTTGGACAACTGCTTGGTTACTGATGTGTTTTGAGTAGAGTATTAAGGTAATCCTGTGTGTAATTTTGGTTCATACCACGTGACAAGCAAAGACAGAAAACGTACCATATTTTGGAATTTTATTTGTTTAAAAACATTAATGTGTATTAATAGCGCTCAATTGTTGATAACTGCGTGTTTTTGTGGGACATGAGAGCACATCGGACATATCAATTGAATTCTGAATACGAAGAATGTCCTTCTAATGTTGGGCCCATCCTTTTGGTACGGTATCTAAATGGAGCCATTAACATAACTACTAATAACTGGTTTTGTTTTGCATTAACAGGTCATGGCTACACCAGACAAAACCCGTTTTGTTGTTCTCATTTTGGTGTTTTCACCGTTGCTAACCCTGGCCCAGCACCGGCGGCCTGCAGAAGAAAAGGGACTGGAAGATGCAGCTACTTTGCTTTTGCGTGAACTGCAGCTGGCATTCCTCGGCCAAGCTGACCTGGGAAATGATCTCGAAGAACGCGGAGTATCCAACCAACACGGTAGGCGCACTACCAGAAATGGAAAACGTGCAAAAAAGGCAGTGCAGAGGGATGAGAGGGTGTTGGTACTACGACGAGTCGTATATTTGGTGTTACATTACTGATGATGGGGATTGGGAATCTTGCTGTAAAGACGAGTGTAATGGTACGATGATAAGCCTGGCTTATTCGGCGGCTTATTTAACGACTTGCCGGTAGTCGGTGACTTATTCGACGACGCGGGGTACTGGTGCCATGACGGGGACGATACTTTAGCAACTTGTACTCCGAATTAACTGAACATCTCGTACTTTCATTGTAGATTCAACGAGCACCAGTGATTATTCGTGTTTTATAGTTTACATCTAACATGGAGAACTATGTTCAGCATCCTTTATCATTGATTCCATTTATTTCTTAAAGGAAGTCTCCGACAATCAAAACACTTTGCCTTATACTTGAAAAATAATTATCCAAGCACGAATCACGTGATTTTATTTAAAACAAACTCATATTGGTCATAAAAATGAATAACTTGAAAACAGCCGTTCTCAACCGCGATACCAAATTCCCGGGCACTGAAATTGTCTAGTGCAATGACGTCCCATACAATGAAGACAATTGAGCGCAAATAACCATTACGTCATTGCACTAGAAACTTTCGGCGTGGGAATTTTGAATATTGCGTGTTGAGAGCCGGCTGTTTTCATTCGTTTTTACGGTTAATATGGGTTCAAGTTGTTTTAAATAAAATGTGATTCGTGCGTGATAATTATTTTTCTAACATATATGGCAAAATGCTGTGATTGCCGCGGAGACTTTATTCAAACACACATAATTTATAAAAAGACATGTAAAGTTGTAAACTTTTATGAAATTGCAAACGTTTATAAAATAAAAACAAGTCAAAGAAATAGTTGTAACCATGTAGGATGTTTCGTTACTTGATTCTGGTCAATATGATGTAATGGGTATTGACCTTTATTGGCCAATGTTGTCAATAAACAAGCATTTTAGACAGTGCAAACAATTATTTTCTTATTTTGGGGGTCATTCGATGATGGGGGGGTGTGTGGACACCTGTAAAACTAGGGGTCTTTTGGCGAGATTTGACACTGAAAAGGGGGTCTTTGGGTGAGAAGGCCATTGGGCTATTACAGAAAATAGATGTACACCACACCCCCTATAGAAAAGTTTGGATTTCCGAACTTTTTGTCCAATCGTGACTGTTGGAAATCCAGACTTTTAAAATGTCCAAAGGCAAAAAATCCGACAGAAAAACGGAAATCCTTAATTTGGGAACTCTCATTGGACATTTCCGTGATTTTTCCTCATTTTAATTGGATTATCAAGCTTTTTCAAGTGACATTGGGGTGACAGGTGGTGTGCACTTATTTTCTGGAATAGCCCATTCCGTGTGACTGGGAACAATTTTACCATAAACATAAAACGGGCGATATAATCATCACCTTAATGGTGAGACTGGAAACATTACCAAAACAAACTAGTTTACTTTCCAAATGTATCAAAATTTGAAGAATTCAATTACCATCAGGCGGCGAATGGCATGATCGAGCCGGCAACTTGTGAAAGCGCCCGGCCGTATGGCATTTTCCATATACTTGGTTAGTTTTGTGGGGTTCATTATCGAACCCCAACGGTTTTAGCTTGTATTTATATTATTTATTAACATAGGCCTATTTGTTTGTGATATTTCAAGCGTTTTAAAATGTCAAAATAATCCCATTTCAATTACACGGTTGAAGATAAAAAATTACTAAATTTAGAGAATGCACGGCGACCACCACCTGATTACCATATAGGGGCCTATAAGCTCATAATGGGCTACCGATTCCAAAAAAATAAGTGCACTGAGGCGAGAGGAATAACTTTTCAATAAAAGACATTTTTTCAAGTTTGCTTTCTAAAGACATCTGGAATTACAGTTGCCAATGTTAAAAAATCTCGCAAATGCAATACGCTGGCGAAGTTACGTAATAATCGGATTAACTACCATAGCAATAGGTGAAAACAATTTTTGAATATACCGCGCTGCACCGATACTTTCACGCGGTACCTCTGCATTGAACCATATCATGCTGATCATTTGCACCTGTAAGATTAGCATCTTTGAAAAGACCAGTATTGTGTTCAATCTATGATTGCAGACATACACAGGCGACTAGTTCAATCTGCTTGTAGTGCAGCGCGATATGTTCAAAATTGTTTTCACCTATTGCTATGGTAGTTAATCCGATTTATTACGTAACTTCGCCAGCGTATTGAATGATAAATCGTGGAATTGGTCCGAACACCACTATTAGCAATGATTAGGGGTGTGCATCATGGATTGAAAAGCCCAGTTACCAGATATTTGTTCAGAATAATTGAAATGGCGGCCCCAGCAGGGTGGGCCCCAGTCGGAACTCTTGCCCCTGTTAACCCACAGTAAAACCCAATATTACGAAAATTTTCCATTTTGCGGCAATTTTGCGCAATTTTTGTTGATCCCCCCTTCACTTTACCCCTATGCCCCCGAACATTTTCTCAGGCGCCGCCACTGGCTGAGAGTAAAGCTAAATTTGCGGAAAGATACTCACACATGTCATGCATGCTTAGTGTTTAGTACTTCCGTTTTCCAAGTTTTCAGAGTGTCAATTGCCATACATATTGCCAACTAGCATTATAGGCTAGTAGTTAAATTAAGAACAATTAACGGTTAACCCCGGGCATTTAACTCGCCACTAATTGCAACAGAACCCATTTAATCACCATTCATACATGGGTGAAATTTCAAAGTCCAATTTTTCAAAGAACCATAGGCCTACCAATGTATTGCTGTCGTAAGAATTCAGAAAAAAAGTAAAGCAGTAAGGCCAGAGGTCACATTTTGGGGTCCGATTTTAATCCAACTGGTCTCAAATTGTTCCTGGCAAAAATGAATTAAATTGAGAAAAATTGCTTTGTTTTTGATGTTTTGTATCCTAGGTAACGTCGATCACAAAATAAGTCGAGGTAAACATGGCTCAATATTTTGATATTTTTTGATGTGTTACCAAGGTAACAAACTGACATGGTAAACTATTCTTTTTTAATGTTCTTGCGGAAGAATCTGAGACAATTTTGATTGAAATCAAAATTTTTTCAATTTTTGTCCCATGTGGAACCCAAAATGTAACTTAAGAACTGCAGATCAGAGGTAGGTCAAATTATACTTTTTATGAATCCTTATGACAATATACATTGGTATGGTTTTAAGATTTGACCAAGTTTGAAATTTTACCCGCTGCATTTATAAGCAGTCATTTTAGATTAATGCAAATTAGGCACCTTTACCATTGTGTTTACCACTATATGGATTTTCGGGGACTTTTGATGTCAGGCCCGTGAGCCACGATTTTTTTGGGGGGGGGTGCTGATTTACGGCGAACTTTTTTTTTTCCAGGGGCGGCAATTATGTGGACTTTCTTCCTCAAATTTGGACCCTTTTTTTTTTTTTTTTTTTTTTACTTTTTGTATACTTTTGCAAATTGGGGGGGGGGGGTACGGTGCGTCGCACCCACCTGACTACGGCTCTGTACGGTGCTTTTCTGAAATGAATGGGGATTAAATGGACTCTGTTGCAATTATTTAGTAGGGTGATTTCATAACTGATTGGCCTATTATGATTTATCAAGTATATTTCACCGCCAGTGAGTGAGCAGGAAGGAAATAGTGCCTTGGTTTGTCTACTGTCGGGTAATGTCATGGGCCTTTCGCCATGATGCAAGCGGATATTTGATGTCGTGTGTAGGCCTAACATATTGCACTTCTCGGCAACATCAACATTCCCTATACTGCACACACATTATTTAGTACGTCCATGGTTAAAGGTATAGGACAATTTCTTTGTTAAGGGATGCTAGCCAAAATAACCGGCCGATTTTTTTTTAACTTTGACTGTTGACTAGAAAATTTACCAAAGATTCCAAAACTATTTTCCTTTTTAAAAAAAGTAGTTAAATAAATTGTACTGTTACTATCAGCTGCCAAACTTGCATGCAAATTCAATGGAGTTGTCCCCTCTCCTCTGACAGATACGAGGTGCCAAAGCCCTCTTTCAAACAGCGCCACAGGTGAACCGTTGAAGCTACACACTTCAAACCAAAGAGGTTTTAAATAGAAATAGAGTCGCAATAGATTATATAATCTTTTGTTCGTTTGATGCCGATTAGAAGTTGCGACAGGCTATTCATAAAAGTGGTACCATTGTTTCGAATAAAGGGGTTCCGCCATGAAATTGGTCACTGACCCGGCATCATATTAACGCTCTACACAACAGGCGAGTATCAATAAGTGACCACACTACAGTCATGTGTAAGGGCAGTCATGTGTAAAGTGGTACCATTGTACTCAATGTATCCCAAATGTGTGCTTGTGTGGGTCTGAAGACTATAGACGAATCCAAATACACGCATTCCTACACCTGACTAGCAGCCTTTAGTTGGGTAGCCGTCGGCTACAATGCACTCAAAATGTGAAATGATTCGGCCTTGGCGGAAATTTTAAACTGCATTCCATCACCCGTTTTACACCTTCCGCGAAAACACAGGCAGACAAAAGAATAACACAATACGGTTCCCTTCGACAAAACACACAGCATGGTCTATTCGCTGTTGAAGTGACATAATAATCGGATTAACTACACGCGGTATCTATGCATTGATGTACTTGCGAATAAAAGGACTATATGTATGAATAGATGCGACGGGATAACCTGCGGAATTATCTCCATTATATATATTATTAGCTATTATTCTATTAACCCTCCTCGTCCTTGCATCTTCTCTAGGTGTTAGGCGGCTTTTATTTGCACAATTGACGCTCAAAGCACCAGGTTGGTGCTAGCGGCTACCCAAAGATGTCCGACCAAATCCTGACCATGACTTGGCTACTTGGATTCGTCTATAAGGAGGCTTTAGCTGTCGATGCAATCATCTTTACCACCCCACTGACGATAGGTGTTTCATTTAAATAAATTGAATGCTCTTGGTGATCGATTACACATTAGAATGTATGAAGGCTGCCATTTCCAGTCCATATATCTATATTACACTAATGGTAATCGCTATACGTATAGGGCCTACATGTAAGTATAAGTATAGGCCTATAAAGGTTGTTTTTAAGAAATTTCCATTTAATTTTATTTTAAGGAGATTGGTATAGAAATAGTGGCGTACCCAAAGAGGGGAGGGGGTTGGGGAGGGACAGATTCACCTCTGTGAGAAGTCTTGGGAGGGGGGAGGAGGAAGAGGGGAGGAGTGGATATGGAGAATGAGGGCTGGAGGAAGGGATAATAAAGACAAGTAGATAAATAGAAATATAAGGAAAATTATGGGAATGAGGGAGGGACAATGAGAGCGAGGGAGTGATAAAATGTAGGCCTAGGAAAGAATAAGTACAGAGAAGGGAAAAGAAAGGAATGATAAATACATTTAATAATAATTATTAGGCCTATATAATAACTAAACACATAACAGCACTGGGCAGCCATTCGACAATGTCAATGCCTTTATTCGTTACGTAATTAAAACGCCCAGTCACATTTCGCAAACTGGACGTTGAATGTACACTCTCATGAATATTGATTGGCAACATTTTCCAATATGTCGGCGCTCTAATCGGAAACAATAGAACAATAGCAGAGCAACTGCAGAGCGTTGCTTCAAACGTTGATGATTGTCTTCGGCGACGGTTCGCTATCACACCACCACGGAATAGGCCTGGAAGCGGCGCTAGAAATTAGCATGAAGCCGCATTCATATGTAAATAGCGTATTGTTATTTAAATTTGCGCCAAATCTAGCTAAATCGTGTAGTGTGAAATTATGCTGTGTGACCCCCTCTGCGCGGTAGAATTATATTCATAAAACATTGAATTTAACATATAATATGGGCAGCCAACCACGATTTATCAACATTTAAAAGATATATTAATTAACAAAGATAAATAATCAATAGTACAAATGACAATTTAACTAGTAAACAAGTCTGAAATCTTAAAATGTTGCCACGTGATTTCCCGAACATGTGATATGTCTACATGTGACCATTATTCAGATTTACCGAAGTATTTAGAGTATGGTACACGGCTTGCAGGCAACTGTGTATTTCTTTACCTCCGTATAAAATCAATAATTCATGCTAGGAGCCAAGTAACATTCTGTCTGCTTAGTGCAGTTTGGTATTTTATTTTACTTGAGAGCATATAGAAATACATAAGGCGCCATGATGGAAAGCTATGGAAGGTCAGGTCGGGTATCAAAGGTTATTTTAACTTCAAATACTACTTGTGTTTCACACCTTGCCTCTGTCACGTATTTCCTTCATATTATTGACCTCAAGGCCTAATTTTGACTTTGCTATTGCAAAATGTCATTTCATATCAAATTAGTAGACTTTCTTTGAAAAAACATATCACTGGTGCCTGATGGGAATACCCGTCCGCCATTTCATTAAACTGGATCGTTTTCGCCTGGTTTGTGCCCAGATGTATTGGGGGCGCGCTATACTCTCATTGAACAGGCAAAGTTCGCAAAACTAACAACGTTGTTATTTGCCAATATCAATTAACATGATCCAAGGGGTCGAACATGAATTATTCATAACGGATCGATAACTGGCCTCAATTTCTAGCTAGTAAACCAGCGGAATTTTTCATAGGTTTTGCGTTGCTAATAGAACAACCGTGAATTTAGTGTCACCCCTTGACACCACTCTTCGCCATACATAGGCTACATTCTCCCAGCCCCATTTCGTGCGCACTGGCCTTTACGTACAATTTACCTTCATTTTGGGCTAAAATTGTTTGAAATTGGACATTTTAGCGAGCTTCGCGCGCACTTTAACTAGGAAATTAGCAAGAATTATGGGCAAAATTCATTTCTATTAAGACCAAATTAGTAATAAAAAAGCAAATTTTTCTCGTGGAGCGCGCAATTTCTTTGAAAAAGTAATAACCCAGTTTACCATTTTCCCTCTTAGGCCACTGTATTGCTAAATTTAAAACTTATTTCCTTTGTTTTTTTGGGTTTTTTTCTTTGATTATTTGAAAGTGTACTTTTCTTTGAAAGTACATTTTCTTTTCGATGGGGGGTGCGTCGCACCACCCGCACCTATATTATATCCCCATTTTTGTTTGGCGGATTGCCCCCCCCCCGGAAAAAATCCCAGCTACGCCCACTGTCCCTAAGGTCCGTTATCACTAATTACGAGAAAGGTCCACTATACCTAAGGTTCGATATCACTAATTTTGAATAAGGATCGGTATTTCTACGGTCCGATATCGCTAATTTTAAATAGGGTTCGCTATCTCTAATTTTAAATAAGGTCCGCCATCACTAATTTATTGAAGGTTCGCTAGCGCTATCTCTAAGGTTCGCTATCACTAATTTAAAATAAGGTCCGCTGTCTCTAATTTTAACAATCCCGGTATCCCTAAGGTTCGCTATCTCTAATTCTAAATAAGGTCCGCTATCTCTAAGGTTCGATATCTCTAAAGTTCGCTATCTCTAAGGTTCGCTATCACTAATTTCAAATAAGGTTCGCCATCTCTAATTTTAAATATGGTTCGCTATCTCTAATTTCAAATAAGGTTCGCTATCTCAAATTTTGCATTTTGATCGAAGCTCATATAGGAGAATGCAATTTGAAATTAGAGATAGCGGACCTTATTTGAAATTGGAGATAGCGAACCTTATTTGAAATTAGAGATAGCGGTCCTTATTTAAAATTAGAGATAGTGGACCTTATTTAAGATTAGTGATAACGAACCTTGGGTATAGCGCACCCTAATCGAAATTAGTGATAGCGAACCTTAGAGATAGCGAACCTTAATTAATTAGGGATAGCGAACCTTAAACAAAATTAGTGATAGCGAACCTTGTGTATAGCGGACCTTTATTGCAATTAGTGATGGCGAACCTTAGAGATAGCGAACTTTCAATAAATTAGTGATAGCGGACCTTAGGCCCTATTTAAAATTAGTGATAGCGAACCTTAGAACTAGCGAACCTTATTCCCAATTAGCGATATCGAACCTTAGAAGTAGCGGACCTTTTTTTAGGTATAGCGAACCCTTTTTCCTATTAGAGATAGCGGGATTCTGATCTCCATAGACTTTACACGTTAATGATAGCGAACCTTAGATGTCATAGTTGGGTCTGTCAATATCAGGAGTTGTTAACTATGATTAAGTGTGTAAGGGTCACGGTGTTGTGCTATGTGGGTTGTAAGTGCAATATGAAAGTCCGCAAGCTTCCGCACTATGTGGGAAGACGCAAATTCCTTGAATTTCCCGCGCGCATCGGAAGAGATGCCGATCCGTATGATAGTGTGACCGCATTGGGAATCGTTAACACCGTCGCCAACACCAAACTCGGCGAATCACAGTGACCGCATGCGTTAATATGCCTACTAAGATTTGTTAATTTCCGCATGAAGAACTTTAAAAAAAATCCTAGGTGCTGATATAATCTAACCCAAAAATGCAAAATTCGTTTGTTTTTTTAATTTTTAATTTTTGTAAGAAAGCTTTTAGTGTCGGAATTTGCTTTAAAAAATTCACAATCACAAAAATGTATGTCAAATCATTGCAGATGAACAGTGTAGGCCCCTATATAGGTACCAACACAGCGTGATATCGCATAGTGAGACTTACTATACGAATCTGTCCTCTACTGTCAAAATGTGAAGAACTATAGGCTAATAACGACAACAAGATATTCGCGCAGCAGTTAGATAGTGAGGCGATTATTTGGTTTATGGATTACATAGGCGATTGCTTGTATTTTTAGGGGCTGTATAACTATGTGTATAGGCCTACACCAGGAGTAGTTAATGAATCATCTAAAATTATTAGTGCAGCCGAAAATTCCGAAGGCTTCCCATAATCCCATATGCCAAAATGCAAAAACTTTTGAATCCCCGGCTTACACACTGCCAAATTGGAAGCTCGGCACACTTTCCCTAACATGTTTACGATCTTTTTAGGGCGTAATAGTCGAAACAGCACCCACCCCTGAACACCCAAATTATCTGTCACCCTCCCCCCTCATTCCTTTATTGTAGGCCTACTACCCTTTAAAGGGCCCGATCAACATGAATTGACTTAGGCCTATGGGGCCTACACCTACTTATTTGAACGGATTAATTCGCTAAGGAACTTGAACCAAAAGTGTGATGCTATCTTCACAATGAGAAAGAATCTTTTAATATTTTAATATTTTAAAAGTTTTAAACAATTATTTTTTTGCTTGAAAATAATACGGTAAGTATATATATATTATTATTATTATTATATATATATTCATTTTCTGGATTTCTCAAATAAAAAAAACCAAAATGTGGTAAAATTTCTCCAAAAACGAAATGCTCACAGCCTACAATTAGGAAACAAACTTTTTTTTTATTAATATTAATTTTTTAGCCTAAATAATAATTCCTCATACATTATCCCATGGACTAATTTCTAGTCTGCGCATTTTAGGTGTAACCTTTATTGCTAATACTTATTACGCAAACTTTGCTCGCCCATATTTTGTCGCAGAGAAGTGAGGCGCACGCATAATAATACTTACCGTCGTTTTACCTTTTCAGTTTCTGTTTCCGTATCCGTAATAGTTTTTGTAAGTCATTGTTATTCTGAAGTGGTAGTCTCCCAGGTGTGACCAATCTTTTATTCTAGCCTTTTGTTAGTTACTGAAAATTTGAAGCTCGTGAATTTCAGTTTTCGTTTTGGTAAGTTATATTGATTTTTACATAAAACCTTGAGATGTGCGGTTGGGTGCTAATCTAGACAAAAGAAGAGTCTAAATTTTACGGTCCTAAATTCGCGGTAAATTGTACGGCTTCAATTGACTTGTGTTTGGTGTATATGAAGAGCTTATTTCCAAACCCTGTTTCAAAGTACACCCACCTTCAAAATTGAGATTTTGATGAAAATGGGTAGTGAGTAACTAGGGCTATCCAGCAATGTGTGTGTTTTTTTTACAAAATTAGTCAAGTTCCGAAATATTGACACACAAAGTATCGATTTTTTTCCAAAACGTGTTAAGTCCAATCCAGTTTGTTAGCAAACTGTGTTAAGTCCACGAACACTGCCCTTGTGGGCAGCTTGTAGGCAGGTAGCATGGCATAGGGCTTCCAATAGTTAATCGCCCAAGTTCTACATGATTGATAACACTGCCTTGCTTTGCGTCTTCATTTTTGTTTGGTCCTGAGACTAGTATACCTGAATTTGGTCTGCACAAAAAGTTGTTGTTTTTTTGGTTTTTTATTAGTAGGCCTATTGTATGGGATTTCTTAAATATTTGATAGATACCTCCAGAAAAACATGAACAGGGTGGGAATGGGGAGAGGGAGAGGTTGTGATGGTAGAATTAATGTTAGAGGATGGTGGTAGAGTTAGTTTTTGATATTATTATTTTGTATGATTATCAAATTCAAGGTATTATTTAAAAGTTAAAGGTATAAAAAAACTTAAAAACTTACGACTGTCAATATGAGATTAGGGTGGCAGCATGGGGGAGGGGGAAATTTTGATAATGTGGTAAAACAAGTGGATATTTCAGATCATCACTTATTGTCAGTGAAAATGACGTTTATACAATTCTTAGAAATGCAATACAACTAAGTTTTGAATTTTGAACTATTTTAAACGCTGAATTTTGGTAAAAATTGGGCGGGAGGAGGGGGTCGAGATGCAAGGTGTTTTGTGGCAAAATTGTGTTTTATAGTAGAGAGAATCACATTTTTGTATGTTTTTAATAAATTTGTTATCTTTTAAGACTAGTTTGAGAAAAATATGGTTAGTTCTGTGTTACAGATAGTCCTACTATGTTTTGTGTCAAAATGTGTTAAGTCCATGCCAGAAATTGTGTTTTGTGTCAAAACGTGTTAAGTCCATGCTATTTTTAAAACAAATTAATTCATTTAAAAAAATCAAAAGTCTATAGATTTTAACTTAACATGTTTTTATGGTCCTATATATGTCACCTTCACTTCACTGTAATTTTATAGAAATCGAACTTTTTTTCATTGCCATAAAGAAAATTCCTGATTTTCTTCAAAGTGAATCTTGCGGACTTAACACGGTTTGGAAATAAGCTCTTCGTATGTAGATTGTAGAACATTGAAAACGCAGGTTGAAAACTTGATGAGAAACTAAACTGAAAGTGTACTCAGGGAGCGGGGCGTATTATGTGATCCAGATTTTCCAGTAGAACAACAAAACTAGGATTTTCTGCTCTTTTCTTGGTTCAATTTTTACGGGTCACGCGGACCCGTACCGTAGGAAATTTGCGGGTCCGTGCCTACTTTCACGGGTATTTGACACAAGGACGCGGCTTATTTCAAACGCTGTCTACAACGTAGATCATCTGAGGTGAAGTGAATTTAATGTGAACGAGGTGCAATTAATTAGAATAATTATCTGATATATGTTAATCCCTCATTAATAAGTAACCAAAACTTTATTTAGTATTTACAAATATAGACTGAGTAACAAGAATATCCCATTACTATGCATGAAAAACTTAAAATTATAGTTTGATCAGCTCGTAATCGGCAGGAAAAGTAGACCCATGTTTAGAGTGCTATAGATGACATCTCTGGTCTCAGTATATTTTGCGTGTTAAAGAAAGTAGACAAAGTATAAGCCGTGAAATACTAGTAATGATTCGTAATGGTTCTGGCAAGTTGTTACAAGACAATTCTCAAAATAAAATTAATCCGCGATGTTATAAGGCCCGCCGATTACAAGGTGATCAAACTATACATACATATATACAAATAGATATATAACTAATAGGCCAGGGAGGAGTCACCATTCTAATAGTTAGTAAATGTAATAATTTCAAGGTTATCAAATATAAAACATTTACCAATAGAGATGAAAGAAAAAAAGCTTTAAAAGAAGAAACATTTTTGAAAGGAAATAAAAAAAACACATTATTTAAGCAATTTAACAAAATGTATAAACATAGTAGAATGCTTATTGTATAGTTTTCTGTTGACAGTGGGATCCACATCACGACGGGACGGTCTTCCAATCATACATGTGATGCAAATTTATTTTTTGGTTTCCTTTTTGTTATTTTTTTTTTGATTTGATTTGTTCGGGTTTTGACAACCCTGGATAACCCAAGAAAGCCTCTATTGAAGCTTATTTCCATTGGGGTCCATTTGAACACCGGGACGGGTTGGGAACAGTCAGGGGTTAACACCCTACTCTTTTCGAAACTGGCTGCGAGTTACATGTACAGGTATGACTCTCTGCACACGGGACCGACGGCTTAACGTCCCCTCCGAAGGACGGAGTACTTTCATGATTCATTTACCCAATTCTAAATGAACCATGGGGAGAGCGGAAGTCTGAATTTAATCTACAGAGGTTGCCAATTAATTTCAGACTTTTTTTTTCCAAGTCAATATCCCAGCAAATTGCCACCGCCGGGAATTGAACCTGGGACCTCATGCACTAAAGGCAAGTACTCTAACCATTGCGCCACGCTCTGCTCCCTTAACTTCAGCTTCTTTGTTTCTTACTAAAATAAGCATTCTTTAAAAAAAAAATCTGTTAAATTCCTGTACATGAATACTAAATCTAGGATTTATAATGTGAGTTCTGGAACTTATTTGAGTTCGATTATTTCGACAATGTCCGAATAGCTAACTTGAAGACCTGCATCTATACACAATTACACATAGCTATTATGTAAAATTTGACACAATTTGTAATAAAATTCTCGCGTTACGCGAAGGAAACCAAAACCTGTTCTAGATGTCCGACCGACCGATGTTTTTTGTTTTGAGATTTGTTTTAGCTGTATGAAATTTTTTAAAAGCCGTTCTTTGGCTGAAGTGAATTGATTTTGTCTGATTTTAAACAAATCAAACAGTTTTTCATGTTTGCTAAAAATGTTCAAGTTTTCGATAATTTTTTAGGATCATTTAGTCTCTTACAGAAAAAAAATTAAGAACAAAATAAACAACAACCGACCAACCTACTTGGCCGTCCGTATAGAACAGGTTTTTTATTGCCTTATACAACAATTAATTCCAACTTTTAATTAATATATAATCATATATATATATCTTAATTTAAAGTATTGACCTCCACCATGTGCTAAAATGAAAAATGTTGACAGTAACAATAACCGTCTTGGTTGCGGCGTTACATAAGTAGTCAATCTTCAGGTCGCGTTGCTTGAATATCATTTCACCAGCTTGTTGTTACATTTATACTGGACTGATATTGATACCTATGGCGATCCACCTATGAATGAAACACAATGAAATACATTCATTAGCTATATGAAGAGCTTATTTCCAAACCGTGTTAAGTCCAAATCAAGACCCAAAACATATTTAAAACGTTTTAAAAACATTTTGTGTTTGCTAGGTACTTACACTGAAGTACATTTTCGTCTGTCCAATCGCCACAGTTATTGATGTCGTCACAAACATAACGTTCTGGAATACATCGACCGTTGTAGCAGTAAAACTCACACTCGCCTATTATCAAATGAATTGAATGTAATTATCATGATTATTGTTGCACTTCTTTACCGCCATTGGCACTTAGGCCTACTTGAACACTCAGTTGTACCTATATAGGCCTATGAAAACATTCAAGTCATTTAATTACACCAACTAGCTATATGTGACCCGTTACAGCGAAAGGTACCTTATGTCGGCTGCTACATGTGTCTGTTTTTTCATATTGTTGGCAGCAAATATCAAACAATAATGACAATCTGAAGTGGCGGTCATTTCAAATCATCTCCAAGTCAACGAGGTTCAAGAATGTCCTCCCATTGTTAGTGGGTGGCTAATACATACCTATACAAATGTAATACAATGCTTTTGTAACCCACCACTTATGCCATTTGAATAGGGATTAGCCATAGCAAATAAAGACTGGAGCTGTATAACAAACAGTTCTATAGACAGGTACAAGCTTATTATCCTCTACAACAATAGGATTAATGATTGGTTTAGAATGCATTTGGCACTAGCAAAATGAGGCATTTGTAGCTCCCGACTTAAGGTACCTTTTGCTGTAACTGGTCACATATACTAAACCAATTTATGTCACCCCGTCGGTCGTGACTGAGGTCGGTCCCACACCACTCCACGCCATACGTAAATTCTCCCAGTCACATTTCCCCAATATGAAATTTTTAAAAAGTAAAATTGTAATTTTAATTCTTTTAATGTTTGGCAGAGGCGGGGTTCGAACTCACGGCTCACCGCTTTGGCTAGTATCACGTATACCATACGTCCAGCGCCTTAGACCGCTCGACCACGAAGAACTTGATAGTGTCATCGTGAAAATTTATACATAATATTAATAAATCGCAACTTCATTACTGCATCATATTTTGGATTTTTATCTGCTTAAAACATTAATGTGTATTATAATAAAGCTACCATTATTTATATTGTTGAATTCTCAAGCGCATAGAGACAATTAATACAAGGGTCCTATGAATAGGCCTACATACACAATACATAAAATCGATTTTGATATCGGCCATGTGCTCTGCTGTGCATGTGGTTTCCCGCAGTGGCGGAAGTTGTATTATGAAGTGCATCCGAACTCCATTTTGAAGCAAATGATTTTGACAAGGCATTGGATTGTTCCAGTTTGCATCCTAAATCCACATTAGACCCCTAATTTTATTTACAAAATCAAAAGATTAGATTATCATAACAACAAAACGGTAATCTTTTGTCGGGTCTAATGTGAAAATTACATTAAAAAATACAGTTTTTACAGAATTAATTTTCACTTAATTCCAAAAAAAAAAAAGCGTATATAGGATTGAAATAAATTATCTACCTTCTATACTAGATCAATTGTGACGCAAGTTGTTATCAAAAATTGTTGTGATAGATGTACAGTTAATATTCATATATTCCATTACCTATCTGATGGTACAGTTTTTACACAGAAAATATTTATTTGACAAACCTGCCACTCGGCTTTTTCCGGAAAGGTCACAGGGTCGCCGTGACCTGTGCAATAATTACAATTAAAATTTTTCTTATTCTAACAGCAAGCGTTTCTAGAATATATTATGGCGAAATGTGGTGTAGGTCGGTCCTAACGTACAAAGACACTCTTCCCCAGTCCATTGAATTTTGTTTTGACACTAGGTGTATGACGTACATAACCCCCAATTCTGAGGTCTGTACGTTTTAAGTAATGCTAATTTTATGCATTAGAATACCATATTCACAATTTTAATATCCAAGCATGGTTTTGAAAATAAATGGTGAGAAAATAGGTACGCACACAATATATTTAGTCGTATTGAAACATGTATATTTGAAAGGTTGAGGTTACAAAATTGGAATATGGTGTCATCCGGTATTACAAATCAAGACAGTTTCAAATGTATGTATTCTATATAATTTTGCTTTCTTATTCAGAACAAGCACACAGACACTCTGGAGGACGAAGAACAGAAGAGTTGCCTCTACGTAGGCCTTGAAGATGGCAGTGTATGAGCACACGCATTCGGAAAGCAAATCACTGTGAAATTGATCAAAGTGGTTCAGTTAACAGAAATCCCAAAATCATGTAGGACCATGCTCTTGGTAACAAGAGAAAAGAGCAGATCAGAGGTACTTCTTGTTGGTTGTGGTGAACAGATTGTCTTTATAGACACTGTAGACAGAGCTATTCTACCAGAATCTATCACTGTCCCAAAGCATCCAGAGAGAAACCAGCATGTTATTGCGATGATCCAATGTGGTGATTTCGTTTGGTGTATGTTGTACCAGTCCTCCATGGTATTTCAGTTTCGGTTATGCGACGGCATATTAACAGCAACACTTAACTGTGAAACCAGGTTTCCTGTTGAGGGATTGAATGACCTTTATATACCCATTATATAACCCGGCATTGGCAATCTTTTCTAACCTTTTGCGAATGATGTCGAAAACGTTTTGTGTTTGCTTGGGCGGCCCTATGCTCCTTAACTCTGTAAGGGATAGAGTTTAAAAAACTTCTAACCAAGAAGAGAGTCAGTGTGCCATGCAATAAAACCGTTGCTCTTAAATGTTGTTTTATAAAGGATGTTGTAATCGTAAAATAAAGGTGTATGGGTGCGATAATTATTTTATAATCATGAAAAAGTAATTCGATGTCATTTCATACAGGGTGAGCCAAAAAAAGAGCAATAGAGCAAATAATCGATATTTATATAAGAACCAAGTCGAACTTTCCCATTATTGAAATTTTCTATAAATGCCATACTCAATAGTCACCTTCTGTGAAAAAATGAAGTGAATCGCAACTACCGTTTAATTTTTATGAGTCCTTTTGCCGCGATACCCAATTTCATTATTTGCCCACACAATGCACGATAAAGGCACAGCTCTAAAACTGCCTTTAACTTAAATAAGGTTGATTTTTGCGTTATTTTATTTGTTTTCTGTTCAAACATATTTTCTAACATATTACTTTAAGTCCTTCATACCTCACTTGACTCCAACTCCAGTTTTCTAAATCCCAATAATGTCCAACTTCCTGGATATTTTGTAATTCACTCCACTTCAATTTGCGCGCATTTCATTTCGACATTTGAAAAACCCGCCTACAAATATATATGTTTTTGTTAGAGAATAAACATCTGTAAAGTAAATGTAAAATGAAAATAACAACATAATGTTTCTTCTCCTTAAACAAGACCAAGGGCAATAACATTTTGGGTACTCCATTTTATTTCAATTCCAATGAGGTTAAGAAAATGGCAGTTGTTCCAAATCTACCTTATACAGAGTGGGCTGACATTCAAATTTTAGATGTCTCTTGGACAAACATTAAAATTGAGTATCGTTATAAAATGTGTCATAACAACAAAACGGTTAATGCTAATTCCTTGATTTTTCACACAAGGTCACTAATGGATATATCATTTATAAAGCGTTTTAAAACCTAAAAGGTTCAACTTGGTTCTTAAATGAAAAATGGATTCTTTTCTCTATTGCACTTTTTTTACTCACCCTGTAGTACCTAAATGAAACTGTCAAATCACAATGATAAACGGATACATTGCAGTGGCTACGGAACCGCCGAACCGGTGCCCTGAAAGCTCGATCCCTCCAATAAGATTGCTGGTCATGGGCCAAGCACAATAATTTCAGCCTATTATGGATGTGCCTCAAAATCTTCCGCGCATATGCGTTGGATAATAATATATACAAGTTACTGATCAAGAGTAGTAGGTGCAAGAATAACAAATAATAGAGCAGAATTCCCTATCTTGTATTTAGACTGTACTGAGCCCTCTGTATAAAGTGTTACTATATAAAAGCATACATGCGTCTATTTGATTCATTCTGTTGAACGAAAGTCATCTTGATAAAACCTCTGTGGGATTATTCTACCATTATATTATATCTGTTAAGAAGCACCGTAAGTTATTATATTCTTCTTATCTATATTACGTATTGTTACCCTTACATTATATTGCTTTCGAGTTTGTGGCCTTATATTGATTTGTATATAAACGCCAACCAAAACCCCCCTTTATTTCAAGATAATACTCAAATCTATACATCAAATTTCAAAACTGATATAGCAAAATCAACCCAGGTTAATTCTGCAAACTGTGATACCTCATTTGTCTGGATAGCTCAAATTCTGTAGCAATGGTGACTCCTTGAATGAAAAAGATGCATTTTCGAAAGTTGCACTAAAAAGCTACTCAGGTCAGTGTACCATTACATTCTCTACATGACTGGTCAAGGATGACCCGTGGTGACCAGTGCCGAGGCACTTTAGCAACAAAAGCAACATTTTGAATGGGTTAGGTGTAACTTTTAATTAGGGGTGTTTTTCATTCAAAGGGTCACCATGGCAACCAATTTTGGGCTATTAAGACAAATGAGGCATCAAGATTTGCAAAACAAAGTTGAGTTTCCTTTGCTATTTCAGTTTCAAATTTTAATGCAGAGATTTTGAGTTATTACTTTTTGGTAGATGTTTATTGCTCAACACTGTGATATTTGAGATCAAAATTCAATCGTGAACGGGTAATTGTAATTTTCTTTATCATTTGTAATTGTTTGAAAAAAAGACAAATGTTAAAGCTTAAAGATCACTGAGAAACCGGTAAACATGCAACCCTGTAGATGGTTTTGAAAGCAAAAACAGCACAATACACTTTAAAAGAATTTCAAATATGTTCAAAGTGACGCTTGATTGAAAGTCAATTGTTTATCATCGTAAGCATGTTCCAAAAGTTGTTTAGTACAGTGTGAAAAATATACATTAGCAAAGCCAGAGGTCGGTACATTAGAAGTCGTCGGTACATTGGTGTCAACAGTTCACTATTTACATTGATATGCAATTCGATGTCTGATATGTTCGTGAAAACTGTGCTATCCGATGACTTAAAGGAGGATTTCGTATTTCCTCTTTTTATGACATTTTTCAGTAGATATCCACGAAAAAAACTTATTCCCAAAATTTGAGTTGATTCCGATTTTGCGTTTGCGAGTTATGCATGATTATGTGTATTACACTGCTCCATAGGCCACTGTTGTAATGTCGTTCTGGTATACCGGAACAAAATTCAAATATGACGATATTTTTGCTAAACAAATTAATCTGCAAGAAATTTTTGGTATATAAACATTATGTAGCCAGAGGTTTCCAGTGGTATAAATAATAAAGATCTCAACGTTTTTTTGAGAAAAGTGGCTGCGGATCACAAAATGCCCTTTTAAGGAACACGAAGTCAGCTAATAAATGTGGCGGTCTGTATAATTATGCAGAATGTACAATTTTATGAAGTTCACATGAAAATCACATATAATTACTGTCTTAGACAATAGGTAATAATTGTCTTTTTTATTTTATAACTCGCGTTAAATTAAGGAACACAAAGTCAGGTAATAAATTATTGTGTGCCTGCACCTTTAAAATGGTAAAAATATACACATGGTGTTTGTTGTTTTATTTGCACGTATTCAAACCCAGCATGTTTCATCTCTGATTAAGGGTGATATTTTTATGCTTTTCAAAGTTAAATCTTAAATGGAGACTTCACCTTCAATTAGATTCAAGGATATCAATTCACAACAAAGTCGTATAATACCACATTAATGATATTTACATTGGCTAAATAAGTGAATGACTTTGCTTTGAAATTAGGGTTGCAGAACTAGGCATTATTTTGTATTAAACTCATATTTAACATTTGGACTTTCATCAACAGTTCTAGATAAAAGACACCAACAGTAGTCTACGGAGATGCATTTTATGACCCGTTACCAAAAAACCATGAGCTTGTCAGCAGACTTGCAAGATGATAAAATGACTGCTGATTACTGCTTATGTTATAAAAGCTCATTGCCAAATAAATACGCTTTTGTGCCACAATGTGCGAAACTCTGACGACAGGTGTGACAACCCCTGCAGACGTTAAAGTGATACTGTTGTATCCTGAGACGAATAAGACGAATATACCTACAGGGATCGGAAGCAATCACTTTTGTTTGAGCCATGTCTGTTATGGCAAAAATTGGCCCTTTTTGTGTCTCAATTCAGAAAAATGTGGTATACTTTCGAGATTTTTAAATTGATACAAAACCTGGAGACACATTGGAACACGGTCGTGTATGCATTTTAAAATCTCAAAAGTTCACCATATTTTTCTAAATTGAGACACAAAATGAGCATTTTTTGGCAATTTTAGCTAATTTTAACCAAATTTCCACTTTTTTTCATGAAAATTGTAACTTGTTCACATTTTTTTAAATTTTTTGGCCATGTTAAATTATTTGGTGATGTAGTTTAGTCAACCTACAATGATCTATTATAGTTGTTTACAGGCCAATAAAGTGGATTGGTGATTCCAAATAGATGCCATAACAGAGATAGATGGAACACACATAGAAGCATCTAAGATACACACAAAATAGGCTCGATTCCTATCCCTTCAGACCAGTCGTGGAATTTTGAGAAAAAATATTCCATAGTAATTTTAACATTGTAATGTTGCAAAATTATTTTTTCAACTTCGCTCCGTATGTTTTTGAATCCAAACAAAAAATATGGTAATTCACATATAATTCACATACATTTTTTTTTTTTGCTTTTCCTACTTGTTGGAGAAAGACGTTTTTTGTATAAATGGTTATTTACAATAAATGTTATTAAACGAGGTTATTTTGCTAAATGAACATTTCCCCAAATTGTGCTCCAATCGAATTCAATGTTTTTAAATTTTTCTGTTCCCAAAATGTTTTGGCATATTGGTTTAGCCGGTATCTTGATATCGTAGCTTTCCTATATAATTGTATGGTGTAATTCATTAATGCTACAAAATTATTTCCGTCATAAAAATGCACATCCTTGTTAGCCATTAAAATTGATTGTTTTAGAACTAAATATTGTAATCAAACACTACATGCTGACTGTTAACGTAAAGAAATACTTTTAATTTCATCTAATAAACAAAAGACCCCATTTTGGTCATACAAATCTGAAATACATAATAATACATAATTATGTTAACCCACTCTTTCTAATAAAATTGTTGTTCCTTCACCCATACGTTTTTACTGCCGAAATTACAAATTATTAAAAATCATTTTAAGGGGGTACTACACCCCTCGATAAATGTGTGTCTATTTTTGCATTTTTCTCAAAAACTAATAACACAGTGGTAACAAAAGTGACGTATATTATAGGGGCAAGGAATCTAATTACTATACACTGGAATTTCAGTGACCCAAGACAAGCGGTTCGTTATTTATGATAAGAAATAAGGTACCACTAGGATGTACCTCATTTCCTATCATATACACTGAACTCGAGTCACTGAAATTTCAGTGTAGTAGGCCTAATTGGATTCCTTGCCCCAATAATATACATAACATTTGTTACCAATGTGTTATTATTTTTGTAACCAAATCCAAACGATTTGACTGCTGTTTCTAAGGGGACAATTGAGAAACGTAAATGTACAAGAACACAATTCACTGTGTACACATTCTACTAAATTAGAAAACTCGTGTGCAATTACTGTTCCAGACAAAACGTTATATACTTGCCTTTTTGTTTTCATAGCTCACATTTAATTAAGGAACACAAAGTCAGCTAATAAATTGTGTGTCTGTACCTTTAAAATTTAAAATGGTAAAAACTACATATGATGTTGGTTGTTTTTCTTTGGATGAAACCCAATATGTTTCGTCTCTGACACAGGATGATACTTTTACGATTTTTAAGGTTAAATACTGCCTTCACCTTCAAATAAATTCAAGAAGAAGTTAGAGAACAAACAATTAAATTTCAAAACATATTCACATAATATCACATCAGTGGTATTTACGTTTCCTAAATAAGTGAGTAGCTTTGCTTTGAAATTTGGGTTGCAGAATTTAGAATATCTATGTTTGGCTTTACATCTCATATTTTAAAAGCTAGGATGATTGATTAGACCTATAATTATATCACCCGTTGCCAAAGCCAAATTTTGCTCCAATTGAATTTCATGTTTTTAAATTTCTTTTCCCAAAATGTTTTGACATATTGGTTTAGCCGGTATCTTGATATCGTAGCTTTCCTATATAATTGTATGGTGTAATTCATTAATGCTACAAAATTATTTCCGTCATAAAAATGCACATCCTTGTTAGCCATTAAAATCGATTGTTTTAGAGCTAAATATTGTAATCAAACATTGCCTGACTGTTAACGAAAAGACCTACTTTTAATTTCATCTAATAAACGAAAGACCCAATTTTGGTCATACAAATCTGAAATACATAATAATACATAATTATGTTAACCCACTCTTTCTAATAAAATTGTTGTTCCTTCACCCATACGTTTTTACTGCCGAAATTACATTTTAAATCTTGTTACCAAATCCAAACGATTTGACTGCTGTTTCTAAGGGGACAATTGAGAAACGTAAATGTACAAGAACACAATTCACTGTGTACACATTCTACTAAATTAGAAAAATCGTGTGCAATTACTGTTCCAGACAAAACGTTATATACTTGCCTTTTTGTTTTCATAGCTCACATTTAATTAAGGAACACAAAGTCAGCTAATAAATTTTGTGTCTGTACATTTAAAATTTAAAATGGTAAAAATTACATTTATGATGTTGGTTGTTTTTCTTTGCATGAAACCCAATATGTTTCATCTCTGACACAGGATGATATTTTTACGATTTTTAAGGTTAAACATTGCCTTCACCTTCAAATAAATTCAAGAAGAAGTTAGAGAACAAACAATTAAATTTCAAAACATATTCACATAATATCACATCAGTGGTACTTACGTTTCCTAAGTAAGTGAGTAGCTTTACTTTGAAATTTGGGTTGCAGAATTTAGAATTTAGGTTTTACATCTCATTATTTAAAAACCTAGGATGACGTATTAGGCCTATAATTAAAGTCCAGGAAAATTACTTCAGTAAGTTTATTTGGCGCGCGATCTCAGTTATTCATTTTCTGATGGCTGTTCCTCTTACAGACACCCTCCCTCTGGAATCCAAACCGCGGTTTGCTCTTTTCACATCCCTTAACACAGATCGTAGTCCAAACGTTGGCAATTTGCATCATTATTCATTAATCATTTAAATAACAATGGTCATGGGATGAATATGCTCCAATGAGCTCTTCCGAGCGACTAACATGCTTCCCATCACGGAGCTATCATATTCGTGGAGGCGCAATAGATTACATAACGCATTGTAACTTTGTGCCGATTTGATTATCCGCCAAGCAATTCATCGAGAGGTACCTTTTGTTCAGGACAAAAGAGTTCCGCCATTAAATCGGTAACTAGCCTGACAGCGTATTAACGCTTTACCAGACAGGCTACTGTCAATAAGTGATCAAAAGAATGTCATGTGAAAGCGCCCACTTGAGTGAGAGGTACCTATTGTCCTGATTCAACCCAAGGGTGTGACTGAGTGTTCGCCAGCACACAAAATCACACTTTACCGTCGAAGTACAATTGAATATATGAATACAAAAGCCACCTAAGTCCATACTTAAACCAAATTGAGTTAAGCATGGGAAAGTGTTCCTTTACATAGGCCTGTCATATGTATGAAAGAACAACTCAAATTCATCCTCTGTGTCTATTGAGCATGTGAAAAATAGCATGTATGAAAGAATCACCCAATTCCATGATTTGAGTCTTGTAACACATTGATTAAAATCCAGTATGTATAAAAGTCCACTTGTAACACATTCATTGCTAGAGAGTGACTTTTGAAAAAAAATGGGTTTAATAAAGGAAAGTGTGTGGTTTATATTACATGGCAGAATGCTTATCAACATTATACATACCTGTGCGCTTTATTTTGTATTATCTTACTAGTGGTAATCTCATTCTAACATTGTTGTCTTTGTATATGATTCAAACAACCACCTAAGTCCAAAATTTAAAATGAACCCCACGAAGTCCCTGAAATGCTAATCGTCATACCTAATACAGGTTAATCCACTCATTTGCACGTAAAACTTACCATATTGACCAGGTAAATCTAACTGAAGGAATTAAAATGATACACAGGTTTTTCTCTCAAAATCACTTCCCATGGACTTAGGTGGCTTTTGTATTCATGTATTCAATTATTTACCACTCACCTTTATTTAGGCGCCTCATTTAAATCAATTCAATAGAGTTGCTGATCGATAACCCGTAACAACGTGCCATGACTGCTATAGGTCTATCTTGTGTCACTTTCTATAATTAACTCCTTCGCAGTAGGCCTATAGACGAATCCAACGAGCCAAGTCATGGTCAGGATTTGGTCGGCCATTTTCGGGTCCCCGCTAGCACCAACCTGGTGTTTTGAGCGCCCCATTGTGCAAATAAAAGCCGCCTAACACATACAGAAGATGCAAGGACGAGGAGGGTTGATATAATAATATATACAATAGAGATAATTCCGCAGGTAATCCCGTCGCATCTATTCATACATAGTCCTTTTGTTCGCAAGTACATCCATTTGTAGCGTTTGATATGGTGTATGAGACCGCCATGGTTGATCAATTTGCACGCTGGAATTGGAAATATTTCCAATGTTTCTATAGATAAGTATTAAAGACATCCCCCAATGGTTTTCTGAAGCCTGATAATCAAGATATTCTGGTACAAGCACTACAAGCAGGTTGCACTCATCACCTGTGTATGTCTGCATTCATAGATTGAATACAATACCACTTTTTTCAAAGATACTTATCGTACAGGTGCGACTGATCAGAATGATATGGTTCAATGCATAGATACCGCGTGTAGTTAATCCGATTATTATGTCACTTCAACAGCGAATAGACCAAGCTGTGTGTTTTGCCGAAGGGAACTGTATTGTGTTGTAAACTTTATTCTTTTGTCTACCTGTGTTTTTGCGGAAGGTGTAAAACGGGTGATGAAAATTTCCGCCAAGGCCGAATCATTTCACATTTTGGATGTATTGTAGCCGACGGGGACCCAACTAAGGGCTGCTAGTCAGGTGTAGGAATGCGTGAATTTGAATTCGTCTATAGAGGAATCAAAAATCACGCATTCCTACACCTGACTAGAAGCCTTTAGTTGGGTAGCCGTTGGCTATAATGCGGAAATTTTAAACTGCATTCCATCACCCGTTTTACACCTTCCGCGAAAACACAGGTAGACAAAAGAATGATTAAAGTTTACAGCTTCTTTATGGTCTATTCGCTGTTGAAGTGACATAATAATCGGATTAACTACACGCGGTATCTATGCATGATGTACTTGCGAACAAAAGGACTATGTATGAATGGATGCGACGGGATTACCTGCGGAATTATCTCCATTATATATATTATTAGCTATTATTCTATTAACCCTCCTCGTCCTTGCATCGTCTCTAGGTGTTAGGCGGCTTTTATTTGCACAATTGGAATCTCAAAACACCAGGTTGGTACTAGCGGCTACCCAAAGACGTCCGACCAAATCCTGACCATGACTTGGCTCGTTGGATTCGTCTATAGGTTGTTATCATGGTTATAGGCCTGTTCAATAAAGTCAAATGGGTTTCTTAATATCACGAATATCCATTTTAAAAGCCAGTAGAGGCAATTGAGGCAGTGAAGGAGAGGTCGAGGGGTGAAAAGAGGAGAAGCGGATGGGTGATCGAGATTGTAGGGAGGGGAGGAAGACAAAAAGAAAAAGAAAGAAAGGCGGGGAAGAAGGAGAGAGCGAAGGAGAGCGATGAAGTGACATGTCCCTAAAGTGCATATGGCGTATAGATCCGGGGAATTTGCCAGGGGATGGTCCATACAATCACCCCCCCATGTTGACGCCTGTGTATGGGTTTCTATCGAAATCAACCTCATAATTTGACCATGTTAGCCACAAAAATGCCAATTTTTTGCTGCTTCGCGCGAATTTATTCCACTTTTGCCCCATATTTCACCAGTTTAGTTTCAATAGGCCTATGGTAAAATTTTTCTCGCGCATTTGTACCATAAGGTACAGGTACTGGATTCACTATACCGGGTAGGCCTACAAAACAAATCCCACCCCATGTCAAAAAAATTTACGCCACTGCTAAAGTGTAGGCATAAGAAAGAATAAGTGCAGAGAAAGGAAAAGAAAGGGATGAATAAAGAAAATAATAATTATTATCATAGAAACTAAGCATATAATAGCACTAAGTAGCCATTCAATGATGTCAAAACCTTTATGCGTTACGTAATTAAAACACCCAGTCAGATGTATTTCACACCTGCCAAACACAAGTCACCCAATTTCGATAACTGGACGTTGAAAGCTGTTGAATGTACACTCTCATGAATATTATTTGGCAACATTTTCCAATATGCCAGCGCTCAAATCGGACACAATAGAACAATAGACCCTTCAGTGCGTTGCTTACCATACCTCAACAAGACCGATTAATTCTGATAATGGTCTGTTTCTCACCCTTTATCTAATACATAAAGTCTGCACAAAAAGTAACTCAGCTGTTATAAATACGCCTATAGCGTCAGAACTAATAATTGTTTTCACAATATTTTTACATAAAAAGAAGGATGATTTATTTACGCGCATTTTGATACCCCATTTGTCCAATTTTGATATAAAATTGATCGGTTGAGCCATATTTATTGGTCGAGCTATGAGTTTTAAAATATTGGACGAGACGTAGTCGAGTCCAATATTTTACAACTCATATCGAGACCAATAACTATTGGGCGTAAAGCATCCAATTTTATCATTATTATGTTTTGGATCCAATATTATCACAACTTGGATCCATCAAAACATAATAATGTTCAATATTGACAATACAGCAGTGTTTTGAAAGAAAAATACCCCAATTTAAAAGTTGCAGTTATTTGTATTGATTTGAAGTAAGCGCGAAGATAATTACGTGTTTACAGTGCTGGCATTAGAGACTTTGCGGAATGAAGTATGAAACTTTACTGGAACTTTAACGGCAACTTCAAAAATATCGATTGGATTTCTTGCTCAAATTCACTTCAACGCGAACGTCATATTGATTTCTGTACCAACAGCGTCTTGTTGTTTAAACTAGGGGAAGTGTATCAATGGGTGATCAAAAGAAGGGTATGTAAAAGCGACTGCAACAAATGTCTCCCTTTTGTTTGCTGAAGTGCTTTGTTGGTAACACTTCAATACAATAGGCGCTTAGTCTGAATCAACATGGATTACATCTCTAGGCGATGACCAATGCAATGGGAATTAAGCCTATGTTATGAGCTATACGCTAATATTATACTTTGTTTTTGTTTTTTGTTTTTGGTTGATTTGTATGGCGCTTTCAACTACTGAGGTTATTTGCGCCAGTACTCACTCCTTTGTCAAGTTGCACCTGTATAATTCCATTCAGTCACAATACATAATTATCTGCTTCACTGCACCTTAGTTATTTCTATCTTCTTCATGCCTAGCTCGTTGTATATCTCTTGCTGTATGCTCGTACGATGAATCCAAATTTGTTTCCTTGTCGACGTGGTAAAAAAACCAAACAGTGTCTCTTCATAGCCACCACAGGCTGAGTCAGCCGAGGAAGGGCTAAAACGTGGTCAAATTACTTTGCATGATCCTACGCTAGCTTGACTTCCCCGCATCCAAGCCTGTTCCCCAGAGCCCAAGTTAGCGTTATCCATCCGACACCACGTGGAGGTTTGGGTTGAGTTGCCCGCGAACAAATACTTTGCCAGCTCTACGGGCCTTGTCGGACGCTAATATTATACTTCTAAACAAGGAGCTTATATAGGAAGGAGAGGAAATAGATTATGTAACGCCTATTGTTCCTTTGTGCCAATTGGAGTTCCCGACACGCTATTCATCGAGAGGTACCTTTTGTTCGAGACAAAGGGCTTCCGCCATTAAATCGGTAACTGACCTGACAGCGTATTAACGCTATATAGGCAGGCCACTGTCATTAAGTGATCAAATGAAAGTCACGTGAAAGCGTCTACATGGACGAGAGGTACCTTTTGTTATAATACCACACAAGGGTGTGATCGAGTTGTCGCATACACACAAAAACACACTTTACCGACGACATAGAATTATTGACCGCCCATCTTAATTTAGGCGCCTCATTTAAATAAATTCAATAGAGTGGCTGATCGATTACCCGTAACAACGTGTCATTGCTGCCAGGTATATAGCGCTAGGTCTATCTGTGTCACTTTCTAAACTACTTCGCAGCTATTATGTTGTTATCATGGTTATTCAGTATCGAAGTTACGTAATGTTACTATGTCAACGGGATCACGCGCTTGAGTTATGAACCACGATCGAAACAATCACCACACAAAGTATATGGCACTTGAAGGCATATCAAAATAGCGTGATCCGGTAACCAAGAGAATTACGTAACCACTTCGATGCTGAATATAGGCCTGTTCAATAAAATCAAATGGATTTCTTAATATCACGAATATCCATTTTAAAAGCCAGGTCCAATTGAGGTAGTGAAGGAGGATCGAGAGATGAAAAGAGGAGAAGCGGATGAGTGAGGGGGGGCGGGGCAGTTGGGGGGGGTAAATCCATTTTAGCGCAAAAAAAGAAAGGAAGAGGGGGAGAAGGAGAGAGAGGTAGAAGGAGAGCGATGCAGTCACAGGGCTCTAAATTACGTAGGCGTAGATCGGGGGGGAGTTGGGGGGATAAATCCCCCAATATTTTGTCAGGGGATGTTCGATATAATCACCCCCCCAATATTGACGCCTGTGTATTGGTTTCTGTCAAAATTAACCTCATATTTGGTCATTTTAGCCACAAAATGCCATTTTTAGCGCTTTGCGCGAATTAATTACACGTTTGTCCCATATTTCACCAGTTTAGTTTCAATAGGCCTATGCTAAAATTTTCCCGCGCATTTGTACCATAAGGGGTACTGTATTGGGTACTTACCCCCCCATGTCAAAAATAAATCTACGCCACTGCTTAAGTGTGTGCATAAGAAAGAATAAGTGCAGAGAAAGGAAAAGAAAGGAATGAATAAAGAAAATAATAATAATTATTATAGAATCTAAGCATATAACAGCACTAGGCAGCCATTTAATGATGCCAAAGCCTTAATACGTTACGTAATTAAAACACCTAGTCAGATATATTTCACACCTGCCAAACACATGTCACCCAATTTCGATAACTGGACGTTGAATGTACACTCTCATGAATATTGATTGGCAACATTTTCCAATATGTCAAATCGGACACAATAGAACAATAGACCCTTCAGTGCGTTGCTTCTAAACATGTTTCAATTAAATATACTTGTGATATGCCTCACACCGTCATCATCCCTATATCTTCGTGTCAAAAATTGCCGTGATAGTACGGCGAATCCTCTCGTTTTTCAACAGCTACGCATGGCGATTTTGTTCGAGATAGGCCGAGCGACTCAGGCTAAGCATAGTACGACTATCATATGAGATACCATCAAGTTCTATTCTACACATTATTACGATTTGCGCATGCTCTAGTATCCCATATATGGTGTTGCTATTACAAGGAAATTCGATTTGTTTTGAGGTAAAACCAAGGTTTTGTTTTAAGTACACTAACTTGAAATTAAATACACTAATTAGCGGCCATCACTGTTTGCTCTGGATACATTTTTACTGCATTTTTGGCGTAACGATTTTTAAATCGAAAGTTAAAATTGTGATATATTTAATTTTGAGAATTACAATTATATAAAGGAACACATTTAGGATCCAGGTGCGTGTATAATAGAAAATTCGATCACACATGTATATCACAATACATATGTAAACTTTCTTTATCTGTGTCAACAATAGAATATTGATCACCAACGGAGTATGAAGCTTTATGTAAAAAAATATTTATAATATAGCGTGTTGACACTGTGTGCCTATTATTATTGTCCCGGATTATTATAATAAAACCTCAATTATTATTCCAGTAAACGTTAGCTTTGTCAATTTTATATTTCCATCAGGACACAAGCCCATTTTATCTGTTTGTTCTCCCTAGCCCCCCCACCACCACCACCACCACCTCTCCATATCCTCCCCTCCCTCCATCTATTCATCTATCCTCACTTTCCCACTCCCCAGTGGCGTTGCCATAAGTTTTCTTTTAGGAGGGCAAGGACTCCTCTTTGCATTCTAATCGAATTAAATATATCTCCCCGAATGATCCTCATTTTGTTCTTCAACCAACATATTTCTGGATGCTCCTTTTCTGACATTCTTATTTTTTGTAACAATAGGCCTCCTCTTTTAAGGGAACTGGAATGAGCGTTTTGAACATTTCCACAGCATTTTTTGTGGGACATGAGAGCACATCAGACCTATCGAATTGCATTCTGAATACGAAGAATATCTTTCTGATATCAAATAATTTTCATTTTATGAAATTACGATATAATACAAATTTTATGACAAATTATTAAAATTTGATATTTTTCACATTTTGAGATATAACAGTCCTCGAAGTAAATTTTATAAATTTAATGATATAGTCTTAAAGTGTATGTAGCTGGGAGGAAAAGCCGACGATCAATTGAAAATTTTGACCTTTCATATTGAAGATATGGATTTTTTCCCCAAAAGACCTAATTTTTTTTTTTTGTGTTTTGGGGAAAAAAATCCATATCTTCAATACGAAAGGTCAAAATTTTCAATTGATCGTCGGCTTTTCATCCCACCTACATATACTTTAAGTATAAATCATCAGATTTATAAAGTTTACTTCGAGTACTGTTAAATATCAAAAATATCAATTTATAATGATTTGCCATAAAATGTGTATTACATTGCGAATTTCAAAAAATAATACAATAAAACAGAGAATAGGTATGAATGGTTGTGGAATCGATCTAGAGACCTGTCCCGCTGTCATCTTAAGCTATCTTAGAACTGTCCTCCAACATGTCTGCCATTTCAATTGTTATACCGTTCCGGTTGGTTTATTGCATAGGGTCTATAGAGGTTGTGCATATGACGTATCATACCGTAAATATGGCGGACTACTAAAATCCATTCAACAAAAGCATGATTGCAATCTACTGCGACAGTTCGTCTCACACACAACAAATTCACTGCGATCAAATAGGTTGATGACAACATTTAATTGAATGGACTGCACTGCGCCATTGTCATTGAATTGAATGGACTGCACTGCGCCATGATTACGGTGAAGGACACCGGTTCAAATCAATCAATAATTTCACGCACAACCTCTATTTAGGAATCAATATTTTGCACCTGGTTTTCTCCCCTTTGTGTGCTTGATGGGAGTGCTCAGGAGTGCTTTGGGCTATTTGGTTTTTCTCATCATTCTGAGTTTTGCCAGCCATACACGCAGATCTGAAGGTAAGAAATGGTGCATTATTACTTGTGTAATTTGAGTATTTGAGAAGTGAGTTGCTTTTATGCTTGATGATGCTTGACACGGTTATGTTAGCCAGATTTGGGGCCTGAATTTTGTTTTGCTTGAACAATTTTTTTGGCTACACAACGTATGATTTTTTTGATGAACTTGTGATTTTTGTTGAGTTGTTGTTGTTCCGAGAATTGCTGCTCGCTCCGCAAATTCCAGCGGTGTAGAATGGCTGCCGTTTGAAGCTGAAAATGAAGAAATTATATTCGCAGTTCATTCATTTCTCTAGTCGATGAAATACTCGATGTATTGAGTTGGCAAAAATGTTGGGGGAATTTAAACTGGGGGGCAAAATTATTTGCCTGGCAAAATTGACTGGGCGTGGCACAGCGTCATCATCCCAATATCTTCCGTGTCAAAAATTGCCATGATAGTAGGGCGAATCCTAAAGTTCTTCAACAGCCATGCATGGCGAGTTTGTTCGAGATTGGCCGAGCGACTCAGGCTAAGCACTAGTCCGAATAATCAGTCCCAGAACAAAATATTAATTTTCTGACATGATCGTGTTCTGGGTCTGAACTGTTTCCATTTAAAATCTTGATGGCAAAATGGACAAAAGAAGCACATGGTCCTACATGCAACTGCAATTCCGCCGAAAGGTTTTTAAATTGACCGAAAATAACGTGATGTATTCAACTGTTTGAGAATATTATCATATCAAAAGAATCTACTACACCATCATTCTATTTTCATTATAATTAGGAATAAAATCAATTAATCTAAACTTACTGAGGAACTTATTGTCCCCGAGTTTACATACTTTAACAATAGAGTAACAATGTATTGCATCGCTACTCTATTAGCGATTGATTATTAGCCAATGATTGGTTTTTAACCAACATGACCAATCGCTCACCGAGCGCGGAGTATAAACTTATATTGTAAAGCTACTCAGCGGCCGGCGAGCAGTTGATAAAACACGTGCTTCAAAATAATTCTTTACCTGACGCGGATGATGTGCGTGGCAGGCGTAAAGCTTGCAAACTATTTGGCCTGGTAAAATATAGGCGTGTCAATTCTTAATTAAATTTCATGTATTTGTTTTATACCCATTTTGTTTTTGACCAAAATTTAAAATGTCCCCAGTGCAATACGAAATAGGCCTCCATTATTTATGTCTAAACTTTACTTTTTTTGATTATTTTGTGAAAGCGCGGAGATTATATACAATAGAGATTGCGATTTCCAAATAGGATTTTTCACGGATTTCCCAATCGGTCACGGATTTTTCACGAAAATGTCTCCAGGTAATATTGTATAATTATTGATGTATATTACGCTTATTCTTCGTTCCAGAATTTACCCTCTGCTTTTCTGCATTGAAACACTTTGTGTGACGTTGAAGTGAACCTAGTCCTGCGTAGGTAAGTTGATCAATGAGGTTGTGACTGTACGCCCGTCCAGGGCCGTCGCTAGAAGGGGGGGTATGGGGGGTGTGACACACCCACCCCATACTAATTTTTGTCGGCAAATAGTGACTGTTGTCGTCAAAACCTTGTGACTGTCGGCAAATGTAGTCAAAGGTATGCGTGATTGTCGGCAAATTGCAAGAGTCATATAGAAGATTAATGTGTAACGAAAGTGTGCTGTTTCGTAATAGACAATATTGTTAATGTTTTAGTAGTTACTAGTCAAGATTTTTGAATCCTACCCCCCCCTTTTTAGATTCTTGAGCGCCGTCCTGGCTAAAAAAATGGGGTCTACCAATTACAAAATATTACCGTCGGCAAAACATGCTGTACACACCCAGAATCATATTGGTCTAGCGACGCCCTGCGCCCGTCTTAACTATTCAAAACACTCTACTGTGATGATGTCTGGTCACTTATTTAGTCAGTAGGCATATTGACGATTCTACACGTACAAAATGTACGCGCGGACAATGCAGAAGGTGCAAAAAAAATTCCGGTTTCACATTAACACCATGTGGCCTATGCATTCCTATGTAAGCCAAAAAATTAAGGTACCAGTTATGTTCACCTGTATATCCTAAACAGACAGATATGTCATAATTGGAACCAGGAGCCAATATAGCTGTATCTTTTGGCTCGAATTTAAGACCTCATGCGTTGAAATTGTTCAAGAAATAAAGACACGCGATCCCAAAACCCAAGGAAGATACCCAATTTAAAAGTTGCAGTTTGCTGCATTAAAATGCCTATTGATGTGTACACATTAAGGAGGCATAGGTCTAAGAAAAACATGCATTCGTGAACAAGAGAACTAGCGCTGCGCTTCCATTGATTAGCACGTTAAAACTAGGGTAGTGCTTTCATTGATTAGAACACAAAAGTGCAACTTTTGATTTCGTTTCTTTATTAGGTTTTTATATCACCGTTTCTTTAATTCTCAACCAATTTCAACAAATAAGGTCTGAAATCAGAGCTAAAGAGTACAGGTATTGACTGCTTGTTTTAATTTTGACATTTGTCTTTATTTAGGATATACAGGGGTGAACATAACTGGTACCTTAATTCTTTGGCTTACTGTATTTGAATTGTTAAATTATATTGACAAAATCGTATTATATTTTTGACCCCCATAGACATGATAGTCGGGCTCATCACATTATATTAAAGCCATATTATAACATTTGCTGAGGAGAACGCCCTCAAAAAATTCTGGTTTTTACACGATTGTAAGGTACTTTAGACCCCGAGGATCGTACCGTATTTTTTGAACATGCATGGGCGCTAGTAGTAAATTCCAATTTTCTATGCTTTACCTCACTTGTTTCGGCTCAAAATTAAAAGGGTCATGTCTGACAGTAAGAGCGGGGGGTGACACTAAATTCACGGCTTTTGTTTAGCCACGCAAACCTATGGCAAATTTTGTTGGCTTGCTCTCAACAAAGTGAGGCAAGGTATCGATCGGTTATGAATAATTCACATCAACTCTTACTCAGCCCATGTGATTGAGGTCACCACATAAAGGTGTCGTAAGTTTAGCGAATCGAACCTGTTGAAGATAGTAAAAAGCGCCCCCAAGCAAGGTTAGACCGGGAGGAAGTGGGTCAACTACTATGATCCCATCAGGCCAGTGATTTGTTTCTGCAAGAAAGTCTTTTAATTTGATAAGGGAATGTCTTGTTGATAAAGTAATGTCGAAATTAAGACTAACTATCGATAATACAAAGGAAATATACGACAAGCATAAGATTCAAAACAAAACTGATCTCTAAATATAATTAATCGTTTTCGTGAGCACCCCCCCCCCCCTCCCCTTCCCTTGTCTTTTGGTTATGTTATGTAATGTTGATTTATTTTGTTAATTTCATTTGATTTCAGGGAAAGGCTAACTTTCAGACCTTTTTGGTCTTCCAACCTATTCCTCCATATGTACCGTGTTTTTATATTTTTTTGTAATGTCTTTGATTTTTATGGAAATAAAATATGAATGAATATGAATGAATATGAAATACAGTGAGTACTTGAAGTCAAAAAATCATTTGACACTTCACGTGACCTTCCAAAATGGCGCCCGCGACAATAGTATTTGCCATGTGCTTCCTCCCTGTGGAAAAGTATCCCGAAAAATATGAATCTGCACTAATACACTTATTGGTGTAGCCTGCCAGTATGAATTATTGTTGAAAAGTAGAATAGCGCCGTGATTTTGACATTTAATTGTATACCGCCACTAATAATCCAAAAATCCGATCTTTATTCATCACGTCTATTTGCTCATTTTCTTACATTGAACTATTATTAGGGATGCCCATGTCAATACAGTTTCCACTAGAACGATTTTTCATTTACTGTGTGCGTGCACTCACACACGTATTGTCTATGGAGAAACTGATCGATACAAGAAATCCCAGGCCTGTTAAATGGCGTACATACTTGTTTTGATCCAAATGTAGGCCTATATCAGGGTGTTTCAAGAAATTCCTGATTCCACCGGAAAACATTAACCAAACTTTTTCCTGTTTGGTCAGTAAATAGAGAGGACCTTCCTTCATGAAGAGATCAACTTTTTTTAATGAAAAATTTAATGAGATGAGAACTACAACAGGTTGAAGTGACACCATTCCGTGCATCAGGTGTTCAAACGCAATTATCTCCGAATTTGGAGTGTATCAGACAAGCAAACTTACATACTCATAAAATTTAACTATTTTTGAAGACAAAATGTGTAGGATGTTATGAAATTTAAGAATGTTTAAGCCTACCGCGGCCCATCTCAAATCATGCACTTCCCCATGCACTTCTCACTACCATGTCTATTTCATATGCTATCCATCATGGCTTCCATGCACACACAGTGTATTGCTCAATGTAGTAAAGATAACCTTTGAGTTGGAGCAAATTTCTCAAAATTGGTAGTGATTAATGTTACCAAACTTATGCCATGATGAAATATAATAATTTTTGAAGATAAAATGTGCTGACCTTAAAAGATTGAACAATGTTTAAGACTACCGCTTCTCATTTGAAATAATGCACTTATTGTTCATCTCCTCTATGGAGATATTTTCCATGGCGGCCATCTATGATCATGCTTGAGGTTTCACCAAACAAACCATGGGTTTTGAGGTCTTATATTTTTTGTTGGTTGTATGTCAACAAAATCGATTAAATTTTCAGGATGATCTTATTTTCATGTTGTTATAAGCAAATATAATGTTCCAGATAAGCTAGTTAATAAATACATTAAGAAAAAGTACCTTAAAGTTGCACTTTCTGTTAGTATTCCTTTTTGGACTTTTAACTTTTTAACATGTTCTAGCAGCCCTATATAAAACCGTGACACTCGAAAGGCCATATCTCTGGAATGAAACGTCCGATTAAGATTATTTAAACGCCAAAATGTTTCTTTCATCAATTCCCAGCCAATAAGTTAGGTCTGAATCAATTTAAAAGTCCCCCCCCGTCTTAGTGGACATGCCTACTATTATAGGCACTTCAACATCGATATAACCAGCGTACACCACAAGATCCCAGAAAAAAAATCATAGGCTCACGTCAAGCCGTCTGTACACCTGTCTTCAATCATATAATAGATTGAATACAATACCGTTCATACCGCTCTTTTCAAAGTGACTAATCTTACAGGTGCAAGTGATTAGCATTTCTTTGACATGGTTCAATGCATCGGTAGGTCCTACCGCATGAACGTGAGTGCGGGCGATATAGTCAAAATTGTATTCATCTGTTGTTATGGTAGTTAATCCGATTTAAGTACGTCACTTCGCCAGCGTGCGTATAAACGTATTCTGTTAGGGAGTAGCCTACATTAAACAATTACAATTGAATACCTGAGTGGAAGAAGGGCCCAACTCCAATTTTTTACAAAAATGAGTTAGACCCAGCATTTTATTGTCAACAGACTGTTCTTCCTTGTGTATGAAAGATGAGCCAAAATCCACTCTCTAAATAGTCTTCCATGTACACTTAATCATGGTTTTCGTGGAAGAAAGGCCCAACTCCATGGAGTTGGGCCCTTCTTCCACAAATATAGGGTTAAAGAGGTATTTTGTTCATCCATGAAATCTGCTTTTCACTACAATAAACTTTCTTGCTAACATATTACATGAGTTCTACTTGTGCAATTAATGGTGATTACCTAATTTCTGTAGCTATTTATAACACAGAACTGGCATTTGCAGTATATTAGTGGAAGAAGGGCCCAACTCCAGCTCGTATTAAGACCTGTACCGTTGCCTTGGAAACATCATATATAATTTCGAATGTATGTACTATTGTATGTTCATGTATTAAAGGTCCCCTGAAGATAAAAACGTTCTGTCTATAAAACTTTTCCAAATATTAAGTTTTTTCTTGATATCTCAAAAACAGTTTTGATGGAGTTGGGCCCTTCTTCCACTCAGGTATTCAATTTCAAACTTTGTGATTGGCAATAGGCCCCTATACCGGTAGGCCTACATTAAAAAAGTATGCATGGGTGACACCCAGGAGCGATTATAGTATTTGTTTCCTAGCTACATCATATTTTCATTGTTTCCGTTTGCCATAATTTAACCAGGAATAAAAGCAAAACTCACTGAAAAATAACATTTGCTGAAAAATCAACTAAGTTTAGGGAGTGTTCAGAAATACTTTGGTGGGGGACAATATATTATTTCGTGTTACAATTTGTAACCCCCCTATCCCCTCTTCGTGAACCCAAAACTTTGTTGACCCCTGGTCTCACAAGTTAATGGACCTAAAACTGTTATGACCCCCACCCTCATATTAAGTACAAAACTAATTTTAATAACAATATGGTATTAACATATGAATTGGACACATGCAAATTACGGAGTGTCCCATCCTGATTTAATAATCCTTGGTAAGAGGTAACATTTTATGGAAAATAAATACTAATCTATTTTTACAGAAATGTTATAATATGGCTTTAAATAAAGGAAAACTGTAAAGTGGCGATTTGTAACAAGCTTATGATGTTGTGTTGCACCAATTTCTAATTCACTCTTTAAAGACTGTTCCTAAGTGTTCAAAGCACTTTGTACTATAATTTAAACTGGCCTCAAAAAGAAACTGGCCTCAAAAATTCTATCCATAAAAATGAACAAAAACTACACACATGATTGCTTCAATACTCTATTCTAAAAACATGTCAGTATAACCAAGCAGTTGTCCAACTGACACAACAGTAACATGCACTGACACGGAACAGCTTCCGGGACCACATTCACAGGCGAATTGGAACCCAGCAAAAGAAATATGTAAGAATGCGTAAAAGATCCTTACACAGGTGATTATTTCCAAAAGAGTAAGTGGAATAGTGTGGAACGAGGCTGCTGCTTCCGCGTTTCACACGGAGTAGAAACAGGTCTTGTTCCACACTATTCCATAATTTCTATTTACCCACAGATTTCTTGTGTTGGGTGCCAATTATTGTGCTGTGAATATGGTCCAGGAAGCTGTTCCATGTCAGTGCATTTTGCTGTAGTGTCAGTTGGACAACTGTTTAGTTACTGAATAGTGTTTAGAGTAGAGTATTGAAGTAATCAGGTCTTCATATTTTTATTTTTATGGACAGGAATTTAAGATATGACCTTGTGAATAATTATAAGTTTCTATTTGAGGCCAGTTTACTTCACGTCGGTATGCGAAACGGAAAAAAATGCCATAAACATAGGAAAACGTGCAGTACATAGTGGCTTATCCACTATACGCCACTATGTGATAAACAATTTACGAAAGAAGTGTATCATATAGTTGCGTATCGTGGTCATGTAATCACGATACGCCACTGTGATGCACCTTCTTCGTAAAAAGTGCATCGCATAGTGTCGTATAGTAGATACACCACTATGTGCTGCACTTCCACTTTTTGTACCATTTTCTTACTGTACGCCAATTTAATTAATTACTAGTTGATTACTTAATTTTCATCTTTGGGACTTGGACGTAATTGAAGAACGGTATTTAAAACCCCAGAACAATTTTTGTTGGGTCATTTTGACAAGAGCCTATTTATTTATTTTTAAATGACAAGGCAATCGTATCAAATTTTATCATTTTGATGAGAATATCTGATTCAGTTTGCAATGCAAGAAATAGCTGACATTGAAAGGGGTATTTTTGCCCAAAATGGACCATTTTATGCCTACTTAAGGGATCTGGAATGAGCGTTTTGAGCGTTTCGACAGTATTTTTTGTGGGACATAAAGAGCACAACAGACATATCGAATTGCATTCTGAATATCTTTCCGATATCAAATAATTTTCATTTTTGAAATTCACGATATAATACACATTTTATGACAAATTGTTAAAATTTGATATTTTTCACATTTTATAAATCTAATGATATTTCTTAAAGTGTATGTAGCTGGGAGGAAAAGCCGACGATCAATTGAAAATTTTGACCTTTCTTATTGAAGATATGGATTTTTTCCCCAAAAAGACCTAATTTTTTTGTGTTTTGGAAAAAAATCCATATCTTCAATACGAAAGGTCAAAATTTTCAATTGATCGTCGGCTTTTCATCCAACCTACATACACTTTAAGAATAAAGTTTACTTCGAGTACTGATAAATATCAAAAATATCAATTTTTAATCATTTGCCATAAAATGTGTATAACATTGCGAATTTCAAAAATCAAAATTATTTGATATCAGAAGGACATTCTTCGTATTCAGAATGCAATTCTATGTCTGATGTGCTCTAATGTCCCACAAATACTGTCCAAACGTTCATACCCCACCCCTTAAGATTATTTCAAAAGATCATAAGTTAAAACACCATAGGTCACAGAAAAAACAACTTTAATCCAATTCATAGATAATCAAATAACCCATAATTTTGTGTGCAGAACACCACACCACTCTTCGCCATACATACATTCTCCCAGCCACATTTCCCTAACATAATATGAAATTTAAAAAAAAAAGGAAATTTAGTTCGGCAGAGGCGCCGGCGGGGCTCGAACCCAAACTGCGTTGCTTTTATGTAGGCCTATACAGTATCGCCAAATCACCAGCGCCTTAGACCACTCGGCTACAAGGACTTGATATCATTGTGAAAATTTAAACATAAACTGAGCTCAAAAAGAAACTTATAATTTTTTACACTTGTGAAGGTCATATCTTGAAATCCTGTCCATCAAATTGAACCAAAATTACACACAGATTTACTTCAATACTCTACTCTTAACACATGTCAGTAACCAAGCAGTTATCCAACTGACGCAACAGCAAAATGCACTGACATGGGACAGCTTCCTGGACCACATTCACAGCCCAGCCCTGTTTCATGAAAAAAGTGTATGAAAAGAAGAAAGCAGCACCGTTTTATCATCTGTGCAAGGATCTTGTGTGCATTCTCACAAATTTTTTGTCCTGGGTGCCAAATGTTGGGCTGTGAAAGTGAAGGAAGTCCAGGAAGCTGTCCAATGATAGTGCATTTTGCTGTTGTGTCAGTTGGACAACTGCTTGGTTACTGATGTGTTTTGAGTAGAGTATTAAGGTAATCCTGTGTGTAATTTTGGTTCATACCACGTGACAAGCAAAGACAGAAAACGTACCATATTTTGGAATTTTATTTGTTTAAAAACATTAATGTGTATTAATAGCGCTCAATTGTTGATAACTGCGTGTTTTTGTGGGACATGAGAGCACATCGGACATATCAATTGAATTCTGAATACGAAGAATGTCCTTCTAATGTTGGGCCCATCCTTTTGGTACGGTATCTAAATGGAGCCACTAACATAACTACTAATAACTGGTTTTGTTTTGCATTAACAGGTCATGGCTACACCAGACAAAACCCGTTTTGTTGTTCTCATTTTGGTGTTTTCACCGTTGCTAACCCTGGCCCAGCACCGGCGGCCTGCAGAAGAAAAGGGACTGGAAGATGCAGCTACTTTGCTTTTGCGTGAACTGCAGCTGGCACTCCTCGGCCAAGCTGACCTGGGAAATGATCTCGAAGAACGCGGAGTATCCAGCCAACACGGTAGGCGCACTACCAGAAATGGAAAAACGTGCAAAAAAGGCAGTGCAGAGGGAATGAGAGGGTGTTGGTACTACGACGAGTCGTATATTTGGTGTTACATTACTGATGATGGGGATTGGGAATCTTGCTGTAAAGACGAGTGTAATGGTACGATGATAAGCCTGGCTTATTCGGCGGCTTATTTAACGACTTGCCGGTAGTCGGTGACTTATTCGACGACGCGGGGTACTGGTGCCATGACGGGGACGATACTTTAGCAACTTGTACTCCGAATTAACTGAACATCTCGTACTTTCATTGTAGATTCAACGAGCACCAGTGATTATTCGTGTTTTATAGTTTACATCTAACATGGAGAACTATGTTCAGCATCCTTTATCATTGATTCCATTTATTTCTAAAGGAAGTCTCCGACAATCAAAACACTTTGTTTTATATTTGAAAAATAATTATCAAGCACGAATCACGTGATTTTATTTAAAACAAACTCATATTGGTCATAAAAATGAATAACTTGAAAACAGCCGTTCTCAACCGCGATACCAAATTCCCGGGCACTGAAATTGTCTAGTGCAATGACGTCCCATACAATGAAGACAATTGAGCGCAAATAACCATTACGTTATTGCACTAGAAACTTTCGGCGTGGGAATTTTGAATATTGCGTGTTGAGAGCCGGCTGTTTTCATTCGTTTTTACGGTTAATATGGGTTCAAGTTGTTTTAAATAAAATGTGATTCGTGCGTGATAATTATTTTTCTAACATATATGGCAAAATGCTGTGATTGCTGCGGAGACTTTATTCAAACACACATAATTTATAAAAAGACATGTAAAGTTGTAAACTTTTATGAAATTGCAAACGTTTATAAAATAAAAACAAGTCAAAGAAATAGTTGTAACCATGTAGGATGTTTCGTTACTTGATTCTGGTCAATATGATGTAATGGGTATTGACCTTTATTGGCCAATGTTGTCAATAAACAAGCATTTTAGACAGTGCAAACAATTATTTTCTTATTTTGGGGGTCATTCGATGATGGGGGTGTGTGGACACCTGTAAAACTAGGGGTCTTTTGGCGAGATTTGACACTGAAAAGGGGGTCTTTGGGTGAGAAGGCCATTGGGCTATTACAGAAAATAATGTACACCACACCCCCTATAGAAAAGTTTGGATTTCCGAACTTTTTGTCCAATCGTGACTGTTGGAAATCCAGACTTTTAAAAATGTCCAAAGGCAAAAAATCCGACAGAAAAACCGAAATCCTTAATTTGAGAACTCTTTTTGGACATTTCCGTGATTTTTCCTCATTTTAATTGGATTATCAAGCTTTTTCAAGTGACATTGGGGTGACAGGTGGTGTGCACTTATTTTCTGGAATAGCCCATTCCGTGTGACTGGGAACAATTTTACCATAAACATAAAACGGGCGATATAATCATCACCTTAATGGTGAGACTGGAAACATTACCAAAACAAACTAGTTTACTTTCAAAATGTATCAAAATTTGAAGAATTCAATTACCATCAGGCGGCGAATGGCATGATCGAGCCGGCAACTTGTGAAAGCGCCCGGCCGTATGGCATTTTCCATATACTTGGTTAGTTTTGTGGGGTTCATTATCGAACCCCAACGGTTTTAGCTTGTATTTATATTATTTATTAACATAGGCCTATTTGTTTGTGATATTTCAAGCGTTTTAAAATGTCAAAATAATCCCATTTCAATTACACGGTTGACGATAAAAAATTACTGAATTTAGAGAATGCACGGCGACCACCACCTGATTACCATATAGGGGCCTATAAGCTCATAATGGGCTACCGATTCCAAAAAATAAGTGCACTGAGCCGAGAGGAATAACTTTTCAATAAAAGACATTTTTTCAAGTTTGCTTTCTAAAGACATCTGGAATTACAGCTGCCAATGTTGAAAAATCTCGCAAATGCAATACGCTGGCGAAGTTACGTAATAATCGGATTAACTACCATAGCAATAGGTGAAAACAATTTTTGAATATACCGCGCTGCACCGATACTATCACGCGGTACCTCTGCATTGAACCATATCATGCTGATCATTTGCACCTGTAAGATTAGCATCTTTGAAAAGACCAGTATTGTGTTCAATCTATGATTGCAAACATACACAGGTGACTAGTTCAATCTGCTTGTAGTGCAGCGCGATATGTTCAAAATTGTTTTCACCTATTGCTATGGTAGTTAATCCGATTTATTACGTAACTTCGCCAGCGTATTGAATGATAAATCGTGGAATTGGTCCGAACACCACTATTAGCAATGATTAGGGGTGTGCATCATGGATTGAAAAGGCCAGTTACCAGATATTTGTTCAGAATAATTGAAATGGCGGCCCCAGCAGGGTGGGCCCCCAGTCGGAACTCTTGCCCCCTGTTAACCCACAGTAAAAACCCAATATTACGAAAATTTTCCATTTATGCGGCAATTTTGCGCAATTTTTGTTGATCCCCCCCCCCTTCACTTTACCCCTATGCCCCCGAACCTTTTCTCGGGCGCCGCCACTGGCTGAGAGTAAAGCTGAATTTGCGGGAAAAATACTCACACATGTCATGCATGCTTCGTGTTTAGTACTTCCGTTTTCCATGTTTTCAGAGTGTCAATTGCCATACATATTGCCAACTAGCATTATAGGCTAGTTAAATTAAGAACAATTAACGGTTAACCCCGGGCATTTAACTCGCCACTAATTGCAACAGAACCCATTTAATCACCATTCATACATGGGTGAAATTTCAAAGTCCAATTTTTCAAAGAACCATAGGCCTACCAATGTATTGCTGTCGTAAGAATTCAGAAAAAGTAAAGCAGTAAGGCCAGAGGTCACATTTTGGGGTCCATAGGCGTCTACAGTTTTAAAAAAAATGCTCCGATTTTAATCCAACTGGTCTCAAATTGTTCCTGGCAAAAATGAATTAAATTGAGAAAAGTTGCTTTGTTTTTGATGTTTTGTATCCTAGGTAACGTCGATCACAAAATAAGTCGAGGTAAACATGGCTCAATATTTTGATATTTTTTGATGCGTTACCAAGGTAACAAACTGACATGGTAAACTATTCTTTTTTAATGTTCTTGCGGAAGAATCTGAGACAATTTTGATTGAAATCAAAATTTTTTCAATTTTTGTCCCATGTGGAACCCAAAATGTAACTTAAGAACTGCAGATCAGAGGTAGGTCAAATTATACTTTTTATGAATCCTTATGACAATATACATTGGTATGGTTTTAAGATTTGACCAAGTTTGAAATTATACCCGCTGCATTTATAAGCAGTCATTTTGGATTAAGGGGGTACTACACCCATCGCATTTTTTTTACGGGTTTTTGCATTTTGTGAAGAAATGAGAAAAAAAAAAAATTGGACATAGTGGTATGCAAAATGAAGGGGCAAATCTTCTCGTTCTATTGGTGGCATCGGTATCAATGTAGCTTACATGCTTTTGAAGCTAGAAGCCAAAAGGTGGTACATCACGGATGTTTTAAATTCACTTCATTTTGGAAAGCTTGCTATCAACGGATTTCGTTAAAATTTTGGATATGTGTTGCTAACGCATTAGAGAAATAATGTTGATATGTAAAATGGGAATAAGTGGTTCCTGATGGCTTCATGAACTTAGTGATTTTCAGTGCTCCACATCTATCAAAAACGAACTGGTTAAAATGCTTCTATTTTCAATGTTGAGCTATATTTTGTATTTTTAACTAGCGACATTATTTCACTGAAACTTAATTAAGCCATAGGTAACAGGTTACCACAACCATACTACAGCAATGTTGAAAAAATTGCATTTCTCGTCACCTATACCCACTATATTTCGTAAGCGCGTTAAGCTTAAGGTTAAATACAACTGATTTTCAAGGCTTGATTCCAGAGGGGCGTAAGTTAATAATGGAAACAGCCATGCAGAAAAGAATGAACTCACGCGTACAATAGTGTATCAATCTGAACTTGGGCCACGGACAAACCGCGGCTCGTGAGTCATCCTATATGTTGCAGGGATAGGGAAGGGCGGGGGAAGGGGCGACCATGATAGGACCATATGGGCTGATGGGGGTGGGGGGATTGTGGGCAGCCGTTTTCGGCAATTTTACTTTGGATTTTCTAAATTTTCAATTTTTGAAATTATCCTGGATGATATCTGTCGTGAAATAAATCAATGCTTCTATAGGCTATAATAGGCCTAGTATGCCTATTTATACCCTGATTATGCAATATATAGGCCTACAACAATAACTACAACAACAGTAACAAAACCAACAACCAATATTTTGTTAATATAATTTGTAAAAATATATTCATAGGCCGCGCCAATTAGATTAGTATAGCCTAAAAATTCCTGAATTATATAATGAAAAAAAAACGGGCAAAAACAATCAATCGCTGCAGTCGGAAAGAAACGAACAAGAAAAAAAGAAAAAGTGAGAGAAAAATAAAATAAAATAGATGGAATGGACCACCTAGGGACTCGAACACGTACCAAAGTTTTCCAGCTCAAAACTATAGTATTATATAGTCGAACGTGAGTCCGGCCGCGCGCTAACCGATTGAGCTACTAAGTGATCTGTGAACTCGATTGATCTCAAACTGACTATTATGGAATAGTGCATACCAGGCTCTTATGGTAAACAATCTCATCACCGCTGTAAATGTCGAAGGTATCGATGGCGAAAAACCTCGATTTTTGCAAAAGTAGCTTAAATTTGGAATGAAATTCAAATGGTAAAGGAATCGACATACTTTTGAGAAATAATGTAGGCAGTTAGAAATCAAAATTAACGTTCCACAATCCAGATATCGATAATGTAACATAACAGTGTTTTGTGGTGCAAGATTCTCGAAAATTGTTCCCAAAAACGGGCTAATAAAATTTAATCGGTACTGTATTTGGTTCTTCCCCATGGCAACATTATTTCTTTGGTCGATTTGTAGTACAATACAAAAAAGGAGAAAACAGTCACTCGGCGTGGTTTTATACGGAGCGAATATTTGAAAAAATCTGCATGGAACGTGTTTTTGATCTTGTGAACATGGTGCGTAAAAATGATTTAAACGAAGGATTTTCAAACGGATTCTAAAAATTTGTATAAACACACAAAAATAATGTTAAGATACATCCATGCACCAACATTTGACTCACTGCGATATTTGATTGCTGAGAAAACGCGGTTTTAGAGAACAACTTTATACGTCTTTTACTACGTTTTTTATACGTTTCTTCGTGTAACCTTAAATTTGCGATTTTGGTAACTATTTTACCTTTTGTTTTCTAACCCATTTCAACTAGGAACTCCAAAATTGATACAGTGATAGCATATTTTAAGCGGAGTCATATCATTTGTAACTTGCCTATGATTGTCGCTATCCAAGGCAAAAACATATATTATTTTCCATAGAGTTCTGCACGATATACGGTAGCCGAATTTTGACACACGACAATTTCCTTGCGTTATACGAGTTGCCGAGTTTTAGTATACGTATATATTTAGGTATTTTTAAGATCAAATTCCGGCGTATGGGGCAATCCCAATACGGAGCCAGCGCCATGGAGAATGAAAAAACAAATTTTAGACAAGCCAAGACGGGCCGGGGGCAAGGAATTTGGGAAAAATTGGCAGATCGAAGGAGGGAATTTTTGGCGCACATTAAACATGGGACACGACTTAGAGAATAAACGATAGGAATTTTATTTTGCCTATCCTCTACCGTGTGATAGACGACAGGCAGGTCCAATATTTTGAGTAGTGGATGCCGGCGCAGCCGGTATCCACTACGATAAAAATATTGGACCTGCCTGTCGTCTATCATAGGTAGAGGATAGGCAAAATAAAAAATTCTATCGTTTATTCTCATTCTTAGTCAGTTAAATATTATTTTAATAACTGTAAACAATTTTTTAAAGCAAAAACTAAGTTACCGTCATAAAAACTCCCTCATTATAAAATGAACGAAACTTGTTTACAACTTCACGTATTCTGTTGCGCGTACTGCTAGCGCGTCGCGTATTCCGCACTAGTCTACGCATTACAGCGCAATACATACGCGCACCTCTACAAGCGTGTAAGGCATTATCAAGACGCATAATGACGTGGGGTCGTCTACGGCCTGATAAACGGCACCCGAAATCTTGCGATTGTCCAATCAAAAATGTGTCTACGAACTAGACCACTCCCACTGACTAAGAATGATTTTTAAATAACACGCACAAGGCTTTGGAATCACGTCACGGGTATGCCAACAGAATTAGAAACGCAGTCAAAATCATGACAAATTTCCTGCACGTTATCCGGCACGCTCTAGGCCTATATAACATGTATAACGTAGGCGCTACGCTCGAATTTAGACATTCCCATCTATACAATTTTAAAGGCCTATCCAGTGATCCCAGCAAAGTGTGAAAAATTAAAATTGTTTATAATGTCTAAAAGTGAAGGATAAGTCACCTAAATTGTCATTTGGTATTTTTGAAATGTATTTGGCATAGGATCCTAACAGCAGTAGGCCAATTGACAAAGTTGAAGCCCGATATAATGTAGGTGGCCTATCATAGGCTTAGCTAGTAGGCCTAATCAGATTCGTGTAAAATGTCAGATGATTTTTTCCCGGGATGAGATTTTGTCTTTAATACTCACAGCGTTTGGCTAAACCACTAATACTATAACAACAAACGGGGACAACAAAGGCGATTATGAAGGCCGGGGAAGGGGTAAGAAATTCAGTTGGTAGGCCTACACCATTTGGAAACCCCCCAGTGAGCCCCTTATCATGCTTATTTCATCATCTAATATTTTAGTAGTGTTATATGACCCAGGGCTATAACCTTTAACATTTTTCCTGTTACCTTTAAAATGTAGGCCTATGCCTATTATTTTGCGGAATTGTAGGCCTATACTCGTGCTTTTCACCGCTGATTAAGTTTATATTATCGCAACTCGCCATCTGGGGTGGTGAATTTCTTTCCCCATGCCAACAAATCTTTGTCCTCCCCACTTTGACATGCCAACCCCCCTCTATCGACATACCAAAACATTGTCCCCTCATGAGGCCTACGGCAGCCGGTATTCAGTTGAGGCAGGCCGAGAAGGGGCAAGCAAGTTTTGGCACGTAAGCCAATATTATTGCAAAAGCCAAGTATTAATATACCCCGGGTTAAAATAGGTCTACTATTATTTATTATTCACTTTTTCTACTCACTTTATTAGGGCCTACCATTTAAAATGTCTAAAATTGCGGAATTGTTAAAATGTCTTAAATTGCGGAAATTAGCAAATTTCTCATACGTCCAGTGCCGTACATAGGCCTAAGGGGGCAATGGGGAAGCTACCCCAAACCGCTGTGGGAAGTCCCCCCCCCCCCCCGTTGGGTGCGGCCGCCCTGAAGAATTTGTTTTTTTGTACTTTTGAGCCTATTTTGTTTCGTTAAAGATTTTTCCCCTTGAATGAGGGTTTCCCCTTTCACCCTTTGCCCCCCCCCCCTTAGAAAGTCCTAGCTACGCCCATGATCCCCCATGACGCCACTTCACGGGGAGGGGGGGGCACAACATACATTTCTGGTGGGTATGCTCCTGTGGTATGCTCCCCCAGAATATAGGTGGTGGGTCCGGGGACTGAGCTCCCGGGGGTGCTGACGGCGTACCGGGTATGCCGGAAAGGGATGTTTTGGAGCTGCCAATAAATATAAAAGGTGGTCTTTTGGAGCTGCGAATAGTCAAAATTGGGTCTTTCTTGGCTTTCTGGGTGAATAACGCCTGAAAAAAACCCAGACATGTGAAGAATGATCAAGCGATGTAGGTCTTAGAGCTGAAATTGTCAAGTTTCCGTGTTTACGTATGCCTATAGCTCTATTTTGGTCACGGGTCTTTTGGAGCTGCGGAATCCAAAAATGGAGGGGGGGGGGGGTCTTTCCGGGAGAGCATACCCGTATGGTCTTTTGTGCTAAGTTCCAACGCTTAAAATATAACACAACGGTCACATCAGGGATTTTACCAAGAAAAGGTGCTAGGCATACATGCTCATGTTTGAATCTGGCAACACGAGAACTTTGAATTTATGCGGTAGTCTTGTAGCCGTCCGGCCCTGTTCAGTTTTATACACGCATTTGAATAGGAATTGTTTTGCGCACTTACCAAATATTTATGGAGCACATTTTCTTCATTAGTTTGTCAAGTTGATGTCAAATGTTCTATTCTATATTAGTTGGCAATAGTGTTTTTTTGCCTATAGTATGTCCAAACATGGTCCAATGTTGTAATTTGTTGTTTTTGATCGCAAAGGTCGGATATTTTTATTCCCGATTTAACTGTGCACCCGCCCGAGGGCTTCGCAAGGGTGCATAATTCTTTTTTTGACATTAGAACGCATTCGATCCTTAATTTTATTTCAACAAAATTTTTGATTAGGTAGCATAATGAGGCGGCTACCATTTTTTTTACCAAATCCTAAAGAATTATTCTCAAATGTCTGACCTGTGTATTTCCTATTGGTAATACAAATTGACGTGTCGGCCCTAAACATAGGCCTACATAGGCAGGTCGCGTATTTTGGACTGGTAGCAAGTCTAATAGTACTGTATGTGAATATCGATGAAAGTTAGAAACGGCAAAAACCGGTTGTGAAGGAGACTACGTGGTAGCGTCCTTAACAACCAGTCAACTTTAAGACAAACAGGTGAAAAAGAAAACTTTCACGATGTTTTTTCATGTTTTTTTTTATTTCACACGATCAGTGCATATATCGCCTAGCTTGAAATGATAAAATATTTTTTTAGACCAATCAAACCAATATATGGGTGTAGTACCCCCTTAATGCAAATTAGGCACCTTTACCACTATATGGATTTTCGTGGACTTTTGATGTCAGGCCCGTGAGCCACGATTTTTTTTTTTTGGGGTGCTGATTTACGGCGAACTTTTTTCCAGGGGGCGGCAATTATGTGCCAAGTGGACTTTCTTCCCCAAATTTAGACCCTTTTTTTTTTTTTTTTAATTTTGGGACTTTTTGTATACTTTTGCAAATTTGGGGGGGTACGGTGCGTCGCACCCACCTGACTACGGCTCTGTACGGTGCTTTTCTGAAATGAATGGTGATTAAATGGACTCGGGGTGATTTCATAACTGATTGGCCTATTATGATTTATCAAGTATATTTCACCGCCAGTGAGTGAGCAGGAAGGAAATGGTGCCTTGGTTTGTCTACTGTCAGGTCATGTCATAGGCCTTTCGCCATGATGCAAGCGGATATTTGATGTCGTGTGTAGGCCTAACATATTGCACTTCTCAGCAACATCAACATTCCCTATACTGCACACACATTATTTAGTACGTCCATGGTTAAAGGTATAGGACAATTTCTTTAAGGGATTCTAGCCAAAATAACCGGCCGATTTTTTTTTAACTTTGACTGTTGACTAGCAAATTTGCCAAAGATTCCAAAACTATTTTCCTTTTTGAAAAACTTGCATGCAAGTTCAATGGAGTTATATACAGCAAGTCCTGTAAAGCGCAGATATACTGTTGAGCCATCAACAACGTATCATATTTAGATAGTCTGTCGCTCTCATTATACGACGGCACCTTTTGACGGAGTTCGTTAAATGCTGTGTTGATCTTCTTCATTCGACATCTTTCGCGAGCATTTGCCGCCTTCCTCCGTTTCTTCTGTAGGCCTACGTATGGCTTGTACGTGGACGACACTGAGGCTGTGGTTACTGCATGCTTCAAACTAAGTGCAGATAATTGGAGTTTGGACAATTTCTTCCGACATCTTTGGAATCCGTTTCTATGGTTAATATTTGAAGTCCAGATTTGATCAGCAGTTTGAGATGAAATGTAGCAATCAGCGGAGGAAAGCACATCATGATGTGACTCAGAAATATCTATTTCTTTCCAACCATCAATAAGCAAGTACTTGTCGAAAGTCATCGTTTTACTTTTGGTAGCAATATTTTGATGAGGTGTCCCAACGACCGGTTGCAAAGTAGAAATACCACTGTCCTCGTCATTTCTTGAAAGTTTTATAGCGCCGTGAAATTTTTGACGAATCTATGATCTCATCAGGTGGTATTTACAAATGATATTGATGATTTGATCAACTGGCGAGTTTATATAATACTATTTAGGAGTCATGCATGTATTGGTGGTATCGAATTTCAAAAGTATGTTTACTCAGTCATTGAAAGCTATTGAAGATTCATCATTGCGTTAGATTGACTGATAACCAGCCCCCAGCCCTCCATGGTGTTTTATTATTAAAAGCGCGAAACAGTTGCTTTGCCTATCGGCTACAATCCACCTGTTCATCATCACTACTGCGCATGCGCTTGCTTCAAATTAACACTTCTCCTGCACGTGACATGGTATTTAAAGATGTTCATTGACGCACTCACTGGTCCTGCTAATTGTTTAACTATAATCTCATCATCATTTCATTTGGATCTTTTTAGTTAACCCTTTTAGTGCTAATTGCGTGAGATTTTTTCGGGACTACGGACGATAATAAGTAAAAATTTGTTTATGATTATTTTCTTTTGAAAATAGAAACATATTTTTTTTACATATTTGTGAGTAGACACTACGAATGAGCCGTAAACTCGGCAAATTGTACTTTGAGTTACAGTGTAAAATGTGCGTGAAGGTCGTATTCATAGGTATCTCAATTCGTTGCGACAAGCATCTCATCAGACACTGTTTAAACCAATCAATAATCCTATTGCGAAAGAGGATAATAAGCTTCTACCTATTTCTATAGAATCTTTAAATAGTTCTTGTCTTTGTTTGCTTTGGCTGTTGATGAATTAGTGTAGCTATCTACTGCTGATATTGGTATTGATGAAGTAGTGTAGCTAGCTACTGCTGATATTGGTGTTGATGAAGTCGTGTAGCTATTTACTGATGATATTGGTGTTGATGAAGTAGTGTACCTATCTACTGCTGATATTGGTGTTGATGAAGTAGTGTAGCTATCTACTGCTGATATTGGTGTTGATGAAGTAGTGTAGCTATCTACTGCTGATATGGTGTTGATGAAGTAGTGTAGCTATCTACTGCTGATATTGGTGTTGATGAAGTAATGTAGCTATTTACTGATGATATTGGTGTTGAAGTACTATATATCTACTGCTAATATTGGTGTTGATGGTTGGTGTTGATGACGAACTGTAGCTATCTACAGCTGATATTGGTGTTGATGAAGTAGTGTAGCTATCTACTGCTGATATTGGTGTTGATGAAGTAGATGAAGTAGAGTAGCTATCTACTGCTGATATTGGTGTTGATGAAGTAGTGTAGCTATCTACTGCTGATATTGGGGTTGATGAAGTAGTGTAGCTATCTACTGCTGATATTGGTGTTGATGAAGTAGTATAGCTATCTACTGCTGAGATCTACTGCTGATATTGGTGTTAATGAAGTAGTGTAGCTATCTACTGCTGATATTGGTGTTGATGAAGTAGTATAGCTATCTACTGCTGAGATCTACTGCTGATATTGGTGTTAATGAAGTACTGTAGCTATCTACTGCTGATATTGGTGTTGATGAAGTAGTGTAGCTATCTACTGCTGATATTGGTGTTGATGAAGTATAGTGTAGCTAACTACTGCTGATATTGATGAAGTAGTGTAGCTATCTACTGCTGCTATTGGTGTTGACGAAGTAGTGTAGATATCTACTGCTGATATTGGTGTTGATGAAGCAATGTAGCTATCTTCTGCTGATATTGGTGTTAATGAAGTAGTGAAGCTATCTACTGCTGATATTGGTGCTGGTAAGTAGTGTAGCTATCTACTGCTGATATTGGTGTTAATGAAGTAGTGTAGCCATCTACTGCTGATATTGGTGGTGATGAAGTAGTGTAGCTATCTACTGCTGATATGGTGTTGATGAAGTAGTGTGGCTATCTACTGCTGATATTGGTGTTGATGAAGTAATGTAGCTATTTACTGATGGTATTGGTGTTGAAGTACTGTAGCTATCTACTGCTAATATTGGTGTTGATGGTTGGTGTTGATGAAGAACTGTAGCTATTTACAGCTGATATTGGTGTTGATGAAGTAGTGTAGCTATCTACTGCTGATATTGGGGTTGATGAAGTAGTGTAGCTATCTACTGCTGATATTGGTGTTGATGAAGTAGTGTAGCTATCTGCTGTTGATATTGGTGTTGATGAAGTAGTGTAGCTATCTACTGCTGATATTGGTGTTAATGAAGTAGTGTAGCTATCTACTGCTGAAATTGGTGTTGATGAAGTAGTGTAGCTATCTACTGCTGATATTGGTGTTGATGAAGTAGTGTAGCTATCTACTGCTGATATTGGTGTTGATGAAGTATAGTGTAGCTAACTACTGCTGATATTGATGAAGTAGTGTAGCTATCTACTGCTGCTATTGGTGTTGACGAAGTAGTGTAGATATCTACTGCTGATATTGGTGTTGATGAAGCAATGTAGCTATCTTCTGCTGATATTGGTGTTAAAGAAGTAGTGAATCTATCTACTGCTGATATTGGTGCTGGTAAGTAGTGTAGCTATCTACTGCTGATATTGGTGTTAATGAAGTAGTGTAGCCATCTACTGCTGATATTGGTGGTGATGAAGTAGTGTAGCTATCTACTGCTGATATGGTGTTGATGAAGTAGTGTGGCTATCTTCTGCTGATATTGGTGTTGATGAAGTAATGTAGCTATTTACTGATGATATTGGTGTTGATGAAGTACTGTAGCTATCTACTGCTAATATTGGTGTTGATGGTTGGTGTTGATGAAGAACTTTAGCTATCTACAGCTGATATTGGTGTTGATGAAGTAGTGTAGCTATCTACTGCTGATATTGGTGTTGATGAAGTAGTGTAGCTATCTACTGCTGATATTGGTGTTGATGAAGTAGTGTAGCTATCTACTGCTGATATTGGTGTTGATGAAGTAGCTATCTACTGCTGATATTGGGGTTGAAGTAGTGTAGCTATCTACTGCTGATATTGGTGTTGATGAAGTAGTGTAGCCATCTGCTGTTGATATTGGTGTTGATGAAGTAGTGTAGCTATCTACTGCTAATATTGGTGTTAATGAAGTAGTGTAGTTATCTACTGCTGATATCGATGTTGATGAAGTACTGTAGTTATCTACTGCTGATATTGGTGGTGATGAAGTGTAGCTATCTACTGCTGAAATTGGTGTTGATGAAGTAGTGTAGCTATCTACTGCTGATATTGGTGTTGATGAAGTATAGTGTAGCTACCCTACTGCTGATATTGATGAAGTAGTGTAGCTATCTACTGCTGCTATTGGTGTTGATGAAGTAGTGTAGATATCTACTGCTGATATTGGTGTTGATGAAGTAGTGAAGCTATCTACTGCTGATATTGGTGTTGATGGTTGGTGTTGATGAAGAACTTTAGCTATCTACAGCTGATATTGGTGTTGATGAAGTAGTGTAGCTATCTACTGCTGATATTGATGAAGTAGTGTAGCTATCTACTGCTGCTATTGGTGTTGATGAAGTAGTGTAGATATCTACTGCTGATATTGGTGTTGATGAAGTACTGTAGCTATCTACTGCTAATATTGGTGTTGATGGTTGGTGTTGATGAAGAACTTTAGCTATCTACAGCTGATATTGGTGTTGATGAAGTAGTGTAGCTATCTACTGCTGATATTGGTGTTGATGAAGTAGTGTAGCTATCTACTGCTGATATTGGTGTTGATGAAGTAGTGTAGCTATCTACTGCTGATATTGGTGTTGATGAAGTAGTGTAGCTATCTACTGCTGATATTGGGGTTGAAGTAGTGTAGCTATCTACTGCTGATATTGGTGTTGATGAAGTAGTGTAGCCATCTGCTGTTGATATTGGTGTTGATGAAGTAGTGTAGCTATCTACTGCTAATATTGGTGTTAATGAAGTAGTGTAGTTATCTACTGCTGATATCGATGTTGATGAAGTACTGTAGTTATCTACTGCTGATATTGGTGGTGATGAAGTGTAGCTATCTACTGCTGAAATTGGTGTTGATGAAGTAGTGTAGCTATCTACTGCTGATATTGGTGTTGATGAAGTATAGTGTAGCTACCCTACTGCTGATATTGATGAAGTAGTGTAGCTATCTTCTGCTGATATTGGTGTTGATGAAGTAATGTAGCTATTTACTGATGATATTGGTGTTGATGAAGTACTGTAGCTATCTACTGCTAATATTGGTGTTGATGGTTGGTGTTGATGAAGAACTTTAGCTATCTACAGCTGATATTGGTGTTGATGAAGTAGTGTAGCTATCTACTGCTGATATTGGTGTTGATGAAGTAGTGTAGCTATCTACTGCTGATATTGGTGTTGATGAAGTAGTGTAGCTATCTACTGCTGATATTGGTGTTGATGAAGTAGTGTAGCTATCTACTGCTGATATTGGGGTTGAAGTAGTGTAGCTATCTACTGCTGATATTGGTGTTGATGAAGTAGTGTAGCCATCTGCTGTTGATATTGGTGTTGATGAAGTAGTGTAGCTATCTACTGCTAATATTGGTGTTAATGAAGTAGTGTAGTTATCTACTGCTGATATCGATGTTGATGAAGTACTGTAGTTATCTACTGCTGATATTGGTGGTGATGAAGTGTAGCTATCTACTGCTGAAATTGGTGTTGATGAAGTAGTGTAGCTATCTACTGCTGATATTGGTGTTGATGAAGTATAGTGTAGCTACCCTACTGCTGATATTGATGAAGTAGTGTAGCTATCTACTGCTGCTATTGGTGTTGATGAAGTAGTGTAGATATCTACTGCTGATATTGGTGTTGATGAAGTAGTGAAGCTATCTACTGCTGATATTGGTGGTGATGAAGTAGTGTAGCTATCTACTGCTGATATTGGTGCTGGTGAAGTACTGTAGCTATCTACTGCCGATATTGGTGTTGATGAAGTAGTGTAGCTATCTACTGCTGATATTGGTGATGATGAAGTAGTGTAGATATCTACTGCTGATATTGGTGTTAATGAAGTAGTGTAGCTATCTACTGCTGATATTGGTGGTGATGAAGTAGTGTAGCTATCTACTGCTGATATTGGTGTTAATGAAGTAGTGTAGATATCTACTGCTGATATTGGTGTTGATGAAGTAACGTAGTTATCTACTGCAGATATTGGTGTTGATGAAGTACCGGTAGTGTAGCTATCTATTGCTGATATTGGTGTTGATGAAGTATTGTAGCTATTTACGGCTGATATTGGTGTTGATGAAGTAGTGTATCTATCTACTGCTGATATTTAATTGTGTTTGATGAAGTAGTAGCCTATAGCTATAAATAAACATATTTTTTCACCAGGTTCGCCGTCACAAATAATAAAGGAGACAAGCAGAAAAAGTGATCCCAATCAGGAATCGAACCCAGGACCTCAGGACCTGTGCCTTAACCACTTGGCCACGGGAGCCTCGCGATTAGGCTGGTTGAAATTAGAACCTAGCGGCCACTTATCTCCTCCCCGCAAGTAGCTCATAGTAGTTCTAAATCTAATCTAAGTACAATCTAAATGCGGATAGGTGTGCGCCGTTCGGCAGCAACCTAGTTGATGCGATCTGATTGTGATGATTCACCATTGCAGCGAAATTACAGCGCTTTGAGTCCATCTAAGATCTGGAGAAAGGCGCTTTATAAATCCAAAATTTATTTATTATTATTATTATTTATAGTTAGGGCCGTAAATGCGAGAAATAAGTTGTAATCCTCCCTGAAGAAATATAACATGACCATGCCACTGTTTTACTATGTAGTAGCCTATAGCTATCTTCTGCTGCTATCGGTGTTGATGAAGTAGTAGCTATCTACTTCTGATATCGGTGTTTGAAGTATGCTGATATTGGTGTTGATGAAGTGGTATAGCTATCTACTGCTGATATTGGTGTTGATAAAGTAGTATAGCTATCTACTGCTGATATTGGTGTTGATGAAGTAGTAGGCCTATAGCTATATACTGCTGATATCAGTGTTTGATGGAAGGGTCTGTCATGCAAGGCCAAGGCTATGACCAGTTCAAGGCCAAGACTTTGACCATCAAGGCGCAGGCCCAGGCTTTGACCCTTAAGGCTCAGGCCCAGGCTTTGACCCTCAAGACGCAGGCCCAGGCTTTAACCCTTAAGGCCCAGGCCCAGACTTTGACCATCAAGGCGCAGGCCCAGGCTTTGACCATCAAGGCGCAGGCCCAGGCTTTGACCTTCAAGGCCTAAGCCTTGACCCTCAAGTTCAAGGCCCTATGACCGGTTATCATAGACGTATAATCCATGGGTGATGTTGGATATTCAAGGATGTTATGCAAGTTTGTATGCGTTTGAACAAATTTAGCTTTCATATTTTAAACATTTTAGCTTTAAATATGCAAATTTTTAATGAAAGGAGGTTAAACAGTTTTCATTTGTGATTGATAAAATTTTCCACCCACTCGCACCAAGGTTTTTCTTTCTGGTCACTCCCTTATAGAGGCATGATGCCACAACCTTTTATTCGAGTCTTCTCAATTCTTCCAATCAATCACAATATTCGATATAATTGTATAAGCCCCTTTCACTGTCTGGCTAATTACTACCTGTACAATTATGTGTAATGCTGCCCTCTAATGACTAGTAAGTTAACAAAAACGTATGCGATCTCTTGAGGGCGTCAAGTCTATTCCACATCCAGACAAACGAGTATTTTGTCTGGGATTCCATACAAACATAATGGGGAGCTTTTGTATCCATTATAAAATCTTACTCAGTCCAGGGATTCTAAAAACGTCCATGTATAATTAGATTCCCAAAATAGGCTACCACAGCTCTGAATATAATAGTCGTGAGACGTAAGTTAAAACTTTCTTATACTATAGAGAATAAATGAATTCCTGATATGCCAAAACAAACTTGAGTTATTAACGTAAAATTATTGTGGGGCATGTAACACTGCACAACTTCACCAAAACCAAGATCAGCAGTATATAAAGAATAAAACCAAAATAACTGCCCATTTGGATTTGTTGCTATATTTCAAAAAGTGTGTCTTCAATTGAAAAGATTTTTGACATGCATCATCAGCAGACTCATAGCACCAAAGACACCAATTTTATACCTGTAGTTGACTTCATGGTTGAATGAGCACACATTAAATGAAAGAGTTCACTGATTCAAAAGTTGCAAAAGTTAATTATAATGCACGTTTTCCTGATAATCCATGTGTACTTGCTAATAATGGTTCAAGTGCCCGATTATAATGCACGTTTTCCTGATACCAGGTGCTCGATTATAATCCATGTGCACTTGTTAATAATGGTTCAAGTGCCCGATTATAATGCACGTTTTCCTGATACCGGGTGCCTGATTATAATGCCAGTGCCCGATTGCAATTGCCCTATTCTGGTGAGATTGGCGGGGCATGATATCAAATTGAGAATCACTGGTAATGATTAGAATGCAGACAAGATACTGTAAATGGATACTCATTTCTGTGACTTCTGAAATCAGCAATCTCTCCATTCATGTGTGATTACTCACAGACACCTGTGGGATTAGAACCACTGAGTATGAATATGCTATGAGTCTGTAGATGATGCATGTTTAAAACATTTTCAATTGAAGACATGCTTTTTGAAATATAGAAACAAACCCAAAAGGGGTAGTTATTTTTGTTTTACGGTAATAGCTGCATCACTTCATCAACACTGATTTCATCAGTAGATAGCTACACTACTTCATTAACACCAATATCAGCAGTAGATAGCTACATTACTTCATCAACACCAATATCAGCAGTAGATAGCTACACTACTTCATTAACACCAATAGCAGCAGAAAATAAGGGGGGAAAATGACAAAAAGTTCTGGGAATGCACTAAACAACATTTCAAGTTCCATTGCATCAACCTCTAAATATATCTTATAGGACAATGTCTTTGAAGGTAAATAAGATGGTTCTGAATTTTATCACAGCATGGGCCCAAGGGGAGGTCGAGGTTGGTCTTTATAGTCTTGTTCTTAGGCTAATTTGAATTCCAGAAAATTGGTATAGGCCTAACTTAATTTGGATTTCTTTTTTGTCAAACAAAAGCTCATATTGAAGGAAACAGTGTAAATTATAGAAAAATGCTTATTTGGGCAGTTTATAATGACTTGTGATTTCTGAAGGTCATAGTCCAAACAACATGTCACAGAAAAGAGTCAGCACTGATATTTTTTGGTACACTCAAAATATACTTTGTATTAAAAATCATGGCTTATTAAATCATGGAAGAAAGTCCAGTTTTAGAAGCAGGAGGAAAGCGGAGAACCCGGAGAAAATATGCGGCAACGAGAATGGACTGAAAACCAAATGCACATAAGGTCATCACTCATCAGGAACGACTGGGGATTGAACCGGTACCTCAAAATGGTCTTCACTATTTGGCACAGTATTTTCAATGTAATGGGTATCAAAACACCATACAGTACATTATATTACATCCATTAACTTTGCACTTGGAGAGTGGAAGAGCATCATATAAACGAAATTGTGGAAAATAGACTTTAAGTATTTCACCCTATTTGTCTGTCCAAATAACTTAGACACCCGGTTTTTAAGATATATTTCGAAAAGTTTTCACTTTGGCAAAAAGTCATGAAAGAAAAGTTGCTAAACACGGTCAGACCTAACATAAATTATTAGTAAAGCGATGAAAAAATATTCTTCCTTGTCTACTTTTATTCAATTTTGACCGATTTACAGCAAGATATCTGGGTCCAGCCGAATATTCCTAATGACTTGAAACTTTTGATGGGATAATCTATTTACAGTAAGGGTGTTTGAACATTGTAATCATGCATATTGATCAGTGATTCCGCCCTTTTTTCATTGATCCTTTTACTAATTCACAATAATGGCGGTCTACTCAAATGCATTCAACAAAAGCATGTTTGCAATCTATCGCGAGAGGTCGTCTCACACACATAACAAATACACTATCGATGACAATATTTGATTGAATGGACTGCACTGTGCCATGATTTCGGTGAAGGACAACGGTTCAAATCCTTTGTTTGGAGCCAATCAATAATTTCATGCACAACCTCTGTAACTCAAAAATGTAACAGTTGGTGCATTATAACAAATGATAGGGCAAGTTACTATGCGTCTGGAGTGTATTGTGAATTATACTCCTCACCAATAACATCAGAACATTTATAGGGCATACAAATTGTATTTTCTTAGAATTGGGCCAAGCCAAAAGCATGCACAGAAGAAGTTTCATACCGCGCCGAATTGTTGTAATTGGTTGAGGGACAGCTGGGATCACTTATAGTTAATACACTCAGAATAAATATGCCAATTAGAAACACTGTCTGCATTTTATGAACTGAATTATATTTTTCATTTTTATACAATGTTTTTGGTGAGGAGTATAATTAATTTACTATTCATCCATTCACTATCCAAAATCACCATACCTACAAATCTGTATAATGAGACCTTCCAAAATAATGGTACCCAACTTCTACCGGATTATTTTTAAAGTGTTGAGAAAAACCTTCCAATTTCAATAGAATTTCTGGTAAACTCTCACTCAATGCTTTGGAAACACAAAAATCCCGTTAGGTCTCAGCGAATGTTAACACTTTTCTTTCATGACTTTCTTTAAAAGTGGATATTTTTTCAAATAAGTAACAAAAACTGGGTGTCTAAGTTAATTGGACAGACAATAGTATTAATTAAAATACATAGACACATGGATTTTTTTAAATCTTTCAAAGCCTGTGAGGGTCTTTATTATTATTTGTTGTAACACACAAAAAACATTACATATAAATGCAATACCAAATACTATAAAAAAGTAAAACAACTTTACATTACTTATAATTTCATGAACATAGCATAAAAGACACACAAGTTGACACAACCATGCCGGAATATTACAAAAACAATTTTGATGACATCTTTTGAACAAATCCTATCTTTAGATAGGTTCCCATTTCTTTACATGATAACCATATCCGTCTCTATTTTGCACAATGTTCTTTTCAACCTTTTCAATGAAAATGACCCAGTTTTTAAAATCATTAAAAGATACGGAGTATTTCTTGAACCCTGAGTATTTGCCATCATAAATACCAAAACATATTTCCCAACAGAAAATATTTACAGTAATATTTACATCAACCAGTGTGGTCTTTGCGGTGATTAGGCATGTTAGGGGGTAGAACCTCCAAATACCAAATGAGATGGTTTGCTACCTCAAGCACCCCATCCCCCCAAAAAAGAAAATTTCAACCCCCTAAAACACCCCTCCCAAATGTCAATGTTGGCCTGGTAAACACACAATTTTAAATTTTGAGTCAAAATAAATTCTGCTTCACACGCAACGATCACAGCACCAAAATGATGCCCACCTGGATTTGTTTGTCTTTGCCCCCTCAGACAACTGACCCTGATACACCAATTAAAATACTTGGACCCCCCCCCCCCCTCAAAATAAAGCCCACATTGCTCTCAACCAACCAAAAATATCACAGTGTTGAAAACAAATTTACATGACCAGATGGTTTCTTTTTTAGGGAACAAACCAGAAGTTTGATGACGTCCTATTAAAGAAAAAGTCCTTTCGTTAGGGGGGAAAAGGGGTCAAAAAGTCTTGATTGTGTTTGTACAAAAAACTAGCTGAAATATCGGTCAAAGTTGATCTTTTGGGTTGGAATTTTCAACATTTCAAACTTATGTTAGACGGAGGGAGGGGTTCAGTCTCCTAACAAAAGCATGCAGTTACTAATAAAAACTACAGAAAGCAGTCAAGTAGACTGTAAAGGACGTCATCGAACTTTTGATTTGTTCACTTACATTCATCAATTTGATAAAGAAAATTATTAGTTGGAAGCATTCTATATGATTAAAACGAATTGTGAATAGTGTGTTTTGGTATCAAGTGTACACTTATATATATGGCATAGCATAAATCAAATTCCAATTCATTTCATTAAGGGGTCTTTTAGCAACCTTTGGTAAGAGCCCATAAACCGATGTTTGTCACCCAACAAGTGACAAATTGCAGCTTTGGTTTGTTACGTAGTGTATTTTTTTAATGCAAAATTCGGTATCAACCAAAATACACAGGATGAGTGAACTGAACGAAATGCAGATATAATCTGTTCTTAGGAATTGCCGACCATGAGATATAAATATTGGCCATGCCATTGTGAAAAATGGTTCTTAATGTGAGTACAAACTACAAACCGATAGAAAACAGTAAATTGGGGGACCAAATCAAAGTGGAACAGTAATTCGTGAAAATCACTGGTACTAAAACCATACATAATTAATGTCCAGATTGTTTCTGACATTCTCCTTAAAGACATAATATACGATTTTATCATATGTATTTGCTTAAATTTTTTTAAACCTGATTTTTTGGCATATTTGAAATGTTTACTTAGGTCCCATCTTAAACCTAAATGGAATCTGCCAAATTTGTTGTGTTTGTAGGTCAAACAGGCTAATTTTGACATAAAATCATAATTATGACTTTAAGTAGGCATACACCATAGAACTCTGTGTTAAATGGCCAAAATAGCCAGTGGGGTTTCTTTCACTTTACCTTGTTATTTCAGTTTAAAATGGGTAGGAACCCTTCCTTCCCGGCAGTTATTACAAATATTATTTCAGCATTTTAGGTAAAGAATAACAAAATTAAAACTTGATGGAAATCGTACATTATGGCTTTAATGAAAAATGTGCAAATACTGATTTTTCTCCACTTTGCCACAAAAACCTTACCAGATATAACAAAAAGTTCATAAACAATAACATATTTGACATGAAACTGACCCATGCCATTTCTCACACATGATAGTTGGTCTTTTAGGTTAAGTTTACTTTTCAACAGAGGCTAATTTGAAAAAGGTCGATATGAGACCCCTTAAGGCCTGCTGCATACTTTGTATTGGCATAGAATAAGAGTGGTACATGAAAAGGGTCACTATGAGACCCCTTAAGGCCTGCTGCATACTTTGTATTGGTGCAGAATAAGACTGGTAGGCCTATATGCTATTTCAACTTGTCTTGATATTTGAGCTATTTCTGTTGAAATCCATACACCCCTAAAGGAAGACATGACTTTAATATTCCACACAGGGATTGTGAACCTGAATGGATGACTCCATTTGAAATGTACACCCCCCTGTATACATGGTATAGGGTATTAAGGCCACGTCTTCTACAGGGGGTGTATGTGAATTTCAAATTTGGTTACCTGAATGGATGACTTCATTTGAAATCTACACCCACTGTGTACATGGTGTAGGATATTAAGACCATGTCTTCCATATGGTGTATGGATTTTAACCGAAATAGCCAAATATCAAAACAAAATTACATGTACCAAGCCAACATATTTTATATAAAAGTTGTTTTAAACTCATTATATGTCATAAAACGTCGGTTCCCAATCCTTAAATCCGAAAACAATTGACAACTTTTGTAATCAAGGAAAAAAACAGTTTCTAATTAACCTTTATATTTGAGTTACACCATAAAACTTTATCAGTAATTGGGCTATTCCAGAAATTGCCCCGACGACACTGGAATTCCCACACCTTTCCCTCTGAAATGAAAATCCCATTTCATTTCACATTCAGATGGACACCCCAGAATGAGTAACATATTCTCATAGCTTTTAGGTGTACATGTATTATTATACAGACATGCCAAATAGTATGGTAAAAACGGTAGTACAGTCAACTCCGAAATACGGTATTCGATAATCTTGACCAAAATAATAATAGTCATGCCTCAAAAAGATAAACGGCTGCAGGAATAGACTACCAACTGAATTACTGACATCGTTTGACCACATCCCTGGTCTGTTAAAATTGTTGCCTACATTGTTTTTCTCCCCCACTAATTAGGTGCACGCACATTAATATTTTCATTAACCATCTAACTGCTACACATGCTATGTCTTCTGAAGATGTGGTGCAAGGGATATGTAAATGAAAATTTAAACACCTTGCAGTGTTTAAAAAGTGTTAGAGAAACCCTAAACACTTGGATTTACAGTGTATGTTTTATACGAAATGTTGGGTATTAAAGCCATATTATAACATTTGCTGAGGAGAACGCCCTCAAAAAATTTTAAATTCTGGTTTTTACACGAGTGCTGTAGTTTTGTCAAAATCCGAGATTTTGAATAAAAAGATGGAACTGGCGTTTTATTATTACGATGGAAATATTAGTCGAACACATATGCACAGTACGTACACGGCATGCGGGATACACATACACACACAATCCGAGGATCGTGACCAGTATTACAACAAGGAGTAACATGCGTGGCGCTAGTAGTAAATTCCAATTTTCTATGCTTTACCTCACTTGTTCGGCTCAAAATTAAAAGGGGCATATCTAACATTTTATGGAAAATAAATACTAATCTATTTTTACAGAAATGTTATAAAATGACTTTAAATGGGTTTGTGTTATATAAACATGGCTTGAAGTGGAAGTAAATAAGTTATATACTGTAAGAACACTTTTTAGTAAAACACTTTAACACAGAAATTGTACTTCGTATGATTTTATTTGGTGGAAAAATATAACTTTCATATGTACATTGTAACAATATTAGTTGCTTGCAAAAATAAGTCTGTGTTGTTACATGAAATCTGGTTTGGCAGACGGTCACTATGGCCATACGTAACTCAGAAGATCTGTTGAAGTTATACAAGACATACCATTATATTTTAAGGGAAACATGAAATTGTAATCTGGCAAGTCAAGAGTTTGCTCCTATATTGCACACAAAAGACACCCTATATTTGGTAATGCCCCGTCACGTTTCACTAAGGACACTAGTCAAATTGTAAAATGACATGTTGTTTCGTTTTGTAATAGTGCAAACTCTTTGAATTCACGGAATAACCCCCTGCACCATTTCCTGTAGCCCTCACCATACACGAAGAGCAATCGTGTCAAATATCATACACCAATCTACCCCGTGTGCCGTTTTCTGAAGCCCTCGCCATAGATAAACGAATGTCACTATGGCCATTACGTAACTCGAAAGACCTGCCCAATTTATAAAAGACATATCATTATATTTTTAGGGAAACATAAAATTGTAATCTGGCAAGTCAAGAGTTTGCTCCTATATATTACACACAAAAGACACCCTAAATTTGGTAATGGCCCGTCAAGTTTCACTAAGGACACTAGTCAGTTTGTAAAATGGCGTGTTATTTCGTTTTTAATAGTGCAAACTTTTTCAATTGACGGAATAATATAGTATAACCCCTTCAAATTCTGATGGTCAATCCTTACACGCCTAGTTGGCCTCCACTTTTAACAGACAGTTCATACATACTACAAACCGGCGAACCTTGTACAGACTGTTAGAAAGACTACCGATGTTTAATCTCTTTCTCAGTCATGTACTGCCATACAAAACAAATTCATACCAAATACAGAGTGTTCCTGCGCCTAACCTACAATTTTGTTAACATGGTTAAGGTGCCCGATCGTATTTAGAGCTCGATTATCGCATATATTATGAATGGTGTATTAACAAACATGACAAAAGTTGGGGCATATGACCAAATCGTATGTAAGTCAATTCGGTGAAATTAAATACTGAAGCATCGCCCGGGGGCGCTGCTTCAAAAATAGTAAACTATAAATTGCGAATTAATATAAAATTATTTTACAATAAAATATGTGCATGTAAGGTGAGTTTATATAGCGAATTAACTAAAACCTGCAGTGTATTTGTGACGTGGTATATCGAAAGCAGACACTTTTGGGCAGAATCGTAAATGGGGAAATATCTAAAAATCTGCCCGGGGGTGATTTTTTCACGATTTGGGAATATTAACTGCCATCTTGTATTTTTGAGACGTTTTTCAAGGTAATTCCTACTCTCAACATTGTCAATAATATTTTTAAAGGCCGATATCTCAATTTCCAATTTCATAATATCATCACTTACTAATTCAATATCTTCGCTTTAGAATGTCCGATTTCATTGGGGAAAACGGCGTTGTGGAGCTCTTTATGTAAAAACCTCAAAATTGATAAACTGCCCAAAAGTGACTGTTTTTGACATGATACGTCACATACTCACAATTCTTAAAATTAATAATAAGCATGGGTATAAGCATGTTTACATGTTCTAATCGTTGATGGTTTGGTGGACTGTCATGTAACATGGATGTAAGCGTGATCCTAAAAATGCCTTTCACATTTACCAAAACTAATTACAAGACCTCTTCTACAATGAGGCTGGCTTTCCCTTTTAAAGGGAATTTTTATCATTCATTATTTCCAACAAAGCCCAATTTCAGAGTACTGACTCCAAGCAAACTCACAAGTACTCCTCATATGCTCAAGGAAATTAGCCAAAAGACAGTTTATTATTTAACCCCTGTTCCATATCCAAAATTGCCTCCACATTTCAATGTCTCTTTCACAGTAAATTCCATTCAATTTGTCCTTCAGTCAATACAACAAAATGCAATTATATTGGATTGTAAGTTGATTTAACAAAACTCTAATCGCATCTTAAAACCTTCTCTGTTATGATATCTTTATTTGATTCAAACAGATCAGACATTTCATTACTATCCACTCTCACCTTTTATAACATGCTCCATCTGTTAATAAGATTATCCAAAACAATACATGCAGTACTTTATTTTAATTTATTATTATGTACGCCCCTCGTTTCTTACTAAATCGAATTTGTTATAGATGCAAACCATGTATTTTCATAATTTACTTTATAATTTATCTTCATTCTCATAATTAAATTTACCAATTCCAAACCACCATTTTGAATTTACCAGTCAATTAACAACACTAAATTCACATAACTGCAGTAGTAACTACAATTACACACAAATATAACTTTTATAAGCCACTTTGAAACTGGAGATAAAGTTCAGTTTGACCACCCTTAAAATAATACAAAATGAATCACAATTAATTTCATCAACAAATATCCAGCTTCTTTTACACATTTCCACTTTTACATTTAATGCTGTTTAACAACTAATCACATATTTGTTTCATTTTTACAGGACCAACGCCGTTCAAATATCACGAACTCCAATGCAAAATCCAACTCAAACACCCGATGCATCATCTTCCACTCAAAAGCAATCCTGTACCAAACAACCAGATATTGCAGGAATAGAAAAAAACATCCAGCTCTACTTCAATCTTAACAAAATTGATAACATTGAAACTTATGCCACTAAAAAATTAATGTTGCCTACTTTGCAATTCCTGCACAGTACGACAGCAACTTCGTGACCTCTTTTGTTCGACAGAAAATTTATACGGGTTGGTGAACACGGGTTACGTAACACAATGTTGAAATTTTAGCCGCAAACGCTTTTTATCAAAATAGCTCCAGAAATGGAAGACACGGGTCGATATTGCTCCATTCATGTACCCTGACCACAGATAAGACATCAAACATTTGTGTAAAGCAACAAATAACGTGTAAAAGTTGAATTAAATGGAAAAAAAGAAGCTTGAACATGTCCAAAGTAGCTCGGAAAATGAGAAAAATTGCATGTCACGAACACAAAAATGTTCATATCATCAAGCAAGAAAAAGCGCCGGAATCAAAAATCGGTGTCATGTTATAGAATAACTTAAGTTAGCTTGCCTGAAAATTTAAGTGAATTTTGGTTGGGGTATATTCGTAGTCGTATATTGAACATGTTGAAATGTTTATCTTTGTGCGTGACTACTGTCACGCCATATATTGTACTGCCGATGTTTTTCCTGCAAAGAAACTTTCATTGTCAATTGTCCATTGTTGGTTATTTAACTTGAAAATAATACTCCCAACGTTCAAACAATTTTAAAAGTCAGCATAAAGGTTTGTGTTACATTATTTGGACGGTGTTAATTCATTCCAGAAATAGAATACACAAGTGAGGCACTGAGTGGGAATAACATTGCTATTATTGTCACCGAATTAATCATATCTTTGGTATGGCTTAGTGGTAAATACATGTATTTGGAAGTTCGATCTTGGTTCGAACCCCGCAAGCACCTCTCTTTGATTTTTGATTTGATTTTAACTCATATTTTTAAATCCTAGTTTTCATATTTTTATTAAAGCCATAATATACGATTTCGGGCAAATTTGAAGTTTTGTCATTTCAAAAATTATAACAATATTTATAATATTAGTAAATAACTGTCAGGAAGATTTTCACGTTATATTTGAAGCAGAAGTAGCGAGATAAAAATGAAAGAAAACACTTAATATCTTGACCTCTTAACTGTGGTGTTCTATGGGGGATTGGTCTAGACAACGAACTTGGCTGATTCCAATTATATTAGGTGTAATCCGAGGTGTAAGTTGAACATTGTGTAAAAATTACAAATATGCCAAAATATTAGGTTTGAAATTGTGCATCTCATGATTTGATATGTATGCATAAAAGCTCATAAAATATGTTGCCGATAGGTGATGTGTCTAGTCCAATTAAAAAATCGTGAAAATCTGTGTTGACGTTCCTTTATTTGATAGGCCTAGGCCTATATATATTCTTGAACTTTAAAAAATTACTTAAGTTTGACATGCTTTATTTGATTATATCATATTGAAAGCTACTGAACTTAAATGCATGTAGGATTAGGCTTAAACATGAACAAGAAATAAATCATGAAAAAAGTGGGCCTTCAAGCCGACATTCATTAGGCCTATATTATTAAAGACAAAAGGAGAGGAAAAAAGAAAAGAAAAAGCGAACTGAAAAATTCCACATCATCGATAAGAAGACAAGCGAATCGAGCTCTCAACCTTCGGCATTGCACACCTTCGCTCTGTCCACTAAGCCATCGCAACTTGTTCGGGCAAAAGGTATTCTTTTGCTATCTTATTTCTCGTTCAACGTGTTCAAGGATCTCACTCAACAACAATCTTTTCAAAACTGCTTGTACTTCAGTTAAATGAGATGATACTACCTTCTTTGACGACTACAATATTTTGTTACACAATAGAGTATTTTGCATTTATAAAATATATAACAATAGACGTTTTTAATTGCTATATTAAAGGGGCATTTCGTGATCCACAGCCTCATCCCCCACTTTTCTCAAAAAAAAGTTGAGATTTTTATATCACTGGAAACCTCTGGTTACATAATGTTTATGTACAAAATATTTCTTGCAGATTAATTCGTTTTTGAAAAGATATCGTGAAATTTGAATTTCGTTCTGGTGCACCAGAACGAAATTACAACGCATTGTCTATGGAGCAGTGTAATACACATAATCATGCATAACTCATAAACGCAAAATCGGAATCAACTGAAATTTTGGGAATAGGTTTTTTTCGTGGATATGTACTGAAAAATGTCATAAAAAGAGGATGCTAGGATCACGAAATCCTCCTTTAATCAATATAACATGTATAATAGACAGCGCCGGCTGGGATCCATTTCGTGAAGCATCGTGACACTTGCAACGTGCGCTTCCGGCACGAGGACTCAAACAACACAACTTTTCAACCTACGACTAGGTTGTTCCACCGCTCATTTTCGCTGAAATTTTAATACAAGCTGTGGTTAATTAATGTTTATCACAACAGAAAAGCATTAGACCGGCGTTTCCTCAAAGCTGCAGATATAACCATTTTAGTGATCGTGACATGCATTTTCTCTCATTTTTAGGCTACTTCAAGCGCACCAAAAGCATTCATTTTTTCCACAATAATTCAACTTTTACACGTTATTCTTTGCCTTATACTCATGTTTCATATCTTATCTATGGGCTCAATATGGAAATGAAGGGAGAAACGACTCGTGTATTCCATTTTTTTGATGTTTTCTAAAAAACCGTATTTGCCACCTGATTTTCAACATTGCGTTACGTAACAGCAGAGGTCACGCCAGTAAAAATTACCGGAAGTGAGCTAAGTTGCTGTCGTACTGGCATTAAACCATAGCCTAACATTTCTTGAGGTAACATCCTCAATATTTCAGGGGCTTAATGCAACAAACATGATGCTTTGGAACCAAAATAATCCTACAAATACTGGTAATACTCTGCACACAAAGGGCTATTTGCATTTAAATATGCATTTAAAATAATGGACTTCTAAAGGCTATTTACAAACCTTCCATACAGTTTTTGTATCCCATGCAATACACGAAGTCGCTGGAGTTCCAATGCAAGCAAAGCATATTGGCTATACAGTTTTGCTCAATACATCTACATGCCCATATCTAGATAGCCATTTGTTCACTCAGCCTTCAATGTCACACATTTATTCAACAATTAATGTAATGTACTTTATTAGACCTAAAAAATGTGTTTCACTGGCGTAACATACAAACAAATTAAAGTCAATAAATTGCGATCATTTCTTTCTTTTTTCCTACTTCACAAGCGATTGCATTAGATAAAAACCTTGCAACAATTTTGTCTCCTTCTTTTAACATTTAATTCAAATCCTTTTTTTTTTTTTTCATTATTTTAAATTTCAAATTCAGGGTCAAGCCTCATTTTAGGAGCATGCAGTCATGTTACGCAAATCAAACAATTTTTAGCCCTTATTATCATAATTATCACCCTGTATATTTTCAGTAATTCCATAAGGAATTAATCCTATTTACAAAAAAAATAATCACGTGCTCTTTTTGAATGTGCTTCTAACAAACCAACCTATGTTCTACAACAATTTCAAATAATTCCATTTTCCAAATATCATGTCACCTTCTTTTAAGTACAGTTACTTTATTAAACCAAAATCCTGCAAAAACATCTCCAACTTGTAGCAAATGCTTTCAGGCCTTCTCACACTGTATAAATGTCACTAATTCCATAAGGAATTTGACCAAAAAATTCATTAACAAAAAATCATGTCCCCTAACTTAAAGAACAGTAGTTATAAAGAAACCACCATGCAGAAAAAAAAACACGTCTGTACAAATCTATCATCAATATTATCATGCTCATATGCTAAACATCCTGTATACACTTCTAAATAATATTTTCAAAGTAGACATTTTACCAAATATATATATATATTTAAGATATTACTGCTCAAATACCATGCTATGTTGTTTTAATATCAGATGAATATCACACCCGGTATATTTTTTTTCAACAAGACAAAATAAAGACTTGCAGAATAACTTCCAGTTGCCAACGTTTCCTCTCTTCACAAGTCCATTCTTACTCTTAATGACCAAATAGCATTTTCCAAATAATAATTGCCCTTTTGAGACAAGCACTCATTTGATAATTACACAAACATTCAACTTTTATACATCACACTTTTACCATGCACAGAGTCCTTCCGCAGTATGTTTTCCCTACCAGACCTAAGTCCTGTTGGCAATGGAAGATAAAGACATTAGTTGACAAACAAGAACTTAATTATAGTTGACTGGAATTCAGGATCACCAGCCCCAGATGCTGTCTTAGAATTGCTGGCCTGCAAATGTCCAAGAGTCTGCAAGATGCCTGCATATATAGTTGCAATTGCCTAGTCAATGGACTGAAGTGCACCGACATGTGCAAGGTAAAAGACTGTGACAATCAAGCAGGTGATGATGATGACATTGATGGTTACAACGTTATCCGGTAGTGGAACGGTTGCATAGCAGAAGAGCCACAAGAGGAAGGCTATGATGAAAATGAAGATGACGACTTTGATATCGAGATCTGAAAATAAAGTACCAAATTTGGAGGGTTGTAATACCAGACTACCAGAGGTGTTTTATGGCTTAAAAAGGAACAAGTCTGTTTTCGGTAGGGCACAAGTATTTGTCACAGTTCATATTCTGATTTGTGCTTGACAAATAAATAAACAAAAAATGAAACAATTTTGAAAGTATGTTTCTTATGCAGACTCTATTCTTCATGTGTGCCCAGGACCTTTTTGAAACCTACAGAAAACAGACATGTTTGTTAACCTAATCAAAGTGATTTTTGCATAATACAAGAACTATGTAACAATCAGGTCAATAAGTTACACACTAAAACTGTGTTTAACATTTAAACACATTCTTGATATCAGTATTACTTTAGAAATTATTATGTTTAGGGCCTTGCAGGTCACATTCTTGTTCACCAATTCACAAAAGGGATTATGCTTCATTAACAAGAATAATATACTTTGAAAAGTGTTGACATTGTTCAACTCAGTTTTTGCAGTGTATTAAGTAAAATTTGGAAAAGTATAACTTGATCTTAAATAATGGTATATGTAGTAACATACCGTAGTAACATGTAATTATACTACAAATGAAATAGATGAAGGTTTGATATATTACATGCAGAATTTAGCATGATAAAATAACAGGGGATAATCTTCCACATTGTACCTTTTTGGTAAGGTTAGCAACTATTTTAAACTGTTGGGATTTGGTAGTTCACAGCATCTTGCGAATGGTACTGAGCTTTGGCAAAAATAACATTGATCATTTCATATTGAGCGTGTAGAAGAATTCAAATATCACAGATATACTTTTGTAGGTCCTGTGGCTCTTGAGTTATGTTGTAAAGAGGGCTGAAACAACAACACTCTTGAAAAACGTACATAACTCATTAACAACAATAAATCAAGCACGTTTTCAAAGTATATGATTTGTAGAATGAACTTTTGCAAAACATCAAAGTGTTATTTTTCAATAATACATTGATTTAAATAATGAAAATTGATTTTTTTTTGGGCTGCTCCGACCAACAATACGTCCTGTACCCTTAAGGTTGTTTACTTTTGACTTAATAACTTTGGTTTTGGTTACATGATGTCGCAAAAAAGGGTTGGTTAAATTTGTTTTAGACTATGCACGGATGGCCAATTATTACCAAAAGGTGTTCCTGTCTTAAATAACTTCCTTTTACCATTTAGACAAAATTAAGTAGCTGAGTTTAAACATGTTTCATCTAATATAATAGTTAAGTTTGTGGTATATGTAACCCATCTCCTGACAAGTTCCCCTTTTGGATATCTTTTGTCATATTTTGTAATTTCAATTACGGCAGTATCACTTTGAAATGTATCACTTTGATAGGTTTTGTAATCAAGTACACTGCAGGTCATTTTTCTGTTACAATTAATGAACATGTTTCCTGATTGAGTTTGAACATGTTGAACATACAGGCAGTGGAAGTAGGGAGAGAGACGGAAGACACTTCCCCTGTAAGTTTTTGCATCGGGGCGTCCCCCTAAAAATCCTAAAACAAGAAAAAAAAATCAATAATTGCCATGTCCATCTTCCTCTTTAGCCCAGAAAACACAGTTTAAATTTTACATGGTTCGTGCAACCTGACCCATTGAATACAGTATTCATCTTCATTTTGGGAAATAGAAATTTTTTACAGTAAACCGGCATAAAACTGCTTGCTAAATTATTAATGCTTCCACCGCTGAACATTGGCTGAACCCTGGTCCAAGAATTGAAATCATTCACCCTTGTGGACATTTTTGGAGACAATGTTTTTTGGAATCCTTACCAGAATCTGCTTGTCTGCTAAATTCTCGATGCTTGGTGAACGTGTGGGGCGCTTTATTTTTCAAAATGGCTGCCGAAATCCTATGTAACATTATAGCTTGGCCTCTAAAGCATAACGAGACATGATTCTGGTGTCTATGTCCATGTTTTCAGGGTCAAGGAATTCATATTTGATGTTATTTTGATAAATGGACCCTTTGTTTACTCTAAAAACCAAGATGGCCACCAAAATAGCAACTAAAATATGTAATTAATTATAAACTGTGGATTCAATGCAGTTTTGCAGTCTTTCTGTTTTTGTTTTTTTACTTTTTGGGAGGCTTTCAGACCAAGGGTTTCTCATCTGATGGTTTCTTCTTTACCACTTTGGTGCCAAGAAACAAAGTTCAGAAGCGATGAAATCGAAGAGTGTTTCTATCTAAGCTAGTCTTGGCTAGAAAATAGAGTCTGAAGGTATGCTGTGGAGATTTTCAGATGAAGGGTTTTACATTCGAAATCTTTATGGGTGTGGTGGAAGTCTAAGCTACAGGGAGGTCACTACGGGCACTTGTAGGCTAGCTTGAAGTTGAACTACTTCAAGGACATCTGCAAAATACAAAAGAATGTTTGAGCAGTATAAAGTTAGCCACAACAAAGCATGTATAATGGTCAGATAAACAAATATACGTGTTAAGAAAGGCATCTGCTGAAACTAGCATGTATATACACTATAAAATGGGGTCTGTCAGGGATCATTTTGGCAATCATCTTGGATTTAAGAGTTTGTTTAGGTACCAGTAGCCTTCTTCTTGCGTATGTCAGGAAGAAACAAGATATAAAAGCCAAAACAATAAATTTCATTAAATTTCAAGCCCAGTACGTATCAACCAGTCCCTGGTGGCTTTGTCGACTTCAATCAGGCCGGAGATACCATTCGGTGGTCTATGGAGATGACAGGATGAGATGATGTGGTCGGCTGTTTGTTCCTCACTACCGACTTTTCGCATGCTGGGCTTTCCTGTAAGCCCCATTGGAACAGGTTGGCATTGAAGCGTCCAACTCCACTTCTCAGGCGGTTTAATTTTGTCCAAGCAGACCTGGGTAGGTTGAAGCCTGGGATGGTGTCTGTTGGGTCTGTAACAAAGCGCTGGAGTGGTGAGGAAGTCTGAAGCCATTGGTCTTTCCATGTCTTAGCTGTCCAGTCCTTGGATGTCTGGTTGGGCTGTGTTGTCTTCATCAAGTCTATTGCTTGTTGAGCAAACGGCTTTCTAGATACCAATCTCCTGCTTTCACCCTCACTGTTCCTAGCTCTTGACAGGGTGTCATGAAGGAGGTGTCCTGGTTCTTCAGACCGGAGTGCTATAGCTACGGAGGCTGCTTTCCTTCTGATATCCGGCGGAGGGATTCCTGCTAAAACCGGAAGCTGTTCAGTTGGAGTTGGTCGCAGACATCCTGACACAGTGCGCATAGCTTCATTTAGACCCGTGTCTACCTGGTGGGTGTGGTAGCTCCTGCTCCATACTGGTGCACAGTATTCTGCTGGTGCGTATACCAAGGCCAGGGTTGATGTTCTGAGGGTCTTGGCGCTTGCTCCCCAGCTGGTGCCGGCTAGGTGACGAATCAATGCGCATCTTGCTGTGACCTTGTCCCTTAGGTTAACCAAGTGCTGCTGGTAGGTGACGGCTCTGTCCAGTTTCACTCCTAGGTACATGGGGCAAGCCTCGAAGTTCAGTCGCTTGGACTTGATGGTTACATTGAGTTCTCTGTTGGCTTCCCTGTTGTTGAGATGGAAGGCAGAGGAGACAGTCTTAGCAACACTCAGCTTGAGCCGCCATTGGTAGAGGTAAGTATCTAGGGTGTCCATGTCTAGGCTGAGCGCTCTCTCAACTGTGTCCCAAGAGTTGCCCGACTTCAGGATTGCCAGGTCATCTGCGTATCCATACTTCTTAGCAATGGTATTGGGCAGGTCATGGATGTAGATGTTGAATAAGAGAGGTGCTAGGGCGGAGCCCTGTGGCACACCGTTCCTCAGACTGCGTGGTCTGCTAGCTTGGCCGTCGCTGGTCTTAAGAATGAAGTTGCGGTTCGAGATTAGCTGCACGATGAAGGACACCATCCGTCTGTCTGGTATGAGCTTGAGGAGTTTGCATATCAGGCCTCTGTGCCACACGGTGTCGTATGCTGCTGTCAGATCTACAAAATACAGCACCAGCCTTCTGGTTCCCTTCAAAGCTGTCTTCGATGTCTTGGGTGAGGAGGGTGACCTGGTCCACTGTTGATCTACCCTGATGAAAACCGGCCTGCTCGTGAGGAAGCTGTGGGTCTACAATCCGGTTGATACGGCTATGGATCAGGCGCTCCAGTAGCTTGTAGGGGATGCATAGTAGAGAGATTGGACGGTAGCTCTTAGGGTCATCCTTTGGCTTATTAGGTTTGGGCAATGCGATGACAGTTGCCTTGCGCCAAATCTTTGGTATCTTGCATCGTTTCATACAGGATGACAGGAACTTGCATAGCCAGTTGGTTGCAGCAGAGCCAGCATGATGGAGGAATTCTGGGTGGATACTGTCTGGTCCAGGTGCCTTACCTGCTTTGAGTAGTTTCAATCTTCTACTTCCTGCATGGTGTAATCGCTGCAGAGATCGGAGGTGGATGGCATCTTCCATAGATCGGACACTTCCTTCTTAACCCGCCTGGAGTGATCACGGTCAGGGTTGGTGAAGCGGCCGTTGTTCACGAGTACACTGGCGATGGCGTTCGCAGTTACTGGACACTTTCCGGCGTTTTTGGTGTTGATCTGCCTGTCAGGCGGTTGACGGTTTGCCAGGCCCTTCTGCTTGAGTAGGTGAAGTTGATTGATTCCACAGTCTCGATCCAGCGTTCTTTGCGTTTCTCATCCAGTCTTGTGAGGAGAGTGGAAGCGCAGGAGTCAGATTCTTCCTTCGATGGGGCCGAGGTAAAGTCTTCATACAGAGCTTGGCACTCATCGTCCCAGCATGGGATGTAGCTCTTCTGGTAACCCCTTGGGATCGACAGCTTGGCTGCATCTATGAGCAAGTTACAGTAGGCTGAGTATGTGGTGTTAATATCATCACTCTCTGGTGGTGGTAGTTTGGTAACACGCTGGTCGACCTCGGCAGAGAACTTGTCCCACTTTGCTTTCCGGAAGTTCCACCGCTTTACTGGTTTACTAGCTGTTGGAGACACCAGAGCAGGTTGGTTATCAGAGATGGTCGGTGCTGAGATCTTGGGAACTTGTCCAGGATTTTACGCACAGGGAGTTGGTTTTCTTGGCTGGGTTCAGCAAATGCCAGGTCTGGGTTGGTGCCAGTATTCCACCGTCCTGAGAAGAAGCTGTCAGGTTCCTTAGGATTGAACAAGAGGGTCAGGTTGTTGGTAGAAGCCCATTCCGCGAGCAAAGTCCCATCACTATTGCAGCGAGAGTAGCCCCAGTCAGTGTGCTGGCAGTTGAAGTCTCCTGCATATACACATGGTGCTGGATAATGAGGTAGAGATGCGTTGGTCAGGCGTACTGGAGGTGGTTTGTACACATTGATGATGTTGATGCCAAGCACTTTCACAGCGATCCATTCAGTATCAGAGTCGGGTGAGGACTGGGCCTCAAGAGACCAGTCATCTGTGTCTTGGCTGATGAAGGTTGCTAGACCATGGTGTTTGCTTGGGATGTAGCCTGCCAGTGAGAAGTTAGGTAGAGTTAGCTTTTCATTGGTTTCACGGTGTGTTTCTTGGAGAAGGATCACAATGGCTTTGTTGTTGACTGCCAGCTGCTCGATGATATTCATCTTGGCAGGGGTGAGGCCTTCTACGTTCAGTTGCAACGTCGTTACACCGTAGCCTTCGACAGCAGTAGCTGTCCGTCCTGAGAAGGACGCGAAGCTGGGCTCAGGGTCACGGCGATGCTCCTGGGTAACACTGCGTTGACTAGCGATATGTCGCTTTCTTCCTTGACTCATTGTCGACGTTCGTTCTCGTTTTTAGCGAGTTAACAGGGGAGACCACGTGAAGGTCGCCGACTCCTCCCCACCAGTAGCCTAAATTGTACAAACATTAAGTCACAGACCCCTAAAAACCTATTCAATAACTATAATTACCTTCATACCTGTGTCACCGTAGCTTAAATATAAATAATTACACACTTTAGTTGCTATTTTGATGGCAATCTTGGTTTTTATAGTAAACAAAGGGTCAAATCATCAAAATAACATTAAATATGAATTCCTTGACCCTGAAAACATGGGCATAGACACCAGAATCATGTCTCTACATGCCTTAGAGGCCAAACAAAGTAGTAGGCACATACATGTATGTGACCGTTCACGGCGAATGAGCCGTAAATTCCTCCCCCGGTCAATTTTGTTTTATTGCGTGTTTAAAAAATAAACATCATAAACTTAAAAACGGTATATCATTTGACTTCAAACGATATCCAGAAGCGGGGTTATGGTTTGTTAAACTTTGCTAACAAAATTATAGCTTTTTTCGTTTCATTGTGTCTTTTATTCCACATTGCTGGCAATAAATATCAAACAGTCATAATTGGCGGTCATTTCAAATCATCCCCAAGTCAACGAGGTTTAAGAAAGTTCTCTCATTGTTAATTGTTGGTTATGCATACCTATACAAAATACAATGCCTGGCAACCCACCACTTGAACAGGATTTACAAAGACCAGAGCTATTAAAAGTTCTATAGCCATCTAAGGTAGAAGCTTATTATCCACTTCAACAATAGGATAATTGATTAGTGTTTCACTATCTAAATGAGATCGATGTCGGGCCAGCTTAAGTTACCGATGAATACAACCTTCGTACACATTTTACACCGTAACTCAGAATACAATTTAGGGAATTTACAGCTCATTTGTGCTGCCGGGTCACATATATGATGCGATCAAGCAAGATCAGTCGGAATTCAGAAATATTAATTTGGAGATATAGCCAAACAAAGAAAATATTTCCTTTTGTTTCCTGTTGTTTTGGAAGCTCTTTAATTGCTCATATCTTTGGAACTAGTTGTTCAATTTCAATTGGGTTTTCTGCAAAATGCAGCTATGTAAATGCTTCTATTCTATAAGAAATTGAAAATGTAATATTTCCGAGTTCCGATAAATTTTGCATGATGGCATAACATATGTGGTATCTTTCTGCAATTACAACAAAGTAGACTGGTGTTTTACTTTGATTTTTTAAAAGATTTGTGACAATTAAAGAAATCATAACATTTTGTTTAAAACAGTTACCGTAAGGAATTATCGTGTCTGATGGTTGACTTGAATCACTGACACCGCCCTTATTACAAGCTGCCACACGGAATTGATATTGATTGTCTGCAGTCACGTCATCACTGATGATAAGTTTGGTTTCGGTTATCTGCTTTGTAAAATGCCAAATTATCAGTACATTATTTTATTGTATCCAACATGCAGAATGTGTCATGCAGTTTAACTTTAAATTCAAATTTATTGTCATAATACCAGTCTATATAATTAGTATATATAATAATAATATAATAATAATGTTCAAGGTTTACCTTTTCTTGGACTTTGATCCATTGTTTTAAAATTTAACAAGAAATGTCTTTAAAAAAGACAATGCAATTATTGAAGGGAAAGGGCTGGATTGGACATTTATTGGGAATAACTTTAAAAAGGGGTGTTACAAACTGCACTGTAAAAAGAAAAAAGGAAGGAGATAAAGTTTGTATTATGCTTGTTGTGATTTGTTGGTTGCACTTATATATAGGGGAGACGGGGACGTGTTCGCCTTTTTTTTTCAATCTCGCTTAGAGAAGGCAATTTTCATGTTAGAAGGTTATATTTTTTACACTTTAAAGCCGTATGCTGTAGCTAAATACTACCACATTTGTAAGAACATTGAGCTTTCAGCAACGGCAGAAGGAAAATTAAGAATCACGATGCAAGGGCTGACTTAGAAACACGGGGTGAGCAAACTTGCCCCGACGACGGACACTCCCTGGTCTCCCCTATGTGACTTTGGTATGAAAAATATGTGTGAACCTGAATTGTAAAATGAAGTACTACATGTAGTGTGGTGCAGTAATAGGAATATTTGTTTTGACCGTTTAGCACAATTTTTTTGGTCATTTCTATATCTGTGAGTTCAGATTGTGGCGGGTGCCAGCCTGGCACTCGTGAGTATTTTGAAAAAAATGACCGCAAATTGACTCCAAACCTTTATACAGAGGTTAATGTATTTCAAATTATTTGTCTATGCCCATGGATCAGTAGGACATAAATTTCAGAAACTATGTGCCCAAGGTGAAGGGTCAATTTTCAGTTTGCATAGGGGTCAAATATTAGGGTTGCTTTCATTTTCGTGGAAGTTGTAACAAATTGCTGATCTTTCAAAATGAATGCAGAACGTAATAGTTTGCACTATCTACAATGTATACATGCATACAGTTACCAAGATAATAAAGGTTAAACACCATAGGTTACCTTTAATGCTATGACCTATGCATTATTTGTCTTTGTAATTCTTCATACATTGGAGCTAATGTAAGCAATTATGTTTTTCTGAACTCCTTTTGGTAGATCAACAATTTGTTACAATGATTTGATATTGCTCATAATTATGTAATTTTAACCAATATTTGGCTAAAAAGAATGCATTAATGTTCATAATTTTTGTATTTAATATTATAATTATTGGCCTTAAATGTTGTGTAAGGAACCGTTCACAAACACTTGTAGGGGGGCCTGATGCAAAAAGGGGGGGGGGCCTGAAATTTTTTGAGCCTGAAAAAAATGACCACAAATTTTCCTGGAAAAAATGAGTTTATATGCTTTTCTATGGGGTCGACCCATAATTTTCATGTCAAAAAGGGGGGCCCTGAAATTTTTGAGGTCTGTAAAGGGGGCCCCGAAAAATGTTCATGATGAATTTTTTTTGCATCAGCCCCCCAAGTGTTTGTGAACAGTCCCTAAGTGTTCCTGATGACTTTCGGATGATGGTAAGTGTTTTCTTTACGTATATTGAGACCGTTATAATAGCGTATAATGCATCCGCAGCGTGTAATAATAGTAAATTGTCATCAAGGCGATGTTGCAATATTTTGGCCAAACGCCGGAAGGCAATGTACAGCAATTGCCTTGAGGTACTACATTGTATCATGATTGTAATCTATTGAGTAAGTTCGCTCGTCTTTCTTCCATTATGTCCATGCTTACACTCAGTATATTTGGCAAATATTGTGGCATTAAGAAAATCGGGCTTCCGTTGTACTGAGAATTAATAAGATTACCGTACAATTCCGTACCATATTGCATAGCCAGCAATAAGTCTCTACTACTCCATTCATCACATGGTAATTGATAACTTACAAGTAAGAACATCAAGGCAATTGCTGTACATTGCCTTCCGACGTTCGGCCTAACTTCGTCTTGATGACAATTTGCTCTTATTACACGCTGCGGATACATTATAGAGATTTTATAAAAGATTTAATAAATAAGTAAAGAAAACACTTACCATTATTCCAACTCTATTCTTCGACTACAAAAGTACAATTCCGGATACAACACTTGTGTCATATTATGCCCAGCAAATTCAGTATTATACCCACACTGCGGGAAAAACATTGCAATTTACCAGTCTGTACAATAAATATCAACATGATCAAGACTTTACCTTTTCCTGGACTTTGGTCCATTGTTTTTGTTTGATGTCCCATTTCTCAATGATATATCCAGTGACTGGAGAACCGTTGTCACTTGTTGGTGGCAACCAAGTAATCTCAATCTTCTTCCTGTCAATGTTCCTAACTGTAGGGGTACTCGGTGCATTCGGTTTATCTATGTGAAGGTAAATTGAATTGAGTAAAACCAACTTAGTTAAGCTTTTCAGTTAGCATTTATATTATTATTTTTCACATCTACTAATAACATTGTTTGATTTTTGTATTTAAATATACAATTTTGTAGTTGTCAAATTCTTAAACCTTTAAAATTATTTCAAGAAACAAGTCTTTCTTTTACACCGTTTAGGAAAAATACAGAAATCATCTTAAACGACATAACTGTAGTTTAAGTGGAAGACTTCACTTAATGCTGGTAGAATATGAATATCTATAAACAAAGTAGTAGTCACAAAATGTGGTACCTTTCTGCAATTATAAAAAAGTTGCTTTGTTGAACTAATATCCTAGAATTAGAGGGAGTATAGACTAGGGTTTACTTCGATTTTTTTAAATTTCATGACAAATAAAGAAATTGAAGGTACGATTTATGTCAATCATTTTGACATGTCCTATTCCCCTAGTGTATATAAGGGGCATCATCATGTTTATTTAGTCGCTCTGAAGATGGCACTCACTAGAGTTCCGAAAGCTCAGCCCTCTGTAAAGGACTTCTCTAGGGAAAGATTAAATCCTACTCAAATAAAGAAATCACTACATAACATTTTGCTAAAAAGTCACCGTAAAGAATGATCATGGCTGATGGTTGACTCCAATCACTGATACCGCCCTTATTACAAGCTGCCACACGGAATTGATATTGATTGCCCACAGTCAATTCACTGACGATAAGTTTCATATCCGTTATCTCCTTTGTAGAATGCACAAATGAAAATAGCTTTTGTTAGTACATTTATTTGATAGCCAACAGAATGTGCCAGTTTAACTTTAAATTCAAATTTATAACATTACGGCCAAAACAGATGCATTTAAAAAATCTTTATTAATTTGCTTTCCAACCATGTGGTTCAATCTAAATAATAATGTTACGAATTCCCTTGTCACGTGCACATTTGCCTCATTTAAAAACAACTCAGAGCATTTTAAAACAACATTTCATAGAGCTACAGCTTCTATCACATACATGAGTTTCACTTGCATGTTATGTGCTCAAAATTGTTGCTATTTTTTCTTGTCTCTTGTGTTAAATTGTATATATTCTGTGTAAACTTATTTTGAGGTTTACTGAGTAGGGGGGCTGCACCTTTTGGCATCAATGCTTTCCTTTATGTTATTTTTTGATTTTGATGTATGTTGTCTAATGAATAAATAAACAAAAATAAATAAAATAAAATAAATGAAATGAAAAAAAAATAAAAAATTACGATTCACCAGTTTGTACAATGATTTATTATCAACATGATCAAATGACAAAGGCTTACCTTTTCTTGGACTTTGGTCCATCGGCTATGTTTCATGTCCAATTTCTCAACAATGTATCCAGTAACTGGAGATCCGTTATCACTTGATGGCAACCAAGTAATCTCAATCTTCCTGCTGCCAATGTTCCTAACTGTAGGGATATTCGGTGCATTCGGTTTATCTATGTGAAGGTGAATTGGATTGGGAGAAAGCGGCTTAGTTCAGCTATTTGTTTAGCATATATTATTTCTTGCATTTACTACATCTAACATTGTTGCTTTAAAGCATTTGATTTTTGTTAAAATACGACACACATTAATTTCAATCTTCTTGTTGTCAATGTTCCTAACTGTATGGGTACTCATGATGCATTTGGTTTATCTATGTTAAGGTGATGAATTGGGTGAAACCAACTTAGTTCAGCTTTTCGGTTAATTAGCAATTATTTTATTATTTCTGACATTCTACTAAGACTGTTTAATTTTTTGTATATTGTATATATGTTGTTTAAATACCTCTTATATAATTTTGCAGTTGTCAAATTGTTAACTTCTAAAATTATTGAAATGAAGCAAGTCGCTTTTTCGTTTAGGAAAAAATAGAAATCTTCTTAAACGAGAGAACTGTATAGTTCAAGTAGAAGACTTCACGTAATGCTGGTAGCATATGAATGTTTAAACAAAGTTGTAGTCACATATGTGGTATCTTTTTGCAATTACAACAAGCCACTTTGTTGAACTAATATCAGAGAGGGTTCTAGGATTTTACTTATATTTTATGACAAATCGAGAAATCACATATTTTGTTTAAAAAAAGATTACCGTAAGGTATTATCTTGACTGATGGTTGACTTGAATCACTGACACCGCCCTTATTACAAGCTGCCACACAGAATTGATATTGATTGCCCGCAGTCACATCACTGACGATAAGTGTGGTATCGGTAATCTCCTATAATGCAAAAGGGAAAATAGTTTGTGTCAGTATATTTATTTGATATCCAATAGAATGTGACAATTTAACTTTAAACTAAAATTTATAACATTACGATTTACCAGTCTATAAAATAAGTGTATATCAACATGATCAAGACTTACCTTTTCTTGGACTTGGATCCATTGTTTTTGTTTCATGTCCAATTTCTCAACGATATATCCAGTGACTGGAGAACCGTTATCACTTGTTGGTGGCGACCAAGTAATCTCAATCGTCTTGGTCTCAACGTTCGTAACTGTAGGGGTACTCGGTGCATTCGGTTTATCTATGTGAAGGTAAATTGAATTGGGAGAAAGCGGCTTAGTTCAGCTTTTCGGTTAGCAATTATTTTAACATTTCTCACATTTACTAACTTTGTTTGATTTTTGTATATTGTTTAAATATGACAAACATCTTATATGACTTTGTAGTTGTCAAATTGATTAACTTCTAATATGTTTCAAAGAAACAAGTTGCTTTTTCTTTTACTATGTTTAGGAAAAAATAGAAATCATCTCAGATGAGAGAACTGTATAGTTCAAGTAGAAGACTTCATTTAATGCTGGTAGAATATGAATATGTTTAAACCAAGTAGTAGTCAAATAATGTGGTACCTTTCTGCAATTACAACAAAGCTGCTTTGCTGAACTTTGCTGAAATATCAGAGAGGGTGTTGACTGGGGATTTATTTTAAACGATTTTGACAATTAACGAAATCACATAACATTTTGTTAAAAGAAATTACCGTAAGGTATTATCTTGACTGATGGTTGACTTGAATCACTGACACCGCCCTTATTAGAAGCTGCCACACGGAATTGATATTGATTGCCTGCAGTCACATCACTGACGATACGTCTTGTATCGGTTATCTCCTTTGTAAAATGCACAAATGAAAATAGGTTTTTATCAGTACATTTATTGTATCCAACAGAATGTGTCAGTTTATTTAAATTCAAATTTATTGTCATAATACCAGTCTATATAATTAGCATATATAATAATAATAATATAATAATGTTCAAGGTTTACCTTTTCTTGGACTTTGATCCATTGTTTTAAAATTTAAAAACATTACAATTTACCAGTCTATACAATAAGTATATTATCAACATGATCAAGACTTTACCTTTTCCTGGACTTTGGTCCATTGTTTTTGTTTGATGTCCAATTTCTCAACGATATATCCAGTGACTGGAGAACCATTATCACTTGTTGGTGGCGACCAAGTAATATCAATCTTCTTGCTGCCAATGTTCCTAACTGTAGGGGTACTCGGTGCATTCGGTTTATCTATGTGAAGGTGAATTGAATTGAGTAAAACCGACTTAGTTAAGCTTTTCAGTTAGCATTTATATTATTATTTCTCACATCTACTAATAACATTGTTTGATTTTTGTATTTAAATATACAATTTTGTAGTTGTCAAATTATTAAACCTTTAAAATTATTTCAAGAAACAAATCACATTTCTTTTACACCGTTTAGGGGGAAAAACAGAAATCATCTTAAACGAGAGACCTGTAGTTTAAGTGGAACTACTAATAACATTGTTTGATTTTTGTATTTAAATATACAATTTTGTAGTTGTCAAATTATTAAACCTTTAAAATTATTTCAAGAAACAAATCACATTTCTTTTACACCGTTTAGGGGGGAAAACAGAAATCATCTTAAACGAGAGAACTGTGTAGTTTAAGAGGAACTACTAATAACATTGTTTGATATTTGTATTTAAATATACAATTTTGTAGTTGTCAAATTGTTAAACCTTTAAAATTATTTCAAGAAACAAGTCACTTTTTCTTTTACACCGTTTAGGGGGAAAACAGAAGTCATCTTAAACGAGAGAACTGTAGTTTAAGTGGAAGACTTCACTTAATGCTGGTAAAATATGAATATGTTTAAACAAAGTAGTAGTCACAAAATGTGGTACCTTTCTGCAATTATAAAAAAGTTGCTTTGTTGAACTTATATCCTAGAGGGAGTATAGACTAGGGTTTTACTTCGATTTTTTTTTAAATTTCATGACAAATAAAGAAATCGAAGGTACGATTTATGTCAATCATTTTGACATGTCCTATTCCCTTAGTGTAAATAAGGCGCATCATTATGTTTATTTAGTCGCTCTGAAGATGGCACTCGCTAGTCCTCTAAAAAGGACTTCTCTAATGAAAGATTAAATCCTACTCAAATAAAGAAATCACTGCATAACATTTTGCTAAACAAGTTACCGTAAGGAATGATGGCTGATGGTTGACTCCAATCACTGATACCGCCCTTATTACAAGCTGCCACGCGGAATTGATATTGATTGCCCGCAGTCAATTCATTGACGATAAGTTTCATATCCGTTATCTCCTTTGTAGAAAGCACAAATGAAAGTAGCCTTTGTCAGTACATTTATTTGATAGCCAACAGAATGTGCCAGTTTAACTTTAAATTCAAATTTATAACATTACGGCCAAAACAGATGCATTTAAAAAATCTTTATTAATTTGCTTTCCAACCATGTGGTTCAATCTAAATAATAATGTTACGAATTCCCTTGTCACGTGCACATTTGCCTCATTTAAAAACAACTCAGAGCATTAAACAACATTTCATAGAGCTTCAGCTTCTATCACATACATGAGTTTCACTCGCACGTTATGTGCTCAAAATTGTTGCTATTTTTTCTTGTCTCTTGTGTTAAATTGTATATATTCTGTGTAAACTTATTTTGAGGTTTACTGCATGAGTAGGGGGACTGCACCTTTTGGCGTCAATGCTTTCCTTTATGTTATTTTTTGATTTTGATGTATGTTGTCTAATGAATAAATAAACAAAAATAAATAAAATAAATGAAATGAAATGAAAAAAAATAAAAATTACGATTCACCAGTTTGTACAATGATTTATTATCAACATGATCAAATGACAAAGGCTTACCTTTTCTTGGACTTTGGTCCATCGGCTATGTTTCATGTCCAATTTCTCAACAATGTATCCAGTAACTGGAGATCCGTTATCACTTGTTGATGGCAACCAAGTAATCTCAATCTTCCTGCTGCCAATGTTCCTAACTGTAGGGATATTCGGTGCATTCGGTTTATCTATGTGAAGGTGAATTGGATTGGGAGAAAGCGGCTTAGTTCAGCTATTTGTTTAGCATATATTATTTCTTGCATTTACTACATCTAACATTGTTGCTTTAAAGCATTTGATTTTTGTTAAAATACGACACACATTAATTTCAATCTTCTTGTTGTCAATGTTCCTAACTGTATGGGTACTCATGATGCATTTGGTTTATCTATGTTAAGGTGATGAATTGGGTGAAACCAACTTAGTTCAGCTTTTCGGTTAATTAGCAATTATTTTATTATTTCTGACATTCTACTAAGACTGTTTAATTTTTTGTATATTGTATGTTGTTTAAATACCTCTTATATAATTTTGCAGTTGTCAAATTGTTAACTTCTAAAATTATTGAAATGAAGCAAGTCGCTTTTTCGTTTAGGAAAAAATAGAAATCTTCTTAAACGAGAGAACTGTGTAGTTCAAGTAGAAGACTTCACGTAATGCTGGTAGCATATGAATGTTTAAACAAAGTTGTAGTCACATATGTGGTATCTTTTTGCAATTACAAGCCACTTTGTTGAACTAATATCAGAGAGGGTTCTAGGATTTTACTTATATTTTATGACAAATCGAGAAATCACATATTTTGTTTAAAAAAAGATTACCGTAAGGCATTATCTTGACTGATGGTTGACTTGAATCACTGATACCGCCCTTATTACAAGCTGCCACACGGAATTGATATTGATTGCCCGCAGTCACATCACTGACGATAAGTTTGGTATCGGTTATCTCCTTTGTAGAATGCAAAAGGGAAAATAGTTTGTGTCAGTATATTTATTTGATATCCAATAGAATGTGACAGTTTAACTCTAAACTAAAATTCATAACATTACGATTTACCAGTCTATACAATAAGTGTATATCAACATGATCATCAAGACTTACCTTTTCTTGGACTTTGATCCATTGTTTTTGTTTGATGTCCAATTTCTCAACAATATATCCAGTGACTGGAGAACAGTTATCACTTGTTGGTGGCGACCAAGTAATCTCAATCCTCTTCCTGTCAATGTTCGTAACTGTAGGTGTACTCGGCGCATTCGGTTTATCTATGTGAAAGTAAATTAAATTGGGAGAAAGCGGCTCAGTTCGACTTTTCGGTAACAATTATTTTAACATTTCTCACATTTACTAACTGCGTTTGATTTTTGTATATTGTTTAAATATGACAATATCATAGAGGGTTCTTGGGTTTTACTTATATTTTATGACAAATCGAGAAATCACATATTTTATTTGTTTAAAAAAGTTTACCGTAAGGTATTATCTTGACTGAAGGTTGACTCCAATCACTGACACCGCCCTTATTACAAGCTGCTACACGGAATTGATATTGATTGCCCACAGTCACTTCACTGACTTCAAGTTTGGTATCGGTTATCTCCTTTGTAGAATGCAAAAGGAAAAGTAGTGTTTGTCAGTATATTTATTTGATATCCAATAGAATGTGACAGTTTAACTTTAAACTAAAATTTATAACATTACAATTTACCAGTCTATAAAATTAATGTATATCAACATGATCATGAATACTTACCTTTTCTTGGACTTTGATCCATTGTTTTTGTTTCATGTCCAATTTCTCAACCATATATCCAGTGACTGGAGAACCGTTATCACTTGGTGGTGGCGGCCAAGTAATCTCAATCTTCATGGCGCCAATGTTCCTGGCTGTAGGGGATCTTGGTGCATTCAGATAATCTATGTCAGGATGAATTGAATTGGGTGAATGGTGAAACTCACTGAGGTTAGCTTTTTGGTATGTATTCATTATTTCTAACATCTCGAGGGTTGAGAGCCAGAAAGCGTTAACTCCCAAGGGATTCCTTTGTGAGTTACGGCTTTCTGGTTCTCAACAGCCTCGATATAAATATACATTAATATATATAAAACATCTTAAAAGAAAACGGCTTTGAGTAGAAAACACTTCACTTATTGCTGGTAGAATATGAACATGTTTACACAAAGTATAGGGGCTAGTGCTGACTTGGGTCAGATCGTTGGACATAACTTATTACCGAGTACTGCATAAATGCTAGTTCCTGTTGAGTAGTATGTTCTTTGTATTCATATTTTGATATTTCATTAAGATTGGGTAATATATACCCAAGCTCTCCCTTACAAAATTTTATTTAGTATATTCTCAAAACAACTCAAACTCCGTATTCAGATTCCTTGACTCATTTCCATTTCAAAATGTAAACTGTTACATGTATATACTTTGCAACTGATTAAGTCAAGCTGAATAACTTTTCAGACATTTTGAGACTGAACACCGGACACCCATGAAAGCCTCATAGTTCAAAAATAATAAATATGTTTTCACTCTAGTAGATGGTGACTTTCCGTTCTCTTGTTTCTTTTTCTTAATTATTAATTCAGTGCAGCATTTGTTCCTGGGGAAGAAGTTAAAATTCGCTTCAATTCATGACTCCTACACATGGAAACAAGTCAAAGTTGATCACTTGCTACTATATTTGTTTACATGATGCACAGAAAAATTGTTGCTCTGATGGATATCCAAAGCAGTTAGTACTTGGTTCAGTTGATGGCCCAGTCCTAAGAAATTTTGGGATCATTTCCCCCTAATTTCTTCTAATTTTATGCAGCTCCGACATCATACGTCTAGCCATCATGATGCCACCAAAGTCACATTGGGTTTGACACCCTTAACCCCATCAGCAATAATTGGCATGATATAGTTCAGTTGGTTCAGTGAACCATGCAGATTGTTTAATTAGAATATAAGTGTGACCTTCCAACCATCGGATTTTACCATGTTCTTAGTTCGGAGGAAACGCATCACATGTTTAACCTTACAATCTGGTGTGAATTTTGACTAAGAAATTACAACACAAACTCTTACCATATGGTTCTTTAGCTGTAATAACATCTGATGGTGAACTTTCCTTTCCAACACCTGCTACATTCACAGCTCGGATACGAAATTGGTACTGCCTGCCTGGAGTCAGATTCTTGATGGCACAACTGGTCTCAAACACCTGAAAATTGTATTCAATTGGGGGAAAATAGTGAGCATTGACAGTCCGATATAATCACAAGTTGAAAATATTGGATTATATGACATCAAATTTGATATTCATGCAGTAAAGCTGATACAGCATGAAATATATGACTCTTTCATTCTAAATCCATGAATTATACCAAATTTGATTAGAAGAAACAAAATGAAGCAAGATTTTCACACAGAAAGGTACCTCCTCCTTCTTATTAGACTTCTCCGTAGTCCACTTGCCATTGTGCATATTCAGAATTACCTTTGCATTTTTAAAAACTCCGATTGTGTGCACAATTGATAGATTTTCCTGATCTATTCAGTCACCGTCGCCTCTGTTAGCTTGATACCCAAGTGGACTACTGACATTCGATTGCGGTCAAAATGCTTAACACAGGCCCCTATGGCAAGAATGTCGGATTTTTGGCCTACTAAGAATAGCATGATGTAATGCATTTCATATAAATTAACCAATTGTGATGCAGCATTTGTGTAGGCGGGCCTTACCATTTTCCCGATAGTAATCAATTTCATTTGCATTATTGTGACCTCATTTTATGCTGTTCCGTGGTGTTTGGCTCTCTTGCGGTAAAACTTCAAAGTTTGTTTATATGTGATGAACCAGTGGAAGAAATACGTTCATGCACGTGTCATGTCAGTGGTACAATGTACGTGTGTGGATAAATCCTGATCGGGTAAATAACTTCAAAAGTGTGTCTCTACCGCTGTAAAATATACCTAAATTAATTTATAAACATAATTATTTAGCTCCGCTGTTTAGAGACGGACCATGACATGGCCAATATCACCCGAGACTTCTTCAGGGAATTCTGCTGATGAGGCCGGGTAAAATACAAAAAACTGCGATTCATCATGCATTCTCACTAGGATGTGAAAATTGTAAACTGGTTCAGGAAGAAGTCCTTCATCATTCCATGGCTGGTAAAGACGTTTTCACCATTCTACTCAGATTTTTAGCAGGGGGGGCTCACAAAATGGAATTTGTTGATGACCCATTCTTTAGGTCAGAAAATTTTGCCAAAAATACCTAGTTTCCTGGATTTTAATGACATTTTTCACTTCACCTGAAATTATTGGGGGGGGCAGGGGTGAAGAGTATTCTAGCCCCCCTTCCTAAGCTACCAACTAGGCCTAGATATAATATGGGAAATATATTTTCTACCAAAGCAGCACCGTTTGCTAGGACTTTTTTTTTGGTGGGAAATCCCAGACTAGAAGAAGCACACAATTTGAGTTTACCTTGGGAAGCAAAATATGAACGCATTTACATCGATAGTTCTAGCCAGGGACAATATTGTCTTCAAGGAAAGAAATTATTTGCGACACATGGAGAACGATTGTGCGGATTATTAAATTATTGTGGTAATCATTTTTTAAAGATAAATATTTCATAATAACGGAAAATTAGTTCATGCCTCTCTTAATCCGTCTATATTTGTAGCTATTTTAGAATTTCGGACATGAGGCTCTTTCCGTCTTTCGGCATGCCATTAAATATCAAAAGCACCTGAAGTAACTAGTGTTAATTAAGGGGGCCGGCATTTTCTTCCAAATTAACAAAACATTCGCGTCAATAAAATTGCGACCCCACCCCCTATTTCGGCAACAAAATTTTATTCCTCCCCCCTCACCAATACACCTTAGCCCTTAAACAAACTAAAATTGTATTGAAATCAGTCTTTTTGAATTAAAAATAAACAAACTATCTCACCAAATATTTTATGACCCCCCTATTTTTCTTTCCAAAAATCTATGACCCCCCCCCCCTCTTCCCTAAAATAACAGAAAAGTCAACATTGTGTTGTGATGTGATCTTGCCGGCCTATTTTTAAAAACAATGTCCTGTCTCATGCCAATATTTTGCACTCAGTTGTGGGTTTGTCACCGTGTGTGCACTACACAAGTGAGGTTCGTGATACCTGTAAACAGGCCAAGATAGATGCTATATGCAAATTAGGGGTATTTTCTCCTGCTGATCGATTTTGGCAAATAAATTGCTGCACTTTCCCACGGGGATGACAAATAGTTGGCGTTGTATAATTTGACTTTTCCATACAGGTATTTCTTATTTATTTGGGTTATTATTCGATATTTATCACAGTAAATACAAAATATAATCTTGATCGATTTGTACCACCGTTGATTTTTCTTTAAATAAATTGTATTATCTTTTGCCAAATACAAGAACCCCTGTACAATTATGGACGAGACGGAAACTATTCGCTGTTTCTGATTGGTCAAGGGTGGAGCCAATTTTATTCTCATCGTAGGCGCCACTGATTTAACCGCAATCGTTTGTCCATAGTCGTATTTTTAAAACAGACTGCTAGAAAATCACTGGTAGGCATGAAGGAAGAAAAAAATCAAAAAATATTAAAAAACAAAAGTAAGGCAGGACACAAATGATCACTTAGAATGCCTACATCTTGGGCAACTAGATTTGTTTATAGACTCTTTATTACATTATAATATCGAGATTGATAACATAGGCCTATTTCTAAATTTCTCAAAATTCGACTATGGCATAGTCTACCTTCTTATAGTCTAGACATGCTACACATTGAATGGAATTCTGAAATATATCTGTGCATTATGCATTTGCTCTCACTCACTGGTGCAGATGCAATAATATTTATCCATCACATTTCTGACTGGCCACTTGTAGCTTTTAATCAGAGCCCTCATGATATGGCATAAGTCCAGTCTAGTGACTAGGGTACAAACCACACACAAACCCTCTGATCACCACAGGTCCTGAGACTGCCCGTCCCCTCTGATCGCGAAATATTTAGTGACCACTACAGGCACATCTAGAACAGCTCAGAGAGGGTAGGTCATGGTATTCACATTTCGTTTTTAACATGACAACTTTATTGAGGAATAATATCAAGGCTCAGAATCTGAGCTAGTAATAGTCAGTTGTAATGATAGCTAGTCTCATAACCAATGTTTTTAAAAGAGATAATCTTTACCCCTTGCCCAGCCACTGCGTAAACTTGCAAATTATTCTAAGCCTTGATTCGCAGGCACATCTAGAACAGTTCAGAGAGGGTAGGTAATGGTTTTTACATTTTGTTTTTAACATGACAACTTTATTGAGGAATAATATCAAGGATCAGAATCTGAGCGAGCCACTTGTTCAAGGAAAATATAAAAACTAACCTTCTTGCCAACTGTAAACCAAACTTCTTTACTGATATCACATTTCTCAATAACATATGATTTCACTTTAAACTCGCTACTCTCTTTGTTTGCTTCAGGCGGCGACCAGGTCAGCTTAACACTTGTCTTGTCGATGTTCACAGCATTAGGGGTGCTTGGTACACCGGGACGATCTAGTACATACAAAAATTATCAGACAAAGGGAATTAACTCAATTTGTTACAAAATCAAAATTAGCTTGAATGCATGTGATTCTGAAATATTTAAAAACTAACACTTTCAAGTAAAACCATAGCCACTGTCTTTTCTTTGACATTTCTCAAATTCTCAAACATTAACCTTTAAGAAATAATAAATTGTTAAGAGAAATTAAGAGAAAGGAGGGGGAAGAAGGAAAAGGTTGGACTGAAACAGAAGAAAGATCAAACAGAGAAGGAGATGGATAAAGAGGGAAGCCAATGCATCCTATAAGGATATATATAGCATTGCCTTTAATGTTTCTTACCAAATTTCACAAGTTTTTCTTCCACCTGTTTGTACTCCGCCTCATCTATCTTGGTCTTTATTTTGATATCCTCTGTATCTCCAACCACTTCCTTTGTAAGCAATGCCCTCTCTAGTTGCTTGTTCAGAGTGTTGTCTTTAATACTTTGCAAAGTAGATGTCAAGACTATGACATCTCCACATTGGACGATAAACTGGATAGAGCCATCTGGACTTCTAAGGAACTTCACCAATATACAGCCAAGAGGATTGAATGTATTGTTGACTAAGTTGGACAAGATTTGAGGCTCCAACATCCGTGAGAAGATTGTTTTAGTCAGTTTGCTGCGGTCTACTGAGGCACCTTGAAGATCCATTTCTATTTTGATGTCTGAGAAAATAATATAGAAATTAACATGTTTGTAACTAAATTAATATTGGTCATTTAAACGTGACGTAACCATTACATTATGAATTTATGGCCATTATTTTTCATAAAATTATTGCACTAAACGTATATTTTCAGTACAATAATAATACAATAAAATAAAAGCTAACAAAGACTTATACCACATGCATATCCACCCTCTAACACATGTTGTTTTTGTATCAGAAATCTGACCTAATACTGGTATGTTATAGGGCTATTTTTGTTGACATTTAATATCTCTAGAAAGCATTCCCAGGTGGCCATTTAAATACCTGTATGAAGATTTAACTGTTGGCAAACATGTGTCACCCAGTGTTAAACACAGTACTATGAAGTCCTCTTCAGATGTATTAGTTTGCATTAGATACACTCCTAGATCACATAGCAATTTGATTTTAAGAAAATACTCCGAATATATTGATAATGCTTATGTACAACACATAAAGTGCAGTGGGTTTTATAAAGCAATATATTATAACATTTGCTGAGGAGGAAACCCTCAATATTTTTCAACATTCTGATATTTATACAATTGTAATGTACTTTAATAAACTAACATACAAAATCAAGGCTTTATGTGTTGTAGTTTTGGGACAAAATCTGAGATTTAAAATAAAAGGATGCAGTATGTCATTTAATTATTACGATTGAAACATTAATCAAAAACATACAAGATGTTCATAACACTAGTATGTAAGTACATTGTGTGCGAGAAGGTCATAACACATCATCAAAGGATCGACCTCAGTCAAGAGGGGGACATATTTTGTGGAAAAGAAATACAACTCTATTTCTTAGTAAATGTTACAATTTTGCTTGAAGTAGGTCTATAGGTGTACACAACAAGAAATAAAGAACATACTTTCACTGGTTCCAATGTTAATTCAAATGAAAGATGATAATGATTAAGATCATAATGCGTGATTACACTTGGTAATGGACAAGTAGCAAATTATGATACTTGTTTAGGTCACATGCTTCACACAATTACAACTGTCATACATGTGGCCAACCTCAAGGATCCAATTGTAAAGTGATTAACAAATCATGATTATCTTCTCACCTTCAGGCTCGGCCTTCTTGGGTATCTTGGATAGAATTTGCTTGGAAGAATCACCAGTTGATATTTGTGGAATACTTTCAGCTGCTTGTTGGGTATCTTCACTTGGCTCTCCAAGCTTCTCTTGAGTTGTATCTTGAGAACGGCTCTTTGAAGCAGAGTCTTTTACTATAGCTTCTCTCACTCCATCTCCTTGTTGAGGAATTTCTTCAGCTTTCGGTTGCCTGAAATCAGATTCTAGCTTTTTTGCTGCAATTAAATATTAAAATAAGAATATATTTTACTTCCATATTTTTGTTTAGAATTACAATGTAAAAAATAAAAATGAAATGATGTTTCTGCATATAGTCAAACATTTTTGAGTAAATGTAAAAGGTCTGGATTTATTTAAAAGCACATCCACCAGACACCAAATATTATTACAATAATGAGATGAATACTTGCTTTTCATGGTTTTGTCTCTAATGTACACTACAAATTATTTAAAATTCCTATTGCGGCTGCCTGCACAGGTACACTATCGCCAAAGTATACCACCAGCAGAGTAGTTGTGCATTAGCAGCAGAGTACCTGTATAAGTATTCTGTGTGTACCTGTCAGGTACCTTGGCAATGGTGTACCTGTGCACTCAGCCACAATAGGAATCTTGCAGTGTATATGAATGCACAATATTAAATCTTTAACATAGGGCCTAATGTGACAATATAAATTCTTAGAATTATACAGGCTTCATCATTCATATAATTTTCAAATTAGAATAAGGACCTTCATACCTTTGGTAATGTCAGATTCTAGATTAAAAACTTCAATGAATAAATCGGGACGTTCTTTACGCAGAGCTGACATAAAAGCAAAGTATGCTTTTGCCTGTTTTCGTTGCATCATCTCCAACAAAGTCATAACCTTTTCCCGAACAGCTGGTTTGTTTTCTATTGTGTGCTTGTCATCCTGGATGAGCATGTGATCTTCATACATGTCATCAATGACTCGTGAGGGGTCCAAAAAGTTGCAGAGAATTTCCGTAGCTTTTCTAAGTATAGTCTTAATGTTCTCCAATTCTGTAATAAATACATCGTGAAATAATAAGTGAAATGACACAAACTAGACCTGTCATCATTAAAGAGGAACATGAGATGACTAGGGTCATGCATGTTAATGTGTCATATCACTTACCACCAATTACAAAATATAAAACTTTAATTTTATACAAGATGGAATTGCATGTCTTGCTGCCTAGTTTGATACAAAACTCTCAATCTTGATAGAAAAAAAGTGGGGATAAGATTATTGGTCCAAACAACCTCCTTAAAACAAAACTATATGCCTCCATGCAATGAATGTAAACTTACCCAGGATTGGCGTTGTTATTGCCATATCAGAAAGAGGACTTATGGGTCCATACTTGGAGCCATGCAGACCCCGTACACTAAAGCCATACTTTTGGTAGTGCTCTAATTCCTTTACAGTATACATGGTACAGGGACTTTGAGGTATTACATGCTTGTTCCAGTTGCCACCTGGCCCACCTGCTACGTACTCTAGCTGGTATTCCTGTATTACTTGTCCGGGTTCATGGGACCATTCCACTGTCATCTCTGTAGTTCCGATATTCATTTCATTTACAACAGGTTTTTTTGGTCCATTTGGTACCTGCAATGTATTCATAACGAATATGTAATTACCGCTATCATAATAACCAACCTGGATTCCAACAGACTGTCTGAAGTAAATAATGTGCCAATGTTAGAATGTTTAAAGTATATTTCTTTAAAAAAAATTTCTTTCTTTACTCAAGACTTTTATCATTTGAAAGCATATGTTTCACTAAAGGAGTGATCCATAATTATGTGTGAACGGCAAGCATTTTTAGAGACTCAGACGGGGACCAAGTATTTTTGCTTGGAAAGCAATTTTGGGCATAAGAGTTTTTGGGGACATGCACATTTTCGATATTACACCTAAACAAGATGTGAAAAAACGGTAGGATATGCTTAAATTTCCTGCTCACAAGACCCAAAAATATGGTATGTGTCAGATTTTCTGGCATTTTGAATGCACGCCAAAGATATTTTTGGCATGTTGAAAAGGAGTCCAAGCCATTTTTGACAGTCAATTTCGGGAATTCACCCCACACATCCTGGCATCAGTATGACGAAAATCTGGTCGTAACCCCGGAAGTGAAGCAGGATCGTTCCTAAGTTCATAGTTTGTCATTTCAGTGTGAGTTTTAAGCTTAACTAATGATTTTAACAGGAATTATCGTGCTAAAAATGACCTCTAATAAACGCCCCGTTTGGAAAATGCAACGCCCCCACGGAGCCTTTAAAGTGTTTATTTATGCTTAATCAAATATATAAAACACAAAACGCCAAAATCAAAGTCATATAGAAGCATATCATTACTATTCAGTTATTTACCAATGTGTAGCATGGTTAACTATGTAAAAGAACAAAAAGTGTTGACTTATAGAAGATCATATAGTACCTCAGTTTCAGTGCACAGACAAAATTGAGCCAGGTATGCCATTACACATATTTCATCTGCTTTTCCACTCTGCATATCACTTGCTTTGATGACCTATTGAGATATAGCAATGACAGCAATGTATAAATTGTTAACAACTACTTGGATTGAAATATCTGCCTCCTGATGTTCTGCCCTAGCTAAGTATAAAACAATTGAAACACTAGAAAGAGCTACAGGCAATATAACATCATTATCTCAATATTTCAACCACTGAAGTAGCTCTGTTAGTTACATCACCTCATCAGTAAATCAAATTAGCATCCTATTCCTTTCTCAACTTTGTTCGGCTTATATATAATTAGTGACAGAAAATGACAACATTGTGTATTGATATTGCGTTATGCGTGACTGGCGAGCGCTTATGTGAATTTATGTGAGCGTAAGTTGGGACTTAATTGACATAATGCGCAGTAACAAAAACAAATAATTTTCACCCATTATGAGCCGAACAAAGTTTACATGGCTCAATTCTTAAACAAGTTCTTATCAGATTCATATATCACTTGTTACAAAAATATTGCATTCTTTGATAAAAATAGAAAAACTAATCCAGGGATGGAGGCATGTAAGTAGCCTGCCCCCATGCAAAAATCGCAAAGTTGGTGATCCAGGGTCAAGTGGATTTATTGATCTCCTAAGATCAGCCCTCAGGGATGTTACTTTATAAACCCCTCACAACCATATGGTTCCTTTCATTCCGATACCTGGAATTCTTTTACTCGAAATTTGAACAGTTTCTCAAATGAATGAAAGTGCATAGGTTCATATACAGGGTGTCCCAAAAAACAAGAGGCCCCTCATTGCGCCTTCTTTTTCTCCTATTTCTGAAAAGTTGATTAAATATATTTTGGTATGTAAAGAAACCTTTAATTGTTAGCTTTAATAAACCAAAACAATTTTTGAAGATATGCCCTTTTGATTATAAGTACCCGTTATTCACTCTGTCCACGGATAGCAAACAGAGTGGTTGGGATGGCTCATGCTGTGGAGTGGCCTGCACGATCACCAGACCTCACACCACTTGATTTTTTTCCTTTGTGGCAAAATCCAAGATCTTCGCAAACGTATTACTGAATGCATTCGCCGGCGTACAAGGATGGTACTCAACGCAATTGATACAATGAGGACCAGGGCTGAAACCTGTATTTGCCAAGGAGGCAACCAGGTAGAGGGCAGAGCAGCACAGTAAACTGATTTCAGAAGAACCAAAGACAAACCAAACAGCCTTTTAGGGCTACCTTTTATCATAAAAAGAGAAAAATACTTATGTTGTAAATAAAAAAAGAAATCAAGAAGCAACAAAGTAAGAAAGTAAGAAACACAATAAAACAAAAAGACATAAATAACCACGAAAAAATAAGTAATTGCAAGTAAAGCAAAAGAAGTCTCATTCGGCATCCACTTTACCCACAAATTAATGACACTATTAACAAAATCCATTGCCCATAAACATACCGGTAAATCCCATTCCATAAATAAAGTTATTTCATAAAGTTATCATTGAGGAATGTTTGATATTCATGCATGGTATGTGTACTCCTTTTTAATCTTTGAAGTAGCCAAACCTTCTCCGTGGACAGAGTGAAAAACGGGTACATTTCTTTAAAAGAGCATATCTTCATAAGTTGTGAGCCGATTGATATAATTGTTTTGATTTATTAAAGCTAACGACTCAAGGTTTCTTTACATACCAAAATATTTTTCAAAAGCCTTGTGGAGCCATGGTACTACGAACAGTAAAGGTACTGGTATTTTGTTTCACAGTAATTTTGCTTACTCATCAATTGAACACAGTGTTGTTGATAATGATGGACGGTATATTATTGGTGATGTTAAAATTGCAGATAAAATATTTACCTGTGTTAATATATATGCTCCGACTGATGATTGCCCTCAATTTTTTCGTGAAATTGATACTAATCTAAACCATTTCCAATGTGATCGAATAATTTATGGTGGCGATTTTAATTTTGTTTTTAATTTGGCTCTTGACAAAAAAAGGTGGTAGAAAGCAAACAAACTTTAAGGCAAGATCGGAGGTATTGAAATTTATGGTAAAAAGATGCCTTATTGATATTTGGCGTGATATGAATCCAAATACAAAATGTTTTACATGGAAATCTAATGGTGACCCACCAATACTTTGCCGTTTGAAGAGGTAATACTATAAGATATTCTGTTAAAAAAGCTAAAGAGCGAAATAACGACGATATGCGCAGTAACAAAAACAAATAATTTTCACCCATTATAAGCCGAACAAAGTTTACATGGTTCAATTCTTAAACAAGTTCTTATCAGATTCATATATCACTTGTTACAAAAATATTGTATTCTTTGATAAAAATAGAAAAACTAATCCAGGGATGGAGGCATGTAAGTAGCCTGATATGAATCCAAATACAAAATGTTTTACATGGAAATCTAATGGTGACCCACCAATACTTTGCCGTTTGAAGAGGTAATACTATAAGATATTCTGTTAAAAAAGCTAAAGAGCGAAATGACTTGCAAAAATCTCTTGAGAATGAAATTACAAATTTGGAAATGTTGTATGCACAAAATTCTAACCCTGATGTACTGGCATCTATTGAAGTTAAACAAAGGGAATTGGAATCTATGTATAATTATAGGGCCAAAGGGGCCATGATACATGAGTAGAGCCAGGTGGGTCAAGAAGGTGAAAAGAATTCCAAATACTTCTTAAATTTAGAAAAACAACACTTCACAAAGAAGAGTGTTTGTAAGTTAAATGATAAGCATGGTAATGTTATTACTGGTAGTGCTGCAATTTTGGATGAAGAAGTTGATTTCTACTCTGCACTTTATACAAGTACAATTGATAATCAGGATAGTAAAAGTATTCTCGATAAACTTGGCATTACTTTAAATGATATTCCGAAGGTGTCAAATGAACAGGCCAACTCATGTGAGGGAATTATGACAATTGGTGAGTGTCTCAATGCTGTAAAATCTATGCCAAATGGCAAAAGTCCAGGGTCTGATGGCTATCCTGTAGAATTCTTCAAAATTTTCTGGAACCAAATTGGGCCTATTTTGGTGAAATCCTTTCATTATTCCTTCAATAAAGGTTGTTTGTCAGTGAGTCAACGTAGAGGTGTTATTACATTGATTCCCAAAGAAGGGAAAGATGAAGAATTTTTAAAAAACTGGAGGCCGATCTCCCTTTTGAATGTTGACTACAAAATAGCTGCCAAAGTGATTGCCAATCGAATGAAAAAGAATTTGAATTCTCTTTCTTGGACACTAAAGTCACACGTAACGCTGACGGAACTCTAAGTATCTCCATCTACAGAAAACCCACACACACGGATCAATACCTCCATTTTGTTTCACATCATCCAATCGCTCATAAATTAAGTGTCATCAGGACTTTATTTCACAGAGCTGAAATCGCGGTGACGGATCCCGAGGAGAGGGTGAAGGAAGTCGAGCATATCAAGTCCGCCTTAGGACATTGTGGATACCGCAATTGGACTTTCGGTTTGGCTAAAGCCAAGGACAAGTGTAAGAACACTCCTGACCCTCCTATAATGGCAACCAAGTAGAGGGCAAGAAATCGTCTACTTATATCACCCTACCCTACATAGAGGGGTTGTCACAGAAGCTCCAGCGTATATTTTGTTGCAACCAGCTTCAGACCGCACAATACGTTGAGGAAACTGTTAGTCTCACCCAAGGATCCCACGCCAACAGAGAAGAAATCAGGTGTAGTCTCACGAGATTCCCTGCGGCGAATGTACCAGTTCAGATATCGGCCAGACCGGTAGACAACTGGGAGATAGACTGAAGGAGCACAAGTCAACCGCCCCCAGTCAAGAAACCCTCTGCTGTCGCAGAGCATAAAACAGACTCTCGCCACAATATTGACTGGAAATCCACAAAGGTTTTAGCCAAGGATGATAGAGAGTACCCCGTTTAGTGCGGAGGCCATCCAGATCAAGAAAAATCGCCGAACTAAATTGCGATCAAGGACTGGAATTGCCAACCTTATACAACGCCCTCATTCGACCAAAAGTCGCCAATGGTCAACAAATGGGCAAGTCCATCACAACATCTTAGGACTTCTTCTGATGAAGATGTGTGTCACACATCGAAAATTCAAGGTTAGTGAATTTTGGTGCTGAAAGTCAGTTTAAACTTCTTGAAATTTGAATTCTATTATATCATGTGATCAAACAGGTTTTTTGCCAAATAGATATATTGGTGAAAATGCTAGGTTAGTACTTGATATCATTGAGTATACAGAAGAGTATAATGTACCGGGTACACTTTTCTTTATCGACTTTGAAAAAGCATATGATAAACTTGAATGGGATTTTGTGCAGAAGAGTCTCGAACTATTTGGTTTTGGAAGAGATGTGAAGAAATGGGTCAAAGTATTTTATACAGAAATAAGTAGTTGTGTTGTAAATAATGGTTATATGTCAAACTTTTTTCAATTATCTCGCGGCATTTGTCAAGGCTGCCCTTTAAGTTGTTATATTTTCATATTATGTGCAGAACTATTATCTCTATTCATAAAAATAAAAAGGTGAAAGGTATTGTAATTAATGATAACCATGTTAAAATCACACAATTTGCAGATGATACCACACTTATTTTAGATGGATCCAGAGAATCAATTTTGAATGCAGTTGATATCATTCAAAATTTTGGTACAGTTTTCGGTTTGAAGTTAAATATCGATAAATCCACTTTTCTCAAAATTGGCTCTTTGAAAGATAATGTTGATAATCCAATCCCAGAGGAAAATTATCAGTGGTCAAAAGGCCCAGTTAAATTTCTTGGGATAAATGTCTCTTTGGATAAGACTAAGCTGTTTGAGTTAAATTTTGATCCTCAATTAAGGGCTGGGGTATGAACGTTTGGACAGTATTTATTTTGGGACATTAGAGCACATCAGACATATCGAATTGCATTCTGAATACGAAGAATGTCATTCTGATATCAAATAATTTTGATTTTTTGAAATTAGCAATTTAATACACATTTTATGGCAAATCATTCAAAATTGATATTTTGATATTTAACAGTACTTGAAGTAAACTTTATAAATCTGATGATTTATACTTAAAGTGTATGTAGGTGGGATGAAAAGCCGACAATCAATTGAAAATTTTGACCTTTTCGTATTGAAGATATGGATTTTTTTCCCAAAACACCAAAAAAATTAGGTCTTTTGGGGAAAAATCCATATCTTCAATATGAACGGTCAAAATTTTCAATTGACCGTCGGCTTTTCCTCCCTGCTACATACACTTTAAGAACATATCATTAGATTTATATAATTTACTTTGAGGACTGTTATATATCAAAATTTGAAAAATATCAAATTTTTATAATTTGTCATAAAATTTGTATTATATTGTGATTTTTAAAAATGACAATTATTTGATATCAGAAAGACATGCTTCGTATTCAGAATGGAATTCGATAGGTCTGAGGTACTCTCATGTCCCACAAAAAATACTGTCGAAACGCAATAAACGCTCATTTTGGAGCCCTTAAAGAAGTTAAAAACTGTTTTGGACATCTGGTCCCAGAGGGACCTGACCCCAATAGGCAGAATTACAATTGTTAAATCACTGGCTTTCACAATTAACTTATTTATTTTCTGTTCTACCTACCCCCTCTTCAAAATACATGAAACAAGTGGAGCAAATTATTGTCAAATTTATTTGGAATAGTAAACCAGATAAGGTTAAGAGAGATGTAATGTACTGTAACAAAGAAAATGGAGGTTTAAAAATGACAAATATTTCTCATTTTTGTAATGCCTTAAAAGTGACATGGGTAAAGAGATATTTAGATGACGATAATAAAGGAAAATGGAAAACCCTTTTATACAAGGAACTTTCCAAAGTTGGTGGTAAATGGGTTTGGTATTGTAAACCAAGGTCAGTCAATGATTTCAAGTATAAGAATATTCATAACTCCTTTTTGTGTGAGGTTTTGAAGTCATGGTTTAATTTGATAAATATCTGTGTTGAAAATAATGATGATATTTTATGGCATAACCCTCATGTTAAGATAAACAGAGAAACAATTTATTATAAATCATGGTGTGAAACAGGTGTGAACTTTGTTGGAGACTTAATTTTTGAAAATCATTGGATGACAAATGAAGAATTTCAAGCAAAGTACAGTATTAACTGTAACTTTTTAAAGTATTTCAGTGTAATTAATGCAGTCTCCAAACATTATAAACATCAGCTGACCCCTACTAGCATGCTGGACCGTGAGATACAGTTGATTAACCAACTCAGAGCTGCCAAAAAGGTTTGCTCATTTGCATATCAATTGCTGTGTCAGCAAAGCACAATCATCCCAACAGCTAAGCATAAATGGGAGATTGAATCAGGAGGGTGAAAGTGCATAGGAACAATGCCGGAAACTACGTCACGCTATTGTTCGACCTAGGCTACATATTTTTAACGCATGCGTGTTCGTCAATACAGCTTTAGTCTCCTCCACCTTTGCAACATGGTACGTGGAGTATCTGGAATCTCACTGACGGCGGAGGAGAATAATAGCTGGTCAAACAGTTTAATTTTATCAAGCATATAATACCTGAACAATCACCGTCATTTGATCGATTTACTACAGAATATATTGTATATTCAACATATAATTTTAATATTGTAAACCTGTTAACTTATATATTTGTGTACTAAAGTATAAGGACACGTGAATAAAATCATGTCGAAGACAAAATGGCCGCTAATCCGCCTATTGTCTAGACCTAGGATACATATTCCGAATGAGGGCAGCAGTCTAGGATGCTTATCCCTTCGTATAGATCCCTGATTGAATTTAATTGTGAGAGGGGCATGATGGATGTTGATTGGAAGCAGGTGTTTTCAATGCCATACAGGTGTACAATTGAAACTAAAGATCACTATTTGTGTGTTTGGGTGGAGGAACAACAACAACAACACACCAAGAGATGTTCCATGTGTTTCTTGTATACAAAAAAGCAGACAAACAAAGTATTTTTGATCAGTGACACTTTCAGGATATGTAAAGTGTGTGCTAATGATGACACCTATTGTATTTGAATCGTACCAGAGATGTAGAAACATAGAAATTAATTAAAAACCAAAACACCAGTGCAGCAAAGGCATTGAACAGCTTTCCGGTCACCCAATACTGGTTGCTAATTATGTACATCGGCAACTCTTTTATCCCGACCTATCCTACACTAAAAGGCATTGCAGTGGGTGGGTATTTAACATATGGGTGTATGTTTGCCGTACTCATGATGTTTTGAGCTCTGATATGGGCGCTAGAGCCAAGATAAATCTGGCTAGATCTGTCATTTTGTCTACATACCCGGTAACACTGAGACTAGGTCACTAGATTATCTGGGAGGTCAGACTAGCATTGAACCAATCAATTTTGATCAATTCCAAAGTATAAAAGTGTCGCTGGATTTCATTGGCTCGCTCTAGAGTCGCCTGGGTTTTATACTAATTTATTGTGCATATCTCCACGCCGCCGACAGACTTGATAATTGGTTGGTAAACACATCTGACGGCACAATTCTGACCATGCATCAATAGCCTGTTTATGCATAGTGAAAGTTTGACCAATTAGCGGCGTGTCCACCTTCACAAGCAGCATGACGTAAGTTTACATTACAGCCTATTAGCATAGTGACACCCTCTCATGTCTCGAACATGTATCTGATTTTGTAATGGTAAAATTTTTCGTTTCTTTCTTCGTTCTCTGCTTGCAATGTTTTGAATTATGTTATTAGGACATTATTCAAGTTTGGTAAAGAGTATTAACTAGGATTGCCCATCACTGAGACGAAAACTTGGAAACAAGGATATATTTTAAGTCTTTCAAGTAAAGGTATAAAAATTTTCGCTGTGCAAATTTCACGTTTTATCTTAATAAATGTTCATAAAATTTTGTCTTAGCAAACGAATTTTTGTTTCATCTCTGGATCACCCCCGTAAGTTAACTAACTTTTCATTCATATGTTAATTAGAAGTAAACAAAATAGTAAATAAATTAAGAGAACCCCGGGCGAGAACCATTACTAGTAAAAATATAAAACTCAAATTTGAAGTTGATTCGCGTAGAAGAAAGAAGAATAAAACAAAAATAATAAAGAGAAATGCAAGAAACATAAAAGAAAGAAAAGAAAAGAAAAGAATAGACAGAAAGAAACCAAGAGAAAAGAAATAAAACATTTACATTCAAACAAACCATCAATTGCTCACACCGGGAGATCACCCATCGATTACACGAGTACGGGAAATCCCCTCGATCGTTGGCCATTTAAACCCAACGTGGTTGTTTGTTATGTATCGAGCACGCTGATTGGCTTAGCCATTGTTTTAGTAGTTTATTGGACCAATCAGAAAATTCGTACTTTGCTTCACTGCCAACAATTGTGTGCTGCCAAACCAGGCCGTCGCATTCATTGATTGGCTTACGATTTAGAAAAATCGTCTGTGCAACCAATCACAAAACGGGTTATGGAGCACGTCGGTATAACAATTTTGCCGATGCCATTGACAGCGTGTGTGTTTTTTTGGGAGCAATACATGAATATCGGGAGATTTATCCGCACCAAAAAGAACTAATGAACTCATACGGGGGAATTAATGGCTGCAGGACTCAAACAGGGGATACAGCACGATTAGTTTGTAAGCTTTTGCCAGTACTTGTTGCCTGTCATCATTTATAAATAACTGTAAACGTATACTTGGTTCATGAGTTGTTAAGCTTAAATTTATTAATTTTCATGATTTGATTTTGTAAAAGCCTGTAGTTTTATCATGTCATATTCACTGATTCTGTCATGGCAGGAAAAAGTGGGCAATACGGGAAGCTCATTGCAGGGAAATTTTTGGTTTTTGACCAAAAAAATAAAGAAATACATATGGGAAATATGTCATACTGGAGGGAAATTTGGTAAAACTGGAGGGAAATTCTGGATTGCTTGCAGGGAAAAAAACATTCTGTGTCTGGAACCGATTCATGGATTCGGCTCCAGATGCGTCGCCTACTAGGTCTGTTTCAAAGGCAACTCTTTTGAAATGGAAACAAGAGGAGTTGATCGATACGTACAATAGGCAATACGACTCTGACGGGATTAAGGCAGTTAAACTAAAGCTACCTGTAAAGTTTGCAACAAGTATTGGCAAAAAATAAAAACTCATTACCCATTTGGCAATTTTCGTCTCAGATAGTCATATTGCCATTTTGAAACAAAAATTTACTGAGACACATTTTCACAATGAAGATTTTGAACATTTCTGGATATATTTCTTGAAATATTATTGGTCATAAATTTTGTGAAACGGAGGCTCCAAATAAGGACTCAGATTGCACCAGAGAGCATCTAGAACCCCAGAGCTGGACCCGGCCGTGAGGACTTCAAGCGCTATGCGCTTCGTGATGTGCGCTTCACGCACATATTCGATTCTATATGAGAATCAATTGATTCTCGCAAACTATCTTCAGGAGAACCAACCTTGATTCTCCTCACCTCCAACGAGTCTCAGGCCCTGGCTCGCAACACACATATAGACCATTTACAGTTTGTAAATTAGATTAGAATCCCAAAAATTTGGCATGTTCAAAGGGGGGGGGGGGCAAACATTTTTTGGCGGGCTGAGAGGGGGGGGGGCAAGCGATTTTTGGCCAGCCGTTCGGAAATTTTACCCGGGGGGGGGCTCATAATTGGCTCAATTGGTGCATCAAACTTATCTATTTAGACATAATCAGAGCACTTTGATTTATTTTTGGATCCCCATAGAGACAAAAACATGACATTTGACCTTTTTGGTTATGACTCAAGAATGGTACGTCCTAGATAGGTCAAACTATACAATTTCTGAATGCTTGAGGGAGTCTAGAGGAATACATTGGAATGGTATTTAACACAATTTGAGCAAGTTTGAAATTTGACCCTGGGGTGCAATTTTAGGTGCTCAAAAGTTGAGCTCCTGAATAATTCCAGGAGAACAAATAATTGAGCTCCTCATATTTCTTTAAACAAAGGACTGAGCAACACATATATAATGACGGCAATTACTGACATTTTTGTATTGTCAAATGTTCAATTCATCATTTTGTCACCAACAATATTAACACAGGCAATCATTACGGTACAGATAAACTTTAACTCAAATATTACACTATCGTCCATGATGATTTTGAAGAACCATTAAAAAACATACACCATGCTGTTGTTTTAATGTAAGATGAAATATTTCTATATTATTTCTCCTAACATGCCTAACTGAAGACTAGCCAAGTATCAAAATAGTTGTCAAAATTTCAAAATTCCATTCATATTTCTATTTTTTCATGATTTAAAAGTGTAAAAAAACATATGACAATTCCAAATAGTAATAGAATTTTTGAGACATGCACTGCATTGGGGTAATTAAAAAAGTTTACACTTTTTTTCATATATTCTTTAACCATGTTAACAGTCCATGCTCATATGTTGTATTACTTCCTGAAAGGCCTGTTCAGTTATCAACATAATCCGGCGTAAAACACCTTAAAATTATGTTTTTCTTCCTATAAGTATACTATATAAGTTCTGTATTACACCTTGTAATAAAACCATAGCATAAGTCAATATCAATTGCGAAACTCGAAAAACAATCTACAATTATATTATGTTATTGTTGTATCCATTTTTAATATTTAACTCTTCTTTAAATGTTTTTGTAAACACTTTCATAGCAATTTCCAACTATGTCATCTCTCCATATTCAAAACCAAACAGTCTAATTTCCCAATATTACCAAATGCCCCACCCATCGACTCGTCCAAACACACAAGGTTCTGAACAGAAACAGTATACAACCAGCTACAACCACACACGTTTTCCAAACAATACCTCTCTCCATCTAACACCAACATCAGCTAATAACCGCCAAACCCGAGAACCGTGAAAGCCGAGAACCGCTCTAGTTTCAATTTAGGTTCATCCATAGGATTCTTCAAACAAATGAATTCTTGTTTAAAATTGGAAAAATTGAAAGTGACAGATGCTCATTTTGTAAGAAAGCTAAGGAAACAATGAGACATTTAATGTGGGATTGTCACAGTGTATCAAGGTTTTGGGACAATATTATGAAATAATGTTTTACGGGCAAAGCGAAAGGAAAACAAATTTACCCATGGCGAGAAATGGACGATCCCAATTGTGTATTGTCAGGCCATTGCTTGCTCCCTGCTGTGTGTGTTGTTGTGTTACCATGGCATGGGATCAATAGGTGTCATTGATTTTGTTAACATCTAGTGAGTGATTGAGTTGGATGGGCATTTATGTTTGTCATTTCATCAAGTGAACATCGGCAGAAAATTGCCAAGGTCAAGTCAATAAGATTTTCAAAAATGGGAGAAATGGGTCCCTTCAGCACTGGCGTTTGCGATACAAATACCAAGTATTATTGTGTCTAAGCATTTTATTGTGGGATAAGGGTTATTAAGGCAAAGACTGTGACAGTCTGAACTTAGTTATTTAGTAAGGAGCAATAATTGATAGTTGCAACCTATAGTTATGTTAGGTGGAAGCTTAAGAATGAGGCAAGCAAGACATGTAAGTCTTTTAATTTCACATTTTGAAATGGTTAAAATTGCACCAGGAAGAAGATCGCACAAAAAATGTTTTGATTCGTATCTACATAACAAGAGGAAACAGGAAAATGGTGGCGAGTCAGGGAAAGAAATTAATAACAAAACAAAAAATCAAATCACGTGTCTCTACTGATAGGAGACCCATTACTTGGTTTGGATCTCAAATAGAATCTCAAGTTACACATGGTAATTAGATGTGTTGGCAGGTTGTTTCCCATTTTCTTTCTTTTATTTTATTGCAGGCAATACCAATGACAATTTTTGATGCTGGTGGTAATAAGGAAGCCGGACCTATATGTATACGTACACCTGGACATCCATAATTGCTAGTGACTACTAGACTTTGTGTGAGTCGAAAGTAGACTGTCAGATGCACAGCGAAGCATCGTGAAAACTTTGTGTTATCTGTGAAACTGTACTTATGCACAAGCTCTAATACAGGGGAGAGCATTCATCTGTTTCACAAATAGACTGTTAGAAGTCAGAACTATTGAACCAAATAAGTTACGAAGTCGGAGTCCAGCCAATGGAAAATATAAGCTTCTCTTGTTGTATAAAACAGTATCATTTGATCAACCACAGTTGAACCTTGCACGGAAAATATTAATTTGAGCATTCTTGCAATGGCAAGTAGTGGAAGTTGGGAAGATGTGTTGTGCATGATTTTGCCGTGACCGGCACGTTTCAACATATGAACTAAGGGTCGCATGAACTTCGAGAATGCTAGAAATAAAGCTGAAAATAATGCTGAAAATAAACTTCGAGAAGACTAAAAATGAAGCAAGACATCAGGCAGAATGCTGTTATTGTCCAATGTTTCCGACGCAAATGGAATTAAATAACCCAATCACTGTGTTCCGTATGTGCGGTTGTGCTTCAGTGTACTGTTCAGTGCAATGTGTATACATATTCAGATTACAAGTTCTCTATCCACTACACGCACAACAGAATAATCAGATTTTCTGCCTGAGATAGGCGAAAAGTTTTCTTATGAAAGCGATTTCCAATGGTTGACTAAAAGTACTAAAGCAAGTAACCAGTGCGATGTTGATCATGAGATAGCTTAAACACAAATCAACTTCTTCAGATAATTGAAGAAAGAAGAATTAACTTAGAGAGCATCCAACTTTGCATGGATAATGGACTTTGGAAGTGGAAGTTAAAAGACATTTGATAAAATTTCATTGGACAAATGAATATGGGACTCGGAATATCATTAATATCTGTCTTTCTAAAAATTTGGATCGTATATGCGTTTGGGAGTAAAATCTTACAAGATGTAACAAGGTGTAATTGCATTTTGATCAATCGTGCCTTTTTTAGGCTTACGCTGTGCAGCATATTGCTTGTCGTTCTAAACTGGTTTTGATATATATTATTGTGTGTGTTAAGATGGTAAATTCAAATATTGTTCATATATCTTATTGTATGATTTTGTGAAATGTAATTGAAATCGCATTCCAAGACATTTATTGGTTCCGTACGTTGTGTTCACTAGTGAATGCGTATTGCGGTCTTTTCTCTTATTTAATTTTAGCATAATGCATATTGCATGGCTTTTTGCTTTTCTGTTCTCGAAATTCTGTTGCATTTACGTTGTGCAATATGTACTGTGTGCATTGTTTGCTTTTTGGTGTTTTATAATGTATATTTCACAGTTAATTATATTTTGATCAATCATGCCTTTTTAGGCTTATGCTGTGCAATATATTGCTTTGTCTTTTTAAACTGGTTTTATAATTGGTTTGTGTATGTTTTAAGATTGTAAATTCAAATATGGTTCATATTATATCTTATTGTATGTTTTTGTGGAATGTAATTGCAATTGCATTCTAAGGCATTTTTTGTAGTTATAATGTAGACAAATTTAAGATTATGTCGCACAAGCAGAGGGTAATTTCCTTCACAGGTATTTCCATGGCTCATCCAGGCATAAAACTTGTCTACATTAGGGTTACACCACAGCAGTTAATATCATCATACGTATGAAGTGTTATTATTATGAAATGTATAATGTAGTGTTCACATGTTAATGCGTATTGCGGAAATATTTCCCTTATTTAATATTGCATTGCACAGTCAATTGCATTATGTTCGATCTTGCCTTTTTAGGCTCATGCTGTGCAATATCTTGCTTGTCTTTTTTCACTGGTTTTTAATATATTGGTTTGCTTGCTTATATCAAGGGGTTTCCTCGAACTTTTGGTATGTTTTAAAATTGTAAATTCAAATATTGTTCTCATAATTTTACAAATGTATGTGCTTTTAATACTATGTTTTGTAATTGCGCTATATAAGAAATAAATATTATGATTATTATTGTTATGTAACAATCTATACGGTTGTGAGCACCCTGAGTAAGATATATTGAAGTGCTTTTGCGTTATGTAATAGTATGACAGGGTGGAGGTATTTGAGTAGATTACATCCGGTACGGTATCTCAGCAACACGTTTTTCTGTTGCGTATTTGAAATTCTCATGTTAAAGAGCATTCAGAAGCGTTAATAACAACAAATAGTCAATTGTGCTGGTATTGGGGCGATTAAGTCTGTTTTAACAGGAAGTAGGAATCAACTCCAGGTTGGCATGGGATAGCTAGACTTTGGGGCCAAGTACTATGCCCTCAATTTTTCAAGATTTTTTGTGAGGTTGCGCAGCCGGCTAGTTATCGCGTTGATTTCGGCCAATGTCCTTGTGAATATACAATATAGAGTTCAATGTAACATATAGCGCCAGCGCAATTAGTAGTGTTATTGCAGAGAATTACATGTATTTCAGTCAATATCCAGTAAGATATTTAGTGTTGTTTTATGCTAATGAGCAATTAGTGGCACTGAGACAATTATGGGCAAACTGTGAGGTATAATTCAATGGGCCAACAATAACATTTAGACAATATCCTTCATTGAGGCCCATTTAGATATCAGTAGCGTTATCAAACATATATGCAGATATATGTTTACGTGCAGGTACTTATGGTCAATTAACCCCTTTTTGTATAAAAAATGCAGGATTAAAAGTGGAAAGAAATGGGGGGAGTGCTCACATTATCGTGTAAATCCATGCCAGATAGGCACATGGGAGGTGCCATTCATGCATGATGGCACCCATCCAATAATGGTGAATAAAAAATGTTTACCCAAAATTACAAAAAGGGGGGAGGGGGGGGGTGTAGCAAGTTTCTAATCCAGATAGAAACTTGTGTGGGATTTTTAGATATTCCTTTCGTAAATTATAATGATACACATGCACATGTAGACGAGTAAGTCACAATAATCCTTTTATCCATTGTAACCTCCAGGTCAATTACACACCTGTTGATGGAATCCCAGGGGACAGTCACCCCCGGAGATCTTGAATTGTATGCACCAGTAGTATATATACCTTGTGGGGTCTCAGCCATGATATGTTATGTTAATCAACGGTTTCAGAGTTGTACACTCTGGAATTTAATTCTAGGGGGGTGGGTCTACCCTAGGATAGGTTTTGATCTGTTTTCAGTAGTACAAAGTGTAACACTTTACTCCAGTCGCGGTCACTGGGGTAAGGGGAATTCGATGGCGGCTGTCGTGTTCCAAATGTGTCCAATAACGTTTTTCTCTATAAGAATATATTTTGTTAATTTTATTTCGGCTGAGATCAAAGGTAATTGGTGTTAATTCTGAAACAAATCGCTCAATAAAAGGTAACTTGATGAAGTGCCATCCATGATTAGCAAAATCTTTTGTGTCCTTGTCCTTTTTGGCTTTCTCGGTCTGAGGGTAATAATGTTTTACGGGCAAAGCGAAAGGAAAACAAATTTACCCATGGCGAGAAATGGACGATCCCAATTGTGTATTGTCAGGCCATTGCTTGCTCCCTGCTGTGTGTGTTGTTGTGTTACCATGGCATGGGATCAATAGGTGTCATTGATTTTGTTAACATCTAGTGAGTGATTGAGTTGGATGGGCATTTATGTTTGTCATTTCATCAAGTGAACATCGGCAGAAAATTTCCCCACCCACCACTCCCAATAAGGGTATGGGGGCAATGAAAAGTATATATTAGTGAACACATAATTAAGAGTGATAATTCACTCTCATTAAGTAAAGGGAATAGCGAGAAGTTAACAGCTCAATAACAAACAAAAACAAAGGAAGGGTATTATGATATGTCAATTATGTTGCATTAGCATGGTGATTTCTAATTTTCCTTAGGTGAGTTAAGGCTTAGCAGCACAGGCGAAGAGGGAATCCTTTACAGAAATAGCTGCAAGTAAAGTAGTGAGGATATTATTGTTAAATGTTGTATAAATTACGTTATTGCAATATAGAGAAATACTGGATAAGCAGGAAGTCTCAATAGATCAGGAGTACAAGCAAAATGGTACAAAATTTCAGAATGTTAATTTAAATTAACCAGCTTGTAAGTGCCAAATGTGTTTATCACAGATGCCATAGGTAAGCGAGAGAAAGGCTTTCAGAAATCTTCATATAAGCACAATATCTTCAAGGATAAGGGTCACAATATAATATTGTTCCCCTTCTATAAATTATATATATTTATATATATATATGTATATATCAGTTCTAGAAAATGGAGAGCAGTCAATAATCAATGTATATGTTAAGAGTTATATGTGCAAAAATGTGGTTGCTGCTCAAGTATAGTACATTTATTGAAGATTGGGATTTTTAGATATTCCTTTCGTAAATTATAATGATACACATGCACATGTAGACGAGTAAGTCACAATAATCCTTTTATCCATTGTAACCTCCAGGTCAATTACACACCTGTTGATGGAATCCCAGGGGACAGTCACCCCTGGAGATCTTGAATTGTATGCACCAGTAGTATATATACCTTGTGGGGGTCTCAGCCATGATATGTTATGTTAATCAACGGTTTCAGAGTTGTACACTCTGGAATTTAATTCTAGGGGGGTGGGTCTACCCTAGGATAGGTTTTGATCTGTTTTCAGTAGTACAAAGTGTAACACTTTACTCCAGTCGCGTCACTGGGGTAAGGGAATTCGATGGCGGCTGTCGTGTTCCAAATGTGTCCAATAACGTTTTTCTCTATAAGAATATATTTTGTTAATTTTATTTCGGCTGAGATCAAAGGTAATTGGTGTTAATTCTGAAACAAATCGCTCAATAAAAGGTAACTTGATGAAGTGCCATCCATGATTAGCAAAATCTTTTGTGTCCTTGTCCTTTTTGGCTTTCTCGGTCTGAGGGTAATGGCTGAAATATGTAAATATCAATGTGCAGCTAACATATTTTGACATTTGTCTTGGGTGCTATAAAGATGATATAATTAAGGTTTTCATAAATATGATTATACTTTTTGCAAAAAGATACATTTACAAGTGTAGAGTTCAAGAATTAAAACTGAATTTCTCTGATTTCAAGGCGTGGTTATACTTTATGGAAAAAGTTGAGAAAAATATTGCCTTCAGTAAAGATAAATATGGTGTTCATGTCAAGAAATGGGAACCAATGTATTGGTAATACCATTATAGAAAAGTTTTTGTCGTATATTATGTAAGAATCATTGCTGGCTGATGTAATATTTTTGTGTGTTTTTGTTAATATACATGTTTGTATATTGTTGTTTTTTGTGTCACTTTAATAAAGAGGCGGCGCCAGGGTATTTTGATAGGGGGGCAAAACAATTTTGGAAATTTGTTATGCGGCGCGACAGCACTGCCCGTCGCGCTTGCGCGACGCAGGGGGGTGTCTGAGTTTGGAAAAATTGTCAAAATGAAAGCACAAATGAAGCCATTTGATGCACCATTTTCACCCTTTTTTGGGTTATTTATATATTTTCCAACCGCATATTTTTATCGATTTCATTCACTGGCCCGACTTTTGGCCCGCTGGTTTTAGGCATGGACCTACTCAATTACGTAGTAAACCCAACACCTTTTGGCAACAGAATAAGTTTATGGTACAAATGTGCATAAAGTGCGCGAAAATTTGCAATATTGAAGCTAAAGCTGGTGAAATATGGTGGAAAAGTTAAATAAAGTCGCGCGAAAAGATCCACTTTGCGAGTGTATAGCGATCTAAAAAAAACACAGGTTTTTTATGCTTTTTCAGTCAGAAAAGACCAACATTTAAAAAAATTAGGTTCTTTATGCTTTCTTGGTCAAAATTTTAGGAAAAGGTCCAAAACAGGTCCACCTTTTCAAAATCAGCCCCCAATGAATCCTGGCTACTCCCCTGGCCGTATTGGTGCAAAATTTTTACACTATTTAGTCCTATCTGAGAGAGGCGTTGTAGTATAGGTTTTGGATATACAATGTGATGAAACCCCGTAAAAGTTGTGTGATATCGGACTGAAAGTAAACTTATTTATAATGATTAATTGCTGGCATGACACACGACTTGCGTGTGTTGCCGGGGCAGGACAGTGACGTAGCCAGGATTTTTCCAAAGTATAGGAGCTTTTGGGAGAAAAGGCAAGAGAGGCCATGTGACTTTTATGGGGGAAAATTTGCCGAAAATGGGCCCAAAATATAAAAACTAACAACTTAAAAACCGCGTAGGTCAGCATTCCACAAGGGGCAAGATGTCCGAAGGAGGCGTTTCCTCTTTCTATGGCCAGGAAGAGGAATGGCTCCTTTTTTCTTCTCCCTCCTCCCTTTCTCTCCCCTCCCTTTTATCTCTCCTTCTTTTCTTTCTCTTTTTCCTTCCTTTTACCTCTTTTTTTGCAACCTGCCCCCACCCCCCACTGTGGCGCCACCCTGCCCTCACAGGCTAGAAAGATATAAAAAAATTGATCAACTTTTCAGAAATAGGAGAAAAAGAAGGTGCAATGAGGGGCCTCTTTTTTGGGGGACACCCTGTATATTATTAATGGTGCTCGGTGATTGATTGTACCCAAACCTAAAACCTAGATCTTGAACCCTATAAGCGTAACCAAGAACAGATGTAATGTGTGTACTACAATATTATACATGTGAAACCATGCATATATATTCTATTACAGTCGATCTTCAACCTAATTACATACTGTATAGGAATACTGCATACGCTAACCTTCGCTACTTGAAGCCAGTCTTCTGCTATTTTCATCGCTTCTTTTATATTCCGCTTGGAATCAATTTCTTCCCACTTTTCCCAGCCATCACATGCTCCTGATTTTAAAAAGAAAAACAAACAAGTGAAAACTTCAATGTAATTATAAAAGCTTTCCTCTAATATGAGATGTGATCACAGGAGTAAATTAGCGTGTTTATACTGAACACCTGGCATTACCGCGAATTCACCTTCACCGGCATTTCAATCCTCTCGCATTCACCGGGTCGTTTCTACTGGGCTGAAAATGCAGGGTAACGATTCTCTATGCACGTTAATACGATCAGGAAGGCGGAAGTCTCGAAAAACTTTTCGTGACTTCTGGGCTGAATTGTTGCATTTAATACAGCTCCCAGCATCTTTTTATGAGCATCAGAATTGCGTCTAGTCTTCCCATCAAAAATCTTCCTCACGACCATGTCTTGCCACTGATAAAATTAGAAACGCAACCATATTCTTTTCAGACATGATTTAGGAGCCACCACGGTCAAGTAGAAATTATAGCAATTAATATAGCAAGATGAAATTATAGCAATATAATGTATTATCGATGTCAGATCGTGATGAACCACATGAACTCCGCGCGAAATATTCGATCTGGTATGACCTTTCGCTTACGAGACTTCAGGTATCACTCGCAAATCGTCACCCGATCTGTTTCCACTGCAAACGTTACCTCGTATTCACCTTTATTAACCACCTCAAAAGGTGGTTGACGGATTCACTCGCATCACCGCGCATTCACCTTCATCCGATCTGTTTCTGCTGGGGCCGTTACCGCGTATTCCCTCGCATCACCCTGAATTCACTCGCAATGTCAAAAAAGTAATAATGGGGTGCGTCAAACGTGTCCCCAACAAAATACGAGATCAGAAAAGGCAAAGTTTGTGAAGAGCTAACATTATTTGCAAAATGACTTCAAAAAATGATCTTTAAATGACCTTTCTATGCATCCATTGATCGACATCACACATCGTTGGTCACATTACATACTGATCTATTTGACGCAACACGTACGCTTTTCGAGAATGACCACTGCTTTTGAGTTAATATAAAGGCGGTTGTAAGGTATGCTATCAAAAGCTTTTGTAAAATTCATTATGGTCAAATCAATTTGAGATGGTGGTGTGACCAGCACATAAATATACCTCCACTCCCCCTGCGAGGGAGGTAGTACTGGGTTAGTCATACCAGTAGCAAGAACATGAACTGGGAGAATACAAGTTCTTGACCGGACCTGAATTTATAAATGGTTCAACACAAGTACTAAATTGATTGTGCCAGGATTGATTGTGGGAGGATATAAGTTTAAATGACTGCTTATAGGTTTGAATTTCAACCTGCCTGATCATGAAGCTCCCTAGCTGTGGCCAAGTGGTTAAAGCGCGGATCTCATAAACCTGAGGTCCTAGGTTTGATCCAGAAGTTGCTATGTAACAAGATCACTACTTACTTTTAGGTTACTTACCTGGAGCAAGTTTATTTACCAAAGCACCAAGAGCCTTTCCATCAGTCCAGTCACTAGTAAGATTGGTGATCTTAAGCTTGTAGTCTGGAATCTGCTCCTTTACCCAAGATAGCAACTGGTCTCTTCTACTTTCCTTTGTCTGTGAAGATAGCAACTGGTCTCTTCTACTTTCCTTTGTCTGTGAAGCATCAGCTTTACTCCCAAATGTTGTAAAACTCAGAATTAGTTGCTGCATCACTGTTAGCATCACTGCTTTTTGGTTATCAGGATCCATATCTTTTTTTCCTGCAATTAATAATAATAATAATAATAATAATAATAATAATAATAATAATAATACGGTAATGACCAAGTAGCAATAATAAAAATATAAATAATAAATATTAATACTTAGAATAATAGCAATAATGATATACAAATAAAGGAGATGTACAATGTATATGATAATAGACAACAGGATATCATGGGGTACTCAAGATTGGTTTGGGTAAGGATGTGCTGCTGAGAGTTTGGACCCATCCATAAACCAAATCCTTAAGAAATGTGAACCCATTGCTATACCAGAAGCCAAAATTTCTGGTCAAATTAAACGCAAATTGCCTAAAATTGGACTAAGTGGGTAATGGTAATGGATAGTCGCCAACAAGCCGTTGTCATCGGAGATCCCATCTCTGATCCTTTCCCGCTACCTTGGGGTGTTCCCCAAGGATCTGTTAAAGGACCACTTGATTTTATTATGTATAGTGCTCCGCTGAGCGATGTCATTTATGCTCATCATGATATTCACCATCTTATTTATGCCGACGATACTCAACTGTACCTGACACTGCATGGAAGCTACCCATCATCCTCAAGATGTAAACAAGCTCGAATCGTGCATTTCAGACGTTCGCTGTTGGGCAATCCAAAACAAACTCATGTTAAATGACTCAAAAACTGAAATCATTCATTTCCATTGCAACTTCTGTACGTTTTCCGTGTTTCCGACTGTCAACATTGGAGGTTCCGATATATATCCATCAAATTCTGCGAAAGATTTAGGTGTTTTGCTTGACGATACATTGCTGTTAAAAGACCATGTTCGCAATATATGCCGGAAAGCCTCTTTTGGTATTTATAAAATCGGCTGCATTCACAAGTATTTAGATCGTCAATCTACTGAACGCCTCGTCCACGCTTTTGTTACATCTCATTTGGACTGCAACAACTCTCTTTTGTATGGTTTACCTGACAATCTCCTGTCATCAATTCAGAGAATTCAAAATTCTGCCGCCCGTCTCATTACATGTACTAAGCGCTATGATCATATCTCTCCTATTTTAGACGAACTTCATTGGTTGACTGTTGAGAAAAGAATTCATTTCAAGATCCTGCTGCTAACATACACAGCTCTTAATGGACATGCACCCAACTACATCTGCAACCTCATATCATTATCCACTAACAGCTCTCTCCGTTCCGCTCATCAGCTCGCTTTAAAACCCGGACCGCTTGTCAAAACATCTTCCTATATGGCGACCGGGCCTTTGCAGTGGCGGCACCCTTCCTCTGGAACAATATCCCTTCCACCATCCGTTCTGCTGTCTCCATTGATCAATTCAAGACAACGCTCAAAACTTTCTTGTTCAATTAATTGACTCTGTATTATTTTCTTGCTTATCATGTTCATGTCATTTTGTAGTAGTTTAAGTTGTAGTGTAAGTTGTAATTAGCGCTTAGAAACCTTTGTAATTTGCGCTTTAAAAATGTTGTTAATTATTATTTATTAATTATTAATGGTTAATCCAACGGACGAGGACACAAAACACATCAAGGATCAATAAATGATACAAGAGGATACCTTGAATCAAGTTGGTGTGCCATGCTTTTTTTCTTTTCTTTTAAAATTGGACTATTTTTTATGAAAATCTGGAAAATTTTGGAAAAAAATTACCCATACATATACTAAAATTAAATCGGCTGTATTCCATAGTGGCGTATAGTGATTTTTGGTCATTTTTTGAAAATTGGCACATATGTTTTTAATGATGTTCTCTTTCATTTTCTAAGTCTCATTAGTCAAAAGTATAGTCAGAAAGTGAAATTTTGTGTTTTCCATAGTGGCGTATCGATCATACGCCACTTTTTATACACATTAATAATTAAGAAATATCGGCAAAAATGAAAAACATTGCATGTCATAGTGGCGTACACCTCGCTACATGTCATAGTGACGTATCGTGACCTATACGCCACTATGGAATGAAGCCGACGAAAAGTAACGCCATCAAGGTCAACGTTAGGTTAGGGTATTGCATTTTGCGTGTTTTCCATAGTGACGTATAGTTTTGTACTTATTGTTTTCAGTTTGCCGGCAATATTATGTATTTATTTCTTTTGAAAAATGTATAAAAATAAAATCTATTTAGTTTACTACGGAAATTTGACATCATTTACAAAATATGACAAATGTCTGATTCACACAACTCGATTTTAAATTGGCATTTCTTCAAACCCGATTTTCTCGAAAAGTTGTTTATTCGCAGTGCCCCACTATACGCCACTATGGAATACAGCCGAAGAATTGGCCTAGAAAAGGGGGTCCTTGATATACCAAATGGCTAAAAATGTGACCCATGTTTGCCTTTTTTTACTGATTTACCTTTCTGCAACAAAACTTCAATTAAAGCAGTCAGTTTGGGTCCACCCCAGAAGTCTTCTTCCAACTGTTTGAAGTCTTTATCCAAATTGTCAATATCCTCATTGACACTCTTCAGCTGTGTGTTTGCCCATTTTGTAAATGTCCGAATCCGTATATCGTTTTCATTCAACTCTTGGCTGAAATATCAAGCATACACATCAGTCCTAAAATGTCAAACAACCTTTCACATAACATATATGTGACGTGTCATGTCAAAAGGAGACACTTTTGGGCAGGTTATCAATTTTGAGGTTTTTACATATCTTAAAAATAGAGATATTTTGATCCACAACGCCGTTTTCCCCAATGAAATCGGACATTTGTAACGAAGATGTTGAGTTCGTAAGTTATGGTATTACAAAATTGGAAATTGAGATATCGGCCTTTAAAAATATTATTGACAATGTTGAGAGTAGGAAATACCTTGAAAAATGTCTCCAAAATTACAAGATGGCGGTTATATTCTGGTCTGAAACTATCAGACAATATTTTTAACATTAATAACATCACAAATTCAAGCAAACAAACCCAAATTGTGAAAAAAAAAATCACCCGGGCAGATTTTTGGCTATTTCTCCATTTACGATCCTGCCCAAAAGTGTCTCCTTTTGACATGATACGTCACATATGTCATTATTACATGTGGGGTAGTGTAAAAAAATCATGAACATAGAAGTTGGAAAGAAACTATAAGCCAATAAATCAAATAGTGTACATGTATACTAGCAACCAATCACAACAGCATTTGCTTGTTAAATGTGCAAATGCGGTAGTTGCATTGCTCATTCAAATAGGATGTATATGGGTACGTTTGTGAAGGTTGTCCTTCGTCGTAATAATTAAATATTACATTGAACTCATAAAACTATTCACCTGGACTCACATTTGAGTGGCTACGGTATCATTGGTAAAACGTATCTATCAGCAGATATGATGCTGGTATAATATGGTTGTGGCGTGTATATACGCATTTTCGACAACAAATGTTGTGATTTTAGACAGAGGGTGCATTACTTGTCGAGACACGATAGATCGCCAAATAAATAACTTAGAAAATATGCTTGATGTCATTTAACATGTTTCCATAGTTAGCCATGGAAGGCTCACGGATATATTCTGTAAATTTAGGTCATTGATTGAGGTCAGTGACCCATTGTTGATGAGTTAAGAAGATCAGAGAAGATGAGAAAAGAGGAGATCGCTCGAACATATAATCCAATTACCCACAGTTAACCTCCATTCACTTTTCTTTGTTTGGGGTTCTTAAAACACCACTTGAAACTTCCTTTGTGGTAATCTGTTCATCCGCCACACGCTTGACTGATTTGGTAGTTCTCTTAGTGGAAAAAATATTCCACACACGGAAGTACATCATTAAATTCCCAATTTCGCAGTCAAATCATGCTTTTTTCTTAAAAAATATAAATAATTGACTGATGCCCTGCCAGGACACAGCAGATAGGCCGCCCTCTCTACTTATAATTAATGTACATTGGCAGTGAGACATTTTCGAGAGAATAAAATCATTACATGTTCAATTAGCGGCAGATCCGCCATGAGCTGTTATGGCGTGTGGTGGTGAACTCAACGACATGTAATCGTGGGTGCGCGCTTGTTCGAATCCGAACGGTTCTGATTTTTTCTCTCCTTTATTATATAATGCCAGTTTGTCTGAGCTCCATTTCCTTATTTATTATATATTTCTCAGGCATGCATCCTCTGGATCCTCGCATTTAATATTTAATGTCTCATATTGACTGATGCCCTGCCAGGACACAGCAGATAGCCCGCCCTCTCTACTTATAATTAATGTACATTGGCCGTGAGACATTTTCGAGAGAAAAAATAGGCCGCCCTCTCTACTTATAAAAATAATAATAATAACTGCAGGGTGACCATGATTTTTAAACGAGTTAAAAAGCATTATTGCAACTCCCATTAAATTAAGGGCTGGGGTATGAACGTTTGGACAGTATTTATTTTGGGACATTAGAGCACATCAGAAATATCGAATTGCATTCTGAATACGAAGAATGTCATTCTGATATCAAATAATTTTGATTTTTTGAAATTCGCAATTTAATACACATTTTATGGCAAATCATTAAAAATTGATCTTTTTGATATTTAACAGTACTTGAAGTAAACTTTATAAATCTGATGATTTATTCTTAAAGTGTATGTAGGTGGGATAAAAAGCCGACGATCAATTGAAAATTTTGACCTTTCGTAAATTTGGTTGGAAACGGTCAAGACCTGGCTGCAAAAACAGTAAAAAAGGGAGTTTCTCGGGCAATTATATAGCGGTTGTTTGTTTACGGCCTATGCCACGCGTCCACATGTCTAGCATAAACCACGCCGTCTTTAGCGTCGTCGGCGTACATGACGCGCGCCATTTGACTTACACGCACGGCGTACACGGGTCACATAGCTATCTTGCGTACGGGGTTATGGTTTAGGGACACGGGATGGGACAACGGGATTAGGCCTACGAAGACTTAAAATAAAAGGTAGGCCTACTTTGGATGGATTAAATAAATAAATAATAAAATGTGAAAAAAAGGAAGCTAATATAATAAGAACAGAATTAAATAGGCTTATTTCATGCAAACGGAAAATCACAAGGGAAATGTAAGAAAAGGCAGATTTAAATAAATAATGGCAGCGGGTTAAATAAATAAATAACATGGAAGCGGAAAATTACAGGCTAAGCAGGAAATATTTTTTTTTTTTTTGGGGAAGAAAGAAGCTAAAAAGGAAATGCAAGAAGGGACAGGTCTATAAAAAAAATGAAATTTACCTTTTCAATGAGTCTACCTGTTCAGTAATTCCTCCTGTTTGAGTGAACGCTCCCGTTTACTCATCTAGCGGGGACCCGAGCGAAGCGCGGGTGTCCTGCTAGTCTTACTATAAATAGGGGAATGTTGTATGTATCTATCTATGTATCTATCTATGTATCTATCTATGTATCTATGTATGTGTATAAAGGCTCCGTCAGTTTCGATCCAAATGTCGCCAAATTCATACGGGAGATCGAGGAATATACCGAGACGGTAATGCGAAAATTTGGTTGAAAACGGGCAAGAATTGGCTGCAAAAACAGTGAAAATATGGGTAAAAACGGGGTTTTTGTTATAAAAATCGGTTGCCAGACTACGCGTCACTGCAGCTGGCCGGCAGCACGTCGGCGCCGCGTGCGTAATGTGCACTACGCCAATGCGCGCGTAAACGGCGCAGAGCCACGCGACTTGCGAGCCAGAGACTAGTGGACATGATAATACGGAAAGAAGGAAAAATAAAGGACAAAAAGGTACATGGGCGGGTCACGGGATTATGATAACGGGTGAACACGTCCGCAGACACGCTATGAGAGGACGTAATAAATACGGGGAAAGATGTGTGTTGTATAAACAACATGAAGCGGTACTATAAAGAAAAATTAAATTAAATTGAGGATAAAAAAGGTACGAGTAATAACGGGTTAAAGTAACTAAATGAAATGGGAACGAAACAAAGAAGGAAAGAAACTAATCAGGAAATGTAAGAAAAAAGGAAGCTAAAATAATGAAAACAGAATTAAATAAAAAACATGGAAACGGGAAATCACAGGCAGCAAATAAAAAAAGAAGCTAAAAGGGAAATGAAAGAAAGAACAGATTTAGAAAAGAATGGGAACGGGGTTAAATAAATAACATGGGAACGGAAAATCAAAAGCTAAGCAGAAGAAACTAAAAAAGAAAATGTATAGAGACAGATTTAGATAAATAAAATGTACCTTTTCAATGATTCTACCTGTTCAGAAATTCTTCCTGTTATAGTGAACGCCCCCATTTAATAAAATGTACCTTTTCAATGATTCTACCTGTTCAGAAATTCTTCCTGTTATAGTGAACGCCCCCATTTACTCATCTAGCGGGGACCCGCACGAAGCGCGGGTATCCCGCTATAAATAGGCTAATGTTGTATGGAATACTGGACACTTCATCCCCTGGACACTTCATCCCCTGGACATTTCATCCCCTCGTGTGAAAACGCTATTGTAGCGTTCTTTGAACGTGACAGTGAATCAAGAATGCATATGAATATAATAATTGTTTAGAATCTTGAACTTAGAAGGAAATAATATAAGGAAATTAATCTCGGGATATTTTAAATAGGCCTAGTGTAGGGGCCTATATTATAGGCTTACCGTCTATCTAATTTATCCAATGTATGCACCGTGTTCTGTATGAGCTACCACCAGCTGATCACACGTATAATAATCGATCAATGTTGAATGGCAGTAGGGCCTATAATAGTTAATAATACATTCAATGAATTTGCCTAAATTGAACAGTTGTTATTACTGTGACAGTCTGTGAGTATTGTTATCATTATATTATTACTATTATTGCTAATATTATTAGGCATATTATTTTTATTATTATTATTATTATTATTATTATTATTATTATTATTATTATTATTATTTACTGTGGGTTTTTTTTTGTTGATAGCTGAGACTATTTATTTATTGTTATGTTATTTTAAGTGTATTCTCTTTTTCCTGTTATTTATGTATCTATTATGTATTGTTTATTTATTTATTTATATATTTATTTTATTATTATTTACTTAGTTGTGCATCTAACAAAATTAGTACATTTTTAATACTATTTATCTGTTTGTTGTATATTGATAAATCCACCAAAAAAGCGTTGACAACGTAAAAGCAGCAAGTTTAAAAAGCCCCACCTCGGCTCACTTTTTGAAACTTGGTCCCATTTGTAAAAGATACTGATTTAAACTTTGTCATAATTATCAACTTAAAACATTTCCAGAAGTGTTATGTATCTTTAATGTGCCGATGCGATATAAAGCATTCTGGAGCGATCAGAAAGGTTATTATGTTGTTCTTGGCCAATATCCTATATATGTTTTTTTATAACATTAAGTTCATGATCAATGATTGAATTAAACGAATAACAAGTAGGCATGTAAATGGCAATGATGCTATTGTTAAATCGTTAAAAACACCGATTTGCTGTTGATATTCAAAATGGGACCAAGTTTCAAAAAGTGAGCCGAGGTGGGGGCTTTTTAAACTTGCTGCTTTCTTTACGTTGTCAACGTTTTTTTGGTGGATTTCCTTTCTTTTTATGAATGTAGCCAAGCAGCTCCATAAGTACTCCATAACACGAATAAAGGAAAGATAGATGATTGAGATGATGTCATCCTTGTTTTACGACAGTAAATAATTTTATCAGCCGTTTATTTTTAAAACTTGCTGGTCACAGCTACCGCGTGACTGTAATGTTAATAGGGATACATAATATGATCAATATACATTTTAATATACTTTAATTATTCAAGGCAAGTAAGAAAATGTAAATATCAACAACACATACCCAATGTTGACGATGCCAGAGAAATGCGCGTATATGTCAAGGCTTATACTACGGAAGGGTCTAAGTGCCACGACTTAGCAAGATAATTATGTTTTAATGATTGTGGTTTTTGTAGCTATGCGGGGCAATCTAGTTGGATATCCAAATTTCGCGGTTGATAGTTCTTAGTAGCCCTGTAGGCAATCTAGTTGGATTTCCTATTAAGCGGCGGTTGTTGGCGGTCTTTCGCGGTTTGTGGTTTTAATTTCCCTCATTCATGCCCTACCCTCTATTGGGGGTTAACTTATAGATTAAGCTTGTTGGATAACTATACTTCAAGGTGTGTGGTTCTTTGTAGCCCTGCGGGGCAATCTAGTTGGATATCTAAATTTCGCGGTTGATAGTTATTTAGATTTAGATCTAGTTGGATTTCCCTATTAAGCGGCGGTTGTTGGCGGTCTTACGCGGTTTGTGGTTTTCATTTCTCTAATTTTTCAGGCCCTGGCCTCTATCGGTGGCTAATTTGTCTTTTAAGCTGGTTGGATATCCATATTTCGACGTTTGTGGTTCTTTGTAGCCCTGCGGGGCAATCTAGTTTGACATCCCTATTGAGCGGCGGTTGTTGGCGGTCTTTCGCGATTTGTGGTTTTAATTTCCCTCATTCTTCAAGCCCTGCTCTCTATCGAGGGTTAATTAAATAGCTTAAGCTTGTTGGCTATCCAAATTTCGCGGCTTGTGATTCTTTGTAGCCCTGTGGAAAATATTGTTGCACATTCCTATAGGTTGTGCCAACTTGTTCCATGTGTCTGTGGTGGGGACAGTCCCTTTGGGTATTTTTGCCGCTTTGCTAATTTGTCTTTAATGGCCTTCCATATTTGGTTGTCCCTTTTTGGATACGTTTTTATAACGTTGGTCATCGGATTTCGAACTCGAGTCCCCGGAATAGGAGTTCAATGCCTTAACCATTACACCACGGGACTCGGCTGTGGAATAGCGTGTCGATGTACAATATTTATTATATGAATTGATGTGTCGTCCGAAAAGAACAAAAGAATTGTGAAAAACTCGATTTTTTGGCGAATGGGGTTCGAATTTGTATGTATGCGGTATTTCAGAAATTGCTAGGGTATAATTGGAAGTGAATCTGAAAAAGTAGTGTGAAGGTGATAACCAGGTAGACCTGTAGCAGTGTCTAAAAATTCTGGATCAGTATGATTTGCCACTAAGTTTCGCTATGAAATACCGCGTGAAATGGAAGCAAAAATATTTGTTTATTACGAACAATGATTGACTGTAGGATTGGTGGCCCTTTTTGAATTAATGAGTTGTCAAGATATTACACCTGGAACTGTAAATAACATTTAGCATTGTTTTAGATACATTTTGTACCAAGCGAAAAATAACATCGAACAATAGAAGTCAAGTGTTTTAATGTTAGGTGTAAATATAGTCTCGCGGGAGCATCTGTTATTAGTCTTCTTTATCAGTCTTTTTTTTTTAAACTTGCTGGTCACGGCTTCCGCGTGACTCTAATATACTGCATAGGGAAGGATCATGGCAATATTTTTGTATTGTTCACTTGATGAGGTGATTAACGCAATGTCATGTTATACAATAGGAACAATAGCCGAATGGTTACAGGAAGTTGAATTCTTTTAATCATTGACTGGTGTGCTATTACCGGTATTAATCAATGGAATCAACATAATCAATCGGGAATCTATAATATAACCAGAGTCTTATCACTGATAAGGTGCGATTAAAAGGTTCTAAAAGTAGTTAAGTGCAAGGATAGTTAGAACTTATACTTGTAGGAGAATTAAATTAGTACTAAACGGTAAAGACTAAGGACTATATACCGGTACCCAAAATACTGGAATTCCAGCAGTTCAACTGATAATAAATATCTCAGTGCATTATATTTTTTCTTTTCCTTCTGTTTTTGCCTGTTTAGGACACAAAGACTGAGCTTTTCACCAAAAGACCCTACTAGAATTAAATACCATCGAGCTGTAACCCATGCCTAAGGAGGAGGTATGATAACTTGAACAATGTTAGTAGGAATGACCTTGAAAAGTGTCTGAAAAATACAAGATGCCAGTTATATTCCGGTCTGAAACTATCAGACAATATTTTAAAAACATTATTAACATCAAAAATTTGCAACAAACCCAAATTATGAAAAAATCACCACAGGGTAGTTTTATATTTCTCCATTTACGATCCTTCCCAAAGTGTCTCCTTTCGATATACCACGTCACAACTACATGTATTTGAATGGGGCTCAACTTTGTCATTACTGTGGTTTCCTCATTTTTGACAAATGTTTCATTTCGAAAATACCTAAAGGATTTGATCCGATTTGTGCATAATGATGGATGCATTATAATATTTCGGGTCGTGCTTGTACACGCCCTACTGGAAGTCAAGTTGTTTTAACCGAGTTTTTTTTTAAATTTCATGATAATTATGTGAGACTTTATACTATGGGACAAATATACTTTCTTGCTGATAAACCGTTAAATCAAAAATAGCATAGGCCTACCATTCATTTTTATACAATTTTTATAATCAAGTTCAACTTTCAATCAATCAACCCAGAACACCCTCACGGGTACGTGGATAACGACTGGTAATGTAGTCTAAGCTATTTTCATCGCCCCCCCCCTCTCCGTGCCAATGTATAATGTCATACATGTATTATAGTTAGTGTTATTTTTAATTAACCCCAAAACACCCTCCCAGGTCGGGATTTTTTCTTCGTAGGCCTGCATCATGCATTTTTGTAAAAAGTTGATTTTCAAAAATTAACATTTCATGTACATATCCTTAAAACTTTTGAATCCATGCTTTCTTCAAATGTTTTCAGCTTTGACAATAATTTCCATGGCAATTGCCATGAGCATGAAAGTTAGTCTTAAAAACACAGTGGTCAATCTGTCATCCTAACCAGCTGGACTTCACTTGGGTCACCATACTATATGCCCTCTGGCAATTCCAGCCCTGAAACTCACTCCCCTGCCCAGCTGACCTCCAGAGCACCAGGAATGTGTTGACATGCAAAAGGTCAAACATCAGCAGGTGTCGAGGTATATAAGATCAAATTATGAAATCCAATATCAGAAAATGAAACCTGTGAAACAAAATTAATTACCCTGCACTACGATCTTTAAGGACCCGTTGACGAAATGATTGATTTTCAAAACAAAAAAAAGATAACGACTGGTAATGTAGACTAACCTATTTTCAGCCACCGCCCCACTCCCCAGGGGAATGGGACGACATGTAGTTATGTTATTTTTAATAAACCCAAAACACCCTCCCCGGTCAATTATATTGTCTTCGCTTTATATTTGATCATCATGCCGTTTCAAAATAAAGTTAAGTTTTTGCACATTTTTATTTCAATGAGTGAACCTACGTGAAAAGAGAAACTTGGCCCCCGCTTGGCACTTTCGTCGTCTTAAGCCACTTGTGAGAATTGATATGGGAATATTCTAAGGATAATCCTGGGGATTAAGCCCTCTTTAGCAGCCATCTCCCTGTGCGTGTATCGACTTTAATTTGTTTCCCATTGTCATACTTGGATGCACACTGACCACAGAATGTTTTCTTTTATATTGAATTAGTTGTTTGGAGGTATTGTGTTCAAGTACCATTGACTATGACAGAATATCCAATTTAACAATTTTGAAGTCGGCTTTTCAAAAATCGCCCAATATTTAATGGAATTCGCGGGTGAGATTTTCAAAGTAGCCAAAATGTCGCGAAATCGCGGGAGCACTTTGTTCGCAATTGGGCGACTAAAACTGGCAATATAGTTATATGTATATAGATTACACTGATTGAAAGAGTTCAACTTCCTGTAACCATTAGACTATTGTTCCTATTGCATAACGTGACATTGCACTTAAATCACCTCATCAAGTGGACAATACAAAAATATTGCCATGATCCTTCCCAATGCAGACACATGTAATGCTATTATCTTTTATCACTATCTTATTAAATATAACATCATAACTATCCACATACATGTACAATAAACAGATAAATGGTTTCCATAAAAATGTACTAATTTTGCTAGATGAACAACTAAGTAAATCATAATAAATAAATAAATAAACAAACAAAATAAATAATAAATACATAAATTATAATAATTATAAATAAATAAATAAACAACCTATAGATAAATAAACAATACATAACAAATACCGTACATAAATAACAGGAAGAAAGAGAAGAAATACACTTCAGCTTAAATAGTCCAGGCTAATATCAACAACAACAAAAAACAAAGTATAATAATATAAATAATAATAATAATACATTTAAAATAGACTTGGTGATTTATTAAAGCATTATTTACAATATTGTTTCATGCAAGCCAGCCGAAGCCGACCTACACTCATCAGAATTATGCTTATCATATGAATATATGAATACAAAAGCCACCTAAGTCCATACTTCGCCAAATTGAGTTAAGCATGGGAAATTGTTGCTATACATAGGCCTGTCATATGTATGAAAAAACAACTCATATTTATTCTCTGTGTCTATTAAGGCCAGAGTAATGGAAGACACATTCGTCCACGACCGAATTTGAGATTTTTTGATATTTATCAACACTAAGATGTATTCTTTCACTTGAAACTGATAAAATACAACTTGCTAATATTTATTCGTATTTTTGCTTGATTTATTTCACTCTTTTCAACTCTAAAAAGTCACATGGCTCAAGACAGCTTAGTAAATTGGCGGAAATAATGAGTCAGAAATGCTTGCGAATCTGAAATATTGTGATTACACACAGCGTGTCGCGTCAGCGTGTGTGGCGCAACTCTGCTGGCGTATGTCCAACGCAGATCAAAGGCGCATTCGATTGTGTTGTTAACGCCAGCAAATGTGGTGTAATCAAAACAAAAATTTGCAGTCAAAATGCCACTTAGATTTTTTAATTATTTTGAATTTTGGCGCACTGAAAGCAGACAATATAGATTCATTGGTGCAAAAAGATGAATATTTAGACCATGCACCAGATACAGTTTTTACAAGTGTGAAAGTCTTACCGTTTTAAAATTTAAGGGCGTTTTGTGCATAATTTTGACATTTTTTTAATAAAACGTCGATTTCTCAGAGTTCACTTTTGACAATATTATTGATTTTTGTGACAAGATAACTTCGAAAAATATGCAAGCAAAGGGTAAACTTTTGCACTATCCTTTAGAGTACATCAAAGTCTAGGGAAGGTTTTTCATTTTTTCAAAATATTTGTTTTAAACAAAAATATACACCATTATGTGCAATTTTTAGCTTAATAGAGTGACAAAATGGCTTTTTTCACATGTTTTTTCAATATTTGAAAAAGAGACGAATTTCAAAAAATAAAAAACCTTCCCTAAGTTCATGTCTCTTCTTCATGAAAAGCTAACTGAATTTTTTTTACTCGAGCGGATTTTTTCTAAGTTGTCACAAAAAATTGGGGTAAAAAGTGAATTTTGTGATTTTTCAAAAACTTGAGAATTTTGAACAAATCTGACGTCACCATGGGATTCCTTGACTCATTTCCTTTCCAAAAATGTATAGTTTTATATACTTTGGACATACAATTCAGAAATAATGAAGCTCGAAAAGGTCCATGTTCTCTCCCATTACTCTGCCCTTAAGCATGTGAAAAATAGCATGTATGAAAGAATCACCCAATTCCATTATTTGAGTCTTGTAACACATTGATTGAAATCCAGTATGTATAAAAGTCCACTTGTAACACATTCATTGCTAGAGAGTGACTTTTGAACAAAAAAATGGGTTTAATAAAGGAAGTGTGTGGTTTATATTACATGGCAGAATGCTTATCAACATTATACATACCTGTGTGCTTTATTTTGTATTATCTTACTAGTGGTAATCTCATTCTAACATTGTTGTCTTTGTATATGATTCAAAAAACCACCTAAGTCCAAAATTTAAAATGAACCCCACGAAGTCCCTGAAATGCTAATCGTCATACCTAATACAGGTTAATCCACTCATTTGCACGTAAAACTTACCATATTAACCAGGTAAATCTAACTGAAGGAATTAAAATGATACACAGGTTTTTCTCTCAAAATCACTTCCTATGGACTTAGGTGGCTTTTGTATTCATGTATTCATATGCTTGTGATAAGCATAATTCTGACGAGTGTAGGTCGGCTTCGGCTGGCTTGCATGAAACAATATTGTAAATAATGCTTTAATAAATCACCAAGTCTATTTTAAATGTATTCCAGCTCAAGTGGGTAATGGTGAATCCAACGGACGAGGACACAAAACACATCAAGGATCAATAAATGATACAAGAGGATACCTTGAATAAGAACAACAGGAAAGAAAAAAGCAAGGTACACCAACTTGATGTGGGGAAACAAGTAAAATGCAGACTAGACAGTATGCAGGGGGACAAAAACAGCAAATGTACATGTAGGCAGAAGAAGTAGGCAAAGTTCGATAGCCAAAAATTACCAGTTCAAGGCCCACTAAGTAAGTCTTGCGGAACCTGCAAAAACAACAAGGATACAAAACTGCACTAGAATAAGTGATGAAAATCACTGTGCATATAAACAGACACGCTAAACCAAACATCCAGAGTAAGCACAAAACAGGCAAAGTTCGATGGCCAAAAATTGCAAATTCCAGAGCCCACAAAAGTGTCAGGAAAACAGTACACTGGAAGTGATGAAAATCACTGTGTACATAGCAGTCAAACACTAAACAGACAAAAAAACAACCGACGTTTCGAGCAGATAAACTGCTCTTCTTCAGGGACAGACAACAAAATATAAAAGCAAACAACAAAACTACATGCTGTAGTTTAAAAACAAATTCAAGTCAAAAACTTAAGGCAAGTTCAAATAGAACTCAGTAGCAAACAAGATAAGCTCAGAGCAAAATAAGCATGTCTTACTTCAATGAAGCACAGTTTACTACCCAAAATAAGCATGTCTTACTTCAATGAAGCACAGTTTACTACCCAAAATAAGCATGTCTTACTTCAATGAAGCACAGTTTAAGCATGTCTTACTTCAATGAAGCACAGTTTAAGCATGTCTTACTTCAATGAAGCACAGTTTACAGCTCCCTTCTTGGTTGAGCACTTTACTGTGGATGATTTACCTTACTTGGATTTATTTATTTAATAATAATAATAAATATTAATAATAATAGTAATAATATAATGATAACAATACCCCGGTAAAATAACAAAATAATAATACTTTTAATAATAATACTAGGCGTAATACTGAATTAGAATCATTTAACGGAAGATATCCGTGTACACGAACTGTTCAATAGGTAAATTCATTGCACTATTGCCATTCAACATCGATCGATTTTTATACACGTGATCAGCTGGTGAACACGGTGCATACATTGGATAAATAAGATTAATTTTAAATAAAGATTAATTTCCTTATATTATTTCCTTCTAAGTTAAAGATTCTAAACAATTATTATATTCATATGCATTCTTTTTTACTGTCACGCTCAAAGAACTCTACAATAGCGTTTTAACATGAGGGGATGAAATGTCCAGGGGATGAAAATGCGAGGGGATGAAATGTCCAGGGGATGAATATGCACGGGGATGAAGTGTCCAGTTACCGTTGTATCTATGTATCTATGTATCTATCTTTCAGTACAGAAAATTATGTTATTATCGCTAAAAGATCTTCCAGAGCTGCATTCTGTAAATTAAGAATAAGCGCAAATAATCTCATGATCGAAAAGGGGCGTCACTTCTCTCCAAAAATTAATCCAGAGAATAGAATTTGTACACTTTGTAATTTAAATAAGGTGGAGGATGAATTTCATTTTGTAATGATATGTCCTTTCTATACCCCGGTTCTATACCAACCCTCGCCAAGATTTATTATATACAATACATGAAATGTATGATATAGATGGTATGGCAGACACTGACATTTTCAAACTTTTAATGAGTGCAAGTGATTTTGACAGTATTACTTCAATATCCAAATTCGTCAAGTTAGCTTTTGATTCACTTACGAACAGGGACTTATAGATAATAACGAAGTTCCCCTTTGGGCTTACAACAGCGACCCCCTGTTATATTTTCATTCCATGGCTCAATGCACCGTGGACCTCAGCGTCACTATTAATATTGTCTATTATTATTAAGGGGGAATAATACCCTGATTTTCATCAGTACCCCTCTTCTTTTTTTCATGCAAATTTATAAAGTACATAAATATGTTCATCACCTCATGTCATGAACTTATAAAATATATCTACATACAAAGTGTTTTTAAACCATTTTAGTAAACAGAGGAATAGGCTTACGCATCATACACTGGAACATGGAAACATTCAAACATTACAACTAGCGCCGCGAGATCAAATTAATGATGTTAATCGTTATTCTTAATATATCAATATACAGGGGAAAGAAGAATTACGCATCGCACACTAGCACATTTTCTCAAGCGAGAGGTCTGGGGTTCAAGTCCCCGCACAGGCAGGTATGTCCGGAGTTTTTTCTCTGGTATATCTGCCTATGCATGTTATGTTTCCACTTGTAAATTCATGTTTAAATGTGCTGTGTGCGATGCGTAATTCTTCTTTCCCCCTGTATATTGATATATTAAGAATAACGATTAAGCATCATTAATTTGATCTCGTGCGCTAGTTGTAATGTTTGAATGTTTCCATGTTCCAGTGTATGATGCGTAAGCCTCTTCCTCTGTTTGTATGATTATATTAGGCTGGCGGGTAAGCATCATTAATTGATCTCGTACACTGGTATGTAATGTGTTGTTTGTACTGTTCACCCTTGACTGTTCATATCCATAAGTACCAGACTTGAGTCCTGTTTATCAGGGACAGTCTGTGTAGCTCAGTGGTAGAGCGCTCGCCCGACAAGCGAGAGGTCTGGGGTTCAAGTCCCGCACAGGCAGGTATGTCCGGAGTTTTTTCTCTGGTATATCTGCCTATGCATGTTATGTTTGCATTTTAGTAAGTCATTTTAGCCCTATATATTTTTTGTTTACTGTATCCTAGTAACTGAGATGTGTGTTTCATAACAAACCATAATTTATTCTATTGAACATGTCCAAGTAGAATACATGAATAGAATACATTAAATCCTTTGTTATACTATCTATAGAAATGTACTCACTGATTATAACACTGAATAAATTAAATACGCCTAATCTCTTCCACATAGACAATTTAATACTACACCATGTATGTATCTCCTATAATGTGTTGTTAGGAAAAGAGATTAAAAAAAGGCTATAAGGTCATCAAAGGTCAGGTTATAGGTCAATTGGTTCAGGTCAAATTCAGGCATCAATTTTGAATACATGTGATAGTCTGTGATATCATACATGTCATAATGAGGCATCAATTTTGATATTTTGTCTGTTACTGGATATATAATGGAAATGTGTGAGGTGGATATACTAAAATACCTTGGGATGTAAATGGTGAGTACAATTTAGATTGCCTAGTTGAGATGGATTGGGCAAATAGATATAAAATAGTTACCAAAATCACAAAAATGAAGCTTACGGAAAACTACCTAATATGGTGGTATAGGTGACAAAAATACAATCTTTTTCAACATTGCTGTAGTGTGGTTGTGGTAACCTGTTACCTATGGCTTAATTAAGTTTCAGTGAAATAGTGTAGCAAGTTCAAAATACAAAATATAGCTCAACATTGAAAATAGAAGCATTTTAACCGGTTCGTTTTTTGATAGTTGTGGAGCACCAAGTTCATGAAGTCATAAAAGAAATCAGGGACCACTTATTCCCATTTTACATATCAACATTATTAGCAACACATATCCAAAATTTTAACGAAATCCGTTGATAGTAAGCTTTCCAAAATGAAGTGAATTTAAAACACCAGTGATGTACCACTTTTTGGCTTATACCATTAGAAGTATGTACGCGTCATTGATACTGATGCCACCAATTGAACGAGAAGATTTGCCCCTTCATTTTGCATACCACTTTGTCCAATTTCTTTTTCTCATTTCTTCCCAAAATGCAAAAAAATGCAAAAAAAAATGCAATGGGTGTAGTACCCCCTTAAGACTATTATTTATATTTCTTTTATAATTGTAAATATTTGTACTTGTAACTTGTAAGTTTAAGGTTACAACTTCAATTGTAAACACTTGTATTTGTAACTTCAATATTAACTATACCAGTTTGTTTGGTGAATGTTAATAAAATATTGATTGATTGATTGATTGGAACAATCTATCTATGTATCTATCTATGTATTTGGATAAAGGCTCCGTCAGTTTCGATCCAAATGTCGCCAAATTCATACGGGAGATTGAGGAATATACCAAGACGGTAATGCGAAAATTTAGTTGAAAACGGTCAAGAATTAGCCTCAAAAACAGTGAAAATATGGGTAAAAACAGGGTTTTTGTTATGAAAATCGGTTGCCAGCCTACGCGTCCCTGCAGCTGGCCGGCAGCTCGTCGGTGCCGCGTGCGTAATGCGCATTACGCCAATGCGCGCGTAAATGGTGCAGAGCCACACGACTTGCGAGCCAGAGACCAGTGGACATGATTATGCGGAAAGAAGGAAAAATAAAGGACAAAAAGGCACACGGGATAACGTGAACACGTCCGCAGACACGATATTAGAGGACGTAATAAATACGGTGAAAAGATGTGTGTTGTATAAACAACATGAAGCGGTACTATAAAAATTAAATTCAAATGAGGACCAAAAACGTACGAGTAATAGGCCAACGGGTTAAAGAAACTAAATGAAACAAGAACGAAACAAAGAAGGAAAGAAACTAATCAGGAAATGTAAGAAAAAAAGAAGCTAAAATAATTAGAACAGAATTAAATAAAAAAACATGGAAATGGGAAATCACAAGCAGCAAATAAAAAAAGAAGCTAAAAGAGAAATACAAGAAAGAACAGATTTAGAAAATAATGGGAGCAGGGTTAAATAAATAAATAACAAGCGGAAAATCACAAGCTAAGCAGAAAAAACTAAAAAAGAAAATGTAAGAAGAGACAGATTTAGATAAATAAAATGTACCTTTTCAATGATTCTACCTGTTCAGTAATTCTTCCTGTTATAGTGAACGCTCCCATTTATTCATCTAGCGGGGATCCGCACGCGTAATTACTTTCTGCAACCATAATGGGTTGCAATAGCTTGAAACTACACAAATGAATCTTATATGTGTTAATTATATACGCTAATTTAATGGTACTGAATATTCATTAGCAAAAAAATTAATATGCTAATTACCATCATAACCATGCATGTCCACTATCCCTCCCATGTGAGATATGCATCCCGACCCTCCCTACCATCCTGACAATCCCTAGCACGATAACCATCCATGACCGCTACCCCTCTCATTTGAGATATGCATCCGACCCTCCCTACCATCCTGACCATCCCTAGCACGATAACCATGCATGCCCACTACCCGTCCCATATGAGATATGCATCCCGACCCTCCCAACCATCCTGACCATCCCTAGCACGATAACCATCCATGAACGCTACCCCTCCCATATGAGATATGCATCCCGACCCTCCCTACCATCCTGACCATCCCTAGCATGATAACCATGCATGCCCACTACCCGTCCCATATGAGATATGCATCCTGACCATCACTAGCACGATAACCATCCATGACCACTACCCCTCCCATATGAGATATGCATCCCGACCCTCCCTACCATCCTGACCATCCCTATCACGATAACCATCAATGAACGCTACCACTCCCATGAGATATGCATCCCGATCTCCCTACCATCCTGACCATACCTAGCACGATAACCATGCATGCCCACTACCCGTCCCATGAGATATGCATCCCCACCCTCCCAACAATCCCTAGCACGATAACCATCCATGACCACTACCCCTCCCACATGAGATATGCATCCCGACCCTCCCAACCATCCTGACCATCCCTAGCACGATAACCATGCATGCCCACTGCCCGTCCCATATGAGATATGCATCCCGACCCTCCCAACCATCCTGACCATCCCTAGCATGATAACCATCCATGACCACTACCCCTCCCATATGAGATATGCATCCCGACCCTCCCTACCATCCTGACCATCCCTAGCACGATAACCATCCATGAACGCTACCCCTCCCATATGAGATATGCATCCCAACCCTCCCTACCATCCTCACTATCCCTAGCACGATAACCATGCATGCCCACTACCCGTCCCATATGAGATATGCATGCCGACCCTCCCAACCATCCTGACCATCCCTAGCACGATAACCATCCATGACCACTACCCCTCCCATTATGAGATATGCATCCCGACCCTCCCTACCATCCTGACCATCCCTAGCACGATAACCATCCATGAACGCTACCCCTCAAATGTGATATATGCATCCCGACCCTCCTGACCATCCCTAACACGATAACCATCCATGACCGCTACCCCTCCCATATGAGATACGCATCCCGACCCTCCCTACCATCCTGGCCATCCCTAGCATGATAACCATCCATGAACGCTACCCCTCCCATATGAGATATGCATCCCGACCCTCCCAACCATCCCTAGCACGATAACCATCCATGACCACTACCCCTCCCATATGAGATATGCATCCCGACCCTCCCAAGCATCCTGACCATCCCTAGCACGATAACCATCCATGACCAATACCCCTCCCATATGAGATATGCATCCCGACCCTCCCTACCATCCTGCCCATCCCTAGCACGATAACCATCCATGACCGCTACCCCTCCAATATGAGATATGCATCCCGACCCTCCCTACCATCCTGACCATACCTAGCACGATAACCATGCATGCCCACTACCCGTCCCATGAGATATGCATCCCCACCCTCCCAACAATCCCTAGCACGATAACCATCCATGACCACTACCCCTCCCACATGAGATATGCATCCCGACCCTCCCAACAATCCTGACCATCCCTAGCACGATAACCATGCATGCCCACTACCCGTCCCATATGAGATATGCATCCCGACCCTCCCAACCATCCTGACCATCCCTAGCATGATAACCATCCATGACCACTACCCCTCCCATATGAGATATGCATCCCGACCCTCCCTACCATCCCTAGCACGATAACCATCCATGAACGCTACCCCTCCCATATGAGATATGCATCCCAGCCCTCCCTACCATCCTCACTATCCCTAGCACGATAACCATGCATGCCCACTACCCGTCCCATATGAGATATGCATCCCGACCCTCCCAACCATCCTGACCATCCCTAGCACGATAACCATCCATGACCACTACCCCTCCCATATGAGATATGCATCCCGACCCTCCCTCCCTACCATCCTGACCATCCCTAGCATGATAACCATCCATGAACGCTACCCCTCCCATGTGATATATGCATCCCGACCCTCCCTACCATCCTGACCATCCCTAGCACGATAACCATGCATGCCCACTACCCGTCCCATATGAGATATGCATCCCGACTCTCCCTACCATCCTGACAATCCCTAGCACAATAACCATTCATGACCGCTACCCCTCCCATGAGATATGCATCCCGACCCTCCCTACCATCCTGACCATCCCTAGCACGATAACCATCCATGACCGCTACCCCTCCCATATGAGATATGCATCCAGACCCTCCCTACCATCCTGACCATCCCTAGCACGATAACCATCCATGAACGCTACCCCTCCCATATGAGATATGCATCCCGACCCTCCCTACCATCCTGACCATACCTAGCATGATAACCATGCATGCCCACTACCCGTCCCATATGAGATATGCATCCAGACCCTCCCAACCATCCTGACCATCCCTAGCACGATAACCATCCATGACCACTACCCCTCCCATATGAGATATGCATCCCGACCCTCCCTACCATCCTGACCATCCCTAGCACGATATCCATCCATGAACGCTACCCCTCCCATATGAGATAGGCATCCCGACCCTCCCAACCATCCTGACCATCCCTAGCACGATAACCATCCATGACCGCTACCTCTCCCATATGAGATACGCATCCCGACCCTCCCTACCATCCTGACCATCCCTAGCACGATAACCATCCATGAACGCTACCCCTCCCATATGAGATATGCATCCCGACCCTCCCAACCATCCTGACCATCCCTAGCACGATAACCATCCATGACCACTACCCCTCCCATATGAGATATGCATCCCGACCCTCCCTACCATCCTGACCATCCCTAGCACGATAAGCATCCATGCCCACTACCCGTCCCATATGAGATATGCATCCCGACCCTCCCAACCATCCTGACCATCCCTAGCACGATAACCATCCATGACCACTACCCCTCCCATATGAGATATGCATCCCGACCCTCCCTACCATCCTGACCATCCCTAGCACGATAACCATGCATGCCCACTACCCGTCCCATATGAGATATGCATCCCGACCCTCCCAACCATCCTGACCATCCCTAGCACGATAACCATCCATGACCACTACCCCTCCCATATGAGATATGCATCCCGACCCTCCCTACCATCCTGACCATCCCTAGCACGATAACCATCAATGAACGCTACCCCTCCCATATGAGATATGCATCCCGACCCTCCCTACCATCCTGACCATACCTAGCACGATAACCATGCATGCCCACTACCCGTCCCATATGAGATATGCATCCGGACCCTCCCAACCATCCTGACCATCCCTAGCACGATAACCATCCATGACCGCTACCACTCCCATATGACATATGCATCCCGACCCTCCCTACCATTCTGACCATCCCTAGCACGATAACCATGCATGCCCACTACCCGTCCCATATGAGATATGCATCCGGACCCTCCCAACCATCCTGACCATCCCTAGCACGATAACCATCCATGACCGCTACCCCTCCCATTTGAGATATGCATCCCGACCCTCCCTACCATCCTGACCATCCCTACACAATAAACGTCCATATCCACTACCTCTCCCATCACAGGTTTTTCCCTGTAATACGCTCTATAGGATTAATCTTTTCGCTCTTTAAACATCGCCATCTATCGGTATAAACGATTTACGTCTAATTGCCTTCAATCTATAGTTAGTGGTCGTTCATGATTATAACTGCGTAGAACCTTTTGTTACCTAAGGAAAGTGCTCTATAGGCCTATGTGATTGATTGCAAATCGATAATTCGCGGCTTGGCGACTGATTGTAGATCACTATGAATCGGAGGAGCCTTTTGTAAGCTATTTGACCCCGATCTTATTGTTAGAATACAATAGCTACCTTCTGATTACGTTTCCATATCAGGCCAAAAGGATGTATGCTTTGTGTCAGATGTATGTACTGTACTTCTTTTGTTGTGGTATGAAATTAGAGACCAAAAGTCCCGAAGCTTTATTCTAAAAAGTACAGATAAAACGCACTCTTCTTTTGGATTTTTGAGACAAGAACTATTTTGTGTGCAAGATAACACAGATAGATTTTCTTTTGAGACTTTAAATTCCTTGTAAATCGTCAGTTTTACCGAGGTTTGTTGTAATTTTTTGTTTCCATGAAAGTGGTCAAGAAAAAGTTCAAAAATATCACATTTTTGGCCGGCAATTAAAAATTTTATTCAGGCTATCTTGCAGCTTCGACTTTAAAGTAAAGATATATGTGGGACATTTCATATTTCTTTGAGGAGTTTTCTGAATATTTATGTCAAAAAGATCATGGTTCAATACAAAACAATCACCAAAAATATCCACTTGCCAACTTGATATCATTTATTTTGAAGACGGTCCCTGCATGCATGCATACATGGGTGTAGGCAGCTAGTCTCTGTCCGAGACGATAAGTATCTATTAAAGTTGCTTTATTTATGTTCATACAAATGGGATACAAACAGAGCAAGAAAGTTTGGTATTTGTAATTTCTTACAACTAGTCCAAAGATTTCCACTTACTTGCAGACGTTTGAAAACTGACAGTTTTCTTTATCGATGCTATTGTTGCAATGACGATCTGTGTACAGCTGATGATTTCTGCTGCTTGGCAACGGAGTTGCCAGTTGATTTTTCACTTATCAGATCGTCTTCGGATTCCTTCTTACTATATATTTTATTTCAAGGTGTTTAGTAAACATATGTTATTCTTAATAGCGGGCTTATTTTCAAATAGTCAAGTTTTATGTCGCAGTTTTGCAAACATTTCACATTAAATCTTTTCAAAAACGAAGAGAGACTTGTTTCAGTCTATAATTTTATTTTTTTCAATGCATTAGGGACGCACCATTTGATATCAAGGTGGGGGGCTAGGTCGTGACAATTTTTTTAGTAGGCCTACCTCGGTGAAGCAATTTTTAGCACCTCGATAAAGCAAATATAGTTTTACATTTTGTAGCACCTAAATTTAACAAAAAAAAAAAAACGTTCTTCTTATGTTAAAATGAGTTCATATCAGGGCGTAGACAGCTTTAGTGGTCAGAGGTGAAAAGACAAAATAATCATCAATTTGAACCGGTATTATTGATGGGATATGTACATATACCGATTTTTTAGCGAGACTGTAGGGCCTCCAAAAACAGGGCCAAAAGCGTTTTTATTGAGACAATGCGCAGCAAAAAAATTTGGTATTTTACATTCCTATTGGTCATTTGGTGCATGATCGGGGTAATTTTGGTGGGAAACAGACTCCTTGCCCCTTTCTTTTCCTATGCCTTCCGATTTCTTTCATTTTTGATATCACGGACACTCTTTTCAGGGAGCACTCTGCCCCCGCTGGTTAGTACGCTTCTGGTTCAAATGGTGAGTTTTAGCATGTTTTTTTTTTCATGAATTTTTTCAAAAGATTATTTTCTTCAAAATAATAGATTCATGTGAGGATATCTCACCAAAACCATACTCGGATCCATTCCCACATATGGCTCCCATCATCACGTGGCATAGATTTCTTTTTGACTTTGGGGTGGACTCTGGTGAAAATCTTTGAAGTGGGTGAATTTTCGCTCACAGAATAACTTTTCACAAACAAATGCGAACAAAATACTTGCCAGTTTGAAGCTAAAATAAATATATCTGATGAAAAATGGAGCACCCTTGCCACCAAATCTTTTTTCTGGTCCGAGGTGGAGCAATTTTTTTTTTTTTGGGGGGTCTGAGGTGAAGCAATTTTTTTTGATCAGATGGCACGACGTGACAAATTTTTTCCAAAAAACTATCCAGCCCCCCCCCACCTTGGTATCTAAAGGTGCTTCCCTTATATAGGTTTATACAAGACATGTAGTGTTGTATTTTTTTTTATTCGACATCGAATTGATTACATAACTTGGGTCACGGCCGGGCGTTCGTTGCATCAATCAAAGAAGTTTAGTCAGACTAATTCGGGGGGGGACCACTCCCACTTTGGAGGTGACGCGTACTAGTATGTAGGGCTGTTAAGACCCCCCCCCCCCACCTTTTCAGCATCGCTGTCACCCAAAGACCCTATATTTTTACGAGCACATGCTCTGTCACCCAAAGACACCCTATTGTTCCATTCGATCTGTCACCCAAAGACCAGTGCCGCACCGGGATGAGGTGCAGGGGAGGGGGTGATGCAATACTTATCCCAGGGTGTTGAATTATAGGGGGGAGCGCTTTTGGCGGGACAAGGGGGAGCAAATATTGGCACAGGTATAGGTACTATTTGCACCGTTTCGATATTGCGACCTAAAATGTGATGTAGAAACATGTCAGGATAGGCCTAAATTCAAATGGTATAAGAGGGAATATTTTTGGCATGTCAAAATATTTTGATGCATAGGCCTAATAGTAGCCATGAATGATCTTTACCTATTATAACCAAAAGGAACTGTTTTTGGGTCACTATATTTGAAAAAATCGTTTTGATTAACGAAAGTTGTAGCTTCGAAATACTAAAAATGCCATTTTGCGAATTTAATAATTGCGAACCGGGCTGGAACAAGTAAAATGGGGACTTTTGGAGTTGCGAACAGTCAAAATCAAGGGTCTTTCTTGGCTTTTGGTTGAAAATCCCAGAAATATGAGGAATGAGCAATTTTGAGGTCTTTTAGAGCTAACTTTATCAAAATCAAGGGTCTTTTCGGAGTTCTATTTTGGTAAAATATGGAAGGTCTTTCGGAGCTGCGAAATCCTAAAAGGGGGGTCTTTCCGGGGGAGCATACCTGTATGGTCATTTGTGTTAAGTGCCCTTCCCCCCGTGATTACAATGCATTTGCCATTTCCGAAAGGAACTGCATAGTAAGAGGCAAGGTTCATTATTGATTGGAGATTCAGTAGGCCCTATAAAGAGACAAGTACGGTAATAGCATTACGGTGCATGCGCTTTTAAAATTCCGTAATCAATAAGAGCTAATAAGTATAATGAACAAAATCATTTCTGACAGAACGACGGATAGCACAGTAGTATAAGCGCTCGACTGTGAAACCGGAGGTTGAGGGTTCGAACCCCAGCAGAATTTTAATTCAGATAATTTTCTTTTTCTTTCGTGAAGAATAATAATAATTGAATCCGTCTTATAAAATTTAACATAGTGTAGTAGAATCATGGATAGGCCTATGTGTTATCAGATAAGATCTTCTGTAGATTACCATATCAAAAGAATTTCGTAGTTTTATCAAGCAAGTTTCTAAGTGTGCCCCTAATCGTGGTTTGTATAGAATTGAGGCTATAGCTTTGTTTGCTAGTAACCAATGACAGAGCCGCTACGATATTAATTGAAAACAGGTCACCGCTAGAGGCGCTGCATTTAAGATGCAGCCTAAAAAGTTTATTACGGGACAAAACAGATGTGCCATATGCGATATGCATCCCGACCCTCCCTACCATCCTGACCATCCATAGCACGATAACCATGCATGACCTCTACCCCTCCCATATGAGATATGCATCCCGACCATCCCTACCATCCCTAGCACGATAACCATGCATGACCACTACCTCTACCATAAGATATATGCATCCCGACCCTCCCTACCGTCCTGACATCCCTAGCACGATAGCCATCCATACCTCTCCCATTATGCGATATGCATCCCGACCCTCCCTACCATCCTGACCATCCCTAGCACGATATGCGCTTTTTGTACAGAAGCGCGTACACATTAACACACATTGAAAGCCTCTTATAAACGTCACTAGTTATCAAAATCCAAATTTTTACTTTTTTAAAGTAAGCTAAAGACAGTTTCTAGTCATTTTGCAAGATTTCATCCTTCTGCGACATTCAGTTCGGAAGAAATGATGTTCTAAAAATCAGCTCGGAATCGCCAAAAGACCCAAATTTCAACATGTTTAACAACATGCAGAGTTTTGCAGAGGTTGAACAGAAAATTGAATGTTTGATGCCAAAAGGTACTTTCTAATTTTAATTTTTTAGTTGTGAAAAATACAAAATGTGACTGTGTATTGTATTCATGTTTTATTATCTTCAATATAAGCCTATTTACATAAGTATGTTGAAGTAAACCCCCCCCCCCTTCACTTTCTGTGTCTTCAAAACAAGGCCTACTGATATTGGCAATTTAAGCAATACGAGTTTTATGAGTTATTCTGGTCTGGTATAAATATATAGCAAAAACACTCACCTTTCATGCTTTTCTTAACGTCACAGATTTGTATTTTTGGAAAAATTTTAAAAAAACATATTACTAAAATTAATCACAAAAGTCATTTAAAGCATTTGCGAATGAAATAAAATGATTTATTAAAATGTCTGCCCTTTTTCTATGCGCTTTTTGTACAGAAGCGCATTACTCCTCTTTTCGCCATACGCCAAGTGTTTCTAGAATGCTGCTAATACCCCTCGTATTAATTGTCTGCATGCGCTTGAGAATTCAACAATATTAATAATGGTAGCTCTATTATAATACACATTAAAGTTTAAGCAGATAAAATTCCAAAATATGGTACGTTTTGTGTCTTTGCTTGTCACGTGGTATGTTGAAGTAATGAAGTTGCGATTATATGTTCAACTTTCCAAGATGGCACCAACAAGTCAGGTGGCCGAGTGGTAAAGGTGCTGGTAATATGTCGATACTGTATACATGATAGCGGCGCAGTGCAGCGTGGGTTCGAGCCCCACCTCTGCCGAACTGAATTTCCTTTTATTTTTAATTTCATATTATGTTAGGGAAATGTGGCTGGGAGAATTTATGTATGACGAAGAGTGGTGTGGAAGCGCGTACACCCCAACACACATTGAAAGCCTCTTATAAACATCACTATTTACAAATGATTTATCGCAATCCAAATTTTTACTTTTTAAAGAAACAGTTTCTAGTCATTTTGCAAGATTTTCATCCCTCTGCAACATTCCGTTCGCAAGAATGATGTTCTAAAAATCATCTCGGAACCCAAATTTCAACATGTTTATCAACATGCAGAGTTTTGCAGAGGTTGGACAGAAAATTCAATGTTTGATGCCAAAGGATACTTTCTAGATTTTAATTGAAAAGTACAAAAATATGTGTATTCAAGTTTGAATATCTTCAATATAGGCCTATTTACATAATTATGTCAAAGTAACCCCTCCCTTTTCTTTCTCTGTCTTCACAACATAGCCTACTACTGATATTGGAAATTTAAGCAAAAAAAAGCGTAATTCCGATATGGTATAAATCTACAGCAACAGCAAAAACACTCACGAAATAGTAGGGTACAGAATGGAAGTCCCGTTCTCGGGTCTTCTACAAGAAGTTTTGAAGGTGTTTTTATATAGATTTGAGGACGCTGAATACAATGAGAGGGGTCTGACCCATCGAAAAGTGTGGGAAACTCTCGCTAGAGGGCGTTTTTCAAAATGGCCGCCAAAATCCCTTAAAATCGCCATACTTGGTCAGAGAAGCACCCAGCAGCACGATTCATGATGTCTATACCCATGTTTTCAGGGTCAAGGAATTCAATAGAGTCATTTACAATAGCCTAGGACCTATCATTTCAAGATGGCTGCCAAAATTTCAAAACGGCCACCAGTGAAAATTAATTTGGCTATATCTCGGGTGCAGAAAGTCCTAGAAGTATGATTCTGGTGTCTATACCCATGTTTACCATGTTTACAGGGTCTAGCCTCCATTGGACTAATCTAGAACAGCACAGGACCTTAAAATTCCAAGATGGCCGCCAAAATTGAAAAATAACCACCACTAAAATACAGAATTTTGCCTATATCGTCAATCTTTTCTGTGGTTTAGACAGCCTTATCCGAGGTTTACGATCCTTACCTGGGGCTAAGATGCCTTAACCTTAGCATAACGCAGTCTAAACCCCAGATAAGGTATCTTAACCCCAGATAAGGCGCCGTAACCCCAGATAAAGGGACGTAAACCCCAGATAAAGCAGTCCCAATCCCAAATAAGGCACCTTAACCCTAAATAAGGAACATAAACCCCAGATAAGGCATCTAAACCCCACGTAAGATGCTCTACATAAGGGTTGTAAACCCCAGATAAGGGTTGTAAACCCCAGATAAGGCATCTAAACCCCAGATAAGGCGCCTTAACCCCCAGATAAGAGAGGTAAACCCCAGATAAGAGACGTAAACCTCAGATAAGGCAGTCTAAACCCCAGATAAGGCGCCTTAACTTCAGATGAGGGACGTAAACCTAGGATTACAGTCTAAACCCCAGATAAGGCATTAAAAAAACCCCATATAAGGCGCCTTAACCCCAAATAAGGGATGTTAACCTTAGATAAGGCAGTCTTATTCCCAGGTCCATTTTTAGGCATCTAAACCCAGATAAGGGACGTAAATGTAGGATAATGCAGTCTAAACCCCAAATACCCAGCAAACACAAAACGTTTTAAACAGGTTATATTTGGGGTTTTGGTTTTGGTAAAATCGTTTTAATAACATTAAAATGTTGGGTTATATAAAGGTCATGGAAATATTTTTAAATATTTCCATGACCTTTTAAAAAACATTATGTATATGAAAACACACTACAAAACTATTTTTAAAATGTTTTCAACAAACAACATTTTGTTAGAATATTTATCAAAAATGTTTTTTAAATGTTGTGAAAACGTTTTATACCCTTTATACCCTCTATATAACCCGACATTTAAAAACGTTTTCTGGCAACCTTATCTAACATTTGGCGAATGATGTCGAAAACAGTTTGTGTTTGCTGGGTAAGTTGCCCTAACCCCTGATAAGGGACGTTAACTGGGGATAACACAGTCTAAACCCCAGATAAGACATCTAAATCCCAAATAATGCGCCGTAACCCCAGATAAGGGACGTAAGTTTTAGATAAGGCAGTTTAAACCCAAAATAAGGCACCTTAAACCCTAGATAAGGAACACAAACCCCAGATACGGCATCTAAAACCCAGATAAGGCATCTCAACCCCAGATAAGGTGCCTTAACCACAGATAAGAGAAACTCCAGATAAGGCAGTCTAAACAATAGATAAGGCACCTAAACCCCAGATAAACATCTAACGCCAGATAAGGCCCCTTAACCCCAGATATTACGTCCCTTATCTAGGGATAAGGCACCTTACCCAGGGTTTAGATGCCTCATCTGGGGTTTACGCTCCTTATCTGAGGGAAGGCGCCTTATCTGGTTGTTAGACTACCTTATCTGGGCTTACGTCCCCTTGCTGGGGTTAAAGCACCTTGTGTGGGGTTCAGATGCCTTGTCTGGGGATTTAGACTGTATTATTCTTGGTTTATGTCCCTTATCTGAGGTTAAGGCACCTTATCTGATGTTAGACTGCATAATCTGGGGTTTACATTCCTTATCTGCGGTAAAGGTGCCTTATCTGGGGTTTAGATTGTGTTATCATATATTAATGTCCCTTATCTGGGCTTAAGGCACCTTATCTGGGGTTTAGACTGCATTATCCTAGATTCACGTCCCTTATCTGGGCTTAAGGCACCTTATCTGGGGTGTAGACTGCATTATCCTAGATTCACGTCCCTTATCTGGGGTCAGGGTGCCTTATCTGGGGTTTAGACTGCATTATCCTAGATCCATGTCCCTTATCTGGGGTTAGCTAGGGCACCTTATCTGGGGTTTAGACTGCATTATCCTAGATTCATGTTCATTATCTGGGGTTAGGGTGCCTTATCTTGCCTTATCTGGGGTTTAGACTGCATTATCCTAGATACACGTCCCTTATCTGGGGTTAGGGCGCCTTATCTTGTCTTATCTGGGATTTAGACTGCCTTATCTGGGGTTTGTGTTCCTTATCTAGGGTTTAAGGTGCAGGTGCCTTATTTGGGATTTAAACTGCCTTATCTGGAGCTTACATCCCTTATCTGGGGTTACGGCGCCTTATCTGGGGTTTAGATGCCTTATCTGGGATTTAGACTGTGTTATCCCCAGTTAACGTCCCTTATCAGGGGTTAAGGCAGCTTATTTGGGGTTTAGACTGCATTAAACAACATTTATTTCCATTTTAGACTTTTTTATAGTCTATATTTTCTTCATTTCAGCTTAATTTAGCAGTTGTCATGGTTGTGTGCAAATTCCTATTACTATTAGATACGTTGTAATAAAACATGATTTTAAACATTTGTATATTACTTTTCTCTGAGGGCTTGCAGCAAAATTGATATTTTATTTTCCTTGGTATGGGTTTGTGGCTAGTAGTCAGGTAATGATGATGATATGATGATGATGACGATTTACGGCGACGACGACGCCGATTTACGCCCGAATTTACAGCGGCATTTATGATGATAATGATGACGATGACGATTTATGATGATGATGATGATGATGATGATGATGATGATGAACAAATCAAATCAAATCAAATCAAAGATGATAATGATGACGATGACGATGATGGTGATGATGATGATGATGATGATGATTAATTCACAAACGAAAAAGAGGAACAAACATGCCTAGCATGTAATTCTATTTTTAACATGGAAAAATTTGACCCCTTATCTACTCGCAAACTGAGATTATGCATATCTTATCTCTTCAATAAACATTGTACAAGTCGATTTGGCCTTGGCACGGGCCCTTGCTGTAAATATGTCACATGTTGTTCGGATTATAAAGACACAGTTTGTTGACTCTATAATGTTTGTGCACTCATAAATTGACCTCTGAGTGTATTGGGTATAAATGCATGTCCTTCTATAACAACAGGTTAACTTTCTTGTTGAATGGAGGCCTCGAGGTCACTGAACTGTGTATTTGGAGATGATGTATTTTTGGGTCATAGCACACGTGTTAAGCAAAAACATATACTGTGACTGATACCATAGAAACGTGCTCTTTGTTTAAACATTGCAAGTAACATGAGTGGCAAACATTAATGTTTCATATTGCTAGTAACCCCCCCCCAAAAGCAATGCAATGTTGGAGCCAATACTAGACCAATTGTCCGCTCCTGTCTCAGTATCAAAACAACATTGACTGGTGGGTGCGGAGAGGGGGGGTGAGAATTTCATACTAAATTAAATCCTCATCACTGCCATCATCGTCACCATCACGACTCTAATAATCATCTGACATCAGTTGTATTATCCATCATCATCATCATCATCATCATCATCATCGTCATCATTATCATCATCATCGTCATCATCATCATCATCATATCATCATCATTACCTGACTACTAGCCACAAACCCATACCAAGGAAAATAAAATATCAATTTTGCTGCAAGCCCTCAGAGAAAAGTAATATACAAATGTTTAAAATCATGTTTTATTACAACGTATCTAATAGTAATAGGAATTTGCACACAACCATGACAACTCGTAAATTAAGCTGAAATGAAGAAAATATAGACTATAAAAAAGTCTAAAATGAAAATAAATGTTGTTATTAACCTATATTTACATCCCTTTAATATCTGGGGTTAAGGTGCCTTATCTGGAGTTTAGACTGCCTAGTCTGGGATTTAAGTCCCTTATCGGGGTTAACACGCCTTATCTGGCCTAAAGATCTATGCTTAAAGAATGGATCTGGGATTTAGACTGCCTTATCTAGGGTTTACATCCCTTATTTGGGGTTAAGGCGCCTTATATGGGGTTTAAATGCCATATCTGGGGTTTAGACGGTGTTATCCTAGGTTTACGTACCTCATCTGAAGTTAAGGCACCTTATCTGGGATGTAGATGCCTTATCTGTTTTTTAGACTGCCTTATCTGGGGGTTTACGTCTCTTATCTGGGGTTAAGGCACCTTATCTTGGGTTTAGATGCCTTATCTGGGGTTTATGACCCTTATCTAGAGTAAAAGCACCTTTCGTGGGGTTTAGATGTGGTTTATGTTCCTTATTCAGGGTTAAGGCGCCTTATTTGGGGTTTGGCCTGCTTTATCTGGGGTCTACGTCCCTTAATCTGGATTTACGGCGCCTTATCTGGGGTTTAGATACCTTATCTGGGGTTTAGACTGCGTTATGCTAAGGTTAAGGCATCTTAGCCCCAGGTAAGGATCGTAAACCTTGGTTTAAGGCCGTCTAAACCACAGAAAAGATTGAAGATATAGGCAAAATTATGCATTTTAATGGTGGTTATTTTTAAATTTTGGCGGCCATCTTTGGATTTTAAGGTCCCGTGCTGTTCTAGATTATTCCAATGGATTTCTAGACCCTGTAAACATGGGTATAGACACCAGAATCATACTTCTAGGACTTTCTGCACCCGAGATATAGCCAAATTAATTTTCACTGGCCGCCATTTTGAAATTTTGGCAGCCATCTTGGAATGATAGGTCCTAGGCTGTTGTAAATGACTCTATTGGATTCCTTGACCCTGAAAACATGGGTATAGACATCATGAATCGTGCTGCTGGGTGCTTCTCTGACCAAGTTATGGCGATTTTAAGGGATTTTGGCGGCCATTTTGAAAAACGCCCTCTAGCGAGAGTTCCCCACACTTTTCGATGGGTCAGACCCTGCTCATCTGTATTCAGCGTCCTCAAATCTATAAAAAAAAAACACCTTCAAAACTTCTTGTAGAAGACCCGAGAACGGGACTTCCATTCTGTACCCTACTAAAAGTGATTTTTTCATGCTTTTCTTAACATCACAGACTTGTATTTTTGGATAAATTAAAAACAAATATTCCTAAAATCACGAATGTCATTTAAAGCATATGGTAGGGGTAGTGGTCATGGATGGTTATTGTACTACGGATGGTCAAGAAGATAGGGAGTGTCGGGATGCATATCTCATATTGGAGGGGTAGTGGCCATGGATGGTTATCATGCTAGGGATGGTCAGGATGGTAGGGAGGGCCGGGATGCATATCTCATATGGGAGGGGTAGTGGTCATGGATGGTTATCGTGCTAGGGATGGTCAGGATGGTTGGGAGGGTCGGGATGCATATCTCATATGGGAGGGGTAGCGGTCATGGATGGTTATTGAGCTAGGGATGGTCAGGATGGTAGGGAGGGTCGGGATGCATATCTCATATGGGAGGGTAGTGGTCATGGATGGTTATCGTGCTAGGGATGGTAGGGAGGGTCGGGATGCATATCGTGTATGGGAGGTGTAGTGGGTATGGATGGTTATCGTGCTAGGAATGGTCGGGATGTTAGGGAGGGTCGGGATGCATATCGGGTATGGGAGGGGTAGTGTGCATGGATGGTTATCGTGCTAGGGATGGTCAGGATGGTTGGGAGGGTCGGGATGCATATCTCATATGGGACGGGTAGTGGGCATGCATGGTTATCGTGCTAGGGATGGTCAGGATGGTAGAGAGGGTCGGGATGCATATCTCATATGGGAGGGGTAGCGTTCATGGATGGTTATCGTGCTAGGGATGGTCAGGATGGTAGGGAGGGTCGGGATGCATATCTCATATCGTCGGATGCATCACATACTGGTCTATCTTCAATTTTTGACTTTTCTGAGAAAATTGGTATTATAGTTTCTTTTTTGGAGCTCTTCCAATTCAACAAATTACAGACCTCAATTTTTCCTAAATAATTAGTTATAAAATGTTGAATTTGAACTATTTATGATTTTTACAAAAAACGCATTTCACATACTGAACTATCTCGGGAAAACACGCATTTCTAGAAAACCGCAATTAAAAATCTTGGTATTAAGCTTACATTTCTATAATTTAATTAGACTATGGATTTTCAAGAAATTGGTTTTAAATTAAAGCATATACTTAACAGAATTATTTAAGTTGAATCTTGAATTATATTTACGTATGCAATATTGACCAAAAATACATTAAAGTTGTAGTTCTGTATGTGAAATGGTAAATTTCCCGATATCATATTTAAAGTGCATTACATACAGGTCTATCTCGAGATAGACCAGTATGTGATGCGCCTAAAGTCGCATCACCGTTCAGCGAATCGAGAAGCTTCAGATAGCCCCAAGATAGACCAGTATGAAATGCACTTTAAATACGATATCGGGAAATTACGTATTTCACATACAGAACTACAACTTACGTGTAGTTTTAAGCAATATTGCATACGTAAATACAATTCAAGATTACACTTACATAAATCTGTTAAGTATATGCTTTAATTTAAAATCACTTTCATTAAAATCCATAATCTAATTAAATTATAGAAAGGTAAGCTTAATACGAAGATTTTCAATTGCGATTTTCTAGAAATGCGTGTTTTTCGAGATAGACCAGTATGTGATGCGTCTGACGATTTGGGAGGGGTAGTGGTCATGGATGGTTATCGTGCTAGGGATGGTCAGGATGGTTGGGAGGGTCGGGATGCATATCGCATATGGGAGGGGTAGCGGTCATGAATGGTTATCGTGCTAGGGATGGTCAGGATGGTAGGGAGGGTCGGGATGCATATCTCATATGGGAGGGGTAGCGGTCATGGATGGTTATCGTGCTAGGGATGGTCAGGATGGTAGGGAGGATCGGGATGCATATCACATTTGAGGGGTAGTGGTCATGGATGGTTATCGTGCTAGGGATGGTCAGGATGGTTGGGAGGGTCAGGATGCATATCTCATATGGGACGGGTAGTGGGCATGCATGGTTATCGTGCTAGGGATGGTCAGGATGGTAGGGAGGGTCGGGATGCATATCTCATATGGGAGGGGTAGCGTTCATGGATGGTTATCGTGCTAGGGATGGTCAGGATGGTAGGGAGGGTCGGGATGCATATCTCATATGGGAGGCCTAGCGGTCATGGATGGTTATCGTACTAGGGATGGTCAGGATGGTAGGGAAGGTCGGGATGCATATCGTGTATGGGAGTTGTAGTGGGTATGGATGGTTATCGTGCTAGGGATGGTCGGGATGGTAGAGAGGGTCGTATACATATCGCGTATGGGAGGGGTAGTGGGCATGCATGGTTATCGTGCTAGGGATGGTCAGGATGGTAGGGAGGGTCGGGATGCATATTGCATATGGGAGGGGTAGTGGTCATGGATGGTTATCGTGCTAGGGATGGTCAGGATGGTTGGGAGGGTCGGGATGCATATCTCATATGGGACGGGTAGTGGGCATGCATGGTTATCGTGCTAGGGATGGTCAGGATGGTAGGGAGGGTCGGGATGCATATCTCATATGGGAGGGGTAGCGTTCATGGATGGTTATCGTGCTAGGGATGGTCAGGATGGTAGGGAGGGTCGGGATGCATATCTCATATGGGAGGCCTAGTGGTCATGGATGGTTATCGTGCTAGGGATGGTCAGGATGTTTGGGAGGGTCGGGATGCATATCTCATATGGGACGGGTAGTGGGCATGCATGATCATCGTGCTAGGGATGGTGAGGATGGTTGGGAGGGTCGGGATGCATATCTCATATGGGAGGCCTAGTGGTCATGGATGGTTATCGTGCTAGGGATGGTCAGGATGGTTGGGAGGATCGGGATGCATATCTCATATGGGACGGGTAGTGGGCATGCATGGTTATCGTGCTAGGGATGGTCAGGATGATAGGGAGGGTTGGGATGCATATCTCATATGGGAGGGGTAGCGTTCATGGATGGTTATCGTGCTAGGGATGGTCAGGATGGTAGGGAGGGTCGGGATGCATATCACATATGGGAGGGGTAGCGGTCATGGATGGTTATCGAGCTAGGGATGGTCAGGATGGTAGGGAGGGTCGGGATGCATATCTCATATGGGAGGGGTAGCGGTCATGGATGGTTATCGTGCTAGGGATGGTCAGGATGGTAGGGAGGGTCGGGATGCATATCTCATATGGGAGGGGTAGTGGTCATGGATGGTTATCGTGCTAGGGATGGTCAGGATGGTTGGGAGGGTCGGGATGCATATCTCATATGGGACGGGTAGTGGGCATGCATGGTTATCGTGCTAGGGATGGTCAGGATGGTAGGGAGGGTCGGGATGCATATCTCATATGGGAGGGGTAGCGTTTATGGATGGTTATCGTGCTAGGGATGGTCAGGATGGTAGGGAGGGTCGGGATGCATATCTCATATGGGAGGCCTAGTGGTCATGGATGGTTATCGTGCTAGGGATGGTCAGGATGGTAGGGAAGGTCGGGATGCATATCGTGTATGGGAGTTGTAGTGGGTATGGATGGTTATCGTGCTAGGGATGGTCGGGATGGTAGGGAGGGTCGGGATGCATATCGCGTATGGGAGGGGTAGTGGGCATGCATGGTTATCGTGCTAGGGATGGTCAGGATGGTAGGGAGGGTCGGGATGCATATCGCATATGGGAGGGTAGTGGTCATGGATGGTTATCGTGCTAGGGATGGTCAGGATGGTTGGGAGGGTCGGGATGCATATCTCATATGGGACGGGTAGTGGGCATGCATGGTTATTGTGCTAGGGATCGACGGATGGTCAGGATGGTAGGGAGGGTCGGGATGCACATCTCATATGGGAGGGGTAGCGTTCATGGATGGTTATCGTGCTAGGGATGGTCAGGATGGTAGGGAGGGTCTGGATGCATATCTCATATGGGAGGGGTAGCGGTCATGGATGGTTATCGAGCTAGGGATGGTCAGGATGGTAGGGAGGGTCGGGATGCATATCTCATATGGGAGGGTAGTGGTCATGGATGGTTATCGTGCTAGGGATGGTTGGGAGGGTCGGGATGCATATCTCATGGGACGGGTAGTGGGCATGCATGGTTTATCGTGCTAGGGATGGTCATGATGGTAGGGAGGGTCGGGATGCATATCTCATATGGGAGGGGTAGCGTTCATGGATGGTTATCGTGCTAGGGATGGTCAGGATGGTAGGGAGGGTCGGGATGCATATCTCATATGGGAGGCCTAGTGGTCATGGATGGTTATCGTGCTAGGGATGGTCATGATGGTAGGGAGGGTCGGGATGCATATCTCATATGGGAGGGGTAGTGGGTATGGATGGTTATCGTGCTAGGGATGGTCAGGATGGTAGGGAGGGTCGGGATGCATATCGCGTATGGGAGGGATACTGGGCATGCATGGTTATCGTGCTAGGGATGGTCAGGATGGTAGGGAGGGTCGGGATGCATATCGCATATGGGAGGGGTAGTGGTCATGGATGGTTATCGTGCTAGGGATGGTCAGGATGGTTGGGAGGGTTGGGATGCATATCTCATATGGGACGGGTAGTGGGCATGCATGGTTATTGTGCTAGGGATCGACGGATGGTCAGGATGGTAGGGAGGGTCGGGATGCACATCTCATATGGGAGGGGTAGCGTTCATGGATGGTTATCGTGCTAGGGATGGTCAGGATGGTAGGGAGGGTCTGGATGCATATCTCATATGGGAGGGGTAGCGGTCATGAATGGTTATCGAGCTAGGGATGGTCAGGATGGTAGGGAGGGTCGGGATGCATATCTCATATGGGAGGGTAGTGGTCATGGATGGTTATCGTGCTAGGGATGGTTGGGAGGGTCGGGATGCATATCTCATGGGACGGGTAGTGGGCATGCATGGTTTATCGTGCTAGGGATGGTCATGATGGTAGGGAGGGTCGGGATGCATATCTCATATGGGAGGGGTAGCGTTCATGGATGGTTATCGTGCTAGTGATGGTCAGGATGGTAGGGAGGGTCGGGATGCATATCTCATATGGGAGGCCTAGTGGTCATGGATGGTTATCGTGCTAGGGATGGTCATGATGGTAGGGAGGGTCGGGATGCATATCTCATTATGGGAGGGGTAGTGGGTATGGATGGTTATCGTGCTAGGGATGGTCGGGATGGTAGGGAGGGTCGGGATGCATATCGCGTATGGGAGGGGTAGTGTGCATGGATGGTTATCGTGCTATGGATGGTCAGGATGGTAGGGAGGGTCGGGATACATATCTCATATGGGACGGGTAGTGGGCATACATGGTTATCGTGCTAGGGATGTTGAGGATGGTAGGGAGGGTCGTGATGCATATCTCATATGGGAGGGGTAGTGGTCATGGATGGTTATCGTGCTAGGGATGGTTGGGATGGTATAGAGAGGGTCGGGATGCATATCACATATGGGAGGGCATGGTTATCGTGCTAGAGATTGATAGCATAAGTTTTTTTTACTGATTTGCATAAATGAATATTCATAATATACAAAATACATATATATGACTCATTTGTGCTGTTTGGAGCTGTTGCGGCCCATTATGGTTGCAGAAAGAAATTACGCGACCCGCGTGTAGCGCGGGTATCCCACTAGTAATATTAAATATATTATACTACCGGGCGCCTCCCGCTAGTCTTACTATAAATAGGCGAATTTTGTATGTATCTATGTATGAAGATCGAAAGGCTCCGTCAGTTTGGATCCAAATGTCGCCAAATTCATACTGGAGATCGAGGAATATACAGGAAATGGATTGGACTTTATTTGGTTGAAAATGGTCAAGAATTGGCCTAAAAATCTTTTTTTCGGACAAATATATAGCAGTTGCTTGTTTTACGAGCTATGCCAACCAACGCGTCCACATGTCTAGCGGAAAGCGCACCGTTGTTAGCAAGTCGGTGCAGCGTACACGCCCACGCACGGGTGCGCATAGCCAACTTGCGTAAGGGTTATGGTTTATGGTATATGGGATGGGATAACGGGATTAGGCCTACGAAGACTATAAATACCGTAAAGTTACGGGAGGAAGGAAGCAAGCAAAAATAAGGAAGAAAAAAATGGGAACGGGGTTAAATAAATAAATAACATGAAAACGGAAAGTCACAAGCGAAGCAGCAAATAAAAAAATCTAAAAGAGAAATGCAATAAAGGGCAGATTAAAAAAAATAGGAACGGGATTGAATAAATAAATTACATGGAAACGGGAAATTACAAGCTAAGCAGCAAATTTTTTTTTTTTAAAGAGGGGGAATAGGCTGATGTAGATGAAACTGAAAAGAAAGAAGCTAAAAAGGAAATGCAAGAAGGGACAGGTCTAGAAAAATAAAATTTACCTTTTCAATATGTTCAATGAGTCTGTTCAGTAATTTCTCCTGTTTGAGTAAACGCTCCCATTTACTCATCTAGCGGGGACTTGCGCAAAGCGCTGGTGTCCCGCTAGTATGATCAATATTGGATATTTGGATATACCTAAAAGTTTTAGTCATACATACCTATTAGATAAGCCAGATTGGTCCAAATTCTGATTTGGAGCTCCATCAGGAAGGTCAACATAACTAAATTATATAAAAGAACAAAAAAATAACATAAATAGAATAGGGAAAAGGGCTTACACACTGTATATAGTCTAGGTCTGGATTTCCAAAAGTGCTCTAGTTTTCGAGTTACCTTCACTCACATACTGGAAAGATGACTTAGTGTTTTTAGTTAGAGACCACCAATTTATATTAGGTTTGAGGGATATTAACTTTAATCATGTGTGACAATTCTTTTCTATAGCCACTTTTGTGATTTCATGGTGTGCGACAAAGGGGTCATTTTTGACCGCTTTTTTAAGGGGTAGGGGGAAGCAATTTTGTCAATAATTTCAAAAAATTGTTTTAATGCTTATGGAATTTTCGGAATATATAAAATAGGTATGATTTAATATATATATATGTGTGTGTGTTCTGTTTGTTCATAAACTGGCCATAATATGGTCATTTAGGTCTAAATAAGGCATATTTGGCTCAATTTAAGCAAATTTTTTTGTATTTTACAGTTTGAAGTCCTCTTTTTATATATTATATGTAATGGAATGAGTCAAATTTGCTTTTGGTAAAAGAAATTATCACTGGGCAGTTATGGGGAAAGTTTCATAACCCAAGCACATTCACTTTTTTAATTATTGATCACCAACTGCAGGTTTTTTTCCCCAAAAAAACCTATAAATTTATGATTTTTAGCAATGAAACGCATGGGTACAGTATATTAACCGACCGAAGTATTGCGTAAATATAATGGAACAGTGGTTATCATTATTTCTTAAGATGTATCTGAAGTTTCTGTTATATTGTAACATAGATTAAGCATTTTATTCAGTAGTTTCAAAATGGTTGCCATGGTAACATGGTCTTTTCATGGTGTCTGCCCAAGGGTCACTTTTGACCATTTTTGAGGTGTAGGGGTAACAATTTTGTCCATAAGTTTACAAATTTAGCATCAGTGCTTAAGAAATTGTCAGACTATATGAAACAGGTAGGCTTTTATTGTTTGGTACAGATGTATTATATGTGACCAGCTCCAACAAATCCCAGAACAAGTCACCAGACATGTTTTTTAGTTATAGGCCTTTAAAGATGACACTCCCATAAAAAAGAATGAAATTCTGAAATTCTTAATTTCATGGTATTTGACCTTGGGACCAAGTGGACTTTCAAATCCTTGAAAGTACTTATTAATAAAAATTCCTTTAAAAGGAATAGGGCGGGCAAATGAAAAATTGTCAAGAGAAATGAAAGAATGAGTAAGTCAAGTTCACAATTAAAAACAGGAAAATATGACACAACATCGATTTCCAATGGGGAATAACACAAAACGTATAAACAAAGTTAAAAGAGTTTTTAACTTTATACGTTTATCGTTTGTTATTCCCCATCGGGAGGTTGTGTCATATTTTCCTTGATTTTAATCTTATCTATTGCTTATCCTTTGTTCTCTGCTGGTCAGTTGGAACAGATTTTCCCTGTTTTGATATTAACCCTTCACATCATAACAGAAGACGTTTTATGTTAACATTTTATATAAAACATTGTTATAAAACTTTTGTAGATAATAGTTATTTAAAACATTTCCGTAATCATACCTAGAGTTTTTTTTTTATCATCAGATAGAAAGACTTCTGCTCATCTTCTCTGGTGAGACAACAGGGCTGGGGTATCTTTCCATATCAAAGTTTAAAAATCTGTCATATCAATTTCCTCAATATGTTGTTTTGATACAACTTATGAGGGGAAAAGTTTGATTTTACAATATTTCGATATTATTTTTTAACTTTGTAACTTTATTATGATTAACATAACTGTATTTCAAAGCGTCAAACTATATCATTATTTTGCCCCAACAAAAATAATCCAGGGAATAAAATATTCATTCATATGTTTATTTATTTTATTCAACCTGGGCCATTTCTAGGCCTACTGGTGCACATGCATTCTAATAATTTGTCTATAATACCTTATACAACTAAGCATCAGCAATTAGCACTATTTGTCACAAGATTTGAAAAGTAAATAGCCTATGTACACACTGAACACAATGCACATACAAGCTGTATTTAAGTACATGCCGAAGCTATCAGTATAAAATGATATATATGACCTTCACGATGCTATTAATTTAGCCCAAAGATTAGGAAAACTAGGAAAACTGGTGAACTGGTACTGTTCAAATAAAAACATCTGCAAATCTTGCTGCAATTTCCAAATAGTATTTCTATTACTAAAATAATTATTTTTGTTATTTCTTTTAATACAAACACATTACTGCCTATGATGACTTTATCGTATTACTTACATATCAAAATCAAGTAATAATTACAAAACTCGCCAGTAAACTATCACCTCTGTGGGTGTTTGGGATATAACCGCACGAATATTTTCTCAACACTGCGGCATGTGAGAAAGTAGGTCAATAGTCAGAGAATACAGGGCGGGTGCGGCACGCACCCCCAAAAAGAGGCTTATTTAATCAATAATTGACAGCTCAACTATGATATTCCCTATTCAATCTTGTGTAAAGCAGAAAATGAATTAGCCCATTACTCGAATAGCAATTGACCAAAAATATCTAGGTATCATTTACAAAATTATCCATATCTTGAAAAGTATTGAAGCTATGGGTCTTTTTATCTTTTCAGTTTTCATAAGTCTATTGTTCAGAAACGAAAACGTAAGGGATTAAGTGAGTTGATCTGTAACTTGAATTCATTGTTAACTTTGAAGTACCAATCAGCTTATTTCAATAGAGGTGGAAGCCTGTGTCAGTAAAGGCTGGATGAGACAAGATTATGGAACACAATTGTTTTTAATGGTCTAGTGCCCTCTCGTCTTTGATGTTGTTAAATTGATTCACATTATGTGACAAAATGCCAATCCAAATGAAAAGGTCCACTTTTTTGGGCGAGAAACGCAACGCGTTTCTCGCGCTATTGCACTGGGTTTTGACATACATATTGCTCACAGCGTTGCAGAAAATATTTGTGCTGTCTATATACTCAGGAAACTACAGAGGTGATAGCGTACATTTAAATTTGTAATTAGTACTTCATTTTGATATTCAAACAGTGCTATAATGGAATGAGTTTGTATTAAAAGAAATAATTGTTATACAACTTGGATGAACTAGAATTACTTGTATGCAAATCCGAAAATTGCAACAGATATTTTCATTTCTTTAAGATTTAGCGGTATTGCCAGATTTTATGTACAGTTGGGCTACATTAATAGCCTCATTATAGTTTTATTAATACTGGCAAAATACTTGCTTGTATGTGCTTGCTGTTTTATCTAAAGCGTATATAATCTGTTAATGATACGATACCCCATAGCCTCGTTATAGTTTTATGAATACTGGCAAATTACTTGCCTCAATGTGCTTGCCTGCTTTGTTTAGCATATATAATTTGGTAACGATACGAGACGCCCTCCATGGACGAAAAAGAACAAATATTAGTCTGTGACGCCCTCACTCAGGTTTGCTGGTTTAATGAGAATCCATTAATCGGTGTAATGAATAACTGGAGCTAAAAGGCGCAAGGTACCTTCGGAAGTAAATTAATGTAATGAGGGATCCAATACTGATAAGGAAATATTCCTAGTAGGCCTATAATATCTGGGTAAACGTGGGAGTTAACTTATAAAGAAGTTAAGAACGTCATTTGTAATATGAAACACTTAAGGCTAAAGATAAAAATTACATCTTGTGAAAATGTTATTCGGGTCAAATTTATTGTCAGAACACGGAGATAAAATAGCATTGAAATAGAAATAGATGTATCAAGGACGTTTATGAACATTAAGAAATAGATGTATCGAGGATGTTACGTTTATGAGCAATAACAAACAGATGTATCAAATTGTTATACGTTTATGAACATTAAGAAATAGATGTATGGAGGATGTTACGCTTTAATATGAACATGATTTGCAACATTGTTAACAATTGCTAGTATGTCAACAAATGAAAGTTCTGTAATTTGATTAAATTCTTTAATACTAAATTCTTTTGGATGTCATCAAATTGTAAATCTCTACTCAAATTTTTGATGTATTAACAACTAGCTATGTATCAAAGATGTTAACTCATGTACAAAACATTAACGCTCTTATCTTGTAAACATTGTATACCCATAGCTACTTTAATTAACAATAAATGTTCTGTAATTGTTCTTTATCCTTCATTTCTATTAGACTTTCAGTGTATTAGCAAGTAGATGTATATGTATAACAGATGTTATTCGTTTGTAAACACTTTTTTTCATAAACATAGGATACCCAAACCTACTTATTATGCTAACAATGAACGTTCAAGGGAAGGGATTACCTGAAGAAGTCAGGAAAATGTGCCACTTGAGAAGAAAAGCCAGAGTCTTGATGTTAAACAACCCCTCAGCTCCAAACAAGAACTGCTATCGGAAGCTGAACAAAGGGGTCAAATATCAAGTGAAGCAGTGGAAAAGAAAACTTCTTGAAAAAGACGTTCAAGAAATGGAAGAAGCCCATGCAAAGAACATAAGCCATGATCTCTTCAAGAAAGTCACAAAACTAGCAGGTGATAAAACCAAAGTTCAAACTGCAGCCAAAGACAAACAGCCCCAGAGGAAGTAATGAAGTGCTGGGAGGAATACTTCAGTAAACATCTGAATACAGAATTCCCCAGAGACTGTAATATACTTAACTCCATCCCGGAGCCTGTCAACCCCGCTACAGCAAGTTTGCCCTTTTCAATAGAAATTTAGAAATCTCATCAAGTTCTTGGAAAGAGCCAGAAAGGTCAACCTGAAGATCAACAGATCAACGAGGAAGTCACAATACAGTACGACGCATCAGAAGGTGGCCTTGGTGCAACACTGCTTCAGCATGGTCAGCCTGTGGCTTTTGCATCACGAGCATTGAGAGCAGCAGAATGCAACTACGCACAGATAGAGAAAGAGTGCTTAGCCATTGTGTTTGCATGTGAGAGGTTTGATCAATACCTGCACGGCACAGATCTCGTAACTGTCCATTCTGATCACAAGCCACTTGTTCCAATCTTTAGAAAGCCTATGCATAAAGCACCTAAGCGACTGCAACAAATGTTGTTGAGACTGCAGCGATACGCCGTACAAGTAGAGTACCTGCGAGGACCTGAAATGCACATAGCTGACTGGCTGAGTCGAGCGTACCCGACAACAGAGCCTCAGGAGAAGATTCCTGAGTACCCGATTTTCAAGATACGGCAAGAGCAGCACCTGTATGAAGACATTGAAGCAATGAACCAGATGGAGTACCTGAGAGTGTCTGATGCAACCAGTTTAAAGATACAGAAAGAAACACAGACAGACACAACACTGCAGACATTGAAGACTGTTGTGCTCCAAGGATGGCCAGAAGATAGAAACAAAGTGCCAGCAAATGTCAGAGAATACTACAGCTGCAAAGAAGATATCACATTGCAGAATGGAATACTGTACAGAGGGATGCAAGTCATAGTCCCCAAAGCACTTCAGCCAAATATGCTGAGAAAGCTACACACTAGCCACTTAGGAATTGAAGCAACACTGCGAAGAGCCAGAGATGTATTATACTGGCCAGGAATGGCAGGACAAATCAAAGACATGATAGCCAAATGCAGTGCTTGTAACGCCTACCAAGACAAACAGAAATCTGAACCAATGATGTCTTATGAGATACCCAGTAGACCACGGTGTCTTGTATCACAGGACCTTTTCTCATACAGAGGAGCAGAGTACCTGATTACAGTAGACCACTTTAGCGACTTTTGGGGACTCGACCATGTAGAAGAAACTAGATCAGAAGTAATCATAGAAGCAACCAAAGCACATTTTGCACGACATGGTGTCCCTGACAAAGTTATTACAGACAATGGACCACAGTTTGTGGCCCAAGACTATGAAGACTTCGCAAGACAATGGGAATTTGAACATATAACATCTTCTCCCTATCATAGCAGGGCAAATGGCAAAGCGGAAGCGGCTGTAAAGATTGCAAAGAAGATGATTAAGAAGACAACAAGTTCAGGACAATTAAGATCTCTATCTAGCAATACTGGATTGGAGAAACACACCCAGTGCCGGAGAAACACACAGCAGCCCAGTACAGAAGCTCATGTCGCGGAGGACAAATACCTTACTTCCAACACCGCAAGGGTTACTACAACCACAGGTTGTAAAAGGAGTTCCGACAGAAATCAGACTCAGAAAGCAACAAGCGAAAGTCCAGTATGACAAAGGAACGCAACCGCTACCCGAACTAGAAATAGGTCAACAAGTTAGAATGCAACCAAACAAGCACCACAGTGAATGGAGTTTAGCAAAATGCGTAGCAAAAGTTGGACCGAGATCCTACCTCGTAGAAAACGAAGAAGGGCAAAGGTATCGGCTAAACAGAAAATTTCTGCGCACAATGCAAGAACAAGACAGTCAACCAGTTATTCCGCAAGATTTGTCACCACCACCACCAACAGAGAAACGCACAAAGAAAACGCAAGAATCATCTGCTGCAAGTAGACCAATACCACCAGCTGCAGAAAAGGTTCCAGAGAAAACACCATCAGCAATGGTTAGCACACCCAGAACAGACAACAAAGCACCAACTCCAATCAAGTTACCAGAGAAACCAGCATCACCAAGAAAGTCAACCAGAACCAGAAGAGACATTAAACCATTAAATATGTCGTCTTGAGCCAACATCACGTCTGAATGAGTCCGCTATTTATGAGGTCATTTATACCCCTTTATGGTGCCTTAACCTGGCTAATATTACCCTCCTGTCAATCCCGGGTAAAGTATTCTGTAGGATGGTTCTTAACCGAATTCAACAGACTGTAGATAACCATCTGAGAGAGGAACTGTTCCAGAGGCACCTCAGATGCGGTATTTACAGTACGCCAAATCTTCGAAAAGGCTAAAGAAAGACGCATTCCAATACACTGGAACTTTGTAGACTTCAAAGCAGCATTTGACACCATATGGAGGGAGGCCCTTTGGAAATGTCTGCGATCCGTAGGAGTAGACGCCAAACTGGTGAACCTCATTGCAAAAATGTATGAGCAAACCAAATGCTCAGTCGTGGTAAATGGAAAGATCACCGATTGGTTTGAAGTCCTAGTTGGTGTTAGACAGGGATGTCTTCTCTCACCATGCCTCTTCTTTAATCTATATCTGGAGTTTGTCATGAAGGATATCCAAAATCTAGGCTCAGGTGTGCAGATGGGTGACATGTGCATTAACAACATCCGATATGCAGATGACACCACACTCATGGATATAGACTTTGAGAACCTGCAAATCTCCACTAATGAATTGGAAAAAGCATGCAGCAGCTGGGGAATGAAAATTAACCCCACAAAATGCAAGATCATGTCTGACGATCCAAGAGATATCATGCTGAACCAAATGCCCATTGACAAAGTAAATAACTTTGTCTTTCTGGGTGGTAGTAGTAGTAGTAGTAGTAGTAAAACTTTATTTATTCAGGGTAAACTCAATTCAGTAATACAATACTGGTCTCCCATGAGACCCTGATACAAAACAACTTTAACGAAAAACATTTTACAAATATGATTTTATAATTACATTTTTACTGTAACTACAAAGCAATCTAGTATTATATTTAATACTGTACATTATGATTCACAATGCTATTAGCTTTAAACTGAAATAAACTTAAAGTTGGCAAACTAATGCGTATATCAGATGAAAGTTTGTTCCATACTGTAGCCTCTATAATGGAATGTACGCTTCCCAGGATTTATACTCCATGAAGGAATAGCAAGAGTATTGCATGATTGACTGCGAGTTCTCTGAGAGTGAACATCATGAGTAAAGATGAACTGAGAATGCAGGTACGATGGTCCATCATGCTTGAGGCATTTAAAAATCATGAGAAGGAGATGGTTTGTCCACCTTTTATTCAGTTTATTCCAGTTGAGGGTATTCATTAAATCACAAATTGGGGTTCTGATATCAGCAGATAAGAGCACACAAGCAAGTTTATTTTGGAGGATTTGGAGAGTATAACAGTTTTCAGCATTGCAATTTGACCAAACAGGACTACAGTAATCAAAGTGAGGAAATATCAGTGCTTGGGCTAACATTTTCAAAACATCCGATGGTAAATAAAATTTAACTCTACGTATTACTCCAATACATTTAGAAATTAAAGAAGAAATGTAATCAACATGTTTACTCCAAGATAGATGTGGATCAAAGATGACACCCAGGTATTTGAATTCATCTACGGTACTCGTTCAATAACATTGTTTTTGTAAGTAAGAGAGATATCAGAAAAGTTATTTAAACTATGTTTGGTCCCAAATACCATAAATTTAGTTTTCTTAGTATTTAAAGTTAATTGATTTGATTCAAACCAGTGAGCTATTTTTAGCATGTTACAATGCATTTGAGAAGTTAGGTCAATTGGATCTGCGGAACTGAAAAGAAGGGTGGTGTCATCAGCATACATTACACATTTACAATTTACTATAAAATCAGGTAAGGTATTTACAATAGATAATAAACAAAAGAGGTCCTAAGATTGATCCTTGTGGAACCCCGATGTTAATTGCATTAAAGTTTGATAGTATTGAATTTACATTTACAGCTTGAATTCTACCATGTAGATAGGACTTTTAAAAACCAAGTCAGAGCATTACTAGTAATGCCATAGCTTTGAAGTTTTGCAAGAAGAATTTTGTGGTTTACAGTGTCAAATGCTTTTTTAAAATCAAGAAATAATGCTCCAGTGATTTTGCCATGATTCATGTTATTTAGGATAAAATCGGATACATCAAGAAGGGTAGTGGAAGTGGAATGGTTTTTCCTGAAACCAGATTGACATGAATGCAAGATGTATTTGTTTGTCAAATATTTATACAGTTGATTGTGTACAGCCCTTTCAAGGATTTTAGAGATAATTGGAAGTACAGAGATGGGCCTGTAATTACTTACATCATATTTATCATCATTTTTAAATAGGTGTCACTTTAGCTTTCTTCCAATCAGAGGGGAAACAAGATGTTTTAAGAGATAGATTACAAATATAAGCAAGAGAGGTACAGATGATTGGAGCAGCTAGTTTCAAAAGTTTTACACTAAGATTGTCAAGACCAGATGACTTATTATTGTTCATATTTATACATAATTCATCCAATACAAATTCTGGAGTAATCAAATCAAATTCAAAGTCAGAAGAGTCATGAGAGTTAGGAGAATCTGAAATTGTGGTAAAACTATGGCCAACATCATTTGAGATATTATCTTTAGGAAATTTATCAGCTAGTTTATTACCAATAGAAGTAAAGAAATCATTAAATTTGTCAGCAGTTTCTTTATCATCATTAGTCATACCATTATCCGAGTAGTGTGCCCTCAGTAGAAGAGGATATTAAACGTCGCACAAAGTTGGCAGCCTGGGCAGTTGGTAGATTGAAAAATACCATCTGGTCTAACCATGACATCACCAGATCGCTGAAAGTAAGGATCTACCAGTAGCTCATCCTCCCTATTGCCACCTATGGGTCAGAATCCTGGGCGTTACGTGAATCCGATCGACACAGACTGGATGTTTTTGAAATGTGATGCCTTAGGGCAATGCTTGGAGTTTCACTACTTGACAAAATCCGCAACAATTCCATCAGACAGAGTCTCAACATCACTAGCTCCATCAATGATGTTATCTGCCGGAGACGTTTGAAATGGGCTGGGCATATCTTCAGGATGCCTCTACATCGGCTTCCCTACCAAGCCTACATTAATGACTTCAACAAGAAAAGACCACCAGGTCGTCCACCAACCAGATGGAAGGACCAAATTCAGAGGGACTTGGGAATGACCCCACATGAAGCAAAGACACAAGCAACAGACAGAACTGGATGGAGGAGGCTTACTCAGCAGAGTGCAAGGGGCCACACCGGCCTGTGCAGTTAAGTCAAGTAAGTCAAGAAAAACATAGGAGAGTGACGGTATGTACACACATGAATTATGTTTACCTAATGTATGTGATATATTTTTATTTGGGGTCAAAGGTCATTAAGGGATCACTTCCGGTCCAAGACAAAAAAACATTCAAAATGTCCCTTCTGTCACAAATAACATGGCAGAGTGATACTATGTGCACACATGCATTGACATAAGGCAATGCCTGTGGGGTTTTCGTAGATTTTGGGGTCAAAGGTCATTAAGGGGTCACAACACGGCTGTGTTCGTGGTCTTAGATCACAGCTAAGTCTAGTCTTCTTCTTCTTCTTCTGTCAACCATTGCATTTGCTCTAGCACTGACATGCTTACACCGATTTTGACCTAACTTGGTCACAACCATCACTGACCATGCCCCTACATGTCACATGAAACCTGTGGGGTCAAAGGTCACGTAGGGGTCACAGAGGTCAAAAACGTGATTTCAACTCAAAATGCTTCTTCTCCCACAAATTTTGCAGGACAGTAACGCCACTTGCACACATGCATTGTCATTACCCAGTGTCTATAAATCATACACAGATTTGAGGTCACAGATTTGAGGTATGTGTGCACATACCGTCACTCACCTATGTTTTTCTTAGCTAATAAAAAAATTTAGAATGAATTTGGTTTTATACCGGAAGTGACCCCTTAATGACCTTTGACCCCAAATAAAAACTACCGCATATACAATAGGTAAACAATATTCATGTGTGCACATACCGTCTCCTATGTTTTTCTTAGCTAATACAATTTTTTGAAGTAGTTTGGTTTTAGACCGGAAGTGACTCCTTAATGACCTTTGACCTCAAATTAGGAGAATCAGTGCATGCATGTGAGTGCTGGAGCAAATGTAAAGGTCGGCAGAAGAAGAAGAAAGAAGATCCTGTAAGAAAAAAGACACAGGCGTGACTAACGTCACGGCTGTGTAAAAAGACCTTTGTATATAATTTTGGTATCATTTTAAAGCTTATTGTCCAGTGCTTACATTTTTATTCAAATTATGAAATGTCAAAAATGCCACCTGTTCCTGGTTTTGTCACATAATTTATGGGCACATTAGGGCTAACAAGGCATTTTTTGGGTCAATTTAAGCATATATTAAAAATAATGTTGGTGATTTAACGTGCGCTTCATCTAAGTATGACTTAGTTATCAGCCCACTTCAACAATTATTCCGCTGCCATTAGGATATATCAGAATCATTTCTGCTTCACAAAGTCCGAGACTGATGCGCAGGTACTCTCAGTGACTTCGATTGTGATTATCCCCAGCAGCTCCCCATTTTCCCCCTGGGTGGAGTGAAGCAATTGGGAATAAAGCTATCTTGCCCTAGGATGCAACACACTGGCCGTGGGGCACTAACCCGCAACCTTTTGATTATGAAAATATTTGGTATTTTGCAGTCTGAAGTCCCTTTTTCATAAATTGTAGGCCATGGAACAAGTCTATTTAGCTTTAGATAAAAGAAAAACACCATCAGGCAATTTTGGCAAAAGTTTCATAACCCAAGCACATTTAGTTTTTCAATTATTGATCCTCAAATTCAAGTTTTTTTTTTTTTTTTGATCATCAAATTCAAGGTTTTTCCCCCAAAAAAACCCTGAATTGATGATTTTAGAATGGAAAAGCATGGTGCCATAATATATTAACCGATGTATTGCTTAAAAATATAATGGAACAGTTAGGCCTACTAAATATTATTTATATTTATGTAACAATCAGGAAAATTAAATTGAGCCCCCTAAATTTATTATTATATCTAATGTGGCAAGCATGCCAGGCCTACTCAAAGTTTCTGTTTTTTTAATATATCTGATGAGTCATAACTCCATCTAAAAGTTTTGGTGTTTTTTTATGTCGAGCATAACTAGGTATTAACAGCTGAAATCTAAGAGATAACGTCCCCCCCCCCCGCCACCCGCCCAGCATCTACCTCCTTTTTTGCATGTCATGCTCACCACGATCAAGGAATTGTCGGATTTCATCATAAATTTAATAAATATTTTTCCATACCCTCTACGAGTGTGACTTTATTATTATTTTTACTAAGTTTGCTATTTTTATTATAGCTATTGTTATTTATAGCTATTAGGCCATCTTAATTTAATAGTTTGTCTCAAAGCCCCCGTGCGCATTAATAAAGTTGCCCGCTTTTTGCTCGCTATTCCCGCTGGATTAAGTCAATTTCATTTTTTCCCTCTGATTTAATTTTTTTCCAAATCCAACACATAAATTATCTCACATCTGACAATGTGAAAATAGCCTAAATCATAAATCTCAACAAAAACCTTCATATCAAACACAGTGAAACCATCTTGAGAGATGAAAGATGGTCTATTCTTGAGATTAAAAAAATAAAGGTGGAAAAAAATCCTTAAAAAAATGCATTCCGCATTAAGTTTTCAACTTGGGAACAGCTTTGAGACAAACTATTAAATTAAGATCTATGGCCTTATTACTTACAAATTTAATAGCACATTTTACTATTGTTAAAAGGAAATAAAATGCAATATATATACATAAGGCGACATAAAAAAACCTGTTTTTTATTTTCTTCTGAAAGAGGCTAATTGGCCCAACAAAATCACAGAAAGCTTGAAAAATCTGAACAATGTTTGCAAACATATTTTGGAAAAAAAAGTGGTTGAATTTTTAATTGCATACAGCTTAAAAAACAGAACAAGTTTTTTGTTTGTTTTTTGTCGCCTAATAATACATTAAATTTGCTCAACTCACCTAGACTGAACAGCGGGTGGTTCTGCAGAAAAAATTGGGAACAAAAGACAATTAGATAATTTAGATAAAAAGATTAATTTCTCCATCACTGTGTTGCACATAAGATTTATATGGTTAATAATGTGCATTACTTTGTACAATTTCACTCCCAAGTGATACACATTTATTAACCTATGAATACAGAATTGTGAAAAAAAACCTAAATCATCAGTACAACTGATTGGTAACACGATATACCCAATCTACTGAAGTCATTAAATATTATACAGAATAGTGAAAATAAACCCCAGATAATATGATGGTACTTTTGGGACACCCTGTACCATCAGTACAACTGAAAAATAGTGAGCTTGACTGCACTTCACTCATTATTTTTTACATTTTTATAACTTTTAACACATTATTCACTGATATTTCTGAATTTAATGAAGTTAGGAGTCCATCAAACCCTAAGCATTTCTATACTTTAATACTTGTGGTTAGATACACATTCAGGTTCAATATAATACAGAGACATGTGGAAATGTCTGCAGCTAATAGTGTGGACAGCAATGAACTGGGAAAAGGTGGAATGGAGGTCTCACACCCTGGACAAAATCATTTAAAGGACCAACAAAATCATCCAAAACATAACAAGCTAAAATATTCAGATCTAGGATCATGTGTTTAGGAAATGCATGGAAGTTCAAGTGTCCAATTAATGATATTTTGTCCTCAATCCAAAAATACAATTTGTTTAAAAATGTCTAAATTGGGTCTTATTAAAAAGACAAGAAATAAACTGTATACTTAACTGTAATTGTGTTTTTTCTCTATGTCCTTCACTTCCTTATGGAGATGTTTATCTACTTGCTCCAAAGCCTCCATAAATAAAGCATACTTGGATTCAGGCTTGCGATGTAGTTTATCCAGTAATGTTATAATTTTCTTTGCATCTGTTTTTTCACATGTTATTTCCTGGACATCACCTTCATCTAGTACACCTTTCTGTTGCAGGCAGGGCAGTATGCTTTCCGGTTTCAATTTATTACGTAGAACTTTTGTGGCTGCTTGAAGAACAACTTGCATAGGCTTTAAATTTGCCATCACCTCTGCCATCATGAAAATAATAATAATAATAATAATAATAATAATAATAATAATAATAATAATAATACCGGTAATAATAATAATAATAATAATAATAATAATAATAATAATAATAATAATAACACTAATAATAATAATAATAATAACTAGAAGGCTATATATTTGTACACAAATACGGCTATACCCGCATGTTATCGGTGTACCCAAACTTACAGTCCTTATTTGCTGAGGACTTAAAATAAAGAAATTGTAAAAAGTCGCCCAATTGGGCAGAAAATGTGTAAAAGTGAAAGTCCAAGTCACAAGCTTTAATTGAATGTAGGTTGCACTGTCGTAGCACTTAAAATAAAGAAATTGTAAAAGGTCCCCTCCCAGGGGAGTCGTCTCTCTTACTCTCCATAAGTTGCTGTTGTCAGTATCTCTTACTCACAGTGAGGCTATGCAATATGATCAGGGGGAAACTATTCCAGAGGGAGTATGTAAATTAAATGGAACAGCCATTTCAGAGTGAGTATGTAAATTATACGGAACAGCCTTTTTGGGGCCAGGGAGTATGTAAATTAAATGGAACAGCCAATGGGTATGTAATTTAACTGGAACAGCCTTAACGCTTCACGCTGGTATTAAAAAGTTATATCATAATTTCCAATTATGATATAATACGATCTGTCCTACATGTGTGTGGGGTGGATGGGTGTGTGGGTGTTAGTAACAATATAATTCTCAGGTGCTATCTGTGTACATATAAGCTGCTTTCTTTGATGAGAAACGGCCGGCCCTTTGTTTTAACATTTGGGGCCCTGGGGCCCAATATATATGACTTATGGGGCTCATGTACATATGTTAAAGTATAATTCTCAGTACTCAAGCTGGGCATTGTAGCTGCTTTATTTACTGAGTAACGGCCGGCCCTATGTTTTAGCGTTTGGTGCCCTGGGGCCCATATTATGTGACATATGGGGCTTATATATACATATGACAATATAATACTAAAAGACCTATCTGTGTACCAAATCTGAACCCTGTAGCTACTTTATTTGCTGAGAAACGGCTGGCCCTTTGTTTTAACATTAGGGCCCCTGGGCCCCCATCCTTGTACATCTGGGGCCAAAATGGGCAAAAGGCACATCTACAACTTAGGGCCCATACATATGCCACATATGAGCCCTAGTGATCTTGTACTTTTAGAGCTAGGCTTGTCAATCTGTTGCACCATATTTTAACATTTGGGCCCATGGGGCCCATAATGTATAACATATGGGGTTCTTGTATATTTGTAAATATAGAGTACCCCTAGGGCTATCAGTGTACCAACTCAGAGCCCTGAGGCTGCTTCATTTGATGAGAAATGGCGTGCTTTGTATTTTCACATTTGGGCCCCTGGGGCTCGTGACCTTTGACCTCTGGGGCCAAGATAGGCAAAAGGCACTTCTACGGGGTAGGGCCCATAAGTGTACCACACATGGACCCCAGGGCCTTTGTAGTTTTAGCGCTAGCCTTGACAGAATGATGTGTTTGATGAAGGAGAAGCAGAAGAAACCACAGAATGGCAATATACCCGTCCATGCTTTACATGCGGGTATAATAATAATAATAATAATAATAATAATAATAATAATAATAATAATAATAATAATAATAAAAATTTCAGTGAATAGATTCATCAGGTTCAAATGAATTGGCACAGACCCCTGGCTTTTTAATATAGCACTACCACAGACATACTATTATACCCGCATGCGAAGCATGGACGGGTATATTGTTATCCTGTAGTTATACCCGCGTGCGAAGCATGGACGGGTATATTGCCATCCTATGGTTTCTTCTTCTTCTTATACCCGCATGCGAAGCATGGACGGGTATATTGTTATCCTTATACCCGCATGCAGCGCATGCAGGGTATCTTCCCATTCTGTGGTTTCTTCTCCATCTCCTTCTCCTCCTTCTCCTTCTCCTCCTATCAAACACATCATTCTGTCAAGGCTAGCGCTAAAACTACAAGGGCCCCAGGGTCCATATGTGGTACACTTATGGGCCCTACCCGTCAGATGTGCCTTTTGCCCATCCCGCCCCAGAGGTCAAGGTCACGGGCCCCAGGGGCCCAAATGTAAAACACAAACCATGCCGTTTCTCATCAGATGGAGCAACCTCAGGGCCGTGAGTTGGTACACTGATAGCCCCAGGGGTACTCTATAAATACAAGTATACATGAGCCCCATATGTTATATAGTATGGGCCACAGGGGCCCAAATGTTAAAAATAAGGGGCAACAGATTGACAAGCCTAGCTCTAAAGCTACAAGGGCACTAGGGCTCATATGTTGCACATGTATAAGCCCTAAATTGTAGATGTGCCTTTTGCCCATTTTGGCCCCAGATGTACAAGGCTAGAGGCCCCAGGGGCCCAAAGGTTAAAACAAAGGGCCGGCCGTTTCTCAGCAAATAAAGTAGCTACAGGGCTCAGATTTGGTACACAGATAGGTCTTCAGTATTATATTGTTATATGTATATATGAACCCCATATGTCACATAATATGGGCCCCTGGGCCCCAAACGCTAAAACATAGGGCCGGCCGTTACTCTGTAAATAAAGCAGCTTTAGGGCTTAGAGTCAGTACACATATTGCATCTTAAAATCACATTGTTATTTGTATATGTGAGCCCCATATATTACATTATATGGGCCCCAGGCCACAAACGCTAAAACATAGGGCCGGCCGTTACTCAGTAAATAAAGCAGCTACAGTGCCCAGCTTGAGTCTACTGATAACACTAGAGAATTAAACTTCAACATATGTCCATGGACCTCATAAGTCAAATATTATGGGCCCCAGGGCCCCAAATGTTAAAACAAAGGGCCGGCCGTTTCTCATCAAATAAAGCAGCTTCCGGGCTCAGAATTTGTACACAGTAGCACCTGAGAATTATATTGTTACTAACACCCCAATACCCCCTCCCCACACACGTAGGACTAAACAGTAATATCCGTATTATAATTATTAATATAATAATTGGAAATGCCAGCGTGAAGCCTTAAGGCTGTTCCAGTTAAATTACATACCCATTGGCTGTTCCATTTAATTTACATACTCCCTCTGAAATGGTCCCAAAATAGGCTGTTCCGCTTAATTTACATACTCCCTCTGAAATGGCTGTTCCATTTAATTTACATACTCCCTCTGGAATAGTTTTCCCCTAATCATATTGTATAGCATCACTGTGAATAAGAGAGACTGACAACGGCAATCTATGGAGAGACAACTCCCCTGGGAGGGGACTTTTTACAAGTTCTTTATTTGCACGAGAGTGGAGCAAATAAGGACTGTAAGTTTGGGTACACCGATAACATGCGGCTATAGCCGTATTTGTGTACACATATATAGCCTTCTAGTTTGGTTTCTTCTCCTTCTTCTTCTTCTTCTCCTCCTCCTTCTCCTTCTCCATCAAACACATCATTCTGTCAAGGCTAGCACTAAAACTACAAAGGCCCTGGGGCCCATATGTGGTACACTTATGGGCCCTACCCAGTAGAAGTGCCTTTTGCCCATCTTGGCCCCAGAGGTCAAAGGTCACGGCCCCAGGGGCCCAAATGTGAAAATACAAAGCACGCCGCTTTCTCATCAAATGAAGCAGCCTCAGGGCCCTGAGTTGGTACACTGATAGCCCTTGGGGCACTCTATATTTACAAATATACAAGAGCCCCATATGTTATATATTATGGGCCCCAGGGGCCCAAATGTTACAATATGGTGCAACAGATTGACAAGCCTAGCTCTAAAAGTACAAGATCACTAGGGCTCATACATGGCATATGTATGGGCCCTAAGTTGTAGATGTGCCTTTTGCCCGTTTTGGCCCCAGATGTACAAGGCTAGAGGCCCCAGGGGCCCAAATGTTAAAACAAAGGGCCGGCCGTTTCTCAGCAAATAAAGTAGCTACAGGGCTCAGATTTGGTACACAGATAGGTTTTTAGTATTATATTGTCATATGTACATATGTACCCCATATGTCACATAATATGGGCCCCTGGGCCCCAAATGCTAAAACATAGGGCCGGTCGTTACTCTGTAAATAGAGCAGCTTTAGGGCTCAGAGTTAGTACACAGATTGCACCTGAAAATCACATTGTTATATGTACATGTGAGCCCCATATATTACATTATATGGGCCCCAGGGCCCCAAACGCTAAAACATAGGGCCGGCCGTTACTCAGTAAATAAAGCAGCTACAGTGCCCAGCTTGAGTCTACTGATAGCACTAGAGAATTAAACTTCAACATATGTCCATGGGCCTCATAAGTCAACTATTATGGGCCCCATGGCCCCAAATGTTAAAACAAAGGGCCGGCCGTTTCTCATCAAATAAAGCAGCTTCCAGGCTCAGAATTTGTACACAGTAGCACCTGAGATTTATATTGTTATTAACACCCACATACCCCCCTCCCCACCCTACACACGTACATGTAGTAGGACTAAACAGACATATCCGTATTATAATTATTAATATAATAATTGGAAATACCAGCGTGAAGCGTTAAGGCTGTTCCAGTTAAATTACATACCCATTGGCTGTTCTATTTAATTTACATACTCCCTCTGAAATGGTCCCAAAATAGGCTGTTCCGTTTTAATTTACATACTCCCTCTAAAATGGCTGTTCCATTTAATTTACATACTCCCTCTGGAATAGTTTTCCCTTAATCACATTGCATAACCTCACTGTGAATAAGAGAGACTGACAACAGCAATCTATGGAGAGACAACTCCCTGGCAGGGGACTTTTACAAGTTCTTTATTTTAAGTGCTACGAGAGTGCAACCTGCATTAAATTAAAGCTTGTGACTTGGAGTTTCACTTTTTACACATTTTCCACCCAATTGGGCGACTTTTTACAATTTCTATATTTTAAGTCCTCAGCAATTTGTACACAGATAGCACCTGAGAATTATATTGTTACTAACACCCACGCACGCCCCCCCCCCTCCACCCCACACACCTACGACTTAACAGACCGATCCTATTATATCATAATTTGAAATACCAGCGGGAAACGTTAAGGCTGTTCCAGTTAAATTACATACCCATTGGCTGTTCCATTTAATTTACACACTCCCTCTGAAATGGCCCCCAAAAAGGCTGTTCAGTTTAATTTACATACTCCCTCTAAAATGGCTGTTCCATTTAATTTACATACTCCCTCTGGAATAATTTTCCCTTAATCACATTGCATAACCTCACTGTGAATAAGAGAGACTGACAACAGCAATCTATGGAGAGACAACTCCCCTGGCAGGGGACTTTATACAAGTTCTTTATTTTAAGTGCTACGAGAGTGCAACCTGCATTAAATTAAAGCTTGCGACTTGGACTTTCAATTTTTACACATTTTCCACCCAATTGGGTGACTTTTTACAATTTCTATATTTTCAGTCCTTAGCAATTTGTATACAGATAGCACCTGAGAATTATATTGTTACTAACACCCACACACGTACCCATCCACCCCACACACGGAGGACTAAACAGACAGACCGTATTATATCATAATTGGAAATACCAGCATGAAGCGTTAAGGCTGTTCCAGATAAATTACATACCCATTGGCTGTTCCATTTAATTTACATACTCCCTCTGAAATGGCCCCAAAAAAGGCTGTTCCATTTAATTTACATACTCCCTCTGAAATGGCTGTTCCATTTAATTTATATAAGTTTCCCCCTAATCATATTGCATAGCCTCACTGTGAGTAAGAGATACTGACAACAGCAACCTATGGAGAGTAAGAGAGACGACTTCCCTGGGAGGGGACTTTTTACAATTTCTTTATTTTAAGTGCTACGACAGTGCAACCTACATTCAACTGAAGCTTGTGACTTGGACTTTCACTTTTTACATTTTCTGCCCAATTGGGCGACTTTTTAGAATTTCTTTATTTTAAGTCCTCAGCAAATAAGGACTGTAAGTTTGGGTACACCGATAACATGCGGGTATAGCCGTATTTGTGTACAAATATATAGCCTTCTAGTTCTCCTTCTTCTTCTTTTCCTATCAAACACATCATTCTGTCAAGGCTAGCGCTAAAACTACAAAGGCCCCAGGGCCCATATGTGGTACACTTATTGGCACTACCCGTAGAAGTGCCTTTTGCCCATCTTGGCCCCAGAGGTCAAGGTCACGGGCCCCAGGGGCCCAAATGTAAAAATACAAAGCATGCCGTTTCTCATCAAATGAAGCAGCCTCAGGGCCATGAGTTGGTACACTGATAGCCCCAGGGGTACTCTATGAATACAAGTTTACATGAGCCCCATATGTCATATATTATGGGCCCCAGGGCCCCAAATGTTAAAGTAAGGGGCAACAGACTGACAAGGCTAGCTCTAAAACTACAAGGGCAGTAGGGCTCATATGTGGTACATGTATGAGCCTTAAGTTGTAGATGTGCCTTTTGCCCATTTTGGCCCCAGATGTACAAGGCTGGGGGCCCCAGGGCCCAAATGTTAAAACAAAGGGCCGGCCGTTTCTCAGCAAATAAAGTAGCTACAGGGTTCAGATTTGGTACACAGATAGGTCTTAAGTATTATATTGTCATATGTATATATATAACCCCCATATGTTACATAATATGGGCCCCAGGGCCCCAAACGCTTAAACATAGGGCCGGCCGTTACTCAGTAAATAAAGCAGCTACAATGCCCAGCTTGAGTCTACTGATAGCACTTGAGAATCATACTTCAACATATGTACATGAGCCCCATAAATCATATATATTGGCCCCAGGGCCCCAAATGTTAAAACAAAGAGCCGGCCGTTCCTCATCATATAAAGCAGCTTTATGGCTCAGCGTTTGTACACAGATTGCACCTGAGAATTACATTGTTATATGTACATATGAGCCACATATATCAAATAATATTGGCCCCAGGGCCCCAAACGCTAAAACATAGGGCCGGCCGTTACTCGGTAAATAAAGTAGCTACAGTGGCCAGCTCGAGTCTACTGATAGCACTAGAGAATTATACTTTAACATAATTATGTACATGGGCCTCATAAGTCAAATATTATGGGGCCCCAGGGCCCCAAATGTTAAAACAAAGGGCGGGCCGTTTCTCATCAAAGAAAACAGCTTGCGGGCTCAGAATTTGTACACAGATCGCACCTGAGAATTATATTGTTAGTAACACCCACACAACCATCCACCCCATACACGTAGGACTAAACAGACAGAGCGTATTATATCATAATTGGAAATACCAGCGTGAAGCGTTAAGGCTGTTCCAGTTAAATTACATACCCATTGGCTGTTTCATATAATTTACATACTCCCTCTGAAACGGGCCCCCAAAAGGCTGTTCCGTTTAATTTACATACTCCCTCTGAAATGGCTGTTCCATTTAATTTACATACTCCCTCTGGAATAGTTTCCCCCCTAATCATATTGCATAGCCTCGCTGTTAGTAAGAGAGACTGACAACAGCAACCTATGGAGAGTAAGAGAGCGACTCCCTGGGAGGGACTTTTTACAATTTCTTTATTTTAAGTGCTACGACAGTGCAACCTACATTCAATTAAAGCTTGTGGCTTCGACTTTCACTTTTTACACATTTTCTGCCCAATTGGGCGACTTTTTACAACTCCATCAGCAAATAAGGACTGTAAGTTTGGGTACACCGATAACATGCGGGTATAGCCGTATTTGTGTACAAATATATAGCCTTCTAGTTTCTTCTCCTCCTCCTCCTTCTCCTTCTCCATCAAACACATCATTCTGTCAAGGCATAGCGCTAAAACTACAAAGGCCCTGGGGCCCATATGTGGTACACTTATGGGCCCTACCCCGTAGAAGTGCCTTTTGCCCATCTTGGCCCCAGAGGTCAAAGGTCACGGGCCCCAAATGTGAAAATACAAAGCACGCCGATTCTCATCAAATGAAGCAACCTCAGGGCCCTGAGTTGGTACACTGGTAGCCCTAGGGGTACTCTATTATTTACAAATATACAAGAGCCCCATATGTTATATATTATGGGCCCCAGGGGCCCAAATGTTAAAATATGGTGCAACAGATTGACAAGCCTAGCTCTAAAAGTACAAGATCACTAGGACTCATATGTGGCATATGTATGGGCCCTAAGTTGTAGATGTGCCTTTTGCCCATTTTGGCCCCAGATATACAAGGCTAGGGGCCCCAGGGGCCCAAATCTTAAAACAAAGGGCCAGCAATTTCTCAGCAAATAAAGTAACTACAGGGCTCAGATTTGGTACACAGATAGGTCTTCAGTATTATATTGTCATCTGTATATATGACCCCATATGTCACATAATATGGGCCCCAGGGCCCCAAACGCTAAAAACATAGGGCCGGCCGTTACTTTGTAAATAAAGCAGCTACAATGCCCAGCTTGAGTCTACTGATAGAACTAGAGAATTATACTTCAACATATGTACATGAGCCTCATAAGTCAAATATTATGGGCCCCAGGGCCCCAAATGTTAAAACAAAGGGCCGGCTGTTTCTCATCAAATAAAGCAGCTTTAGGGCTCAGAGTTAGTACACAGATTGCACCTGAAAATTACATTGTTATATGTACATGTGAGCCCCATATATTACATTATATGGGCCCCAGGGCCCCAAACGCTAAAACATAGGGCCGGCCGTTACTCAGCAAATAAAGCAGCTACAGTGCTCAGCTTGAGTCTACTGATAACACTAGAGAATTAAAACTTCAACATATGTCCATGGGCCTCATAAGTCAAATATTATGGGCCCCAGGGCCAAAATGTTAAAACAAAGGACCGGCCGTTTCTCATCAAATAAAGCAGCTTCCGGGCTCAGAATTTGTACACAGTAGCACCTGAGAATTATATTGTTACTAACACCCACATACCCACCCACCCCACACACATAGGACTAAACAGACAGATCCGTATCTTACTATAAATAGGGGAATGTTGTATGTATGTATGTATGTATGTATGTATCTATGTGGTTTATGTAAAAGGCTCCGTCAGTTTCGATCCAAATGTCGCCAAATTCATACGGGAGATCAAGAATATACGGAAATTGCCTCGACTTTATTTGGTTGAAATCGGTCAAGAATTGGCTACAAAAACAGTGAAAATATGGGTAAAAACGGGTTTTTTGTTATGAAAATCAGTTGCCAGCCTGCGCGTCACTGCAGCTGGCAGGCAGCGCGTCGTCGGCCTTGAGCATAATCGCGCACTACGCCAATGCGCTACAGAACGGCGCAGAGCCACGCGACTTGCGAGCAAGAGACCAGTGGACATGATAATACAGAAAGAAGGAAAAATAAATAAAAATTAAAGGACAAAAAGGTACATGGACGGGTCACGGGATTATGATAAAGATGAACACGTCCGCATACACGCTATGAGAGGGCGATACGGGAAAAATATATGTGTTGTATAAACAAAATGAAGCGGTAGACCTACTATAAAGAAAAATGAAATTAAAATGACAAAAGAGGTACGAGTAATTAGGCCAACGGGTTAAATTAACTAAATGAAACGGGAACGAAACAAAGAAGGAAAGAAACTAATCAGGAAATGTAAGAAAAAAATGAAGCTATAATAATGATAACATAATTAAATAAAAAACATGGAAACCGGAAATCACAAGCAGCAAATAAAAAATGAAGCTAAAAGGGAAATGTAACAAATAAAAGATTTAGAAGAAAAAAATGGGAACGGGTTTAAATAAATAAATAACATGGAAACGGAAAATCAAAATGTATCTTTTCGATGATTCTACCTGTTCAGTAATTCTTCCTGTTATAGTGAACGCTCCCATTTACTCATCTAGCGGGGACCTGCGCGAAGCGCGGGTATCCCGCTAGTTATAATATAATAATTGGAAATACCAGCGTTAAGGCTGTTCCAGTTAAATTACATACCCATTGGCAGTTCCATTTAATTTACATACTCCCTCTGAAATGGCCCCAAAATAGGCTGTTCCATTTAATTTACATACTCCCTCTGAAATGGCTGTTCCATTTAATTTACATACTCCCTCTGGAAAAGTTTTCCCCTAAATCATATTGCATAGCCTCACTGTAAATCAGAGAGACTGACAACAGCAATCTATGGAGAGACAACTCCCCTGGGATCGGGGACTTTTTACAATTATTTTACGTGCTACGAGAGTGCAACCTGCATTTTTTAATTGAAAATTAATTGGAAATACCAGCGTGAAGCGTTAAAGCTGTTCCAGTTAAATTACATACCCAATGGCTGTTCCATTTAATTTACATACTCCCTCTGAAATGTCCCCAAAAGGCTGTTCCGTTTAATTTACATACTCCCTCTGAAATGGCTGTTCCATTTATATACTCACTCTGGAATAGTTTCCCCCGATTCATATTGCATAGCCTCACTGTGAGTAAGAGAGACTGACAACAGCAACCTATGGAGAGTAAGAGAGACGACTCCCCTGGGAGGGACTTTTACAATTTCTTTATTTTATAAAGTGCTACGACAGTGCAACCTACATTCAATTAAAGCTTGTGACTTGGACTTTCACTTTTTACACATACAATTTCTTTATTTTAAGTCCTCAGCAAATAAAGAGTGGGTACACCGATAACATGCGGGTATAGCCGTATTTGTGTACAAATATATAGCCTTCTAGTTTATGCTGTATTTGTGCAACTCTGACTCACCAAACTCTACTACGGACCCCCTACTTTAAGATTTTCTGCAAGTTCGGAGGTCCCTGCGGACTCTGGAGTGCTTAGTTCTAGCGCTACCCCTGTTCATCAGATCTGAGCATCTGATCCACTTTAACTTAGAACATCCCCTCCATCAGACAATAATGCAAACCCTATTTGACAGTTTGTACAGCATGATCACTGATGAAGATGATAGAGCAAAAGAAGAAACACCTGTGTGTGTAGCCTTTAGAAAAATATGCCACTATCCCGATTGGGCCATGGACAAAATGCATCAAAAAACAAAAGCAGATGTGAAACCTAGTGCAAAGAAAGATCTCAAGAATGAGGACAAGAGCAAAGGGTGGTAGTGCTCCTTTATGCATCTGATACCAAGTTGGGTATCAGATGCAACCATCAGACTTAAACTTGAAAGGGATGAGGCCAAAAAGCGGTACTCCATTTCAAAGTCTCGTCAATCCAGAAAACACCAGCCTTAACAACTCTTATAAATCTGATGAGCTTGCTACCCTCAATAAGCAGATGGAAGACCTGAAGCTGGCCGACGAGATGGGGAATTATACCACCACCTGGAAAATTATACACTCGCTTTCTGGGAAGAACTCAAGGAAAGGGGTGAAAGTCAAAAAGAGAGATGGATCAGCTCCAACCAGTGACCATGAACTGCTTGAGGAATGGAAGGAATATTTTAGCTGACTCCTTAACAACGACAGTGGCACAGCAGCTTCAGAACTTCCTGCACCAGCTGTTGAAGATCTTCCTATTATCACTGAGCCCCCAACTCGTGAAGAAGTAGTTGAAGCAATAGCTGCCATAAAGACCAACAAGGAAGCAGGATTGGACTGTGCTATAACTGCAGAAGCATTTCATGGAGGAGGGGATAGCATGATTGATATGATTCTCGAATTCTGTATGGAAGTATTCTCAACGCTGACACCACCACGTCAATGGGTTACTGAATGTAATCATTCCTCTACCAAAGAAAGGTGACCTCTCTCATGACAAACTACTGTGGTATTTCGCTTATGTCCATTGCCGCAAAAGTGTACAACAAGATCCTTCTGAACAGGATCTGACCTCACATTGATCCTTTACTGAGAAGCAACCAGGCTGGTTTTAGATCGGGTCGCAGCTGTGCTCAGCAAATATACATTTTGAGGAGGATCATGGAAGGCTTCAAGGAGTACCAACTTCCCTTAACAGTCACTTTTGTGGACTTCAAAAAAGCCTTCGACTCCATCAACAGGTCCGTCATGTTTTCAGTGCTGCGGCATTATGGAATACCAAAGGTTGTGGTCAATGCCACCAGGTGCTCTACAAAGACTCCAATAGTGCCGTTATGGTAGATGGCAGTATCTCAGAGCCTTTCCAAGTAACAACTGGAGTGCTTCAGGGTGATGTGTTGGCACCATTCCTGTTCATTAACCTGGTAGACTACCTTCTGATGAAATCAACTTCTGGAATTGACGCTGGAATTGTTACCTACCCACGTCGGTCAAGCAGGTATCCTGCCAAGATGCTGAATGACCTGGATTTTGCTGATGATATTGCCCTGCTGGAATCTTCCATAGCCTGGGCCCAGTCACAGCTTAATACTAGGACTGCAACTGCAGCAGCAGATCTAGGCCTTGTCATCAGCGCACCTAAGAAAGAATATATGACTGCAAACTGTAACGCCCAACCAGCACTTGAAGTCTATGGTAGTACCATCAACTATGTCACAGACTTCAAGTATTTGGGTTCCAAGATGGGCTCTAGTGTTGGAGACGTAAAAAGAAGAAAAGCACTAGCCTGGGCAGCTTTCTGGAAACTGGAACGCCTTTGGAGAAGCCCGTCCCTGCCAATCGAAACAAAAATCAAGCTGTTTCAGACAACGTGTGTTACTGTCTTTCTGTACGGGTGCGAGTCATGGGTAATTACCAAGGACATGGAAAACAAGATCAATGCATTTGCAACATCTTGCTACAGAGTCATGTTAAACATCAAGCGTGTGGATCGGATTCCAAATGAAACCATCTACAACCTGACCAACACCACTCCACTGGTTGCCAGAGTCAAGATTCATCAACTCAAATTTCTCGGCCATATACTGCGTCTTGAAGATGGCGAGCCTGTGAAAGAATATCGCTTTATATTCCACCACATGGGAAGAGGAAACCGGACGGCACAAGCACACTGTACTTACAGTATGTCCAGCACCTCCTGGGAGATACTGAAGGGATGCTGCAGCCAAACAAAATTGTTTAACTTGCCCAAGATCGCATTAGTTGGACTGACCGCAGCCGACTGATGATGATGTGAATGGAACAAGTCCAAAGAATGTTCAAGAAACACAAAGTTCTGCTCATGTCGCAATCCAAAATTTATTTATATTTATTAAGTTGGTAGCGCAATGAAACCCCATCAAACCCATAAAAAAATACTGGTCCTCCCAAAGACAAGAGAGACGAGCTAAAGACAGGCAATTGATATATGAGATCGGCTGCCAGAACTGTGATCTCAGTTACAGGGTGTCCCAAAAAAAAGAGGCCCCACATTGCGCCCTCTTTTTCTCCTATTTCTGAAAAGTTGACCAAATATATTTTGGTATGTAAAGAAACCTACCCTTCAATCGTTAGCTTTAATAAACCAAAACAATTATTTCTATCGGCTCATAACTTTTGAAGATATGTCCTTTTAAAGAAATGTATCCGTTTTTCACCCTGTCCACGGAGGAGGTTTGGCTACTTCAAAGATTGGAAAGTGCATATACCATGCATGAATATAAAACATTCCTCGATGATAACTTTATAAAATAACAACTTTATTTAAGGGAATGGGCTTTACCGGTGGGCTTATGGGTTATGGATTTTGTTAAGTGTCATTAATTTGGGCGAAATTGATGTGGGATGGGACTTCTTTTGCTATACTTGCAATTACTTATGTTTTTCTCGTTTCTTGCTTTCTTTTTATTGACAACATAAGTCATTTCTCTTTTTGGAATAAAAGGTAGCCCTGAAAAGGGCTGTTTAGTTTGTCTTTGGTTCTTTTGAAGTGAGTTTACTGTGCTGCTCTGCCCTCTACCTGGTTGCCTCCATGACGAATACAGGTTTCAGCCCTAGTTCTCATTGCATTAATTGCGTTGCGTACCATCCTTTTGGCCTTTTGTGCCGGATACTTGCAAATGCAGCAGTAATATGGGGTTGCGAAGATGTTTGAAGCTAGCTGGTGATCCTCGCTTATAGTGAATGCTTTCCCAAGACTAATGCTATTATCTATCCATGTCATTAACCATGTGTTTCGTTTAAATCTTTGATGTAGCCAAACCTCATCCGTGGACAGAGTGAAAAACGGGTACATTTCTTAAAGAGGCATATCTTCAAAAATTGTGAGTCGATTGAAAGAATTGTTTTGGTTTATTAAAGCTAACGATTTAGGGTTTCTTTACATACCAAAATATATTTGATCAACGGTTCAGAAATAGGAGAAAAAGAGGGCGCAATGTGGGGCCTCTTTTTTTTGGGACACCCTGTATGTTGGAGAGACCTCTCGAATGTTGAATCAAACAGAAGTTAAGAAAGCAAACAAGAAAAGTTTATTTGGTCAGAACGCAGGGCATCTGAGCAAGAACAAACTAAGTCAGCCATATCTGCTCATGTCGCAAGGGTAAATCACGACGTTAATTGCATGGGAGCACTCCAAGCCCAGGACTCTAGGGAGCATGTCAGAAAGTCTAGAGAAGTACGGGAAGCGATCGAGATCAGAAAGAGGGGGACAAAGATAGAGAGGAAGGCACTTATTTCTTAAAGGAAGTGTCCGGCAATCACAACATTATGTCTTATATGGTAGAAAAATAATTATCAAGCACGAATCACATGGTTTTATTTGAAACAAAGTCATATTAACCATGAAAACGAATAAAAACAGCCATCTCTCAACACGCGATATTCAAAATTCCCGCGCCAAAATTTTCTAGAGCAATAACGTCATGGTTATTTGTGCTCTATTGTCGTCAGGCTTCATTGAATTATTAGGACATCATTGCTCTAGACAATTTAGTAAAGAAGAAAATAATACAGTTACATGTAAAAATTATAAAAGATAAGAGCTAACAAAATAATTGCACAAAAACAAAAATATAAATGGTGCCGATTGCAAATTAGACTAGGATGTTTAATTCATTAACCTTATGTAAACTTCATTGGGAAAAGATGCAAATTGAATAAATAAAAAAGCAAATAATATGTATAAATAAATAACCAAATGCATGTAAATACATGAACCAATTTAAATATCAATGAAAATATTAATATTTGGCCCAAATTTGGGTTCCCAATTTGAGCTACATCCACAGTTATGTCACAATAAATGACAAATATTAAGGTTAATGTATACAAGTTGTTCAAGGTTTCATAAACTTTTGATTTAGGAACCATCCACAATTTTCTTGAATGGTGATTGATCCAAATATCCAGACCAGTTACACCATGGAAAAAATTTTCTTCCATGGTTACACTGATCTACATTATATTGCTAAGTTATTATTATTTAATTGGATTCCGCGTTCTACAGTCGAGTGTTAGCTGCAGAATTTAAATATTGGGTTCAGTATTTTCACTTGCGCTCTGGAATCCTATTATTGGGATTGGGATTCATGTTCCTCAGTCGGGTGTCGTTGAAGAAAATTGGGTTGAGCCTTTTCGCTCTTTACTTTGGAATCTCCCCTTTTTGTCTGATTTTATTGGGTTGTGCGCAAACCCTGTGCTTTTATGCTTAATGGCTGGAATCTTTAATTGATGATTATATGAAATAAAATTATTGTCTATCCTGATGGTCAATAAGTGGTCCCAAAAATTTGTGTTCCGTGTGTTTCCTTGTCTCTTTCTGGGGTTAACTGAAGCATCAACTTCCTACGAAAAAGATATATCTTTCAGGAAAGTTAACAAAAATAACAAGCTACAGTATGTAATAAAGCTAAAACTATGACATCCACCAACTCAAAAAGCCTATTCAGTGATTTGCTCATCCAAAGGCAAGATATTTTTGGCACATATTCATGGGGTACCTTTTAAATGTGCTGTATAAAAAATGATCAAAATTCAGATTTTGGCACCTCTGTTAGTGTCATGGATGTGGTAACATAACCTGCTAGTACCAAACGCCATGTATTAAAGACAAAATAAGACATTTTACATGAATCATGAATTTCTCTACTTTTAAGTAGAGAAATTAGCAACATGTATTTGAATGGGGCTTTAACTTTAACTGTTTTCTGTGTTTTTTGGCCAAATTTTTCATTTCAAAAATACGCAATTACAATTTTAATGACTTTTAATCTGTTTTAAATTTAATATCATTCGCTTTTAGACAATTTATGAACAATTCTGATTTTTCACACTGGGATCACTGAATGAGCCTTTAAATTAATAACATCTAAAAGAATAATATTGACAAATTGTCAAGAACATACCTCTTGAATGTTAACTCCCACAGATCTAAAATAAATGCATGACCAGTTTCACAATCCTTTGCCTCTATTATAGATATGTTACCTTCCACAGGTCTACAAGGAAAACTGAATACTAGGCTACACGCAGCTGTATTTAAACAAACATGAATCTGTACTGGCTTCAATGGTAACGCCCACTATATATGGTGCCTGCATTAAATGAATAGAAAATAAAATTATGTACAAGATAACATGGTTAACAGGTTCATGTAGAATAACAAAAAATGCTCATTACCTGTGACTTCAGCACTAAATGTGACCCGGCAGCACAAACGAGCCGTAAATTCCCTAAATTGTATTCTGTGTTACGGTGTAAAATGTGTACGAAGGTCGTATTCATCGATAACTTAAGCTGGCCCGACATCCGTCTTATTTTGATAGTCAAAAACTAATCAATAATCCTATTGTTCAAGTGGATAATAAGCTTCTACCTTAGATGGCCAGCTATAGAACTTTTAATAGCTCTGGTCTTTGTTTGCTTTTGCTAAATCCTGTTCAAGTGGTGGGTTACCAGGCATTGTATTTTGTACAGGTATGCATAACCAACAATTAACAATGAGAGAACTTTCTTAAACCTCGTTGACTTGGGGATGATTTGAAATGACCGCCAATTATGACTGTTTGATATATATTGCCAGCAATGTGGAAAAAGAGACACATGTAAAAACGTAAAAGCTATAATTTTGTTGAAGGAGCAAAGTTTAACAAACCATAACCCCGCTTCTGGATATCGTTTGAAGTCAAATGATATACCATTTTTAAGTTTATGATGTTTATTTTTAAACACGAAATAAAACAAAATTGACCGGGAGGAATTTACGGCTCATTCGCCGTGGGCGGTCACAAATCGTCGCTATAATCACACACAATAATGAGAATTTGTGCTGTGGTAATGATAGTACCAACTACTTGAAAAAGTCACTTATATTTCCAATCACATCCAACTGGTATACAGTGAGTTCACTTTTATCTGCTGATTTATTAAGGAGTTGTTTGGAATGGCAGGTGAGTCAGGGGTCAAAAACAAAATTGTTACCTTTTTGACCTCAGCACATGTGTATGTATGATGTGCCATACAAAAATTAACAAAACAATCCCTTAAAGTATCATTTTTTAATGTTTTTGTCATAATCACACCTTTTCATAAATGACATCTGTTTGTACCGGGGTATACCGTGGGCGTGTCTGTTGTCAGGTCGATGACAGCATAGACACACGTTACAACCTTGAATAATAATACAGAATAATATTGTGACGTTACCTTCCGAATAACATTCTGTCCTAGGGTACTACAGAGCACTTTGCATGCTTTTACAGTAAAACAGGTGATAGGTATGAATGGTTGTGGAATCGATCTAGAGGCTTGTCCTCTGTCATCTTAACCTATCTTAGAACTGCCCTCCAACATTATTATCGTACGCCATGGAATAGAGTAAAGATTATAAGAACGCTTCCGTCTGAAGATCCGTCCTTCCTTCATTGTGAAAAATGATAGGCCTATCCAAATTCTCATATTGTGTTTGTAGTCGCTATTATTTATAAACTGGAATAAATGTAATAGAGTTGGTATCATTGTGTGACGTTTTTGTTAAAGTTTGTTCAACAGAAAAATTATATCGGATTATGTTTTACTTTTGATGTTATATATGTTTGTTAATTGGTTTTAATGGTTAAAGTTTCTTTTAGTAGAGAGAAACTGTAAAACTATACCATTGATTTAGAAACACTGTATAAAATTGTTCCTGATTTTTCAATTGAGTACACACTCTGTGTGTACAGGTTATTAGCACCTATTGTTATGTCTTTGACTAATATACTCTGAGAAAATAAAATGAAAGCTATTAAATACACTCAATTAGGCCAGGCAAATTTGTTGGGGAAATTGTAATATATAATACACCTACCCATCGTGCAGTAGGAGTTTTAATGATATTTTGCCAAATGTAATCATCACCTGCACCAAACAGTCGTCACTTTAATCAATTTGCATTGTGGGATATGATGCCATCAATCCCATGTCTAGCCACTAATCTACACTCATAAAACTAATATCATTAGATTAAATGGCCATTAAAACTGATAAAAATCTAGATATTTGGGTTGCCTTCACTTGGAAATGGTCACAGTTCATGAACATAGAACGTTATACATGCAATGTCAAATTGGGGGGGCAAGGGGTATCATTTTTTCAATCAATTTAGTATCCTTTGTGTCGTTATCATTATAGAATAAAGAATGGGGCCCCCAATGGGAGCTTTGATGTGAGATGCTGAAATCCGAGGGGGGGGAGGCACTCCCACTGTGGAGGTGACGCATATGTGTAGGGCTGTTAAGACCCCCTTTTCACCATCACTGTCACCAAAAGACCCCATTACCAGTACATGCTGTGTAAACCAAAGACCCCATATTTTTCTTTTAGATCTATCACCCAAAGACTTGAAATAACAAAGCCATTTGAAGTCATTTAGAACTAAAAATTCAATTTTCGAGGCTTCTTTAGGCTCTCACACAAAGACCACATTAAAAAGTCATTCTCACCCAATGCCCCCCCCCCCCATAATTTAGATCCAAATGGATCTACTCTCTCAACCAATGACCCCATATTCTGTACATTTTGGTCTCCCTGAATGCCAAAAACCATGCTCTTACACAACGTTATAGGCCCTACATGTAATGTAAATTGGGGGGGGCAAGAGGGTATCATTTTTTCAATCAATTTAGTATCCTTTATATTATGGCATTGTGTCGTTATCATTATAGAATAAAAATTCCTTTAAAAAACAACAAAAAACAGTAAAAATCCTGTTGACCCTGGCGGAGAAAATTATAAACAACTGCAAATTAGTCTATGAGTAAATTGTAGGTCAATGAATTATGCAAACCACACAAAATAATGTTGCACAAGCCAGTGATCTCCTTGCAATACAAACCACACAAAATAGCGGTCTACTTGTTTCAATTGTTATACTGTTCTGGTTGGTTCATTGCATATACTGTATAGAGATTATGCAATATGACGTCGAGCATGACAGAGTCATCCTCATTCAAATAAAATTCAGGTATCCGTAAGGTACCACGGATCAATTCGCACAATAATACAATAAAACAAATGAAAGGTATGAATGGTTGTGGAATCGAATTGCAGACCTGTCCCTGTATCACCTTAGAACTGCATCTCGTAGGCAATGGTATAGGTAATAAACCAAACGGAACAGTATGACAATTGAAATAACAGCATGTCTTGAACTCAATTCAAATTTGAAGATGTGCAATTTGGACACACATGAGAGACTGGACAGCATTAAGCGGGCTTCAGACTCCGAGTATTATGCGTACAATATTGTATGTACAATATATACGTTATTTAATCTATTGCCATTCTATTTCCAGTAATGTTTAAGTTCTAACGAATGTTTGATGACGAAAAAATCGATAATATGTTACATACAATATCTAGCAGAAATATATTATCGATTTTACGTCATCAAACATTCGATTAGAACTTAAACATTACTGAAATAGAATGGCAATAGATAAATAACGCATATATTGTACATACAATATTATAATTGATACAATAAAAAGTCTGTATACTGCTTTAATCTGCATTTTTGTGAAATAATTTATTGGGGTGTTGTAACACCACTCCACGGCATACATAAATTCTCCCAGTCACATTTCCCCAATTAATATGAAATTTAAAAAAAGTAAAATTTTAATTTTACTTTTTTTAAAGTTTGACAGAGGCGGGGTTCGAACTCACGGCGCACCGCTTTGGATGCTCTATAAGTCTAGCGCCTTAGACCGCTCGCCCACTTGTCTTGTTGAGATCCATCTAAAACTTATTTGAACATATAATCGCAACTTCAACATAGGCCTACCACGTGACCCGGGCACGTGACAAGCAAAGGCAGAAAATGTATCATATTTTGACATTTTATTTGCCTAAAAACATTAATGTGTATTATAATAGAGCTACCATTATTTATATTTTTGAATTCTTAAGCGCATACAGACAATAAATACGAGGGTACTATGATACACATAAATCGATTTTGATTTCGGCCACATGCTCTGCAGTACATCGCGTCGGTTGCGAGGTATGGCCAGTCAGTCAACCATTTTTCTTGTATACATGTTCGATGTTTTTATCAATTATTTAAAAAATCCACATTAGACGCCATTTTTTTTTCAGGAAATAAAAGATTAAATTACCATAAAAAGGAAACAGTAATCTTTGGTGGGGCCTAATGTAATTTTTACATAGAATTTTCAATGTTTTTTCTATCCTTATTCTTGCTCAATTAAAAAATATTTTGACCTATATAAAATTGAAATAAAATTCTCTGCCTCTTAAACAACATCAAATGTGCCACAATTTGGTATTACGAATCGTTATATATGATGTGTAGTAAATATTCATATATTCTTTTATACATATAGGATGCTTCAATTTTGACACAAAAAATATTTCATTGAAAACCCTCACACTCGGCTATTTAAATAAGGTAACCACGCTTCCCTAAAATATGCAATAAATTAGCATTAAAAGTTTTCTTATTTTAGCAGCATTCTAAAAACGCTTGCCGTTTGACGAATAGAGGAGTAGGGTGTTTTGAGTAACTTTGCAGAGTTTTAAAATACAGCGGAATATTGTTTGTGGTAGTATATAGACGTACATTGTACAATGTACCTGGTGATGAGTGTGTGAGTGGGGACTTGTGTTAGGATGTGCTTATGTGTGATGTAGGCTTTGTGTGATAGCACCTTTGCGAAGTGGAGGACTTACATTTCATTTATTATTTTCTATTAGACAGACATGTATAGCAGAAGCAGTTTCACCTTAATTTACTGGTCTTCCACATGATAATTATGTATACAGGAATGTACAACATTTAACAACATAATGTGAAATTCTTGTCAAATTTGAATCTTGAAAGATGATAAAATAATGTACGTAATAAAATTTTAAGCTGAAATGATGAGGTAAATGAAATAAATAAATAAATAAATAAATAAATAAATAAATAAATAAATAAATAAATAAATAAATAAATAAATAAATAAATAAATAAATAAATAAATAAATAAATAAATAATCCTCTATAAAAACAACAAATTTATTTGAGTCCAATAAGGTGCCAGCTGGGGCATGTGCAAAAATTACAAATATGTAAAAAAAATAGGTTTGGGAAATACTAATGTTAAAATTTCACGTTAAAATGTCGTCACTTTATACCTTCCAAATAATGTACATTTTCCTGATTTTTGCCCTTGCCTTGTGGCATTATTTTCATAAAGTGATTGAGGTTAAATGTTTCAGTGAATTAAACATTCATGCAATATGAAGGTATATGTTGAAATGCATAATTTTTATTGGTTTCTGTCTTTCTTTTTGTTCACAATGTTAATGATAAAACTTAATTAATATTCAAGACAGTGTCAGTAAGTTATGGGTTACAGGCCGATATTCTTGAGGTCATTAATCCAAAAACCCAGTAATTTTGTTCTATACCCTATACCCTAAACCTCACCCCAACCATATCCCTAAACTTCACCCTAACCTATAACCTAAGCTTTAATCCTAAACCTAAACCTAGCCCTATAACCCCAAACCTTAACCCATGACTCTCTGAATCCTAACTCTGACTTCTAACTCCTCACCCCGCAACCCTTAATACAAAGTACACCCACCCCCACACCCCATAGCACCCACATCCACAAATCCATGTGCCATTGACTTCAAACATATCCCCATATCCCCAAATACCTCACTCTGCACTAACTCCTATTCTACTATATAATAACTCGTCATTAAAAACTCAAAAAAATAATTACATGCTACTGGAATATGGACTTTTAGTTGTTGTTTTACGTACTAAAAAGGCTTACAGAATTTTTGCTCCTCCTACTCATTGGCTGATTTATAGTTCAACAGTTCCTCAAAGCGATATCACAAAGCCGCTATCTCATTGTTCATTGACCCGCAGTATGCGCTCGTCCCGGGGGCACTCATCTTTAGAATTGATGGGTGTATGTGCCTACAAGCGTCACGAAGTAGGGGCATATCGGTACAAAACATTGCGGTGTTTGAGGCAGGGGCGTAGGTAGGGATGTTCCCCCCTCTAATCATCAAAGACCCGAAAAAATCCACTTTGCGAGCGCAGCGATCGAAAAAAAAATGCATTTTTATGGTTTTTCGGTCAAAATGGTCCAAATTTGCCCAACTGCAAGCGTATTTGCCCAACTGCAAGGAGTATTTTTATTGGCAATTCAATGCTGGGATCCTCCTTATAATATTAGATCCCCTGGTGGAGTCGAGGGCAAAGCCCCTGGTCCAGGGGCTAGAGCCCCAAGCTCACAAGTTCACAAGTTTTTACATTTAGGCCTTTTCAAAAAATCACCCATTTTAAGTGATTAATTTTTGACCGTATCAGTCAGTCGGTAAATTACTGGTTAATTTACATGGTAAATTACCGGTAATTTACCGCCATCTTAATTTACCGTGGTAAAATAGGGTAAAATAAGTCAATTATGAAAAAAAAGGATTTTTTTTAATCAAAACTTCTAATAATATTGTTTTTGTTTGTTTTATAGTAGATGCCAATTTTGTTTGCAATATTTGCACAACTTACTTGAAATAATGATTTTGTAGACCCCTGCTATCTATAACTGCCAATACTGTACTATTGTACAATAGACTGCATTCAGCTGATCAACATGTTCTTGTGAATTTGCTAGTTCATTTATTCCATTGAATTTAACACTCATATGAGCAAGAAATAAAACAATCACATCTCAAAACTTTCATATATTTTAATATTTAAAAATCTTATAAAAACCAGGCTAATGATATTTATGAAAGCACTGAAAGCAGCACTCCATACCAAGGCCCCTTGATGGTGCTTCCAAATTTTGAGGGGTTGATCATGAGTTGACTATCTCACAAGCTTTCAATATTTTAAACATTTTAAGGAATTGTACAACTCAAAGTGAAATGTCCCATATTTTTTGTCACAAATATGAGAACTTGTGACTGAAGAATGGCCCTTCTGATTTCACATCATTCAGAAAATAAATTTCCTTTTCTCTGTTTTACCAAAGTATTCCCTGTATATTTTGGGTACCAATGTAAATCATCATTCATTCTACATGTAAATTGTAGTTAGCATCCTTGAAGTACCGTATAACCTTGACAAGTTTACTTTTAACCACATCTAAATATGAACAGCCAGGTTCATTACCATCGGTCATGAGATAGGGTCTACAGTGGAAATTTCAAATGAATGAACACAGCCTGACATAGTGTGACAATTTTTTTTGCGTACATACATTACGTGATGTACACATCGTGTGCAACTGTGTGTGCGGAACTCGTGATTGGTTAGTACTGTATCCAAGGTCGTGGCTTCGCGTTGCAGTTTGAACTTCGCAAAATATGATCGCGGTTGGATCAAAGTTCCTAGTATTAATGTTTTACCACGAAAATGAAAACATGTACAAAAAAATGTATGTGGTTGCATAAAAACTGAATGTAGTTTTCTCAGATGGTATAGTCCAGTACGTGCGTGCGAGTGGCTAGACAGACTCTGTCCGTGTGTTGTGATGAGAGAAAACATTGAAAAAATGTACGTAAATGACTTTTGTTTCAATTCTTACAACTTCAGTTTTATTCATGAAGCTAATTTTCATCTGGAAAGGTATATTCAACAAAACAGGACTGTGTTCAAGTGTCTATGTAGCTCTTAATATGAAAAGAATTGAATTTTTATTGTTCATTTTAACTCTTTTATAATTTACTTAATTTACTTTTTTTTACCGGTAATTTACCGTAATTTACCGGTAATTTACCGTCATTTTTAATTTACCGGTAAATTAACAACACTGGTATCAGTTATACCTGAATGGACACTTGACACTCTTGAACTATACTAAAGCAACACTTACAGCATAATCTGCAAACAAACCTGCAAAATACTCTTGTTTACTTTTATTTTGTTACTTTTTGAACACAGAAAAAGAAATCACACACGAAATGAGTACAAACAAATCTTCCACTTTCATTTTTAAAAAATCACCATAACTTAAAAAAAGGCAAATTGGCCGAAGGCCTAACAAAATGATTTTAGGGGAGGAAATTACTGCAGTCCAACGCTTTGCTCACTTATAGGGATTATAGGAGTATTTTTATTGGCAATTCAATGCTGGGATCCGCCTTATAATATTAGATCCCCTGGTGGAGTCAAGGGCAAAGCCCCTGGTCCAGGGGCTAGAGCCCCAAGCTCACAAGTTTTTACATTTAGGCCTTAAGGTATCGGACCGGAGAGTTTTTCTGCACTCTTATTCATGAATTATATAACTTAGAAAGGATAGAATTAAAATCTCTGAATTTTGAAGAAGTTCCAGGATAAAAAAATACATTTTCAAAAAGGTAGCAATCACATTGTTCCGATGCCTGCGTGAAGCGCAAAAAAATTAACGCTATTAAATTGCAAATGTTTGTCAATTTTATCTCGGTATTACGCAAAATGATTAGAAATGTTTTAAGCACGGATTTTGATTCTCACTGCACAGAATTTTGATCTTACTGCACAAACGTGCCAGGAGGCACGTTAAAATAGCCCCTGCTGCGATTAGTCGCGGATCCGGAGTGACAATATAGTAAACACATCGAGTTAATAACACAGTGACAGAAGTCGTGAATTATGAAGTGTTTCATTGAACTTCTACCAGCAAAATATGGAATAATACTAACACAAGACACCAATCGAGATGATGATAACAACCACAGTGGAAGGCTTGTATTTGACCTTCTTATGAATCCAATTTTGTGGCGAGAAGTTGAAAAGGTAATATATATTTCAAGGAATTTAGGTTCAAAAATTCCGTAACAAGGAGCAGAACTTGACAATAAACTGGACTATTTAAACACAAAGCACGCACTCTTTTTTTTGTAAAAAAAGTTGGACAATTTATGAATTTTGATTGGCAAAATAGCGAAAGGAAATAGACTTTTCCAACCTTGTAAAACCACACCGAATTGTTGGCATGGTCGACATACATTAAGGTATATGCGCGTCTCCAAAGTCGGAGGTAAGTACTATAATTATTAAAGTACAGGGACTTTGTGAAATAGTGGGTACAAAAAAAAAGTGTGTGAGCCGAAATGCAACATCAAAATACAAGCCGATTTACATAATTTCCCATGACCTTACAGAAGTGATCATGCTCAAATATAAAACTATAGAGTTTGATCATTGATATGCACCATCAATTTTGTACTTGTGATCAATATTGCTAGGCAAATATTCACAGCAAACATGGCAAAATCCTCCCATTTCTCCTCAATTTAAAAATAAATTGCTCCACCCCTTTTAAAGTCTTTATATTTCTCTTTTTCTTAGAAATTGTGAAAGGTATAAGACAATAATATTATAAAATACATTTTAAGTATGTAGTAATTGCTGGGCTGCATTAGCATTTAGTCTTGAACTGAATTTACCCTCGACCCATTAGCAATGTGGTGCTTGCTCTCAATCAATTAGGCCTTCAAAATTTATAGGTCTAACAAGCAAAAACCAATTAAGAGTTTGTTTGTTAAGTTTGTTATTTTTACTATTGTAAGGGAAACTAGAGCGATAACCGCACCATAGCTGAACCATGTGGCTTTGGCAGTATATTGTGGTAGGCCTATACCACTGTCACCCGGAGTCTGTAATGGACATAATCTCAAAATGCTACGAAGGTATGACCTCCCGAGTGGTGTTATAAAGAGGAAAAGTAAAGAATATAAAATAAACTAGAGCAACTGTGCCCTTTGCAAGAGCACAAGGTAAGTTCTGATCAAGCAGCAATACTTTGCTAGATAGTAGTAAGACTGTTTCATTAATTGCCGTTTTAATATACCTTGATCGTGGAAAACTTGACTTTTGACCTCTGTATGACCCCCTTAATGACCTTAAATAAATTTTAAAATATTAAAAACATGTTAAGAATGTCACAAGGATCATTGCATTTAAATTTAAGCTCAATTGAAGCATTTTGAAAACTTGACCTTTAACCCCTTTATGACCCCTTAATGACCTTAAATCAATTTTAAAATATTTTTTAAATGTTTAGAATGTCATAAGGATCATTGCATTTAAATTTCAGCTCAATTGGAGCATTTTGAAAAACTTGACCTTTGACCCCTTTATGACACCTTAATGACCTTAAATAAATTTTAAAATGTTTTAAACATGTTTAGAATGTCATAAGGATCATCGCATTTAAATTTAAGCTCAATCGGAGCATTTTTGGTTAAAATGACCTTTTTTGACCCCTGTGACCCCTGGATAACCTCTGACATTTGGAAATATTTTATTATATTCTTTATATTTTTCTCTTTCATATGACACCACTTGGGGGTCATACCTTCGTGGCATTTAGAGATATGTCCATTTTAGACCAAATGGTTAGTCAGTTAGTAAGCTAGTAAGCTAGTAAGTAAGCAAGCTAGTAAGTAAGCAAGCTAGTAACATACACTAATATAGGCTGATACCATTTCATGGTTCAGCAAAAACTAGGGTTGCGCAACATTAGTCTGAATTCCAATCTCTCTGCTTTCTATTTTAACCCTAACACCCAGAGGGGGGTTTTTGATATCGGAAGGGAGAGAACAAACAAACAAGAGCACCAATGGTGCTGTCGCTCAAATTTTTTGTTATTTGAAGTTTTTCATATTGTTCAGACATATGTATAACCATTGATTATTTCAAATTGATTTTTTTAAATTTTTTTTATTGTATTTCTTACATTTCTCCAATTTAATATTTATCTCAAGAATATTGCTAGTTGGTTTTCTAAAAATGAGTTAATTCTCAACATTAACAAAAAAACTACATTATATGGTATTTGGTGCATCTCACATTCTTTCTAAGTTCTACAAGGATGACGTGCTTGATCAATGAATCAAGTAGATTCAAGTACATGAATTCAAGTACATTAGATCCACTTCTTTCTGGTCTTCACCAAGAAGTAAAATTGGTATTATTAGACATATCAAATATAAACTGCACTAGGCACTATTTCATTTATAGAAGATGAACACAGAGGTCACTTGGTACCCCCAGGATTCGACCCTTGGACCTCTCGCGTGCCACGCAGATGATCACAGACCTGTAGCCACAGCGGTATCGCTGGCTGGGTGATGGATTGGACGCTGTGGATGATTGCGTCATCGCATCACGTGTGATGCATGCATGCGAGAGAACAAACAAAAAAGGAGAGAAGATGAACAAAGAAGTCACTTGGTACCCCCGGGATTCGACCCTTCGACCCCTCGATATCGACCCCTTCGACCAATATCGTTCTGTCATGGGAGGAGTAGGAGTGGTTGTTTCTTTCGTGAAAAAGTTTCCCACACACCACACCCAACAACAAAAATCCCTTTCTTTCCTACAAATTTGTATTGGAAGTGGGTTATAAAGGAGTCCTTGGGTACACAGCTTACGGGATAGCAGAGGTGGGGGAGTTTACCAGGGCACAAATTGGGGACTCGCTTGAGGGCATCAAGTGGGAAAACCAAATGGCCTGACTGGTGGCGGAAAAAAACTGGACAGGGCCAGGAATTCTATCTAAAATGGAATGATATTAAGTACTTTCCCATATTTGCATTTAAAACGTTTTCAAGTAGTAATAATTGATTAATAAAAAATAATGAAAGGATACAATACATTTACACTTTGTGTTTAGAAAGGGTTCAGGAAATTCCCGATTTGCCTAATGGCGTACATGGGCTTCTTAGCCTTATGGTAACTTTCACGTACAAATAGAGAGCACCCTAGCTTCTCTGAAAATGCCCTCATTTGCTGGTGGGATTTTTATGGGAGGACACTTTTAGTTTGTGCCTAAAATCCCAGTTATGTCAAGAAGCCCATACATGTATGTGCCATACAAGGTGAATCTTTACGGTATGTGCACACAGACATACATGTATACCCACACAAACAAATACACTCCAACAAACAAACACAGAAAAACAAATAAACATACCATAACAAACAAAGACACCATAACAAATAAACAAACAAACAAATACATCACAACAAACAAACATGCCTAAACAGACATACCTAACCAAACAAGCACACACCTGCAAAATATTGCAAAATTCAATCCAACCCAATAATAACAATGAGTTTTACATTGGAATCTATATATCTAAAAATAAACTTTCAAAGAAATACCTGTGTACTAATTTCTATTGTTATTATATCAATAGAGGCCCTACATGCTTTTATCGATTGGCTCCAAACAAAGAATTTGAATTCCGCAGTGTAGTCCATTCAATCAAATGTTGTCATCAACCTATTTGATCGTAGTGCATTTGTTATATGTGTGAGAGGAACTGTCGCGGTAGATGCAATCATGCTTTTGTTGAATGTATTTGAGTAGTCCGCCATATTTACGGGATGATACGTCATATGCACAACCTCTATGGTGTTGTTCAACTCTGTTCAATCCAAAGCTAGCTAATTCTCTCAATTTCACTATTTTTAGAAAGTCTTTTTCTATGTTCTCAATAAAACAAATATGAATTTCAGAATTCAGTATACACTTGGAGACCATGGCATTAACAATCGCTGTGGAATACACTGTATGAAACTATAATTGTGTTCAACTTTTTTTCTTTAAAAGCAAAAGGGAATCTTCATAATACATTTTGGCTACAAATAAATGTAGGCTAGTGGTTTTTAGTCATCAAAGTGTGTTACATTATAATTCCCCTCCCACAAACCATTTGGGTGCTAACAAGTAAAAATACAGCCTGTCTCAAAAAAAGTTGTGCAAGTGAAAAGCGCCCTCTTTGGCAATTAGAAAATACCGTTGTGACATGATGCTTACATCAACATCAAGGGCGTAGTCTTAGCTCTCAAATACCGTTTGTTCTGTTCAATTTGCTTGTTTTAATCTCGAGATATGCTTAGTTAACGACGAAAGGGTAAAATCACAATTGTGCCACTTTTACTAGGGAAGAGAGCTTTGCATGTAAATCAGCGATAGCATCAAGTTTATCAAGAGTTCCTTCGTGAAATCAAAAGAATGCGTCAATTACACAATACAATTTTTTTGTACTGTTTTTACTATTTTATCACGATGCAGGAATAATGATTCTCTTTTTCCACAGAAAAGATAAATAAATATTTCACATTCTGCTGTAAAATTAAATATGTGTGCACGTCGATAATTTTATCATGGTAAATACTGTTCTCCTAGTCACTCATGTTAAATGACAAACAAATATTGTACACTAAGGTCCGTATGCACAAAAGAGTTAGAGAGGGTCTAAAGTTAGACCTGGTCTAACGGGAATAAAGTTCCACCAGGAATGGTCCTTTACTCGTATATATTTCCTTCCTAGAGTAGCTAGCAAATTCTAACGATTTTAATGCAACGTTAAAAAATAATACAAAATAACTTAAGCAAATGTAAAGGAAAATGTCCTTTCTCATGGTCCTAATTCCACTCAGATCAGGTCTAACTTTAGACCCGGTCTAACTCTTTTGTGCATACGGAGTTTATATTACTTGTTGGGAGAGAAATTAGACAAAATAATGCACGCGCGCTGATGTTGATGCCAATAATGCGTCTAACGCACGAACCCAGAAGGGAGAGTGCATTAAACGCATCAACATCAGCTATATCATTGATTTTACATGTACAACTCTCTTCCTAGTAAAAGTGGCACAATTGTGATTTTGCCCTTTCATTGTTAAATAAACATATCTCGAGATTGCAACAAGCACATTGAACAGAACAAACGGCATCTGAGAGCTAAGACTGCGCCCGTGACGTTGATATAAGCATAATGTCACAACAGTATTTTCTAATTGCCAAAGAGGGCGCTTTTCACTTGCACAATTTTTTTTGAGACAGGCTGTATAGGTACCAATACAACTACCACCTATCAGCTCCCCATTTTACACCTGGGTGGATTGGGACAAGTTAGATGAAGTGTCTTGCCCAAGGACACAACATGTTGGCCCTGATGGGTTTTGAACCCACAGCCCTCACTGCTCCCCATTTTACACCTGGGTGGATTGGGACAAGTGAGATGAAGTGTCTTGCCCAAGGACACAACATGATGCTCCTGACAAGGTTTGAACCCACAGCCCTCACTGCTCCCCATTTTACACCTGGGTGGATTGGGACAAGTGAGTTGAAGTGTCTTACCCAAGGACACAACATGTTGGCCCTGATAGGGTTTGAACCCACATCCCCCACTGCTCCCCATTTTACACCTGGGTGGATTGGGACAAGTGAGTTGAGGTGTCTTACCCAAGGACACAACATGTTGGCCCTGACAAGGTTTGACCCACAGCCCTCACTGCTCCCCATTTCCCCATTTTACACCTGGGTGGATTTGGACAAGTGAGATAAAGTGTCTTACTCAAGGACAGAACATGTTGGCCCTGACAGGATTGGAACCCACAGCCCTCACTGTTCCCCATTTTACACTTGGGTGGATTGGGACAAGTAAGATGAATTGTCTTGCCCAAGGACACAACATGTTGGCCCTGATGGGTTTTGAACCCACAGCCCTCACTGCTCCCCCATTTTACCCCTGGGTGGATTGGGACAAGATGAACTGTCTTGCCCAAGGTCGCAAGGACACAACATGTTGGCCCTGACAGGGTTTGAACCCACAGCCCTCACTGCTCCCCATTTTACACCTGGGTGGATTGGGACAAGTGAGATGAAGTGTCTTATCCAAGGACACAACATGTTGGCCCTGACAGGGTTTGAACCCACATCCCTCACTGCTCCCCATTTTACACCTGGGTGGATTGGGACAAGTGAGATGAAGTGTCTTGCCCAAGGACACAACATGATGGCCCTGACAAGGTTTGAGCCCACATCCCCCACTGCTCCCCATTTTACACCTGGGTGGATTGGGACAAGTGAGTTGAAGTGTCTCACCCAAGGACACAACATGTTGGCCCTTACAAGGTTTGACCCACAGCACTCACTGCTCCCCCCATTTCCCCATTTTACACCTGGGTGGATTTGGACAAGTGAGATAAAGTGTCTTACCCAAGGCCAGAACATGTTGGCCCTGACAGGGTTGGAACCCACAGCCCTCACTGCTCCCCATTTTACACCTGGGTGGATTGGGACAAGTGAGATGAAGTGTCTTACCCAAGGACACAACACGTTGACCCTAACAGGGTTTGAACCCACAGCCCCCACTGCTCCCCATTTTACACCTGGTTGGATTAGGACAAGTGATATGAAGTGTCTTACCCAAGGACACAACATGTTGGCCCTGACATAGTTTGAACCCACAGCCCTCACTGCTCCCCATTTTACACCTGGGTGGATTGGAACAAGTGAGATGAAGTGCCTTACCCAAGGACACAACATGTTGGCCCTGACAGGGTTTGAACTCACAGCCCCCACTGCTCCCCATTTTACACCTGGTTGGATTGGAACAAATGAGATGAAGTGTCTTGCCCAAGGACACAACATGTTGGCCCTGATGGGGTTTGAACTCACAGCCCCCACTGCTCCCCATTTTACACCTGGGTGGATTGGGACAAGTGAGATGAGTTGTCTTGCCCAAGGACACAACATGTTGGCGCTGACAGGGTTTGAGCCTACAGCCCTCACTGCTCCCCATTTTACACTTGGGTGGAATGGGACAAGTGAGATAAAGTGTCTTACCCAAGGACACAATATGTTGGCCCTGACAGGGTTTAAACCCACAGCCCCCACTGCTCCCCCAGTTTACACTTGGGTGGATTTGGACAAGCAAGATGAAGTGTCTTTCCCAAGGACACAACATGTTGGCTCTGACAGGGTTGGAACCCACAGCCCTCACTGCTCCCCATTTTACACCTGGGTGGATTGGAACAAGTGAGATAAAGTGCCTTGCTCAAGGACACATCATGTTTGCCCTGATGGGTTTTGAACCCACGGCCCTCACTGCTCCCCATTTTACACCTAGGTGGATTGGAACAAGTGAGATAAAGTGCCTTGCCCAAGGACACAACATGTTGGCTCTGACAGGGTTGGAACCCACAGCCCTCACTGCTCCCCATTTTACACCTGGGTGAATTGGGACAAGTGATATGAAGTGTCTTACCCAAGGATACAACATGTTAGCCCTGACAGAGTTTGAACCCACAGTGCTCCCCATTTTACACCTGGGTGGATTAGGACAAGTTAGATAAAGTGTCTTACCCAAGGACACAAAATGTTGGCCCTGACAGGGTTTAAACCCACAGCCCTCACTGCTCCCCATTTTATACCTGGGTGGATTGGGACAAGTAAGATGAAGTGTTTTGCCCAAGGACACAACATGTTGGCCCTGATGGGGTTTGAACCCACAGCCCTCACTGCTCCCCATTTTACACCTGGGTGGATTGGGACATGTGAAATAAAGTGTCTTACTCAAGGACACAACATGTTGGCCCTGACAGGGTTTGACCCACAGCCCTCACTGCTCCCCATTTCCCCATTTTACACCTGGGTGGATTTGGACAAGTGAGATAACGTGTCTTACCCAAGGACAGAACATGTTGGCCCTGACAGGGTTGGAACCCACAGCCCTCACTACTCCCCATTTTACACTTGGGTGGATTGGGATATGTGAAATAAAGTGTCTTGCCCAAGGACACAACATGTTTGCCCTGACAGGGTTGGAACCCACAGCCCTCACTGCTCCCCATTTTACACCTGGGTGGATTGGGACAAGTGAGATGAAGTGTCTTGCCCAAGGACATAACATGTTGGCCCTGATGAGGTTCGAACCCAATATCTTACAAAAAAAATGCATTATAACAAAAAGGAAACTTGTTGTCAAATTAAAATTTGTTGCCTAACTTGAGCAGTTCTTGTCAATTTTAGATACCAAATACAAACAAATATTTTATAACATAAAAAGCAAGAAAAGCATAAAGCAAATTGCAGGATTCCACATGTAATACTTTTCCCTCAAAAGCATCATTTGCTTCCACTCTTACATACAATAGCCAACTGTTTACTAAAAAGGTTAAAGTACTAAAGTACTATGACTGGCAAAAAAGCACACGTTATGTTTAATTGTAAAGAAGTCTTGAAATATAAAGAAAGTGAAATTAAAGGAATTTGACATTTTTAAGCTATTCAGCCATGCATTCACAGATAAACACATACTTCATTTATTTTCACAGTTTTGAAAGTAAAATTTAATAATATACAAAAGTTCACATAACTCCTATTATCAGTGACATGTTCACTTTGTTCAGTATAGAGGATATGCAATACAACGTCACTCATGACAGACCGGGTGACAGACTCATCGTCATTTCAAAAAAAAAAAAAAAAATTCAACGTTTATGTGTGCTGGCTGCTCTGGGTAAAGATTAAAATTTGTTCATCCTATGAACCCAGAGAACTAAGTATATAATTGCCAACAAGTGTATGAAAAATGACCCTTTCTTATTGTATTTTGTGAATCGCATTTCTATATCTGCAAATACACCCTAATTTCGCGAAATTTCCAACGAGCACCCACGGACACACAGAGTGCCGGAACTGGGGTGTCAGTGACATCCTTGCCCAAACAGGATATCTTGTATGCCACTGTGGGGCAAAATCAATGTACACTTGCTCTTTTTTTGTGAGGTTTATATGCAATAAGCAGAATAGGCAAAAACTTTGTGTGATGAGCAGTTCACTAAATTCAGCATAGACGCATAGACAGATGATGCATAGGCAAAAAAAAAATATTGTTGTGTTGCCCTCAAGTGGGAAAATGGGAAAGTTGGGTCGGACGGTCGGATTTTTTTTTTAACCTTCAGTTTTTGAAAATCCCCTCAAATATTAAAGAATGCTTCTTCAATTAGGGGACATTTGTCAATTTTGACTTCTGGATACCTGTTACACATCAATTAAAGACTAGTCTTTCAATAAAATATTAATTTTAAGTGAAAACATTGATTTTTGAACAAATCTGTAAAAATCATCATTCAAAAAAAAAAAAAAAACGACCCTGATTTTTCAGGATTTAGGGTCGGACAGTTGAGGGCAACACAACAATTTTTTTTTGCCTTATATAGATGTTCACATACTACACATGCATTTCTCTCAGTCATTTGAAATGGTCTACAATAATCATAAATAGCTCAGAATATGAACAGTTGTGATGAGCAGTTCACTCAATTTAGCATAGACGCACATTCAGATTTGAAAGAATCTACAGTGTACACAATTCTACATGTTCTTTACACTGAAATAGTCTACAATAATCATAAATAGCTCAGAATATGAACTTTGTACAAGTTTCTATTCAATTCAATAACAAATCCTGATATTTTGATATTTTCAGGTGATAATTGTTATAGGCCTGAACTTGAAAAATTTCATTGTCTGAACAAACTTTCTTTAGCCTAGGCACAAACAAGTATGGAATCCTGTAGGTGGATGCAGGCCCATAGCCAGGGGGTGCAAGGGGTGCGCCCCCCCCCCCCAATTTGCAAAAGTATACACAAAGTCCAAAAACATTTAAGAATTTAATTTTTGAAGCTTTTTTGGCCAAAAAGGTCCAAATTTGGGGAAGAAAGTCCACTTTTCACAGAATTACCCCCCCCTGGAAAAAAAGTCCACTTTTTCAAAATCAGCACCCCACACACAAAAAAAAAAAAATGGCTACGGGCCTGAGTGGGTGTCCTTGGTATAAGTAGACAAAAACAAAAACACTATAAAGTTCAATCAAAGTATTTATTTTTCTAACATAATTTCTCACCTCAAAATGTAGCAGTTTTTGAGTAGGTAATTTGCCTGATGGAGCAGCAAAGACTAGCAATATTTAAAGGAATGGACATTTAAATTTGAAAATGTGAGCCTTTCATTCCTCTATGCATTTTGTAGACCCTACATCTACATGAAAGGGGTGGGTGCAGGAGGTTATTGGGGGGGGCCTAGGGGGGCTCCCTCACAAAAAATTATTGCCCCCCCTGGTTCTTGAGCCACTGGCAATGGTTTTACTCCTCATTTTCTGCTTTTCTCCTTGATCTGAACTTTTGAAACTGTCGGTGTAAAAAGGTCTCAGGTTTGGATGTCATTTACATATATGTCAAAGTTGAAATCTATTTTGCGTGCAAAATGACTACATGTATCCCTTTTGTATATAGGCCTTTTAAAACTACCATCTGGCAAAATGATTGTATGTATCCCTTTTGTACATATCCCTTTAAAAATGCCTCAAATATCAATCTTTACTTTGATTATGTGGAGTAAGCAAGTCACAAACAGAGCACACTTGCTAAACACACACAAACACATCCCTCTTGCCATGTATCGATTGAGGACATTTGGCTTATGGGATCACACCACTAAATCAAGTTCCTATTCTTTATGTGTTAAAAGGTACACAAGAAATCATCATTTTCTCATGGTTATAACGTCATTGTTCATTCAAATCGCCATTTTTCCAAAGGTTTCTGATATATTCTACCCTAGAACCAGCATTGGGTAGTTGAGCGGCTCAAATTTTCGCAGTAGTGCATCGAACATGATGTAAAACTCTACAAACTCTACAGCTCAGCGCCTCTATGTTGTGACATCAGTTGGTCCATGGAACCAAAAAAAACCTTCATAAAAGTTCAGAATTGTAGTATTTTTCATCTTTTTATGCTCAGATGATGAGAAAAAACATGCACAGCACAACTATCACCAAACAATTCGTCGTCCGTATTCCATAGTGGCGTATAGTGGGGCGCCGCGAATAAACAACTGTTCGAGAAAATCGGGTTTGAAGAAATGCCAATTTAAAATCGAGTTGTGTAAATCAGACATTCATTATATTTTGTAAATGATGTGAAATTTCTGTAGTAAACTAAATAGATTTTATTGTTATATATTTTTCAAAAGAAATAAATACATACTATTGCTGGCAAACTGAAAATAAAACTATACGTCACTATGGAAAAGCGAACAAAACGCAATACCCTAACCTAACGTTAACCGTGACGCCACCTCGGTCGCCGTGTAATCCCTATGGCGTTACTTTTCGTCGTTCAGTATTCCATAGTGGCGTATAGGTCCGATACGCGTCACGCCACTATGACATACGATGTTTTTCATTTTTGCCGATATTTCATAATTATAAAATGTGTATAAAAAGTGGCGTATGGTCGATACGCCACTATGGAATACAAAAATGTCACTTTGTAACTATACGCCTACATTTAATTAATTAATTACTAATTAATTAGCTAATTATGACTGATGAGACTTAGAAAAAATGAAAGAGAACATCGTTAAAAACATATGTGCCAATTTTCAAAAAAATGACCAAAAATCACTATACGCCACTATGGAATACGGCCGACGAATTGGCATATCAGCCTCCATTTCAAACTTTCTTTTTTTCCATTTTAATGTACCCAGTGTGGTCAGCGAATTAAACACTGGTTCTTTTTTCTTCAGTCAGATACATGTAGGGTTGGACCCGATTTAGTGGTGTGATCTCTAAAACAACCAAAAGGAGGCATACAATTCTAGCCTAAAACCCACCAATTGGGGACATTTGTGTGTCAATTGGGGACATTTGTGTGTGAAAACACACAAAACTTGTCTCAAACCTACACCCTGACAATGCCAGTTAGGGTGCAGGGGGAGAAGTCTCTAAAGTCGTCAGACGTCCCCGTTTGGTGGGTTTTAGACTAGAAAATGTCCCCACTCAACTGTGTTTACAAGCTCACCCCCCCACAACATACACACCTGCACATCACATGGAAGCACAACAACCAAACTTACATGCATTTGCAAGTCACTTGCACTTATTTACTCAATTTATCAAAATCTAAGAATAATGCAGACAAATACTTCTGTTAAATTTAAAAGAAATTATATTCAAACTGTCGTTATTATTATTATTTTTTTTTTTGTTGCTTTTTTGAAGTATAACAAAACGTATTCAATTTGTGCTATATGCTTGAAGTTTTCATAATTTAAAGGAATCACGTCAGTCACATAAAAATTACCATTTATGGAGCTTTGCAGTTGTTTTTTATGGTTCACTAACTTGTTTTGAAATGTAGTAAATACATGTGCAGATACCATGAATACCACATATTAAATAGCTGCAGCAATGAAATCGAAAAATTAAATAAAGCAAACAAACCCAACATTGATATATATGTTACCTTTCTTGGTAAGATTCAGAGGAATTTTCAAAACAAATCAACATGCTTTTTATTTTACAAAAGATTTTGCGTTTTGGGAGATTTTTTTCTCTGTTTTGCTACAATTAGGCTATGTAAAATCAGACAAGTCAATTTCAATTCTCGCTATTCGCAATAAGGGTGCCGCCAGCGGTTTGCGATGTAATCGTTATGTATCATGGGAAAAGGTCGACATCCAAGTCCGCGCAATACGAATATTACCATGCTATTACATAGGAACATGTGACAATATTTTTAGTTTGTCAATATAACGGTATTACACGCAAATCGATAGAGAAAAAATTAATTGTGCACATTTCAAATCACATTATTAAGTATTATTGAGTATCGATTCGCGTGTAACACCTTTATTTTGACAAACTAAAAAATATTGTCACGTGTGCCGATGTAAGAGCATGGTAATATGCTTTATTGCGCGGACTTGGATGTCGACCTTTTCCCATGATACATCACGATTACATCGCAAACCGCTGGCGGCACCCTTATTGCGAATAGCGAGAATTGTGACATAAGATTACCAAAAATCAGTGGCTTAGGACTAGAGGGCCATTTGGGGACAAAAAAGGGGGTCAAGGTGACTTTCTGAAGACCAAAATATGATCAAAATCATCAAAAATCATTAAGGGATCTGGAATGAACGTTTTGAGCGTTTCGACAGTATTTTTTGTGGGACATGAGAGCACATCAGACATATCGAATTGGATTCTGAATACGAAGAATGTCTTTCTGATATCAAAAAATTTTCATTTTTGAAATTCACGATATAATACAAATTTTATGACAAATTATTAAAATTTGATATTTTTCACATTTTGATATTATAACAGTCCTCGAAGTAAATTTTATAAATCTAATGATAATATTCTTAAAGTGTATGTAGCTGGGAGGAAAAGCCGATCAATTGAAAATTTTGACCTTTCATATTGAAGTTATGAATTTTTCCCCCAAAAGACCTATTTTCTTTTTGTGTTTTGGGAAAAAAATCCATATCTTCAATACGAAAAGGTCAAAATTTTCAATTGATCGGCTTTTCCTCCCACCTACATACACTTTAAGTATAAATCATCAGATTTATAAAGTTTACTTTTAGTACTGTTAAATATCAAAAATATCAATTTTAATCATTTGCCATAAAATGTGTATTACATTGCAATTTCAAATAATCAAAATTATTTGATATCAGAAGGACATTCTTCGTATTCAAAATGCAATTCGATATGTCTGATGTGCTCTAATGTCCCACAATAAATACTGTCCAAACGTTCATACCCCATCCCTAAAAGAAATATATTTTCAATAGTAGCTAAAGCTAGCGTATTTGCATAATAATGTGCAGGATATGCTCTGGAGAGCAAGGAGTGTATTGGGCGAATACATCCATGGGATGATTCGATCACTGACTAAGTTTGATAGCCAAGACACGGGCGTGCAACTTTACAGCTGCGCTCATACATGATGTTCGGGTTTCTGCATGAAATTCAGATTCAGATTCCGGACAGCGCTATAACTGATTCCACCGGGAATTCAAGTAAGCCTACGGCAGTATGAAATCAGATGATTCAACTCAATCCGTAAACATGGTCAAAGATGATGGAAAAAAAGGTATGCCAATTATTTATGCGAGCAATTCGCTGAGAAAACTGCTCAAGATTGATCGATATCGTCAAACTGGCTGCATGCGTGAGGTGTAGGCCTATTCAGATTTTGAGTATGATAGGAATTGTTCTTGTTGGAGGTGTTTCGATCATGTTGTTTTTTCTTATTGATGTTCCAACATGTTAAGGTGAAAACCATGTGTATATAGTGAGAAGATTATTGGATTTATATAATAAATCACATGCATGTGCAGGGTACACAAATTACGCGCATTATTGATTCAATGTAAACTTCCTTTTATGAGAGCTGTTTGTCTCAGTTATGCATCGTGATTTTCATCATACAGGATGTGTTATAATTATTGATACCGTTTTTACACACAGTTGGAACAGCCAGTTCTTGTAAACCGTTGGGTATACTTTTACATAAATAGCGGTGTCTGAAAGTAGTGAAGAATGGGCGATAATAAAGGCACGTCATGTATGCGCGGCGTGGTAATATAATATTGTCATATGGATGATAATTTGCGCAGCTGCCTTGGTCAAAGTTATAGCCTACGCATAGGTCAGTTCAGTTCAAAATCAGAAACATCACAGGATGATGAAGCATATTTGGGTTATTTCAATACTGAAATGGTATGGATTAATCGTGAAATGCTATTTCTATTGGTCCAAGATGTTCTGTAGGCGTTGGCCTATTTCGATTAATATTTTCTTTATCTAGGCATGCTACATTGGTTATGAAATGTATAGGCCTATATATAGGCTACGCAAATTGTAAGCTAATTTCCTAAGTTGTTATAAAGGTTCTTTACCTCTGCATATCATGCTAGTAGATATCCATTCGGCTTTTGACATTGGGATATACCAACTAAGTAATATTTAAGGTCGTTTGTCTAATTTTTAATAGAGATCATAGCAGTTTACAATTCGATATAGGACGAATTACGGATGGTAGGCCTATAAAGGCCTACAACTAGAATCTTAAATAAGGTTATGTGCAGTGACCGAGATAATGGATAACAGCTTATAGATTATTGTTGCTAACAATGTGATTATGTTAGGAGATTTGAGTCTCAAATCGATATCTAAGGAGCTTCCCAATTCCTTGGAACCTCTATATCTGAACAAAGCTTTAGATGAAATTAGATCATTAATCACGACAATGTGCAGGCATGATGTATATGCCATCATGGTCGGGTATCGTATGAAGGCTATTGTATATAAGGCTATAACCATGTCTTGCAGAAATGGTGCATGCATAAATACATATAGTGTGTCAGTTACAAATTAGTGCATATCGATCGAGTCCTGCTTGAGCACGCTGAGGCAGTTAATAAATGAGGATGGAGAAGTTTTATTATAGTATATTCTCTCAATATTATATTTATTGTAAAGTGTTTCAGCAAAGATATATACAGAATAAGCTCAACATAATTACTATCTGGTTACAGTATTATATTTTAGTTTTTATAAGAATTTTCTTTAAACAGGAACATGGTTTTGCATTATCGTAACTTTTTGTTTAGTTTGTTGTTTTTACGGTCGATTCGTGTCGTGCGGAGGCACAATTGTTGGTCCTTCAGACTCGGGCATTTTTGTTTGATTTGATTTGTGACATGTACTTTTGGGGGAAGGAAGATGATTATAATCCTCCGGATCAATTCAATGCAGATGGTGCAAGTGTTTAATTGAGTATATACGCTGTAGAAGTGACGTCATAATCGGATTAACTACCATAGCAATAGATGAATACAATTTTTGAATATACCGCGCTGCACTGCAGCAGGTTGCACTCATCACCTGTCTTCAATCAAATAATAGATTGAATACAATACCGCTCTTTTCAAAGAGACTAATCTTACAGGTGCAAGTGATTAGCATTTCTTTGAAATCTATGGTTCAATGCATCGGTACCGCATGAACGTTGTAGTGCTGGGCGATATTGCCAAAATTGTATTCATCTATTGCTATGGTAGTTAATCCGATTAACTACGTCACTTCTACGGCGTATAGTATGATGAATAGTATCAGTACTGTGGTTTAAGTCAACGTAGAGAGTCTCAGATAGTGCCTAAAGGTAGGCCTACGGTGGTCTCAAATAGGCTTAAAGGTAGGCCTATACGGTGGTCAGAAATTTGAGATTGACTTATGACGATATTCAAATTTATAGAGATGGAAGAATTTCAGGTCAGTATGGCATAGACTAGAAAATGTATGGAGTTTCAGATTACAGGAAGAAGTAACCTGATGTAGTATAAAGCGCTTCAGACTCTGAGTATTGTGCAATACAATATTGTATGTACAATATATACGTTATTTAATCTATTGCCATTCTATTTCCAGTAATGTTTAAGTTCTAACGAATGTTTGATGACGAAAAATCGGTAATATGTTACATACAATATCTAGGAGAAATATATTATCGATTTTACGTCATCAAACATTCGATTAGAACTTAAACAGTACTGAAATAGAATAACAATAGATTAAATAACGTATATATTGTACATACAATATTATACGATAAATAAAAAGTCTGTATACTGCTTTACGGTATATAGTCTGACCTTGGGTTGGATTAGAGATTATAGATAACTGTATGGATTAATTTCCAGATTCTAGATGCTTATTATTAAAAAGATTAGCACTGATTAGTTGATCTTTTAATTAGTGTCAGTTTGGGAATAGAGTGTTTGCGCACAATTTAGCGTAAACTGACTGGAGAGCGTGATCCGCGTGAGTTTGCGGTTTTTCAGTTACAGAGGCATTTAATTTAGGCCTACAGGCCTATACAATGTACAGTTCATTTTTGCTGCTGTTCTGTATTTCTTTCGTGCTTATTTCTACCGGCATGTTAATATTTGAAAAGTTTTTAGACTCCAGAGACAATTCTATTGAGCATGGTTTAATCAGGAATATTAGATGAAATTTCAGATTCAAGATTGCAGCTCCTTTATAGGCATTTTAGTGTTTACGTTTATCTCGCAACAATAATGTTATGGTAGGCCTGTGCATGACATGGCGATGGTGACAATTCATTATGATATTTGTTGCAGTAGATATTGTTCTGCTACTATATATAGCTTGATGAGATTATGGACAATAGGTATAGGCCTATTGTAAAGCATGCATGGTAACGGTGCAAATATGGTGGACAGTTCAATATGGATCAGTGCATCAGTGCCTATAATGCCGATACATATATGAATCGTGTTGGCTAATTGACCAGTGTAGTGCTGAAGAGGTGCATTGCCGGGGTGCATGCAATTCTAACTGCGTTATAGGCCTAACTCATGTAGGCCGGCAGTTGGAGGTAGGCCTTATGTAGGTCATATAGGCCTAATCTGAACACGTAATTTGGTTAATATAGGCCTATGTAGCTAAATATTTTAAAACATGTCACATGATGTGCAGTTCTCAAGCAGCCATAGGCTCTAGCTGATTCTAGATTGCATGGGCAGTTTGTTCAAGTCGCAACGCTGCTTAGATATTATGTACCGTACTACTGATCTATGGCGTAGAAATAGTTCTGAAGCGGAAAATATACTAAATAGCTGGATAGCTAGTATAATTCTGAAGTGGATAGTAGCTGTATAGCTATTTTAGTTCTGAAGTGGAATGTAGCTATAGACCTATAGGGTCTAGCGGTAAGGAATATAGGCGTATAGACTGTGCATGGGCTGATTTGAACCCGCATTTTAGCTGCATAGCAAGATTGGCTGAGCAATGATGAATATTAAAGTAACACTTATGCGACACGTGGTGTTTAGCTGCATAGCTATAGAATGCATGAATATATGCAAGCCTCATGAGCATTTAGAAGCCGAAATAGTTTTTAGACACATAGCAATTGTTGTATCTACACTGAATGGACCATGTTTACCGTTTCGTAGACAATGGTGGTATAACCATGACAAGATATTGGATTCATAGTTAACCTGAGCTAGCTAGACCGCATGGTCATAAACGAGTTCGGAGTGGATTATAGGCCTAGCTGTTGGGCGAATGAGTAGGCCTACATATAACATCAGTAGGTTACCATGTTTACATATGTCACACTCAGGGGTAGTTCTGAAGGCGAAACAAGATGATATGCAATAAATCATTATATCGGTTGTATTGATAAATATGACATAGGGCCCGGTATAGGGCCTATATTTTGCACGTGTGTATGAGAGATTACCTATCCGGTGGTCTAGGAAGAAATATTTCCGTGTGATAAGTGCAAATTATGTGTGCTGACGATTCTTTCGAACAGGTATCAATCATATGGGAGATCACGGAAGCCTAATACGATGAGAAAGAATGATACTGTATGGACTGAATTCCGAATTAATATTTCGGACGTTGATGAAGAGACAGAGAAGACATGTGGCATCCAATAGAAATGATTAATCATGTATTAGTTTTGCACCTATTAGTTGAATAAATTATTGTGGCCTATATGTTTGAACAGAGAATAGGGAGAACAGGGAATATAGAGAGCAGTGAGCAGGGCCTATATTTTATCAATGTATGTTCGACACGACGTTGCATATTTCAGTGCATTGATGTTCCAATTTATTTTCGAATAGGCTCGTAGGCCTACACACAGGCCTAGGTATGCCTATATATTTCCGAAGTTTACAATTTCAGTTGTAGCCAATTAGGCCCTATAGGGTTGAGGCATAATTGTGACCGGGGGTATTGAAATTGTAGATCTAGAATAGGCCTATGTTTTTCAAGTATTTTACAAGTTTTCCGTGAATCAACAGTGGAATCGCGAGAAGTTACGTAGTTTTATTGTAGGCCTATTAAGTAAGAGGCATAGGATAGTTTGTTGTTTATTCGTAGTATTTGCTTAGATTTAAATCAATTGAAAGATTGGTTGGGATACTTTTTTATCCTAAGCATGCCAATAGACAAGTTTGAGCTGATATTACCGAGAGATGATGGGCAAAATAGGCCCATAGAACAAGCCTATACGACCTACATGTCAATGATTGTACTAGATGATATATATGAAGACGGCTGGTATATTCACAGTAGGTATTGCCGGCCATTTATTGAATTTATCATGAAACTGATATGGATAAATCTTGATTGATATAGATAAATCGGGTCTGATATGGAGAAGTTGGGACTGAGAAGATAGAATGTTGAGCCAAGTCTATTAATTTTGTAGATCTACCTTTCATTCAGTCATGCCCGTTCTTTAGATCTGATTATGGGGATCGTGTCTGGCACTCAAAGCTTGGTGCTCCCCAAAATATGTGTACATGTATTTGTTGTTGTTTGTATTTCAGGTAGGCCTATGCAAAAAGGTAGGTGATGGCGGGATTGAAAATGCTTTATTCGCGGTTGAGCTTGCGAATTAGCTAATAAATATATTTTCAATAGTAGCTAAAGCTAGCGTATTTGCATAATAATGTGCAGGATATGCTCTGGTGAGCAAGGAGTGTATTGGGCGAATACATCCATGGGATGATTCGATCACTGACTAAGTTTGATAGCCAAGACACGGGCGTGCAACTTTACAATCGATTAAAAGATATAAATGAGGCAAGTATTACTTCTTGTAGGGTAGAACCAATTGAGGGAAGGTTGTATGAATAGGTAACGAGTAGACAATGTATGGGGATTATTAATATGTTCGTAATTACAATGCGCGCTTTTCTGATATTAAGCCATGATCGCTGATTTTTAACGCGGATCGGAGGAAGCGGTTTCAGTCCGTTCCAGTAGCGCGAATCGCTTTTGGAGACAGATAAACGTAGATTCTACTTGCATAGCTATGACTTCATCTTAGATTGCGGATGATCGGGCAGCGTTAAATGAAGAGAAGAGGAGAATAAAGTTGTGGAAAAGGATTAATCATGATATGGTATAGTAAGGCTGGCAGTCGGCCATGCGGTAAGTGCAGAACTTTACTGTATCCATACCCTGATCCGTACAACGTCGGCTCGTGTCTGGCACTCAAAGCTTGGTGCTCCCCAAAATATGTGTATTTATGTTGTTTGTATTTCAGGTAGGCCTATGCAAAAAGGTAGGTGATGGCGGGATTGAAAATGCTTTATTCGCGGTTGAGCTTGCGAATTAGCTAATAAAACCCTAAAATCAAGGTAGCAGGCAGACCACATGCAGGGGTAAAAGATGTTTCACATGACAGGGGAACTGTTCCCCTAGCCCCATCCCCTTATTATTAGTAAAAAGCCAAATTGAAAAGTCTGAAGTTGACTTGAATTAACTCATATTCAATAATAATAATAATAATAGGGACAATTCACATATCCACTCAATTTAAGAGCCCCCAAGGCATTAAAACAAAAAACTGAACAAAAGACAAAGAAAACTAGAAGCAAAATCAAGGAAAATAACTTAAGAATTACAGAATGTCTCTGACATACATGTAAGAGGAGTTTTGAACAACTTTTTAAACACAGTTTCATTTTTACTGGGCATTTTTAGCAGTTCTAAAAGTTATAAATTTAAATCAAATAATGAGTATACCTGTTGGTGATATATTTGGCACTGAATTCGATAGTGAACAAGTCCAAATCAAATGGACACATTTTTTCCTGGCATTACAGGGACTAAGTTTAATCAGCATAAAATTTTACTCAATATTTGGATGTGGACACACATCACCTCATCAGGAGGACTCCAATGATGAAATGATCTTCAGTCTTCAGTAGTATACTCCTTTTACAGTTTGTCAGATTACACTAGGGGTGGTGGAGTTGTGTGCCCTTTTATCAACCTTTGATGTCCTTTCTAGATCTATTGATCAGTTCATGGCAATATTAAAGCCACACAGTAGAAAATTTTGGCAGGAAATAATTATGCCAAATATGTTTCAACAACTAAATATCATAGTCAGGAAAATAATGATGCCACTGGCAGCTTAGATTCATATACTTATAATATGAGAATAATGGACTTAATTATTTTAATTATTATATAATCATGGTTTTAGATATTTTCCACAACTCAATACAACTCAATTTTACCAGCGTTGCTGAATAATTACGCTGCACATTGGGCCCGACCTTGGGTTATCTACCTAGGGTTCAATACACAATATCAATCACATACTATGACACTAAGGCCAGTCGGAGGGAAGCATGACCTAACACTGTTTTTAAACACTGTTAAAATGCACTCAAATATTGAGACAAATAAAGCTGACACATCTAAGAGGAATATTATGGGATCTATAAAGGAGACCGAATGCTTGATATAAAGGGCGTCATTTTGGTCCCATGTGCTTGAGTTTTTTGGGCGATGAAAAAACACACAAAACTTTCCTTTTGAGATATTATTGGCCCTAACTCAAGAACTACAAGACAAAATCTAGATATAAATGTGATTATTGGTTTCCTTGACTCATTTCCTATAAGATCAATGTATTAATATTTTACAGTATACTGCAAATTTTTTATTAAGTGGCTAAAATTGGAAAAATATGAGTCCTGCCATCCCACATGCCTTAAATGTATACAATACAGTATATGACTGGCGAATACACTTCTTTATGTTAGGCAAACAAAACAAAAACTATAAACACGAAAAGTCTAGAAAACTTCTGAACTTTTTAGAGATAAAAATATAAGCACAAAATTAGCAAGATACGAAATAATTATGTAAAAATATGTGCAATTTGGCTTTCAAAATATTATGGTGTTATAAAAAGGACCCCAGGGTACTTTATGCTTTGTATGCTGGCCATAGGATTCAACAAAAGAAGCTCAAGTGTTAATTGTCTTGAGACATCAGGAAAACACAACACCAAAGCAATGATTAGACTCCGCATTGCCCTCCCGTTCATGAGGACCATTTATTAAGCTATTTATGACCATTCAACAATTTTATAGTCATTTACATAAATATAATTGAGATAAATAATGATAGATTTCATAGCACTTTCATAGCAGTTAAGACATAATATAAATAGAGATAACCATACTGAATTATTTATCTTCCAATAAATATTATTAATAACACAATACAAGAATTATTGGAAAAATGTGTACAACAAGCCAACCATATAGGCTGGACATGCAAGAATTGACTTCTGTATCACATTTAACCAAATTTCATCTTAAGCAAATACAGATACCTCTTTGGATCAAACAGAGGATTGAATTGGAAAACAATATTTATAACGCAATTATTAAATAAACAGAAATCTCCAAAAGAAGAAACAATGCCAACTCTATCAATGAATTAAATCTTTAAATCCCTATATAAGCTGGTAATTATTGAAAAGTCAGCCAAAAAAATATTAATAAATGAAATAATCCACTGACAAAAACAATCAAGCCAAAAAGATACTTCAAATAAGCATAAATTACTCTACATAAAGCGTAGTAGAAAGTGGAGACAATCTACAGACAAGTTTCATCAGGTATTGACGAGACTCCATACAAAGCGCAGTAGAAAGTGGAGACAATCTACAGACGAGATTCTTCAGGATTTGAAGAAAATCCATAAAAAGCATACATTTCCCTTTAAAAGCGTAGTAGAAAGTGGAGACAATCTACAGACAATTAAGTTTCATCAGTTATTGACGAGACTCCATACAAAGCGTAGTAGAAAGTGGAGACAATCTACAGACGAGTCTCATCAGGTATTGACGAGACTCCATACAAAGCGTAGTAGAAAGTGGAGACAATCTACAGACAACTTTCATCAGGTATTGACGAGACTCCATACAAAGCGTAGTAGAAAGTGGAGACAATCTACAGACAAGTCTCATCAGGTATTGACGAGACTCCATACAAAGCGTAGTAGAAAGTGGAGACAATCTACAGACAAGTTTCATCAGGTATTGACGAGACTCCATACAAAGCGTAGTAGAAAGTGGAGACAATCTACAGACGAGATTCTTCAGGATTTGAAGAAACTCCAGACAAAGCGGAGAGTAGCATAATTTGACATACTTTTATTGAATCATCTTGGACAAATGAGATAACTGAATTACCCTTCCAGCTACTGGAAGGGTGGGTGGGATTTTTTGGTCCAGCATGATCGGAGGAGCAAATGCAAGTGGCTTACTAAGAAAGGTGTGAACACAACAAAAGAAATGGAATTAAAGCAGAGACCTGATTGGCTGCACCCCACTAAAGTGCCATCTGAATGGCCAGGAATCTGGGATTGTTGCTATAACAACACAACAACTCCTACATCACCAATACCATGACCCAAATCAATACCATAAACTTTCAAGAGGACTTGATATGGCTCAAGTGGAACTGATAGGATAATTGTCCAGACTTGGCTGCCCATGAATGCCCAAGTTTCCCTGATGCTGAGACAATCTGGTTTTTAAAAGATTTTCAACTTTGAAAAACGTCATTATTTTGTAAAATTTCAAGAGCTATCTCAGAAACCAATTCGCAAGATTTTATTTTTACTGTAGTTGTTTGGAACGCAAAAAGCGCGAAAGAATGTAGCGAAAACCTTTTACAGTGTTCCAAATGTTTGAGGCTTATTTTCTGCCCTACTTTTTTTGCAGTTTCCTAAAAGTTTTATAGTATCATGTTCAAAGAAAATCAGTTCTCAATACCCTAGCTACCTTTGAAATCCTGATACACCCGCCAATGAAAGTTGGCCATGCAGTGCTTATCAGTATTAATTTATAGTGCTACCTTTGAAATCCTGAGTGTCCACTGTGTCATTCACCCACCAAAGAAAGTTGGCCACGCCCGGCACTTAGTTCTTGTCAGACATAGCGCTGCACTCTTAGAAAAAAGGGTACTTGGCTGTCCTGTATGTAGAACCCTCAAGAGAAAAGGGTTCTTGTAAATTTAAAGAACTAAAATGGTTCTTTCTGGCTTTTCCAGAACACTTTTCAGGTCTAAAATGGTTCTTTCGGACCTTTCCGTAACCCTTTTCAGGTCTGAAATGGTTCCTCCTCTTCTTTGCAGAAACATTTAAGGTTCCACATAGATAGATAGAACCATTTTAGGGTCTACTTAGAACCATTTTTTCTAAGAGTGTGCCTGTACACAGGTAAGAAAGCATCAGTAAAAAAAAAACCCTATTCAACAGCCTTTTCCTAATTTGGACTTCTATTGCAACAAAAAGAACAAAATAGCTCCTCCAAAATGTAGAGTTAGTTTCCATAAGGTGACGAAAAAAAGAAACCCTGTTCTATGGGCGGGCGGACCTTTCAAGTAGGGTCGGTCGGTCGGCATCCTGAGTGTCCACTGTGCCATTCACCCACCAAAGAAAGTTGGCCACGCCCGGCACTTAGTTCTTGTCAGACATAGCGCTGCACTCTTAGAAAAAAGGGTACTTGGCTGTCCTGTATGTAGAACCCTCAAGAGAAAAGGGTTCTTGTAAATTTAAAGAACTAAAAATGGTTCTTTCTGGCTTTTCCAGAACACTTTTCAGGTCTAAAATGGTTCTTTCGGACCTTTCCGGAACCCTTTTCAGGTCTGAAATGGTTCCTCCTCTTCTTTGCAGAAACATTTAAGGTTCCACATAGATAGATAGAACCATTTTAGGGTCTACTTAGAACCATTTTTTCTAAGAGTGTGCCTGTACACAGGTAAGAAAGCATCAGTAGCAAAAAAAACCCTATTCAACAGCCTTTTCCTAATTTGGACTTCTATTGCAACAAAAAGAACAAAATAGCTCCTCCAAAATGTAGAGTTAGTTTCCATAAGGTGACGAAAAAAAGAAACCCTGTTCTATGGGGTAGGCGGACCTTTCAAGTAGGGTCGGTCGGTCGGCATCCTGAGTGTCCACTGTGCCATTCACCCACCAAAGAAAGTTGGCCACGCCGCACTTAGTTCTTGTCAGACATAGCGCTGCACTCTTAGAAAAAAGGGTACTTGGCTGTCCTGTATGTAGAACCCTCAAGAGAAAAGGGTTCTTGTAAATTTAAAGAACTAAAAATGGTTCTTTCTGGCTTTTCCAGAACACTTTTCAGGTCTAAAATGGTTCTTTCGGACCTTTCCGGAACCCTTTTCAGGTCTGAAATGGTTCCTCCTCTTCTTTGCAGAAACATTTAAGGTTCCACATAGATAGATAGAACCATTTTAGGGTCTACTTAGAACCATTTTTTCTAAGAGTGTGCCTGTACACAGGTAAGAAAGCATCAGTAGCAAAAAAAACCCTATTCAACAGCCTTTTCCTAATTTGGACTTCTATTGCAACAAAAAGAACAAAATAGCTCCTCCAAAATGTAGAGTTAGTTTCCATAAGGTGACGAAAAAAAAAGAAACCCTGTTCTATGGGTAGGCGGACCTTTCAAGTAGGGTCGGTTAAATCGGCCCTTTTTTTTTTTTTTTTTTTTTTTTTTTGAAAATGACCCAAAAAATCACCAAAATTTGTAAATAATTTGCAATTTGAGAAAATAGAAAAAAAAATTTTGTTCCTGAAATTTCCGAAATTTGGGTCGGCATTCAGTTGTACAGGAAAAATTTTTGTCCCAATTTGTTCAAAATCTGGGTCGGTCGGGCCCGTAGAACAGGGTTTTCTTTTTTCGTCGCCTAAGTTAAAAATTTTCTGTGTTTCTTCAGTTTTTGTGTATTGAAAAATTAACACTTTCGAAACATGGTGAAATACTAAAGTAGTCTCGGCCACCTTTATACATAGATCCTATTTTATTCATACCAAACTAAAAACTATAAATAATAAAACATTCCACATCTTCATTGTTATAAATTGATGAATATGTCAAATGGTATACTTGATTACTCTTGGCTACACACTGTATCTATACGGGCCAATGAATTGTTATGGTGAAAATACAATGCAAATCTCCAAACTACTAACCATGGAAACCATGGGAAATACTGACAATTCACTGAATACAAATTAATCATGTATTTATTGGTATCGATTGTGTAACAAACTTCACATAATATACTTACAATATCCATAGCACATTGAACTTTTGGCAACCCATCAGAAACCAGTTTCATTTGCGACCAGTGGCAGTGCAAGGGGGTGCATGGGGCAGTTCTCCCCAATGTTCGCTGATGGTTTGGTAATGGTGTGGGTGCATGGGGCAGTTCTCCCCACTGTTGGGTGATGGTTCAGTAATGGTGTGGGATAGGGTGTGGTGTATTGGATATATGGATTAACTCTAACCTCAATCTAAAACATGAGTTCATAACCTTAATCCAGACCCTAAACCTAACCCAAATCTGACTGTAGTCCTAATCCTAACCTTAACCCTAAACTTAAATCACCTTAACCCTAACTGTGGTTGACATTAAACCCTTGTGTCAAATATTTTACATGTGCATGCATGTGGGCCTACATTGTCACTCTATTAGAAATTGCATAATAGGTATACACAAAGCCACTGCCCAAAATGTTCTGTTCAAGTTCCTAATACAGATGAATGCATTGCATTACACCATTCAAATAAACAACAGCTAATTGAATTTCTATTCACAGCAAGTTCTCCAAATATCCCACCTTGTCTACCATACTTATTAATGCATGCTATCTTCAGTAGATAGCAGATGTTATCCATGGTCATTAATGCATGCTATCTTCAGTAGACAGCAGATATTAGCCATAGTCATTATTGCATGCTATCTTCAGTAGATAGCAGATATTGGCCATAGTCATTAATGCATGCTATCTTCAGTAGATAGCAGATATTAGCCATACTCAGTATTGCATGCTACCTTCAGTAGATAGCAGATATTAGCCATAGTCATTAATGCATGCTATCTTCAGTAAATAGCAGATATTAGCCATAGTCATTATTGCATGCTATCTTCAGTAGATAGCAGATATTAGCCATAGTCATTAATGCATGCTATCTTCAGTAGATAGCAGATATTAGCCATACTCATTAATGAATACTATCTTCAGTAGATAGCAGATATTGGCCATAGTTATTAATGCATGCTATCTTCAGTGGATAGCAGATTTTAGCCATAGTCATTAATGCATGGTATCTTCAGTAGATAGCAGATATTTTTTTTACTAAATTTTCTGTGTTTTTTAAGATTTGCCAAAGCTTCCATATTTGTTTATTAAGGCCACTTACATTTCTGCATAAACATGTAAGGGGCTGTGCAATAATTATTTGTCCTCCCCCACTCAAAGCAATTTTTGGCTGGTACAAATTAAAAGAGGGCAAGATAAGAGATTTGTGGCATACATTTTTTAAATAAAATGCTCTCAAATGTTTTATATTTAGACTTTCAAAGGTTAGCAAATTGGGGTCCCCAAAAAAATGGCACATGCAAAGGGGGGAGGAGCAAGTATTTTTAGTATGACAGGGGGAGCAAGGATTTTTGGCAGTCTACGATGGGGGGGTGACATGCCAAGAGCGGTAAGGAAGCCATTTTGAAATTTGCTCACCAGTTTAAAATTTAAAAAGTTTAAAATTGCTTTTGTATGATTTTATATGCTCTTTTTTGAATTTTGAATTGCTATAAAAAAGTATATATTGCTGGCACACACACACATCCCAACCCCCTCCTTTGGGCATTGCTATACCTTACGAGAACACATTTCATCCATTCTCGACACATGAAACACAAAATTTGTGTGTGTTTGTCCACAGAAGGAAGTGTTGAACATGCGTTTCATGTAAGAATATAGAACTTGATCAGTTCCCTTGGATTGTGATGTTCTAATTGCTAACATGCTCACAGAGCCTCGTAGTGCTAAGTCAAGATAGAGATGTGAAGTGACGACATCGAGGCGCTTGCGCCAACTTGATTTGTTTCCTCGGATCATAGCACTGATACGAAGCCGCATAGCGCCAAGACAAAAAGAGGCGCAAAGCGCCGACATTGAGGCACTTGCGCTGAGATGTTCGGCTCATGCCTCAGCTGGCTCATGGTTAAATACCACTAATAGGCCTGGGCGATACATTGAAATACGATGAGTAACTATTTGTTTTCATGGCATTCAATAAGACTGCATTAAAATCGCTGAAATTGATCAAGTTATATAGCCAAAAAGTACTTTTTAGAGTTTGATGCTTCAAAATGGTACATTTTCTCTCATTATATGACATTTTTGTTGTAATAGTACCAAAATTCATACGCACAGCTTCGGTTTTTAGTAAATATTCGCCCTACCATATTGTAACTTTCAGCTTCGAGGGTGCACTGTCATTTTAAGGTGTTTACGGTTCAGTGCATTAAAACAAGAAAAGTCTCAGGTCAACCTATGTTGAATTTTTGATCATTTGTCATCTAAATCATATAGTTTCACCTGATATTAGTGGCATTGAACTGTGAGAGTTCTGAATATGAGAAAATTCCACCCGAAATTAGCCATTTTCCCATTGAAACCTGTGTAATACAAAATTAGTGGTATTTAACCTATAGAAACACTGAATTCTATGGATCTGATATTCATCATGGAGACTTTTCTAGCTATTTTTTGCTTACATTTCTCAATATTCACATTTTGTTGATTTCCTTGCCCTAAATATCGTACATGTGCCTATACGTGTAAATACAGTATAGGCCTAGGCTAGGCATTTTGCTTAAGCTTTAAGACACATGTAAGGCCTATAGTCACGTGTAAAAAATAAAACCTAGGGTTTGTGTACACGCTGTCTATGGGCCTCTACAGCATCCTGTATGGCCTCACTCTATCCTAACTCAAGCCGGAACCCTAACTTGATCTATAACTCTATCTTAAACCCATATCTAATCCTCGGACCTAGCCGTATCTCTATCCCTATCCACGAGCCTAGCCCTATAAAACCCCTATTCCTAATGCGAACCTGACCCTAATCAACAATTCTAACACTAATCAGTAAGCCTAAATCGGAACACTAACCCTAAATCAATCTTAATCTGATCTGATCGTGCTAGACAGGCTACAGATACTGAATCTCCAGATATAGTCCTAGGTTAAAGCAAAAACAGCGTAGCAGTCATCATACAGGGTGTCCGAAAATCATTGATATTTTACTCGTCATGCTGTTTTCCAGAAATTTTCTTGTTAAAACATGTATTGCAAATGTCAATGTTTACATTCATGGCATTTACCCGAGATTGGAGCACTTTTGTGCTTGTATAGGTTAAATACCACTAATAGGCCTGGGCGATACATTGAAATACGACGAGTAACTATTTGTTTTCATGGCATTCAAAAAAGACTGCATTAAAATCGCTGAAATTGATCAAGTTATATAGCCAAAAAGTACTTTTTAGAGTTTGATGCTTCAAAATGGTACTTTTTTTTTTTTTATTTGACATTTTTGTTGTAATAGTACTAAAATTCATACGCACAGCTTCGGTTTTTAGTAAATATTCGCCCTACCATATTGAAACTTTCAGCTTCGAGGGCGCACTGTCATTTTAAGGTGTTTACGGTTCAGTGCGTTAAAACAAGAAAAGTCTCAGGTCAACCTATGTTGAATTTTTGATCATTTGTCATCTAAATCATATAGTTTCACCTGATATTAGTGGCATTGAACTGTGAGAATATGAGAAAATTCCACCCGAAATTAGCCATTTTCCCATTGAAACCCGTGTAATACATAATTAGTGGTATTTAACCTCATGGATAGAGGTATTATTGGGTATAGATGTAATTGAATATAGCCATGGCTCTTACTAGAGCTAGGTAGAATAGTGGTTTTCGGTACCCGGTCATTATGTAGTGTTTGTGATATAAACAGGTTTTCCCCCCTTCTGGGGTATGTATAACATAGCATACTTCTGTGCACATGTAAAATGTCCTCATAAGTATATATTGGTTAGTACAATCAAAAGTTTAAGCTACTAGAATTAGATGAGTCATCACTCAAAATGGGCTATTCGAGTTGAATCCATAATATCCCTATGGAAAACATGAACTTAATCTCCTACACAGGGGTGTTGATTTCAAATGGAATCAACCATTTAGGCATTCCCAATTTTAAATTTATACCCCCAGTCTTCCATAGGGGGTGTATGGATTTCAACTGGAATAGCATGTGATTGGGTTAGGCAAAGTGTTTTGCACAAACTTGCATGCTTACCCAGAAAAGATACCTTGCACTTCCCATAATGCATTTCTCCTATTTCAATTTCCTGTACTGATTTGCTATCATAGAGCAACATGGATTGATAGTGACGAAATGTACCTCAATGAACAGATCCCATCCAAATCTGGTAAATAATGTTTATTGGTTAGTACATGCACACATAGGCTCGTAGTGCTGAGTCGAGATAAAAGCTTTATTTCTTGACTATCAACCCATGTTTAGCCAGTCTATTTTCAAAATGAAAATAAAGGGAACCTGTACAAAGTAATAGGAGTGTCATTTGATAAAATGAGAGGATGTATCATGTTGCAAAGGATTCTGGGAAGGTTTAGATTTCTTCTCTACAATGATTGTAATGAACCATGTAATGATGATGACCCGTGGCAATGATGACGATGTGATGATGATGATGCCAGGATAATGATGATGACGAAAGTACTCAAGTTCAATCATTTTGAGTAGTGAAACTCTCATCATAACCGACACTAACACTATATTGTCCATATCATGTACCACTATTTTTCACATTCAATTGAATAACTTGTTAACTTTTGAACTTACTCAAGTCATCATTTTGCTAATAAAAATCGATGTGACCATAAATAGAACTTGGTGACCAGATTTCACATCAAGGGACCAAATAATATCAGTCTATACATAAATACTGGCATTCAAAAGAATACCCACACAATACCTGTTCAATTTGTGACATTACCGAATACAATATGTGGCAAGATCAAGCAAAATCAGTCTGAAGTCAGGCATATTAAATTTTCAGTATTCTACGCGATTGTATAAGGCATTTGCAAAGCTACATTTTGAAATCCCATTGAAATTGAACATTTAGTTCCAAAGATATGACCAGTTGTAGTGTTTCCAAAACAAGAGACAGCAAAAGAAATTATTTCCTTTGTTTGGCTGTATCTGAAAATCAGTATTTCCGACTTCCAACTGATTTTGCTTGATCACATCACATATATCTGATCAAAGGACCATATCATGCCATGGCACTCAACTTCAATGTCTACTGGCAATATTATGCAGTGCAAAATAATACACATTTGAAGGAAAAAAAACTGTCCAAAATTCATCTCTAGTCACATTATTCATAATTACCACAAACTGATGAAAATTAAGATTTAATTGTTTACCTGAATTGAAAACTGCTCAAATTTATATCACAATATCACTACTATACTACATTATTTCATGCAGTGTGGTCTTTGTAAAAATCCTTTTGGGGGTGTCCAAGTATTTTACATTTTCAGTGGTGCATCAGGGTCAGTTATCAGAGGGGGCAAAGACAAAAATCCTGGTAGGCTTTATTATAGTCCTGCGTTACTGTGATGATTGCGCATGAAGCACTATTTTAGCCGAAACTTAAGGGATCTGGAATGAGCGTTTTGAGCGTTTCGACAGTATTTTTGTGGGACATTAGAGCACATCAGACATATCGAATTGCATTCTGAATACGAAGAATGTCTTTCTGATATCAAATAATTTTAATTTTTTGAAATTCACGATATAATACAAATTTTATGACAAATTATTAAAATTTGATATTTTTCACATGTTTGATCAGTCCTCAAAGTAAATTTTATAAATCTAATGATATATTCTTAAAGTGTATGTAGCTGGGAGGAAAAGCCGACGATCAATTGAAAATTTTGACCTTTCATATTGAAGATATGGATTTTTTCCCAAAAAGACCTAATTTTTTTTGGTGTTTTGGGAAAAAAAATCCATATCTTCAATATGAAAGGTCAAAATTTTCAATTGATCATCGGCTTTTCATCCCACCTACATACACTTTAAGTACATATGATCAGATTTTTTAAGTTTACTTGAGTACTGTTAAATATCAAAAATATCAATTTTTAATCATTTGCCATAAAATGTGTATTACATTGCTAATTTCAAAAATCAAAATTATTTGATATCAGAAGACATTCTTCGTATTCAGAATGCAATTCGATATGTCTGATGTGCTCTAATATCCCATAATAAATACTGTCCAAAGGTTCATACCCCACCCCTTAAGGTGAAATTTTGTGTTTACCAGGCTAATTTTCAATGTTACAGGTAAAATTTTGTGTTTATTAGGCCAATTTTTGATTTTCAGTTTTACACTGGGGGGGAGGAGGGTGAAATTTTCTTGGGGTTGGTTTTAGGGGGTGGTTGAAATTTTCTTTTTGGAGTTGAACACAACCTCACCCCTCCCAAGTCCCAAAGATCACAATGATCTCATCACAAAGCCTACACTAACCTATGGTCAGATCACTTGAGAATTGACTGGTGAACATCATTTTATAGCAACAAACATTTATCATGTTTATTTAATATCATAATCCCTAGGCGGAGACATATCTTCGTAAACTGTTGCAAACATGTTACAGTCCTGGCTATAAGTCCTGGTATGATAGGGCACTATTTTCTTGTACATCCCTGGCCAAGTCCCCACCCCATACCCCAGGCAACTGTCGGAATGATCACAAAGGGTGCATGATTTTTCAGACTCAAATCATAATATTAAAGAACCTGGATTCCCTGATAAATTGATAGAGCAGATCAGTGTTTCCACCGCATACGACCCAGCACAGTTGAGAGTACTCTTTTATATAACACCAGGCCCTCCCGGGTAGATCTCTGGCACTTTTGAGATGCATTACATCTCTATATAAGTCCCAGCTATGTCATGCCAGTGAGGGGACACATTGTGCTGACATTACATCCCTGGCCAAGTCCATACTAAGTCCTCGCTTATTGCCCGGGTCATGGGAGGCCGGTTGCAATTATTGACAACCGTATACACGAAGTGTAGAACTCTTGCACGTCAATATAAAACTTGGCACAGTTACCACACACCCACAAACAGTGCATGCATGTAAACACAGACACTAAACTATAATGCACCCCAACAAACAAACACAAACACCTATAAATTGCTTGCAAGAAATATTGCGAAATTCAGCATGCGTCATAATATTCCAATAAGGGCGCACACCTCTAAATCACTCCAGCATACGATGTAATGTGGATGAGTTCGGTAAAAACGAAATCTTTTTGAGGTATTTTGGGCATTTCTGTGGACTTGTAAGGAAAAAAGAGAAGCACGTTATAGCTTAAATAAAAGTTTGAGACCTATAAACGAACTTGGATCCCATAAAAGTTGCATAATCCAATTTTTGAAAAAAGTAGGCCCTCGGATTGAGAAAATGACCAGAAACGGGTTTTCAGGGTAAAACGGGTCGAAAATGGTCATGGTGCTGTTTAAACGCCCATATCATGAAATCTAATCGGAAGACTACCCGTACATTGAAACATATATTAAATTTTCATCGATTTGCAATCGATTGGTGGTATATTTATGTTCAATTTGTTGCCGAAAAGGTCTAAAATCGGGCAAAGAAGAGACGTGTTTTCACGTGTATTTCAATGGGACGCGCTATTGGTGGTGTGCGCCCTTATAAGGCATGATAGGCTTAATTGGCCCGAAGTAGGCTTTTTACAGGAATCACGTCAAAAACAGGACGGATATGTGTAAAATTCCGATTTTGCGATCTGAATTAAAACTTTACAAGCCACTTAAAGATTTTGAAGTGTTTTATAGTGAAAATGTAATTTAAATTTCTTAATTAATATTGTTAAAGTTCATTAAAGTGATGAAAAAGTCAGCAAATTCGGCGTTCTGAGAGTTTTCATTAATTTAATATCATGATTAAATTTTAGCGTGTCCTTAAAACGACTCAAATTTCAGTTTTTTTCGGGGGCAAAATGATACTTAATATAAAAATATGAATGTGTAGAAAATGTATAAACTTACTTTTATTACGTTTAAAGAAATAAAAATGCAAATATACCATTCAAAAGACGCTGATCTGAGTAACATTTTTGAAGAAAATGACCAAGACTGCTAGAATGGTCAAAATCATAAAAACTGTATATTTTCTGCATTGGACACATAACTTCAAACATATTTTTTTTTTTTTTTTTTTATCCTAGAGCAATAAAATTTGACAATTTAATCCAAAATGTAATAAAGTTTGCAAATCTATAATGAAAAGAACTGACTTTACAAATGTGCATTATAAGGGCGCACACCTCTAAATCACTCCACGCATACGATGTAATGTGGATGAGTTCGATAAAACGAAATCTTTTTGAGGTATTTTGGGCCTTTCTGTGGACTTGTAAGGAAAAAGAGAAGCATGTTATAGCTTAAATAAAAGTTTGAGACCTATAAACGAACTTGGATCCCATAAAAGTTGCATAATCCAATGTTTGAAAAAAGTAGGCCCTCGGATTGAGAAAATGACCAGAAACGGGTTTTCAGGGTAAAAACGGGTTGAAAATGGTCATGGTGCTGTTTAAACGCCCATATCATGAAATCTAATCGGAAGACTACCCGTACATTGAAACATATATTAAATTTTCATCGATTTGCAATCGATTGGTGGTATATTTATGTTCAATTTGTTGCGAAAAGGTCTAAAATCGGGCAAAGAAGAGACGTGTTTTCACGAGTATTTCAATGGGACGCGCTATTGGTGGTGTGCGCACTTATAAGGCATGATCGGCTTAATTGGCCCGAAGTAGGCTTTTTACAGGAATCACGTCAAAAACAGGACGGATATGTGTAAAATTCGATTTTGCGATCTGAATTAAAACTTTACAAGCCACTTAAAGATTTTGAAGTGTTTTATAGTGAAAATGTAATTTAAATTTCTTAATTAATATTGTTAAAGTTCATTAAAGTGATGAAAAAGTCAGCAAATTCGGCGTTCTGAGAGTTTTCATTAATTTAATATCATGATTCAATTTTAGCACGTGTCCTTAAAACGACTCAAATTTCAGTTTTTTTTTGGGGGGGGGCAAAATGATACTTAATATAAAAATATGAATGTGTAGAAAATGTATAAACTTACTTTTATTACGTTTAAAGAAATAAAAATGCAAATATACCATTCAAAAGACGCTGATGCAAGTAACATTTTTGAAGAAAATGACCAAGACTGCTAGAATGGTCAAAATCATAAAAACTGTATATTTTCTGCATTGGACACATAACTTCAAACGCAATTTTTTCCAAATCTATTTATCCTAGAGCAATAAAATTTGACAATTTAACCCAAAATGTAATAAAGTTTGCAAATCTATAATGAAAAGAACCGACTTTACAAATGTGCATTATAAGGCGCACACCTCTAAATCACTCCTCCGCATACGATGTAATGTGGATGAGTTCGGTAAAAACTAAATCTTTTTGAGGTATTTTGGGCCTTTCTGTGGACTTGTAAAGAAAAATAGAAGCATGTTATAGCTTAAATAAAAGTTTGAGACCTATAAACGAACTTGGATCCCATAAAAGTTGCATAATCCAATTTTTGAAAAAAAGTAGGCCCTCGGATTGAGAAAATGACTAGGAACGGTTTTTCAGGGGAAAAACGGGTTGAAAATGGTCATGGTGCTGTTTAAACGCCCATATCATGAAATCTAATCGGAAGACTACCCGTACATTGAAACATATATTAAATTTTCATCGATTTCCAATCGATTGGTGTATATTGACGTTCAATTTGTTGCCGAAAAGGTCTAAAATCGGGCAAAGAAGAGACGTGTTTTCACGTGTATTTCAATGGGACGCGCTATTTGTGGTGTGCGCCCATAACAATGAAACTTTGACAGTAGAATTTGTATTCTGATTACCGTATTCATTCCAATAAGCGCCCAGGGCGCTTAACAAAATAATTTTGGGTAAGGGGCGTTTATTAGAGACAAATTTACGTATGTTAGAAAAGGGTACCGGTACTGAGACGTTCTAATAGGTTTTCTGAAGCAGAAAATGTTTTGCAAGTTTACGCAGGACTTGTAGTCCTGCAGCTATTTCACTGTATCGACATTTTATCTGTAACTTGAACATGAATGGTACCCTTTCGCAAATTGAAAATACCCTGGGTGGGCGCTTATTGGGGCATGGGCGCTAATTGGAATGAATACGGTAATTGTTATTATCAAGGCCATTTCCTCATTTTCAGTCTTTTGTGCCAAATTATAAATTTGATTTTATTTAGAAACATTCTTTCCTCACAGTTTCCATGTAATCAATTTTAAAAACATATATTCTTCAAATTTGTTGAACTCAATGAAAATAGCCATAATTATTTTCTATTCAATTTACTTTAAATGTTTGTTGTTTGATCATACTGTAATTCCTTCACTCATCATTGTATTATGCAGTTTATCGTTATTATGTATTATTCTTTGTATCTGTATCATGTATTATTCTTTAAATTTATCATTCTTTGTATCATGTAATGAGTGAAAAGATAATAATAGATCTATCTATCTGAAGAAGTTTGCAAATTGCAGCGGAAGGTTAAATACCACAACCGATAAACAGATAAATTAAGAAATCCCCAAAATTATAAAAATATGACAAAAAAGAGATACATTGAAAGAAAAAAGCCAGGGGAAGGAAGAGGCCTGCATGGGACTGGATCATGGCGCCATACAATGTATGCCTGCCAGAATAGCAGATGTCCATTGTGGGACCGGGGGATCAATAAAGGTGATGCATGAGATCAAAAAATATGTTTGTCTTATGTCCCCGTGCACATTAAATTTATTGATGCGCGTTTGCTCGTGAAAAATTGCACAAGTTTAATTTTAATTTTAATTCTTTTTTTTTTCTCATTTTTTAACAAAATTTTAACTGAAAATCTGCTATAATATTTATGTTCAGTTTAAAATTTGCTTTCGATCGAATCGGCAACTTCAAAAATGTATTACATACAGCTTAAATGCAACATGAATACTTGAAACCCATGAAATTGCAGTAGTGTAGGATGAAATGCCATTTCATTATACTATCCTGTAGGTCCTGCTCTAACCTACACGGGTGTGTGCTCTATGAAAACACTATTTCATTTGGTATAATAGAACACCCCAAATTGGCATTGTTGAATTAAACAAGGTGGTTCTCAAACCACAAGTCTCGCCTGCCTTCGCGACCGCCTGTTTTTGCACTGAGTGTGGACAATTTTACCTTGAAAGTTTATGTCTTGCTTTGGTGAAGTGGACCCCAGAATGAGTTTGGTAATTTGTCTCATGTCGTAAGGATCATTCCTGTTGAATTGGATCTTGATTGGACCAACTTTGAAATTTGACCCCTAAATTTTGACCTTTTGGGTCATAAATGTTTTTAACATGTTTAGAATGTCATAAGAATCATTCCTGTTGAATTTGAGCTCAATTGAACCCATTTTGAAATTTGACCTTTGACCCCTAAACTTTGACCTTTGACCAATTTTTAAATTTGACCTTTGACCCATATTGACCCCTAAACTTTGACCTTTGGGGTCATAAATGTTTTTAACATATTTAGAATGTTGTAAGGATCATTCCTGCTGAATTTGAGCTGGATTGGACCAACTTTAAAATTTGACCTGCCTCCTCCCCCCGTACTGCCCATACTGCCCACCCACACTTCTCCCATCACCGAGCATGCAGCTCAACACACTTGCCCCTATCACAGTTCAAAATAGCAGCTCGATACATTAAAGCATGGCGAAAATATATATAGCCTGGTAGCAACTTAATCCAAATTTCAAGAAAACTTTTGACCTCAAATGATCTATAGTGACCTTGAAATGACCTTGAAATTATGTGACACAACACCATAAGGCTAGCTTCAGACTCCGTATTGTACGTACAATATTGTATGTACAATACTTTTCGTGACGTCAAAAAGTATTACACATGCAATAAATATACGTGCCACGACGAGTTGAATCAGATTAAATAACGCGCTATAACCCTGACGGTTCATTGTTTGCTAAATCCAAGCGAGGTCACCAGAAAATCTATGCAAGAGAAATTTCTACTGCTGCTGATGAAAAATCCTAGAGTGCGTTTGGAGGTTTTTTCTGCACTTTACCAGTAGCCCTAATAAATTCTTAAAACAATAAAAATCAAATATGGATTTAGGGCAAATGTTTTTACTCACTGCTCATCTGATCCACTTTCCCAGGAAACTAAATACCGATACTCCTTAGTTTTTCCCTGACTTTCCAGACATAATTATGAGTAAACATCAAATTTAATGTTTACAAAACAATCAAATACATATACATTCTTTTGCATTTTGTACATAAATATTGATATCAATAATGTAGGCCTACAAACATTAAAAAAGGGGGCCTAAGAGTATGTCTATTTTTAATCATATACTAATTCCGCCATGCCCAAACATATCTTATTATGAAATCGTGTAATGGAACCCAAATTCCAATCAAAAATAAAAACAAATTTGTTATCAAATACACTAGGCCTATACATTGTATTATAGGAATTTAATAGATGGTTCATTTTAATAAATAAATAGATTAACACGGGTAATGGACAAGAAATATTTGGCAATACCGGTTTTACCAGAGAGCCAGTGGATAAAGAAATTAATTAAAATTAAAACAAATTAAATGAGAAAATGAAAGCAAGGACATTTGGCGAAGTATTGTTTTAGAATTGAAGGAGTCCTAAATGTTATCCTGGCCCCAGGACACTGATTAATGTAAATTCGACCCATAGTTATTTTATCTACTTTTGCCAGCATTCAACCTGTTCAATGTGATTTATGCCTATTTTTAATAAAATTCGAAATCTGACGTATCAACGTTGTATCGTGCACAAATTATGATTCAAGACTATTTCATTTGACACGGTTGTATGGATTTCAGAAGATCGGTCCTATAATAGATATCGATTAGAGAATTACAGCAAGAGGCTTTGAGGATGCCGTAATCCTCTTGACCATCAACCAATCAGAGAGACATATTTCAGAAATATATTCGTTGAATTCTTTCAACTCTGAAATATATATTTCAAGTAATCTCGTTTCACACTTTGGCTTGCAATAAAGCCACGAGGGGCGGTAATGTTAATATACGATTTCAGTCAAATATTGGTGCAAATATACGATTTCGGTCAACTATTTGGCTATCCTTTGCCCAAAATTATGAAATGTTTATTAGTAACAACAACTCTTAGGAGGGTTTTCGAGTAATTTTAGCGAAATAATGAGGTTAAATAAAAGAAAACCCACTTACAATTTTGGACGCTTAACTGTGGTGTTCTAGGGGAATTAAAATATCACAATTAACATGTTTAATTCAAAATCGTTGTCCTACAAGCACATGTTCAGATTGTGTGAACATTACAAATACAAACAATAAGGTTGAAAAATAAATAGCCATTTAAAAATGATTTTAAAAGATCGTCTATTTTGTAGCTTTATGACACTGGGCCAAATATCTGCCTCTGACGAAAAAAAAAAAAAAAATGTTTTCCATGCTGATTTGTTTTTTGTAACAAGTACCGTATGTCATTTCAAAAGAAAGAAAAAAAAAAAGGCGGATATTACTTTTTAAAAACTCAACGCATTACTATTAATACGCCTATAATTAATTAATGAAAAAAGTATAGAAGGCGTTGCATCCGGTTCTGATGAGGGGGGGGGGGAGGGGCACAAGCCGTTTTGGCAGTTTTCCTATGGGATTTTCTAATATTTCAGATCAAGGGGGGGGGGGGCGCTTCCGTGTCCCTAACGCTACGGTTACTGCATTAACACGTTGATGGATGTATTGTGATGATCAAAAGTAGGCCTATCATAACATGCCTCAACGATATCAATATGTAAAAAGGTGTTGCAAATTCATAACACAGCGTGTTATAATGTAACGAATGCTATGCCAAAACTTTAAAAATTAACAAAAATATCAGTATCAATAAAATCAGGCCTACAAATAATACTTTTAAACTTTCTAAATCAATATATGACTAAATATCAGTATAAATGAATCTCTAAATCAATTAATCAATCAGTTATCAATAAATAAATAAATAAATAAATAAATAAATAAATAAATAAATAAATAAATAAATAAATAAATAAATAAATAAATAAATAAACAAACAAATAAATAAATAAATAAATAGGCCTAAATAGATAAATCTATAAATAAATAAATAAGATCTGAATGTGCCATTTATATTATTATTACAATTTTAATATTATTAATAGGCCTATTAGTATTATTAGGACGTATTATTAACTTTAAAAAGGTGCCCATTGATTATATAATAATTCAAGTACAGTTGAACATGTTGAATCATGGTAGGTATTATGATACCTACCATGGGTGAATACAAGAAGACATTAAAAGATGTTCATCATTCCGTGCACTCACTAAATTTAGAACTCTTAGAAATTTGGCAACTCCGTATCAATTAAGCAACCTATGATTGTAGCAAAATATATATTTTCCCGGTACATACTATTTATTGCACGTGTAATACTTTTTGACGTCACGAAAAGTATTGTACATACAATATTATAATTACAATACGGAGTCTGAAGCGCTTAACATAAAGACCTGCATACTTCACCTATGGCCCAAGTTTGCTTGCAATAGGATTCAAACTGTTCATCTGAGAGCATTAATTTAATCCAAACTTAAACAAAACTTTAACCAAATTTGTCACATACACAGCCCCACCCCCATACACACATACAGAAAAGTGATTATATAGTCTCCTGCCTTATTAGGGCGAGACAAAAAATTTAATTAAAAATCGCATACTGCATTATATTTTCAATTCCCACAGGACATGAGATAAATCAATTTGTTGTTTGGCTTTGTCACTCAATCATAACATGGGCTATAGGGACCACCCCTTGCACTGTGCACGAAATTGCTCAGCGCATGTGAAAATCACTGGTGGCTATGGCCACTGATGTGCTACACTGCGGGCCCGTACCATCAAATTATGGCATTACGAGAATTGTGATTTGCAAGTGGGAAGTCTGTTTTTAATGTGTCACATGAATGTAGACCAGTTTGACATCAAACCTGTTGTAGGCAAATCCTGGCTATTCAAATATTATTATCACGATGAAAGACATGAGGGGGCGCTTGACCACTTAATGCGCCTGTCACACTACACCGAATAGGTCTTCCGTAAAAGAAACGGATGGTATTTTAGTGAATCCGTTGTTGTTCGTCAATGATCGTTTTATGTTCCGCCAAATGCGTTTCGTGTTAGGTGATGTTCGTTAAGTCCGTCGGCAAGTTTTGTGCATGCACAAAACTTGAAACGGAGTGTACCGAATACACATGTTCGGTATTTATCCGATGTGTGTTCGTATGGTGCTGCACATTGCGGAGTTTGTTCGCTCTCCTTTCGTTCATGTTCGTTCTTTGTTCGTTGCACTCGGCCGGTGTTCGTTGCAACTACGTTCCTGTGAGGCCTTCACCACCGGATAGCATATCTTTGCATTCGGTGATGTACGTTGACCAAGACCGTGTTAGTGTCACACTACACCGGATCGTCTTCCGTATAAGAAACGGATGGTATTTTAGCAAATCCGTTAGTGTTCGTCATGTTTCGTTTTATGTTCTTCATATGTCCTGCTATTATCCGCCAAATGCGTTTACGTGTTAGGTGATGTTTGTTTGGTCCGTCGACAATCGTTTCAAGTTTTGTGCATGCACAAAACTTGAACGGAGTGTGCCGAATACACATGTTCGGAAGTTGTCCGATGTGTGTTCGTACTGCTCTGTATATATACCCTGGGCTTGTTCGTTATTCTTTCGTTTATATACCGCAGGTGTTTGCAAGGTTTCGCAGGCGCTTGTGCCGGATGTAGGCCTATGGCGAACATGTGCCTCGATCATGGGGGGGGGGATTTTTTAAGGGTGTGTGACGCAATATCATATTTCCCCAGTACTTTAGTGACTGACAAGTAGAAAAAAGGGGAAAGGAGAGAAAAAGAAAAGAAAGTGAGAACAATTGAAGAGAGAAGAGAAGAGAAAAAGTTCAATTGCACGTAATTTAGTAGGCCTATGCATGTAAGTAGTATTGAGGGAGGGGCACTTTCTGAAGGGTAGAGGACGCAATATCAAATTCCTACCAGTTTTAGTGAAAACATGGAAAAGGTTAAATTGTACGTTATTGAGTAGGCCCAGGATAGTATATAGTAAGCCTAAGTATAGGCCTGTGATTATTATAGGCAGTGCTTAAATGTGGTTCCTTGGCCCAAAAACTACCGGCCCGTCGATATGTAGGACCCGTGACATTTTGTCACCAAAGTCAGTATTTAAGACGGACTTAGGTCTATTACTGACTTTAACATATTAATCCATGCATGCTTTACCTGAAATTACGAGTCTGAAGTCTTATATCTAAGTGTCAGTGGATCAGTGTAACATTTTAAATTTTGCAAATTCAGTTCGGGCCTTCTTTGTTTTTTGTTTAAGGCAATAATAGTGTAAAAATGATGCACCAAAAACAATTTTCCATTTTTAAAACTAAATTTTTACACAATAGGCCTAGGCCTAATAATGTAAATAGGCCCTACAGTCCCCATGCAAATGGCTTCAATGACCTTCATTTTGAAAAATGGACAAGTCTTCCTTTTTGTCCGCAAAAAGATTCATCAGGATTGTCCATTAAAATTATATTAAAATGTTCTCAAACAAATCCAAATAAAGGTGATGTTAACATACCTCAATGACGTTTAGTGCTGTAACACAGCACTTTCTCAAATTGAATGACCAGCTTTGACCTTTGGCGTCGGCTGCTTCCTGTTGGTAGCTGACGTGGGTGGTGCTGTCAATAACTGATCATAGATGTGCGGAAGGAAGTAGTTCCCACAATCCCTGTTTAGAGTATTTGCCTGCCCCCTCTTCCTTATCCATATTGATTCTTTGATGTGTCTCCTTTTCCTGTTAGTTTCAATGTCTCTTATTTTGGCTTCTTCCCAGCCTATCACATGATTGTCCTCGGCGACATGGTCCGTGAGAGCGGATTTCCTAGGGGCACTTTCTACTTATGATTTTATTTGGGCCCTTGTATATGGTTTTTCTGATGCCAGGTCCGATTCAGTTTATGTTCTTTCATCCTTGTACCGAAAAGTCTGGAAGTCTCTCCGATATAGGATTTGGGGCAACCTAGGCAGGGAATTTCGTACACGCAATCTGCTGTTGTTTTGGTATCCCGTTTATCTTTGGGATGCACCAGGTGATTTCTAAGCGTTTTGTGTGGTTTAAAGTTCGCTTGGTAGCCGTGTTTTTTGAAAATTCTTCTCGTCTTTTCCGACAAGCCCTGCTTATAAGGAAGGCACACAAAGCCACGACTTTTGGTGGTTTGAGATTGGTCAATGACTTTTGGCTTGGGCTCCTGAACCTTTTTAAATGCCCACTCCGGGTAGCCGCAACGCGTAAGGGCTTCCTTTATTTTTGACTCCTCAAGCTCTCTGTCTTTTTCCTCGGTTACTACTTTATCTTTTCTGTCCATGAGAGTTCGGATAACACTAAGTTTGTGTTGTAAGGGGTGGTGTGATTGGAAGTGCAGATATTGATGGATAAGGAAGAGGGGGCAGGCAAATACTCTAAACAGGGATTGTGGGAACTACTTCCTTCCGCACATCTATGATCAGTTATTGACAGCACCACCTACGTCAGCTACCAACAGGAAGCAGCCGACGTCAAAGGTCAAAGCTGGTCATTCAATTTGAGAAAGTGCTGTGTTACAGCACGAAACGTCATTGAGGTATGTTAACATCACCTTTATTTGGATTTGTTTGAGAACATTTTAATATAATCTTCCTTTTTGCTTCTGCTATGGACATCCATGTGTTATTTTTAAAACAATTGTTTATATTATACAATAATGGTGAAAACTTTTCAATGGCTTCACTTAGGCTTTCGTTTCACCAATTTGCGGCTGTTTCAAACTAAAATAGTACCCAATAATAGTGCTAAAATTGATCCAAAAAATGACAAATGGCTTCAATTGGGCCTTCATTGTCCAAAGGTTTCTCACCTCTATTGCCCCGGACGCTGATTGCCCTGATATATCAGATTTGTAGCCCTTTTGTACTTATTAGCCAATATTTGACCATTTTCGTCAAAGTTTTCCCCCTTAAAAGTTGTCTTTCCCCACTTTGTTCACCCTCTGAAAAAGTGCTTGCTACATCACTGCCTCTAAGTGGTCAAAAACCCTCTCAAACACCCTCTCCTCCCCCACTTTTCTGATAGGGTGGACGTTCCTGTTGGCCACGGATTCGCGGTCATTTGTCGGACGTTGAGCGATTGAATATAAAACGCCTGCAGGATTATTAGCGGCCACAACGCATAGAGAGACGAACGGGAATCGGACCCCCAAATCCGGACATTTTTCGGACGTTGACCCCCAAATCCGGTCATTTGTCGGACGTTGAACGATCGAATATAAGACGCCTGCAGGATTATTAGCGGCCACAACGCATAGAGAAACGAACGGGAATCGGACCCCAAATCCCACCGAATCTTCTGCGGAGTGGTGATTTTTCCACCGAATAAAATATTTTTGTATTCGGTGATGTACGTTGATCCAGTCCGTCGTAGTGTGACAGACCTATTAAACACCTGTGTTCCATATTAACCGATCACATGGTCATCTCAAAATGAGATTCTGCCTGCAAAGTGCATGTTGTGTGTGCGTACGCCTGTCAAACGCATACATTGTAAAAGCCTTCTGGCGCATTGTTATAGAAAAGGGCGAGAAACAAAGTGCACTTTTTGCACATGCGTTTGCAGGTAGGTAGGACCTCATTTTGATAGCAAGATGGCAGATCCATGCAAAGGGTGAATAACTTGCCTTATTCAGCTTTTATTGACAGATATGAGTATGATTGACAGGCTAATGACAGCACCCTTAATTACCACTCACCTCTTTTTAAATAAGATGTACTGATATATGCCAAACCTAACACGAAGTCAAGTGACGGATCAACTCACATAATCTCTTGTGTTTTTGTTTCTAGGCACTCCGTCCTGTAAAAAATGCAGGTTCGACTCCTTTACCCAATGGCCTTCAAGTGCTCAGGGTAACGACTGAGCAATGGAGGGTCTGCCAGATCAGCACTAAACCAGCATGAGCTACTGTGGACATCCATATGTATGAATGTTTAATGAGGATATTCTAAATCAAGTCAGTGGGTGAAGGTAATCATGGTAATTGCACACATATAATGGGCTAAATAGCAAAAGTACATCACAACTTACCATTTCGTGATGAAAAGATGATCTCGGGATTTTGTCAGGTGCAGGGGCAATTCCTAGGCTCCTCCCTCACCCAGCTAGGCAAATCCTTCCCATCTGAATCTAGTCTGTTTGTGGACTGCTAAGAGCTTGTCTCCTTCCATCTCATCTGTAATTTCAAGTTCATACTTGTGTATTATATAGTTAGAAACTTCACTAACACTGATTCTCAAAAATGATGTCTAACTGAGGCAGTCAGTGACATCACCATATAGGGGGGATTCTCAAAATGATGTCTAACTGAGGCAGTCAGTAACATCACCATATAGGAGGGGATTCTCAAAATGATGTCTAACTGAGGCAGTCAGTGACATCACCATATAGGAGGGGGATTCTCAAAATGATGTCTAACTGAGGCAGTCAGTGACATCACCATATAGGGGGATTCTCAAAATGATGTCTAACTGAGGCAGTCAGTAACATCACCATATAGGAGGCGATTCTCAAAATGATGTCTAACTGAGGCAGTCAGTGACATCACCATATAGGGGGGATTCTCAAAATGATGTCTAACTGAGGCAGCCAGTGACATCACCATATAGGAGGGGATTCTCAAAATGATGTCTAACTGAGGTAGCCAGTGACATCACCATATAGGAGGGGATTCTCAAAATGATGTCTAACTGAGGCAGTCAGTAACATCACCATATATGGGGATTCTCAAAATGATGTCTAGCTGAAGTAGTCAGTGACCCCTCAATTTTGGGCTTTTCCCAAGTTTCGCCTCCCCTGTCAAATTGAGGCAGCATGAAGGGAGTCATGGACATTTGCTCCTCAGCCTAGGGACTTTTCCCTGTTGCCCCTCCCCTAATATAAATCAAATATGGCAGCACACAGGAAATATCTGGGCATTTACCCCTCATTTATGGCTTTGGCACCAGTTGCCCCCTGCTAAATAGGGGCAGAATGAAGAGGGCATTAGGCATTTCCCCCCCTCCCCTCAGTCTTGAGCTTTTCACCCAGTTTCTCCCTGCCAAATAGGGGCAGCATGAAGAGGGCATTAGGCATTTGCCCCTCTCCTCAGTCTTGAGCTTTTCCCCAGTTTCCCACTGCCAAATAGGGAAAATTTGGAGGTAAAAGGGAAATGGAGAATTTCCATCCCCCAGTCTTGGGATTTTCCCTCCGGTTTGTTAAAACCCAGGATAGGTCATGCAGCCCTACAGGAAAACTTTCTCAAAAATCTGCCCCTTCTTTACCTCTTTTCATTTCTCTCTCCTTCTTTATTTCTCTCTCCTTCCTTCTTTCCCTCCCACTATTTACACTGATTCTTTCCTTCCTTCCTTCCTTCCTTCATTCTTCTTTTTTAAAACAACAATTTGTAAAATTGGGGGGTGCTGGCTGGGGTCCCTTCCATTCGAACTTGGGGCCTAGTTTTGACTGGGAGCTTGTCTTCCATCTTACCTGTGGGGTCTGACACTCAGGTGGGGGTACTGGCTGGGGTCCCCTTCCATTCCAACCTTGGGCCTAATTTTGACTGGGAACTTGTCTTCCATCTTACCTGTGGGGGTCTGAGACTCAGGTGGGATACTGGCTGAGGTCCTCTTCCATTCCAACCTTGAGCCTACTTTTGATTGGGAACTTGTCTTCCATCTTACCTGTGAATAAACAAAAAATACACAATTGGCGTCATTTTTAAAACTTCACAAACAATGTACAAAAAGAAAAGAAGTCACAAAGTTGCCTATATGTAATTGGAGCAGTTTTAGCCTCATCCAATAAAGTGGATCCTACATTTGACTTTCTTACTGAGCTTTACTGAATAAGGACCTACCGTATTTCGTCAAATAAACGCTCACTTCCGGGTTTCTGATCCAGATTTTCGCCAATTATTGACGCTTATTATAGACCATGTGCTAACTTGGTAAGCTTACTACACAAGATAGCATGGAAATATCAGCATTTTTGAAACATCTTGGTTGAAAAAAGCTGTGGGGGCGTTTATTTGAGGGGGGCGCATATTTGACGAAATAAAGTATATTGTCTTTAAAATGTTGTACTCCATGGTCCATCCTAAAAATAATGTACATGTACCAATTCTCGCTATTACGCAATAAAGAGGCGCCGCCAGCGTTTGCGATGTAATCGTGATGTATCATGGGAAAATCGTGATGTATCATGGGAAAAGGTCGACATCAAGTCCGCGCAATCTGAATATTACCATGCTATTACATAGGAACACGTGACAATATTTTTTAGTTTGTCAATATAACAGTATTACACGCAAATCGATAGAGAAAAAATTAATTGTGCACATTTCAAATCACATTATTAAGTATTATTGAGTATCGATTCGCGTGTAACACCTTTATTTTGACAAACTAAAAAATATTGTCACGTGTTCCTATGTAATAGCATGGTAATATTCGTATTGCGCTGGACTTGGATGTCGAATTTTCCCATGATACATCACGATTACATCGCAAATCGCTGGCGGCGCCTTTATTGCGGTATAGCGAGAATTGCAAATTATCACATTCACAAAATCAATTTTTACACATTTTTAACTTATTTCTGTATCAATTATCCAACTCAAGTGAAAATCAAGTACAGGACATTTTAAATGGCCTATTGACATTTTGATTTATATTGCCATTAACAAGCTCAACTCAACTCTTGTTCATTAACCCATAACACCCTTCAGGGTATCAGGGTGGCATGGTTGGAGGTGCCTGATGTGCTGCATGCTGCCCGCCATGCCCACTGTCAGGGAGGCACCCATAGCACCCTTCAGGGTGGTATGGTTGGAGGTGCCTGATGTGCTGCCCGCCATGCCCACTATCCGGGAGGCACCCATAGCACCCTTCAGGGTGGTATAGTCGGAGGGCCCTTTGTCACACCCACTGTTAGGGAGGCACCCATAGCACCTTTCAGGGTATCAGGGTGGTATGGTTGGAGGTGCCTGATGTGCTGCATGCTGCCCGCCATGCCCACTGTCAGGGACCCAGCAAACACAAAACGCTTTCGACATCATTCGCAAAAGGTTATAAAAGGTTGTCAGAAAACGTTTAAATGTCGGGTTATATAAAGGGTATATTAAGAGTATAAAACGTTTTCATAACCTTAAAAACATTTTTTGATAATCTACTGCTCAGCAAACAAAAATGATTTACAGAAAACGTTTAAATGTCGGGTTATATAAAGGGTATAAAAACGTTTTAATAACATTCCAAAAATATTCTTGAAAACTTGATACAAAACATTCTAAACAGAATGTTATTTTGGGGTTGAAAAAATATTTTGCCAAAAATGTTTGCCCAAAATATTTTCAATAACGTTTTAAAAACGTTTTCATGACCTTTATATAACCCGACATTTAAATGTTATTAAAAGGTTTTGAAAAAACATTTTAAGAACATTTCTGTGTTTGCTGGGTTCAAATATTTTAACATAATGTTATTTAAGTATTGACACAATATTTAGCAAAAATGTTTGCAAAAATAGTTTACAATAACATTTTTTGAAAACATTTAAAAATATTGTTGTAGTGTGTTTTTCATACAAAAGCGTTTTAAAACGTTATCATGACCTTTATATAACCCGACATTTTAATGTTATTAAAACGTTTTTACCTAAACCAAAAGCCAAAATATAACTTATTTAAAACGTTTTTAAAACGTTTTTGTGTTTGCTGGGGAGGCACCCATAGCACCCCGGGGTGGTATGGTTGGAGGTGCCTGATGTGCTGCCTGCCATGCCCACTGTCCGGGAGGCACCCATAGCACCCTTCAGGGTGGTATGGTCGGAGGGCCCTTGATACATCCACTGTTGGGGAGGCACCCTTCAGGAGTGGTATGGTTAGAGGTGCCCTATGTGTTGCCCGCCACGACCGCTGTCAGGGAAGCACCCATATTACCCTCCAGGGGTGGTATGCTTGGAGGTATGTGTTGCCCGCCATGCCCACTGTCTGGGAGGCACCCATAGCACCCTTCAGGAGTGGTATGGTTGGTGCCCAATGTGTTGCCTGCGACGCCTGCTGTCAGGGAAGCACTCATATTACCCTCCAGGGGTGGTATGGTTGGAGGTGCCCAATGTGTTGCCTGCTATGCCCGCTGTCAAGAAGGCAAACCTGCCTGTAGGGTTCTGTATCAGGTGATTCAATCAATTAGGATCCCAAATTGTGACATGACATTTTAAATTATCCATCAAAATTTAAAAGATGTAGTAATAATATGGATGATACACTCAATAGTTAAGTTACCTGTGTAAATCTATATAGGGGACACCAAGTTTTCACAGGAAACCTAATATTTGTGAAGCCACTCATATCAAAAATATCAAAATTGTTCATAAAATTGCAAGTTTTATTGTCAAAATTGGCATATTATCAACTATTTTAGAAGAGAAAATCTCACATTTTGATGCTGTGTTTATTTAATGTCTCCATTTCAAAAAGTGAAAATTTTAACTTATATTTAATCAAAATTAGTACATATTGATGTTGGTGATACAATAAAAATATATAAATAAATATCGGAACTAAACTAACGTGACAATACACCATTGTAGTATAGGAATGTGCATACTGGCTTCCATAAATGGAATATGTCAGGATTCAGCATGGTTAGGGTTTAAAACCAGTCAACTATGAATTACAAAGAACACATCATGTGTATGTATGTATAGGAATGTGCATTTTTGGCTACTGCCCCCCCCCCACCCCCATATAAATGGAATATGTCGGGATTCAGGGTGGTTTGGGTTTCAAAGCCATCTACCATGAATTACAAAAGTGCATGTCACTCTACTAAGTGTGCACTTGTGCTCTGAAATTTTCTGAATGGCCTATCTCTCAAGAGTCACCCTACTTCTGTAAAATACTTTGTTAAAGACATTTAATAAGGAATTCAAATATGCCATTGGTTTTTGTGTAGGCGATAGAGTACAAAAGTTGTTAATGGATAATGTCATGAAAATTATTTGTTTATGATTTACCCTGTATCTCTCTCTCTCTCTCTCTGTTTGATAATATAGAACTCATTACAAGTTTTTTAAGCCTAGAATATATATGTTCTTAACACATCTAACAAAGGTTTCACTAGAGTTAATTTACATGGTGAGAGTGAAACAACAATTTGTTCTTTTTGATGCAAATTGTACTTTTCCACCCTATATAATTCACAGACATTGACTTTGACATATATGGTATCCTTGTGTAGCGCCAGCTTTCTAAATATGTTTACTTTCATATACATTCAATGTACACAATAATAGTTACATGCTCTGTTGAATCAGAATCAGGTGATTTTTTATGACCAACTAACGATTATATCTATATGGCCAGATGCCAAAAAATGCAAATTGTATATGCAATGAACATGTTGAATTGTTTCTGCTCCATACTTTTTGCTGTATCCTAATTTCACAATTACCACCTTTGACAAGCACATATTACATTTCACATTCATAGGCTTGTATATAGATGAGGTGACATGTGTTTACATTTGATACGCCCTCTGTTGGTCTGTGATCAAATCTGTCAGGCAAAAAATACTATAGTTTACATGGAAGAAGTTGATTTTTATTCATTAACTTTGGTTTCAAAGCAAATAATAGAAAAAATGGTATCAATCTTGTTTATAAATGCATCAAGCTATATACATTATATCACACAAAACTTCAAAGGTTTTTAAAAGTTGAGTTTTAAAGAGATTTATGTTGTCTGTCATAGACACTTCTGTGTTATTTTGCCTGCTTTGAAACAACAGAGGGCGGTCTGAATGTAAACATGTGACATCATAGGTCACCTCATCTATATGCATTGAACATGTTGAATTGTTTCTGCTCCATACTTTTTGCTGTATCCTAATTTCACAATTACCACCTTTGACAAGCACATTACATTTCACATTCATAAGCTTGTATATGCATTGAACATGTTGAATTGTTTCTGCTCCATACTTTTGGCTGTATCCTAATTTCACAATTACACCTTTGACAAGCACATTACATTTCACATTCATAGGCTTGTATATGCATTGAACATGTTGAATTGTTTCTGCTCCATACTTTTGGCTGTATCCTAATTTCACAATTACCACCTTTGACAAGCACATTACATTTCACATTCATAGGCTTGTATTATGCATTGAACATGTTGAATTGTTTCTGCTCCATACTTTTGACTGTATCCTAATTCCACAATTACCACCTTTGACCAAGGGTAGCGCTAGGTCCAAAAGCTCACATTTCAAGCAGTTTACAGCAGTTTGCTTTTTAAATATAAATCAATTCCATTATTTTTGATTTGAAATGAATTTGATCCAAATTCAATATAGGTCCCCTATCATAACACTGCTTAATTTTACCAGCGCTTTTAACAGCATACCAAAATATGCTTGCATTCGGCACAATTTACCCTGCCCTTAGGGCACATACTTGTTGTAATGCACCATGGGTTACGGTTCATAACACAGTATCAATCACTTATTTACTCCATACACTTTTTAAAAGTATAAAGTATTAATGACTTTTACTCTTCAGATAAGCCGGCAAACACAAAAATAATAAGAAAATTCAAGAAATCTTCTGAACTTTCTTTAGTGACAATTTTTAAGGCATAGAATTGGCAAGATATGAAATGTGGGAAATCCATTCTACAGATAAAGCTAGCAATCTGCTAGCCCAGTGATGAGGCTAAAATATAATACAGACAAGACACATGGATTGACTTTCACATTTCCTATTGAATACCTAGTATATCACACACAAAATTAGTTGTGAAGGGTCAAAACATTTCTTTAAAACCCCCATTTTACATGATCTGGACCATTTTTCAACACATCTTGACCATAGAAAGGTAAATAATTCAAGTTTAAGTATGATGCTGACTCTAATTAATACAACATGTGCATTGCTATCCACATGCCATCTACTGAAGATAGCAACAATAAGATATGATAAATCAAGAATCAAGGCAGGGCATAATTCTTTGCTTCTCGACTTTTTAGATTCTTTTATTGGAGTCACAGGATATGTGTAAAAGTTGAAACAACTTTAGGCTAATATCCAGACCTATTGTAAGTAGGCAATGCCATAGTTAGACTTACTCTTGAAACCACCAGTACACTCCCCAGTACACTCCCAGCATCCCTTTTTAAGTTCTTTTTTGTTTGTGGTTTTCTTGGCCTTGCTTGTAACTTCATCCATGATGGTCACACACCTGAACAAAAACAAAATTGAAATCAAATAGATTAGGCTGCTATAAAGTTCTGCATAGACCTGAGTTTCAGAATTTTGGCAATTAGAAAATACCGTTGTAACATGATGCTTACATCAACGTCAAGGGCGCAGTCTTAGCTCTCGAATGCTGTTTGTTCTGTTCATTTTGCTTGTTTTAATCTCGGATTAAAAGATAAACACATATTTCACAAAATTAAATACATCCACTATGTCAATGATTTTATCATACTGTTCTCAAGACATGTTACTCAAGACATGTTAAAAGACAGACCAATATTGCATACTCTGTTGTAATATTAAAATCATGTGAACGAAATATTACACATCATAATTATACATTTGAAATTTAACACTAAAGATTTCAAATTCATTGATGATTTTCATCAAATCATATAAGCACATTTCCGAGTGTGCAGCAGCTGAATCCAGCATTGCTTGAAATCAACAGTTTAGTCCATTTTATAGTTTGGTCTTTAACATTATTGTTTGTGTACATGGGTCACTCAGATCCCCCCTTCCTTATGTGTGACCGTCACCTGTCGCAATGCATCTTGCTGCCCTTGTCTTCAATACAATAATTATACTGAGCAATTGTTACATAATCATTTCTAATCCTACAAATGAATGTTCTTTTATTAACTGTACTGTACAGGTATTTGGATATAACATTCTATTCATTCCCTAAAAAGTGGCACAAAAGGGTTTTCATACATGTACATTTGTGTTTAGCAAAGCAGATCTTTGGATTGCCGAAACCAAAATGAATGAAACAAACGATATTTAAAAGCTAGGACTGCTCCCTTGACGTTGATGTAAGCAGCAGTTCACAACAGTACTTTCTAATTGCCAAAGATGGCGCTTTCCACTTGCACAATTTTTTTGAGACAGGCTGTATATCATCCCCGCCCTCACCGATTTTTGGAGATTTTTAAATATTTTTGTTATTTTCCCTATTTGCTTCTTTACTTTGTTTCTAAAATTGTTGTGATGAAAGATATGTTAAGAAGTTCTTGGTTATCATTATAAACACATTGCAAACACTTTCTTCAAGCTAGGGGTAGGGCTTTGGGGAAATAACAAAAATATTAGGGGGATCAGCAGCTTTCTCAAGCATCGTGTCCAGAGGGTCGTAGTCGGTGGTGAACACTCGACATGGACCAACGTTGCTTCGGGCGTCCCTCAGGGCACGGTGTTTGGTCCGCTGCTGTTCCATGTATACATAAATGACCTTCCAGACAACATAAATTCCACAGTCCGTCTAATTGCAGACGATTGTGTACTATACAGACAAATACAGAACCAGTTTGATGCAGATGCTTTACAACAAGATCTAAACACACTCATAAAATGGGAAAATGACTGGCAAATGCATTTCAACCCAGCTAAGTGTTTTATTATGAGACTCACACATAATATAAAAGAGCTGTGTTCCATTTTGATTACACCCTGGGAAATTCCATCTTGCAAGCAACAAACAGTCACCCATGCCTTGGCGTTACGATCACTGATAAGCTCACCTGGAACAAACATATTGATAATATAACGGCATCTGCTAACCGCACCTTAGGATTCATCCGCAGAAATTTATATTCTTGCCCTCAACATGTTAAAGAGTCAGCCTACAAGACACTGGTTCGACCTTTGGTTGAATACTCATCTCCCACATGGGATCCATATACACAAGTGTTAAATAATAAGATAGAAATGGTACAAAGGAGAGCAGCCCGCTTTGTAAGCGGAGATTACAAGTCCAAATCACAAGGTTGTATGACAGAGTTGCTCCAGAAGCTGGATTGGGAGTCACTTCAGATTAGAAGGAAGTGTGCGACTGACCACATTGCAGAAAGCCATCACCGGTCACCTATCCCTACCTGTCGGAAACCTCCTGCAGCCCGCCCCCACGCACGTCCACGGCATACCAATACTCAAGCATTTGCAACAATAACGGCTACAAAAGACTGTTATAAGAACTCATATTTTCCGAGAACAATTCGAGATTGGAACTCGATACCAGAAAGCATAGCCAACATTAAAGAACCTCAAGCATTTAAAACAGCAATTACAAGCCACCTATATAAGAAGCAAGACTAAGTAACCAACAACAGGCGCACACTATTCCTGGCCGCTTGATTCCCGCAGGGAACGTTGGACAGTATTACGTCAAAGTCAAAGTGTTATTTTTTTACTTGGCCTTAAATTACTTTGTGTCAGAGCTATTCGAAAAGAGAAGGGGGCCACCTAGACTCGCTCGCCAGTCCTACGATACATACCGTACCTAAGGACTGGCTTTCTGTCTATGGAAAATACACACTTAACGGTTTGCGCAGGTCAGATATTCGAAACATTTCTTCAAAATTTCATCAAAGGTATATAAAATTAATACCCACCTTATTGTGCTTGCTAATTTAAGACTCGGTTGAAACAAAATTAAGGATCGAATGCATTTGAGTGTCCAAAAAGGCAAAATTATTGTCAAAGTTCTGCCGAATTCTCCACCCTTGCGAAGGGTGCAGAATTGGAATCAGGAATAAAAATATCCAATCTTTGCGATCAAAATTACAACTTTGGACATACTATTGGCAAAAGACATTATTGCCAAACAATATAGAATAGAACATTTTATGCCAACATGTCAAAATATTGAAGAAATGTGCTCCCTAAACTTGTGGCGACTAAGCCCGTAGACTAAGGCAAAATAATTCCCATTCAAACACATGGGAAACTGAAAGTGCATATTAACACAGGCTAGGGCCACCCCGGTTCTGATATCTGCAATCAATCCTAGGTTCCAGGATCGTGCAAAACTGTCAACGTAAAGCCCGTGCGTTGATACACTCAATCAGTTGAAGCACGTATGGAAGGAAGGAAGGACGATGATGCCAAGGACAGGTGCAAAATTCGACAGGGTTATTTGTTTACTTATCATGCCAAAAAATTAAATATAATCGTTGCGTCAAACAAGGCTTTTAAATCAGGTCATCATTTCATATATTACAATGTAAATACTTACTGATTAATTCCTCAGTCAAATCGTTTGCTCCATGTACAGTGTGCAGTTCTAGAAATTCAATAATTTACTCCCAGGAATTTACTTTCGTACCAATTTTTTTAGAGATGCCCTACTACGCATGTGCAGCTTGCTATCTGGTACAGATAGCTCGTGATCCAAATTGCGATTGCCTGATTGGTTGAAAAGTTTTAAGGAAAATGGACCAAGGCAAAAAAAACAAAAAAATAAAGGTTTGTCTCTCTCACGCATGTAAAAGCAATTCTTGCCCACTGGGGATCATCTACAGACTTTAATTTTTTTTTAAAATAACTTTATCAGAATAAAGAAAAAAAATAGGTCTGGGGGTCCCAAATATGTCGGAGACTGGGGTCAATTTTTATGACCCCCCTATCGCGGGCAAAAAAATTTTTATGACCCCCTATCTTGGGTCGAAAATTTTTATGACCCCCCCTTCCACCTACACAGACTCAAGACAAATTATTCATCGCTGGAACTAAGGCGCGGAGCGCGCTAAAACTTAAGGGCGAAGAAAGTGTGCGGAGCGCATTAAAATTTTTATCATAAATGTAAAGAAGGCACATAGAAACATTTTGCATATATATATTGTACGCACACAAGTTAAAAAATTTTGAGTCACCAGCCCTTAAATAAGTCTATAACCCCCTATTTTGGCGTTTAAAAGATTATACCCCCTATTTTGGTCTGAAAATTCTATGACCCCCCCTGTATTTTTGGGACCCCCCTCTTCCGAAGAAAATGCCAGCCCCCTAGCCCTGGGAAAATTGCCGCATAGTGCTAAAAAACGGGGAAAGTTAAGTAGGGAAAATCCGGAGTAGCACATAGATTATTTTACAAAAAACAAAACTAAACCACAGACAAAAAACGCATAGCACATAGCTGGTTTGCGAGATAATTTTTTTCTGCCTAAGGTAATTAGATGAATAGGCACGATTTAACAGAAGGTTCTTTCCAAAACCCAATCGTAATGACCTCCCCCCTACACGCAAAAAGCAAACTCTCAGCCTCGCACACGTTTGTTTGTTTTATTTTCTTCTTTAACCTGGGACACACAATCAGTTGAAAACACAATTAATCATCTGGTTTTCCTGAGGCTCAAGGATCAATACAATATTTATATAATTATATATAAAAGGTTTTTTTAAATACTATGCCTACATAAATTCAAATACACAATATTAAAATCGCAAATTTAGATACAATGCTTACAAACATGACAAAACAATAGAAAGCAACAAACACTGTACCATGCATATTGGGCTATAGATAGCAACACTATAATACCATTCATATTGTGCTATCAGAGGAAGATAGCAACACACACTGTACCATAATTACCATTCACATTGTGGGATCAGTGGTAGATAGCAACTCACAACACACCATTCATATTCTGTTATCAGGGGTAGATAGCAACACACACTGTACCATTCATATTGTGTTATTATGGGTAGATAGCAACACACATTATACCATTCATATTGCGCTATCAGGGATAGATAGCAACACACACTATACCATTCATATTGAGCTATCAGGGGTAGATAGCAACACACATTTTACCATTCATATTGCGCTATTATGGGTAGATAGCAACACACACTTTGCCATTCATATTGTGCTATCAGGGGTAGATAGCAACACACACTTTACCATTCATATTGTGCTACCAGGGGTAGATAGCAACACACACTGTACCATTCATATTGTGTTATTATGGGTAGATAGCAACACACACTATGCCATTCATATTGCGCTATCAGGGGTAGATAGCAACACACACTTTACCATTCATATTGCGCTATCAGGGGTAGATAGCAACACACACTATGCCATTCATATTGTGCTATCAGGAGTAGATAGCAACACACACTATACCATTCATATTGTGTTATTATGGGTAGATAGCAACACACACTATGCCATTCATATTGTGTTATCAGGGGTAGATAGCAACACACACTATACCATTCATATTGTGCTATCAGGGGTAGATAGCAACACACACTATACCATTCATATTGTGCTATCAGGGGTAGATAGCAACACATACTATACCATTTATATTGTGCTATCAGGGGTAGATAGCAACACACACTTTACCATTCATATTGTGCTACCAGGGGTAGATAGCAACACACACTATACCATTCATATTGTGTTATTATGGGTAGATAGCAACACACACTATGCCATTCATATTGCGCTATCAGGGGTAGATAGCAACACACACTTTACCATTCATATTGCGCTATCAGGGGTAGATAGCAACACACACTATGCCATTCATATTGTGCTATCAGGAGTAGATAGCAACACACACTATACCATTCGTATTGTGCTATCAGGGGTAGATAGCTATAGCAACACTATAATACCATTCATATTGTACTATCATAGGAAGATAGCAACACATAGGCCTACTATACCATTCATATTGTGTTATTATGGGTAGATAGCAACACACACTATGCCATTCATATTGTGTTATCAGGGGTATAGCAGTGCTATCAGTAGATAGCAACACACACTATACCATTCATATTGTGCTATCAGGGGTAGATAGCAACACATACTATACCATTTATATTGTGCTATCAGGGGTAGATAGCAACACACACTTACCATTCATATTGTGCTACCAGGGGTAGATAGCAACACACACTTTACCATTCATATTGTGTTATTATGGGTAGATATAAGCAACACACACTATACCATTCATATTGCGTTATCAGGGTAGATAGCAGCACACACTATACCATTCATATTGTGCTATCGGGAGTAGATAGCAACACACACTATACCATTCGTATTGTGCTATCAGGGGTAGATAGCTAGCAACACTATAATACCATTCATATTGTACTATCAGAGGAAGATAGCAACACACACTGTACCATAATTACCATTCACATTGTGGGATCAGTGGTAGATAGCAACTCACAACACACCATTCATATTGTGCTATCAGGGGTAGATAGCAACACACACTATACCATTCATATTGTGCTATCATGAGTAGATATAGCAACACACACTATACCATTCATATTGTGCTATCAGGGGTAGATAGCAACACTATAATACCATTCATATTGTACTACTATCAGAGGAAGATAGCAACACACACTGTACCATAATTACCATTCATTTTGTGGTATCAGTGGTAGATAGCAACACACACTATACCATTCATATTGTGCTATCAGTGGTAGATAGCAACAGTGGTAGATAGCAACTCACACCACACCGTTCATATTGTGCTATCATGGGTAGATAGCAACACACTATACCATGCATATTGTGCTATCAGGGGTAGATAGCAACACACACTATGCCATTCATATTGTGCTATCACATACGCCTAACCATTACACAATTAACCGCATATAAAGGCAATACATACTTATTTAAGCTTTGGTCAATATTGCACGGTAAACCTAAATGAGTATTTCGTGATCCTAGCATCCTCTTTTTATTACATTTTCAGTAGATATCTACGAAAAAAGCTTATTCCCAAAATTTCAATTGATTCAGATTTTGTGTTTGCGAGTAATGCATGACAACGTGTTGTAATTTCGTTCTGGTGTAATTCAAATTTCACAATATTTTTGCTAAACGACTTAATCTGCAATTTTTTTTTGTATATACATAAACATTATGTAGCTAGCCAGAAGTATCCAGTGGCATAAAAATCTCAACTTACGGTGGGGGATGATGCTGTGGATCACGAAATGCCCTTTTAAGGCATAGGTTCATTAAAGTAGCGTTCTCCGAAAAGTTTTTCGATAAATTCATTAATTTCTCAAAAAGTAAAAATCTCAGTTTAATAAATAACGGTTAAAATGAAAGCCATTATTGGGGGCCTAATTATCGTATCATTATAATAGGTCTGGCACCAATGCAAGCATTTGTTTCGGTGTCCCAAATTCATAGTAAAATATGCTGACGCTATTTTTTACAAATCGCCTGGAATTGCATATTTAGGTTTCAGCGATTGCTGAAAAAAGTGGGGTATGCTTATGAAAAGCGTTTCCGCTTGGAATGTAGATAGTTATTGTTGCTATTACTGTTCGCGATTTTAATTTATGCACTCTTTAGCCGACAATTTTCAATGCATTTTACACACTCAAAATGTCGCTCGCGTAAATACTGATATTTTAAACAGTATCCGTTTTTAAACAAAACAACTGTCCACATTAGTTCCCAAGACTTTGATGATAACATAGATACCAAATCAGACTGCATGTGACGAACAGATTTTAAACTAGAATTGGCAGAACCAGCGTAGGCCCTATGAAAATGCTGTTTCGTAATAAATCGCGTTGTGATAAAAAGAGGGAAGTTTGGACATCCTTTTGGCTGTTTTTTATACCAAGGAAATGCGTGACCTACACCAAACTTCTCATGTAGCCTTGACTTAATGTCCGTGGCTGTTTGATATTATTGAATTTAGGCGATTTTAACTATTTACTTACATTTAACCCGATGTTTGGCCAGAGAATGTTGTATTATATTCCAAAGATGGCGACAGCTACAGACTCACTTTAAACCAGTAAAAAGGACACGTTTCTGCTCAGATGTTTCAGAGTTTGAGACCCTATATTCACGGTTTTCCTACTAGCATTCAAACCTATGACAAATTTGGCTGGTTTGCGATATGCGATTTTTCATCCTGATGTGGTAGTGATGTCAGTACAGTGAGCATTTAATTGACGCGATTCCAAATACAGCGCGCCACCTACGATCACGCCTGGCTGATCTACTTCGCGCAGAGCATCATGGGTAAAAGTCGACATCCATGAGTCGTCGCGTCGACGATGAACCATCGACCCTGGAAACAGAAACGAGTGTTGCTATCGATTACTCAAATTTGCTTATTTACGTTGATGATGATCAGCTGTTGATTCAACCCTCCGACGGTTTTTTTCATTCCTGTCTCCTTTTTAAAGTTAATTTCGACAGTCATGGTTTAGGCCTACCTCTGTTCAGAGTGTTATGCCTATTCCCACACAACCTTATTTTCAAACTTTTCCGAACTTTCCGAGGCGCTTGGGAAAATACTTTAGGCTCTCGTTTACAAGAAAAGAAAACACTTTCAGGTCTTTAAGCTTTGTTGTAAGTAGTCCTATTAATAGACTTGATTAAAAAATATGATAGGCCTACTTCATGCATATATCCTTAAAAAAAATTTAAAGTAGGCCTAATTCTCAATATTTAGAATAACGAAATATTCAATACATATTTTAACAGCATGAACAGCGTAAAGCATTTATTTTTTAATACGATTAAAACGTTTTCGAATTTCAAATGTAGGCCTACTCTATTCCTATTCAACCATCTACGGTTAAAACTCGATGTCAAAAATGTTGATGTCTCTGATGCTGATCGACCATCTATATAGGCCTATAACCCGATGTCAAAATGTCAATTTTCGAGTTTGGGTACATTGTAGGCCTATAATAGCAAATGCTTTTGATGCAAGACAATTTCAAACAGAAAATTTAATCCAAAACGCAAATTAGTGCTTTTTTTTTCCTTGTTTGGATAACTTTTCCCATAATTATTACCATGCGTGATACATGATTAAAGACCCATTCAGTGATCCCAGCGCAAGTGTAAAAAAATTTAAATTGTTTATAAATTGCTTAAAAGTGAAGGATAAGTCATTCAAATTGACATTTGGTATTTTTGAAATGTCAAATTTGGCAAAAAACAAAGAAAACAGCAGTACTGACAAAGTTGAAGCCCCATTCAAATACATGTATAGCTAATTTAGATACTGTCAGTATCTAAATTACAGATTCATGTAAAATGTCTTATTTCGTCTTAAATACATGGCATTCGGCTGAACCACTCGCAGGCTATGTTAGCACATCTATGACAATGACAAATGTACCAAAATCTGAATTTTGATGATTTTTATGATCATCCGGAAGAGCAAATCACTGAATGGGCCTTTAAGATAAAAGCTTTTGGTTTTCAAAAATGTGTTGAACGCTTGTCTTATTTTTATTTTTATTTATTTTTTCCTAACCTAGGCCTATAGATGTTTTACATTTATAACCTTTTTACAAACTTGAATAGATATGAATTAATTGTTTTAAAGCATTTTTCGAGTGACGTTTAAAACACTCTTTGTAGCATGATGTAGGCCTACTGTATGACCACGAAAGGTCGTAGATTTAGAAGCCATTTCTTTCGATATATAGCCCTATAAACAAAACACTCAATTTGGCCCCAATGTATAATGTCGGGAGAAAATATATACTTGCACTAAACAAATAAACCTGTTAATTTTTAAAAATAAACTCTCGTGGTGCAGTTCTGTCAACAAAATTACATAGGCTCAGCCCCTTCAATAAATTTGGTGCGGGGGCTCGAATAGACCTACCCTTCTGTGTGAATAGGCACGTTTTCATTTTCATTTAGGCCTATAATGGCCTCCAAACTACATTGTTAAGCATGTTAAGTTATCTTGTTTTTGTTAAAAACATCAACTGCAAATTGTCCCTTATTGTACAGTATATCCTTCACCGTAAATCGGTGTGTGTGTGGGGGGGGGGTGTCCCGGTTCGCCCCTTCAGTCTCAAATGAAGCAGCCCTAAACAATGCGTTCACCCCTCCAATAAAGTCCATCCCCAGATTTGACCTCTTTACTTTGTAGGTTGAGTCCTTGATCCATGGGCCTGATCCATTATTTAATATGCAAGAAATGTCGACCCTCCGAATTTAAACCTTTCCAATTTGGCCAAAGTCAGTGCCGTAAAGGATGGGCTGCACTACAGTTCAGTTCTTTTCACAGTGTTGACTTATAATTTCATGAGAAAGAAAAGGAAAATCCATTTTCTTGTTTCTTTAAAAAAAAAAAAAAAAAAACATGTATAGGCCTAGGCCTAGGTGTTTAAAATTGTCCAATTGAATTAGTCGAAAAGGTTTTTGATTTTCAATGTTGTGCCGACCGATAATATGACTAAAAAGAAACTCATTCCAACCAACGTGTGCTATTTGGGAGTAGGCCTAGGCCTACATTAAGAGTAAATTTCCTTGGGTTATGAATTATTAAAGGGGAAAGATGAAATAAAGATGGTATGACATGCAAGAAAGCGGAAGTAAAAATAAAATATGAAAAATTAAAAGAAACCATTACACGTACAATAGGCTATCATTTTAAACTCTATGGGCGAGTTTCCCGACAGGAGTCTTATTAAGCCGTAGTCTTAAGGTGGCCTTGAGGCTACTAAGCCTAGCCCGCTCTCGAAGCCCGAGTCTTAACTCTAGCCGGATTTCTTCAACGCAAATTCAACCTAGTCTTAGTGGCCTTGTAGGCTTAACGCTTGACAACCTCGTCCCTTTCAACCAGCGACTTAATTGTATAGGCTGTTGGAGGTAGATGTACATAAGCTGTGGTCCTCACGGTTTACCGTACTAACAAGGTTGCCGTCTCATTATCGCAATGTTCCCGGCGCAAAGACTAGCCTGGACCAGCGGTCTTGTGCTTGGGCTTATACCGTACACAACTTGATGCAAGAATATTGTGTCTGTTTTTGTGTCTTTTATGTATTATTTTATTTCCACTTGACTTTTTATGAGTCCAACTTGTATGAATGATACGTCTATGCTTTATACTCGTGATTCTTTCTTTGCATCCCAAAAAGGGTAAAACTGTAAGCCTAATGGAAATGAATATGTGATTCCCCTAAAAAGGAAAGCAACCAACGTGCGATCTACTGCTGATATCAGTAGTCTTCTCAGATCTCACATGAAGTTATCTGTTGGTACAATATTTATAATTATTTAAGTAGAAGATATAGCAATATTATATGCATCTTATCCGTAAATTTAGTTTTAATACTGCATGCATTATTGTTTCGTGTCAAATATTTACTATATCTTTACCAATTTTGTCCTTCTTCTATTGTATTAAATTGATGTCCAACCTGGTATAATATAGGCACTCCAAAATAATATTTTAATAGGCCTACTTATGAAAAGTACGAGTATCAAACTATTAAGGCTTGGATAGGGACAGGTGGTATCATATAGGTCTTCATGATGATGATGATGATGATGATGATGATGATGATGATGATGATGATGATGATGATGATGATGATGATGATGATGATGATGATGATGATGATGATGATGATGATGATGATGTAGGTCTTATGATAGCAACAGCTACGTAAAAAAATTCAACTAACTCAAATGAACACTAAAATAAAATGCTGAAATGTTCAACTAAATCGAACAATTACTTACCCGCAGTGGCGTAACTAGACATTTTCATTTGGGGGTGGGGTGGGGGAAAGCGGGGGAAAACATAATAAATGAGGGGCAGGCATCGTTCATGCTGTTTGGGTTTGTAAGGGGTGGAGTGGGTCTGAGGAGTTATGGGATCTGCTTGGAATGTGTCCCCGGAACATTGGCGTAGATTTCTTTTTGACATGGGGGAGGGAGGTGGGGGTGAAAAAAATAATGGTACAAATGCCATATTAAAGGTATTAAAGCTGGTGACATATAGGCCAATGGTACAAAGGTGGGATAAATGCAATTTATTTAACCTTAAAAATTGAGTTTTTAAGGTTAAAATGACCAAATAATGAGGTTAATTAATAAGTAGGCCTAATTTACCTTTTTTTTCATGGGGGGGGCAAGAGCTCCCCCAGTTACGCGACTGCTTACTTATTTTAATTGAAAGACCGTCAAAAATATGAAAGATAAACTTTGCGTTACAATTTAAATAATTTGTAAATTGAAATAGACCAAGGCTTACGACCTAAGACCTGCTCTGAGGCAGGGCCAAGAAAAGCCGCTGTAAGCCTGGTCTAACAGGCTTGCGTAGACTACGGCTACAGAAGACTGATTTCGAGAAATGCAAATTTTACTGAAGCCTGGGGCTAATCCTACAAGCCTGGCCCACGGGCTAACGAAGCCTCGAGGCTATGGTAGCCGTGCTTTGGGAAATACGTTTTCAGTTAAGCCTGGTCTTACGACCTCTTAAGCCTTGAGGCTAGACAAGCCAATTGCTAAGCCACCCGTCGAGAAATTCGCCATAGGTCTAGAATACTTGGTTCTAAAGTTATGAAGTTTTTTCATGCATATTTTCTTGATATGCCTTAAAATAATGATCTTTTAAAATTTATGTACTCTTTTGCAGTTTGAAACTTTCTTCATCTTTATTATTATGCTAGAACTCTATGAGGTATTGTTGAACTTATGCATTAAAGTCTCAAATTGAAATATTAATAAAAAAATAAATGTTATTTTTATGCGGTAGGCTATGCCTACAAAGTGTTTTTATTGCGATCGTAATTTTTTAAATGTTTGATAGTAATATAATTAAAAATACAAATTTAGGCTAAAAATAAAATAAGGACAAATCAAACAATTACAAATAACAAAAACTGCAAACCAATGTGATGCATGTTTATAAGTAATGAGTATTAAGAATCTTTTTAAAATTTACTTGAATTTCTTTGCTGTAGGCCTATCCCGCGCGGCGGGCCGCTAAGCGCCTTCGTGCAAAAAAAAACATCATTTTTAGAAAATGTAGGCCGATTACAAAAACGCAACACCTATAGTATGGATGTTCTTAAGTATGCCGGTGTTATATTATTATCGTATTGAACAAACAATAAATTCAAAAAGAATTAAAACAATTTATTCTAATAACCAAAATAAAACCTATGCGTTTTCCATTAAAAAAGGACAGGCCTAGGCCTAGCCTATACTTCGCATTGACTAGGCTCGCGCGTATCGGGCTGAAAAGCATCGTAAAGTTTAAAAACAAAAAAGGGCGGTTTTAGAAAATGGGATAACAAAAAGTTAACACCTAGTATCAACATCAAGTTTGCGGGTTTTAGAAAAAGACATATGTGAATATCAAAGTGCAATATTTCACTTCAACACAGAAAATCTCAAATAAAGTACTACAAAACATTGTGTTTTTAGAGTAATAATCACAAACATGGTCAGCTATGGTTGATGAAAAAGGATGTCGACCCCAGACACGGGAAATGCCAATTTTCACTGCCGTCGTTGGTGGCGCGCTGTATTTGGAATCGCGAGAATTGGGCACAGCCAAATAATTACTAGCGTTCGGTCAAAGCGTTGCAGCGCGCTGGTGTACACATGCACACGCTTACGACGCCACATAGATGCGCGAGCGAAACAGCTGCTTCAACGCGCTGACGTTGACTGCCATAAGGGTGAAAAATGGTAGGCCTACATGTATGACTATAAAACCTCAAACTCACCCCTCGATAAAGGTTGGCAAATGAAGGAGGCGGCAGTTTAGTGAATATGCGAGTGCAAGCGCCGCCCTAACCGTGGAAGGTTTCCGCATACCGAATATAGGTTTATATCATGGCCTCTAGGCCTCATGGTTTATTTTTTCGAAAAGAAAGCATAATCAATTGAGAAGGGAATGGATATTGCCATAATAATATCAAAGTTAATACTTGTCGTCCATAACAAGAAGGAATGCATCACGATTGTATAATATCCAGCTTTGGTATTTCATTTTCGCTAAACATGAAGCTTTATCTTTACTAGATTTATGAAATGAACGTTTGCAGACCAGGCCTTCTACATGTAGTGAGCATCACATTAGATTGTGTTTAAAAGAAATATTTATAAAATAAATAAATAACATTAATCCATATAAGATTTATATAGCGCACCAGAGGATACAAAGCGCTGTAATTTTGCTGCTACTAGTGAATTATCAGAATCAGATATCATCAACTATGCCGATTGTAGCCGATTAGATTGTAACATCCACTTATTATCTCAGCAGTTCTCCAAAGTCCATTGGATTAAGAAAGATGTGAGCGTTATGAATTAATAAGTGTCGCCTCCTAGAAATATCCTAGATAACCACCTTGGATGATAAAATATTATCTAGAACCACGCATCTGTTTTTGCAAGGTCTCCCTTTCATCTTTCTGACCTCAAAGAAAGGATTAAAATTATTGAATAGAGTCCATGACCTGATGCAACGCATTATTAATGAGTAGCTATTAGGGACAGTCATGCTGTTATGGTTGAGCGAGCAACGTATGACCACTACACAGGTCAATGGCCTGATTGCGATCTGGCGGGTTTTTTAAAAGCACGGTCCCTGAACTACGGTGTACCATGAGGGACATGCAAACTTAAAATAATTTTTCACAAACTCAAATATTTTTTTACAAATTATTATTATTATTAAATTATTAATATTGATTATTAAATCAAACTGAAATGATTTTCTACAACTCAAATGGTTTTTTTACAAACTGTAATAATTTTTTTACAATCTCAAATAACTTTCTACAAACTCAAATAATCATGTGAAGAAGGTTGATGATAGGAATGTGACTGTTCTCGGATTGTGTCCTGTACGCTATTCTTAGTTTGTCAAGCTGCCATTCACGACAGAGGGGTCAGTTAACTAAACTAACCACATTGTGGTTCAGGCATGGCCTCCAGTTAGTGAAACCTATTTTAGAATTTTAAGTCCTAGCTTCATAATATCAGGTTTGCTGGTGATCAATGCTGGTGAGCCTTCACTGAAGAGTGGCTCAAGGAGCTATCGGAAGACTTCCATTTTGTTGACATAGAAGGTTTCAAGAAAAATTGCGACGGGTGCATTAAGGTTTGTAGTGACCATGCTCACGAGTGAGATAGAAAGAATTTGGCTAGTACTCTTTCAAGTACCTTGTTCTACGAACTTATTGACCGCCCCTCGTATTTGTCAAAGGCCATTATGATTCAGGAATGCATTTGCGCCCGTGATGAGATAGCAGGAATTTCTTTGACAAAAATGACCAGGTGTCTTGTTATGATAGTTGGATAGAACATCCCATGGGACATCTGAAAAGTGAAGTCTTGAGTGTCGTGAGTGGTGGAGCGTGACATCAGAGGTCAATGACCTCAAATTTGACACGTTTTCCTGTATAATTCGTTTTATTCATGCCATTTATTAACAACAGCCTCGATTTTCACATTTTTGGTGTCTAATGAAAGATATTAAAATTATCTATCAAACAAAACCAATATCAATGAGATTTAACAATGTTTCGACCCTAATTTTGAGCCCAAAATGTCAAAATTTAGCATTTTTACCCAAATTTTGCAAATTGACATGACATAAAACTTATAATTTCCTGAAAAGTGCGGGACTATTACTTAAACATTCTTACTCAAAAACTGACCCATTATGTTCACAAAAAGATGACCAAAAACAATGTGTGTGGGTAAAGTCGTTTTTGGGCAAGGACATTTAAAGTGCAATGACTTTTTTAATTTCCCATGTAAGAGGTTTTCTGCACATATAGACTGTGGGCTATGCTAACCCCCCTCCCCCTAGGAGGATTTTTGGAATCAGGTATTTTTGGGACCCTAATGCATTAAGGTTTTGAAATCCGCTTGCCTGCACATTGGCCAGTGGTGAGTGAGGCGGTGAGGGCGCTTTTTTTCAAAATGGCCGGCAAAATCACAAAAATCAACATAACTAGGCCAGTGAAGCTCCTAGCAGCATAATTATGATGTCTACACCCATATTTTCAGGGTCAAGGAATCCAATAGTATCACCTACAACAACATTGGACCTAAATTTCCAAGATGGCTGCCAAAATTTCAAAATGGCCGACATTGAAAATGAAAATTACCTATATCTCAGTCCTTGAAGCTCCTGCAAGCATAATTTCGATGTCTATACCCATGTTTACAGGGTCAAGGAGTCCAATAAAATCACTAAGAACAGCCCTGGACACAAAGTTCCAAGATGGCTGCCACTGAATTTCAAAATGGCTGCCATTTAAATCAATTTGGCCTATATCTCAGTCGTTGAAGCTCTAAGGAGCATGTCTCTGATGTATATGCCGTGTTGTTGGGATCAATGATTCCAGCAAATACATTGAGGTTTTGAAATCCGTTTGCCTTCACATTGGCCAATGGTGGGTTAGGTGGTGAGGGCGCCTTTTCAAAATAGCATCAATAATGACACCATAAATAATCAACGACATGTCTATTGCCTAAACACAAGAAGTATCAAAGCCTAAGTAGTACTACTACTCCTGATAAACATGTCGACTGCTAAGTGCAAGAAGTGGGTAAGTGCAATAGCTGTCCTGTAAACATTTGGCAATATATTGTACTCACATTCGCATGGCAGCTACACATGGCAGCTATTGCCCGTACCCACTTGGGCACTGAACAGTCGATGTCCCAACTCCAAGATCAACAAGTAATCTAATCATATTCAGTATTAACTATATTTGTAAAAGGCTTAATTCCAGGAGATTCTTCAGACGAAAAAAATGAAACGCTAGCTAAGAGTAGCTTGATGACATAGCTCCCAGTTGCTTATTGGTACTGGGTTTACTGTATTGGTGATACTGGTGTTGATAAAGTAGCTCCCAATTGCTGGTTGTTGTTAAGGTATTCAGATATTGGTGTTGATAAAGTAGCTACCAAATACTGGTATTGCTGTTGAAGAAGTAGCTACCAATTACTGCTTGTTGCTGTGTTAGCCATCAACTGCTGATATTGGTGTTGATGAAGTACTACTTACTTTTGCTGATTGTGTTGAAGAAGTAGCTTTCAATTGTTCATTGGCGCTAAGGTAGCTACCTACTGCTGATATTGGTGTTGATGAATAAGTTTTCAATTGTGCATTGGCTCTAATGTAGCCATCTTCTACTGATATTGGTCTTGAAGAAGTAGCTTCATACTGCTGATTGATGCTGGGTAAGCTATCTACTGCTGATATTGGTATATGAAGTAGCTTACAACTGCTGATTGTTGTTGATGAAGTAGCTTTCAATAATATTGTTCATTGTCGCTAAGGTAGCTATCTACTGCTGATATTGGTGTTGATATAGTAGCTTCCAATTGCCGATTGTTGCTAATGTGGCTGTCAACTACTGATATTGGTGTTGATGAAGTAGCTTCCAATGGCTGATTGTTGCTAAGCTTGCTTTCAACTGCTGATATCCGTCTTCGTGAATCCCTATTGCTGATTGGTGCTGGGTTAGCCATTTATCACCAATCTTAGCACCAATGAAGAATAAAAGCTTCTTCATCAACACCAATCAGCAATATGTATTTACTTCTTCAACACCAATATCAGTAGTAGATGGCTAACCCAGCAATCAGCAATTGGAAACTACTTCATCAACAACAATATCAGCTGTAGATACCCCAACACCTGTCAACAATAGGGAGCTACTTTATAAACGCCATTGACACCATCAGGCAATGATAGATGGCTAACCCAGCACCAATCAGCAATAGGGCTTTACCAACACAGATATCAGCAGTTGCATACTGCAGTTACTGTCCGTTTTCCGATACACAATACACAGTGCTCTCACCATTGACGCGTGACCCCTACAAATGATGTATGTTGGGAGAATGGACACTTGCCTAGTTAACATCACTGTGTGAAAAATAACCAGCCAATATTTTATTTATTCTCCAAAACTTCTAGCAAATATATTTCTCTAACATGACCTAAAATTACAGCTAGGTTAGATGTTCAGAAATGGTCGCACTTTTGTAAAATATGAGTGAGGGCAAGGCATAGCTAGCCAACTCCCCGTGTTATTTGAATGGAGATTTGACCGAAAATATTGGTATCGGACCGCTCACTTCTGAAGGATGCCACAAAAAAACCGGTAAAAGCTACATTTAAATTATTCTACATAAAGTTGTGTTTCTTCTTTCATTAAATAGAGTGCTCGATCCTGTGAAGGAGAGCGTGTACATAACATTAAAAGAAACAAATTTACTCCATTTTCACTACGATTCGTTTCGCCCGAAGGCTCCTCAGGTGAATGAGAGAAATGTAGAACAAACTTAGAGTCATGCGTTTATCGCGTTGCTTAAACATGTTTAACGCGCTTGATTTTTATACGCTCGCTTGTGTTTTTCCTTAAACATGTTTAACGCTCTGGTCGCTTTCTTGCGTGTCGCTTACGGTGTCGCTTACATATATATTAATTTATTTTCTTCGTATTGCGCGCGGAACTTTTTCTCCTTAAACATGTTTAACGTTTGTAATATAAACATAAAATATAAAATATAAAATTATAATTAGAAAACATTGTTCAAGAGAAACTTGTTGGCATGTCTACATTTGCTGATGAGTTCCGATTTAGAATTTAATGCAGTGGATTTGTCCGCAGTGATGATAAAATACTTTTCCCATAAGCAGAGATGGCACCTTTTAGAAACATTGGTGTATGAGTTGGTTTTCTTTTGTATTGACCACTTTATGCTGAATTTTACTTTCTTGTCTTTTAAGTCCCAAATGTATTTACTAAGTGCAGTTTCTTTTCTTTTATGTTCAAGTTTGAAAGATGACTTGTGATTGTTCCAGCGGTTTTTGAAGTTGGTTTCGCATAATCCGATGTATGATTTCAAATCATTATCTGTCGTGACGGTTGCTTTGTAAATGATGGATTTGACAAGGCAGTTTCCCATTAGTGGGCACTCTTTGGGTTTTCTACAGTTGCATGTTTTTGTGGGTTTGGTTGTATCGTCCTCAGGTTTTTGATGATAGACTCATTGTGGGTTTTGATGATCCTTAACATGTTGTTCATGCAGCAGTAGCTAACTTTGACATTGTTGCGGTTGAATAGTTTGTGGAGAACGTGACCTTTGGGAAAATGCTTGTCAATGAGATAAAGGAATTTTCGACCCACATTAGTGGATACATGCTTGCTGAAGGGGGTTGTACCATACGATGTTACGTTTACGTTTGCGCGATTCGGTATTGCTGGCGTTTTGGTCATTAGTGCGTGGCGGGCTGAACTCCAGGGTATGGTCGTGGCCGGCATCTTTGAGAGCGTCCTGGTAGGGTTTCTTAGTATCATTGAATTGCTTTGTGTCACTTGAGATGCTAGATAATCTTTGGTTCACAGACAATGGAATGGCTTTGATGATGCTTTTTGGGTGGTTGGATTTGGTGTTGACATACTTGGTTGTATTGTTTGGTTTCATGTAGGGGCGGTATGATCCATTATTAAGGTTGAAAGTGACATCAAGAAAGTTAATCACTTTGAGGCCTTGGTCGACAGTTATGCGTAGGCCAAGTTTTGCGAATTCCTCATGTAGCATTTTAGCTATTCTGTTGGCATCGCTTAGTGATTTGTTGCGGAGGATAGCTAGTCCATCATCCCTGTATAATCCTACATCGCCGTCAAATAGAGCACGTATTTTGTACAAGATATATGAGCCTACAAGTTCGCATGTTTCGGCCCCATCATACGATCCCATGGTGACGTCGAACTGGTGAGGGGGGTCGGATTTATTCCAGGGTGAGTTGTCATGGAAGAGTAGGGTCTTCTTGGCATGGTTGATTATTTCCCTATCTTTGTCTGAAATCTGTGTAAACATAGCGGCGAAGTCCAGGGCATCATTTAACAAATTCTGCGTGATGGACGGGTAAAATTCAACGACGTCAAACACAAGAAAAGAACACGATGTAGTGTTATCTATTGATTTGAACCAGTTGATAGCACTTTGAGTATTTTTCCATTGTTTCACATTGGTTGCATTGATAAGTTCCTTGTTGATACGGTCCAGAATGTTTTTGCTAACAACTCCAATTTCACTTTTTGCTGGGTTGATAAGTCTGCATTTCTAAATAGGTTCTAGAAAATAAAGTTTTGTAACATGTCCTAAATTTTTAGCTAATTTAGGTGTTTGGAGAGGGTCGTACTTTTGTGTTTTAGGAAGGACATGTAAACGACAGATAACACCAAAAATATGAAGAAATTATTTCTAAACCGTGTTAAGTCAAAAATCATTATGTTGCTCATTTTCAAGAATGCTGGTTTACAAAAAGCACGACATTGTCTGATTTCGTGAACAAAGCCACACATAACATTGTTTCCTTTCGTTTCCTTTATAATCGGTTACCCAACTGAAGCTATGAATACCAGCTTTATTGCGATATCGCACATGAAAACAGTCACTTGTGCACAACCAGAGAAGATCCGATTTAATCAGTTGAGCTGTTTCAATGAGTGTTATCTTGGTTTAATAGCTTTTAATGGGGTTAAGTCCTGCAAAGGTCGAGATGAATTCTACTGTAGACATGACTGCATCATGGATAGCAAGCTTAGCAACAATCAGCAATTGGAAGCTACTTCATCAACACCAATATCAGTAGTGGACAGCTACATTAGCAACAATCGGCAATTGGGAGCTACTGTATCAACACCAATATCAGCAGTAGATAGCTAACCCAGCAGCAATCAGCAGTATGAAGGTACTTCTTCAAGACCAATATCAGCAGTAGTGTCTACATTAGAGCCAATGAACAATTGAAAGCTTATTCATCAACACCAATATCAGCAGTAAGTAGCTACCTTAGTGCCAATGAACATTTGAAAGCTACTTCATCAACACAATCAGCAAAAGGAAGCTACTTCATCAACACCAATATCAGCAGTAGATGGCTAACACAGCAACAAGTAGCAATTGGTAGCTACCTCTTCAACACTAATATTAGCAGTAGATGGCTACCTTAGCGCCAATGAACACTTACTTCATTTGAAAGCTGCTTCATCAACACCAATCAGCAATTGGAAGTTACTTCATCAACGCCAATATCAACAGTAGATAGCTAAACCCAGCAACAATCAGCAATTGGTAGCTACTTTATCATCAGCAATACCAGCAGTAGATCGATACCCCGGTACCAATTAGCAGTTGGTAGCTACTTTATCAACACCAATATCTGTATACCTTAACAACAACCAGCAATATTGGGAGCTACTTTATCAACACCAGTATCACCAATACAGTAAACCCAGCAACAATCAGCAACTGGGAGCTACGTCATCAATCTACTCTTAGCTAGCGGTTCATTTTTTTCGTCTGAAGAATCTCCTGGAATTAAGCCTTTTACAAATATAGTTACTGAATATGATTAGATTATTTGTTGATCTTGGAGTTGGGACATCGACTGTTCAGTGCCCAAATGGGTACGGGCAACAGCTGTCATGTGTAGCTGCCATGCGTATGTGAGTACAATATACAATATATTGCCAAATGTTCACAGGACAGCTATTGCACTTAGCAGTCGACATGTTTATCAGGAGTAGTAGTACTACTTAGGATTTGATACTTCTTGTGTTTAGGCAATAGACATGTCGTTGATTATTTATGGTGTCATTATTGATGCCATTTTGAAAAAGCGCCCTCACCGCCTAAACCACCATTGGCCAATGTGAAGGCAAACGGATTTCAAAACCTCAATGTATTTGCTGGAATCATTGATCCCGACAACACGGCATATAAATCAGAGACATGCTCCTTAGAGCTTCAACGACTGAGATATAGGCCAAATTGATTTAAATGGCAGCCATTTTGAAATTCAGTGGCAGCCATCTTGGAACTTTGTGTCCAGGGCTGTTCTTAGTGATTTTATTGGACTCCTTGACCCTGTAAACATGGGTATAGACATCGAAATTATGCTTGCAGGAGCTTCAAGGACTGAGATATAGGTAATTTTCATTTTCAATGTCGGCCATTTTAAAATTTTGGCAGCCATCTTGGAAATTTAGGTCCTATGTTGTTGTAGGTGGTACTATTGGATTCCTTGACCCTGAAAACATGCTGCTAGGAGCTTCACTGGCCTAGTTATGTTGATTTTTGTGATTTTGCCGGCCATTTTGAAAAAAGCGCCCTCACCGCCTCACTCACCGCTGGCCAATGTGCAGGCAAGCGGATTTCAAAACCTTAATGCATTAGGGTCCCAAAAATACCTGATTCCAAAAATCCTCCTAGGGGGAGGGGGTTGGCATAGCACACAGTCTATATGTGCAGAAAACCTCTTACATGGGAAATTTAAGAGGTCATTGCACTTTAAATGTCCTTGCCCCAAAACAAATTTACCCACACACATTGTTTTTGGTCATCTTTTTGTGAACATAATGGGTCAGTTTTTGAGTAAGAATGATTAAGTAATAGTCCCACACTTTTCAGGAAATTATAAGTTTTATGTCATGTCAATTTGCAAAATTTGGGTAAAAATGCTAAATTTTGACATTTTGGGCTCAAAATTAGGGTCGAAACATTGTTAAATCTCATTGATATTGGTTTTGTTTGATAGATAATTTTAATATCTTTCATTAGACACCAAAAATGTGAAAATCGAGGCTGTTGTTTATAAATGGCATGCATAAAACGAATTATACAGGAAAACGTGTCAAATTTGAGGTCATTGACCTCTGATGTCACGCTCCACCGCTCACGACACTCAAGACTTCACTTTTCAGATGTCCCATGGGATGTTCTATCCAACTATCATAACAAGACACCTGGTCATTTTTGTCAAATTGAACAGAACAAACGACATTAAGAGCTAAGACTACGCCATTGACGTTGATGTACGCATCATGTCACAAGAGTATTTTCTAATTGGCAAAGAGGGCACTTTTCACTTGCAAATTTTTTTAAGACAGGCTGTATATTGAAAAATGGATATTTAAAAGATTGAGCTTACAAAATTTGTGACGTGTCATGTATTTTAGGGCCGGAGGCCTTTATATACTGAATAAATTTCCCTCATTTGAGGGAATTGAATTGAATTGAATTGAAAATTGTCAAAAGGAGACACTTTTGGGCAGGATCGTAAATGGAGAAATAGCCAAAATTATGCCCAGGGGTGATTTTTTCACAATTTGGGTTTGTTGCGAATTTGTGATGTTATTAATGTTAAAAATATTGTCAGACCGGAATATAACTGGCATCTTGTATTTTTTGAGACATTTTTCAAGGTAATTCCTACTCTCCACATTGTCACTAATATTTTTAAAGGCTTATATCACAATTTCCCATTTTATAGTACCATAACTTACGAACTCAATATCTTCGCTTAGGAATGTCCGATTTCATTTGGGGAAAACGGCGTTGTAGAGCAAAATATCTCTATATTTCAGATATGTAAAAACCTCAAAATTGATAACCTGCCCAAAAGTGTCTCCTTTTGACATGACACGTCACATTTAGAATATGGTATCATCGGGTAATACAAATCAAGGCAGGTTCTAATTTATGTCTATATAATTTTGCTTTATTATCCAGCAAGCACACAGACACTCTGGAGGAGGTAGAACAGAAGAGTTGCCTCTACGGAGGCGTAGAAGATGGCAGGATGGTAGCTAGTGTATGAGCACACGCATTCGGAAAGCTAATCGCTGTGGGTGGAAATTGATCAAAGCGGTTCAGTTAACAGAAATCCCAAAACCATGTCCATGCTCTTGGTAACAAGAGAAAAGAGCAGATCAGAGGTACTTCTTGTTGGTTGTGGTGAACAGATTGTCTTTATAGACACTGTAGACAGAGCTATTCTACCAGAATCTATCACGGTCCCAAAACATCCAGAGAGAAACCAGCATGTTATTGCAATGATCCAATGTGGTGATTTCGTTTGGTGTATGTTGTACCAGTCCTCCATGGTATTTCAGTTTCGGTTATCTGACGGCACATTGACAGCAACACTTAACTGTGAAACCAGGATTCCTGTTGAGGGATTGAATGTCCTTCACGGTTGTATGATGGCATATAGAACTGTATTCATTTTTAAGCAAAGTTGAACACTGATGGCGCTATTTATATAAAATATTGTTTGCAAGGGGTAGACACTTGTGTAATGACATTAAAACATCAAAATAAGTAACAAACAGCAAGGAAATTTTCTAAACAAAATTTATGATGAAATGAAAGGAATAACTCAAATTATTGGGCTAAATTAAACGCTAAATTAAATGTATATAAATAGCGCCCTCAATTTTCACACAAATATACAATTGATAGAATAAAAGGCAGAAAAATATGAAACAAATTGATAAAGAAGGAAAAATCTATGTTAAAAATTGCTTTAAAACGTGTATATTAGTACTATAATAGCTGTTGGTATTATCCAGGTCTAGAATTGAAAATTATATAACGGCATTATTTTGTTAGAAAAATTAATAAATGATCACATCAAACAACCGTGCCTTGAAGAAAAACGCTTTAGTTTGCCTAATCCCATCAAAATACGATCGGTTGCTGGCAATGTGCCGACTGAAACAGATATCATGGAAGAAGCGAAACAAAGACGTATCCAAAAAGATACAATGAATTTGCTGACAGTGTGCTCGTTTCTCGTTGTCGAAGATACACTGTGGATAGGCAGAAGTGATGGCGATATTCTGGTAGTTGCATTGACCGACAATGTAAAGTTTAAATTTGGGCAAGTTATTGCAGTTCTGGGATTTGACCCTATTCTAGCGCGTCAGATTGGTCCTATTGAGAATCTTGTAAAATCAAATTCAGGTGATGTTGTTGCGATCAGGAATATGCAGCTGAAACGACAATATGGGTTCGGATACCAGGTTTCTCTCTGGCAACATTGGGGCAGTGATGAATTTATGCGATTTGAGAAACTATATGATATTTCTGCCTAAAATGATCACTGATCAACTACATGAGTTGTGATTTCTGTTCACTATATACCCCTAACCGATAGCGATAATCTCCCCCCCCCCCCCCGACAACAAACATTCTTTTTGACATTAAAATCAGTAACATATATAGGGTAACTTTGGGGGTAATATGGCACCCTTAAGCATAAAATGGCAATAACTACCAACCTACGGAACTTGATATCAACTCATATTTATATGGTTTCAAGGACTATTCATTACCAACACAAACATGATGAAAAATACGGACGGACGGACCTTTCAAGTAGGGTCGGTCGGTCGGCCTTTTTTTTTTTCTTTCTTTTTGCAATTTGCAATTTGCAATACAAAAAAATCTGTTCCTGAAATTTCCGAAATTTGGGTTGGCATTCATTTGTACAGGAATTTTTTCCCCCAATTTGTTCAAAATCTGGGTCGGTCGGGCCCGTAGAACAGGGTTTTCTTTTTTCGTCGCCGTAACGAGGAAATGCCATATTACCCCAATGTCCTGTGTAAATTCAATGTAAATTTTTAAATATGCAAATAAATATGCAAATTAATTGACAGTTCATTAACTTTGAATGTAAACCACTAATCCAACTAGATTGCCCCGCAGGGCTACAAAGAATCACACACCACGAAATATGGATATCCAACAAGCTTAAACTATAAATTAGCTCCCGATAGAGGGCAGGGCTTGATAAGAGAAATTAAAATCACAAACCGCGAAAGATCGCCGACAACCGCCGCTTAATAGGGATATCCAACTAGATTGCCCCGCAGGGCTACAAAGAACCACAAACCGCGAAATTTGGATATCCAACTAAATTGCCCGCAGGCCTATCAATTATAAAGAACCACAAATCGCGAAATATGGATATCCAACAAATTAAGACCAAAATTATAAGAATTACGGGCCCTGGAAGAAACCTGCCTCCAGTCCAAAATCAAAACCATAAAGGGGTAAATTATAAAAGAAAATATCCAAAATATGTCTCACCTTGTGAAACTAATTTAAACGAATCTTGATACAAAACAAAAACACTACTTTCTTCAACATGTCTAAGGAAAGTATACGTGTTTCACAAAATATACCACTTATATATTCTGAATTAGAATAGTAGTATAGCTATATATGGTCATGTTGAACACTTTAGTTTGATTCCGTGAAATCAAACCGCACGAATATCCTCTCGGATCTCTCATGCAAGTGTGCATACATTATTATGCAACATAGAATCCGAATCCAGACATGCATGACCAATGTGCTGTGCTGTAAGGGGTACAATCTGCATGTTAACCAAGGGTGCCATATTACCCCAATGCACTGTGTCTGATTGAATGAGGTGCAGGAAGTCATTCATACACTCGAGTTCACTCCCTACAATTCCCAGTTATACAATACGATCCATATTACACACTTATTGTGATAAATTCTTGATTTGATTTCTTCAAAATCAATTTAACATGGCAATATTTACACTTATAACCTTATAACAAGTACAAAATTGACACAAAAATATCTTGCCTTTTTGCAAAACTGTTGATTTTCTGATGGATAATCAGACTGAAGCACTGTATTTCTATGTTTATAGCTAAAAGTACATTCGAAAGGTCGTATTAGACCCAATGATTCAACAGAGGGGGCTGTAAACTTTTCTCTACAAGCAGATTTTCGTGTAGGGTGCCATATTACCCCGTGGTGCCAAGATACTCTAGACGTAAGAAGAATTTACAAGAATGGGTACTTTTACTGGTGGCCAAGATTTTGCAAGAGTGAAATTGAAGATTTAACCAACCATTTATGAGGCCCTAAGTTCCTTAACTTTGTTAGAGAGGTAAAGCTTCTAATCAAGAAGAAGGTCAGAGTGACATGTAATAGAAACGTTGTTTAAATGTTCTTTTATAAAGGATGCTGTAATCGTAAAATAAGAGTGTATGCATGGGTTTGATAATTCATGAAAAAGTCATTCGATGTAATTCCATAGTATCCAATAAACGTGTCAAATCAAAATGATAAACAGTCACATTGCAGTGGCTACGGAACCGGTGCACCGATAGCTCTATCCTTCCAAATAACTTTGCTGGTCATGGGGCAAGTGCCATATGTCACCAATAATTTCAGCCTTAGGGACGCACCATTAGACTTCAAGGGGGGTGGAGGAAGTTGGGGTCAGGGCAAATTTTTTTTTTCCGTCGCCAAAAGGCAGCAAGTTTTTTTTTTTTAATTTTCATGCATTTATACAGTTATGTGGGGAAGGTTTTTTTTTTTTTTTTTTTAGTGTTGGTGTGGAAAGTTTTTTTTTTTTTGCTCATGTAGTGGGGGAAGTTTTTTTTTTTTCAAAAACTTCCTCCCCCCTCCCATAAAGTCTAATGGTGCATCCCTTATATGGATGGGCCTCAAAAACTTCCGTGCATATGCGTTGTGGATAATAGCGTAACTGATCAAGAGTAGTAGGTGCAAGAATAACAAATAATACTGCAGAATTCCCTATCTTGTATTTAGACTGTACTGAGCCCTCTGTATAAAGTGTTACTATATAAAAGCATACATGCGTCTATTTGATTCATTCTGTTGAATGAGAGTCATCTTGATAAAACCTCTCTGTGGGATTATTCTACCATTCTATTATATTGGATATCTGTTAAGAAGCACCGTAAGTTATTATATTCTTCTTATCTATATTACGTATTCTTACCCTTACATTATATTGCTTTGAGTTTGTGGCCTTTGTATTTGTATATAAACGCCAACCAAAATTAATTACCCCCCTTTATTTCAAGATAATACTCAAATTTATACATCAAATTTCAAAACTGATATAGCAAAATCAACCCAGGTTATCTGCAAACTGTGATACCTCATTTGTCTAGATATATTTTGTAGCAATGGTGACTCCTTGAATGAAAAAGATGCATTTTCGAAAGTTGCACTATAAAGCTACTCAAGTCAGTGTATCATTACATTCGCTACATGACTGGTCAAGGATGACCCGTGGTGACCAGTGCCGAGGCACTTTAGCAACAAAAGCAACATTTTGTATGGGTTTAGGTGTAAGGGTCGGTTCATAGTGAATATTCGAAGGCGAATATTCGGCTTCGAATACTTTTTGTGACGTCAAAATATATACGGCAACGAATAAAATATGAGTTGGATCGGATTAAATATCGCTCAACTGATAGCGAGATACTATTGATTTATATGAAAGGCTCGAGGTCACCTGAATATCGTTCGACGAACGATGATTTCAAAAATCCCCAATGATTTTGACATGCTCTCAAGACTGCACACCCGATTCTGCCATTTTTAATTCGCGGACCTATTTTCTCAATAATTATAAAAATGCGACTTTTTTTGTAAAAATGCGACGAATTTATGTATAGGCTTTCCACTTTTATTTAAGCTATTTAATTCGCCACTCTTTCTGATTAATAAGTCTAAAGACCAGCCCAAAATACCTCAAATAGTTTCTGTATTTTACAGGAACAAATGGCGCATTGATTTAGTGGTGTGCCCCCTTATTAGTGCGGTAAAAGCGTAACCATTTTTATATGATATGAAAGTAAGGGACTATATTAAGACGTCCAGGAAAAGGAAAATGCCTGGCATGAGGCAATAGCATTCCAATGCTGTAGTGATGGTACATGTATAAAGTAAATTATGATATTTAGGCTTACAAACATAACCTAAATGTTCAAGTGAATGTTTCCATATTAACGTAGCTCTATTTAAATCGACTGATGCAGGAAAAAAGTCTAACTCCAAATTCAGATTTATGCCTCCACCCCGGTTCAGAGGATGATTTAAGCACTTCCACCACGCCACTGTGTTGACTTGCGGTTAGCACAGCTGTGTGAGTGAACATGACACCACTGCTCGCACATTGCATTGACGGGCATAGTTAAATTTGAATTTGGACTGATATATTTACAATAATGCTAGCCGATTTCACATTTTATGTTACCTACAGAAGGTGAATTATCCTTTATGCATATATCACTTTTGTTCTGAAATCGACCAAGTAATAATGACACACGCACAATATTCTTAAACAACATCTTTTGCACAGAATTCAATGGGATTTGAAAAGTAAAGTGGCAGTTGATACTCTAGTGATAACACGTTTGCAGTGCATGATGGGACTTCCTTAAATCATCCTCTGACCCCGGTTTTACATAAATAATGTTTGGCCCCAGTTCTAGGTCCCCCAGTGGCGTAGATTTCTTTTCGCCATTGGGGGGGATGGGGTTAGAAAAACATTCTTGAAGTCAGCACCTTTTGGCAAAAAAATAAGGTTATGGTACAAATGCCCGCGAAGCGCGCGAAAAATTTTGCAATATTAAAGCTAAACTGGTGAAATATTGTACAAAAGTTGAATAAATTCGCGCGGAGCGCGAAAAATTTAGCACTTTTTTAGGTTGAAATGGCCAAATATGGGGTTAATTTGATTGGAAACCCATATACAGGCGTCAACATTGGGGGGGATGATTGTATGGATCATCCCCCCTGGCAAAATATTGGGGGGGGATAAATCCCCCCCATCCCCCCCGGATCTACGCCTATGAGGTCCCCATATGCATCTACCCCTGGCAGAGGATGTGTGAGGGTCTGGGGTGGTAAATCATTGGTTATTGATATAAAAATGCGTTTGCCACGGAGGTTCACCCATTTTTGTCATCTTTTCCGCACTAGCGGAATTCTTGACGTTTTTTTGGGGCACCTATAATAAACGATGTTATTTTGGGCGGAATAAAGATGTAATGCGTTCAGTCAAATTCATAATTATAATTAATAATTAAGAGGGCAAAATAAGTAACATGTAGGAATGGATATATAGCGCTTTGCAATGAATATCTTCATAAACTATGCAGAACAACCAAAACCACGAGCGTTGGTACCCTATCATTGCGTGTTCTTTAAAAAAAATTCTTGTTTATTTCTATAATTTGTGAATCAGGCATTAAAACACACTTAGGCCCTAGCAATGTAGGCCTACACAAGTTCGGAACGAGACTTTTTATCTTTTGACGCGTATTTCGGTCGAATGCCAAAATTGATTGCTCAATGAATCATGAAATGAGAGCAATACTACTTTGATGATACCGATCTCAAGTGGATATCAGCCAATGAAAAAGTATTTACCGGAAATATATTTGTGGGAGTTGAATTTTGTTGAACTCGATAGATATATATTTGGTGGGTCACCGTTGGTGGTCTCATATATAACACTTGTGAGGGCTGTCATATTTGTCGTCGCTTCAATCATATCTTATGATATTTATTTATTTATTTATTTATTTATTTATTTAATTATGTATTTATTGACTTATTTATTGACTTATTTATTTATTTTTTATTTATTTATTTATCTATTGCCTCATTCATTTCTTGATTTGCTTTGCAGTTGAAACCTGCAAGAAGGTATGGGTCAACCTCCGCGCCGGTTACAGGCAGGTCGTAAATGCCCCGAAAAGCAAATCTTTTTGACTCTCAGGGGCGTAACCAGCCCTGACCTTCCGGGGGGGGGGGGGCAAGATTGACAAATTTCCCAATTTCTGATCAAAAGTTTTAGTATTTATGTTCGAGAGAAAGCTCGCTTGCCGCGAAGCGTTAAACGGTGGGGTCCAGGGCAAAGCCCAGGCGGGGTCAAGGGGCTGAGCGCCATGAAGCTCCTGGTTTTTGGCATATTAGAAAATATCAGTGTTTCAGAGAACAAATTTCACAATGAAAGTAGTAGGCCTATAGATTTCTTCTTCTCTTTTCTTTCCCTTTTCTCTTCTCCCTTGAGTCCCTTCCCTTTTCTCTTCTCCCTCCCCCCCTTCCCCTTTTATTCCCTCTTTTTTCTTTTCTTCTTTCCCCTTTCTCTTCCCTCTTTCTTTCCCTTTTTTCTCTTCTCCCTTCCCCTTTTTTCTCTTCTTTCCCCTTTCTCTTTCCCCCTTTCCCCCTTCCCAATTTTGACTCTTCTTCCAGGGTTTTTGTGTCCGGGGCAGCTTGCACCCCCGGCCCCCACTGGTTAGGCTACGCCACTGCTCCTATTTAGACCCATTTATACAGAAATTAAATCATGACAATAGTTAAATGGAGTTTACCTGTTATGATTTTATTAACTTCGTTAAAGAAATTCTCTAAATTTTGCTTACCTTGGTCAACGGGCAATACTTGTTAACAGTCGGGCAACGCTGTGAATTGTAGAAATATATCTTTCTCCGGTTCATAGTTTTATATTCGAAGCCGCATATATTTTGACGCCCAAAACGTATTCGAAGCCGAATATTCGCCTTCGAATATTCACTTTGAACCAGCCTTAACTTTTAATTAGGAGTCTTTTTCATTCAAAGGGTCACCATGGCAACCGATTTTGGGCTATTAAGACAAATGAGGCATTGCAAAACAAAGTTGATTTTCTTTTTGCAATTTCAGTTTTAAATTTTAATGCAGAGATTTTAAGTTATTATCTCATAGTAAAGGGGATGTAATTACTTTTTGGTAGATGTTTATTGCTCAACACTGTGATATTTGAGATCAAAATTCAATCATGAACGGGAAAATTATCGTTTGTAATTGTTTGAAAAAGGACAAATGTTATAACTTAAAGCTCATTAAGAAACCGGTAAACATGCACCCCTGTATATGGGTTTGAAAGCAAAATACACTTTAGAAATTGTTTTTGAGCCATTCCATCTGTGTGGTGGTAGATATTGATGAGAAAGTAAAATCCTAAAAATTTGAGCTTCATACTCCATTTCGTGTTCCCCACCTTTGTTCCATAACCATTAAGGTATTGTTTTTGCTATAGCCCCCAAATGAAATGTATTTAATTATGTTTGTACTCACTAAGGTAGTATTGTGTGTGAATTTTACATCCGAACTAAGTGCTATTCTTTTTTATGGGCATTTTAGTGTCTAAAATGCCCCAATATGATGGTTTTTCAATATTGCCGTCCATTTCTAATCGTCACCCCCATAGACTTTACATGTAAAATAAAAAGGCTCCTAAAAATTTAATAGCACTTAGTTCGGATGTAAAATTCACACAAAATGCTTTTTGAGTGATTACAAAACCGCTTGGAGTTGAGCATTCATTTTTTCCATGTGTTCATTATGCCCATAGAGGTATGCTAGAAATGATTTTTAGCCAAATCTGAGGGGATAACCCCTGACCAACCAACCCATTTTGTTTATGTGGCTGGAATGACTCATGTGAGTAGGCAAACCTAAACTGATGCTTTTAAAGCAAAGTCATTAAGAACCCAAACCACTATCTCTCAGAAATGTTGTCCAAGAACATATTGTCAACATACCTGAAGTTCGCACTGTGCGAAACTCTGACGTCAGGTGTGGCAAACCCTGCAGACGTTAAAGTGATACTGTTGTATCGCTGCTATACAGACCACAAAAGCATTAAAGTACCAGTTATTTTCACCCATGTATATCAAAAACAAAATCAGATATGTTATAACTAAAAGCAGCGGATATAGCTGCATCCTTTAACTCGAATTTAAGACCTCATTCGTTGGAATTGGTCAAGAAATAAAGACACGTCCGGTGATCCAAATCCCAAATAGTTGCAGATTGCTCCATTGGATACCCAATTGTTTACACAAAGCGTTTTCGAACAAAAGAGCTAGCGCCGTGCTTTCCATTGATTTAGAATAAAGCGCCACCTTTGATATCGTTCCTTCCTTGGGTTTTCGATCACCGTTTCTTTAATTATTAACCGATTTCAACAATTTATATTAAAGCTAAATGTGTACAGATTATGGCCGCTTGTTTTGATTTCGATGCAATTGTCTTTATTAAGAATAAATATGGATGAAAATAACTGGTACCTGAATTCTTTTGCTGTTTGAATGTTGTATGTGTCTTTTGTGGGTGCACATGTATGTCCATTGAAAGGATTCCACAATTTGGATCCAAATCGGCTCGTCAAATTCACACTGAAGATCGACAGAAGATCGTTACTGTATTAAATGTTGTAAAATAAGAGCTTTGGGTGCGATAATTATTTTGTTATTATCGGAAGTGTTTGTAAAGGTAAATCCTTGTCATTTTATAGTACCCAAACTGTACAAATCACAATGATAAACAAATACTTTGCAGTGGATACGGTACCGGGTCGGAAAGCTCGAACCTTCCAATAGGTTTGCTGGCAAGTGCTATATGGCACCAATAAATTCAGCCTTATATGGACTATATTGAGAGCAGGTCTCCTATTTTATTTAGAAAAGTTTTGTCTTTTCGAACCGTCGGGTTTTTAACTTTGTTTATATATTTTGTGTTACTCCCCCCATTGGATGTTGAGTCATATTTTCCCTGTTTTTAATTATATGGATGAGCCTCAAAATCTTCCTACCATATGCATTATGGGTAATAATGTAACTAATCAAGAATAGTGTGTACAAGTTAACAAGTAATACAATGTACTGCAGTATTCCATATCTTGTACCCCTCGGTATAACGTGTTACTATATAAAAGCATACAAGCGACCTTTTGATTCATTCATTTTGAAAAATTTATATTCTACGTTCTATTAATATATTCGAAGCAATTCATTTAAACATCTGTTCAGGTTAACAACTATTTTAAACTGTTGTGATTTGGAAGTTCAGAGCATTTGCGAATGGTAGTGAGCTTTGGCAAAAATTGGATTGATAATTGCATAGCGAGTGTGTAGAAGAATTCAAATATCACAGATATATTTCTTTAGGTCCTGTGGTTCTTGTTATGTTGTAAAGAGAGCTGAAACCACAACACTTAACGTACATAACTCATTAACAACAATAAATCAAGCAAGTTTTCAAAGTATATGATTTGTAGAACGAACATTTGTAAAACATCAAAGTGTTATTTTCAATGATTATATTGATTTAAATAATGAAAATCGATTTTGTGGTTGCTTCGACCAACAATACCTACATGTAGTCTACCCTTAAGAAGCATCGTAAGTAATAATCTTTATCTTCTTCTTATCTATATTCCGTATCGTTACCCTTACATAAATTTATATTGCTTTCAAATTTGTATTGATTGATTTTCGGTTTTGCACTGATTGATTTTGCTTTCTATAGATAAATATTACTCAACGCATATAAGATAAAAAATTCAATCGTGAGCGGCTGATAATTTAACTTTTTGTTATCATTTGAAATAAGGCACATGGTTATATTTCAAAGGGAATAAGGACACCATTAAAACCGGCAAACGTGTCATTCTTTCAATCATTGTGATTTAGTTAGAGGCAAAAACAGTGCAATACTCTATAGAAAATTAGACCAATGTTTAATCTGTTCTAAACTTGATTTTGTCACATTACAGGCTTACATATTTCATTACATTATTTTCTATTTCTGTCTTTACTAATTAATACATTTCATAAGCTTTCTTATTCTTAATTTAAAAGTATCCAAATCGGGATATTAACTAATTGACAGTTACATTTATTATTTTATTAATAGTATTAAATTTACCTGCATAGTAAATAGCCAAAATAACATTTGTGTGATTTTAATTTTAACATTGTTGTAAAATTATTTTTCAACTTCTCTCCATATCTTAATGTTTTGCAGCTACAAAAATGCTCAATATAGTCATTTACATATAATTCACATACTTTTCTTTTTCTACTTGTTGAAGAAAGACGTTTGTTGTATAAATGGTTATTTTTTCAATTTTCGCTCAATGAACATTTTTCCAAATTTTGCTCCAATTGAATTCCATGTTTTTAAATTTCTTTTCCCAAAAAGTTTTGACATATTGGTTTAGCCGGTATCTTGATATCGTAGCTTTCCTATATATTTGTATGGTATAATTCATTAATGCTACAAAATTATTTCCGTCATAAAAATGCACATCCTTGTTAGCCATTAAAATCGATTGTTTTAGAGTTAAATATTGTAATCAAACATTGCCTGACTGTTAACGAAAAGACCTACTTTTAATTTCATCTAATAAACGAAAGACCCAATTTTGGTCATACAAATCTGAAATACATAATAATACACATGTTAACCCACTCTTTCTAATAAAATTGTTGTTCCTTCACCCATACGTTTTTACTGCCGAAATTACATTTTAAATCTTGTAAACAAATCCAAACGAATTGACTGCTGTTTCTAAGGGGACAATTGAGAAACGTAAATGTACAAGAACACAATTCACTGTGTACACATTCTACTAAATTAGAAAACTCGTGTGCAATTACTGTCCCAGACAAAACGGTTTATACTTGCCTTTTTGTTTTCATAGCTCACATTTAATTAAGGAACACAATGTCAGCTAATAAATTATGTGTCTGCACCTTTAAAATTTAAAATGGTAAAAAAATACTTATGTTGTTGGTTGTCGTTCTTTGCATAAAACCCAATATGTTTCATCTCTGACACAGGATGATATTTTTACAATTTGTAAGGTTAAATATTGCCTTCACCTTCAAATAGATTCAAGAAGAAATTAGAGAACAAACGATTAAATTTCAAAACATATTCACATGATATCACATCAATGGTATTTAAGTTTCCTAAATAAGTGAGTAGCTTTACTTTGAAATTTGGGTTGCAAAATTTAGAAGTTTGGTTTTACATCTCATTATTTTAAAACCTAGGATGATGTATTAAGGGGGTACTACACCCCTGTGGTAAATTTGTGACTATTTTTGCATTTTTCTCAAAAAATAATAACACACCGGTAACAAAAGTTATGTATATTATTGGGGCAAGGAATCCAATTACTATACTGAAATTTCAGTGACTCAAGACAAGCGGTTCAGTATATATGATAGGAAATGAGGTACATCCTAGCGGTACCTTATTTCTTATCATAAATAGCGAACCGCTTGTCTTGATCACTAAAATTCCAGTGTAGTAATTGGATTCCTTGCCCTATAATATCCATAACTTTTGTTACCAGTGTGTTATTAGTTTTTGAGAAAAATGCAAAAATAGACACAAATTTATCGAGGGGTGTAGTACCCCCTTAAGCCTATAATTAAAGTCCAGGAAAATTACTTCAGTAAGTTTATTTGGCGCGCGATCTCAGTTATTCATTTTCTGATGGCTGTTCCTCTTACAGACACCCTCCCTCTGGAATCCAATCCACGGTTCGCTCTTTTTACAACCCTTAACACAGATCGTAGTCCAAACGTTGACAACTCTGTGCAATTTGCATTTTTATTCATTGATCATTTAAATAACAATGGTCATGGGATGAATATGCTCCAGTGAGATCTCGGGGTCTCGCCTTCCGAGCGAATAACATGCTTACCCTACCTCAACAAGACACCGATTAATTCTGATAATGGTTGGTTTCTCACCCTTTATCTAATACATAGTATGTCTGTCATTCGCAATTTATTTAAGTGCTGATATTGAAATTTGTAATCAGACTGTACTCTTTGTGTCAAACTCAAATCCTACCAAGGGTGTCAAGTTTTGCAGTATAATAGCGTTTATTTTCAATGGGGGAGTAATCCTCCGAAAACGTGATAGCCTTGAGAAGTAATTAAAAGATGATAGCAATTGTCAGCGGATTAGCTATTATTTATGTATTCAATGAGAAACATAAATCCAATTAATTTGATGTGGTCCCGTAGGCAGAAACGATAATTACGATCCACTAAGGGACCATGTATGAAGGGATGGAAAAGGACAGGACATGAAACGACTTATTATCAAACGACTTATGTTATCAGATTAGACCATCTTAATTTAATATTTTGTCACAAAACCCTTCCCAAGTTGAAACCTAATGCGGAATGCGGGCTTAGGTATTTTTTTTTATTTAATTAATTTTTTATCAAACTGTGGGACGAGTTGCTTGACAAGAATACGCACGCATAGTTAATTTCACTGTGTTAAAGATTAGGAATTATATTGATATTTGAAGACCTGAGCGCAAGAAGACCGTAAGTCCACTTGGCCCCTCAACATGTATACACTATAGTTACGTATAGTTTCTTAGGGTTTAGGGTTTTATAATGTTTAATACATGTATGTTTCAGGGTGAAAACATCATGAAAGGTTGTGAAAGATTTGTTTTGGCCCCTGAACATGTATAAAACATTTCTAAACTATACGAAACAATACGCAACTTTAGTGTATACATGTTGAGGGGCCAAGTGAAGACCTGAGCGCAAGAAGACCGTAAGTCCACTTGGCCCCTCAACATGTATACACTAAAGTTGCGTATTGTTTCGTATAGTTTGGTAATGTTTTATACATCTTCAGGGGCCAAAATAAATCTTTCACAACCTTTCATGATGTTTTCACCCTGGAGCATGTATTAAACATTATAAAACCCTGAGAAACTATACGTAACTTTAGTGTATACATGTTGAGGGGCCAAGTGGACTTACGGTCTTTTTGCGCTCAAGTCTTCAAGTGGACTTACGGTCTTCTTGCGCTCAGGTCTTTATTTACGACTTACGTCTGACGTTTTTTACGTCTGATGATGGCAAACGTGGGATTTTTGTGTGGAGGATTTCCAGAAGAAAAAAAACATTGACTCAACCAGCGGGAATAACGCGCTAAAAGCGGGTGATTTTACTAATCCGTGCCGGGGCTTTGAAGTATTAAATTAAGATGGCCTTCTATTTTGGAAAAATGCAAACGTTTTTAAATATGCTTTTCTCAAATGAATTGTGATTAAATGGTTACTGTTGCAATTAGACAACCGGTTATTTGTCTTAATTTAACTAGCCTATGTTTTGCCCCTTTATTTGTGTTTGGTACTATTATGTTGGTGTGTTGTCTTATCACTCTGCCTTTGATAAAGATTCTGCCAATTAGTGTATTGCATTTCCAGTTAGTGTATTGGAAACAAATCCTGCGTTTTACTTGACAACAAATCAAATTTTCTTGTAATAGCAACAACATATGGGGTACTGAGCATGCACAGATTGCATAAACGTGTATGAATGGAAACGCTGCGGTATCTCATATCGTGTAATTGATATGCTTAGCCTGAGTCGCTCGGCCGATCTCGAACAAAATCGCCATGCGTAGCTTTTGAAGAAAGAGTGGACTCGCCGTACACGAAGATATAGGATGATGACGCTGTGGTCCATACACGATCAATTTTATTGATCAATATTGCGGACCCTGGATGCAGGAGTGGATACAAAATCAACCATCTACCTATCGTGTATTAAGGCGATATAATACCCCGATTTTCATCAGTACCCCTCTTCTTTTTTTTCTTGCAAATTTATTAAGTACATATATATGTTTATCACCTCATGTCCTGAACTTATAAAATATATCTACATATAAAGTGAATTTCAACAATTTTAGTAAGTCATTTTAGCCCTATATATTTTTTGTTTACTGTAACCTAGTAACTCAGATCTGTGTTTCATAACAAACCATAATTTATTCTTTTGAAAATGTTCAAGTAGGGTACATGAATAGAATACATTAAATCCTTTGTTATACTCTCTATAGAAAATCTATAGTGGTGCATGCAAAATACCTACCATGATATAACACTGAATAAATTAAATAAACACTTATACAATGGATGCATAGTCATTAGTTGTTAGGAGAAGAAAAGGCTATTCGGTCACCGTATGTCAGGTTATAGGTCAATTGGTTCAGGTCAAATTTAAGCATCAATTTTGAATACACATGTGAGAGTCTGTGATATCATATGAGGCATAATTTTGATATTCTGTCTTTAACTGGATATATATCGAGAAGTGCATGGTGGATATACTAATATACCTTGGGATGTAAATGGTGAGTACAATTTAGAATGCCTAGTTGAGACGGATTTCACAAATAAATATAAAATAGTTACCAAAATCACAAAACTTAAGCTTACGGAAAACTACCCAATATGGTTGTATAGGTGACAAGAAATACAATTGTTTTCATCATTGCTGTAATATGGTTGTTGTAACCTGTTACCTATGGCTTAATTAAGTTTCAGTGCAATAATGTCGCAAGTTAAAAATGCAAAATATAGCTCAACATTGAAAATAGAAGCATTTTAACCAGTTCCTTTTTGATAGTTGTGGAGCACCAAGTTCATGAAGTCATAAAAGAAATCAGGAACCACTTATTCCCATTTTACATATCAACTTTATTTCCCTAATGTGTTAGCAACACATATCCAAAATTTTAACGAAATCCGTTGATAGTAAGCTTTCCAAAATGAAGTGAATTTAAATCATCAGTGATGTACCTTCTTTTGGCTTCTATCTGTAAAAGCATGTAAGCTACATTGATACCGATACCACCAATAAAACGAGAAGATTTGCCCCTTCATTTTGCATACCACTTTGTCCAATTTTTTTTTGTAATTTCTTCACAAAATGCAAAAAATGCAAAAAAAATCAATGGGTGTAGTACCCCTTAAGGGTCTTTGATATTGATCAATAAATTGAACGTGTATGTGCCGCATAAGAAGTGTGTAACTAGTAATTGGGCGAAAGTTTTTCATACGTGAGAATCAAACGCTCAGGCCATTAACCAAATTACAATTGATTAAATTTACATTCAGTGTGCCAACCTTTACAGCTTACAATCGTGATTTTTCTTTTTCTCTTGGCACGTCATTCGGATTTGTTACCCTCTCGCATCACAAAATTACAAGCCCTTACTTGTTGTAAGTTATCTTCTTTTCATTCTATATACGTACATACACAATCTTTCTATCCTTTTAGTTAAAAAGTCAAGTTACCATAGTAACTCATCAGATACTTTATCATGCTTCTCAGAGTTTCAGAACCATTATTCTCTTAGAATGAGAAACTTTATAAAAACCAAGGCTTGCTCTGTTTTTATAAGAAAATACTTGTTTCACATTAACTTTTTGTTAAAGGTTGGATGTGACGTATCTCTTAAAAGGCAAGGTCTTAACCGCAAAACATTAAAATAACATAACACAATCATGTAACCTCATAACCTCTGTCATTCTGTTTCACTAAAAGCTCTTAACCCATCGATTTGATTGGTAATGTTTGTTTTGATTGCATTCGTATCATGTATCACCATCATGTATCAGCTTTTTTTGTTTTTCAAGCGCTGCGATACTTTGTGAGAACTCCATACAAAGTACTTCTATATATAAACACGAGTATTATATATACAAATGTATATCGTCTACCATAAAACATACTTACTTTGTGTGTTAGTGTTTTAACATAACGTGTTATTTACTTGTTAAAGGATGACTCTGGCAATCACAACAATATGCCACATGGTTTTATTTAAAATAATTTCATATTGACCATAAAAGTGAATTAAAACAGCCGGTTCTCAACATGCAATATTCAAAATTCCCGCTCCGAAATTGTCCAGTGCAATGACGTCGTGGTTGTTTGTGCTCAATTGGATCATTGCTTCATTGTATTACTGGGACGACATTGCACTCGACAATCTCGCGCAGTACGGCATTTGTCAGAATTTCAGACGCGGACTAGTCTTTTTATATCTGTCTTTCATTATATATGCATCTTCCTTTAAACCTAGAATTCATCCCGTTTTGGCCCATTTAGAATTTCCGTGTCAAATTTCCGTGCACTTCGGGGGCATTTGTCCCGGGAAAGCTATTCTGAGACTTGCAATGTTGCCCCTAGAAATTAATTTGTTTTAAATAAATTAATTTTTGTTTTTTTAATTTAAAGAAATAGTACCCCCAGCCCGTCAGTGTTAACTTTCATCAAGGCCGCAAGTCTGACAAGGTTGAGGCCGGAGACTTCCATAGTTAAGACTTGCAACTAATGGCGAGAGCCCTACAGAGGTTAAAAGCAGTGTGAATCGCTGCAGTAGACCACCAAGCGTGAGAAAGTGACAGCGGATTACTTTGCTTTAAGACCCTGCGGGGCTCTTCCATACTGGAATTCCATTCGTTGCAAATCCCTGTCATCGACGTCTTCGGCCTCAGCCCTGTTGGAGTTTTACATACTGCAGTTACTGTCCGTTTTCCTATACACAATACACAGTGCTCTTTCCCATTGACGCGTGACCCTACAAATAGCCCTACGTTAACAGTATGGGGATATGACTAGTTAACGTCGCTGTGTGAAAAATAACCGGCCAATATTAAAAGTACTCTTCTAAAGTTCTAGAAAATATAGTTTTTAACATGTCCTAAATTTTTAGCTAATTTAGATGTTTGGAAATATTCGTACTTTGGTGTTTTAGTTAATGTTATAGGTAATAGTACATTGCCTAGTTAACGTCGCTATGTGAAAAATAACCGGCCAATATTAAAAGTGCTCTTCTAAAATTCTAGACAATATAGTTTTGTAACATGTCCTAAATTTTTAGCTAATTTAGGTGTTTGGAGAGGGTCGTACTTTTGTGTTTTAGGAAGGATATGTAAACGACAGATAACACCAAAAATATGAAGAAATTATTTCCAAACCGTGTTAAGTCAACAATCATTATGTTGCTCATTTTCAAGAATGCTGGTTTACAAAAAGCACGCCATTGTCTCATTTCGTGAACAATGGTACACATACCATTGTTTCCTTTCGTTTCCTTTATAATCGGTTACCCAACTGAAGCTTTAATACAAACTTTATTGCGATATCGCACATGAAAACAGTCACATGTGCACAGCCAGAGAAGATCCGATTTAATCAGTTGAGCTGTTTCAATGAGTGTTATCTTGGTTTAATAGCTTTTAATGGGGTTAAGTCCTGTAAAGGTCGAGATGAATTCTACTGTAGACATGACTGCATCATGACGGCATTTATGTTTAATAATAATAATAATAATAATAATAATAATAATAATAATAATAATAATAATAATAATAATGATAATAATAATAATAATAATAAAGTAAAAACCTGGCACCCCTCAGGGCTTACAAAACATCAAGGGCACAAGCACGGCAGGGATGAAGCCGGAGACTTCCATAGTAAAGACTAATTGGGGACATACAAAGCAAGGTGAATCGTTGCTGTAGACCTTTGCAGCAAGCGTGACAAAACGAAGCTGATGGCTTCTTCAGAATGACCATTGGGATCTACTTTTCCCGCGGGATTGACCGCTGCTTCCGGCGATTGGGTAAATGAACCATGAAAGTACTCCGTCCTTCGGAGGGGACGTTAAGCCGTCGGTCCCGTGTACAGAGAGCCATACCTGTACATGTATCTCGCAGCCAGTTTCGAAAAGAGTAGGGTGTTAACCCCTGACTGTTCCCAACCCGTCCCGGTGTTCAAATGGACCCCAATGGAAATAAGCTTCAATAGAGGCTTTCTTGGGTTATCCAGGGTTGTCAAAAAACCCGAACAAACCAAATCAAATCATGTTTAGGGATAAAATGCAGAAGCAATGCGTGTACTTTTAAAAAATGACTAAAAATGGGACAAAAAAGTTGACAAATGGGGACGAAAATTTGACTTGGGCCCTCACCCTCCACGCTACTGCACACCTCACACTGACTGATGGAAAAATACTATAGAAACACTGCATTTTCAGCATTTTGATATTTCTGCAATCTAGTATATTTATTCACATTACTTTAAGGCTTACAATATCCTGATAATTTTAAGTTTCCAAATACTAATATTGCAAAACATAGCCGAATAGACGAATAAGAGATTGCAAAAATATGAAAATGTCTAGAAACACTGAGAGAACATACATGGTTTCCCCAAACCAATTTAATCTTCTAGAAAACATGAGTCTGTTAAATTTAAAGAGGTTTTATGTACGTTTCAAAATAATTAAAAACACCTTTCGGAGAAATAATGCTATCTCCAAATTCCAAAGGCCTTCGGTTCTCACTTAGGTCCTAAAACACAGTTACGACCTTGCCCTAAATTGCAACCCCGCCAACGAATCTTCTCTAACTTTCATCCAGTATGATATCGAATTGACAAGAAATTTTATACATAATTTCGTTAAAGTCGCTCAATTTGAGGGGAAAATAACTTTTATCCATTTCCATGGCAACAAGAAGGTGGTGTCACTATAAATGTTGTTTTTAATACATCAACCCCAAAGTACCGTTGATAGACACAATATGATGAAATTGGATGATTTTGCGTTTTGCCACACATTCGAAAAATAAGTGTGTTTTGGTAGATTATTATTCTTAAAAGCATAATAGATTCTGAACTCTATTATTACAAAACATAACTGTTATTATAAGATCATTGATTATACATGTATAATACTTTAAGCACCAAATCTACTCTACAATGTTACAAAATAGTGAAACAACTGGCGGAGGAAAAAATATCACGTCCTTATTTAAAAATAGTCTGGTAACTTAATAACTTGTAGATAAAATCATATCTATTTTCTTTCGAAAATAAGCATAGCTCGTAGGTATAAAGTGCCCGTATATAATTCGCATAGTGCAGTTTTGTCCACGGCAAATTCACCGTGACCTTTTCAGCCATAAACCCGCTTAGTGAAGATTAAACCGAAATATGCAGTACTAAACCATTATAGTAATCGATTGTCCAATGCACATTTCTTACCACGTGATAATATTAATCCAATGAGCGATCGAATTGTCCGCTACGGTCAACTAATCCAATCGATAATGACGCTATTGACATGTACGGGTGGAGCTCCACTGACTGAGTTTTGGGAATTTTTCACTGGTTTGCTATCATTTACTCATCAAGGCGCTCCACCGTTATTATAAAGACTATGCTAATAATTTAAAGATTGACATGTAGAAAATAAACCATACTTGATTGGCAGAAAGTACTAAATTTGTACCTATTACGGTTTAGTGGCACTACTCTTCCAAACGCGACCAAATCAAGGCGGCCCGGTAAAGCAAAATGTGCATTGGATTAACACAGGAGTTTGGATAAGATGGTAGATTTCCTTTCTCATACAAATGCATGCTCCCCCGTTATTAAAGCTTGTACCGGGTTGAAAATTCAGATATTTTGAAAAGAATAAGTAATTGAAATATAGACAAAGTACTAAAATCATAGCTTTTATACTTTTTCATATATGACGCTAACTAGTTCATCTCCTATAGCTACAACACAGCGCTACCAGTAGGGTTCAATTGCCTATTGTGAGTGCCCCTGTGTTGTGTGCAGACATGTAGTTACCAATAACTGCATGATGGTTGATTAGCTACCTGCGACTTACCTACGACGATTTATCTACATGATTGACAAGATTGTTTAGCATTGATTAGCATTGAAAGTTCGTGCGCAGGTAAAATGGGCTGACGTTCTACAGTAATTTACAATCGTTGTTTTAAGCTGTTACTTCGTCATATAGTAAGCAAAACAAACAAACAAAACAACAAACCTCTCACGCAGTAAAATGAAATAATTGGGAATGTGATATTTTAAGTGACATTTTGTGGATCGGGACAGCTTAAACTTGTTTTATAACTAATGGTTTAAGGTAAAATGTAATAAACAATAAACAAGAGATGAAATAAAGTCTGCACAAAAAGTAACTCAGCTGGTAAAAATACGCCTATAGATTCAGAACAAATAATTGGTTTCACATTATTTCAACATAGAGAGAAGCATGATTTATTTACACGCATTTTGATACCCCATTCGTCAAATGTCGTTCAATATTAACAACACAGTACGAGGTAGTGCATTTACAGAAAAATACCCAAATTTAAAAGTTGCAGTTTACAGCGATCAATGGTTATAAACTTATAATGCCAGCACTGTAAACACGTAAAGCCCGCCATTATCTTCGCGCTTACTTCAAATCAATACAAATAACTGCAACTTTTAAATTGGGGTATTTTTCTTTCAAAACACTGCTGTATTACAGCTGAGTTAGTTTTTGTGCAGACTTTATTTCATCCCTTGTTTATTGTTTATTACATTTTACCTTAAACCATTAGTTATATGTTGAAATATTGTGAAAACAATTATTAGTTCTGAATCTATAGGCGTATTTATAACAGCTGAGTTACTTTTTGTGCAGACTTTAGAATTAAGGGGCATAAAAAAATTATCCTGTAGGACACATTGCACAGTTAAGTTTTTCAGTTCAGTGGTTCAGAGAGCGTAGTCAGATAGCTATACGCCGTAGAAGTCACGTCATAATCGGATCAACTACCATAGCAATAGATGAATACAATTTTTGAATAGACCGCCCTGCACTACAAGCAGATTGCACTAATCACCTGTGTATGTCAGCAAACATGGATTGAATACAATACCGCTATTTTCAAATATACTTATCTTACAGGTGCGAGTGATCAGTCTTTCTTTGACATTTATGGTTCAATGCATCGGTACCGCGTGAACGTTGTAGTGCCGGGCGGTATAGTCAAAATTAAATTCATCTATTGCTATGGTAGTTAATCCGATTAACTACGTCACTTCTACGGCGTATTCACACTCAGCACAGTCTTGCTCACTTTTCCGCCCAAGGTCAGAACTATATGTGACGTGTCATGTCAAAAGCAGACACTTTTGGGCAGGATCGTAAATGAAGAAATAGCCAAAAATCTGCCTGGGGGTAATTTTTTCACAATTTGTGTTTGTTGCGAATTTATGATGTTATCAATGTTAAAAATATTGTCTGATAGTTTCAGACCGGAATATAACTACCATCTTGTATTTTTTGAGCCATTTTTCAAGGAAATTCCTATTCTCAACATTGGCAATAATATTTTTAAAGGCCGATATCTCAATTTCCAATGTTATAATACCATTACGAACTCAATATCTTCGCTTAGGAATGTCCGATTTCATAGGGGAAACGGCGTTGTGGAGCAAAATATCTATATATTTAAGATATGTAAAAACCTAAAAATTGATAACCTGCCCAAAAGTGTCTGCTTTTGACATGACACGTCACATATATCAGAGCTTGAGCTACTTGTCGACGCCCAATCCTGCCTATATAGATGCAATGAAAACAAATGACGGGGTTTACTTTTAATATTCATGAGAATTTCAAACATTTTCATGTAATTGACACAACAGACTTACTACTTTTAAATTGCAATCACGTTCTTTGATTTGCACCAAAAGGTCTTGCGGTATTATCTCAACTAGTTGAAACTAATTTTATTGTGCAAATGAGGCATAACTCCATAGTCGGAGATATACATTTGGACCTAATGCCTACTTGATTGAAAACCAATCAACGTAAACAACTAGCTATTTTTTTTCAAGATGGCTACATTATCTTAATAACAAATAGTTTACGCCTGTTGTAAAGTTGTTCTCTAAAGTACTTTTCAAGTACTTCTCCACCTCCTATCCCGGGAAATGTGGGATTTGATTTTACACATAATTTCGTGAAAGTCGCTCAATTTAAAGGGAAAATAACTTTTAGTCATTTCCATGGCAACAAGAAGTTGGTGTCACTATCAATGTTATCTTTAATACATCACCTCAAAATACCGTTGATAGACACAATAATGATGAAATGGGCTGATTTTGCGTTTTGCCACAAATTTGAAAAATAAGTCTATTTTGGTGTATTATTATTCTTAAAAGCGTAAAATGAAATAATAGGGAATGTGATGTTTTGTGGATGGGGACAGCTTAAACTTGTTTTTTAACTAATAGTTTGAGGTAAAATGTAATAAACAAGAGATGAAATAGTATTAAGGGGCATAAGAAATTTATCCAATAGGTCACGTTGCACAGTTAAGTTTTTCATTTCAGTAGTTCAGAGAAAGTAGTCAGATATCTATTCACACTGAGTACAGTCTTGCTCACTTTTCCGCCCAAGGTCAGAACTATATGTGACGTGTCATATCAAAAAGAGACACTTTTGGGCAGGTAATCAATTTTGAGTGTTTACATATCTTAAATATAAAGATGTTTTACTCCACAACGCCGTTTTCCCCAAAGAAATCGGACATTCAAAAGCGAAGATATTGAGTTCGTAAGTTGTGGTATTATAAATTTGAAATTTAGATATCGGCCTTTAAAATATTATTGACAACGTTGAGAGTAGGAATTACCCTGAAAAATATCTCAAAAATACAAGATGCCAGTTATATTCCGATCTGAAACTATAAGACAATATTTTAAACATTATTAAAATCACAAATTTGCAACAAACCCAAATTATGAAAAAAAAATCACACCCGGACAATTTTTTTGCTATTTCTCCATTTACGATCCTGCCCAAAAGTGTCTCTTTATACCATGTCACATATATCAGAGCGTGAGCTACTATATATATTTAAAGCGGGTGGGCTGACGCCCAATCCAGCCTTATAGATGCAATGTAATCAAATGACGGCCTTGAAACTCATCAGGAAATCAATTGAAAAACAACATGAATATAAAACATTCACAGTTAAAACCTTGAAGAGATTCTGACACAAAATAATGTTACTAAACACATAACACATAAACACATAACATTCACGACTAAAATAAACCGGAGATATACATTTGGAGATGTACATTTGGAACCTAATGCCTACGTGATTGAAAACGAATCAATGCAACGTAAACAACAAGCTTTGTTTCCAAATCAAGCTGGCTACATTATCTTAATAACAAATAGTTTACGCCTGTTGTAAAGTTGTTCTCCAAGTACTTTCCTACCTCCTATCCCGGGAAATGTGGGATTTGATGGGGATTGTAAGTCGGGATCGGTTGGTGGAGGCGTGTGGCGTATTGTAACGTGTGTAATTTTTCATGGGGATTAGCAATAGTAGAAACAACAGAATAATGAGGCATGTAATACCTAGAATGGTGCATAGCGGTTGGAGAATGTATCCCAACATTTCAAAACATTCTCGGAGATACAGACTGTATCAAAAATATTGTTCTCAGCACAAGAGACATTTTAAAGAAAATATTTAAAATATAAAATCGAACTTATCTTGGTATGCAAAATATACTGATTGAATTAGAATATTATGTTCTACTTCATCTGTTGAATATGCTGGAATTAACAGTTGGATTTTGCAGACATTGTCATTTTAATGAAAGAAGGTGTAGAGTGTTCGCAGACAATACAAAATATAGTAGAAGAAGAATGCTAATGTTTCGTGACCAAATCTTGGAACAAAGATTTGAAAGTGTTTTAGGGATGCCCGAAAGGCACAATAAAAAATCTGGCTTGGGCTGCCCTCTTCAAAGTGTCAGGCATTTTTGGTAGGGGTCGATTAAGGTCAAATAGGGGGTCAAATTTAACATTTATCCTGATTCTTTTAAAAGATATACCAAAAATACTGTCAAACCTTTGTTCCAAGATTTATTTAATGAATTTCCTAACTGACAGCTTTTTTAATTTAAGATATTTGTGTCCTGAATTTCAAGCTAAAATATCAATGCAGCAATTAATTGCACATATATATATTATATGTGATGCACTCAAAAGATTTAAGTAGGATAATTACTTCGCAGAAGTGCATTCGTCAAGATAATCGCACTTGACCGTGGAGTTATTGCATTTAAATACAATAACGTGCGATTATCTTGACTAATGCATTCTGCTCGGTGAATTATCCTATTCTTAATTGCCTCTTTCGAACGGACTAAAGATATCTTTACAGGATACGAATGATAAACAGCCACCAGTAAAGATCTAACTCGTGTCCGCACGTAAATAAATCAACAAAGTAGATCCTTTTCCAGATGAAAGTTAAGATACTACTTTTGATAGAGTCAAGAGCAAATATTACTTGGAAGGAGCATATTGATAGTGTCATTAAAATTGCTCTGAGACAATGTTGAAGTTATTAACAAAGTCAAACATTTCCTACAACCTAAAGCATTGTATATATGTATGACATTATTCGTATGTATTACCGTATATAAATTATGGTATTTTAGCATGAGGATTTGAATGCACTTCAAGCTTCGTATATTCATAATCGTTTTAAAATTAAACAAAAACATTACGTAAAAGTGATTGCAAATCCCTTGCTACTTAAATATAATAGTTTAAGCATCAAAGATATGTACGCTCTAGAGCTTGGGACATGTATAAATATAAAAAAGATTCTTGTTATCAAATATTTTGGACGATCTTTTTGAAAAGCACTTTGATGTTCACGCTATAATCACTGCACTCTATATATAAAAAAGTAAAAAATACTCAGTGTTGAGTAAAAATGGAATAGTCAAAATGAACTTAAGGGCTGGGGTAAGGGCAAACTAAAAGTACTGGTAACTAGAGAGAGAAAGCGACGAGAAATCCCAAATCACAGCACCAGGTAATGACCTGGTCACCAAGTGCAAATGTGCATTTATTTTGGAAGGTTCATGTTTGTTTTAAAATTCGGAGCGTTTTTTTCCGAAATTTGATATTTTGGTGATATTTCAAAAAGGCGACATGCCAAAGACAAATCTATTTGCACATACTTTGTTATTGCTAATACAACTCTTTTCTGCATACCTACGTTACAATTTGTTTTGGTGATTTAGTAATATCATAAATTTTGTGACTGCATTTTGGCGTTTTCGATGCGATTTTAGGCTTACCGGGATTTAACGTTGATATCTGTCCTGCTCCTTTTATAATTTTACTTTGATCGTCGGCTTTTGTAAATAAAAGAATGTATATTGGCTCTGAATAAAGCAGTATTCAGACTTTTTATTGTACAGGGTGTCCCAAAAAAAGAGGCCCCTCGTTGTGCCCTCTTTTTCTCCTATTTCTGAAAAGTTGATTAAATATATTTTGGTATGTAAAGAAACCTTTAATCATTAGCTTTAATAAATCAAAACAATTATTTCAATCGGCTCACAATTTTTGAAGATATGTCCTTTTGAATAAAAATACCCGTTTTTCACTCTGTCCACGGATAGTAAACAGAGTGGTTGGGATGGCTCATGTTGTGGAGTGGCCTGCACGATCACCAGACCTTAACACTTGATTTTTTTCCTTTGTGGCAAAATCCAAGATCTTCGCAAACGTATTACTGAATGCATTCGCAAGTATCCGGCGCACAAGGATGGTACGCAACGCAATAGGTGCAATGAGGACCAGGGCTGAAACCTGTATTCGCCAAGGAGGCAACCAGGTAGAGGGCAGAGCAGCATAGTAAACTCACTTCAGAAGAACTAAATACAAACCAAACAGCCTTTTAGGGCTACCTTTTATCTTAAAAAGAGAAATGACTGATGTTGTAAATAAAAAACAAAAGAAAGCAAGAAACAACAACGTAAGAAAGTAAGAAACATAATAAAACAAAAAGGCATAAATAACCAAGAAAAAATGAGTAATTGCAAAAACAAAAGAAGTCCCATTCGGCATCCATTTTACCCACAAATTAATGACACTATTAACAAAATCCATTGCCCAACCCACCGGTAAAGCCCATTCCATAAACAAAGTTATTTTATAAAGTTATCATTGAGAAATGTTTGATATTCATGCATGGTACGTGTACTCTTTTCAATCTTTGAAGTAGCCAAACCCTCTCCGTGGACAGAGTGAAAAACGGGTACATTTCTTTAAAAGAGCATATCTTCAAAAGTTGTGAGCCGATTGATATAATTGTTTTGGTTTATTATAGCTAACGACTCAAGGTTTCTTTACATACCAAAATATATTTGATCAACTTTTCAGAAATAGAAGAAAAAGGGGGCGCAATGAGGGGCCTCTTTTTTTGGGACACCCTGTACGTACAATATTTTATGCAACATATCTACGTTGTTTAATCTATTGCCATTCTATTTCCAGTAATGTTTAAGTTCTAACGAATGTTTGATGACGTAAAATCGATAATATATTTCTACTAGATATAACATGTAACAAATTATCGATTTTTCGTCATCAAACATTCGTTAGAACTTAAACATTACTGGAAATAGAATGGCAATAGATCAAATAACGTAGATATGTTGCATACAATATTGTACGTACAATACTCGGAGTCTGTGGAGCGCTTTAGTATCGTAGTCCTCTCGGTGGGGTTTTTCCCGGGGGTTTTTCATGATATAATTAGTTTGCATTCCATGTAACAACCCAAAATATACCTCTGAATTTAGGGTTCAAGGCCGTTTTCGGAATAGTGGCGACTATGGTTTATACTTCCCGCATTGATGATTGCGTCTACGCCTAATAATATACTTTGTATATGTTGTCAGTATCAAGGTATAAGCTGGTATGCAAAGAATTGGTTACATGTCAATGACTTTGGTTAAAGGCCCTTTCAGTGATTTCACAGGAACATTAAAAAAAATGTAAATTTGTCAGAGTTGCTTAGAAATAAAGAATAAGTCTACAGAATTTCATTAAACCACTTTTCCCCTGAATACATTGACAAATTAGTCAAAAAACAGAAGTTTTAGAAAGGTTTTCTACTTCAACTCAGATCGACTCGAGAAAATCTGAGAAAATCGAGATTTTCGTACAGTGCGCCACCAATCGACTGGAAAAACTTCCTAGTCCAGTGTTTCTAACACGGGGAAGTAGAGTCTAAATTGATTTAAAACAGACGCTTAATTTTTGTAGTAGAAAACAAAATAAGCAATTAAACATGTTAAAGGTCACCGAGGCAAACTAACGGTCAATTCAAATATGAAAAACAGTTAAAATTGTGTATTTTTGTTTACAATAGTAGCTACTGATGTAATAAGTAGTAGCCGCGTATTGGTACGTGGAGAGTGAGCTTCTTTCGATCTCGAGTCGGACTTTTTGTACTGTCAGTATCAAAAGTCCAGAATCATGCAAATGCTTTATTTTGTCTAAAATACACGGCTTTCGACCGAACCACTAGCAGGCTATGTTAGCACATCTATGCCAATTACAAAGGTACCAAAATCTGAATTTTGATGATTTTTACGATCGTCCGGATGAGCAAATCACTGAATGGGCCTTTAATATGACTTCAGGGATAGACCCATTGTGCGCCTTTCTATTATGCAGAATCTTTACCCGCAGACATGTGCCCGTTTCATGTGACAATATTGCGTAGCGTTAGAGGTTAATATATTCTTTGACATCGAGTAGGCTGTGTGGTTCTGTGGCCGAGCGGTCCAAGGCGTTGTGATTTATTCGTTGCTGGTCTGAGCGTCGGTTGTTCGAAACCGTGCGTCTATCATTTTTCTAATGCTGCTTTATTTTTCCAGCGTAGGGCCTAGAATAGATAATTGATCATTTCTTTTTGCATTATTTATTTATTTATTTATTTATTTATGTATTTATTTATTTATTTATTTATTTATTTATTTATTTATTTTTATTTTTATTTTTTTTTATTCTATTTATTTATTTATTTATTTATTTATTTATTTATTTATTTTTCGATTGATTATTTGATGATTGAGTGAGCAGATTTATCGATTGCTACTTTAGTTGTGGGACTTCTATTTGATTTTGAATGACATCGTACATTAGTATTGATTTTTCCCGTGAAGCATTATCAAAGGGGGTCTCCGGCAATCATAACATTATACCTTATATGTTAGAAAAATAATTATGAAGCACGAATCATATGGTTTTATTTAAAATAAACTCATATTGACCATAAAACTAATAAAACAGTCGGCTCTCAACACGCGATATTCAAAATTCCCGCTCTGAAATAGTTTAAGTGCAATGACGTAATAATTGTTTGTGCTCAATTGTCGTCAGCCTTCATTGTATTATTGGGACGTCATTGCACTCGACAATTTCGGTGCCCGGGAATTTTGAATATCGCGTGTTGAGAGTCGGATGTTTTTATTCGTTTTTATGGTCACTATGAGTTTGTTTTAATTAAAACTATGTGATTCGTGCTTGATAATTATTTTTCTTTCATATAAGGCATAATGTTGTGATTGGCGGAGACTTCCTTTAAGAATCAATATCAAAGGTTTTAGTGCAGATATGAAGTTGGTTTAGTGGTACTATCCGTTGCTTCAGAACCGAAAGGTGCCGGATTCGATTCCTACCTATGCCTATTTTTTTTAAGAGACTTGGAAAATTACTACAGTAAGTTTATTTGGCGCGCGATCTCAGTTATTCAATTTCTGATGGCTGTGCCTCTTACAGACACCCTCCGTCTGGAATCCAAACCACGGTTCGCTCTTTACACCTCCCTTAATATTGATTGAATGATTACTCAATGAGAGCACAATTTAATCAACATCATGTTCACTTGACTTATTTTGTTGCTACGTTTCCTGTTTACTCAACAGTCGTGTCATTATTATTTGCAGCAACTTTACCTCGAGTCATAAAAGTTATATTTTTGAGCAAGATCGAATTTTGATCAATCATCAGAGAGTAAAACCAGAACCTTGATAGGCCAGCCCCGATCCTTACTCCATCATTACAGACATGGGATACATATAAACATCTCAAAAAAGTAAATACCCCCTTAAATAATGGCCCTTATTCAAACAGGTGCTATTGTATTACAAATCTGTAAAATGCGTTGGAAGCAGAATTTATTTCTGCGCATTTTGATACCTCATTTCATTTCATTTCATTTTATTAAAAAAAAGGATCGTGGCCCTAAGGCTAAATTGAGCAAGTTTTACATTAATTAAAAGACATCAAAATATTACAAAATTACAAATACAAAATAAATAAACAACAAATTTAAATTCAAATGATGCAAGATAATAATAATTTGATACGATAGCCCAGAAAACAATACATCCCGGTCAATTTAATGTAGTGAGGTCCAGATTTGAAAGTTGCACTTACATACAATACAAAAACACTCAGATATTATTACACAGATTTCCTTCCATTATACTGAATACAAAATCAATTCAATTTACTGCAACTTTCAAATCTTGGGTTACACTGATTTAAATGTACGCTGTGACGTCAATATTTATATTAGTCAATTGCTACAAATGAGGTGTCAAAATGTGCAAAAATACATTCTGCTTCCAACGCATTTTCCATATTTTTAATACAATTACTCGTTTTTGAATAATGATGATTATTTAATGGGGTTAGTTACTTTTTTTGATATGTTTAGTATATAATTCTAATAGTAAAAAGATGGAGTGAAACATCGGCTACTGATACATACCACATCTTTTGCATGTGATTGGGATGGAACATTCCACACAAAGATGGGATGGATTTCCTTCACACACCTTATTTAGCACCTTTTACTGATTGAAATTCTACTTCTTCTGTTGAATTAGCTGGAATTTGCAGTAAGATTTTGGAAATGTTGTCATTTTAATTAAAGAAGGTGGTAACGTGAATTTCACAGAGAACACAAAATTATTCGTTTACTACTAGCAAGATTTATTACACAGTCCCTGCTTCCCACTTTGAAAAGCAAAATTATTTGTTGTCTCACAAAGTTGTATAAGTTTGTTCGAAAAATATACTGAAGTATAATACTAGGCCTGTAAATAATATCAAATATTATTGATTTTTGGTATTTAATGTAAAAAAACTGCTTTTACACATTGCATTTTCAAATCTCATCATTATTATTACTAGCAAGGATATGCCACAAAACCATTTTGATAAAGTCGTGAAAAGAAGTACTTCCTTAAAACTTTAAACATGTACTATTATCATCAGCTAAAATTCTTATTAAATCTTACATTCTTAGCAATTTGAATATATAAACCAAATTGCCAAAATATTTCAGCAACGTGACTAAGAAAATCCCACAAAACTGAAACAGTCGAAGAACAATCATTTTGATACAGCCTGGGGACAGGAGGGGAATTATTTGAATTGTGTACAAGAATTTAGTTATCAATCATCAAACATAGAATGCATACATTTGAAAGTTGAAACTTATTATTATTACGTAGCTTTTTGATGAGTAGCAGATTTAAGAAGACAAGACAAGGCTATATTCATATTCTGTTTGAGGAATTTAAATACAGTTCAGACTAGCAGATCAAAAGGGTTTCTATGTAAAACATAATATTCTTGTTGTAGAACCTGCGTTTATCCAATCGCAATTGCCACTAAGGCTGCGATCACATAGAAGTATACGATATACGGTATTCGCTATACGATATACGCTCATTCGATCAGGCTGAGTTCACATAGGAGTATACTATGTGAACTCAGCCTGAACGAATGAACGTATTTCGTATAGCGAATAGCGTAGCTATACCGTATACTTCTATGCGATCGCAGCCTTATACGAACGGACTAAAGACATCTTTACAGGATACGAATAATAAATCATTGAATTCCAGAGGGAGAAGAGAAACAGCCATCAGTAAAGATCTAACTCGTGTCGGCGCGTAAATAAATCAACAATGCAGATCCTTTTCCAGACAGGCGACATAGGTCACGCGACACTTGATGTTCGAGGCTGGCGAAAATACAAGGCTGACAGCCCCATTCAAAATATACGGTTAGCAGTTATAAGTTGAAAAACAACATACTTACAGTGTGGTACATTGTCGTACCCCAACGGTTTTAGAGTAAGATAATTTTTGCTTTGACACCACATAACAAATTTAGAATTGTTTGTGAAGATTTCATGATTATGTGTTAATCCAGTGGCGACGTCAAAAATGGCGATATCGCATCCACCACCACCAGTCCTGTTCCAGATGAAAGTTAGGACACTCCTCTTGATAGAGTCGCCAGCACCCAAAGTTTCTAGCCCTTCAAATTGAACAAAGGTACTGCTTGGAAAAAACATATTGATAGTATCATTAAACTTGTTATGAGAAAATGACGGTGTTATTAACAAAGTCAAACATTTCAAACATTTCTACAACCTGAAATGTGGTTTTAGAAGCTAAAAGCCCCAACATTAATTCAATTATTTTGGACAAAACTAGGCTGTTGTTAATAAACCGTTTCGTATTTGATCAAGGCACCAGAACCAAATTTGATCGATCTTTGGATCGACCGTCGATGCTGCTTTAATGCTGGCTTTTGAGCTAATTAATCGTAATTAATGCTAAATTTATATTGTTCAATTCCAAAGGCAAACATTCATATGTTATAGCAATAAACAACAGTAAATTAATTGATTTCATAAATAATAAGGATCGACCAAGCATCGATGGTCGATCGAAAGATCGAACGAAATTCAAAATTTTCTACCCGATGACCCCTTTTTTGACATTCTTATTCCCAATGACCCCCTTTTTTCAAGAGTTATATGAAAGAGAAGAAAAGTAAACCATGATTATTCAAACACATGCAACAGTTCCCGCCCCGATCTAGTAATCATGACAAACATTGCAGTTCTTACCAAACGTGCCGAGAAATGTGATAGCTATACTTTGAAGCAAACCTATCTCACTTTTGTTAAAATTGTAAAAAGAAGGAGAGTATAATTTTAGTGTAACAAAATGCTCGACACGACATTGTGTTTTTGTCGTATTGCGCGTACCTAACGTGAGTGGAATGTATTGCATTTGAAAGATTGCAATCTACAAATACGGCTCATGTCCCACGCCTTATATGCCTTAAAACCATATCCCAAATGACAGTTTGACGTTCACATCGAAGTGGTACACAGTATTATTTCAAGGAAAGAAATATTTGGAATGTTAAACTTATTTTACGTATTCCAAGTTTTACGTACTCTAATAATTAAGGCTGTGGGATTTACCAGACTGATCTATAGAAAACAAATAACAGTGAAGTGTGGTAGCCTCATATCCAATGTGGTGACGTGTCATCTAACAGACACTGACTATTCAAAAATGTTTAGCTTGTTTTGCTCGCCGTTATTGGTAACCCAATTTTTTCCTCCGACTGGGTGCCACTGTCCTAATGCACGACTGTTTTTACTTACAGTTCTGGACCAAACTTCTTTAACGCGTCTTTGTCCGAATCACTTCAGATAGACAAGTTATGACCTTCCAGCATCCGGGTACACTGAAAAAAAAAAAATAGATTGCGTGTGTGTCATCTCCTTAAAAATACTAGAGTTCTTCCGAACATTGTACTAAACACTTAAATGGGCAATCCATTAGATTAATCAGAAATAACCTTATTGGTGTGTTTTTTTCCTTTCACAAAAAACAATTTGTACATCTCTCTCTTTTTGTTTTTCAGAGTATGGCGACTACCTTAATGAACGCTACTATCACTCAATTAGTAACCATTACTAGTGACCACCTGACTACCACTCACGTTTTACCCACGTCGCCAGCAATTGATGATGATAAAGATATTTATGCTAGATTTGTGTATCAAGATAACATTAATGTTGATCCTGTAGCTAAGGTGATACTTGTCATTTTTTTCATCATATCTATGGCATGGGGAAATATAGGAAATATTGCGGTAATGGGAGCCATCCTGGTACATCGGAAACTAAGACAAAACATAGCAAATACATTCATTTTCAACCTGGCTATTGCAGATCTTTGTGTGACTTCGTTTGTGGACGCATCTTATGTTATTGGTAATTATTTAAAGATATTCATGTAAATCTGTAGCAATAATCGACCACAATATGGTGCATTCTTAAACACTTGAAAACATTCCTGCAATCTTATTGGTTTTTACCCTTGTGATATGGCACGATATCACACGGGTTAGCGCATGTGCATCGATGCGATACGCGTACGCGCTATTTAAACCAATCGAAGGTGCATACCAACAACGGGACTGATCGATTTTAAGCCCTAAGTATAATTCCTTGCAAAATGTAGGATTTAATTTGATTAAAATTGGTAATACTTATGATATTTTTATTTGAATTGAAGTGTTTTTAAAATAATGATGTCGCCCGTGTTATATGAGACGATAGATGTACTCCAGGGGCTAAAACAATACCTTTATTCTCTAATTGTAAAACATATATTTGGGTTTTCTCACCGAAACAAAATGTCTCTACAACGATGTGCTAATATTCCATCTAGGGCGCGTATCCGCATTTAGATTATACTAGTGCAGTGTTGTTGTTTTTTAAATACGCCGGCTGGACATAAAAGTGTTTGGGCTACATACATATATGGTTGAATATGCAGATTTCCAGCCACAAAAATTGAAATTGCGTGTCAAAAAACGTCAATTTCTTCAAACCTTCAAACGAATATCACCAAAGCAATTTTGCACGTATAGATGGGCATAATCTTCTCAAACATAAATATCATACTAGAAGGTTTCATATTGCTGTAAACGTTTGCCATAATGTCGAGTCATGACTGTAAAAATGAAAAATTTACTAAGATAATATATCATTTCGATATTTTAATCTGATTTTCAAAATTTAAAGCAGAAAAGAACATACTTTTCTTCTACTTGTCTAAAATGATCAAATCTGTAGATTATTTTATGTGGAAAAGTTGATAATACATATTTTGCGGCTCCTTTGCTGTTAGCACTTAAAGTTAATGATTTTACAGGTTCATTAATGGGAAGGTGTCCACGCAATATTGGGGTCATCGGCTTCATCCTGCCTGGAATATCATGTCACATCATCTGTTATTCGGTCACAAAACACATAACCTAAATAAAGCACTTCACAGTGTAACCATTTATCTTTTTCAATCGTTAGTTTTCTTTTCGTGTTTGAAATTACTGGGGGGGGGGGGTCTTCAAAATGCTTGTACGGGAATGTGCCAAACAGGGACCTAGTGTTTGCTGCATTTGCCACTCATCAGTATGCCAATTTCTTTCATAAAAACGGACCCAAATTTACCATAATTGGTAACTTTTCTTTTTTCCTTCGGAATTTCCTCAAACATATTTTCATTTGAAAGAAGAATGCTTTTATTTCTTCCATTTTTGCACCAAAAAAAATCAATTTAGATTTTTCTACCCCTATTATTTTTCTAAACATTACTTGGCCCAAATCTCAAAACTAGGATTGCATCACATATCTTTGCTTGTAGACTACCACTTTGATTGGAGTAAAACTCAAGCATTAGCCTCTACTGGAGGTGAAAATCAGAACAACAATCACGTGATATTTTTAATATATCCTGTCCATATTAACTTTTATATTAAACACTTTGAGATTAAATTAAAAGGAGATTAAATTTTCTTCTACATCTACATTGAATGGGATTGTAAAAAACATATAAATTAAAAATACCCCAATTTATTAATAAATCTGTTTCGACTTTTGAATTCAAAATAATGGACCATGATCATGACAATGGCTTTACGTATGTAATTCCAAAACATTTACAACAATATATGGCTTTTAACTAATTTGAGTATAAGAATTTAAAAAAATAATTTTAGTATTCAATAGCACCCATATTTATCAGCAAATCTCTTACCGCTAGGACATAGATTTATACATTAATCAAATAATGTTTGAGGCAATTATAAGCTTATTGCCCTGGAAGTTAAGACGGTTGAGATGACTTCAGCTAAATTGAATATTTAAAAATCTGTAAGGGTCGGTTCATAGTGAATATTCGAAGGCGAATATTCGTTGTCGAATACTTTTTGTGACGTCAAAATATATACGGCAACGAATAAAATATGATGACACGCCGAGTTGAGTCGGATCAAATATCGCGCAACTGATAGCGAGATACTATTGATTTATATGAAAGGCTCGAGGTCACCTGAATATCGTTCGACGAACGATGATTTCAGAAATCCCCAATGAAAATTAACCTGCACAGTTGTGCAAAATACACCTGGATAGTTCCAAAATGGCTGATAACGAACTGAAAGAAAACGTTATTAGTGCGGTACAAGCGTACCCATTTTATATGACATAAAAGTAAGGGACTATTATAAAGACGTCCAGAAAAAGGAAAATGCCTGGCAGGCAATAGCATTCCAATGCTGTAGTGATGGTAAGTTTGTTTTATGCAAATAATATGATATTTAGGCTTACAAACATAACCTACAAATGTACAAGTGAACGGTTCATTGTTTGCTAAATCCAAGCGAGATCGCCCGAAAATCTATGCAAGAGAAATTTCTACTGCTGCTGATGAAAAATCCTAGAGTGCGTTTGGGGTTTTTTCTGCACTTTACCAGTAGGCCTAATAAATTCATAAAAAAATAAAAATCAAATGAACATTTAGAGCGAATGTTTTTACTCACTGCTCATCTGATCCACTTTCCCAGGAAATATCGATACTCCTTTTTTTCCTGACTTTCCAGACATAATTATGAATAAACATCAAAATTAATGTTTACAAAACAATCAAATATATATATACATTTGTTTGCATTTTGTACATTAATATTAATATTAATAATGTACAAACATTAAAAAAGGGGGCCTAAGAGTATGTCTATTTTTAATCATATATTAATTCCGCCATGCCCAAACATATTTTATATATGAAATCGTGTAAAAACTGACCCCTTGTAAATCTATGGAACCCCAAATTCCAATCAAAAATAAAAACAACTTTGTTATCAAATACACTAGGCCTATACATTGTATTACAGGAATTTAATAGATGGTGCATTTTAATAAATAAATAGATTAACACGGGTAATGGACGAGAAATATTTGGCAATACCGGATTGACCACAGGCAGTGAATAAAGAAATTAATAAAAATAAAAATAAATTAAATGAGAAAATGAATGCAAGGACATTTGGTAAAGTATTGTTTTAGAATGCGAAGGAGTCCTAAATGTTATCCTGGCCCAGGACACTGATTAATGTAAATTCGACCCACAGTTATTTTATCTACTTTTGCCAGCATTCAACCTGTTCAAGGTAATGTATGCCTATTTTAAATAAAATTCCGAAATCTGACGTATCAACGTTGTATCGTGCACAAATTATGATCCGAGACTATTTCATTTGACACGGTTGTATGGATTTCAAAAGATCGGTCCTATAATAGATATCGATTAGAGAATTACAGCAAGAGACTTTGAGGATGCCGTAATCCTCTTGACCATCAACCAATCAGATAGACATATTTCAGAAATATATTCGTAGAGTTGAAACTTGTTCAACTCTTGAAATATATATTTCAAGTAATCTCGTTTCACATTTAGCAGCAATTTGGCTTGCAATAAAGTCACGAAGGGGCGGTAATGCTAATATACGATTTCAGTCAAATATTGGTGCAAATACGATTTCGTTCAACTATTTGGCTATTCTTTGCCCAAAATTATGAAATGTATATCAGTAACAACTCTGAAGAGGGTTTTCGAGTAATTTTAAGGAAATAATGAGGTAAAATAAAAGAAAACCCACTTATAATTTTGGACTTGTGGTGTTCTAGGGGAATTAAAATATCACAATTAATATGTTTAATTCAAAATCGTTTTCCTACAAGCACATGTTAAATGGCTCGATTCACATTAGGTATAATTTGGGACATTGTCAGATTGTGTGAACATTTTAAATACAAACAATAAGGTTGAAAAAGAAAAAGCCATTTAAAAATGAATTTAAAAGATCGTCTATTTGTAGCTTTATGACACTGAATACACCAAATATCTGCCTCTGACGAAAAAATGTTTTCCATGCTGATTTGTTTTTGTAACGAGTATGTCATTTCATCTTTGTACATGCATAAAGGACCAAAATTTCTATTACGTCAAGTAAAAGAATGAAGTCAATTACTCACAATCCGTCATTTTGATTTACTGATTCAAAGTCATTTGATTACAATAGCTCTAATTGGGTTTAGTTGTCTGACCATCACAAGTGGTTCATATGTATATCAATTATTGAATACCGTAAAAGCTCGATAGTTAGCACATGTGCTTACTATCGAGTACTTTTAAAACATGCAAACATGAAGAGCCCCATCCACAAAAGTGTAAAGGGTTTTCAGCAAATCATCGATACACATAGTTATACATTGTAAACGAACAAGTAAACGCACATTATGCTAACTATCGAGTTTTTACGGTAGTTAATTTTAGTTGAAATATTGAAAGATACATTTTCAAAGATTATATTAGTCTGGCTGTCTCATGTGGCTGAAATATATATTATATTAAATTCAGATGAAGTCAAGTATTGAATTTTCAATTTAGGTGAAGTTTTGAAAAATAGAACTTGATCAGTTTCATGAATAACTAAGCGACCATAATGTATTGGTCCGAGTATAGTCCCACCCGTTTTTTAGGTGAACATTTTTCACAATTGGGGGTGGGATTATACTCAATTTCAACAACAAAAAAAAAAAAAAAAAAAAAAAAAAAAAATCAAAAAAAAAAAAAAAAAAAAAAAATTAATATTGAAATGATGTAAAAAATAAAAAAAAATAAAAAAAAAAAATTCAAGATATTTTGTATTTTAAATATGAAAATTGATAATTTGTATTCATGTCATACTCTATTAATGATTTCAAAATGCATTGAATTTGAATGCATTTTGATATCATTAATAGAGTATGACATGAAAACAAAGTATCAATTTTCATATAAAAAATACAAAATAGCTTGAATTTTTTTTTTTTAGGTCAACCATGAATGGGCCTAGCATTCAGGACTAGGTCAAGGGACACTCCAAAACCGAAAAAAATTTTTTTTTTTGCAATTTCTGGAATTTTTCGAAAAATGGGGGGTGGGACTATACTCGAACGTGGGACTATACTCGGACGAATACGGTAAATGAAAAGTCAGGCTTCAGACCCAAATATTGAACTCTAATATTCCTTCTTGAGTATCTGCAGGAATAGAAAAGTATGTATTACCATTGCCACGCGCGTGGAAGAACGCCACCGTTGGAGGATCGCCACGCAGTGCGTAGCAAACCGCCGATGGTTAGGATCGTCACAAAGTAATTTCCACGTACAAAACAGAGCTCGTATCTAGCCACGTTCTGAATAATATCGATTTGGGTAAACATGTTTTGTTGCCACCTAGCTTGACTGCTTTACTTCACATTTAGCAAACATAAATCAGGTAAATTAAAAGGTAACTAATATTGTCAACATCAGTTTTAGACTACCACTGGGGTCAAATTTTAGCCCTCTTTTGTTGATATAGTATATAATAACCTGTTGGTATTTTCGAGACGTTCTGGCTGCTGCGTTGGTTTTTTGTGTTTCACACTCATCTGCTCAAACCAATAGTATGCCGATGACATATCCTTTGTGAATGGGGACACGATGGGCCATTCACGAAGGACATACTACCAGAGAGTTGATATTCTTGAGAGGGCACTCTATTCACGTGGTTTCTTTTCCAACGCTAAAAGATCACGAATTTTGGTGGTTTGCAAATGAAAAGTGTCCGCACTATCGATTGATTACGTAACTGTTATGAATAATGTATTAGGTTTTCAATGCAATCGCCTCGACCCATCAATACATATTATCTGTATTTATCAAAGTACTTGGAATAGCAATCTGGTGAGTTCACTGAACTACGCCCTAATACTGATGGAGTTTTAATGGCGTTTAATGGCGCTAATCCTCTCCATACACAGATGAACAAATACAATAGGAGAAGGTCAACACATATGACCTCCTATATGACATGTTATATGAGATGTACAACAACCTGAATATCATAAAGATCAGTGTTCGTTTGTGCATATGAACTGCATATTTACAATACTAAATATTAGTCGTTATATATTATGCCAAATATTGGTATTATGACAACACGGTATATGCATTGTATATAAAACAACTAATAGATCCTGCTATCATGGCGTCAGGTCATTGGTTCATCATATCCCGTATGTTTCTTAAAATTCATTCATATTTGAGACAAATTTCTGTGCCCATTTTATAGGCGTACAGGTGGATCCGGTTTTTTTGGTCATTTTCATTTCTTTTTGATGAAAGAATTAAGGTTTTCCACTGCACGGAGGCCACTATGTGATACTAATTTAATGCTATATTTATAAATTGAATACGTGTTCCCGATTGGCTCTATAGCGATTTCACAGAAAAGGTATTTCTAGTACAATGCAGCGTCGGACTCTAGCTGAGAGCGTAGTAGCCTAAGTCATGGACTCCAAGAAAGGCTCTCCATACACAAATGAACAAACACAAAGGAAGGTAGTCTCCTCCGTGACCAGCTTGATTTCGATGGAGCGAAAACAAATTGGCTGCAGAGGAGACGGGTAATTTTGCCATGCAAATGAGGTGAGTGTCATCCCCCTGATACTACTGGCTCGTACAGGTGTGCGGCAAACAATGAACATCAACTCAGCAGCCTTGTCTCAAAACTAAAAGTGTTTAAGGGGGTACTACACCCCTGGCCAATTTTGTGCCTATTTTTGCATTTTCCTAAAAAAATATAGCGCATTGGTGACAAGTACGATATGTACATTATAGGGGCAAGGACTACAACTACTGCACTGGACATTTTATTTCAGCACAGACAACAGTTGTGGATTTACAGTCAAAAATGAGGGAAAACCAATATTTGATCAATAAATCAATAACTACTTGCCTTGAGTTACTGAATTCCTTGTCCCTATAATATACATCTTACTTGTCACCAATGCGCTATAATTTTTGAGAAAAATGCAAAAATAGGTACAAAATTGGCCAGGGGTGTAGTACTCCCTTAAATAATCCATAATAATGTTAACTTTCATTACATACCGCCGTAATTAATGTCGTTCTCTTTTTCTCTGTTTTATATTATTTAATAGGAAACCTGGATGCTGCTATTTTCTTCGATACCCAAAATTCTGTACTGCAGCTGCATCTATTTGCATAATTAGCTGTACATGTTCAATGTGGAGTATAACGATAATAAGCGTCAATAGATACATTTACATCACGAAGTCCACGGTAAGACACTTGTAAAATGCGTCTTTAAGAAGGATTCTAATTAATAAATAAGGGGACTCGGACTAGTACGTAAATCTTTATAAGATATATATATGATTAATGATAAAACTCCATTGAGGAATTTTAAAGCAGCTTACGCATAAATAAAGCTGTATAATCCTTCAATAGAAGATTTCTGTACTAGACTAATTACTTTCCATAATTCCAGGGTTAAATCAATCTTTTAAGTCAGTTATTATTACGTTGCATACATTCAAATTTGTTAGTGAAAGTAGCGGAAATTTAACAAAATACATTGTCACTCAAATAATAATCAATTGTCAAGGTCTGGAAAAGCAACACCCAGTGGGCACATGTTAGGATTTCGACGTTGTATCAACGTTGATACAGCGTCGAACTTCAACCTGTGTGCCCACTGGGCACGACGATAAATACTTGACTGATTATGGTTGATCTTTTTTTTTAAATTTTCTTCTTAAGTATTATGACCAGCCTATCATTCATAATGTGTATTAACAAGGTCCAAACAATTTTTATTTTTGAATTTCATGGATTATGTCTTGCATGAAATGACTACCATGAGTTGTTATTGACGCAGACTTGTTGTTTTTGTTTGTTAATGACGTTTTGGTGGAGATTATTTCTGATTAATGCACATTTTAAATTGCCAATATAATAATGAAGCCGGATTTGTAGCGCGCGTTATGGCAGCGCCTTTATAATAACAATAATTATACCGATACTTGACAAAATGCATGACTTATGAAGTAAAAATGTGTGAAAAAACTGCTACAAAATAATTTAAAATGTGGCCCTGATCATTCATACGAGTATATAAACATAGACCATACTATTTAAAAAACAAAAAGGGCAAAACATTTATTTCTAGTGTGTTTTGTATGTCAGAAAATAATTTTCACGGAGCACGGTGTCTCAGCAGTTAGTAATCGGAGCCGTAATCATAAGGTCGCGGATTCTAGTCTTATGGAGGGCAAGGCACTTAATCCCGCACAGTGTCATCGCCCCGATATCATCATGGCAGAAATCGCCATGGCAGGTTGAATCCACAGCCACGCATGGCCATTTTGTTCCGACCTTTGAGAGGCATAATGAGCCGAGGGACATGGCTAAGGCTACTGACAATAGCCTGGTAAATTACCTCTCTGTGTGTGAGTGAGCATGTATACGCCATTGAGGTCAATGGTCATTGACTTTTATACTGCCTTCACGGGAGTGGGTGCAGCTAGCCTAAGCGCTGCGCTATAATTCGGCACATATAAAATCAGAATATTTTTGTCAATTTTTGAGTTCAAGACGCACGCTTCTTTCTCAAGACGCTAGCTAACGACTATCATATCCGTTTAACATATATATTCACGTGCAAGGAACCAAATCTGGATTCTTTAGACTAAATCAATTACGGGAGATATTCATCGTTTCTACCCCGGTATCCAAAGATTTATCGTCTGAATATCAATCATGCATAGCACATTCACGTGTATCGATCCCGGGTATTTATTTTAGTATCTCTGCTATACCAAGTAATTATTAGCCAGGCGATGTCGGTGTGTCCCGTTTGCTTCAATTCACCAAGTGTAAATGGGTACCGGCTTATACTGGGAAAGTCCCGGGGCACAGTGTCATCGCCCCGATACCCCGAAATCGCCATGGTAGGTTGAATCCACAGCCACGCATGGCCATTTTGTTCCGACCCGTTTAATGGTTTTATAAAATTATAGGACGCATAATGAGCCGACTAAGGTTACCGACAATAGCCTGGTAATTGAGCTCTCTGTGTGTGAGTGAGCATGTATATAAGGTCATCTGCTTTTAGACTGCCTCCACGAGTGAGTGCAGCTAGCCTACGCTGCGCTATAGTTCGGCACATATAAAATCAAAATTTTTGTCAGTTTTTGAGCTCAATACGCACGCTTCTTTCTCAATACGCAAGCTAACTACTATCATATCCTTTCAACACATATGTTCAAGTGCAAGGAAAAAAATATGGCTTCTTTAGAATAAAAGAATTACGGGAGGTATTCATCATTTATCGTCTGAATATCACATCGTGCATAGCACATTCACGTGTATCGATCCCGTGTATTCATTTTAGTGTCTCTGCTGTACAATGTAATTATTAACCAGGCGATGTCGGTGTGCGGGGGAAGGTAAATAATCTCATTGGGAATGGTAGACACCTCACAGGAATATTATACACGTAGGAGTCTGGCTCCAAGTTAATTAATGATTAGGCCTATCACTTTAAGTGCAAAAACTAGCTCATCCTCCCATTAGTGCAGAAGTGGAGACCTAATAATTATCATGATTATCGCAAATTGTACTTTCTTGTGTATCGTTAAACACAAGCTCAACAACTCTTCCTATACTTTTTACAGGAGCCAACCGTTGTTAATCCGTGATGAATCCACACTTTTGCAGTAAGCGTATCTGTGTGCGTATGACGCTTACAAGTTGAATTCAGTAAGCTTCAGTATTTTGGAAGTATCGGATAAAGATTGCCGTTTTATTCAGTTTTATTGCTGATATCAAATCAACGATCTTTTTGTAAGGCTGACTGTCAATGATTAACTGACATTCCTCATGAAATAATCGGGGAAATAATCATGTGAATTATACGATCTTTAGCTTGTTTTCGTTGTTGAAAGGATTCAATCCTGTTTCACCGTTGTTCATCACCGATTAACAACTCGCGTCCGGCGCGTCTGAGTGGTTTACTTTGCTCGGGCAGCTAAAGCTGCCCTCGCGAAGTAAACCATTCAGACGACGTGGACGCATCGTTGTTAATCGGTGATGAACAACGGTGAAACATGATTGAATCCCTAAGTGAATTCCTCTGATGTGGTTTTTTTTAACTAACTGAGGTAAACACATTAACATTTTGTCACAGTCAGTATCAGTGTGGTCACACAGCTCTTATGATGCTATGCACTCAACCTTTCAGTGTAATCTAAGACTGTGAAGAGACAATTCGCTGCTTGGAAGCTCTTGGGCGAAATTGTGTGCTCAGGTGTATCGAGGTGAAAACTGTGCATAGATGGTTTAATGAGAATCGTTTTGTAGCCAACCCTTTCCAAATGATTGACCTGGTCAACACAAAATGTTAACTTTATTTTGGGTAAAAAGAATGTAACATTTAAAATTGGTCTGGTAAACACAAAATTCACTCACATTAATTTTGGGCTTAAAGGGGTACTACACCCCTGGCCAATTTTGTGCCTATTTTTGCATTTTTTCAAAAATTATAGCACATTGGTGACAAGTAAGATATGTATATTATAGGGGCACAGACTACAACTACGGTACTGAAAATTCAGCAACTCAAAGCAAGTAGTTATTGATTTATTGATCAAATATTGGTTTTCCCTCATTTTGACTGTAACTCCACATCTGTTGTCTGTGCTGAAATAAAAGTTCCAGTGCAGTAGTTGTAGTCCTTCCCCCTATAATATACATATCTTACTTGTCCCCAATACGCTATAATTTTCGAGAAAATGCTAAAATTGGCACAAAATTGGGCAGGGGTGTAGTGCCCCCTTAAATAGAGTGCAGTTGATTTTGTTTGCGCTTCGCGTCCAATTATCTCAGTAACACAGGACCAAAATGATGCTCAACGGGATTTGTTGTCTTTGTAACCCTCAAACCACTGACACTGATTCGCCACTGAACATGTAGAATATTTTGGATCTCAAAAAAAAAACCCGTTTGTACAAAGACAACACCCCCCGGGGACAACACTTAGCAGTATATGATCCAGATGGGTAAAGATGACGGTTATGTGATATTTACCTGACGGCCTCACTACACGGGGTATGTCAGGGACAGAAACAGGGGGCCTTATTTATCTTACTCCTCCCCTTAAATAGTGGGGATTTCTTGACCCCACTTTCGAAAACTTCTGACTCCAAAAGTGGTACCCCATCTGGCTCCCGCAGAATGACCAATGGAGTCGCATTTGCCGTTCGGGGTAATAAATTGTTCTTGACTGCCCTTTTCAAAAACTTGAATCTGCCATTGGGGGTATGCCACACGAACTGTTTGACTAAATGAGTTACATGTATTCAGACTTGTAGTCGAGTCACTGAAAGTCGAGTCCGAGTCGAGTCGAGTCATCGAGCCCTCGAGTCTCGAGTCGAGTCGAGTCATGAAGGCTTCGAGTCCGAGTCGAGTCGAGTCATTTGAAGTTTTCAGTCGAGTCGAGTCGAGTCGAGTCAGGCCATTCTGTCGAGTCGGATATATTTTGTCGAGTCATTTCGAGTCACTTCACGTTTTATATGCTCATGATACCAGCTGTCAACTTGATAGCCCAATTTGCATGAATTTGTACTTTTTTGAAATTAAAATCCCAGTGAGAGTACATAATATTAATTTATGAATCCAGTGCATTGTGGAAATCAGTAATCAGTCATACTTGTAGTATTGCCATTAGGACCCGCCATGAGTATGGGTACGGGTGCGTGTCCCGGACCACGAGTACTTACGGGTACGGGTCCCAGGCCATGGGTACGGATTTCAGGTCATGGGTAAGGATACGGGTACGGATCCCTAGCCATGAGTATTCAGTACGGGTCCATTCCAAAATAGGGTGCGAGTACGGGTACGGAGCCATGGGTACGGGTACGAGTATAGGTACGGAAATTGGGACTCGAGTACGGGTACTGGTCCAGTAGTGGTATGGAAATTGGGACTTCAAGTGTCATGTATGGGTCCTATTATGGGTATAAACAAATTAATTAATCAAGTACAAAAAGAGATCAAATATTGGTGGTCATAGTGAATCTAGCCTAAGGCTGCGTTCACATAGAAGTATACTATTCGGGTATACGGTGCACGTTTTACAGGTGCACGCGTATATAGTTAAATCGAGCAAGGCAATTTCATAGTACCGGGTCACATAAGGCTACGATCGCATAGAAGTATACTATTCGGGTATACGATGCACGTTTTGAAGGTGCACGCGTATAGATTAAATCGAGCAAGGTAATTTCATAGTACCGGGTCACATAAGAGCTATTCGAAAAGGCCGTATACCTGCGTATAGTATAGTATAGTGGGAATCGCGCATGTTCGATTTTTAGTGCAGCGTATACCGTCCAAATTTTAAAAACCTAAACCATATGTGGGCAAATTCATTTTTTTAATTGATGCACTATCTAATTCTGCACATTATGACACCTCATTGAATGCAATGTGAACTCAAGAAGTAAAGTTACAAGCATTTGATAAGACGAAGAAAATGGGTAAACTGACATACTCGATATTCGCTATACGAAATACGCTCATTCGATCAGGCTGAGTTCACATAGTATACTCCTATATGAACTCAGCCTGAACGAATGAGCGTATTTCGTATAGCGAATACCGAATACCGTATACTTCTATGTGAACGCAGCCTAAAGGTGGCATATTTTGGGATGCAAGTGAAAAAACTATGTCTATGTACAGTATGGACAGCCAGACTGTGCAATACTAATTTCAACATATATTTAGCAATGATTTAGCTTTCGAGTCTTATTATGCACATCTGGATAATTATATCCATGTTTTATTAATATTTCAAAATTCATATACATCCCAAATTTCTGTATATGGTAAGAACCTCTCTATTCATTTGACTCAGATGCACAAGCCCAAGCCTGGGCACAAGAAGTGTATGTGGCTGGTGGAAATGCTCACACCAGTCAGTCACATATTGCAATGTAGTTCTTCATGTGTGCAGCCAGGAGGGTGAAAGTGCATAGGAACAATGCCGGAAACTACGTCACGCTATTGTTCGACTTAAACTACATCATTTTTAACCCCTTCCGTTTCCGTTAATACAGCTTTAGTCTCCTCCACCTTCGCAACACGGTACGTGGAGTGACTGGAATCACAATGACAGCGGAGGAGAATACTAGCTGGTCAGACAATTTAATTCTATCAAGCATATAATACCTGAACAATCACTGTCATTTGATCGATTTACTACAGAATATATTGTATACACAAAATATAATTTTAAAATTGTAAACCTGTTAACTTATATACTAAGTATAAGGACACGTGAATAAAATCATGTAGAAGACAAAATGGCCGCTAATCCGCCTATTGTCTAGACTTAAACTACATCTTCCGGTTTGTTACGTAATACTAGGATGCCCTGGTGCAGCATGTAGAGGAGTGTATTTGGATGGGGAATAAAGTGATCAGTCATTGTGTGAATGAGCGTGTTTATAGTGGTGTACGGTATTTATACGGTATCTTTATACGCATATGGGATTAGGCTGGAATGTGACATATCCGTTATCTCGGCTGTTTATAGTGGCGACCAATAGCGCTATTCTGAATCCGAGGTGGTTGAACTCAGCGTGTTCGAGGTCACCGCAATGCAATGTGGGAGACACAAATATGGTGCCAGTTTCAAATAGTGTGCCGTCGAAACGATACCGGCCTACTTTTTAACATTTATTGCTACAGTACCGTACCATATTTGTAGCTGATGTGTTATTACAGTGACAAATTTGAGCTCGGAGAGTTATATGACCCTACTCCACTTCCTTGAATAACGGTATCGTTAATCCTTGTCTGTTTATAGTGGCCGTATACGGAATGAATATACTGCAATATCCATCGATTTCGAAGGATATCAGTTCCGTATAATATGTGCGGCAAATAGCGCTATTGGTCTGTTTATAGTGGCGACCAATACCGTATAAGATGTACTTATACGCTAAATACCGGATAATCTGGCTCACTATAAACACGCTCAATGAGACATGTAGCAGGGGGATGACACTCTATTCACATGGTTTCTTTTCCAACGCTAAAAGATTACGAATTTTGGTGGTTTGTAAATGAAAAGTGTCCGCACTATCGATTGATTACGTAACTGTTATGAATAATTTATTAGTTTTTCAATGCAATCGCCTCGACCCATTAATACATAATCTGTATTTATCATCAAAGTACTTGGAATAGCAATCTGGTGAGTTCACTGAACTACGCCCAAATACTGATGAAGTTTTAATGGCGCTAATCCTCTCCATACACAGATGAACAAATACAATAGGAGAAGGTCAACACATATGACCTCCTATATGACATGTTATATGAGATGTACAACAACCTGAATATCATAAAGATCAGTGTTCGTTTGTGCATATGAACTGCATATTTACAATACTAAATATTACTCGTTATATATTATGTCAAATATTGGTATTATGACAACACGGTATATACATTGTATATAAAACGACTAATAGATCCTACTATCATGGCGTCAGGTCATCGGTTCATCATATCCCGTATGTTTCTTAAAATTCATTCATATTTGAGACAAATTTCTGTGCCCATTTTATAGGCGTACAGGTGGATCCGGTTTTTTGTCATTTTCATTTCTTTTTGATGAAAGAATTAAGGTTTTCCACTGCACGGAGGCCACTATGTGATACTAATTTAATGCTATTTGTAAATGAATGCGGATTCCCGGTTGTTGTTTTTCCACAGTGTGACAACTGTCCACCCATCCAGACAACATCATCACATAATAAAACGTCTGTATTTTTACGATGAGTAAATATTAAACTGAACTTTGCCTTGGAACATTGTGTAAGACGGTGTAAGATTTTGTGGGCGCCCTCAACATTATTATCCTCTTTGTATCCGTAAATGACATGGCATAGACTGTGTGATTCTATGAAGACTAGGGGCCTACTTATACATGGGGTCATATCCATGGACACAAGTAACGATAATTGACAACACGATACGCGAATGTATTTAGGGAGGCTAACCACTAATAATTAATAATGCCGGGTAGGGCCTACTCCTGGGCGACTCGTGTGGGCAAGGACGCTTAGGACGGTGACCAAATGAGTCTCAAATTTCACCGGGAGGGGCACTCAAGTATGATAATGTAGGCCTATACGCATGTGTGGCCAACTTTTTAAACACCCCTAAAACGAGTTTTACCCTACCAGCAAATTTAGGATCAATAGGCCTAAGCTAACTTAATACACTAAAGGAAGTTTTGGATGAGAAAACGGACATTTTGATGAGAAACGGCCAAAATGGTGAGAATTTAAATTTTCTCATTCTTTTGGATGAGAAACTTCCTGGTGTGTGTGTCAATCATTATTGTCTTATTAAAATCCGAGACTTTGGTTGACCTGTGCTAGACTCCAGCACATGTTAATGACGCAAAGACAGTTGTGGTAACACCATGGTCGCAGACCTGCAAAAAAAGCTCAAAAACAGATAGTAATGAAACCAGTTTTATTTTCCTTGCTCTAGCGAGTTCACAGAGAAGGTGTTTCTAGTACAATGCAGCGTCGGACTCTAGCTGAGAGCGTAGCCTGAGTCCAAACGGACTCCAAGAAGGGCTCTCCATACACAAATGAACAAACACAAAGGAAAGTAGTCTCCTCCGTGACCAGCTTGATTTCGATGGAGCGAAACCAAATTGGCTGCAGAGGAGACAGGTAATTTTGCCATGCAAATGAGGTGAGTGCCCTCTCAAGAATAACTACTCTCTGCATGTAGCATACATGTAGGGGTGTGTGCACAGGCTGTTACAGTGACATGTGTGTAGCATTCATGTACATTTTTAACACACAAATAAATTAGAAGTACCGGTATTTGCAAAACATTACACTGTAGTGCCAGGATAGTGAGGATATACACTCAAATAACACACTGCACACAACTGTTACCATGGTTACAACAGACTTGAGCAAAAAGCTAAGATTTTCTGTGGGACTCATCAGACCCCCAGCATAGACCATAATGTCATAGGGCCTACTTTCAAACCATGAACTAAAAGGATTTATTTTCGCAAGGATTTTAATTTCGCGAGTGGGCTAAATTCACAAGAGACTGTGTAGGCCTAACAAAAATGAGCACAGGTGAAATTAAAAAGGTAATTGTATTATGAAAGTCAGATTGAAATTCGTAAGCTTACTTATTAAAATCATTAAATCAATATCAAAATTTAGCACAATGGTGATTTGTGAAATTAAGTCTCCAAGAAAATGGTGGATTTTGACAATTTGCAAATGAAAAAAGTCCTCACAAAATTAATTGTTATATATTAACAGGCATGAGAATGGGCAAAAATAGCTCAAAACAGCCTGAAAATTAACAAATTTGAGCACAAAATTTGAATTCAGAAAAAATCCTGCAAATTCTCAAGCCTGTGTTAAATTGTTTACAGGTTACGAATAAATACCACCATGTAAAATCAATTACTTACAATATTGTGTAAAACAACAAGAACTGAAGTATGTGTACTACTACAATTGACCTACATGTAGTTTATGAGTGATGACCACTTTTGACAATCAACTCAAAACACTTCTGACAATGATCAATAATAATCTTTGATCAATTTTTTTTTAACATTGATGTGTTTTAAGATGATGTACAAATGTATAACAATGTTGATTGATTGAATCTCAGACCATTCATGTTACCATGTAAATTGTTTGTTGTTTGATGTAATAATGTTTGTAATATAGCTACATAAAAGGCAAACATGTAGGCATTGACATGTACTTTTAAGTGTAGGTAATCCAAAATGAAATAATTATATATTAATTATTAACCAGTTACATCAAAAGGTACACAGTAATCAAAGAAAGAATTAACTTACAAAGTTGGATGTTTGGTTCTGTAGTGTGAGTGTCTATTAAAGTTGGATGTCACACCAATTGGGTTTGAGGCACTACTGTTGCACACTTTGCAGATTGCTTCATGTTTGTTTGGCCCTTTCTTATAACTTTTGTAGCCAAATTCCACAATCCCAGGTTCATCTTTCATCATCTTGCTTTCTGATTCTGATGTGCACAAACAGTATACACTGCACTGCACAGCAATGATGTGTGATGATTGACTGATGACACTTTATTGATTGAACACCACTTGAAAGTTGACCTATTCACTTGTGTGTTTTATGAATGGGGAAGTTCAGTTGCTCATTTGCATAACAGTAACAGACACAATTAATGGGTACAGTTTTGATCAAGTCCTGAAATTATGCTCAACTTGGTAGTTCTATAATTAATGTTGTATAGGTGGAAGGGTTTGGAGCTAGACTACTTTTCAATATACCTCCATGCACCAAGTACATGTATGTAGGGATGTGAGAGAGGCTCCCAGCTGGTATAGTAAGAGCCCACTTTGTAAAATATAAGAATCATTCACACACTGAGATATGTGGAAGAATACATGCAGATATTATTAGAAATATTAAGGTATAATTTATATTTTCGAGTCATTTTTAAAAAGTCGATTCAGCCATACTGACTCGAGTCACAAGCCTCGAGTCATCGAGTCGAGTCATCAAATTTCGAGTCGAATCGAGTCATCAACCCTCGAGTCGAGTCGAGTCGTCGAGTCGCCTTGCCTCGAGTCGAGTCATCGAGTCACCAAAACTCGAGTCGAGTCGAGTCGAGTCGAGTCATTTCGAGTCGAGTCACTACAAGTCTGCATGTATTACCATCAACTTAGATGAACAAGGCCGGAAATATGTCTCTCGTTTAAAGCATTTAATATAGTGTTGTAACCTTATGCACTTTTTAAAGTGGAAAGGCACCAAATTTTGTTTTCACCCATCATAGTTAAATTTGTCTGAAAGCGATGTCGTGTTCCAGGTATATATATTTGCTTTTCATATGTAATTGGTGGTTTATTAGGACTATAGTGACATACAAGGCACTATGATGAGATATCAATATCTCCGGTTTCTTTGACGTCAATTGTGATATTTTACATAGGGCAGTTATGCTGCACAGCAAACACGATTCGACCTTTGAAGTACTTAAACCGGGTTAACAGGAAATTACTCCAGCAAAATCAATCGATAAAGCCTAGCCCAAATATGTCACTTGCCAATCAATAATCACCCACTTGAAATCCCCTGACTCTCTCCACTGACCAAAGTTATGGACAGATTTGGGGGTTGTTTTTGCTGTTATCTGTCATTTACATATCAGTAAGGTACCTTCGGAAGAGAGCGGTCCACAAAATGAGTGATAGTCACTAAAAGTTGCATTCGATTTACACAGGGAATTTTGCAGGCCATGCCGTGCCCTTCCTTACGAAAACACAAAAGTACGAATATTTCCAAACATCTAAATTAACTACAAATTTCGGACATGTTACAAAACTATATTTTCTAGAATTTCAGAGAGTACAAAAAATATTGGCTAGTCAGTTTTTACACAGTGACGCTAACTAGGCAATGCCCTATACCTCTAACGTACACTGTTTGTAGAGGTTACAGGTCAATGGTGAGAGCACTGTGTATTGTGTATAGTAAAATGGATAGTAACTGCAGTATGATTCACCTATTAAAGTGTCATTTTCTCGGATACATTTTCATATCCTATATAATATGGTACGTTTGATATATCCACGGAGCCCTTTGATGTTTTCGACCCCCATAGAGGCAAAAACGGGACCTTTGACCTTTTTGGTTATAACTCAAGAACGGTACGTCCTAGATAGGCCAAACTATGCATTTTCTGAATCCTTGTGACTAGAGGAATACATTGGAATGGTTTTTAACACAATTTGAGCAAGTTCGAAATTTGACCCTGTGCAAAAGTTCGATGACATTGTACCCCCCTTGGGGCCAGTTTATATTTTTGGGAACATCCTGATTATGTTTAAGGGTCATCTCAGGAACCTAAAAAAGTTGGTTTGGTTTGGTCCTGTGGGGTGCACAGAAAGTGGTCCTAGCTCCCCCAAGTACATGGAAAATATAGCAGTTGAATAGGATGGTTTTTGAATCTCTACAAGCATGACAAGACAGCAAGCATTGATGGAGTTAGGGCCTATAGTCCGTTGTCTGATGCCGATCCCGTGTGTGTGATGCCCCCCATGTTACTATTCAAAGTAATGTAGTAGACCAAGATAAATGAACTTGAACTATGAAATAAAAAAATGCAAGCAATAATGCAAGCAATAATACACCTTTCATTACTTTACAGTATATTAAAAAGCGTTTGTTTTATTTTTTTGTGTTATTTCACCAGATTTATCCACTAATCTTCACGCGCAGAAATTCACTTCTGCTGGCTGCCGCCCTGTGGCTGCTTTGTTTCTTCATTGACTTTCCCAATCACGTAGGGTTGGGCGATCACATCTTTGACCATAAAAAACTTGGCTGTTCATTTGACTGGGGCATTACGGATATACTGTTTACTTTATTCTACTCGGGGTCGCCACTCCTTTGTGCTTGGTTCTTTTCAGCTACACGAATGTCTTTTTATTCGTGAGAGATCACCAAAGAAAGGTAGGTTTCAGATTAGACAAAGTTATGTAAGTAGCCCTTAAGATTCGTTAAACGAGTTATATCCAGGCAAAACGTTTTTAAACGTTTTAAACGGGTTATATCTTGGGTTTCGTGTTTTTTTAAACGTTTTAATAACATTAAATGTAGGGTTATGTAAAGGAAATTTTGTCAAATTGTTATTGTAAAATATTTTCCCCAAACATTGTATTGCCAAATATTCCGCAAACACTTAGATAGCAGAATATTTTGCAACAAGTTTACAAAAATTGTGTTTGAATGTTGCGAAAATGTTTTATGCCCTTTATGTGCCCTTTATATAACCAGACATTTAAACTTTTTCTGGCAACCTTTTCTAACCTTTTGCGCAAGCTTTTGCGAATAATGTCTTGTTTAGGGAGGACAGTTTTTATGGTCTACTTAGCTCAGCAATGCTTTGCTGTCTTCGATAATGGTTCATGTACGCTAGAGCGTTCGATAGGAACAAGCGAACAGTATACGAGTTTGCTGATATCTATCGGAGCGTTCAGCAGAGCAGCAAAAATAAAAACACGGTCGATAGTAAAACCATAATCAATTTCCTTTGTGTTCAGTAAGTACATAATGACCCACTCATCAACTACTCAAGTGGTCATTAAATAAGCATGTCTGGGGTCGTGTTTTGCGGTCAATAGAAAGTCAATAGTGCAATTAGGTTTCAAGGGGTTGTTAATTCAAGCATGGTCGTAAAATAGATTCGATCGATATTTGCTAAAAGCGTGGTATCGGAGCGCTGTGTACAATTGAGCGGAGCCTGACAGAGTTTGCTACAGGCTTTTATGGGTTTGGGCTCTGATAAAAGCCAGGTACCTCTCCGATACAATGCGCTATCGAAGACAGCAAAGCATTGCTGGGCTAAGTAGACCATAAAAACTGTCCTCCCTTACTGAATAAAGCTAATACAACAGAATGGAATCTAGACAATCAACATTTTGAGATAGAGGCAAGAGAGACATTTCTGGGATACCTTATTACCGCTGTTTGGTCCATTAGAAAATTATGTAATTATTACCTAAATTCGAACAATGAGGGCGCAATTTATTTTACAGGTAATTTACACCTTGACATGTGGCAAAGACTTGTAAACTTCCCATTTACTAAATAAACAAAATCATAAATGAGAACAATCATAAATGAGATAAAAAGTAAAATTCAACAGAACTGAACTGCTGGGCCAGTAAGCATACAGGGCGGACTTGCCCCAACGCTACTTTTTTTCTTTACCTCGTGTTATGCCTACTAAACACAATATGTCGATCTTTTAATTGCATAATATGTTGGGAAAAACGTTCACATTCCAAATAAATATAAGAACGAAAACCGTCTCTGCAAGGTCTTGAGATTATAACAATATTGGTAATTTCAAATATGTAAACTTCCTTGACTCAAAAACGTTTTTTGACGATAATTTCTGTGGCGAGATGTGTCGGACTAGACTGTCTTGTTTTCTTGGGTACCGTTAGCTATGACGTGTGCCAGCTAATTACATCATAGTTGTACTTTTCCAGCAGTCATGAGATCAGAAACATGGGGTGGGCGGACTTGCCCCGAGGGCGGACTTGCCCCGGTCTCCCCTATGCATTTTACAAACTTGGGTACTCATTGCCCTTAGGCAATAGAAACAAATTGGTTCGATCTTTCGATCGACCATCGATGCTTGGTCGATCCTTACTATTTATGAAATCGATCAATTGGCCATTGTTAATTGTGATAACATATGAATCTTTGCCTGTATTAATATTGAGCAATATAAATTTAGCATTAATTCTGATTAATTAGTTGTTAGATCATTAATAACAAGTATCGATCCAAAGATCGAACGAATTTGTGTCTGGTGCCTTACATCTTTCTAGTATTTTGGAAGTTCTTAATTGCCTTTTAATCCTATAATTTCAAATCTTGATTGGATAATAAATGTTTCAAATTATTCGTTAGAAAACATTAGTCTTCAAGGGCTCAGTCAACACCGTAAACATGCTAAATCTCTGACTAGCATATAATTCATTTATGATACAAAGCCCGATGACGCGTGAAGTACACTGTGCCCAGGTTATATCTCAATACTATAATCGCTTTTAAATTGGACCTTGTACGATGTTCTATCACATGTGAGCACACTTTAAATTTTAAATTTCAATCACCGTCATACGCATAGTCCTTGGCAAGTTTGTATGTAAACTGATTATGGAAAGGTTGCGATTCCCAAACGCCGTAATCATACGCCCATCTATCTATTTAAAATCACTCTCCTGTGACTGAGCGAGGTCACTTGTTGAGCCAGTTTTGCAGATTTTGCAAGTACGAAATGACCGCGCCGACAACGTAGAAAAATGTACAACATTTTTGTACTGCGCGTCACAAGGTTCATGCAAACTGAAGAAAAAGTATCATTTTGAAAAGAAAGACAAGATGCACGAAGTATTTGTTTTTTGGCACAGTAATATTTGGGAAACACTGACATACCATTAATTTCAAGCGGCATATTATCCTTCGTCATAATCAAATGCTGAATTAAAGTGGACATATTAAAGATCCGGGGATAAATCCTACACCACTTAATATGTTGTTTGTCGGCCTCCTGTGATCAGCACCTTCAAGCATACCAACCATCTCAAAAGTTAGGTCTTTATAGTAGGAAACTTTCTTTTCCGAAGGCATCATGTCAACAATACCTAGAAAACTTGCTTTTTGCTATGTAAAAGTACGTAATTTTTCGCCATTTTCTTCTATTCCTTTTCGGCGATCAGCACCAGATAAATCGACCTTCATTTTACGCGCTATTAACCAATCAAGGATCGTAGGGAATTTATCGTCAGACGCCAAAAAGTCTTTACACAGCCGTGACGTTACAGGTTCTTTGTTACACAGCCGTGACGTTAGTCACGGCTGTGTCTTTTTTCTTACAGGATCTTCTTCTTCTTTCTTCTTTCTGTCAACCATTACATTTGCTCTAGCACTCACATGCTTACATCGATTTTGACTTAACTTGGTCACAATGATCATTGACCGTGCCCCTACATGTCACATGAAACTTGTGGGGTCAAAGGTCACGCAGGGGTCATAGGGGTCAAAACGTGATTTCAACTAAAATGCATCTTCTCCTACAGATTACGTACGACAGTGACGCCACTTGCACACATGCGTTGTTATTAACCAGTGTCTATATGGTGTACACAGATTTGGGGTCAAAGGTCATTAAGGGGTCACTTCCGGTATAAAACGAAATACTTTCAAATTTTTTTATTAGCTAAGGAAAACATAGGACAGTAACGGTATATTCACATATGAGTTGCAGTTACCCAATGTATATGTGGTATTTTTTTATTTGGGGTCAAAGGTCATTAAGGGGTCACTTCCGGAATAAAACGAAATACCTTTAAAAATGCATCTTCTCCCACAAATTACGTAGGACTGTGACACCACTTGCACACATGCATTGCTATTACCCAGTGTCAATGTGGTGTACACAGATTTGGGGCCAAAAGGTCATTAAGGGCCACTTCCGGTATAAATTAAAATATCTTCAAAAAAATGTATTAGCTAAGAAGAACATAGGAGAGTAATGGTATGTTCACACATGAATTGTGTTTAACCAATGTATACATGATATTTTTTTATTTGGGGTCAAAGGTCATTAAGTGGTCATTTCCGGTATAAAACGAAATACCTTTAAAATGCATCTTCTCCCACAAATTACTCAGGACAGTGATGCCACTTACACACATGCATTGTTATTACCCAGTGTTTATGGGGTGTACACAGATTTGGGGTCAAAGGTCATTAAGGGGCCACTTCCGGTCTGAGACGAAAAACGTTCAAAATGCCCTTCTGCCACAAATAACATGGCAAAATAATGCCACGTGCACGCATACATTGACATTAGCCAATGCCTATGGGGTTTTCATACATTTTGGGGTCAAAGGTCATTAAGAGGTCACAACACGGCTGTGTTCGTGGTCTTAGACCACAGCTAAGTCTAGTTTCTTTCTTCTTCTTCTTCTTCTTACACAGCCGTGACGTTAGTCACGGCTGTGTCTTTTTTCTTACAGGATCTTCTTCTTTACACAGCCGTGACGTTAGTCACGGCTGTGTCTTTTTTCTTACAGGATCTTCTTCTTCTTTCTTTCTTCTTTCTGTCAACCATTACATTTGCTCTAGCACTCACATGCTTATATCGATTTTGACTTAACTTGGTCACAATGATCATTGACCGTGCCCCTACATGTCACATGAAACTTGTGGGGTCAAAGGTCACGCAGGGGTCATAGGGGTCAAAAACGTGATTTCAACTAAAAATGCATCTTCTCCTACAGATTACGTACGACAGTGACGCCACTTGCACACATGCGTTGTTATTAACCAGTGTCTATATGGTGTACACAGATTTGGGGTCAAAGGTCATTAAGGGGTCACTTCCGGTATAAAACGAAATACTTTCAAATTTTTTTATTAGCTAAGGAAAACAGGACAGTAACGGTATATTCACATATGAGTTGCAGTTACCCAATGTATATGTGGTATTTTTTTATTTGGGGTCAAAGGTCATTAAGGGGTCACTTCCGGAATAAAACGAAATACCTTTAAAATGCATCTTCTCCCACAAATTACGTAGGACAGTGACACCACTTGCACACATGCATTGCTATTACCCAGTGTCAATGTGGTGTACACATATTTGGGGCCAAAGGTCATTAAGGGGCCACTTCCGGTATAAATTGAAAAAATGTATTAGATAAGAAGAACATAGGAGAGTAATGGTATGTTCACACATGAATTGTGTTTAACCAATGTATATATGATATTTTTTTATTTGGGGTCAAAGGTCATTAAGTGGTCATTTCCGGTATAAAACGAAATACCTTTAAAATGCATCTTCTCCCACAAATTACTCAGGACAGTGATGCCACTTACACACATGCATTATTACCCAGTGTTTATGGGGTGTACACAGATTTGGGGTCAAAGGTCATTAAGGGCCACTTCCGGTCTGAGACGAAAAACGTTCAAAATGCCCCTTCTGCCACAAATAACATGGCAAAGTAATGCCACGTGCACGCATACATTGACATTAGCCAATGCCTATGGGGTTTTCATACATTTTGGGGTCAAAGGTCATTAAGAGGTCACAACACGGCTGTGTTCGTGGTCTTAGACCACAGCTAAGTCTAGTTCTTTCTTTCTGTCAACCATTACATTTGCTCTAGCACTCACATGCTTACATCGATTTTGACCTAACTTGGTCACCATGATCATTGACCATGCCCCTACATGTCACATGAAACTCGCGGGGTCAAAGGTCACGCAGGGGTCACATGGGTCAAAAACGTGATTTCAACTAAAAATGCATCTTCTCCTACAACTTACGTAGGACAGCGATTCCACTTGCACACATGCATTGTTATTACCCAGTGTCTATGTAGTGTACACAGATTTGGGGTCAAAGGTCATTAAGGGGTCACTTCTGGTATAAAACGAAAAACCTTCAAAAAGTTTTATTAGCTAAGTAAAACATAGCACAGTAACGGTATGTTCACATATGATCTGCAGTCACCCAATGTATATGTGGTATTTTTTTATTCGGGGTCAAAGCTCATTAAGGGGTCACTTCCGGTATAAACAGAAATACCTTTAAAATGCATCTTCTTCCACAAATTATGTGGGACAGAGACGCCACTTGCACACATGCATTGTTATTACCCAGTGTCTATGGGGTGTACACAGATTTGGGGTCAAAGATCATTAAGGGGTCACTTCCGGTATAAAACGAAATACCTTCAGAAAATTTTATTATCTAAGTAAAACAAGGGACAGTAACGGTATGTTCACACATGATCTGCAGTCACCCAATGTATATGTGGTATTTTTTTATTTGGGGTCAAATCTCATAAAGAGGTCACTTCCGGTATAAAACGAAATACCTTTAAAATGCATCTTCTTCCACAGATTCTGTAGGACAGTGACGCCACTTGCACACATGCATGGTTATTACCCAGTGTCTATGGGGTGTACACAGATTTGGGGTCAAAGGTCATTAAGGGGTCACTTCCGGTATAAAACGAAATACCTTCAAAATTTTTTATTAGCTAAGAAAAACAAGGACAGTAACGGTATGTTCATATATGAATTGTGGTTACCCAGTGTATATGTGGTATTTTTTTTATTTTGGGTCAAAGGTCATCAAGGGGTCACTTCCGGTCTGAGACGAAAAACCTTCAAAATGCCCCTTCTGCCACAAGTAACATGGCATAGTGATGCCACATGCAAATGTACATTGACACTAGCCAATGTCTATGGGACTTTCATATATTTTGGGGTCAAAGGTCAATAAGGGGTCACAACACGGCTGTGTTCGTGGTCTTAGACCACAGCTACGTCTAGTTTTATCTATGTCTTCATGGTCTTCAATAACAATCGTTTCGATGCAGCCTGTGAATCTATTTATTACTACACGTCAGAAACCATGTTAGCAGCAGTACGTGTACTTTCCAGGAGAATTCTGAATACATCCACAATTTTCAAACCTTTCTTCCGGCACTGACATGTGTTTCAGTGATCTTGTCAAGAATTAAGGATAGGAGAGCAATTACGTCACAAACTTTACTTACAAATGTAATGCTGATCCATTATGCGAGCGTACACCACGAATGAGCCGTAAAGTCGGCAAATTGTATTTTGAGATACAGTGTAAAATGTGCGTAAAGGTCGTATTCATAGGTACCTCAATTAGGCGCGACATTTGATAGCGTTTAAACCAATCAATAATCCTATTGCTGAAGAGGATAGTAATCTTCTAGCTATTTCTATAGTGTCATTAAATAGCTCTAATCTTTGTTTGCTTTGGCTAAATTCTGTTCAAGTGGTAGGTTACGATTGCATTGTTTTTTGCCTATACCAACAATTAATAATGAGAGGACATTCCTGAACCTCGTTGACTTGGGGATGATTTGAAATGACCACCAATTATGACTTTATTGCCAGCAATGTGGAAAAAGAGACACACGTAGAAACAAAAAAGGTACCATTTTGTTGAAGTAGCAGAATTCAACAAACCATAACCCCGTTTCTGGATATCATTTGAAGTCAAATGATATACCATTTTAAAGCTTATGGTATATATTTTCTAAACAAGAAATACAACAAAATTGACCGGGCCGACTTTACGGCTGATTCGTAGTGTCCGGTCACAAATTATCGGCAACAAGTGACTGACAAGACAAAAAATGGCTAATTTTTCCAAAAAGTCGGTAGGGGACATGTGCGCATATCCTCACAAGGTTGACGCCCATGATGCTAAAATTCTGATGGAATTTAAGTTATTAATCTTTCCTTAAAAAAATCGTTCGGAAATGGCTTAAGCTTATAATTCAAAAATATGAAACATGGAAATTTATATATAAAAGCGCATAGAATTAGCCTCTTGTTTCGTATAATTCTTTGATTTACCCACGCATTATACTTGAAATTATGTCTAGCAATGAACAACATTGATTTTTCATAATTATATAGACGTTCATAAAACATTGAATTGACTTTGGTTTCTTTAAAGACGCAAAATTAACAATTTACCTCCACTTTAACTTTAAAATGCATAATAGTTATTACATTGCAGATACGTTTTAAATTCCACTCGCACATGACAATGTTTTTAACTGAGGACGGAACCAATCTTTAAAAGCTTTTTTCTGTTTAGTACATTAGAACATTCAATCTAATGTTATATCTGCATGAGATGAGCCGTAAGATGTGCTCTGAACTGAACATAATTTAAGATAATATAAAGCAAAACTTTTTTGTACTAGCTTTTCAATAGGGTAGGAATCAAATTCTAAACGCTTTTATCTGTAGTGTAACAATAGTAAAATTTATTTTCAATTTTGTATCTGCCTGTGTCGCTGCGTCTGAACTTGACCTAATTTTCAATAAAATAAGGCAAAACATAAGTTTCTTGTATTGGCTATTTCAAACTCTATAGAATATTTTAATATATATAAATAAAATCTATTATTTTGATTTTGTAGTTATACCTTTGCTGTCTCTTTCTCTAAAAATGTTGAAGTCGAAAAAAACAACCAAAAAGCCCAAAAACAGCAAAAATGTATTTTTATCATCATTTAATAAAATGTGGATTGATTATAGTGGCAATTATTATCTTAATAGAGCTATTTTGCTGAAACACTTGAAATCGGCAAGGTATGTATATTGAATATGTGGATTGATTTCAAATAAACTTACAGCACACAAAACCAACTTCAGATGCATTTTGCTCACGCCCTGTTTCATCACTTTGGTCAATAATAACACACGAGTATTATGAACATCTCAAAAAAAGTAATTGACCCCCCATTATTCAAAAATGGGTGATTGTATTACAAATCTGTAAAATGCGTTGGAAGCAGAATGTATTTCTGCACATTTTGACACCTCATGTGCAGCAATTGACTAAATATTAACGCCACAGCGTACATTTAAATCAGAGTAGCCAAAGATTTGAAAGTTGCAGTAAATTTCATTGATTTTGCATTCAGTGTAATGGAAGGAAATCTGTGTAATGATTTCTGAGTGTTTTTGTATCGTAAAATGTTGTATGTAAGTGCAACTTTCAAATCTAGACCTCACTACGTTAAATTGACCGGTGTTTTATTGTTTTCTGGGCTATCGTATCAAATGAGGTGTCATAATGCGCAGAAATAAATTCTGCTTCCAACGCATTTTACAGATTTGAAACACAATAGCCCCTTTTTGAATAATGGCCATTATTTAAGGCGGGTTAGTTACTTTTTTTGAGATGTTTATATTTATTACAGCTCATAGTGCCCTGTAACAAAATAAAACAACTTCGAAATATCTTTAAGTAGAAATGGAATAAATCATCTATTTAACATTAGTTATTTTTATGATATCAACCTATATAAAGACTTTCATTCATAGTGTGAGATTTATATAATGTGATGCGATCAAGCAAAATCAGTCGGAACTCATTTGCAATTTCTTTTAGGATAGTAAAAAGCATTTATAAAGCTGTATTTGACAGAAAACCCCATTGAAATTGAACAACCAGTTCCAAAGATATGAACAATTAAAGAGTTTCCAAAACAAAAGGAGTTATTTCCTTTGTTTGGCTACATCTCAAAATCAATATTTCCGAGTTCCGACTGATTTTGCTTGATCGCATCACATAATTATGCTGTATTTAAAGAAATGTCTCACTTTAAGTGAAACGAAGAACACTCATCAAAATTGGGGGCAAATTATACCACTTGACAACGCATGGCCGTATGTATTTGTGTAATGGTTATTTATTTAATTGGTATATCATCATAATCATCGTTATTGTTGTTGTTTTGTATTATAATTATTATCCTTGACTGTATTTCAGATTCACGCCTGGAGAGCGGAAGCTAACGGAGAAAATCCGAAGAAAATCGGGGATTTAAAACTGCTTAAAACCGTGTTCATCATCTTCGTCGTTTTCTTGACTTGCTGGACACCTTACACCGTTATAGTGCTGAGCGATATCAGAGACATCTACCCGTATGAGATTTATGTCTGCGCTATCATCCTCGCCCATGCCAACTCTAGCATGAATAGCATATTATATGGAATCACAAATACACATTTTCGAATGGGCTATAAAATGTTACTTCGTAAAGTAACATGCGGATATTTGTATGCTCGCACATCAGATGTGGAGGGTACTTCAACAACGGAGAAGACAAATACAACAGGGATGGGTGCGTCAAGTACGCGACAGGAAGGAAACAGCTCTAATATTACGCCAGTTGTTACTTGAGCAAAACCTTTTGCAAACAGCACCGCTTTTTGAGGCTAAAAACAGGTTTGTCTCAGGAGCAATGTTTTGGTTTTTTCTTATTTCTTATTTTGTAGGCTTAGAGCTACACAATATGCGCAATTTCTTTTACTATTGTATTTTGGGGCAATATTTTCGTTTCTGGTTTTACTCCAAAGCATAAAAAAAGAATTGTGTAAAATGGACATTTTAAAAGCTACGCGCGCGGTCTCCTGAGACAAACTTTTTTTCTATCACTACGCCAATTCGGTATTGCATTAATTATATTTTTATTTATTATTGCAATAATGTTATCATTAAAATATCATTTTAAATAATCAACTTCTGAGATTACTATATTTTTTTAATTGTAGTAAAAACAAAAACAAAAACAAAAGCATACAACAATTTGCCCGATAGGTCACAGTTCAGCTGTAGTAAACCTACTAAAATTGGCACACAAAAAACGTCCCGGAATTTGTATTGCCGATATCGCTTATTGTTTTGTAAAAAGAAAATCTACAGGTTTTACTCTTGAGGAAATGTGTGAAGGGTGCAGCTTGATGACACTTCGAAGGAACATTTATTCATAACCGTCAAATCAATTCAACTAAATCATTATGTACTGTAAAAACTTGCATCTGTTCTTTCTAAAATAGTATTAACTTGGGCATGGGAATGCAATACCATAAATGGTTACTGTGATTCGATCAAAAGGTACTAATACATTTACAGGATATATCAAAATGATTGGTACCCATCAATTTTGATGTTTATTGAAAAGCCTGCCTCTTCCATATGCAACATTGGATACTCTTGAAATATAGTTTATGACTTATTGTCCAATTAATTGATAAATTATTTTGATCTTTAGTTGAATTTTGATGTGTCAGATACTTTAGCCATTATCAATGAAAACTGATGGGTACCAATCATTTTGATACAGCCTGTATGTAGTATACATTTTGAATCATAATGAACAATAGGACGTCCCAGCAAACACAAAACGTTTTCGACATCATTTGCAAAAGGTTATAAAAGGTTGTTAGAAAACGTTTAAATGTCGGGTTATATAAAGGGTATATTAAGGGTATAAAACGTTTTCATAACATTAAAAAATTTCTTGGTAATCAACTGCTCAGCAAACACAAACTGTTTTATAGAAAACGTTTAAATGTCGGGTTATATAAAGGGTATAAAACGTTTTTATAACGTTCCAAAAACATTTTTGAAAACTTGATAAAAAACATTATAAACAGAATGTTATTTTGGGGTTGACAAAATATTTTGCGAAAAAAATGTGTGCCCAAAATATTTGCAATAACGTTTTGAAAACGTTTTCATGACCTTTATATAACCCGACATTTTAATGTTATTTAAACATTTTGAAAAATACATTTTAAGAACATTTGGAAAAAATGTTTGCAAAAATAGTTTACAATAACATTGCGAAAACATTTTAAAAATATTGTTGTAGTGTGTTTTCATACCAAACGTTTTAAAACGTTTTCATGACCTTTATAATATAACCCGATATTTTAATGTTATTAAAACGTTTTTACCGAAACCAAAAGCCAAAATATAACTTATTTAAAACGATTTTAAAACGTTTTTGTGTTTGCTGGGGTAATCTTGCCACATTGTTCAAGAATTAACTATGTATGTTATCCTGTAGACAAATTTTTTGTTGACGAAAAACCAATTATATTTGAATCTCTGAATTATCGACGTCAACAAACCATTCGTTAGAAGATCGAAATGACTGTAAATAGACTGGAAATAACGAATACTTGGTGCATGGACTATTCCGCATTGAACAAAAAGTATGATCTGTGCCTTAAACAATGCATAGCGATATTAGAGAGATTGCGATGTTCCATACACCTTTTGCGGTTCATGTGTTCATACGGGCGTTCACACGGGCATATATACGTGCGTATATACAGCTAGTCTCGGTTCCAAGTTGGATTGTGCGCCTTCGTCACCAAGGAGCAAAAGCCGGCTGGGACCGAGACCAACGCTTGTGCTGGCTATTGGAGAGCGGCAATCAAAATATTTAGCGGTTCAAGGGCATAAGTACGGGCTTTATGTCTACTTTCATTCAGTATGCTTTTGATTTTGACTAAACCAGGGCTAACATGCCGCTTAAAATTAGTTGTATTTCAGCGCTTCCCGAATTTCCAAAAGTTATTTGCGTTGCATGAACCGCTTGATGTAGTACAAAAATGTCAATTCCAGCGTCGTCTGTGCGTTACACGCTACACTTTGTATCAAAGGTGCAAATCGCAAACTCTTTTTATACCGCGGATCCCACACCAATTTTAATGGACAATCTGCATGTATGAACCGTTCGTATGAATAGAGTCAAATTTTCACACCTCACTGTTGCTTTATTGTAATGATTTCTTACAAACAAAATGGATCTTATTAATAGCTAGACTTTTTGTCGTATGTTCGATATCTTTGACTGTCTTGAATATATTGTAAAACGGATATTAGTTTTATGCAGAATCTTTAACTCGCGGGTGTCGACTGCAGACGACATGTTTCAAAGTTTTTTTACAAATTCAAAAATTTCAGAAATGTACATTTTCATGACCATATTTGGAATCAGCATGACAAATGCATTAAAATGAGTACAAACAAGCCTAGTATTGGTTCAGTAGTTCTTAAGATAGCTCTTGATATTTTGAGAAAAATTGCAAAACTTCAACTTTTTCCGTTGAAGCGCATGGCTAGCACGCAGAGCGTTAATACTGCACTGGCTAATCTCGACCGTACTCTGCCACAGGAGAGTGATTTCGAACAAATAGCCGGGCGTACGATCATGGCGTTTGGGAATCGCAACCTCTCTATTTTGTCCGGCAGACAAATCTGCTTCATACAAGTATTGTGCAATAAATTGCTTGCATTGTAATGCATATAAATCTGTGATTCCGTACAAATCCGTAAATGACTGAACATCACCTCTCACAATGGGATAGTGGTGAGAAGACTTACTTCGGAACACGTAGAAGCTAGTTCAAATCATACTCTGTGTTTTTAGTTCGAACAAAATAATGAAGAATGCACAAATTAAAGTAAGCGGTATTATAGCGAACACTTTTATCCTTTTATATTATCTAGCGCCCTAAAAGCAACACATTTTGATATTATATAGTACCATTTTTTCCACCTCCTCTCACTTTTTCCTCTCTCTCTCTCCTTTTTCCTCTTTATTCCTTGAGCTAGGGGGCGGGGCCCAAATAGCGCTAGGGCGGGGGCCCAAACAGGGAGGCAATTGCCCCCCTGCCCCCCCCCCCCCCCGCCACCCTGTCTTGCCCTTTTCGCTCCATTTTATACATTGTATTTCTAATGGGCACATTACACCAATGGTATGTGTCGAAATGTATATCGTGTAAGGCAATAAGTTAGGGCTAGAGATTAAGGTTAGGGTTTTGGGTTACACATTTCGACAACCAAATGTCCTTTTATCAAGATAATAATTGGATAGTTCAACGAACTTTGAACACAAGAAGTTCACATGTCAACCTCGAAATACCACTTACAGGGTGTTTCAAGACGATTGGTACCCATTATGCATTGACAAGCCCGCTTCTTCAATACGCAACATTGGATTCTTTTAAGGGTGGTCTTAACCCTGGAATTTTGGAAATCTTTGGGCCTCAAAGACAATGTCAAAGACTTAGCTCGAATTAGCTGAACTAATAAATATGAGCTCAACCGATCTAATTTTATATCAAAATAGGGAGTCGTATATATGCATATGGGCCTATACACAATCTTTGGTTCAGTGATCTCTTGCAGACAGTAGCCAAAGGGGACGCGTCGACGAAGTTGTGTTGTTTTACTCGATTTCTCGGCAGCATTCGACATCATCGACTTCAGGTATTTATGAGCACTTGATTGGTTCACATCTTATTTGGAGAATCGCAAGCAAGCTATTGCCCCCTTGCAAAGAATTAGGTGAGACGTGTCCCCCGTCCCCGCCGCCTATGCACACACTTCAAAAACAATATTCACCTCAGAACTGCAATTTAACTAGAAAAACGATCTGACCTTGCCCTGGAATAAAAATAACTCTAAGTAAGAGGATTGTTTTAAAGAACGTATTAACGTGTTTGTTTTCCCTCATTCTCCCCTTATTTGTTATTTGAAATCCAGGGAAATACTTAGTAAAGAAAAACAATTTAACAAGCAAAGCCATCTAAACCTACTGTTCTCGCGCTCCACTATAATGATTACTTGATTATCCTAGCCTAATTTTATGTATTCATTTACTTAAGGGGGTACTACACCCCTGTGGTAAATTTGTGACTATTTTTGCATTTTTCTCAAAAATAATGATACACTGGTAATAAAAATTTTGTATATTATTGGGGCAAGGAATCCAATTACTACACTGAAATTTCAGTGACTACAAGACAAGCGGTTCAGTATATATGATAGGAAACGAGGTACATGCTAGCGGTACCTTATTTTTTATCATAAATAACAAACCACTTGTCTTGGGTCACTGAAATTCCAGTGTAGTAATTGTATTCTTTGCCCTATAATATACATAACTTTTGTTACCACTGTGTTATTAGTTTTTGAGAAAAATGCAAAAATAGACACAAATTTATCGAGGGTGTAGTACTTTAACTTTAAGTAACTTCAAGCAAATGGATTATTCTTAAGAACCTATTAAATTGGCTGTATTCCCTAATGTCCCATGTATTGTGGAATTCTTAACTACAATCTTTGCACTTAAGGGGGTACTACACCCCTCGATAAATTTGTGTCTGTTTTGCATTTTCTCAAAAACTAATAACACAGTGGTAACAAAAGTTTTGTTTTTTATAGGTGGAAGTAATCCAATTACTACACTGGAATTTCAGTGACCCAAGGCAAGCGGTTTGTTATTTATGATCAGAAATAAGGTACCGCTAGGATGTACCTCGTTTCCTATCATATATACTGAACCGCTTGTCTTGAGTCACTGAAATTTCAAAATTTCAGTGTAGTAATTGGATTCCTTGCCCCAATAATATACATAACTTTTGTTACCAGTGTGTAATTAATTTTAGAGAAAAAAGCAAAATTTCCACAAATTTACCACATGGGTGTAGTACCCCCTTAAGTAAAAGGATTATTCTTTCGAAACCTATTAAAATGGTTGTATTCCCTCCCTCATTTTGGCATTCTCAATCACATGATAATTGCACTTTATCTAAGAGGATTGTTTGTCGAGAACCTATTAAAGTGGTTGTTTTCCATCATTTCCCCTGCCTTTTACATTTTTAATTAATCATAATGATTGATAATTCTTGACATTCAAATGGTGGACTCTGCTCACCATCTATTTGAGACAGGTGTAAATCTTTACGAAGACAAAATTGCTACATTTTTATTTCATATAATAGAGTTTTCATATAATTGGTCCCTTCCTGCCGTTGATGGCATTTTGGCTTGCCTAACTCCAATCAGACCGGAACTAGCGAAGCGGAAACTGAAAGCGAGGCTAAAGTTTTAATTACATTTTCATTGTATTCAAATTTATTAAATTTGCTAGGTAACTGTGTGGACCATATACGCTGGCGAAGTTATGTAATAATCGGGTTAACTACCATATTAATAGGTGAACACATCACTCGCACCTGTAAAATTAGTATCTTTGAAAAGACCGGTATTGTTTTCAATCTATGATTGCAGACATGCACAGGTGATGAGTGCAACCTGCTTGTAGTGCAGCGCGATATATACTGCGCCAAAAAAGTATCCTTACACTTGGAAAAATAATAACAATTTCAAAACTGAACCATATTGGAATACATTTGTTTTTTAATCCTGTACATTATGACACCACATAGAAACCAATGTGACCTCAAGAAGTAAAGTTATAAGCAATTGAATAGACGAAGGTCCCGTTTTAAAAGTGACAAACTGGCCTATACATACATAAAGATATTATATAGCGCCTTTAAAATTTATCAAAGCGCTGAAAAAGGAGAGAAAGGGTAGGAAAAACAGAAGAAAAACAGAAGGAACAAGAAAGAAGCTAACTGAAAAGGTGAGTTTTCAGTTTCTTTCTGAAAACTTGAATTGATGGAGACTCCCTAGTGGCTTTAGGGTGTTTATTCCATTCCCTCGGGCCAGAGACAGAAGGTATTTAAACCAGCTGCTCTACGTGCCCTAGGCTGACTATACAACGCGCAAAACGATTCCAACAAGCGCAACAAAGAAACGGCACATTTTCTTCAATGAAGCTTTATTAGAAGCAGTTTTTATTTTAGTTTTTACTTCGCTGTACTTTTCATAACTTTCATTTTATTTGTCAGTTCTTTTGTTCCAGTTTTCTTTTGTTCCTTTTGTTTTAAATTGAAGGCAAGCATAAATTAGTCATTAACCACTCTCACCAGATGTCTAGTCCGTGGAGTCTTGAATAGGCCAGTTTGTCACTTTTAAAACTGGACCCTCGTCTAATCAAATACTTGTAACTTGCTTCTTGAAGGCACATTGGATTTAATGGTGTGTCATAATGTGCCGTATTATATACGCTGGCGAAGTTACGTAATAATCGGATTAGCTACCATAGCAATAGGTGAAAACAATTTTTGAATATACCGCGCTGCACAGATACGTTCACGCGGTACCTCTGCATTGAACCATATCATGCTGATCACTTGCACCTGTAAGACCTGAAAAGACCAGTATTGTCATTAGAGAATGAATTTGGAGAAAACCTGATAATTACAAACACTCGCTGAGCAGCAAGACCTTCCCTCTAAGCTTTTAATCCGATAAGCTGATTATCTATTTGTTTTCATGAATTGGAAGACATTCTTTGATGTATTACTGAGCTCAATCATCTGAAATTACTGGAGCGTGAGCCACCCAGGCTGGTGGCTCAGCATAGTATTTTATTAAAGGGGGACTCCGGCAAACATAACATTATGCCTTATATGTTAGAAAAATAATTATCAAGCATGTTTTATTTTAAACAAACTCATATTGACCATAAAAACGAATAAAAACAGTCGGCTCTCAACACGCGATATTCAAAATTCCCGCGCCGAAATGGTCTAAGTGCAATGACGTAATGGTTATTTGTGTTCAATTGTCGTCAGCCTTCATTGTATTACTGGGACGTCATTGCACTCGGCGCCCGGGAATTTTGAATATCGCGTGTTGAGAAACGGATGTTTTTATTTGTTTTTATGGTCACTATGAGTTTGTTTTAAATAAAACCATGTGATTCGTGCTTGATAATTATTTTTCTAACATATAAGAATAATGTTGTGATTGCCGGAGACTTCCTTTAACACGTTTTCTCCAAATTCGTTTCCTAATGTATTCAATCTATGATTGCAGACATACACAGGTAATGAGTGTAACCTGCTTGTTGTGCAGCGCGATATGTTCAAAATTGTTTTCACCTATTGCTATGGTAATTAATCCGATTAATTACGTAACTTCGCCAGCGTATAGTGCATCTACAATGTATTAAAATAACAAATTTATTCCAGTGTCAGAATACTTTTTTGACGCAGTATATTTACTATTGTTTTCACCTATTGCTGTGGTAGTTAAACATAGGTTTATTTACGTCGCGTACATCTAACTGAGATTTGGCAACATATGTAGTACAAGCACAATAGACGTAAATTACGTTTACCTTTTTGATAATTTCAATCTGCATACTTAATTAGAGCTCATTTTAATTTGTCAAGAAATTAGTCCAAATTAATTATGCAGAGTAAAATTAGCCAAAAGTAAATGGCTTCTATTGAACTAGTACTACATTGTGTACCAAGTCTCAGCAAGATAGTCCATACAGTTACCTGGCAAATTAACTGAAAATGTAAGTAAAACCTAAAGCCTCAAGTTCAGTTTTCCGCTTTGCTAATTCCGTCCTGATTAGGGGTTAGCTGAGCCAAAATATCATCAACGACAGGAGGGATCAATTATAAGAAAAACAAAAGGGCGTCCGAAAGTTGCCAGAAAACGTTTTAATGTGGGCTTATATATAAACTGGCCTCAAAAAGAAACTTATAATTTTTCACAAGGTCATATCTTCAAATCCTGTCCATAAAAATGAACAAAAATTACACACAGGATTACTTCAATACTCTACTCTAAACACTGGTCAGTAACCAAACAGTTGTCCAACTAACACAACAGCAAAATGCACTGACATGGAACAGCTTCCTGTACCACATTCACAGCCCAATAATTGGCACTCAACACAAGAAATCTGCGAGTAAATGGAACAGTGTGGAACAAGACCCGTTTCTTAAAAGAAAGTGTGTGAAAAGCAGAAGCAGCCCCGTTCCACACTATTCCACTTACTCTTTTCAAATAATCACCTGTATAAGGAACTTGCACGCATTCTCACCGATTTCTTTGGCTGGGTTCCAATTGTTCGTCTGTGAATGTGGTCCCGGAAGCTGTTTCGTGTCAGTGCATTTTACTGTTGTGTCAGTTGGACAACTGCTTGGTTACTGACATGCTTTTAGAGTAGAGTATTGAAGTGATTATGTGTATAATTATTGTTCATTTTTATGGACTGGATTTTAGATATGACCTTGTGAAAAATTTCTTTTTGAGGCCAGTTTGAATAACATGTTCAAAACTTTATGTTACTTATGTATTAACATGAGATCATTTCAGGGAACGGATAGCAACGTTTGCACAGTATGTTTTGTGTGACATGAGAGGCATTTGAGCCTAGCCGAAGTTTTGTCAGCGTTATCTCCTAGATTTCAGCTGTTATAGATATAATTGATATAAAAAGTGGGGTTTTACCTCCTCATGTTGTTTTAAAAGTTGCAAAAAAAAAAATCATAATTTGTTGGCACAAAATAACAACATTAAAATCTGAAAAAGTCGTATACATTGTGTCTTTAAGGGGCTCATTAATTGGTTCTTATAGAAAATAATCTACCACACACTCGATCTAATTTGGAGCTTTTAGCAATAAAACAAGCAAACCCCATCTGCCCTTGACCTACTATCCGACGATAATGATTAATTTGGTTATATCCGTCTAATTATTCATCTATTAAATTTTGGTTGTTTTTACAGCTACGGAGCGTATGGACAATTGTCCTCAAACCTGGGTGTATTCTTTTATTTTTCCCGATTTGTAATTCTGACAGATGTCAAATTAATTTGCTTTACAAAGACAAAAAAACTATATTTTTGGTAAAATGTCATGCAATATAAACCTGTTTTAAGTACTAAACAAACATATAACATTTTTGTAACCTTTAAAAGTGCGTATGAAAGGTGCCAGAAAATATTTATATGTATGGCTATAATTTTAAAGGTTGGGAGCTGGTCAAAACAAGGGAAAACATGTTTTGAACCTTTAGAAGGGGCAAAAAAGTTGTTTGTGTATGGAAGTGGCGAGGGAAGTGGGGGAGATGTTTCACTTTTCAAAAGGTTAAAAACACTTACTAATAAAGCATCACGGTTGTTTGATGGCCTGTAAAACTATATTCATTTTTAAGCAAAGTTGAACACTGATGGAGGCTATTTATCTTAAATCTTACTTCCATCTTTACAAGGGGTAGGGACTTATATAATGACATAAAAACATCCGAAAAAGTGAGTAACAAATAGCAAGGAAAGTTTTTTCTCGAATGTCTACTTTTTGCATGATTCTAATGCCCAGTGGTGTACTAAAACACCACGCGAAAGATGAAGCTTGAAGTTAGAGTAAAATTCAAATAAATCCGGAGATCTCCGATTTTATTCATCGAGTGATGGCTAAACACATTGCGCGCAAATTACAAATTTCCGGGCGCTTTGCGCACATTTTACTTTTTAATCTTAATTTTAGGAGCATGCTGTGGGATTATTGTAAATTTGACCCTAACATTGGCAACATTCCCCAATTACCGCAGTTGTTTGATGTGATTTTCTAACAAAACATTATATAATGTTCAATTCTAGACTTGGACAACACCAACACCTATTTGTTTTGTTTTGTTTTATTTCCTTTTTTTGCCTGGGTTACTCATTCAGTGGATGTTTTAAGGTATCCTCTGTTCTTCCATGAGGCCCAGAGGTCACATTAAAATATACATCAAAATACATCAAAATAATGAAACAAAATATTTAAATGCATAGGATACATAAATATAGCATACACAATCATAAACTTAAAATGGGGAAACTAACCCATATTTACAATTATAAAATACATAACCAACACAGCGCATCAAATTTAAATACAAAGTACTTTTATCAAATATAAAATTCAGAATTCAGAATTTGCAAACAAAAAAACCCAACAAAACCTGGGAAATTTTTCAAGAAAGAAATTTCAGATTTCAGATTTCCATTATACTTGCCAAAATACAACATATATAAAAGACATGTTTTTGAAACTAAATAATTTACACAGTTTAAGATTAAAGACACAATAGAATTTACATAACAAGAAAATTCATCATTTAGTATTTGAATTAAATAAATAAACATATTTCTCAAATTAAAAAACAATTGAAGATTTAAAACATACTAAAACTTGATACAGTAAGAAATGTCATCAGCATTTCAATATACACATTTGAAAACTAAAATTTTGATTTCAACATTGGCCAAATACAAGCCTAAGGCCATGTTCACACAATTAAAAAAAAAAGGTTTGCTACTTATTACACAAGTGGTCATATTACACTATTAAATATTGCTAATATTACACACTTAAAAACCTGTCTTTGAAAATGGAAGTATTGGTTGGTATTGGATATTTCAGATCAGATTGCAGATTATTCCATGCTTTGGCCTCCCTGAACAGGAAAGAACGTCTTCCAGCTTCAGTTCTGGGTTTAAAATTGAGAGCTATATTACCATGAGAGCTACCTCTTGTATAATGGCCATGATTGTTTCTAATAAGAGTAAATGCATCATTTAGGCCTTCAGGAACAAGCCCGGCTAGGCATTAAAAGACAGTGATACATAAGTTATCATGTCTACGATCACTTAGGAGATTCCAGCCAAGCCTGTCCCTAATAAATGAAGAAGGTGTGCGAACAGGGACCCTGAGGATAGCTCTCCTAGCCCGATTCTGAAGACGTTATATCCTGTTCTATAATGTATAATTGCAGTTACCCCATACAATGTCACAATAACTGAGTCTGGGAAGCACAAGAGCTTTATAAATTGTGTTTAAATTGTCAGCTGAAAGCCACTCTCTAATTCTATATAGGAGACCAATATATTTTGAAACATTACAACAAATTTGATTTATGTGAGGCTCCCAGCACATTTTTGATCCAGAGTGAGGCCTAAGTATTTACATTTATTTACAGTTTCCAAGACATCATTATTCAAAAATAAACTAAAATAATCAGATTTACTAATATTACGAAAAAGAGCATGGCTTTGGTCTTTTTTGCATTTAGAGTGAGTTTATTTCTTTCCATCCACAATGCAATTTGAGAAAGGTCAGAATTGGGATGATCATTAATGTTGTGAACATCTTTGGAAGCGAAAAATATGGCATATTTATTATTATTGTTTGAAAAAAATCATTACAATAAAGCAACAATAAAAAAACGGCAACAAATACTATTTGTTCGTTAAGAAACAGCCGGCCCTATCACATGATCGATCACGTGACTCCAGTACCGCTAACATCAACCAGCAGTCACAACAGCTGAAGAAGTGATCTCGGATAAGTCACGAAAATTTCTGAGTGAGTTTTCGTTTTACTTGTGTGAATAAATTCAAAAATTTCCAATAATTAAGCCGGCCTTTTGAACACAAAATCAGTTTTGGTCCACGAATTGCTTCATTTGGGCCTTCATTTTCACTTTTTTGAACTATAATTTTACACTATAATAGTGTCAAAATCGTTCACCAAATGGCTTCAATCGGGCTTTCATTTTGCAATTTTTTTTCCAAATTCTTAGGGGGTAACATTCCCCTCAGACTTTCCAAATGATCGTGTGTGTGTGTCGGGTGGGGGGGGGGGGGTTGTAGGGCGCCATCCTGTATCTTTTCTCCGGGGCGGCGCAAACCATCTCAGCCCCCCGGGGTAAGGGCCTTCTGGATACGCCACTGATGACCAATGAAGATGCACCTAGGATAAGGTGAATGGTTTTAAGAGTTTAATTTGATAAATGTAGGCCTAATAATGTATTTATTTGTACATTGTCTGCCCATAGTGTACACAACAGGTTAGATATAGGTCTTACATTAGACCTGGTCAAAATAAAGGTTAGTCCTACCAGGTAGACGCTTTTGATATTTAAACACCATCTTCGTTCTATGATATAAGGATTTGTTGTCAATCTAGTAGGACTAACAGGCTACTACTAACCACCAGTTAAAGGTGTTTGAGAGATTTCAGAATAGAGGGTGCTCGGTTTTTTCTTAAAAGGTCTTTTTTCACATGAACACTTGACACATCCTAAACACAATTATTATTGAGATCAAAAAATGGTTACAGCTATTATTCATTCCTACAACATAATTATTTAAAGAACATCATAGTTTGGCCTACGTGTTAAACAAGCCGTCGGAAGGTAAATGAGCTTGTTTTCTAGTCCAAACATTTCCGTAACAAAAGGATATCGCCAACAAATATTTCCGTTCACGGGATACGAAGTGTACCATGGCTTTGTATGAACAAGTTCAGTGGGTTAGAATTGAGCAACAAATAATTATAAACTTAAGCCAGTCAAAGGTGGTTTAGAGATTTCAGAATAGAGGGTGCTCTGTTTTTTCTTGAAAGGCATTTTTTTCACATAAACACTTGACAGTATTATTAATACGATCACAAAATGGTTACAGCTATTATTCCTACAACAAAATTATTTAAAGAATATCATAGTTGGTCTACGTGTTAAACAAGCCGTAGAAAGGTCATTGAGCTTGTTTTCTAGTTCAAACATTTCCGTTACAAAAGGATATCACCAACAAAATTGCCGTTCACGGGATACAAAGTGTACCATGGCTTTGTATGAACAAGTTCAATGGCATAAAGTTGAGCAACAAATAATTATAAACTTGAGTAAAATATTATAACATACGGGTAAACGGGAGGGGGGGGGTCTTCGAAAATTGTTGTACGTGGATGTGCCGCGCAGGCTTTCGAATGCTAACTCTACATAACATGCTCAATCTGAGGCTATTGACGGACGTGTTGGTACTACGCTTTTCGTACAGTACGTGTATTGTTATAGAGGGCCATACTATGGGCTGTATGCATTGTAATGTTCAAAACGTAGCCTGGGTTCGGAAGTAACCTCAGATCGTGCACTGCCTATGATTTTCTGACCTACTCTCCCGACGAAATGTCTTTCCGCACCCCCTATAACCGCAGAAAATGTTAAATTGTAATGATACTACACCATTCTATACAAGTTGCGAAAACATACACTTGATTAAATTAAGGTCTTCGGAATATTGTTACTACATTATCAAACCACTCTGCAACATAAAGCTCCTGGTCATCATTGGAGAGTGCAATACCACATGGGGCATCGACATCTGTAGTAACACATCCCATGTACACACCATTAGCTGTATATCTGTAGACAGCCAGGGGATTACCCTGATTTGAAGCAAACACCACATCTCTCTTACTACAACACACACACCTAGGTTTCCAGGTGTTAACCTCTGGAGGAGGGTCAAAGGTTAGGAGACATTTGCCTGAATAGTTGAATAATTGCAGGGTGTGATTGTCATAACTTGCTACTACAATCTCTTCAGAGGATGTGACAGCAACACTACATGGCACATATAGGATATAGCAAAACTAGATTTCAATGACCCATCAGCATTGTGTATTGCTATTGCATTGTCATCCATACCTAGTATTATGTTAAAATGTTTAGATTTTTCACAATGCCCGACAGATAACCGATGCAAAGTTATTAACCTCATTCATAACCGTCACTTTGATCTTTTAACTTTACAAAATAACACAACATTTTCCTCAAAAGTTTGTAAAAATAAACAATTCTTACATCTTCCCTTTCCCAAAATCGATCAGGCTAAAACAAAACGACCAATAACAAAAGTGCGTATCAGAATCTGTGCAAATATGGTAGCGCGCAATCCAAATACGGCAGCCAGCGCGCGCGCAGTTCGTTGGACGCACAATACGGCGCACGCAGAAGTCAATTGTGTGCGACATTGGAACAATTACGCATTTTGCGGTCAATTGTGAGATATTAATGACCTCGATTTGCGTTCGCGTTTTCACAAATAATAAAATATGATTGGATCACACGCATCGCGTTTATTAATGAGGTTATGAATGACCTATATCACCTAATTTTGCCATCACCAAATTCCCTGATAGCCGTAGTGCTGAGAAACAAGGGGTGGGCGAACCTGCCCCTAGGGCGAACACTCCCCGCTCTCCCCTACACAGCCAGAATCTTCAAAATCAACTGGCAACACAGGTATAATGTTAATCACCTTGAGTCCTACTTGTAGCACCCTCGAGTCGCTTGGTGCACATATTAAACCTGTGTTGCCAGTCACAAGAATCTGCCTGTGAATAGTAGGCCTACTGTGATATTTAATACATGTACAGGCTAGAGTTCTGTGCACCTGTACTATACTTTTACCAGTAACTTAATTTTATTTTTCTGTTTATATTCCATTTTAAAAAGGCCAAGAAAAAGAAAACATTTCTTGTACACCCATACTTTTACAAGGTACTTCGATTTGACCTGTCTGTCTCCATTTGGGACCTATAGGTACGGTATCGTGATCACGACAGCATTGTTTCAATTCAATACAGTCTCTGCATACAGGTTTTTTACAAGTCTCACAGTAGAACTTCTTGTTCTCGCCTTCGTGTTCAGTGCAGTATTGGTCGTTGACATCAGAGAGTGGCTTTACCTGATATCAGATCTGCAGTGGTAGCTATTCGGTGGTGCTTCATGGCCTCCCCGCTTACTTTGTGTACATCATAACAGGATTGACACAAGTAGTGTTTACAGTCTTTGCAGTAGACTATGGCTTGGTTGTCTGGTTTCTCACACTTGTTGCATAGCCTTTTGGAGTAGTCTTCTTTTGCCTTCAAATCAAACAGTAAAGAACATTTTCTGTCCAGTATAAAGCTTTAGGATATTAATATTACAGAAAGCCATTATTTGATCTCAACACAAATCACAAAATATTGCCGAATTTCTGTAATTTTAAATGCTAATTCAAGTTCATATAGATGTATGGGTGCACGGCTAAAATTCTGTCACTAAAGAGATACCCGGATAGCAATACAAATTTGGCCCAACGTTTGGCCCAATGTAATTAAGTCCAAACATTAGACCAACATTGGCTTGCAACATTGGGCCAATGTCTTTTCTGCCATCGGGCCAATGTCCCAATGTCGAGGTGGCAATTATCAAGGTCCAACATTGGTCTAATGTTGGCCCACTGTAAGTCCAAACATTGCACCAACATTGGCTTGCAACATTGGGCCGATGTCTTTTCTGCCATCGGGCCAATGTTGGCCCAATGTCTAGATGCCAACCAAGGCAAATAATAAAGCTACATCGATATGTTAAAAATAGACTTCATTTATATTTGTCTATCACACGGTAGAGGATAGTAAAAACAAAAATTCCGATCGTTTATTCTCTAAATCGCTACATCGCAATCTCTCTATTTTGTGGACAACGCCTTAGGGGCGCACCATTAGATTTCCAGGGGGGTGGCATGGGAGTTTTTTGAGAGAAAAAAAACTTCGCCCACTAATGAGACGAAAAAAACAACTTTGCCCACTAGTGAGACGAAAAAAAAAATTTGCCTCACTGATATAAAAAAAAAATTTCCCCCACCCAAATTTGTATAAAAATTTACATTAAAATTGAAAAAAAAAAATACTTCGCCGCCAAAGGCGGCGAAAAAAAAAAAATTGGTGCTCTCGGAGGCGAAATAAAAAAATTCCGCCGCCTTCGGCGGCGAAAAAAAAAATCTGCCTGACCCAAACTCCCATGCCCCCCCTGAGAATCTAATGGTGCGTCCCTTACACGCAGAAAACAAGCAACCACACACTACTTTGAATCAAAGTTTGTCAGGCGCTTAGCGCAGGCGTGTAGCGAACATTGTCAGTCCGCGGGGTGGCAAACGTCAGTATTCTCCCTATTTTACTCTCTCCGCTCCTCCCTTTCCCTTCTCTGTCCCCTTTCCTTCCCCTTTCCTTATCTTTCTCCCTCTCCTCTTCCTTTCTCTTCCCTTACCAAAGTGAATGCCTTCGCTATGCAGTTTCTATGCAGTCGTAGATGCAGTTATTTTATGTAGTCGGTTTAAGTAGTCGAAATAATCTTCATATGCATCGACATGTCCATATTATGCCTTCAAAGACAGGATATATGCCTTCGAAGGCTTATTTGCAGTCGCTATGCCTTCCCACAGCAAAGTTAATATGCAAATTAGCTATGCCTTCATTGGTCGACTGCATAGCTATGCCTTCATTGGCCGACTGCATAGCTATGCCTTCATTGGTCGACTGCATAGCTATGCCTTCATTGGTCGACTGCATAGCTATGCCTTCATTGACCGACTGCATAGCTATGCCTTCATTGGTCGACTGCATAGCTATGCCTTCATTAGTCGACATGTCCATATTATGCCTTTTAGAATTTTGTCATTCTTTACCGAAAATGTTGCAATAATAATAATAACTAGACTAAGCTGTGGTCTAACCCACGAACACAGCCGTGTTGTTACCCCTAATGACCTTCGACCCCAAAATATATGAAAACGGCCATAGACATTGGCTAATGTCAATGCATGGGTGCATGTGGCACCACTTTGCTATGTTACTCGTGGCAGAAGGGGCATTTTTAAGGTTTTTCGTCTCAGACCGGAAGTGACCCCTTAATGACATTTGACCCCAAATAAAAAAATACCACATATGAATTGGGTACCCACAATTCATGTGTGAACATACCGTTACTGTACTGTTTTTCTTAGCAAATAAAAAATTTTGACGGTTTTTCGTTTTATACCGGAAGTGACCCCTTAATGACATTTGACCCCAAATAAAAAAATAACACATATGAATTGGGTACCCACAATTCATGTGTGAACATACCGTTACTGTCCTATGTTTTTCTTAGCAAATAAAAAATGTTGACGGTTTTTCGTTTTATACCGGAAGTGACCCCTTAATGACATTTGACCCCAAATAAAAAAATACCACATATGAATTGGGTACTCACAATTCATGTGTGAACATACCGTTACTGTCCTATGTTTTTCTTAGCAAATAAAAAATTTGAAGGTTTTTCGTTTTATACCGGAAGTGACCCCTTAATGACCTTTGACCCCAAATCTGTGAGGACCCCATAGACACTGGGTAATAACAATGCACGTATGCAAGTGGTGTTACTGTCCTACGTAATTTGTGGGAGAAGAAGCATTTTAAAGGTATTTCGTTTTGAACCGGAAGTGGCCCCTTAATGACCTTTGACCCTTAATAAAAAAAAATACCACATATACACAGGGTAACTACAATTTATGTGTGAACATACCGTTACTGTCCTATGTTTTTCTTAGCAAATAAAAATGTTTGAAGGTTTTTCGTTTTATACCGGAAGTGACCCCTTGATGACCTTTGACCCCAAATCTGTGAGGACCCCATAGACACTGGGTAATAGCAATGCATGTGTGCAAGTGGGGTCACCGTCATACGTAATCTGTAGGAGAAGAAGCATTTTGAGTTGAAATCACGTTTTTGACCTCTATGACCCCAGCGTGACATTTGACCCCACGAGTTTCATACGACATGTAGGGGCATGGTCAATGATGGTTGTGACCAAGTTAGGTTAAAATCGGTGTAAGCATGTAAGTGCTAGAGCAAATGTAGTGGTCGGCAGAAAGAAGAAAGAACTAGACTTAGCTGTGGTCTAAGACCACGAACACAGCCGTGTTGTGACCCCTTAATCACCTTTGACCCCAAAATATATGAAAACCCGATAGACATTGGCTAATGTCAATGCACGTGTCCACGTGGCATCACTTTGCTATGCTTTTTGTGGCAGAAGGGGCATTTTGAAGGTATATCGTTTTATACCGGAAGTGACCCCTTACTGACCTTTGACCAGAAATGTGTGTACACTATATAGACACTGTGTTATAACAATGCATGCGTGCAAGTGGCGTCACTGTCCTACGTAATTTGTGGAAGAAGCATTTTAAAGGTATTTCGTTTTATTCCGGAAGTGACCCCTTAATGACCTTTGACCCCAAATAAAATAATACCACATATAAACTGGGTAACCACAATTCATGTGTGAACATACCGTTACTGTCCTATGTTTTTCTTAGCAAATAACATTTTTTTAAGGTTTTTCGTTTTATACCGGAAGTGACCCCTTAATGACCTTTGACCCCAATCTGTGTACACCCCATAGACACTGGGTAATAACAATGCATGTGTGCAAGTGGCGTCTCTGTCCCACATAATCTGTGGAAGAAGATGCATTTTAAAGGTATTTCGTTTTATACCGGAAGTGACCCCTTAATGAGATTTGACCCCAAATACAAAAATACCACATATACATTGGGTGACTGCAGATCATGTGTGAACATACCGTTACTGTCCCATGTTTTACTTAGCTAATAAAAATTTTTGAAGGTATTTCGTTTTATACCGGAAGTGACCCCTTAATGACCTTTGACCCCGAATCTGTGTACACCCCATAGACACTGGGTAATAACAATGCATGTGTGCAAGTGGCGTCTCTGTCCCACATAATCTGTGGAAGAAGATGCATTTTAAAGGTATTTCGTTTTATACCGGAAGTGACCCCTTAATGAGATTTGACCCCAAATACAAAAATACCACATATACATTGGGTGACTGCAGATCATGTGTGAGCATACCGTTACTGTCCCATGTTTAACTTAGCTAATAAAAATTTGTGAAGGTATTTCGTTTTATACCGGAAGTGACCCCTTAATGACCTTTGACCCCGAATCTGTGTACACCCCATAGACACTGGGTAATAACAATGCATGTGTGCAAGTGGCGTCTCTGTCCCACATAATTTGTGGAAGAAGATGCATTTTAAAGGTATTTCTTTTTATACCGGAAGTGACCCCTTAATGAGCTTTGACCCCAAATAAAAAAAATACCACATATACATTGGGTGACTGCTGATCATATGTGAACAAACCGTTACTGTGCTATGTTTTACTTAGCTAATACAAATTTTTGAAGGTTTTTCGTTTTATACCGGAAGTGACCCCTTAATGACCTTTGACCCCAAATCTGTGTACACCACATAGACATTGGGTAATGACAATTCATGTGTGCAAGTGGGGTCGCTGTCCTACGTAAGTTGTGGGAGAAGATGCATTTTTAGTTGAAATCACGTTTTTGACCCCTGTGACCCCTGCGTGACCTTTGACCCCGCGAGTTTCATGTGACATGTAGGGGCATGGTCATTGATCATTGTGACCAAGTTAGGTCAAAATCGATGTAAGCATGTGAGTGCTAGAGCAAATGTAATGGTTGACAGAAAGAAGAAGAAGAAGAAGAAACTAGACTTAGCTGTGGTCCAAGACCACGAACACAGCCGTGTTGTTACCCCTTAATGACCTTTGACCCCAAAATATATGAAAACCCCATAGACATTGGCTAATGTCAATGTATGTGTGCACGTGGCATCACTTTGCCATGTTATTTGTGGCAGAAGGGGCATTTTGAAGGTTTTCGTCTCAGACCGGAAGTGACCCCTTAATGACATTTGACCCCAAATAAAAAAAAATACCACATATGAATTGGGTAACCACAATTCATGTGTGAACATACCGTTACTGTCCTATGTTTTTCTTAGCAAATAAAAATTTTTGAAGGTTTTTCGTTTTATACCGGAAGTAACCCCTAAATGAACTTTGACCCCAAATATGTGTACACCCCATAGACACTGGGTAATAGCAATGCATGTGTGCAAGTGGCGTCACTGTCCTACATAATCTGTGGAAGAAGATGCATTTTAAAGGTATTTCATTTTATACCGGAAGTGACCCCTTAATGAGATTTGACCCAAAATAAAAAAATACCACACATACATTGGGTGACTGCAGATCATGTGTCAACATACCGTTACTGTCCCATGTTTTACTTAGCTAATAAAAATTTTTGAAGGTATTTCGTTTTATACCGAAGTGACCCCTTAATGACCTTTGACCCCAAATCTGTGTACACCCCATATACTCTGGGTGACAACAATGCATGTGTGCAAGTGGTGTCTCTGTCCCACATAATTTGTGGAAGAAGATGCATTTTAAAGGTATTTCTTTTTATACCGGAAGTGACCCCTTAATGAGCTTTGACCCCAAATAAAAAAAATACCACATATACATTGGGTGACTGCAGATCATATGTGAACATACCGTTACTGTGCTATGTTTTACTTAGCTAATAAAAATGTGTGAAGGTTTTTCGTTTTATACCGGAAGTGACCCCTTAATGACCTTTGACCCCAAATCTGTGTACACCACATAGACACTGGGTAATAACAATGCATGTGTGCAAGTGGGGTCACTGTCCAACGTAAGTTGTGGGAGAAGATGCATTTTTTGTTGAAATTACGTTTTTGACCCCTGTGACCCCTGCATGACCTTTGACCCCACAAGTTTCATGTGACATGTAGGGGCACGGTCAATGATCATTGTGACCAAGTTAGGTCAAAATCGATGTAAGCGTTTGAGTGCTAGAGCAAATGTAATGGTTGACAGAAAGAAAGAAGAAAGAAGAAGAAGAACCTGTAAGAAAAAGACACAGCCGTGACTAACGTCACGGCTGTGTAACTAGACTTAGCTGTGGTCTAAGACCACGAACACAGCCGTGTTGTGACCCCTTACTAACCTTTGACAACAAAATATATGAAAACCCCATAGGCATTGGCTAATGTCAATGTATGCGTGCACGTGGCATTACTTTGCCATGTTATTTGTGGCAGAAGGGACATTTTGAATGTTTTTCGTCTCAGACCGGAAGTGACCCTTTAATGACCTTTGACCCCAAATCTGTGTACACCCCATGGACACTGGGTAATAACAATGCATGTGTGTAAGTGGCATCACTGTCCTGCGTAATTTGTGGGAGAAGATGCATTTTCAAGGTATTTCGTTTTATACCGGAAATGACCCCTTAATGACCTTTGACCCCAAATAAAAATACCATATATACATTGGTTAAAAACGATTCATGTGTGAACATACCATCACTGTCCTATGTTTTTCTTAGCTAATAAAATTTTTGAAGATATTTCGATTTATACCGGAAGTGGCCCTTAATGACCTTTGACCCCAAATCTGTGTACACCACATTGACACTGGGTAATAACAATGCATGTGTGCAAGTGGTGTCACTGTCCTACGTAATTTGTGGGAGAAGATGCATTTTAAAGGTATTTCGTTTTATTCCGGAAGTGACCCCTTAATGACCTTTGACCCCAAACAAAAAAATACAACATACACATTGGGTAACTGCAACTCATATGTGAACATACCGTTACTGTCCTATGTTTTCATTAGCTAATAAAATAATTTGAAAGTATTTCGTTTTAGACCGGATGTGACCCTTTAATGACCTTTGACCCCAAATCTGTGTACACCATATAGACACTGGATAATAACAATGGATGTGTGCAAGTGGCGTCACTGTCCTACGTAATTTGTAGGAGAAGATGTATTTTGAGTTGAAATCACGTTTTTGACCCCTATGACCCCTGCGTGACCTTTGACCCCACAAGTTTCATGTGACATGTAGGGGCACGGTCAATGATCATTGTGACCAAGTTAGGTCAAAATCGATGTAAGCATGTGAGTGCTAGAGCAAATGTAATGGTTGACAGAAAGAAGAAAGAAAGAAGAAGAAGAACCTGTAAGAAAAAAGACACAGCCGTGACTAACGTCACGGCTGTGTAACTAGACTTAGCTGTGGTCTAAGACCACGAACACAGCCGTGTTTTGACCCCTTAATGACCTTTGACCCAAACATATATGAAAACCCCATAGACATTGGCTAATGTCAATGTATGCGTGCACGTGGCATTACTTTGCCATGTTATTTGTGGCAGAAGGGGCATTTTGAAGGTTTTTCGTATCAGACCGGAAGTGACACCTTAATGACCTTTGACCCTAAATATGTGTACACCCCATAGACACTGGGTAATAACAATGCATGTGTGTAAGTGGCATCACTGCCCTACGTAATTTGTGGGAGAAGGTGCATTTTAAAAGTATTTCGTTTTATACCGGAAATGACCCCTTAATGACCTTTGACCCCAAATAAAAAAATACCATATATACATTGGGTAAACACAATTCATGTGTGAACATACCATCACTCTCCTATGTTTTTCTTAGCTAATAAAATTTTTTGAAGATATTTCGATTTATACCGGAAGTGACACCTTAATGACCTTTGACCCCAAATCTGTGTACACCCCATAGACACTGGGTAACAACAATGCATGTGTGTAAGTGGCATCACTGTCCTACGTAATTTGTGGGAGAAGATGCATTTTAAAGGTATTTAATTTTATACCGGAAATGACCCCTTAATGACCTTTGACCCCAAATAAAAAAATACCATATATACATTGGGTAAACACAATTCATGTGTGAACATACCATCACTCTCCTATGGTTTTCTTAGCTAATAAAATTTTTTGAAGATATTTCAATTTATACCGGAAGTGACCCCTTAATGACCTTTGACCCAAAATCTGTGTACACCACATTGACACTGGGTAACAACAATGCATGTGTGCAAGTGGTGTCACTGTCCTACGTAATTTGTGGGAGAAGATGCATTTTAAAGGTATTTCGTTTTATACCGGAAGTGACCCTTAATGACCTCTTGACCCCAAATAAAAAAATACCACATATACATTGGGTAACTGCAACTCATATGTGAACATACCGTTACTGTCCTATGTTTTCCTTAGCTAATAAAAAAATTTGAAGGTATTCCGTTTTATGCCGGAAGTGACCCCTTAATGACCTTTGACCCCAAATCTGTGTACACCACATAGACACTGGGTAATTATAATGCATGTGTGCAAGTGGCGTCACTGTCCTACGTAATTTGTAGGAGAAGATGCATTTTGAGCTGAAATCACGTTTTTGACCCCTGTGACCCCTGCGTGACCTTTGACCCCACGAGTTTCATGTGACATGTAGGGGCACGGTCAATGATCATTGTGACCAAGTTAGGTCAAAATCGATGTAAGCATGTGAGTGCTAGAGCAAATTTAATGGTCGACAGAAGAAAGAAGAAAGAAAGAAAGAAGAACCTGTAAGAAAAAAGACACAGCCGTGACTAACGTCACGGCTGTGTAACTAGACTTAGCTGTGGTCTAAGACCACGAACACAGCCGTGTTGTGGCCCTTAAATGACCTTTGACCCCAAAATATATGAAAACGCCAATAGACATTGGCTAATGTCAATGCATGGGTGCACGTGGCACCACTTTGCTATGTTACTTGTGGCAGAAGGGGCATTTTGAAGGTTTTTCGTCTCAGACCGGAAGTGACCCCTTAATGACATTTGACCCCAAACAAAAAATACCACATATGAATTGGGTAACAACAATTCATGTGTGAACATACCGTCACTGTCCTATGTTTTTCTTAGCAAATAAAAATTTTTGAAGGTTTTTCGTTTTATACCGGAAGTGACCCCTTAATGACCTTTGACCCCAAATCTGTGTACACCCCATAGACACTGGGTATAGCAATGCATGTGTGCAAGAGACGTCACTGTCATACATAATCTGTGGAAGAAGATGCATTTTAAAGGTATTTCTTTTTATACCGGAAGTGACCCCTTAATGAGCTTTGACCCAAATAAAAAAATACCGCATATACATTGGGTGACTGCAGATCATATGTGAACATACCGTTACTGTGCTATGTTTTACTTAGCTAATAAAAATTTTTGAAGGTTTTTCGTTTTATACCGGAAATGACCCCGTAATGACCTTTGACCCCAAATCTGTGTACACCACATAGACACTAGGTAATAACAATGTATGTGTGCAAGCGGGGTCACTGTCCAACGTAAGTTGTGGGAGAAGATGCATTTTAGTTGAAATCACGTTTTTGACCCCTGTGACCCCTGCATGACCTTTGACCCCACAAGTTTCATGTGACATGTAGGGGCACGGTCAATGATCATTGTGACCAAGTTAGGTCAAAATCGATGTAAGCATGTGAGTGCTAGAGCAAATGTAATGGTTGACAGAAGAAAGAAGAAGAAGAAGAAGAAGAAAGAAAGAAAGAACTAGATCTGGTTACAGATCTGGACCTAGCCGGGCCGGAAATGCCAGTCTTAACTTAAAGTTTGACCTTTGACCGGCTATTATGGACATCTCACACAATTAATGGTGCATCACTGTAGCATGTAGGGGCTTTATCCGTCTTCCATATGCTGAGATACAGCAACTTTTCTGTAGTTTTAAACATTTTTTTTGCAAATTTGACGTTTTGACCTCCTTAATGACCTTTGACCCCAATATAAAAAAACCCTCATTTACACCGAGAAAATGCATTGTTACAGTTTAAATTAAAAAAATCTACTATCTTTAGTTATGGAGATAAAAATTCTTGAAGTTATTTAGCTTAAAACCGGAAATGACGTCTAAATGACCTTTGACCAAAAAAATAAAAATACTGTGCATACATCGGGTAACACTAATGCATATATGAAGTTTATGTCACTCTGGGCTGGTTACGTTTTGAGATATAAAAAAATGAACATATTTGATGATTTTTGGGTTTTGACCGGAAGCGACCCTTAATGACCTTTGACCCCAAAACTGTAGACACCCCAAAGACCCTGGTTAGTAGCAATGCATATGTGCTAATGACAGCACTCTGCTATGTAATTTGTAAAAACAGTGATTTTTTGAATATTTTTAGCTCTCAGACCGGAAATGACCCCTTAATGACCTTTGACCCAAATTCTGTGAATAAATTATAGACACCGACCAAAGTCAAGTCACATGACCTAAGCATGTCACCATCACATGTTATTTGTGGAAGAAGAAGCATTTTAGAGTAAAATCACATTTTGCCATTGTGAGCAGGTCAAAGGTCAAATGGAGTTCAATGTCATGTCACATGTGGGGACATGGTCAGTGGTGTTTGTGACCAAGTATGGTCAAAAACTGTCAAAGCATAACAGAGCTAGGGCGAAACGTGGCAAGTCACGCACGTGTTGCCAGAAAGAAAGAAAGAAGAAAGATCCGATAGCATCACAAGACCTAGCCGGTGTCCCGGCTAGGTAAAGAAAGAACCTGTAAGAAAAAAGACACAGCCGTGACTAACGTCACGGCTGTGTAAGAACCTGTAAGAAAAAAGACACAGCCGTGACTAACGTCACGGCTGTGTAAGAAGAACTAGACTTAGCTGTGGTCTAAGACCACGAACACAGCCGTGTTTTGACGCCTTAATGACCTTTGACCTCAAAATATATAAAACGCCCATAGACATTGGCTAATGTCAATGAATGGGTCCAAGTGGCACCACTTTGCTATGTTATTTGTGGCAGAAAGGGGCATTTTGAAGGTTTTTCGTCTCAGACCGGAAGTGACCCCTTAATGACCTTTGACCCCAAATGAAAAAATACCACATGTACAATAGGTACACACAATTTACGTGTGAATATACCATCACCCTCCATTGTTTTTCTTAGCAAATAAAAAATTTTGAATGTTTTTCGTTTTATACCGGAAGTGACCCCTTAATGACCTTTGATTCCAAATTTGTGAGGACCCCATAGACACTGGGTAATAACAATGCATGTGTGCAAGTGGCGTCACTGTCATACGTTATTTGTTGGAGAAGAAGCATTTTAAAGGAATTTCGTTTAATACCGGAAGTAGCCCCTTAATGACATTTGACCCTAAATAAAAAATACCACATATGCACAGAGTAACTACAATTTATTTGTGAACATATCTTTACTGTCCTACGTTTTTCTTAGGAAATAAAAAAAAATTTGAAGGTTTTTCGTTTTATACCGGAAGTGACCCCTTAATGACCTTTGACCCCAAATCTGTGAGGACCCCATAGACACTGGATAATAACAATGCATGTGTGCAAGTGGTGTCACTCTCCTACGTAATCTGTGAGAGAAGACGCATTTTGAGTTGAAATCACGTTTTTGACCCCTATGACCCCTGCTTGACCTTTGACTCCACGAGTTTCATATGACATGTAGGGGCATGGTCAATGATGGTTGTGACCAAGTTAGGTCAATATCGGTACAAGCATGTAAGTGCTAGAGCAAATGTAGTGGTCGGCAGAAGAAAGAAGAAAGAAGAAAGAAAGAACTAGACTAAGCTGTGGTCTAACCCACGAACACAGCCGTGTTGTTACCCCTAATGACCTTTGACCCCCAAATATATGAAAACGGCCATAGACATTGGCTAATGTCAATGCATGGGTGCATGTGGCACCACTTTGCTATGTTACTTGTGGCAGAAGGGGCATTTTGAAGGTTTTTCGTCTCAGACCGGAAGTGACCCCTTAATGACATTTGACCCCAAATAAAAAATACCACATATGAATTGGGTAACCACAATTCATGTGTGAACGTACCGTTACTGTCCTATGTTTTTTCTTAGCAAATAAAAAAAAATTGAAGGTTTTTCGTTTTATACCGGAAGTGACCCCTTAATGACCTTTGACCCCAAATCTGTGAGGACCCCATAGACACTGGGTAATAACAATGCATGTGTGCAAGTGGTGTCACTGTCCTACGTAAATTGTGGGAGAAGAAGCATTTTAAAGGTATTTCGTTTTATACCGGAAGTGGCCCTTAATGACCTTTGACCCTAAAAAAATACCACATATACACAGGGTACCTGCAATTTATGTGAACATACCGTTACTGTCCTATGTTTTTCTTAGCAAATAAAAATTTTTGAAGGTTTTTCGTTTTATACCGGAAGTGACCCCTTAATGACCTTTGACCCCAAATATGTGAGGACCCCATAGACACTGGGTAATAACAATGCATGTGTGCCAGTGGTGTCACTGTCCTACGTAATTTGTGGGAGAAGAAGCATTTTAAAGGTATTTCGTTTTATACCGGAAGTGGCCCCTTAATGACCTTTGACCCCAAATAAAAAATACCACATATGAATTGGGTAACCACAATTCATGTGTGAACATACTCGTTACTGTCCTATGTTTTTCTTAGCAAATAAAAATTTTCGAAGGTTTTTCGTTTTATACCGGAAGTGACCCCTTAATGACCTTTGACCCCAAATCTGTGAGGACCCCATAGACACTGGGTAATAACAATGCATGTGTGCAAGTGGTGTCACTGTCCTACGTAATTTGTGGGAGAAGAAGCATTTTAAATGTATTTCGTTTTATACCGGAAGTGGCCCCTTAATGACCTTTGACCCTAAATAAAAAAATACCACATATACACAGGGTAACTACAATTTATGTGTGTGAACATACCGTTACTGTCCTATGTTTTTCTTAGCAAATAAAAAAAATTGAAGGTTTTTCGTTTTATACCGGAAGTGACCCCTTAATGACCTTTGACCCCAAATCTGTGAGGACCCCATAGATACGGGATAATAACAATGCATGTGTGCAAGTGGTGTCACCGTCCTACGTAATCTGTGAGAGAAGAAGCATTTTGAGTTGAAATCACGTTTTTGACCCCTATGACCCCTGCGTGACCTTTGACCCCACGAGTTTCATATGACATGTAGGGGCATGGTCAATGATGGTTGTGACCAAGTTAGGTCAAAATCGGTGTAAGCATGTAAGTGCTAGAGCAAATGAAGTGGTCGGCAGAAAGAAGAAAGAAGAAAGAACTAGACTTAGCTGTGGTCTAAGACCACGAACACAGCCGTGTTGTGACCCCTTACTGACCTTTGACCCCAAATTTTATGAAAACGCCCATAGACATTGGCTAATGTCAATGCATGGGTGCACGTGGCGCCACTTTGCTGTTATTTGTGGCAAAAGGGCATTTGGAAGGTTTTCGTCTCAGACCGGAAGTGACCCCTTAATGACCTTTGACCCCAAATAAAAAAATACCACATATGAATTGGGTAACCACAATTCAAGTGTGAACATACCGTTACTGTCCTACGTTTTTCTTAGCTAATAAAATTTTTGAATGTATTTCGTTTTATACCGGAAGTGACCCCTTAATGACCTTTGACCCCAAATCTGTGAGGACCCCATAGACACTGGGTAATAACAATGCATGTGTGCAAGTGGTGTCACTGTCCTACGTAATTTGTGGGAGAAGAAGCATTTTAAAGGTATTTCGTTTTATACCGGAAGTGGCCCCTTAATGACCTTTGACCCTAAATAAAAAATACCACATATACACAGGGTAACTACAATTTATGTGTGAACATACCGTTACTGTCCTATGTTTTTCTTAGCAAATAAAAAAATTTGAAGGTTTTTCGTTTTATACCGGAAGTGACCCCTTAATGACCTTTGACCCCAAATCTGTGAGGACCCCATAGACACTGGATAATGGCAATGCATGTGTGCAAGTGGTTTCACTGTCCTACGTAATCTGTGAGAGAAGAAGCATTTTGAGTTGAAATCACGTTTTTGACCCCTATGACCCCTGCGTGACCTTTGACCCCACGAGTTTCATGTGACATGTAGGGGCATGGTCAATGATGGTTGTGACTAAGTTACGTCAAAATCGGTGTAAGTATGTAAGTGCTAGAGCAAATGTAGTGGTCGGCAGAAGAAGAAGAAAGAAGAAAGAACCTGTAAGAAAAAAGACACAGCCGTGACTAACGTCACGGCTGTGTAACTAGACTAAGCTGTGGTCTAACCCACGAACACAGCCGTGTTGTTACCCCTAATGACCTTTGACCCCAAAATATATGAAAACGGTCATAGACATTGGCTAATGTCAATGCATGGGTGCATGTGGCACCACTTTGCTGTTACTTGTGGCAGAAGGGGCATTTTGAAGGTTTTTCGTCTCAGACCGGAAGTGACCCCTTAATGACATTTGACCCCAAATAAAAAAATACCACATATGAATTGGGTACCCACAATTCATGTGTGAACATACCGTTACTGTCCTATGTTTTTCTTAGCAAATGAAAAAAAATTGAAGGTTTTTCGTTTTATACCGGAAGTGACCCCTTAATGACCTTTGACCCCAAATCTGTGAGGACCCCATATACACTGGGTAATAACAATGCATGTATGCAAGTGGGGTCACCGTCATACGTAATCTGTAGGAGAAGAAGCATTTTGAGTTGAAATCACGTTTTTGACCCCTATGACCCCAGCGTGACCTTTGACCCCACGAGTTTCATGTGACATGTAGGGGCATGATCAATGATGGTTGTGACCAAGTTAGGTCAAAATCGGTACAAGCATGTAAGTGCTAGAGCAAATGTAGTGGTCGGCAGAAAGAAAGAAGAAAGAAAGAAAGAAAGAAGAAAGAACCTGTAAGACAAAAGACACAGCCGTGACTAACGTCACGGCTGTGTAACTAGACTAAGCTGTGGTCTAACCCACGAACACAGCCGTGTTGTTACCCCTAATGACCTTTGACCCCAAAATATATGAAAACGGCCATAGACATTGGCTAAAGTCAATGCATGGGTGCATGTGGCACCACTTTGCTATGTTACTTGTGGCAGAAGGGGCATTTTGAAGGTTTTTCGTCTCAGACCGGAAGTGACCCCTTAATGACATTTGACCCCAAATAAAAAAAAATACCACATATGAATTGGGTACCCACAATTCATGTGTGAACATACCGTTACTGTCCTATGTTTTTCTTAGCAAATAAAAAATTTTGACGGTTTTTCGTTTTATACCGGAAGTAGCCCTTAATGACCTTTGACCCCAAATAAAAAATACCACATATGAATTGGGTAACCACAATTCATGTGTGAACATACCGTTACTGTCCTATGTTTTTCTTAGCAAATATAAAATGTTGAAGGTTTTTCGTTTTATACCGGAAGTGACCCCTTAATGACCTTTTACCCCAAATCTGTGAGGACCCCATATACACTGGGTAATAGCAATGCATGTGTGCAAGTGGTGTCACTGTCCTACGTAATTTGTGGGAGAAGAAGCATTTTAAAGGTATTTCGTTTTATACCGGAAGTGGCCCCTTAATGACCTTTGACCCTAAATAAAAAATACCACATATGCACAGGGTAACTACAATTTATGTGTGAACATACCGTTACTGTCCTGTTTTTCTTAGCAAATAAAAATTTTTGAAGGTTTTTCGTTTTATACCGGAAGTGACACCTTAATGACCTTTGACCCCAAATCTGTGAGGACCCCATAGACACTGGATAATAACAATGCATGTGTGCAAGTGGTGTCACTGTCCTACGTAATCTGTGAGAGAAGAAGCATTTTGAGTCGAAATCACGTTTTTGACCCCTATGACCCCTGCGTGACCTTTGACCCCACGAGTTTCATATGACATGTAGGGGCATGGTCAATGATAGTTTTGACCAAGTTAGGTCAAAATCGGTGTAAGCATGTAAGTGCTAGAGCAAATGAAGTGGTCGGCAGAAAGAAGAACTAGACTTAGCTGTGGTCTAAGACCACGAACACAGCCGTGTTTTGACGCCTTAATGACCTTTGACCTCAAAATATATAAAACGCCCATAGACATTAGCTAATGTCAATGTATGGGTGCAAGTGGCACCACTTTGCTATGTTATTTGTGGAAGAAAGGGGCATTTTGAAGGTTTTTCGTCTCAGACCGGAAGTGACCCCTTAATGAACTTTGAAAAAAAATGAAAAAATACCACATGTACAATAGATAAACACAATTCACGTGTGAATATACCATCACCCTCCAATGTTTTTCTTAGCAAATAAAAAATTTTGAAGGTTTTTCGTTTTATACCGGAAGTGACCCCTTAATGACCTTTGATTCCAAATTTGTGAGGACCCCATAGACACTGGGTAATAACAATGCATGTGTGCAAGTGGCGTCACTGTCATACGTAATTTGTGGGAGAAGAAGCATTTTAAAGGAATTTCGTTTTATACCGGAAGTAGCCCCTTAATGACCTTTGACCCTAAATAAAAAAATACCACATATGCACAGAGTAACTACAATTTATTTGTAAACATACCGTTACTGTCCTATGTTTTTCTTAGCAAATAAAAAATTTTTAAGGTTTTTCGTTTTATACCGGAAGTGACCCCTTAATGACCTTTGACCCCAAATCTGTGAGGACCCCATAGACACTGGATAATAACAATGCATGTGTGCAAGTGGTGTCACTCTCCTACGTAATCTGTGAGAGAAGAAGCATTTTGAGTTGAAATCACGTTTTTGACCCTATGACCCCTGCTTGACCTTTGACCCCACGAGTTTCATATGACATGTAGGGGCATGATCAGTGATGGTTGTGACCAGGTTAGGTCAAAATCGGTACAAGCATGTAAGTGCTAGAGCAAATGTAGTGGTCGGCAGAAAGAAGAAAGAAAGAAGAAACTAGACTAAGCTGTGGTCTAACCCACGAACACAGCCGTGTTGTTACCCCTAATGACCTTTGACCACAAAATATATGAAAACGGCCAAAGACATTGGCTAATGTCAATGCATGGGTGCATGTGGCACCACTTTGCTATGTTACTTGTGGCAGAAGGGGCATTTTGAAGGTTTTTCGTCTCAGACCGGAAGTGACCCCTTAATGACATTTGACCCCAAATAAAAAAATACCACATATGAATTGGGTACCCATAATTCATGTGTGAACATACCGTTACTGTCCTATGTTTTTCTTAGCAAATAAAAAAAAATTGAAGGTTTTTCGTTTTATACCGGAAGTGACCCTTAATGACCTTTGACCCCAAATCTGTGAGGACCCCATAGACACTGGGTAATAACAATGCATGTATGCAAGTGGTGTTACTGTCCTACGTAATTTGTGGGAGAAGAAGCATTTAAAAGGTATTTCGTTTTGTACCGGAAGTGGCCCCTTAATGACCTTTGACACTTAATAAAAAAAATACCACATATACACAGGGTAACTACAATGTATGTGTGAACATACCGTTACTGTCCTATGTTTTTCTTAGCAAATAAAAAATTTTGAAGGTTTTTTTTTTTTTTATCGGAAGTGACCCCTTAATGACCTTTGACCTCAAATCTGTGAGGACCCCATAGACACTGGGTAATAACAATGCATGTGTGCAAGTGCTGTCACTGTCCTACGTAATTTGTCGGAGAAGAAGCATTTTAAAGGTATTTCGTTTTATACCGGAAGTGGCCCTTAATGACCTTTGACCCTAAATAAAAAAATACCACATATACACAGGGTAACTACAATTTATGTGTGAACATACCGTTACTGTCCTATGTTTTTCTTAGCAAATAAAAATTTTTGAAGATTTTTCGTTTTATACCGGAAGTGACCCTTTAATGACCTTTGACCCCAAATCTGTGAGGACCCCATAGACACGGGATAATAACAATTCATGTGTGCAAGTGGTGTCACCGTCCTATGTAATCTGTGAGAGAAGAAGCATTTTGAGTTGAAATCACGTTTTTGTCCTTTATTACCCCTGCGTGACCTTTGACCCCACGAGTTTCATATGACATGTAGGGGCATGGTCAATGATGGTTATGACCAAGTTAGGTCAAAATCGGTGTAAGCATGTAAGTGCTAGAGCAAATGAAGTGGTCGGCAGAAAGAAGAAAGAAAGAAGAAAGAACCTGTAAGAAAAAAGACACAGCCGTGACTAACGTCACGGCTGTGTAAGAAAGAAGAAAGAAAGAAGAAAGAACCTGTAAGAAAAAAGACACAGCCGTGACTAACGTCACGGCTGTGTAAAGAAAGAAGAACGAGATCTGATTGCGTTCGCCTGCGACCGCGAGGATGCACAGCCAGCAGTGACAAATGAATCTGTGAGAACCGGAAGTGATCCCTTAATTACCTTTGACCCCGCAAAAATATTACATAGTGCTTAGGATGTCATAAGGAATATTCCTGGTGAATTTCAGCTTAATCGGAACTTATACATGGATTTTTTTTTTTTTAAATTTATGATTTACCTTTTGACCCCCTTAATGACCTTTGACCTCAATGGAAAAAAAAATACATGTACACCGACAAAATGCATTGTTCCAATTATAATGAAAAAATTCTACTATGTTTATTTGTTGAGATAAAAATTCTTAAAGTTATTTAGCTAAAAACAGGAAGTGACCCCTTAATGACCTTTGACCCCCAAAATAAAAATACCATGCATACATCAGATTACACTGATTCATGTATGATGATTATATTACTCTGGTCTGTTTACATTTTCAGATATAATTTTTTTTTAAATTTTTGATAATTATGGTTTTTGACCGGAAGTAACCCCTTAATGACATTTGACCCCAAAACTGTAGGCATCCTAAAGACCCTAGCTAGTAGCAATGCATGTGTGCTAATGGCGACTCTCTGCTATTTAATTTGTAAAGACAGTGATTTTTTGAATATTTCTTACACATTTGTCAGACTTTTACCGGAAGTGACCCCTTAATGACCTTTGATCCCAATTCTGTGAACAACTTTTAGACACTGGATATAGATGATGCATGTGTGTAAGTGACGTCACGATGCTATGTAATATGTGGGAGGAGTAGCATTTTTAGTGAAAATCCAAGTTTTGGCCATTGACCGGAAGTGGATGACATTTGACCGGAAGTTGATCATGTGACATCTGTGGCACCACCAAACGGTTCTACTGACCAAGTATGGTCAACATGCCTGAAAGCATGTGGCTACGATGGCCGATTATGATAATGTTGACAGAAGAAGAACTAGACTAAGCTGTGGTCTAACCCACGAACACAGCCGTGTTGTTACCCCTAATGACCTTTGACCCCAAAATATATGAAAACGGCCATAGACATTGGCTAATGTCAATGCATGGGTGCATGTGGCACCACTTTGCTATGTTACTTGTGGCAGAAGGGGCATTTTGAAGGTTTTTCGTCTCAGACCGGAAGTGACCCCTTAATGACATTTGACCCTAAATAAAAAAATACCACATATGAATTGGGTACCCACAATTCATGTGTGAACATACTGTAACTGTCGTAGGTTGTTCTTGGAAAAAAAAAAAATTGACGGTTTTTCGTTTTATACCGGAAGTGACCCCTTAATGACATTTGACCCCAAATAAAAAAATACCACATATGAATTGGGTACCCACAATTCATGTGTGAACATACCGTTACTGTCCTATGTTTTTCTTAGCAAATAAAAAAAATTGAAGGTTTTTCGTTTTATACCGGAAGTGACCCCTTAATGACCTTTGATCCCAAATCTGTGAGGACCCCATAGACACTGGGTAATAAGAATGCATGTGTGCAAGTGGTGTCACTGTCCTACGTAATTTGTGGGAGAAGAAGCATTTTAAACGTATTTCGTATTATACCGGAAGTGGCCCCTTAATGACCTTTGACCCTAAATATAAAAATACCACATATACACAGGATAACTACAATTTATGTGTGAACATACCGTTACTGTCCTATGTTTGTCTTAGCAAATAAAAAATTTGAAAGTTTTTCGTTTTATACCGGAAGTGACCCCTTAATGACCTTTGACCCAAAATCTGTGAGGACCCTATAGACACTGGATAATAACAATGCATGTGTGCAAGTGGTGTCACTGTCCTACGTAATCTGTGAGAGAAGAAGCATTTTTAGTTGAAATCACGTTTTTGACCCCTATGACCTCTGCGTGACCTTTGACCCCACGAGTTTCATATGACATGTAGGGGCATGGTCAATGATGGTTGTGACCAAGTAAGGTCAAAATCGGTGTAAGCATGTAAGTGCTAGAGCAAATGAAGTGGTCGGCAGAAAGAAGAAGAACTAGACTTAGCTGTGGTCTAAGACCACGAACACAGCCGTGTTTTGACGCCTTAATGACCTTTGACCTCAAAATATATAAAACGCCCATAGACATTGGCTAATGTCAATGTATGGGTCCAAGTGGCACCACTTTGCTATGTTATTTGTGGCAGAAAGGGGCATTTTGAAGGTTTTTCGTCTCAGACCGGAAGTGACCCCTTAATGACCTTTGACCCCAAATGAAAAAAATACCACATGTACAATAGGTAAACACAATTCACGTGTGAATATACCATCACCCTCCAATGTTTTTCTTAGCAAATAAAAATTTTTGAAGGTTTTTCGTTTTATACCGGAAGTGACCCCTTAATGACCTTTGATTCCAAATTTGTGAGGACCCCATAGACACTGGGTAATAACAATGCATGTGTGCAAGTGGCGTCACTGTCATACGTAATTTGTGGGAGAAGAAGCATTTTAAAGGAATTTCGTTTTATACCGGAAGTAGCCCTTAATGACATTTGACCCTAAATAAAAAATACCACATATGCACAGAGTAACTACAATTTATTTGTGAACATACCGTTACTGTCCTATGTTTTTCTTAGCAAATAAAAATTTTTGAAGGTTTTTCGTTTTTATACCGGAAGTGACCCCTTAATGACCTTTGACCCCAAATCTGTGAGGACCCCATAGACACTGGATAATAACAATGCATGTGTGCAAGTGGTGTCACTCTCCTACGTAATCTGTGAGAGAAGAAGCATTTTGAGTTGAAATCACGTTTTTGACCCCTATGACCCCTGCTTGACCTTTGACCCCACGAGTTTCATATGACATGTAGGGGCATGGTCAATAATGGTTGTGACCAAGTTAGGTCAAAATCGGTACAAGCATGTAAGTGCTAGAGCAAATGTAGTGGTCGGCAGAAAGAAAGAAGAAAGAAAGAAAGAACCTGTAAGAAAAAAGACACAGCCGTGACTAACGTCACGGCTGTGTAAAGAAAGAAGAAAGAAGAAAGAACCTGTAAGAAAAAAGACACAGCCGTGACTAACGTCACGGCTGTGTAAAGAACTAGACTTAGCTGTGGTCTAAGACCACGAACACAGCCGTGTTTTGACGCCTTAATGACCTTTGACCTCAAAATATATAAAACGCCCATAGACATTGGCTAATGTCAATGTATGGGTGCAAGTGGCACCACTTTGCTATGTTATTTGTGGCAGAAAGGGGAATTTTGAAGGTTTTTCGTCTCAGACCGGAAGTGACCCCTTAATGACCTTTGACCCCAAATGAAAAAATACCACATGTACAATAGGTAAACACAATTCACGTGTGAATATACCATCACCCTCCAATGTTTTTCTTAGCAAATAAAATTTTTGAAGGTTTTTCGTTTTATACCGGAAGTGACCCCTTAATGACCTTTGATTCCAAATTTGTGAGGACCCCATAGACACTGGGTAATAACAATGCATGTGTGCAAGTGGCGTCACTGTCATACGTAATTTGTGGAAGAAGAAGCATTTTAAAGGAATTTCGTTTTATACCGGAAGTAGCCCTTAATGACCTTTGACCCTAAATGAAAAAATACCACAAATGCACAGAGTAACTACAATTTATTTGTGAACATACCGTTACTGTCCTATGTTTTTCTTAGCAAATAAAATTTTTGAAGGTTTTTCGTTTTATACCGGAAGTGACCCCTTAATGACCTTTGACCCCAAATCTGTGAGGACCCCATAGACACTGGCTAATAACAATGCATGTGTGCAAGTGGTGTCACTCTCCTACGTAATCTGTGAGAGAAGAAGCATTTTGAGTTGAAATCACGTTTTTGACCCTATGACCCCTGTTTGACCTTTGACCCCACGAGTTTCATATGACATGTAGGGGCGTGGTCAATGATCATTGTGACCAAGTTAGGTCAAAATCGGTGCAAGCATGTAAGTGCTAGAGCAAATGTAGTGGTCGGCAGAAGAAAGAAGAAGAAGAAGAAAGAACCTGTAAGAAAAAAGACACAGCCGTGACTAACGTCACGGCTGTGTAAGAACTAGACTAAGCTGTGGTCTAACCCACGAACACAGCCGTGTTGTTACCCCTAATGACCTTTGACCACAAAATATATGAAAACGGCCAAAGACATTGGCTAATGTCAATGCATGGGTGCATGTGGCACCACTTTGCTATGTTACTTGTGGCAGAAGGGGCATTTTGAAGGTTTTTCGTCTCAGACCGGAAGTGACCCCTTAATGACATTTGACCCCAAATAAAAAAATACCACATATGAATTGGGTACCCATAATTCATGTGTGAACATACCGTTACTGTCCTATGTTTTTCTTAGCAAATAAAAAAAATTGAAGGTTTTTCGTTTTATACCGGAAGTGACCCCTTAATGACCTTTGACCCCAAATCTGTGAGGACCCCATAGACACTGGGTAATAACAATGCATGTATGCAAGTGGTGTTACTGTCCTACGTAATTTGTGGGAGAAGAAGCATTTAAAAGGTATTTCGTTTTGTACCGGAAGTGGCCCCTTAATGACCTTTGACACTTAATAAAAAAAATACCACATATACACAGGGTAACTACAATGTATGTGTGAACATACCGTTACTGTCCTATGTTTTTCTTAGCAAATAAAAAATTTTGAAGGTTTTTCGTTTTATACCGGAAGTGACCCCTTAATGACCTTTGACCCCAAATCTGTGAGGACCCCATAGACACTGGGTAATAACAATGCATGTGTGCAAGTGCTGTCACTGTCCTACGTAATTTGTCGGAGAAGAAGCATTTTAAAGGTATTTCGTTTTATACCGGAAGTGGCCCCTTAATGACCTTTGACCCTAAATAAAAAAAATACCACATATACACAGGGTAACTACAATTTATGTGTGAACATACCGTTACTGTCCTATGTTTTCTTAGCAAATAAAAATTTTTGAAGATTTTTCGTTTTATACCGGAAGTGACCCTTTAATGACCTTTGACCCCAAATCTGTGAGGACCCCATAGACACGGGATAATAACAATTCATGTGTGCAAGTGGTGTCACCGTCCTATGTAATCTGTGAGAGAAGAAGCATTTTGAGTTGAAATCACGTTTTTGACCCCTATGACCCCTGCGTGACCTTTGACCCCACGAGTTTCATATGACATGTAGGGCATGGTCAATGATGGTTATGACCAAGTTAGGTCAAAATCGGTGTAAGCATGTAAGTGCTAGAGCAAATGAAGTGGTCGGCAGAAAGAAGAAGAAAGAAGAAAGAAAGAAGAAAGAACCTGTAAGAAAAAAGACACAGCCGTGACTAACGTCACGGCTGTGTAAGAACTAGACTAAGCTGTGGTCTAACCCACGAACACAGCCGTGTTGTTACCCCTAATGACCTTTGACCACAAAATATATGAAAACGGCCAAAGACATTGGCTAATGTCAATGCATGGGTGCATGTGGCACCACTTTGCTATGTTACTTGTGGCAGAAGGGGCATTTTGAAGGTTTTTCGTCTCAGACCGGAAGTGACCCCTTAATGACATTTGACCCCAAATAAAAAAATACCACATATGAATTGGGTACCCATAATTCATGTGTGAACATACCGTTACTGTCCTATGTTTTTCTTAGCAAATAAAAAAAATTGAAGGTTTTTCGTTTTATACCGGAAGTGACCCCTTAATGACCTTTGACCCCAAATCTGTGAGGACCCCATAGACACTGGGTAATAACAATGCATGTATGCAAGTGGTGTTACTGTCCTACGTAATTTGTGGGAGAAGAAGCATTTAAAAGGTATTTCGTTTTGTACCGGAAGTGGCCCCTTAATGACCTTTGACACTTAATAAAAAAATACCACATATACACAGGGTAACTACAATGTATGTGTGAACATACCGTTACTGTCCTATGTTTTTCTTAGCAAATAAAAAATTTTGAAGGTTTTTCGTTTTATACCGGAAGTGACCCCTTAATGACCTTTGACCCCAAATCTGTGAGGACCCCATAGACACTGGGTAATAACAATGCATGTGTGCAAGTGCTGTCACTGTCCTACGTAATTTGTCGGAGAAGAAGCATTTTAAAGGTATTTCGTTTTATACCGGAAGTGGCCCCTTAATGACCTTTGACCCTAAATAAAAAATACCACATATACACAGGGTAACTACAATTTATGTGTGAACATACCGTTACTGTCCTATGTTTTTCTTAGCAAATAAAATTTTTTGACGGTTTTTCGTTTTATACCGGAAGTGACCCTTTAATGACCTTTGACCCCAAATCTGTGAGGACCCCATAGACACGGGATAATAACAATTCATGTGTGCAAGTGGTGTCACCGTCCTATGTAATCTGTGAGAGAAGAAGCATTTTGAGTTGAAATCACGTTTTTGGCCCCGATGACCCCTGCGTGACCTTTGACCCCACGAGTTTCATATGACATGTAGGGGCATGGTCAATGATGGTTATGACCAAGTTAGGTCAAAATCGGTGTAAGCATGTAAGTGCTAGAGCAAATGAAGTGGTCGGCAGAAAGAAGAAGAAAGAAGAAAGAAAGAAGAAAGAACCTGTAAGAAAAAAGACACAGCCGTGACTAACGTCACGGCTGTGTAAGAAGAAGAACGCGGCAAAAAGAATGCACAGCGCCGATGGCGGCTGTGCAAAGAAGAAAGAACCTGTAAGAAAAAAGACACAGCCGTGACTAACGTCACGGCTGTGTAATGATAACTATTAGGAAGGATCTCTGTCCATTTTTAGCCAAAATATTCACAGGGTAACACTAGCTATGTCCATGTTTTTGGTTCGATGGGGGAATTAAAATTGTAATTAGAATCAGGCCTGTATGCAGCGGAAAGCGCAGTCTGCGCTTCCCCACGCCAGTGCGGGCCCGATTACAATCCAGGTCTTTATGATCATGATCAATGTGCATTTCAGTGGAACGGCATAACGTCTAGTGCAGGGCAATTACATTAAAAACAGTGTAAACCCATTGCTATAATTATGCCCTGTTACATTACTACCCATGAATACCCTTTATACTTAATTGGGTTTTCCATTGTGACATTTGCAGGGTGGCAGTTTGGGCCACTCACTGTGACAAAAAGTTGAAAACAACAGTCCTAAAGAAATAGGATGACCATTTGGCACCATGCATAAAGTCATGGCTCTTAAAGATTGTCTGCCAAAAAGGTTTAGAACCAACATCTTGATGAACCAATATAAACCTTATTGCTCCCACCTTTCAGCCTGCCAAAATAAGACAGAGATCCCCAGTACATCCCTGTACCACATTAATTATTGTCATAATACATGTACATGTCAGCATAATTATGATGAACCAAACTGTTCTGCTATTAAGCTACTTGCAGGTTCCGCCATAATGCACTATGTGCGGGAGAGAGCCTCGAACTGGCAGCATACATGAATGGGAATTGAACTAGTCATAACGTTCTGTGTAAGGTTACATAATTCTTCCTTTCATGTATGCTGCCAGTTCGAGGCTCTCCCCGCACATAGTGCATAATGGCGGAACCGTGCAAGTAGCGAATAGAAATCTAGGTTGCCACTAAAACTAATTTTGAATACATGATATATCTCTGATGTACATTGCAAGTGCTTGACTGCAAAATTCAACAGGTTTGCAGTAATCATGTAGAGCATAATCTTAAGCTTATTTTATAAATTTCTACTCATCTACATGCAGTGAAAATCTGTAAGCCTCAAATGTACCTGTTCATACAGTCATTGTAGTAATCTGTAATGTGGAATTTTCTTTAAAATGTCTGAATTATGTAAAATAGTGCCCAAAACATCCACCATCTTCTTACAGCTTGTAACTGCCTTGAATCCAACAGCAAATTTGAAATGGCAGTTGGTGATCATGTGACATGTATGCAAATTAGCTCTCGACTGCATACTTTGCCTTCCATAGGACTGCATAATTTTGAATTTGTCTTTGACTACTTGTTTTCCCAAGCTTGACTGCATAGGACTGCATAATTTACAGTGACTGCCTATTTGAAATGTTTTCGACTGCTTTCTATGCAGTCGAAGACATAACTACATGGTAGAACTGCATGATTAAGTAGTCATTTGTCTTTGACTGCATAAAGACTGCATATTATGCAGTTTTGTATGGTAAGGGTTATCTTTCTCCCTCTCCTTCTCCTTTCTCTCCTTCTTCTCGTCCCTATTTTTCCGCTTCGTCGCCCCCATTTTAGGTGTCCGAGAGGGCAGTTTGCCCCCCCCCCCCGCTACCCCGTTGGCTACGCTAATGGCTTAGCGAATATATTTCAGATGTATATGCTACTTTGCTCTACCTGAGCGATATATATAAACATGGCAGTGTCTAGTGTGAATAGCCACCCATCGATATATTATAGTACCAAAATCAATCGCTGCAAAGGTACCCCGGCATTTTTTGCCGAATCCTACACCCAATTACCCCGTTTTTGTCAGTAGCCTACTCTGAATGACCCTCTTTCTTGAACAATTAGTCCTCAAAATTGAAATAAATGAGTTTTTTCTATTTTGTACTGTAAAATAGGGTAAAAAGCTATTTTTGATTATCAATGATGTGAAATTTTGAGCGCTCCCATACAAAATCACCCCATTTTTGACATTGCCATCACCGAATGACCCCCTTTTTTCTTAAAATTTCTACACCGATAGACCCCTAGTTTCGTACGCTGGTGGGTACAAGAAATAGAGAAGAGAAAAAGTTAAATTGCACGTAATTTAGTAGGCCCAATGGCGTAACGTCATAGGGGCACGGGGGCGGGGGTGCCCACCAATCGATTTCAAAATTTAGAAAATCCCATAGAATAATTGGCAAAAAACGGCTTGTGCCCCCCCCCCATCATTATTTTGGGCATTGCTTGAAGGCGGGTCCTCATGTGAAAAATACTGCGGGCCCGCCGATATGCAGGGCCCGTCTTATAACGTGTCAGTGGACAAGCGTAACATTAAAATTTTGCTAATTGATTTCGGGCAATATGATATAAACCCGGGGGGGCACTCAAGGGCACTCAACTTTGGAAGTGACATTATGTGCCTATCAATAGGCCCCCTCTTTTGAAGTCGACTATACCTGATGACCCTTTTTTTTTTAAAGTCATACCCGATGACCCCCCCTTTTTTTTTTTTTAGTTGCGGCTACCCAATGACCCACTTTTTTCTAGAATAGCATCATCAAAATGCAACAAAATAATGCCGAACTTTCAAATTTTGCTCCACTTTTTCAAAATGTTCTACCCAATGACCCTTTTTTTGAAATCTTATGACCCCTTTTTTCAAAATATTATACCCAATGACCTACTTTTTTTTTTTTTGTACCCATGACCCCTTTTTTAAATACCGCTTTGTACCCGACAGGCCCCAACTTCGCGACGCCGGTAGGCACATACCCGTCACTTCTAAAGTTGAGTCCCCCGGATATAAATAGTGTTAAATGATGCACCAAATGGCTTCAATTGGACCTTCATTTTGCGGAATTCCCCGACTTCAGACACCCCCTGCGTATTGGACACCGGACACTTATGTTTTAAGCAATAAATTAATAATTGGACCTAGTAACAGTGAATAATAGTTGCTTCAATTGGGCCTTCATTTTCACGCATTTTCTAACTAAAATTGTACACAATATACATGTAGTGTTAAAATCGTCCACCAAATGGCTCCAATTGGACCTTCATGTTGCAAATTTTTATAACTTCTCGGGGGAACATTCCCCCTCAGACACCCACCCCCATGCGCACGCTTCTGCTTTGGACACCCGATACTTTATGTTTAAAGCAATATTAAATTTATTTATTTGTCTGAGGGGGATGCTCCTCCGAGAAGTTATAAAATTTGCAACATGAAGGTCCAATTGAAGCCATTTGGTGGACGATTTTAACATTAAGTTAATTTTACAACAAGATCTTACACTACACATACCTCTGCCATTTCTGCAGCTACTGGAATTCCTTTAACACCTTCCAGAGGAATTGATGCTAGTTTCTTACAGTATGAGCTAGTATGGACAGATAATACCTGCTGTAGGGCCTATTTCCCTTGCTGTGTTCTATCCAGTCATCTAAACAGTCCTCACAAAAACAATGTTGACAAAGTAATCTGCGAGGGTTTCGCAGAGACCCAAGACATAATACCGCATTTATGCAAGTTCTTGTTTACATCAGTGGTTGTGATGCGTGTGCCATTTACTTCAAACGCTTTGATCCACTATGCAAGATAATGCAATCAGCAACCACCTAAAGTCACCCACAACTTCCGTGGAGAAATACTAGAGGACGTGGCAAGTCACGTAGATCACATAGCTTGTCGTTAGATAGATAGATAGATTAGATAGATAGATTAGATAGATAGATTTATTATTATCTTTTCACTCATTACATGATACAAGAATAATACATAAGAATAATACATTATAAAAGATATCAGGAATAATAAATATATAATAAACTATGGAAATGCATAATACAACGATGAGTGAAGGAATTACAGTAAAGGCCCTAAGGCCTGTAGCTCTGTAACCCCTTGATATAGGTATATGGCATTTATTTGACATGGCAGCAGGTTGGTAGACAACAAAATGCCGAGTCCAACCAACCAGATGTCATGTTCATCAATGACATATCCTATGTTAACATTTAAGGAAAAACAAATAAAAACAAAATGCACATATCAAAAACTAATTATTGAAAGTAAATTAATGAAATTAGTGAAATTAGTGAACAAAATATTGGTGAGGTACACATGATTGAAAGACTAAGAATAGCTTTGCATAAGATGTTGTTTATACTTTTTTTTTTTTTTTTTCACTGATGACGAGCACTTGATATCAGTATCAATAGCATTCCAAAGCTTTATACCTGCATATTTAATAGATTTCTCACAAAAGACTTTCTTGACTCGAGGTAAGACGAGATTGTTTCTATATCTAGTGTTTATAAGCGTGAATTTCAGAGTGCTTTGTAAAAAGGTCGTCAAAAACATTGGGTAATAAGCAATTTGTATGTTTATACATGAATGTCCCAAGCTCTAGAGCGTACATATCTTTGATGCTTAAAGTATTATATTTAGGGGTGGTGCAATAATTATGTGTACCCCGGGGTGAATTCTCAAAATGGTCTGCCAAAACCGCTTGTTTCCCCCCTTTGGCCGTGCTAAAAACCTTTGCCCCCCTTTCGACGTGCCAAAAACCTTTGCCCCCCTTTTGACGTGCGTGCCAAAAATCTTTGCCCCCCTTACACATGCAAGATTTTGGGAACCCGAATTTAAAACCTTAAATTGTCTTAACATATAATGCGAGCGCAGCGAGCAGGAAATTTTGCATATTTGAACGTGTTAAGTAACGTTTTCCTCACGCCTTTTTAGGGCGTAATATAGAAACGGTGCCCAAAATATCTGTGCCAAAAATTGCTTGCCCCCCTTTCGACCTGCCAAAAATCGCTTGACCCCCTTTCGACCTGCCAAAAATGCTTGCCCCCCCCTTTTGGCCTGCCAAAAATCTTTGCCCCCCTATAATTCACCCCGGGGTACACATAATTATTGCACCACCCCTTAAGTAACAGAGGATTAGTTCTAGATCTGTAATTACTGTTACTAATAATACGCAATGCTCTTTTTTGAATTTTAAACAGATTATGAATATATGAAGAGTAGGCACATCCCCATGCTAAAATACTATAATTCATGTACGACAAGACTAACGAACAATATAATGTATACAAAGCTTCACTGGGTAGAAAATTTTTAACTCTGTTAATAACGCCGACATTTCGAGAACAAGTTTTAATGACATTTACAATATGCTCCTTCCAAGTAAGATTTTGATCAATTTGAAGGCCTAGAAACTTTGTGCTGGTGACTCTTTCAAGAGGAGTGACATCACTTTCATTTGAGTCAAGACAAAGATGTAGAGTATAGTCAGAGCATGTATTTTTACCACTGCCAAGTAACATGTAGTTGGTTTTTTTGGCGTTTACAGATAGTTTGTTTACTTTAAACCATCTGTCTATATGAGTAAGCTCTTTATTCATTACTGTTTCTACCTCCTCAAGTTGGCTGTGTGAGAAAAACAAGTTAGTATCATCTGCAAAGGATATAACATCGAGAGAATTTGTAACGAGATGGATATCGTTAACATACAGAATAAAGAGCAGTGGCCCCAATATTGACCCCTGAGGCACGCCACAAGTGATATTTTTGCTCTCTGATGAAACACCATTGTAAGTTACAAACTGTTTTCTGTTACACAGATAGTCTTTGAACCAGTCATAACATACACCTCTAAAGCCATAATGGTATAGTTTACTAAGAAGTATTGAGTGATCAATTGTATCGAACGCTTTCGATAAATCCAGGAAGATACCAGCAGTAAATTTGTTTTCATTTACTGCGTCCGTAATTTTATTCACCAAATCTATCACTGCCATATATGTACTGTGGTTCTTTCTAAAACCATATTGGCGCTTATACAAAATGCTATGTGTATCTAAGTATGATACAGATCTGTTGAATACAAGACGTTCAAGAATCTTTGATAGAATGGGTAAAACAGAAACAGGACGATAGTTTGAAAACAAATCACATTCATCCTTCTTATACAGGGGAATGACCTTTGCTATTTTAAGACTGTCTGGTACTCTGCCAGTGGAAATGGAAACATTGAAAATTGTTACAAGTGGATGCACTATTCCAGGAGCTACCTTTTTGATGATGAATGAACCAAGACCATCCTGGCCTGGACTTTTATTTGAATCAAGTTTATTGATTATTTTGAGAATTTCATGTTCAGTGATGGGTGTAAATAGGGCGCTGTTGTTGTTCGCAATCTTACTCTTTGAAAGAAAATGTGAATAGTCAATGCCAGGAATACTGTCAATTGATTGACCTAGATTTGGACCAATGTTTACAAAGAACTCAAGTAAAGCCATTAGCAATATCCTTTGAATTAGTGTAAACTTTATTTTTGTCCCGAAATTTATTAGACTGTTTTAAAACTTTATTCTTATTCAAAATATTTTTTAAAGTTTTCCAAGTATTTCTCATATCATGCTTGTAATTTTCTAATTTATGAGTGAAATAATTTTTCTTAGCTTTCCTTAGCACTGAATTTAATTTGTTTCTATAAAGTTTATATCGATCTTGTTTATCGGCCGCTCGGTGTTTCAGAAACGATTTGTATAATTTATTTTTATGATTAATTGAATTCAGAATACCTTTAGTTATCCATGGCGAAATCGGCTCATTTTTCCTCCTATTTTTAATTTCTTGGTGGGAATACACTCATCATATAAAACACTAAATTTATCCATGAATTTATTATACATTGCGTTAGCATCATTTGGTGATTGACAATTTAAGAATTCATCCCAGTTGACTGAAGAAAGTCTGTTGTTTAGTAATCATATGTCAGTGTGTAATATACACTAAGCCAAAAAAGAAACTTATAATTTTTCACAAGGTCGTATCTTAAAATCCTGTCGATCAAAATTAACGAAAATTACACACAGTATTGCCTCAATACTCTACTCTAAACACATGTCAGTAACCAAGCAGTTGTCCAACTGACACAATAGCAAAATGCACTGATATGGAACAGCTTCCTGGACCACATTCACAGCCCTATTGACACCTAGCAAACGAAAACTGTGAGAATGACATCTTGAATCACAGGTCACAAACTTACCAACCGATACAAACAGATCACAAACTTACCAGGATCATTATGTCACATGTCCAAACAAATAATGAAGTCCTTTAGTAACGGGAAGGTGCGCTTGAACGCATGCTGTGCTTCTCATGCTTCCAACCAAGTTCCTGATGATATCCTGGGGAAGATTGCCCCATACTTCCCGTTACTAAAGGACTTCATTATTTGTTTGGACATGTGACATGATGATCCTGGTAAGTTTGTTTTGACTCTCTTTAATGTTTTTAACTTAATGTTGTTAAAATTGTTGGATGTGACCTGTGATTCAAGATGCCATTCTCACAGATTTCTTTTGCTGGATGCCAATAGGGCTGCGAATGTGGTCTAGGAAGTTGTTCCATATCAGTGCATTTTGCGGTTGTGTCAGTTGGCCAACTGATTGGTTACCAACATGTGTTTAGAGTAGAGTATTGAGGCAATCCTGTGTGTAATTTTGGTTAATTTTGATGGACAGGATTTTAAGATATGACCTTGTGAAACATTATAAGTTTCTTTTTTGGCTTAGGGTCTTTTTATCTTTTCAGTTTCCGTAAGTCTTTTGTTCAGATACGAAAACGCAAGGGATTCAGTAAGTTACTGTAATCTGACTTCATTGTTAACTCTGAAGTACCAATCAGCTTATTTCAATAGAGGTGATTGCTTATGTCAATAAAATCGGGAGAGAACAGATTATGTTAACACCAGTGTTTTTAATGGCCTACCGCCCTCTCGTCTTTAACATTGGTAAATCTATATTAATTTGACAAAATGCATGCCAATCCGAATGACAAAGTCCACTTTTTTCTGTAAAAACGTTGCAAATAAGCCCTAAAATCACAAAAGGTCCGCTTATGAGCCTGTCGAACCCCAAGCACATGTGCATGGCCACAGTGTCGCCCTTCCATCAATGTCTTTCCCCCTACTTTGCTTCCCCTTGCCCCCCCCCCCCCCATGAACAGTCTCCCACCTCCCTCCCCAGTCCCTACTCTCTCCTCTCGAGTTCTTCTCTTTCTAGTCTTTCAGTCTCTCCCTCTCCTGTCTTTCTTCCTCACCCCTCCCACTCTCACTTGTTCAGTCTCAAGTATTTCCCTCACTCCCTCCCTCCCTCTCCGTCCCTTGCGAAATTGATCAGTATGATCCATGACTGAAAATAAGCTCTGCAAAAATAAACATTTAAAATAAACCCGAGCCTTGCATATAGACCCAACCAATTATCAGATTAGCTTGCCAGTGATACGAATGAATAGAATACATTATCTTTGCTCCAATGCAATTCTTTTGTTGTATTTCAATATAAAACATGATTACCAAATCACCACTTGTACGCGCCTCATTGGGAGATAATTGACTATTTTAGGCGCTTCGTTTCATCGCCAATATGAAAAACTTTTGCTTATAACTTGGCAAATGGTTAGTATATATTTCAATGCAAGACAATTTTTACGAGCCACTTACGTCTAGGCGTAAGTGCATATACACCAAACACAAGTCAATTGAAGCCGTACAATTTACATGCGAATTTAGGACCGTAAAAATTAGACTCTTCTTTTGTCTAGATTAGCACCCAACCGCACATCTCAAGGTTTTATGTAAAAAATCTATATGGGATAACTTACCAAAACGAAAACTGAAATTCACGAGCTTCAAATTTTCAGTAACTAACAAAAGGCTAGAATAAAAGATTGGCCACACCTGGGAGACTACCACTTCAGAATAACAACGACTTACAAAAACTATTACGGTTAGGCTGAGTTCACATAGAAGTATACGGTATACGGTATTAAGCTATATGAAATACGCTCATTCGATCAGGCTGAGTTCATATAGGAGTATACTATGTGAACTCAGCCTGATCGAATGAGCGATTTTTGTATAGCGAATAGCTTAATATGTCAGTTACCCATTTCCTTCGTCTTATCAAATGCTTGTAACTTTACTTCTTGAGGTCACATTGCATTCAATGAGGTGTCATAATGTGCAGAATTAGATAGTGCATCTATTAAAAAAATGAATTTGCCCACATATGGTTTAGGTTTTTAAAATTTGGACGGTATCGCTGCACTAAAATCCAACACGCCGCGATTACCACTATACTATACTATACGCAGGTATACGGCCTTTTCGAATAGCTCTTATGTGACCCGGTACTATGAAATTACCTTGCTCGATTTAATCTATACTCGTGCACCTGCAAAACGTGCATCGTATACCCGAATAGTATACTTCTATGCGATCGTAGCCTTATGTGACCCTCGTATAGCCAAGGCTGATACCACACAACGATATTTCATCTATTGACCACGTACCAAATTATTATTTCTCTACTGGACTCGAACCCAAGACTGCATTGTACTTTATTTCAAGGTTGTACCAAGCATGGCCAGAGCATGTTCAAGAGACAGTACCAGGCATTTATCATGAGGGCTACCATGCTGGTTTCATGAATACTCGGATTTACTCTTTTGTTCATATTGCTAACAGAGTATTCTTGTGATGAGTTTATAAACATCGCTCTATGAACTTTAGAGTTTAACTGATACCATGAGGTATATTAACATTCCATGCTATTATTCGGTACTTAACTGCAAACTGAAACTCGCTTCTATTAACCTCTACTTGTTCAAGTATGTCTGTGTACTGTAATACATCCGAAAGCATGCCGAGGCGTGGAATATGTAGTAAAAGGCAGGCCCGACAAAATCCAAGAAATGACCAAATTGATGGTTGAAGGAAAAATCCGCTAAAAGGCGGAAGATGTCATATGCATGCATGTGTGCATTGTACTTTTATACACCCTAGAAAACTTCCAAAATTCTCAACAAAACTCGAAAAATATTGTAAATTGGAATACAAAATGTCATCACCATATTAGCCTTTGATGAAAATGTTAGCAAAATAGCCCTTCGGAAATTGCTTGAATCTATTCAAATATCAACCCATTTATTTTCTACAATACAGTATATGCGAGGGGTATCAAAAGTTTTAGAAATCGCTCAAGTGAAAGAGCTATATCAATGAAATTTTGTCAGTGCAATCACTGGTCCTTATGTACATTATGGTCCAAAAATGGTCTCATAGGTATGTTTACTTTTTTTACAGGTAGCACTAGATGCCAATAACCCGCTGCCCCAGTTACTGCGCATAAACTGCAAGATTGAGAAAATTGAGCCAAGCAGCATAATTAAGATCCTGCTTTTGAAGGGTTGCAGTGCCTAGAAAATTGATGATGAAATGAAAGTTATCTTCGGTGGTGATTGTGATATGTCACTGTCGCTTTTTGGAAAAGGGATTTTTATTTCATCACAGATTTTCTGGGCACTGTAACCCTTAAAATGGAACTTAATCATGCTGCATGCCTCAATTTTCTCCATTTTGCTGGTTATGCGGCGACGTATACCGAGGTATGACCTCTAGCTCCTGTAAAAAAAAAGTAAACATACTTATGAGACCATTTTTGCACCATAGTGTACATAAGGACCAGTGATTGCACTGACAAAATTTCATTGATATAGCTCTTTCACTTCTGGGCATTTCTAAAACTTTTTGATACCCCTCGTATTCTTGGGAATATGAGAGTTGTAAAATGACCTTCTACATGAATGTTTTTGTTTTGAAAGTGGTTGTACGGATAGTTTTGCATAGTTCAGTTACTCGGGATGTTTCGGAAACGCCTCAAAATATCGCCATCAAACATATCCGTATATCAAGAGATGGCGCTATTTTTTGGGCAGGAAAACATCGCTGTGTACCATTTCATGGTTCAGCAAAAAAGAGAAAATATTCCTATAGGCTCCAATTTCCAAATTGGGTAGATATGAATAAAAACCATCTAATGTATTCCTCTCATTATTTAGGATTCAGAAAAAGTCTACAGTTGAGAGTCACTAGCAAGCAAATATTTTGGTGCACCCATTTTTGTAAATATATTGACTCGTCTAAAAATGACTGCATCATAGAGCATTGTATGTTAGTTCAAATACAGGACATTCAGTTTTAGTTTATTGGAAACTGAAAAGTTTAGTTTAATGTGAACATTACCGGTACTGTCTTTTCTCACTGCTACAGTGAATTAGTGAGAAAGATTAATGTGTCAAGCCTTCGGGGTTTTTACGGATGCTACACAAAAACTCCAAAATTGGAGGTTCTGCGGACGCCGCAAAAACTCCCAAAATCGGAGGGTTTGCGTCCGTTTTGAATATTGTTATTAATGTTTACTACTCCAATCGCAAGATAAATACCCTATGGATTAAAGCCATATTATAACATTTGCTGAGGAGGACGCCCTCACTGAATTTTTAAAATTCCTTTTTTACACGATTAAATTGTACTTTATTAAACCAATATACCCTGCAAAAATCAAGACTCTAAGTGCTGTAGTTTTGTCAAAATCCGTGATTTTGAATTTAAGGCTGATTCAGCGCTTTATTATTACGATGGAATTATTAGTCGAACGCATACACGATGTTCATAACACACAGTACGTCCACGGCGTGCGGGGCGGTGATATACACAACAAAGGGTCGTACCACAACATGACCGAAGGAGTGGTGCGTATTGGCATGCATATGTGCTGGTAGTAAATTCAATTTTCTTTGCTTTGCCGTAGTTGTTCGGCTCAAAAATAAAAGGGATATATCTGACAGTAAAAGCTAACATTTTATGGCAAAGAAATGCTAATCTATTTTGTTTGAAAATGTTATAATATTGCTTTAAACCAACTGTGCGACGAGCTTTCTTATGGTCGATGTAAAGAGACCAGGAGATGCTGTCAGAAATCAAAATACCAAGAAATTTCGTTGAGGACACCCTCTCAACAACTTGGTTGTCAGGGTAAAGTTGCATGTCCGGGTAGGGGTTCTTTTTGGTGGTGATAACCATGGCCTTTGTCTTGGAAGCATTGGCAGAGAGATCAGGTTGTTAATGAACCAGCCGTGGATGGTGTTGATATCAGCTTGGAAGTCAGACAGGTCAGAAGAATGAGAAAGAGGCTTATAGAGAGTAGTATCATCAGCATATAGGACCAGAGAGTTATTGGAAGAAACGTTAGAAAAGCAAAGATCATTGATATAGACAAGAAAGAGTAGAGGCCCAAGGACAGAGCATTAGGGTACACCAGAAATAACAGGGACAGGGTCAGAGTCAACGCCGTGCACAGCAACCAGCTGGGACCTATTAGAGAGATAGGATTTGAGCCAGGAGAGAATAGGACCTGTTAACCCAACAGCATCGAGTTTCTGAAGGAGTGTGTGGTGGGGAACACGATCAAAGGCCTTTGATAGGTCGAAAAGGGCCATAACAGTACTCTTCCTGTCTTCAATAGAACCATACCAATCATGAAGGGCAGTGATTAGGGCATCGGATGTAGATGATTTGGGAAGGAACCCGAACGTTTGTTTGGCCGGATGTTAAGGCCACAATAGATAACCGAATGGCACCCATTGGAGAGAGGTTGGCAACTCCAGAGATTAAACCAGGGTCATTACTATAAATGTGGTAAATGAGGGACGGGTTAATACCCGGGCTATAAGTGGGCTGCGAGACAAATTGATGAAGATTGTGGTTGGCAGAAAAATCTGACAAATCATAAAAAAGGTAGTGACCTTGATTGAGGAGATTAACATTAAAGTCTCCCATGACCAGAAGTTAAGAATCGGGGGAATTGGAGCGCGAAGCAAGCGCAATGCAGTGACTCAAATCGGGAAGAGTGTTACTGCTACGATAGGGAGGACGGTAATTCAGCCCATACCACTTAACAGTTCCTAGATACGAGTTCATTACATATTAGCAAGGTATAAGAGAGTTCATAATTAGTAAGCATACACCACCGTCTCTTTGTTTGGCGGTCGCAACGGAAAACAGTGTATTGACCATTTATGGAGAGTTCAAAGTCATTTATGTTTGAAGATAACCAAGTGTCTGATATGTCAATAATGGCAGGTCTATTACTGAAACTATAAACCAAATTAACAAGCACATCCATTTTGTTGCCAATGCTGCCTGCATTGAGCAGGAGCATGGATAGATCATTATAATTAACACTACAGTCAAAGTAAGAGTTTGCTTCAGAGGCGGAGTCCGTGGTTGAGTTTGCAGAACATCCAGTCAAAAACGAAGCATCCGTGAAAGGTAGGAGTTGAGTAGCACACCAACGTCATCTCATGAATATGCAAAATGGCACGACTCTCTAATAGGATATTTGGTTAAAAAGATAGAGGGTTAAGTGCACAAAGTACAAAAAGTTGACTATATCTCATTAACCAGTGATCGTACAGATACGCGACCACTGACCTTTTTGCACCTTATGACCAGAGGAAAAGTTTGACATATGGCACGACTCTCTAATAGGATATTTGGTTAAGAAAGATAGAGGGTTAAGTGCACAAAGTACAAAAAAGTGACTATATATCTCTACAAGTTAACCCGTGATCGTACAGATACGCGACCACTGACCTTTTTGTTCCTTATGACCAGAGGAAAAGTTTGACATATCGCACAACTCTCTAGGATATTTGGTTAAAAAGATAGAGGGTTAAGTGTACAAAATTTAAAAAGTGACTATATCTCATTAACCAATGATCCTACAGATATCGCTCATTCTACAAAATCCGGTGCCAATCCACTAAAAAAATAGAAAAAATAAAAGTTGTTCAAAAAGACCTGCTTTTTGTGTTTTTTAAAAGTAAATGTATCATTACTTTCAGATGTAAAAAATTGCCAACACCACTTGCATATTTTTCTTTCAGGAAGTCATGATGTTTTTTAACACTAAAACTCAATGTAATGTGAGCTACGTTACCAACTATAAAATGGGCTGGTTTTACTCAATCCAAGGTCATAAAAAGCAAATTAAAGATCACTTGAGTGAAATGTAAAACAGATTTCACCATTTCATAGAAGTTTTGAAGATGCTTAAATGAGTGTGTAACGTAGCTCACAGTAACGTAGTTCACTGGTTTTAATGTTTTTAATGTGATTTGCGAACGTTAGAACGTTATGTCGGTTAATTCTAATATAAATGGGGTTTGACCACTAGTAGCTTTCACATATTATTAGGAAGTACATGTAATACAAGTGCACACTATAGAATCCTGGTAACGTAGCTCACCAATCTTAACATGGTCGGTCGAAATTTCAATGTTTACAACATTTCTATGCCAAAAATGCTACAGCATCACGATTTTTACTGTGATTTTTAAAAACCTATGAGTGTTTCCTTTCAAAAACCGCAAATTACATTGATACCTCTGTTTTACTTCTTTCCAATAACGTGTGTTAAAAAGGGGCAACGTAGCTCACAACGTTTTGGTGGAAAGTGCAATTTATTTTAGAATTACACAAAGACATTTTAATCACTAAAAATAATGTTGATAAACAATATGATGGTGCGTTATCTAATTAAAAACAACAAATATGTAAAGAAATCGCATTTATTCAAAGAAAATATTCAGGGTTAGATGTGACACTTGAGCTGTGGAAACGCATTTTTAGCGATTTTTGAGCCTTTGCAAGGGTTAATCAGGCTGATGAAAGCATTTAAAGTATGGAAAACTATATATGTCCGTATAGATCTCGTTGAGTTCTACCAGAAAAACAACATATTTGATGCCCTAATAAATGCTCGACAAAGTTTTTGTGGAGCAAAGAATGGAAAAAAGGCTATTGGCACCGGATTTTGTAGAATAAGCGATATACGACCACTGCATTTTTGTTCCTTAAAGGAGTGTTCAGAAATACTTTGGTGGGGGCTAGTAAAAAGGGGGGGGAGCAAAACGTTTTGTACCTTAAAAGAGGGGGGACCAAAAAGTTTTAGGTGGTAGGAAGGTGGGGGGGGGGAGTTTTCCGCTTTAAAACCCAAAATTTCTGCGCGCTTCGAGACCCTCTATATCACTTTTAACATGGGCAAGTTTTGGTTTTCAATGCTTTTGTTTGAAAAAATAATGGCACTTATTGTACAGATATCTATTAATTAATATACCGTATTCGTTCCAATAAGCGCCCATGCCCCAATAAGCGCCCCACCCAGGGTATTTTCTAAAGTACCATTAATGTTGATGACAGATAGACGTTGTTACAGTGAAATAGCTGGAAGACTACAAGTCCTGTGTAAACTTGCAATACATTTTCTGCATCAGAAAAGCTACTAGAACGTCTCAGGACCCTTTTATAACGTACATAAATTTGTCTCTAATCAATGCCCCTTACGAAACAATTAGGTAAACCAGGTAAAAAATAAGCGCCCACCCAAAATGACTTTGTTAAGCGCCTTGGGCGCTTATTGGAATGAATACGGTAACATTAAAGATGATCAGCAACATGCAACATCTGGGATGGTCTAAGAAATACTGGCACTTTTTATCATAGAATTTTATATCTTTTCAAAGTAGACTACAAACATGATTATGTACCAATCTGATCAAAATACAACTCAGGCATGAGACTGCACTTTCCTAAAAAAAACTGAAAAAACTGAAAATGCGCGTGAAATTGGGCAAAAAGTACCAAAAACAGGCTGAAATTAAATAAAGTTGCGGAAATTTTGACTATAAAAAAACTGAATTCAGTTTTAAACTGAAAATTCTCATGCCTGACAACTAAATCAAGAAAATATTGCAAATAAATTGCACACTTCAGTTTACTATTTCTCATTGCAAAATTATTTTGTACACATAGGCCCATGGGTAGATTGACCATAGGGCAGAGTGGGCACATACCCAGGTGCCACGGTTTTGGGGGGCAAAAATTGATACCTGTGTACATTGCGTGACCAAATTAATCTCATATTTGACCATTTAGCTTTTTGCATAAAGTAGTTCCAATTTTAACAATATTTGACCATTCAAGCTTCAATATGGCCAAATTTTTTGCGCGCATTTGTACTATCACAATAGCCACGGATCCAAATTATGCTGATGTGCCTATGAACCTCCAAATAAATCCTCTATTTCAATTATCCCTGTAAAAAAAACAGGGTCATTTTCTGCCAGCACAAAAATAATTTATTTGCAAAAAAAAAAATACAATAACATTTTGACCACATTTTTAAAATGTGGTTTAGCAGTGTTTTCTTAGGCCAAAAAAAAGGTTTGTCTCAAAGCTTGCGTGCGCATTTGTAAAATCGTACGATTTGAAGAAAAAAAAGAAATGCAGAGAATTTTTTAATTTCAAAAAAATATTTTTTTAGTTTTTTCCCGGAAAAGTTTGGTGAAAATCAGATTTTTTTTCCTCAAAATACCATAAAAATACCAAGTCGTGAATTAAAGAAAAAAAATTGCATTTCGCATTTGTTTTCAAACACTCGTGAGCTTTGAGACAAACCTTTTTTTTGGCCTTACATGAAACATTTTTTCCATGACCTTCATAATTATAACCCGACATTTAAATCTTATTAAAACGTTTTAACCAAAACACATTTTACAATGTTTTAAAAACATTTCTGCATGGTCTGCTCATTATCCAGCTTGTTAGAAAATGCCCATACAGTAATTTTCAATCAACTTAGCATGCCAAAATCAAACCTTCCAAGTAGGAATATCAAAAAATAAGCACTGTTTTTGATAATGAATATGTATTGTCAGATAAAACATGAACTCATTCTGCAGTAACTGAGAACTATTTAATGCATTCAATTCGAGTAGTCTAGCTGCCACAGCTTTCACCAATGGTGCATATTAATGCTGTACGTGCTAGCCATGCGCTTCAACGGAAAATGTTGAAGTTTTGAAATATTTTCTCAAAATATCAAGAGCTATCTTAAGAACTACTGAACCAATACTAGGCTTGTTTGTACTAATTTAAATGCGTTTTTCATGCTGATTCCAAATATTTTGAAATTTTTGAATTTTTAAAAAAATTTGAAACATGTCGTCTGCAGTCGACACCCGCGTGAAGAGAGTTAAGTGGTAGTAACAATCCACATTATACATGCAGGTACATAACCATTAAGAAAGCTCTGCACAGTACTGCACAGTTACTCATTCGTTTTTCCACAATGTACCCTAGAATGATTAGGTAACCTCCTCTGTTTCCATTTCTACCAGCCTCAGACTGATCAAGATCTCCCAATCCGTTACATGCCAGGATTGACTAATCCAGAACCGGTTTCAGAGCTATAGCTCATAGGCTTAGTAAGCATTTAATCAGCTGGTCCTTTCAATCAGGCCTACATCATGATCCGAGTTGTAATAACTGTTCAAAGTCTGGTGTACATACTACTCTGTGATTAACGTGTCCTAATGTTATTAGCTCACCACCTTTGTCGCCACCAAGTTTGACGGAAACAAGATCCTGAAACAAACAAATAAATGCACAGTTAGGGTTTTCTTATCAGATTATACCAGTTCGAGATATTCACTTGTTTTATTAGTTTCAAATTATTACTTGTTTTCAAAATATTAGTTGAACAAACTTTGGTCTTGTTACAGGCAGATTGATATTGATACTGATACAGACGCGATACCCACACACAACGCACACACACCCCTAAAATCCTGCAACGGCAATCGCGTACACTTGAGTATTGCTATCAAAACGAGGATGTCTGAAACGATGTTTAATCGACATACCAAGGAACAAAGTGTGCATATATTATAGCTGCGTATGATACACAGCATGAAAAAAATAGCAGACATATCTCTAAAATGCATTTGGCATGCACTTGCGACCTATTGCAGATCTCCATGCACCGAGAATGTGCTTGTTTGCAGGAACCTCCATGGTTTAAATGTGTTAAGTCTTTATTGTCCTCAATTGCATTTAAATACCAACTAACCCTCCTCACACACACACACCCCTACACAAATATTTACCTGTAAAAACCCACACGGTGATCCCATAGAGACATCTAGTTTGACATTGCCCAAGACTAGTCTTGTTTTACCGGATTTCATCACCTGCAATTTGCCAAGATAACCTTCGGGAAGATCTTTAAGACAACACATGCCCTCTGAAGAAGTATCCTGATCCTAGTGAAGCATACCAAGACAACAGAGGTTAATTAAAACAAAAGAACCAAGGTTAATTAGAGAACGAACTATTGGACATTTTTGTTTAAAACAAATACCATATATAATTAACGCCCCAGGGTTGTTGCATTTTGCAAAAGAAGTGCGCTAATTAAAGGTCTTTTTTACAATGACCATTCCAATTAAAAACATCACTAGTATCATCTGGCAGTGCCGTGGTGCTGAACAAAAATAAGGAATTTGTATAAATTGTGTAAACACTGTTGATAACAATAGCCGAAGCACATGGATATCTTGAAATAGGGTACTGTATGGTATTTGACAGCATTTATAGAACACTGGTTAAACAAATAGTGGGGGGTGTTTATTAGAGAGGGATTTAATGATGGAGAATATGGTACATAAAAGTTTATATATTGTTTATTCCACCACATATCCAGCCAGCATTGTTCTTACGTGTGATGCAATTATTGGGAAAAGTTTACCCATAGACTAATAAATTACAGACTATTCACCAACTGGCAAAGTCCAAGCAATGAGCAACATCTTTTAATGTGGAAAACTGTTCCATGAAGAGCTTTTTACAATAAGGCAAAAAACATTTATTTTCTTGTCCTTTCCCGACTGAGACCCTAATCTGGAAAAAGTTTTTACTGTATAAAAGTTTACAAATTCCAAAAGATTATTTTTCTTCGGCAATTTTGGACATCCTGAAAACACTTTCTTCACACTTCATTTAAAACATAGATGAAGCGATACAGTACAGAAATAGCCCAAATAACCTCTACTACGACTCTTTCATTACGTTAATTAGGCATGTTTTGGTTACGAGATTCAAAACACAAATTTAAAAAAAAAAAAAAAAAATCAGATAGCAACATTCACCTTCATTATAGTTTGAATTTGAACATTTAGCATTTTGCATTTCGCATGCTTGCTTTATATGTTCCAGTAATACCAGAATAAAATATGCTTGTCCCCCGTAATTTTTTTATGCTTCCACTGCCAATGGTGACAATCCAATATGACAAGATTTCCCAGAGTACTACGCATTGGCCCTTGATACAAGTACACATCTTACCTCTTTTTGCTGTTGATGCTGTGCATCTTTCTCTTGCTTAATAACTGGTTTACGTTCTTCATCCTCCTTACTACTCGGGAAACTAGGGAGGGTGTCCGGTAATTGGAAGAACACCAGCTCCCCCTCTGAATCAAACCTATCGCTTCCAAATAATGAAGCGCAAGTGACCTCCTCCTTCATTGAAGACACTTTTGAGGTAGACTTGAGTTTGTCCGAAACAAGTGCAGGTTTGGCAAACTCCTTCATTTCTACATCTTTGTCCGGAGGCTCTGATTTAACTGTAAAGAAAAACACAATAAAACTTAAAAGAGATACAGACAGTGGTTAGTGAAGAACAAACAAATCCCAGAACAGGAAAATTCTCACCTTTATTGGATTCCAAAAGACCCTATTGAATACTACGTCTCATTTAAATAAAATTCCACCATCCATAAGGTACACGGGGCAATTCGCACAATAAAACAAGTGATAGGTATGAATGGTTGCGGAACCTGTCACATAGAACTTAGGACCAACATGTCTGCCATTTCAATTGTTATACAGTTCCAGTTGAGTTTATTCGATACGGGTTATACAACATAAATTTGTTATCAGGAATATGCAAATCTGTGCCCTGAAAACCATTAATAATTTTTTCTCTCGTAATAATTCAGTAATACCTTTTGCCCCTAAACACTATAAACCCGAACCCTGTAGCCATAACCCTAATTCCAACACTAACCGCTACCCTGCACCTAAAACACAGGATGCAAAGGATATTCGGAATATTCCCCAATTATGCCTTTCGCTTTGAGTTTGGCAAAATACCAATTTGCAATTTGTCTCGGCTAAATTCATGTTACACATGAATTTTCTTGAATTAGAGAGGCCAGGTAGAGAGCCAGGGGGCACCATATCAATTATAAAACTGTGATTCAGTGTGATAAGTGAGCAAATGATGGTGGCATGGTAAGGCATACTCCGCCATCTGATTCTTGTTCTATAATTCAAGAGAATTTATGCATGTGTAGTGTGTACGTAACATGAATTTAACGAGACGAATCGCCACTGGGCATTGTGCCAAATAACGATTAGAGGTATAATGACTGTGCATCAGTTGTTTTGAGGGTATTGTGAAATATCTAAACATTGTGCTTTTGAACCGAGGAATATCCCATGGGCGCAGCCCCTAGGGTTATTCAAGGTCCATGCACAATGCTTAGATATTTCACAATACCCAAAATGTAACAGATGCAAAGTCATTAACATCATTCATAACCGTCACTTTTTTAATTCAATTTACATCACATTTTCTTCTTTTAAATTTGAAGACAAAACACAATTTTCACTATATCTTTTGGTTTCCCTGTACAAAATTGAATAGCCGATAAAGGAAATACCGCTAGCGACTAATCACACTTGCGCGCAATCATGCGATGTCCAAATACGGCGACCAGCATCCATGTAAATTGTTAGAATGCATAACACGTCACACGGCATGGTCATTGTAAAGGGTACTTTTAGCTACGTCACGAGACGCAGTCATTATACTTTTTCAATAACCTACATTTGTATCCGCGTATTTAAAATTTACTATCTGTGATTGGATTAAACACATTGCGTATATTCATAAAGCTATGAATATGATATACACACACACTTTAAACTCTACAATTCAATGACAGCACCTCCTTTACCTTTTACATCAACATCCATCTTTGATTCCTGTTTTTCGTCTACCTCCATGCTTTCCTCTTTTTCTCTATCTTCTCCCTCTTTGGTAAGGATGCTGTTAATGGTAAATGGACAGGGTTGTATCTCTCATCGGCTTTAGGAAGATTTGGATCATCTATAAACTGAGAAAAGAACAATATTGTCATTGGTATGGGTCATACTCATTCCAAAATGGACAGGGTTATACCTCTCATTGGCTTTAGGAAGATTTGGATCATCTATGAACTGAGAAAAGAACAATAACATAATTGTATTGGAAATTTTAGTGGAAAAAAGGCAAAAATTTGATCAAATATTTAATCAAGATTTGTGCTTAGGTATACAAAAATATTGACCTCTTATCATAGGTTGGAAATTGTTTAGTTGGTATACCAATAGAAAAAAAATACACAAAAAATAAAGGTAAGGGCAACACAACAATTTGTTGGGCCTTCTAATTAATTCTTAAACACTTGAGCAAGTTCCTGCAAGGGCAAGGAATCCAATTACTTCACTGAAATTTCAGTGATTCAAGACAAGTGGTTCATTATATATGTTAAGAAATGAGGTAGTAGCGGTTCCTCTTTCCTTATCATAAATAACGTACCGCTTGTCTTGAGTCACTGAAATTCCAGTGTAGTAACTGGATTCCTTGCCCCTATAATATACTTTTTTTACCAGTGTGTTATTAGTTTTTGAGAAAAATGCAAAAATAGTCACAAATTTATCAAGGGTGTAGTACCACCTTAAGAATGATAATTTTAAGGTATTGTTTTTAGGCGTTGTTGTGCATTTATCGTCTCAAATAATAAAGGCGACATCATTATATTTGGGTGTAAAATTTGCCTCCTTGTTTTACTTAAAACCATATTATAACATTTCTGTAAAAATAGATTAGTATTTATTTCCCATAAAATGTTAGCTTTTACTGTCAGATGTCCCCTTTTAATTTTGAGCCGAGCAAGTGAGGTAAAACATAGAAAATTGTAATTTATTACTAGCGCCCATGCATGTTTCTCCCGCGGTTGTAATACGGTACGATCCCTCGGGGTGTGTGTGTATATGTATCCCGCACACCGTGTACGTACTGTGCATAGGTGTTCGACTAATATTTCCATCGTAATAATAAAACGCCGGTTCCATCGTTTTATTCAAAATCTCAGATTTTGACAAAACTACAGCACCTAAAGTCTTGATTTTTGCAGAGTATCTTTATTGACTAAAGTACATTACAATCGTGTAAAAACCAGAATTTAAAAAATTTTTGAGGGTGTTCTCCTCAGCAAATGTTATAGATAGATGATAGATGGACAACAGCGGCTAAAAACAATACCTTACTCTCCAAATCCAAAGAAATATAATAACTCTTACATCATCCCGCAGCAGTTCTGCCAGCATGTCCGAAATCATATTCTTCATTCTTAATGCCACCTTTCTTCATTCCACCAACGCTCTTTGAAGAAAAACGATGCATCCCGCTGCCGCCACCACCATAAGAAGGGCACTAGACCCACCTGTATAATATCAAAACAAATAAATGTAATCTGAATTGTACTGGTTTAATCAAGCGTACACAAAAGGTTCCATGCGCTAACTGTAAACACTCCGATGTTGGTGAAACAGGCCGCAAATTTGAAACCAGATTTAGCGAACACCAAAAAGAAATGGTCCGGGTGACCAAGACCAAAACAAACTACACTCGGCAATCCCGCAAGCAATCGGCGAGCGAGCAGTCTAAGTCAGCCATTGCGGACCATGCGCGTACAAGAAAACCATGTCAAATAATTTTGGTACATATTTGCACCAACAACTCACATGTAAAATATGAGCGTGCACAGCGCCCTCGTTCAGCTTGGAAAAATTCTTGAAATTTCAGCCTCTCTGAGCCTTACTTGCAAATGGTAAACTTTGGAGGTGCATAACATTGTGCGCCATCATCATCCCAACCTGCATTTTGCATTTTTTTGCAAAGTATGAACTTTGACCTCTATTGAATTAGTGCGCCCACATGATCCCACTTTTGTTTTACTTGTTATTAGTTATACATAAGCCCCTTTATCCAATCATCCAAAAAGTAAGATGGGATCTTGTTGGCGCACATTTTTATTGCGGGTCAAAGATCCACTTTTGTGCTGCACATAGGCAAAATAATGCCAATTCGGCACAAAGTATGAACTTTGACCTCTATTGAATTAGTGCGCCCACATGATCCCACTTTTTTTTTTACTTGTTATCAGTTATACATAAGCCCCTTTATCCAATCATCCAAAAAGTAAGATGGGATCTTGTTGGCGCACATTTTTATGCGGGTCAAAGTTCCACTTTCGTGCTGCACATAGGCAAATATGCATCACTTTGGCACAAAGCGTGACCTTTGACCTCTTTTATATTAGTGCGCCCACATGATCCCAATTAGCTGTTGCTTGTTTTTTTTCTACTGGTCGCCAAAGAAGCTAGACGATGAAAAATAAAATTGGGATCTTGTTGGCGCATCTTTTTGTGATGCAGTAAAAAGCCCGCATTGTGCAGCGAGTGGGAAAAAGAGGTCAAATTGACCTCCAAAGTGAGGCTAAGCCCATTTTCAAAAAATCAGAAAAATATGAAGATCAAGAGATCCCAAGCTAATTTTTTCAGTTCTTGCAGAGAATTACCTCTTCTTTGATGAAATGCTATTCGGAGAGTCAGGTGACATTGGCGCGCAATAATACAGGCGTGCAAATATGTGCGAAAATAAGAAATTTTGACCTTTGACCTCTGTTAACTCGGTGCGCCAACGAAATCCCAAAAAATTTTTGCTGAAAAATGAAACTTGCCATAGAGGTCTTTAATTTCAAACTTGTTCAGACTTGGGATCTTGATGGCGCAGCCCGTTATGATGCTTTGAAGTTTGCACGAGGGCGCTTTTCATCAAATCATTGGATTTGCTGATTTTGTGCGCCAACAAGATCCCTATTTTTTTTTGGTTTTTGTAATGTAACCATTTGGTACTTTAAATAAATGCAAAATGCAGGTTGGGATGATGATTGCGCACGATGTTATGCACCTCCAAAGTTTACCATTTGCAAGTAAGGCTCAGAGAGGCTGAAATTTCAAGAATTTTTTTAAGCTGAACGAGGGCGCTGTGCACGCTCATATTTTACATGTGTGTTGTTGGTGCTAATATGTACCAAAATTATTTTTTAGAGACAATTCTATTTTTTTTTGTATCACAACCCCCCTTATTCATGTACATAATAAGGGAGACTGGCTCTTAAGGTGTTTACAAAATGTGTGGGTATTTAAACTAAGAACAAGGAATATTTAAACTAAGAACAAGGAAATATTCTATTTCTTTTGATTTCACTTTGAGTTGCACTTGCCAGGGGAGTAAATACCCCCTCCTCCCTATCAGGCATGCCCTTGGTATTTAAAATGACAAATATATGCACACGCTGGCTTATATTTTTTACAGAACAATGCACAACCTGGAATTCAGAGTGCATTATGATGGAAAAAGAAAAAAGTGCAAATGAATTGATATTTGAACATCAACAAAATCATACCAAGTCATTACCTAGACTGCCGCCCTCATTCGTCAACTTTCTGGGATTGATAAACTTATGTGTTAAACTAGAATTACACGGTTTGTAATTAAGGTGGCCCCACACAAAAGTGTGTAAATAACAAAGGTTTATAAATACAAATACTATGCAAATAAATTCAGCTCATTAATATTCATAAATATGCAAATAACATGACACAAAACTATAAAGCACATCAGGCCACCATATGGTACTATCACAATACCAAGTTTGAAGTTGATCTACTATCTTAAAGTCTACTACCAACCAGATGTGAAAACCAATTAAGTAATGTAACAATTTGCTTGTAAATAACAACCAACCTGCTATGAGGGACAATGAATGAATAAACTCAATATGTGACACGATCTGGTCCATGGGGGCAAAGGCGGCAAATATGAAACTGATATAAAGGTAAAAATATGGAGTAAAAAACAATAAAATACATAAGAAAATAGACATCAAAAAACTTCCTAACTTTGGAACCAAGTATGCTAGGCATTTGATGTTTTCAGTAAATGATAGCCTATTGTATGTATAATGTGATAATTACAGTAACTCAATTTTCAAAAATGCCTCCGTTGGGCCCCATGGACCAGATCGTGTCACATCTGGTCACACTTCAATACTTACGGCCTTTGGATCTTTCCATAGGTCCTTGTTCAAATATGGAGTGTGTCTGTATCGTCTCAAGCTGCCTCCGCCCTCCTCTTCCTCTTCCTCGTCCTCTACCGCCTGGACCTCCTCTGTTATTACCATCCTTGTGTGATCTCTTCTCATGTTCTCTTGAGGTTGATGAAGATGATGCTGAAGTACTCTCCGTCGGTCTACAAAACAAAATACATAAACCCCATGCACACTAGTCTGTATGAATTTCTTAAGGCAGTAATTTACATATTGTTGTTTATTGTCTATGTAATGATGATATTTATATAAAGTATACACTTTCAGAAAGGAAATTACTCAAGGAATCAACTAGCATAACAGATTCCTGTATAAAAGAGCAGTTTTTGAGAAAATCACAAAATTGATTTTATTTTACTGCCTCGAGGAAGGTATACGGACTATACCAGCCGATTTATCCGCCTCTATAAGAACTATTTTCATTGGTTACAAAGAGGGCTGTGCCATGTATTGAGCCAACCATATAGATATGATAAGAATAGTCAGTACGGCTGAAGGGGATAGAGCTTAAAAGTACCAAGAGATCTAAAAGCTCTATTTTGATTGGTTACTGAGATTATTATATTATGTGATTAACCAATCAGGGACTCTCTAAGAAAGGCAGTAGTACCCATGGGGTTAAATCATTTCCCTTATCAGTTTCAAATACCTTATTTTAGAAATATCTTTCACAGAGGGAGTATGAATTTCAAATGGAATGAACACATTGGCAGTGGAAGATTCAGGTTGAATCGTTCTCAGAGAGTGTATGAAATTCAAATGGAGCTACCTTAAATGTGTTCATTTCATTTGAAATTCATACTCCCTCTGTGAAAGATATTTTCAACATCTTCCACAGGGGTGGTGTGGATTTTAAATGGAACAGCCAATTGTGCATGTGTATGCACAATTTTTTTAACTCCCGTTGAAAACCTGCATGGAAAATGTTTGCCAGGGACACCAAAGAAATAAGCGCACCATTCAAAATAATTTGCTCTTAAGGGTGGGGTATGAACCTTTGGACAGTATTTATTGTGGGTCATTAGAGCACATCAGACATATCGAATTGCATTCTGAATACGAAGAATGTCCTTCTGATATCAAATAATTTTGATTTTTTGAAATTCGCAATGTAATACACATTTTATGGCAAAAGATTGCAAATTGATATTTTGATATGTAACAGTAGGCCTACTCGAAGTAAACTTAATAAATCTAATAATATGTACTTAAAGTGTATGTAGGTGGGATGAAAAGCCGACGATCAATTGAAAATTTTGACCTCTCGTATTGAAGATATGGATTTTTTCCCAAAACACAAAAAAAAATTTGGTCTTTTTTTGACAAAAATCCATATCTTCAATATGAAAGGTCAAAATGTTCAATTGATCGTCGGCTTTTCCTCCCAGCTACATACACTTTAAGAATATATCATTAGATTTATAAAATTTACTTCGAGGACTGTTATATATCAAAATGTGAAAAATATCAAATTTTAATAATAAAATAAAATTTGTATTATATCGTGAATTTCAAAAATGAAAATTATTTGATATCAGAAAGACATTCTTCGTATTCAGAATGCAATTCGATATGTCTGATGTGCTCTCATGTCCCATAATAAATACTGTCGAAATGCTCAAAACGCTCATTCCAGATCCCTTAATTACTTACTCATCTCTTGTTCTGTCCTTTCTGACTGGAATGTTTGGTTTGAAGGATTTCTAGAAGAAAAAAAAAATTGAAAATTATTTAATAAGTTATTAATACGGTATTATAGTAACATACCCTGCAAAAACCGTTAACTGTTAGGTAAGCTGACAATATTATTTATAAGGTTTCCTGCAGTAGAACGGACGCCACAGCATCTATTGTTTTTTATACATGCAGGCCACCGACACAATTAGTTGTTATCAGCTAATCTGTTTTATCACCGAAAAGTGTGAGACTGATCAATAAACACCATCGCATCAACCCAATACGAAGCCTACATGCGTAAGCTTCCTGCACCGATCTATTTACATAGGCCTACCTAAAGTCACTGATTTGAAACTCTTATCTTAAATCATGTTTATATTGTTAATTAACATATAACTGGTAGGGGAAATGGCCTGGCGGGGTTGAAGCTTTTGGATCATAGCTTTTTAAAAGCCGATTGGGAGCCATTCTGGACTACTGATTTCTTTATTAAAAAATGACCCTGAAAATAGGACTCATTTTGAAATCGCTGGTAAATTGGTAAAAATGGTTTAACTATAGACCCTGGGTATAACCTAGAAAGGTTTTCGATTTCAACATACCGATAAATGAGCCTATAGTAACATAATTATAACATTCCTCGTGGTAATGTTACATGGGTTATAGAACTGTTTTTATACCGCGAAAACTTCAGATAACTGTCCTGAAAACATCAGTCGCTCGTCGCATGCAATACACGGCATGACGGCAATCCCCTTTTCCGCATTAAAAAATCTGCACAATCGCCTCGTGTTTTCATACACCCCTACTACACGTCTTGAAAGGGCAATCTTTCCCAGTTTCAAGGGTATTTCTAGAAAGGAGGGAGCAAGCATTCCCTGCATATTTTTTTCTACGATATCAGAATCAGAAGTTATGCTGAAAAGTATAGTCCATATTTATAATAAATCTTCCCAAGAGAGAAAAAAATCTGATTTTTATATAATTTTATATGCGCTTAAACTCCTTAAAATGTACTTATTAAAAATTTTAATTAGTATATTTGAATAAATGAAAACATTGGGCGATCTAAAACATGCTTCAAAGTCTTACTTTTTTAATCGAGTTGTATCAATTTCATGTATATGATCAACCAAGCTTCATTAATAAAAATAATTATAGTCCTGGAAACGTTTGTGACAATGTAGGCCTACAGTATTTCCTTGTTTCCAGTATTTTTTCAAATTATCCATTCCGTAGGTTGTCATGATCTGATCGCCGATATACACCTCCTGCAGCGGCGTAGCTGGGATTTTTTCCAGGGGGGCAAGCCTGTATGGGGCGGGGGCCCAAATCCACCAAATTTTCCTGCACTTGGGGGGTAGGCGGCGGGGCCCAAATAGACAATTTTTGCCAGGCTTATTGATAATAATCGTATGGTATTGCATATCGTATGGATTCCCCATCTCTTAGCCCCTCCTCTCCCTCTCTCCTCTCTTTTTCCTCTTTCTCCTCCTTTTCCTCTTTTTCCTTGCACTAGGGGCGGGGGCCCAAATAGGCAATTTTGCCAGGGGGCAATTGCCCCTGCTTCCCCAGCAGCTACGCCACTGACCTCCTGATTGAATCGCCGGCCCAATTAACATTATTTGAGCATTCAATGGTATAATGAGCTAATCTGTTAATTCTGTTTACCACTCTATCCTAATTGCGAGATTAAATCAATTACATGGGATTTGACAGTTCACACATTGGATTTGGCAGCCGTGTTTACAACTCTATCCTAATCGCCAGATTAAATCAATTACATGGGATTTGGCAGTTCACACATAGGATTTGGCAGCCACAAGTCAATAATATTATAATAATCTGCATTGCATTTGCCACTTCGATTTTCGTTTTGCCGGCCAGTTCAAATCAAAAACATTTAGCCTACAATCTGCAGTATTTTGGCCAATTCGATTTTCTTTCAATGAGATTATTATATTTGGCCGCAATCGAAATGTCAGAGCCTTTATTTAAAACGCATGCTTGAGAATCAAAGTTTGATTCCTTAGACATATTTACTAGTATTTACTTCAGTCAGAAAAAAGTTCCACCTGTTCGTATATTTAAAAAAAATCCAGGGGCCAACTACATCAGGCCCCGCCCAAAACATGCTTCCAACACGAGATCACGGCGTATTAATGATCACGTGGTCATTTTTGATGAATGAATGAGAGAAAATAAACTCATAGCACGATGTTATTGCGTAGTGATTAGAAGTTTCAGAGCTCATTAATTATAATTAATAATTATTTTACCTGCCGGCACCATTTCCGCAAAATATGTATTAACACGTTAACTTTCGAAATTTTCTTTTTTATGCCCTAAATTTTAATTCCAATCCACATATTCGAATGCTCTAGATATTGGTTGGCCTATTGGTTATATGATATTGGCGATATTGTGAGACAAGCAGGAAAAATTTTACAAAACAGAAACAAGAAGAAACTTAATATTGATAAATCTGTGATAACGGTCATGCGTGTATATTAAATTCGGGAGATGCATGCACGTGCCGATATCTGTAAATATTGATTAATTATCAGATCTTTATCATTTATAAGGCCCATAAAAATTGAAATTATTATTGAAAAAGTAAATAGATGCAAAATAAATTGGAATTGGAGAGGAAAGGCAAGCATTTTTTGGCAGGCCTAGGGGAGAATTGATTTTTGGCAAGCCGTTTTGAAATCCCCCTCGGGCTCATAATTATTATTGTCCAGCCCATAGATAAGGGCTATCATTTTCTTCGGGGAGGGGGTTGTCCCAACTTTTCCAAAAGTTGGCGTCAATAAAATTGCCCCCTATTTCGTCAAAATGACCCCCACCCACCAGCACCGATAGGCTTACTCCTTACCCAAATAACCATGTTAACAGGTTAAAATAGTATTGAAACCAGTATTTTTGTGACTCCCTCCATTAATTTTGGTCATCTTTCCAAAAAATTTATGACCCCCCCAATATATTTGTGACAACCCCCCCCCCTTCCGAAGAAAATTACAACCCCATTATTGGCCAGGAAGATTGGCGGAAACTATAATTATGAAACAACGTGGCTGCCTATGACCCCCGTAATTAGCTGGTCAATTGAGATACAGTATTCATGAATCGAGTACCCCGGGATCGAGTAACATGTTGACAACAGCCCATTCATAAAATTATAATAAGGTGAACTTGTTTCCAGCTAGTGCTGTGATTGGTTGTACGTACGTATACCAGACATTGACCACAAAGACCGTCGTCCTGTGTTACCATGGTTACAACTAGATGTCTTGGTATACTAGTCTCGGGGTAAAGGGTATGTTGGCAACATTCCAGAAATAATATAATCAACTGTTGCCATGGTAGGCTACTAAATTATTGGCCTACATGTTTTCAAATTTTCAATATGTTTTTTTCCGATGATCATGTAAAGTTGTTTTATGAAGCACATGGTAGTGAAACTTCTCCAAAATATTAATCGGACCAAGGGCCAGGTCTGGGCAGGCAGATATCTCTGACCAGGCTAGTGTAGAAGTCTGTCATACTGCGGTGTACCGCGACTGGTGCCACTAAGTAGTGACCCTTGATTTTATCTGAAAACTCAAGAGGTGCTAATTGCTACTTACTTGTGGTTGAAGATCGCCTACTCCCCCCCCCCCCCTCTACCCCCCGGTATGAGAGGAATGACGATGATCCGTTCAACAAAATAGGCCTATGAGGAAATAACATCCTGTGTGTTTCTTTTTTGTGAAACTTTGACATGAAGAATTGTAGATTGTATCTGTATATGCCTTACCCTTAAAAGATCGACGTGCAGCGGTATTAGTAGTATTAATACAATCGAAGTATCAACCCCAGTTTTCGGACATATCTTATAAACCCCCAAACATGCCAAAACAGAGCTCAAACACAAATTTAATACATCGCACACAGCACCATGCTAACACAATACTAGTGCCGCCCGTAAAACAAAAATCACTAGCTACCAATACCATCAACAATAGCTGGGTAATACTGTAACAGTAAACAGTTATATTCATCCAATATCACACCTTCACACACACTCCCTAGAATCTATATAGTTATATTGACCCATGATTTAAACCAGAGTAAACAATGAACATTGTTTATTCAATGTGCACTAGTGCAGAAGTCCGTCCTACTGCGGTGTACCGCGACTGGTGCCACTACTATTGATTTTATCGGAAAACTCAAGAGGTGCTAATTGCTACTTACAGAAGTGTGAAAAAATGGGATGAGGTACGCCCCATTTGCGGGATCCCGCTAAAAACTGCAGTGCGACTGGGTAGGCTTTATAAATAATATTGTCAGCTTACCTTAACAACGTTCTAACATTTTTCTGAAATTTTCTATGCGCAGTGGAAGTGGATGAGGTTAATTGTTTTCTGGTTATATTTATAGAATAAAGCAGCTGGAGTGCATCTATCGTCACCTCGTTGTTTTACGCCAAAAATAATGATGTTGCGTGCGATCCAATCATATTTTATTATTTGTGAAAACGCTTAACGCAAATCGAGGTCATTAATATCTCACAATTGACCGCAAAATGCGTAATTGTTCCAATGTCGCACACAATTGACTTCTCGCGTGCGCCCGTGTTAATGTGCGTCCAACGAACTGGCTGCTGCTGCTGGCTGCAGATTTGGATTGCGCTACCATATTTGCACAGATTCTGATACGCACTTTTGTTATTGGTCGTTTTGTTTTAGCCTGAACGATTTTGGGAAAGGGAAGATGTAAGAATTGTTTATTTTTACAAACTTTTGAGGAAAATTTTGTGTTATTTTGTTAATTTTAAAGATCAAAGTGACGGTTATGAATGAGGTTAATAACTTTGCATCGGTTATATAGTAGGCATTGTGAAAAATCTAAACATTTTGCTTTGGACCTCGAATATCCTCGGGCTGCGCCTCGGGATATTCCTCGGTTCCAAAGGCAAAATGTTTAGATTTTTCACAATGCCTCCAAATAACCGATGCGCAGTTATTAACCTCTAAATAGATCCACTGAGCACAGAAAACCTCATTATACGCAAAATACTGATCATAAATTAGACCTGTTATCGACACATGATTTCTAATTCAAAACTGCGTCGGGTGAAAAAATACGATAATCGACACGTGTCGAAACTCCACTTTCCAATGAGATCAAATAAATGCTGAAAAAGTCGATAGATAAGCTAATTAAAATCATGCCGATATGAGTTACGATCACTGACTTCTGGTGTAAACATACTTCCTGATTCGTTCTACTTCTGGGTTCGGGTCAACTTCGGGGGTAATTTTTCGACTTTCTGATGAAAACATGATCGTACGTTAAGCTTATTTAGACAAAATAGCATGAAAATTTCTTTTCTTTTTCTTTTTGATTTGTGTCGTAAAGTGTTGAAAAAGGACAATTTCTTTTGAAGTGTTGGATTTAGGGCCATATCGACGATAATACGACACATACGACAGTTGATAACAGGTCTATCATAAATAACGAACTATAATTTAGTAACGCAATCTTACTTTTGGTTTTCCTCCTAGGGTTAAATCTCTGGGAGGTCTCAGCGATGTCATCCGTTCTGATGGGTTCACCAAGCCCCCTCTCCTGCTCACCAAACCCCTTGGCAGGGTTGGTGAGGATGTACCAGGTGTTTGGTTGTTATTGGACATGATGACTGCAGTTTTTATCTATATATACATGTATCTGCCATTATCTGCATAAAGAAGAAAAAATGACATTGAATAGGATTAAGTATATACATTATGCAGAAATAGATGTCAAAATATGATAAGCATGGTGTTTTTGAAAGATCTGTACCTGTGTAGACAGAAACTGTAATTGCTAACTTTTTTAAATTCTGACCCAAACACAATTGAATAATTCATATAATTGCATTAACATAATAAAGTAAAAAAATGTGTTTGGTTGCCCTTCCAAGACAAAAATTTGAAGGGTTAGTCGGTCGATACTTTATTTTTTTTTTATTATTTTTTTTTTTCAATGGGCTCTTATTCCTTTTTTCCTCCATTTTGACTAATTGACAAATGCTTGAACATTTCAGTTTAAACTTTGAGTGTTTTTGGACTGAATTTAAATGGAAATACTTTTTGTTTTTAATCAAATAGGCATTTAATTAATAAAATGAGTGAATAACTAATATAAAATATCCTTGATCTGTCAAAATTTAAGTAAGGTTTCTTTTTAAAGCAAATGATTGAAACAAAAAATCCGACCCAAGATTTCTAATTTTTTTCGGTCCGTCACGGAGGGCAACCAAACCATTTTTTTTGTGCCTAAGATTGGGTTTACAGATTTCAGATGCTTGTTTTAATTTAGAAAATTGACTACTACAGTTCGGCCCTAATTTGGTAAAACGATCTAACTTGAAATTGGACATTTTGAGATAAATCCATATCATGGGTAATGTGAGGGCGCTCTTTCCATTGGTGACATCCTCAAATCACCACCATGCCACCAAATAATGAGATTTTTATATTTTCTAAGACATTAGATCTGTTTAATAATTTATTTTATTCAAAAAGAAAAATGTCAAGTGTTCAAACTTTAAAGCTCTTTTCCTCAAAACAACAATTTTAATTTCAAGTTAGATCATTTTACCAAATCAGGGCCGAGTTGACATTGATGATGATAGTTTACAATTTTGATTCACTTCCATAGATTCAAAAAAACAATTCAGTACCTACTCCCCATTCCAGGAAAATACAGCACTATATTTTTGGGATTAAAAAAAATATTATCAAGTTCTGTCAAATGCAGCATAGCTCAATTCTAATCATTAAAATTCATTTAGTACTAACTGATTCACTATTTTATTAATTTCTGTAAGAGCCAAGAACATGTATTTTCGCATGTTTTCTGACAATCGAGTCACAAAAGTCAGACTTAGAACAAGTCTTAAGCATTCAAAATCATAAGTATTATATCATGTCCAGGCAATCTCCACAAAATAAACATTTTCATGTACAAAAAAAACTACATTTATTCACCGCATACATGTATATTCAATTTAGCTTCTTCTTATTAGATATTTGAAGAATAATTGCAGCAAAATATATAAATTAACCTTGAACTTGACCTTATGAACTTCAGAAGTGATTCTATAGTTTTCAGCATATTGATCAGCAGTCTGCCACTTTTGCAGAGTTAATACAGTCAGTCTACTCTGAAGTACAAAGTACCGACGCGGACGCCCACATTGTGCCAACTTTGAAAGCTTTTGAAGGCACGCATGCGGCATACCTCAGCAGAGACGCTGCACTGCGTAAGCCTACTGTTTACGCGCTGTATACGCGAGCGTTGTCACTTTGTACTTCAGAGTAGACAAACTGTAGCGTATACGGAAGTGGGGTGATTGGGGCTAATTGAATCACATCATCATCTCATCGGCACCTCGTTCGCTAGTCAAACATCAACATGTGACCTAGTTCTTTTTACGCGATAATTAGACAGAGCAGACGGAAGTAATTTGCTGAATACTATAATCTGTATGTTCTTATTCTTAAAAAAATTTAATCTAGTCAGCGTAAAATTCACTACGATACCGGTAATGAATTTCTAAAATGGCAACCGGTGCACAATTTCCCTATGCTGAAAGTGGCTGACGATTACGCATGCTCCGGGAAGGAAGGATCACATACCTACCATGGGGCATTTGTGAAACACATGTACTTCTTCTATATCAAAACGGCTTAGCCTCAAAACTTGGGAATTGGATTATTTTGGTACAAGGCCTGCACACGTACAAAATACAGACAGCGTTTCTTTAGTTTAGAGGTTTTTATTCTCACATGTTATAGCTGCCTTGTGGAAGTACAGTGTTATACGTTAACCTAACCCGCCCAGAAGGCAGCTATTTAATATATAGGTATGCTAGGTGAATTCAAATTTGCCATCAAACTACATCATTTTATATATCAAATTAAAGCCCTTGAGTAAACAAAGCCAAAACTGAAAACCTTTTTTTTCATAGCACTTTCCGTAGCAAAGTTACATAAAAGAGACCTTGTGAAATGAAGTTACTTTAACTTTAACTTTAACATCTAGAGCCGAGGATTATAGAGGATTATGTATTCAAAACCAAGGTGTTTTGAATACATAATCCTCTATAATCCACTAGACGTTAAAGTTAAAGTTAAAGTAACTTCATTTCGCAAGGTCTCTATTGTCAAAGATTGACTTTCATCAAAAAGATTCAGCTAGCAAAATTCCCCAAAACGGCTTTTCGGGGGTGTTTCTAGATCTTTAGTCTCATTATGATAGCAGCTTTTTTTAATGGAACTGCTATCAAAATCCCTCTAAAATTCCATGTGCGATTGTCTTATCACCATAAAAATTCATATATTTGGGTCAAGTGAAGTATAGAAAACATATTTATGTAGGTTTCCTTCTTCGGCCAGTTGTTTTAAATTTCTATGTAAATATGCATTGACATTGTCGGCGAATTTGGCTGACTAGCAAAGTGTGTTAACTAAGGTTTGCCTGGATACCTATAATATATGTAAAAATAAAAAAAACATAAGGTAAAGGAATGCCACACAGACAATATGAAATCTGACCACCAACCAAGAACAACTTCAACAAGTCCTCATGATTAACTTTCAAAATTTGTAGTTACCGCAACTGCATGCATAGTTATATAGTAGGCCAGAGGCAACAGTCTCAAAACCACTACGATATACCGGTACCCTGTGTGGGCAAGTCATACTTCAATATGACTTGCCCTGAACGTCCATATATGTTCGGAAGAGACGGATGAATTGCATGACAGCCTGCCAATTTAAGCTTCCTATAATATTAATTGCACATAACATACGAAATCACAAACTTACAAACTTCAATATGCTCAGACCAGCTGTTAATTATTACCGATCCTGTAGAATAACTTACATAATCGTCCATTTCATGGAATCCTGTTGCTCAGAATTGCCACTTTCATTTTTATCTGTCAAATGCGCTGTGGATGTGCTCCATAAAACACAGGTGTGAAACTGACTTTATACCACTCGCTCGAAGCCAGCCTCGTGGCACCGTGGCATGACGTCATCGTGGACGTATGCAAAATATAACCCGTATTGTGATTGGTTGCAAAAGCCATTCTTTGAAATCGTAAGCCAATCAATGAACGCGACGGCCTTTTACGGTATTAATTAATGTGACTCGCCAGTAAAGTACGCCTAACCCGATTGGTTTACAAAACTACTTTGATAATTGCTAAGCCAGTCAGCGTGCTCGATGCAACAACCTCGTAGAGGTTTTCGAGAGGCGAATTCACGTGGTGATCCAGCGATCGAGTATAAATTCAGCTTGACAACTGCTCTCGCGCGAGATCGCAGGTGCAATACACAATACATGGACACAATCAGTGACATTTACACAATGTAATAATGAATTATTTATGACATGCATCGGCTGGATTTTACGATCGAGGTAAGGTTTTTGGCCTGTCCCTGCGTGAATATCCTTAGTTTTCAGCATCAGAGATACTTGCGATGACCACTTTTTTGCGGACACTTTGATTTAACAGGCAACTTTTACAATGTACAGGTCATAGGGTAGAAACTATATAGCTGTACAATTTGTACGAAATATACATTTTGTTATAGGCCTAAAATGTTTACAAAAATATATTGGTCCATACGTTGTGCTTGTATCCAGTTGTTCGACGTATACCACTACGACTACGTGAACGAGCTACTGCATGCATGGCACTCATGCACTATAGCACATAAGTACTATATGTACATGATGCATGATACATCCTGTACATGTAATCTTGTAACGTCCAACATGCAACATAGCAATAGTTTCATACATCGAATGTATGGAGCCGGTATATAAACCACGAAGTTTGACCATGTTAAACATTGGCCATCATTTAGGTATGCTAGGTGAATTCAAATTTGCCATCAAACTGCATCATTTTATATATCAAATTAAAGCCCTTGAGTAAACAAAGCCAAAACTGAAAACCTTTTTTTCATAGCACTTTCCGTAGGCGTAGCAAAGTTACATCTTGTCAAAGATTGACTTTCATCAAAAAGATTCAGCTAGCAAAATTCCCCAAAACGGCATTTCGGGGTGTTTCTAGATTCTTAGTCTCATTATGATAGCAGCTTTTTTAATGGAACTGCTAATCCCAGTGCTATCAAAATCCCCTAAAATTCCATGTGTGATTGTCTTATCACCATAAAAATCATATATTTGGGTCAAGTGGAGTAGGGAGATTGGGGTTGGTTGGAGCAGGGGTAAGTTGAAACATTGTATTTTTTCTGACACAAAAAATTAATTTGGTAAAATACTGGCACCTAGTAATAGGTATTAGTAAGGGTCATCCACCAAATTAGCAACAGCACTGATGCCCCACCAGTGTTGGCTTGGGGAAGGAATATCTGTTTTTTGACTTACTGACTAATTTTTATACCCCTCAGAAAAAGATCGTTATCTCCATGTTGTTTGAAGATTCAGGGGATTATTTTTGAGTATCATAAGCACTAGTCCCAGAATAATGTTAAATAAAAGTTTTATTGTATTTCTTATTTTGTGTAATGAATAAAAATAGGCACCGGGGTTTTATATAGTTGAAACTTTTGAGGTGGGGTTAGTTGACACGTGAAAATCGCATAGAAAAATATGGTTAAAAAGTTGACTTTTTAAAAATTTGTAACATGATTACCATTTCTTCAAAATTGCTATAATATGGTTAAAAAGTAATAATACAAGCAAAAAGTGCACACAGAAAGTACATTTTATAATATTTTAGGCTTCTCATATTTTGGTCCATGGTGACACTCGTCACCTTGTGTCCAAAGTATTGACCCGCACTCCCACATATTTATTTATACATTTTTTCACACTGATTGTATGTTTAAGGGTGCCTTCAAGGGAAGTATAACCCTAACAACACAATAATAATTATTTTGAAATTTTTACAAGCTGTGTTTCAACTAACCCCACCCTATGTTTCAACTTCCCCAGGGGTGGGGTTAGTTGAAACACTTTTTTTCAAATTTTCAAATTGGATTATATGATATGAATAAGCAGGTCCAACAAAGTTTAAGGCTGTATTTGTAGCATGTATGTATATGTTTATACTGATATGGTTAGTGTTTCTTGAAAGTAATCGGTTTGCGTTAAAAAGACGATTTTGTGAAAAATGTTTCAACTAACCCCAATCTCCCCTATAGAGAAAACATATTTATGTAGGTTTCCTTCTTCAGACTTCGGCCAGTTGTTTTAAATTTCGATGTAAATATGCATTGACATTTTCGGTAATTTGGCTGACTAGCAAATGTGTTAACTAAGGTTTGCCTGTGATACCTACATCATTGCGCCATTACCCATTGCATTGGCATGATCATTGTGTGATGATTGGCATTCCATTGATTGCAATACACCTGCATTAGTGCATATCATGCACATGTCATTATCAATAATTATGCTTTCATACTTTATTTTAATGAACACATTTATCATAGTTGAGAGAAAATGTGACAATTCTTCTTCTTATTTAACGAAAACTAAGATTAAATCTACAATGTCATGAACATGTGAAATTTACCAGTATAGTATGTTTCGTATGGTTTCAGCCAGCAACACTGTGAAAATGACGAGCTGCCGCTGCACGATAAATGCGAGCTGTTTTTAATAGGTCAAAGGTTGAATGCGGATGACTATCAATAAATTTGGGTTATTCGGTCACTAACAAAAATGAATATTAATTATGCCAGTTTGTCTGAGCTCCATTTCTTTAAAAATGAATATTGATAAGATGACGTCACTTTCAGCCTTCAAAAAAGTTTTCAATGTACTGCTTCGACTTGGCAACATAATAATCTTTTGGCAACATAATAATCTTTTGGCAACATAATAATCTTGCCATGTCAACTTATATCAGCATTATATTGACATGATGATAAATTACAACCTCCAAATCAACTTAGCAAAAGAGTGGATGTTGACATGGTAAGATCATGCGATATCAAATAACAAAAGTGTATATGTAGACCCCCAACTTTGGAGGTGACGGCGTATGTAGGGCTGTTAAGACCCCCCTTTTTCAGCATCGCTGTCACCCAAAGACCCCATATTTTTTTACGAACACATGCTCTGTCACCCAAAGACCCCTAATTTTCCATTTTTCACTGATTTTGTTACTTATTTTGAAAAAACAATGAAATTTGAAGCCATTTAGAACTAGATATTCGATTTTCGAGGTTTTTGTGGCGCTGTTTCGGCTCTCACCCAAAGATTCCATTAAAAAAAAAAAGGTCATGTTCTCACCCAATGACCCCATATTTTTTTACATTTTTCTCTCACCGAATGCCAAAATTCATGCTCTCACTTGACCCAATGCCAATGACCCCATATTTTTTACATTTTGCTCTCCCCGAATGCCCCTTAGTGCGAAAGTGCCAGCCCTACATCTATATCCATTTCATATTGAAGTGCCCCCCGGATGTAGACATGGTGAGATTTTTTTTACCCCATAGAGGAAAACTATGCAGACGCAAGCGCCTACATTGCAAAAAACCCCATGGTAGAGGACCAACACTACCGGTTGACCCCAGGTGCCCCAGTGTAGTTTAGGAGTTGCCACTGAGAACAGCCCTTAAACCTGGCGACTACACAGGGACTGCAAAAATGTGCATGGCTTTCTTGCCCTGCGGGGTCCTTCTAGGCCTATATTGGAACTACATTAGTTAAGAACTCAATTATGGGAGTGTCCGGCCTCGAGGAGACTGGAGACTTCCATTACTATGATAGTTCAGTTTTTTTTACTTATGGAGTTCCAATATATTATAAAGGCCCCGCAGGACCGGAGCAAGAAGCAATGCGTAACCTTGATGCGACATTAACCAACAGTATAGTAACATTAAAGCCATATTATAACATTTGATGAGGAGTACGCCCTCACAGCTCCTCACTGATTTTTCTAAATTCATTTTTTACACGATTAGCTATATTGTACTTTATTAAACCAATATACCCTGCAAAAATCAAGACTCTATAGTTGCTGTAGTTTTGTCAAAATCCGAGATTTTGAATAAAACCGGCGTTTTATTATTACGATGGAATTATTAGTTGAACGCATACACGATGTTCATAACACACAGTACGTACACGGCGTGCGGGATGGTGATCTACACAACAAAGGGTCGTACCATAACGTGACCGAAGGAGTCAAAGTGGTACGTATTGGCGATATTTGCGCTGGTAGTAAATTCCAATTTTCTTTGCTTTGCCGTAGTTGTTCGGCTCAAAAATAAAAGGGATATATCTGACAGTAAAAACATTTTATGGCAAAGAAATGCTAATCTATTTTGTATGAAAATGTTATAATATGGCTTTAATGTAATTTGACACCGTAGACTATGGTATTCAACTTTTAATATTAATGTTTTTAACTTTTTTTACCCTTTAATTTCCCTCACTCTTGCTCTAATTTGTAGTTTAAGCTTGTTGGATATCCATATTTCGCGGTTTGAGGTTCTTTGTAGCCCTGCGGGGTAATCTAGTTGTATATCCATATTCAGCCGCTGTTGTGGTTCTTTGTTACAGAAGCGTCTAAGTGCCACGACGTGACAAGGTAATATTATCTTGCCATCTTATCTTATCAGCATTATGTCAACCCCGGATGTCAACATGACGATATAAATTATCTTGTCAAGACGGACAGACCTGGACTAATATAACTTATAAGTAAACAAACATTTCTCTGTATGAAAATTAAACATCTTGCCGTGATACAATAATATCACAATAAGCTACAATATGCCAATGGCTGTTTAAAATTATGTTATCCATAATTATAACAATAAATTGTTTGATAAAACATTGAAAAAAATGCAAATGGTCCCGCGGGTTCGAACTGGGACCACAGATTCAGATCGATCAAAGGCCAGATCGGGTGTTAATAGTGTTTCGCGTAAATATAGCCTCGCGGAGCATCTGTTTATAATCAATCAATCTTTATTTTCATTCAAAATACAACAATACAATAACAGCAAAACAACACATTTGAATGAGGAGATGCTCAGAAGGCCAAAAAGGCCTGAACAAGCACCCCCTTAACCTTAAGTTTAGTCTTCTTTATCAGTCGTTTATTTTTAAAACTTGCTGGTCACGTCGGCTATAGGACTACTTTCCGGCTCTGTTGCTTATATATAATATCTAGAGAGGTTACGTCAGCAACGGTTGCACGCCTCGCCGAGTGTCGCAGATAAAAAAAAAGTTGCATAGTGTCTCGATAGCTCTCGATATAGTGCATTGTATTATAGACTTGTGATTGAATATTCTATACAGCACGTGGATCTAAGCTTTATATGATTTTAGTTCTCAAACAGTTGAATATATCACAATTTTAATGTACGATTTAAAAATCGTAATGTATAAAATGCAGTAAACTATATGCGTATAAAGATAACAGCAATCGCCGCTGAATGTATTGAATTTCCAGTTAGTGTATTGAAAACAAACCTGGGTTTTACCTGACAACAAGTCGAATTTTCTTGTAATGGCAACATCATATGGGGTACTGAGCATGCGCAAATCGTAAAAACGTGTATAATAGAATCTCTTGTGGTATCTCATATCGTGTAAATGGTATGCTTAGCCTGAGTCGCTCGGCCTATCTCGAACAAAATCGCCATTTGAAAAACGAGAGGATTCGCCGTACTATCGCGGCAATTTTTGATACGAAGATTATAGGGATGATGACGCTCGCTAAGTCCATGACGGCCACAAACTGCGGCTAGTCGGCTATTATAGCGTGACTGTGTAATTAATACGGCCCATATCATAACGTTCAATTTAATTGGGGAATATCAAAAACTCTAGATACAAAATCTACCATTGTGGACTGTACACGCGATCATTAATAGTGCACAATGGTAGATTTTGAATCCAGGGTCTTACTGGTTGCTACTTAGACTAAATCCCCCAGGCCTTCAACATCTACGCACGGTCATCGGGTTGTGCTGAATAAGGCAACGTAAAGGTTTGTGGGTATAATAAAAGACGCCGCAATACTGGGCCTGGAAGGCTTCAGGCTAGTTGCTACTGGGAACGATGACTGCGCAGTAACAATGCGCGTGTGATTCAATACCCGGGGTTCAATTGGAAAGGCAAAATGTTCTATTGAACATAACTTGCTAACAATGAAATCTAGATCGTTCATTCAACCATTTATATACAAGGTGAAGGTATAACCAAAAAGCCGGAGGTATAACTTTAAACGAGCAATGGACAGCGTCATTCCAAGCCCGGGATCGCTGTACTCGCAGAGTCACAACAGTGCATTGTAACACGATTGCGCTTCTCGTCTGTGATAAGCTTTATTATCACTTCACATTATTATTAATAAACGGAATTAAAGATGTCAGCCACTATCATGCTCTACAAATCCTTTCTCCTTTCCGTATTCACCTTCCAACTTTTACTCTATGGCACTGTTTTCGGACAAACGGGTGTCTCTAACGACACCCAAATCCTGATCATAGGAGGTGGCCCAGATGCTCTTTTTGCTGCTTTGACGTTAAATGAAAACAACATGACTGACTTTATTATACTAGAAGGTTCCGACCAATTACGTGGTTATCTGAGGACAATCATCTTCGCCGGATTAGAATTTACTCCTGGACTCTTATGGAACCACCCATCTAATCCGGCAGCGCTTAGGAGCAACGGTAATTCTCTTCATGAATCCAATTATTCATCGTACACAGTTTACACTGATGGAGGTGATGATATCACACGTGTTGCCATCAAAAGTGAAAACAGTCTCTTAGATGCCTTTGATAACGCTACCGACGCTATCATAGAAGATATTGATGAAGGGGTGCGTCCTGATTTGTCACAAAAGGCAACGTTAGCTCGTGGTGGATGGATAGCTAATTCGGCAGTTGATAAAGTTATGGAATGGTTTAACTTTGACTTTGTTGAAGGGAGATCGGCTCGAGATATATCAACAATTCAAGCCTTTCGCCAAGCTGAGGTAATCCCTGATGAATATTTCGTTCTCGGAAACAGAAGCTTTCTTGATCGTCTCGAATCTACCCTAGAAGGGCAATTTCGACTGAACCAGGTAACCTTATCACATTCATACAATTTTTTTTTCTTCATGTAAGAATGTGTGATTATATGTAATTTTTGTACATGAGTTCATGTAAATGTGGCTGCATGATTTTTGTATCCAATCATACTACAGTTACTGTTCATTTTCCTATACATAATACACAGTACTCTCACTATTGACGCGTGACCTCTACAAACAGTGTATGTTATAGGTATATATGGGCATTGCCTAGTTAACGTCATTGTGTGAAAAAATAACCGGCAAATATTTAAAGTATTCTCTGAAATTCTAAAAAATATAGTTTTGTAACATGTCCTAAATTTTTAGCTAATTTAGGTGTTTGGAAATATTCGCACTTTGGTGTTTTAGTGTATGTTATAGGTATTAGGGCATTGCCTAGTTAACGTCACTGTGTGAAAAATAACCGGCCAATATTTAAAGTACTCTCTGGAATTCTAGAAAATATAGTTTTGTAACATGTCCTAAATTTTAGCTAATTTAGGTGTTTGGAAATATTCGCACTTTGGTGTTTTAGGAAGGATATGTAAACGACAGATAACACCAAAAAATGAAGAAATTAATTCCAAACCGTGTTAAGTCTACAACCATTATGTTTCTCATTTTCAAGAATGCTGGTTAACAATATGCAGACTATTGTCTCATTTCGGAAACAAAGGCCCACACAGTATTGTTACCTTGCGTTTGCTTTATAATCGTTCACCTAACTGAAACTATAATACCAGCTCATTGCAATATCACACAGGTAAAACAGAAACATGTAGTGTGGATTTAACCAGAGAAGATCTGATTTAAAATAGTTGAGCTGTTTTCAATGAGTGTTATCTTGGTTTAATAGCTTTTAATGGGGTTTAAGTCCTGCAAAGGTCGTGGTGAATTCTACTGTAGACAAAACTGCATCATGTTTTTTGCTTTTTGGAGGGGTGATATGTTGATGATCATTTTGGTTTGTTTTGTAAAAATTGAATCATAGGCAGAAGCACCACGGATATAAAGCGTTGTCATTTTTGTTTTTAACTAAAACGTTTGTAAATACTATAAACTAATATTAAAGTACAACGTATGATTAGATTAAATGTGTGTTATCAGCCCGACACCCACAGATTTTAATTTATACAGCACTGCGTAACCTTAAAGATTTTTTTTTATTTTTAAAAAGTTGCGTAACCGTAAATTAACTGAAAAACAACAGATGACACGATCACTGCACTAAAATGAAAATTATCATCATCATTATTATTATTTTGATTTCGCATTCTTCATTTATCAAACCAATTTATCATGCATGCTCTCTTTTTGTGTTAATAGCGTGTTACAGTCGTGAACCAAACTGAAGGATACGTCAGGGCAGTCACAGAGGATGGTACCGAATACACAGGCAACTATGCAATTGTAACCAGCACCGTTGGGGTTATTCAAAATGGCGACATTACCTTTGATCCTCCTCTACCACCGTGGAAGTCCGAAGAGTTTTGTCGATTTCAAATGGGCACCATTGATCCAATCTTCCTTCGATTTGAAACCAAGTTTTGGGATGACACAGAGTTCATTTTGCATGCCAGTGACAGACATGGATACTATCCAGCATTCTTGAATTTAGAAGCAGAAGGTCTTCTCCCAAATGGAACTAACATCTTGATTGGATTCCTGACGGGAGATGAGGCATATCGGGCAGAGTTATTGACAGACGATGAAGTCAAAGCTGAGGTGAGTTTTACAACATTGTTTGTGTCTTCCGTAAACAAATGCATCAGCAGTGTTGTAGATCATAATAACTGTTTGATAAATCATGAAGCTTTTACTGAAGCAAGAGCAACCAAGCTCATCCCGAGTATCCAGCATGTTACATACGAAGAGCGGCTAAGGAGACTCAACCTCACCACAATGGAGAAGAGAAGAGAAGAGAAAGAGGGGACATCATCCAAACATTCAGAATCATGAATCAAATTGACAGGATCAATCCAGATACCCTTTTCCAGAAAGTTGGTTACCAGGGCACCAGAGGACACTCCCAAAAACTGGCCAATTCAAGACCAAGACTAGATACAAGGAAGTATTTCTACAGCCAAAGAGTGGTGGAAAATTGGAACAAATTGCCTGAAAGTGCTATTCAATCGCCTACACTCCTCTGCTTTAAGCAGGAACTAAGCAAATTGGGTTTTTAATGGGCAAAAAGTCCCCCAAACCCCTGCCACACTATTATCATCTCAGAAGAAGGTGAAGGGGTGTGGCATCTAAGGTAAGGTGCAGAGGTGGTTCGAAAGAGGGGTGAAGGAAGCAATATATGTTCGCAGGGAGGAACTAACTTTGAATCGCGGAGGGGGAATACGCCACAACTTGTCTCACAGCTACGAACCAACCATCAGGAAAATTCCTCAGCGACTCCAGTGTGACGTCACTCATACCACCGTGACGTCACAGGTCAATAACACAGAGCCAATTCACATCACTAAGCCTGATGAAGCGTCAGAGATATGACGTGATACTGTAGTCAACAATAACAGTAAGTCCAGTTGCAAAGATTTATAAGCTAATCTATCTTTTTTCATTACTGTGGTTAGCAGTGGGATTAATGAATGGCCACTCATATTCAATATATCAATATAAATTTATATATACTTGCAGATAGTAAACGTACTGAGAAACATATACGGTGAGGGCAATGTACCAGACCCTGTGGAATTCTACATGTCCCGTTTCGCTACGGATCCTGATTTCTATGGTACCTTCCCTACTTGGCCAATAGGTATCATTCCAGAGGATGCCCAGATGCGTCTGAGAGCCAACGTTGGAAGGGTCTACTTCGCTCCTGAAGGTCAGTTTATATTATTTCATGTTCTAGAAATGATGATTGTTTCTAAGGAACCCTTCCAGTACTTTTATAGGATAACAAAAATAACGGTGGACGACAATGCGAGATTTCCCAAGCGGTTGTATTAAAAATTATGTGCCGCTGATGTACATGTATTGACGTTTTAGGACCAAGATCATACGTGTTACAGATTTTCGCAACAAAATAGGAACTGAATTACCATCGACAAGGCCCAGCCACAGAAATTCTGTGTTGAGTAGTTCCCATCTGTAATTCCACATTTGAAACTCACGTACATCCTTTTTTACAATAGATTTTCCAGAAGTTTATGTTTTTATATAATAAAATAATAAATAAACCGGATTTCATGAAAAAAGTATCTATTATTAACCACTAATTTTAAATGTGAGATTTGTCTGGCCAGTTTGGCAAAGTTTATCATTGTTTACATGCAATTAAATTATCCTAAAGTGTAACGATCTTGCCTCACAGGCGCCGGTGATGTTGACTACATTGGTATACCTCTGGGATCTGCCGCAGACAGTGGAGCGGCGGTAGAGGCAGTCACTAGATGTATGATGGATGGAGATTGTGAGGAGTATTCTCCTGCAGAGCCCAAACCACCTCCTCCTTGTAGTGATGTCAAACCCTATAATCCAAATAAACGCCGCAAGAACATGAGGCCATAATGCAACAGAAAAAAATCAATATTTGTAAACTAGGCGCTTTCATGTGATATAATTTTTGAATAATGAATTTTGTGCGGCCCGCGATATTCTGGGAGATATTAATAAGGAAAACTATAGTTTTAGTAACTATACTATTACTAAAACTCGAAAGTGCATGGTAAGGGCCGCTACAGACTCCGAGTATTCGACGTGTAATATTTGATGTAACATAATCTACGTTATTTAATATAGTCCCATTCTATTTCCAGTAATGTTCTAACGAATGTTTGATGACGTAAAATCGATAAATATGTTACGTATAATATCTGGTAGAATAAATTATCGATTTTACGTTATCAAACATTCGTCAGAACTTTAACATTACTGAAAATTGAATGGGACTAAAATAAATAACGTAGATATGTTACATCAAATATTTTATGTCGAATAAAAAGTCTGTAGGTTCACTAAAATGAGTCATGGACGTACGAGTATCAGGGTTGCCAAAAGATTTCAGCCCGAATCGCGGGTCAAATAATCGAAAAGTCGCCCAATTTTTCACTTTACCATTGGTTTCTATGGGGCAGGAAACTAGCGGGAGCCAATGTTGAAAAGTCGCCCAATTTTTTTTTAACCATTGGTTTCTATGGGACAGGAAATTGTCAAAAGTCGCGGGAAAAATCTTCAAAAGTCGCCCAATTGGGCTACCAAATCGCGGGTTTGGCAACCCTGACGAGTATACGTTGCGAACTAATCGATTTTTTCCAAAGTAGTTTTTCAAAGGTTTCCATGGATACTTGGTTCATGAGAAAAACATGAATAATTTCCTTTGTATGTTTTTCCATGCTCCAATAGAACAATGACCCACTCGTGAACCCGTGAATGAGTTCTGAATACACTATGGACCACAATAGCCTCATCCCATGGCATAGTTCAATAACCTCAATTAAACAAGCACAGTGCAAAAATTGACCTCAACTTGCAGAGTATGAGTGTTTGTAACCAAAGGTTATTCAATGAATGTACAAATGTATTGGGGTTAAAGAACTGTGAACTATTAGATGAGAATGTTTTGGATCCTAGTGATAGCTAAAAATTAAGTTCATAACAGGTAGGCAGACTTACGAATATTAAATTTAGTTACGATATTAAATAAAAGTATGACTACCTCTTCCAATTTTTTGTAGTCATCAAAATTTTCAACATTTATAACTATAGATTTGGGCCAAGGATTATAAACCTAAGCAGACATGAAAAAACATATATTAATTTACACAGTTTACAAAATGAATTCAGACAAATGGCAGAAAATTTATTTTTACTTCAAAATCGTCTGGAAATGCCTTTTTAAAATAGGGTACTTTGAAAATTAAAGTTTGCAGCCCGTGCAATTTTCTTTCATTGGTTATTTTCAGACCGGCGAGTTTAAAAAGTTGCCTACCCTGAATGACGATGACACCCTCAAAATGACAGATGAATAAATACGTTCACATCATATCATTTCTGGTCAAATAAAAAACAACAAAGATTCAAAGTGTTTACTTCTTGTTCCTGTGTGTTCATTACTTGTGGGGTATGATCGTTTGGGCAGTATTTATTGTAGGACATGAGAGCACATCAGACCTATCGAATTGCATTCTGAATACGAAGAATGTTTTTCTGATATCAAATAATTTTCATTTTATGAAATTCACGATATAATACAAATTTTATGACAAATTATTAAAATTTGATATTTTTCACATTTTGGATATATAATAGTCCTCGAAGTAAATTTTATAAATTTAACGATATAGTCTTAAAGTGTATGTAGCTGGGAGGAAAAGCCGGCGATCAATTGAAAATTTTGACCTTTCATATTGAAGATATGGATTTTTTTCCCCAAAAGACCTAATTTTTTTGGGTGTTTTGGGGAAAAAAATCCATATCTTCAATACGAAAGGTCAAAATTTTCAATTGATCGTCGGTTTTAAGGCATGGGTTCATTAAAGTAGCGTTCTCCGAAAAGTTTTTCGATAAATTCATTAATTTCTCAAAAAGTAAAAATCTCAGTTTAATAAATAACGGTTAAAATGAAAGCCATTATTGGGGGCCTAATTATCGTATCATTATAATAAGTCTGGCACCAATGCAAGCATTTGTTTCGGTGTCCCAAATTCATAGTAAAATATGCTGACGCTATTTTTTACAAATCGCCTGGAATTGCATATTTAGGTTTCAGCGATTGCTGAAAAAAGTGGGGTATGCTTATGAAAAGCGTTTCCGCTTGGAATGTAGATAGTTATTGTTGCTATTACTGTTCGCGATTTTAATTTATGCACTCTTTAGCCGACAATTTTCAATGCATTTTACACACTCAAAATGTCGCTCGCGTAAATACTGATATTTTAAACAGTATCCGTTTTTTAAACAAAACAACTGTCAACATTAGTTCCCAAGACTTTGATGATAACATAGATACCAAATCAGACTGCATGTGACGAACAGATTTTAAACTAGAATTGACAGAACCAGCGTAGGCCCTATGAAAATGCTGTTTCGTAATAAATCGCGTTGTGATAAAAAGAGGGAATTTTGACATCCTTTTGGCTGTTTTTTATACCAAGGAAATGTGTGACCTACACCAAACTTCTCATGTAGCCTTGACTTAATGTCCGTGGCTGTTTGATATTATTGAATTTAGACGATTTTAACTATTTACTTACATTTAACCCGATGTTTGGCCAGAGAATGTTGTATTATATTCCAAAGATGGCGACAGCTACAGACTCACTTTAAAATAGGAAAAAGGACACGTTTCTGCTCAGATGTTTCAGAGTTTGAGACCCTATATTCACGGTTTTCCTACTAGCATTCAAACCTATGACAAATTTGGCTGGTTTGCGATATGCGATTTTTCATCCTGATGTGGTAGTATAGTGATAGCCTGAATCCTTCCAGACCCAGAATTGCGGCGCCTTTTATTACCCACAATCCTTCACGTTGCCTTATTCAGCACAACCCGATGACCGTGCGTAGATGTTGAAGGACTTGGAGGATTTAGTCTAGTATAGTGATGTCAGTACAGTGAGCATTTAATTGGGCACAGCCAAATAATTACTAGCATTCGGTCAAAGCGCTGCAGCGCGCTGGTGTACACATGCACACGCTTACGACGCCACATAGATGCGCGAGCGAAACAGCTGCTTCAACGCGCTGACGTTGACTGCCATAAGGGTGAAAAATGGTAGGCCTACATGTATGACTATAAAACCTCAAACTCGCCCCTCGATAAAGGTTGAAGGAGGCGGCAGTTTAGTGAATATGCGAGTGCAAGCGCCGCCCTAACCGTGGAAGGTTTCCGCATACCGAATATAGGTTTATATCATGGCCTCTAGACCTCATGGTTTATTTTTCGAAAAGAAAGCATAATCAATTGAGAAGGGAATGGATATTGCCATAATAATATCAAAGTTAATACTTGTCGTCCATAACAAGAAGGAATGCATCACGATTGTATAATATCCAGCTTTGGTATTTCATTTTCACTAAACATGAAGCTTTATCTTTACTAGATTTATGAAATGAACGTTTGCAGACCAGGCCTTCTACATGTAGTGAGCATCACATTAGATTGTGTTTAAAAGAAATATTTATAAAATAAATAAATAACATTAATCCATATAAGATTTATATAGCGCACCAGAGGATACAAAGCGCTGTAATTTTGCTGCTACTAGTGAATTATCAGAATCAGATATCATCAACTATGCATGCCGATTAACCGATTAGATTGTAACATCCACTTATTATCTCAGCAGTTCTCCAAAGTCCATTGGATGAAGAAAGATGTGAGCGTTATGAATTAATAAGTGTCGCCTCCTAGAAATATCCTAGATAACCAGCTTGGATGATAAAATATTATCTAGAACCACGCATCTGTTTTTCAAGGTCTCCCTTTCATCTTTCTGACCTCAAAGAAAGGATTAAAATTATTGAATAGAGTCCATGACCTGATGCAACGCATTATTAATGAGTAGCTATTAGGGACAGTCATGCTGTTATGGTTGAGCGAGCAACGTATGACCACTACACAGGTCAATGGCCTGATTGCGATCTGGCGGGTTTTTAAAAGCACGGTCCCTGAACTACGGTGTACCATGAGGGACATGCAAACTTAAAATAATTTTCACAAACTCAAATATTTTTTACAAACTGAAATGATTTTCTACAACTCAAATAGTTTTTTTACAAACTCTAATAATTTTTTTACAATCTCAAATAACTTTCTACAAACTCAAATAATTTTTTACAAACTTGAAATATTTTTTGCAAACTTTCGACTTTCACGAGAGAGCAAGACTCCCAGCGAGACTCAGGCTATCGAGATTGAGTATATATAGCGATGCGATAATATGATTTTTTTTAAAAGAAGGGTCTTAGACCGCTCGGCCACACGACTTGTTGGTATCCATCTTGAGTTTTTTGTACATATAATCGCAACCTCAACATAGGCTTACCACGTGGCAAGCAAAGACAGAAAACGTACCATATTTTGGAATTTTATTTGCTTAAAAACATTAATGTGTATTAATAGCGCTCAATTGTTGTTAAGAGGCGCACCATTTGATTATCAGGGGGCATGGGAGTTTTTTGAAAAAAAAACTTCGCCCACTAGTGAGACGAAAAAACAACTTCGCCCACTAGTGAGATGGAAAATAAATCCTCCCTTTGGAGGCGATAAAAAAATACAAAATTCGCCGTTAAAAAAAAAAAAAAATTTCTGCCTTGCCCCCTGCAATTCTCCCATGCACCCCTGAGAATCTAATGGTGCGTCCCCTGTGTGATCTAAATACAGAAATCTGACAATAAATGGGCCTCTACATGCACAATACATTATATTAAAGTTTGCAAAAAAAAATAGTTTGTAATAATTATTTGAGTTTGTAAAAAATCATTTGAGTTTGTAAAAAATTATCAAAGTTTGCAAAAATTATTTTAAGTTAGCATGTTCCTCATGGTACACCGTACTGAACATAACATATCCGTGGGCATATGACCTAAATTGCCTGGCAATTGACGTCTCATGTCAACACAGTCTATAGTGTGATTAGAACATTATTGTCTGGTGATCATTATAGTATGATCAGTACGAAAAATCCAGATTTTCAAAAATTAAAAGAACCACTTTTTAGCGGGAATTTTCGTAAGTTACACAGCTGAAGTTATGAAAGGGTTGAAAGACTAAAATATTATGGCATAAACAAGAATATGTCCGATTGGTCTTTATTCCTATAGTCTGCACCCTTAAATCCCACCTACATACACTTTAGGTAGAAATCATCAGATTTATAAAGTTTACTTCGAGTACTGTTAAATATCAAAAATATCAATTTTTAATGATTTGCCATAAAATGTGTATTACATTGAAAAAAAAAAAAAATCAAAATTATTTGATATCAGAAAGCCATTCTTCGTATTCAGAATGCAATTCGATATGTCTGATGTGCTCTAATGTCCCACAATAAATACTGTCCAAACGTTCATACCCCTTCCCTTAAGGGTATACGATGTATTGTTGGTCGAAGCAGCAACAAAAAAAGTAGTTCACAGCATCTTGCGAATGAACTCGAGCGTGTAAACGAATTCAAATATCACAGCTATACTTTTGTAGGTCCTGTGGTTCTTGAGTTATGTTGTAAAGAGGGCTGAAACAACACCACTTTTGTAAAACGTACATAACTCATTAACAACAATAAATTAAGCAAGATTTCAAAGTATATGATTTGTAGAATGAACTTTTGCAAAACACCAAAGTGTTATTTTTCAATAATATATTGATTCAGATAATAAAAATCGTATGTATGTATGGTATGACTGTCTGTAAAATGTTAATCTATTTAGCAGCGGTCTTAAAATTCATATTATGGGGACAGGGCCAAAATCACTCATGTAAGAGTTTTGAGAACAATATCCAGTTTACAAATTGCAGACAACAACAATCACTAATTAAAAGCCCAAATCATGGGGAAGTTTCCAGCAGGGCCGTCGCCATGGGGGTGCGACATCCCCTTGGCGATCCTTAAAAAAAAAAAAAGAAAGGAAGAAAGAAAGGAGAGCGAAGGGAAGAGCGAAGAGACGGAGAGAGGGAGGAGGGGGAAACATGGGAAATACTACATTCAGTTTGTAATATAGGTCCTATTGGGCCGTTATATGGGGCATACAATTATGTAGGTCAGGCGAGTTGAGGTGATGTAGACAGAACTAATGAGTTTGAAAGATCTACAAAATATGTGCGCATCCATTACCCCTCTGCATCGCGCCCTTCTTCAGCACCAATGGAGATTAGCCATGGGCATGGGCGTAGATCCTAGGGGGATGGGGGATAAATCCCTCCACTATTTTTAGAAGGGTGGTCCATACAATCACCCTGCATGTTGCCACCTGTATGTGGGTTTCTAACCAAATTAACCTCATATTTGGCCATATAAACCTAAAAAGGGCTAATTTTTGCGCGCTTCGCTCGCGAATTTATTCCACTTTTGTACCAGACTTCACCAGTTTGCTTCAATACCGAATAGTAAATTTTTCGCGCGCTTATTTTTCTCACGCTTCGCGCGCAATTGTACCATAGACTGATTTTGTCACCAAAAGATGCTGGATTCACTATACTTCAAGAAATATTTCCAACACCATCCCCAATGTAAAAATAAAATCTACGAGGGCATGGTGGCAAGTCAGTCCCCTCTCCTGCTCAGTCGGCAGAAATGTGACAAAATTTACGATTTGTATCTTCCTTTTGCTCTATTTTAGACCCAAAATTAAGCACATTTTGGAACATTTCGCATTAAAATGTCAAATTGCCGCGCGCTTTGCGCGCATTTATCTCAGGAAACCCATTCTGTGAGTAGATCTGCGAGACGCCCCATTGGCAATTTCTATTTTTTTCATGTCAAACTTGAACATGAATCTCAAAAATGAGAGTTATAATTCCATCCTTTCTATTATGTAAATTATTAATATACGTGCTAGGGCAACTCCTCTAATGCCTGGAATAAGCATAAATACCGGGACTAAATTAAAAATTTTCGCGCGCTTTGCGTGCATTTGTCCCGGTAATGTTCTTTTAGTGGCAGATCAGTGGGATGATAAGGAAATTTCGCCGCTGGTTCGGTAACTCCGGTACGTCCCCCTTTGAAGTTTAGCATTGAAATAGCTACGCGCGCCCTTTATCAAATTTTCGTACACTTTTCACCGGTAAAAGAATTCAAGGGACAGCTTGGAAAAACTTGAGTTACAGTGTGGGGGAGGGGTGTCAATCATGTTGCGCAGGGGCTAGCAAAAGGTAAATCCGGCCATCAGCAAAATTTATTTCCCGACACCCCCCCTGAGGAAATGGTCTAGCGACGGCCCTGGTCTCCAGCCATCTACCTAGCAAGACATCGGTCCATTCAAGATTTTAAAGCCCCAGGGAAAAGGTAAGGACATTGCCAAAATTGCTAAATTGCCACAAAAACGGAAGCCAAACAGTAGCCTAAACAAAAAAGAAATCAAAGCTTTTACTGTCCTATCTTTTTGCAGAGTTCAGCGCAGTTCAACGCCGTCTTCTGCATACTCAAAAATAGCCAGTATAAATCTCGACGCCAGTTAGGTCATGTCACCATTCCAGTTTGTGCAAATTTCAGCGCATTTTAAACGCTGTCCTCTGCAACACTATTTAATGGTCCGGTGTATAACCGTCACTAGAATAAAAAAGGACCGGGAGAAATTCAACCCAAGTCACCATTCATCGCTGACTCTTAAACCATCTGCCTGAATTAGCAGATTTAATCACAGTCAACTTCCAATGCAGTTCTAAAGCTTGTCGATAAATTCATGTAAAAAAACAGCCAAAACATTTGTACAAAACGAATAGCCATGAAAACGTCTGGGCATTTACGCCCCTGTACAATGATTACATACCTGTTTGATTTACATTTTAAACCCAAAATTCAAGACTGAAATCACAAAATAATTAATTAAAATTTGCGAGAGCAAAAATCCGACGCGGCTTTGCTCTGTGCAAGCTTAAAAACAACTCCCTGAAAATGTGTGCAAACATTTCCCCGGCTGCGGTAAGGTGCATGCGCACGGCAGCATGCACGCAGATCGTGGCATCACATGATCATCACATGACATGATAGCCTGATGATGCCTAAAATCATCACATGTAGATGATGCCTAAACAACTATTCAGGGGGTGCAGACACCGATCTCCCGAATCAGGTATTTGAAATTGCTTGATTAAAAAAATAAATAATAATAATCTAGCTGTATGAAGTGCATCGGAAACGACTGAATGCATAGCTGGCCAATCTAGCCAGTATAATAAAAAAAAAAACCCATTGCATCAATTTTTAAAACGACTGCCAAAGAAGGCCAAAATGCAACTTTATTACAATAAGAAAGCAATGCGTAATCTTGATGTGACATTGACCAACAGTAACATTATGTAATTTGACACCATAGACTATACGCTGACGAACTTACGTAATAAATGGGATTAACTACCATAGCAATAGGTGAAAACAATTTTGAACATATCGCGCTGCACTACAAACAGATTATACTCATCACCTGTGTATATCTGCAATCATAGATTAAATACAATACTGGTCTTTTCAAAGATACCAATTTTACAGGTGTAAGTGATCAGCATGATATGGTTCAATGCAGAGGTACCGCGTGAACGTATTAGTGCAGCGCGGTATATTCAAAAATTGTTTTCACCTATTGCTATGGTAGTTAATCCGATTATTACGTAACTTCGCCAGCGTATAGTATTCAACTTTTAATAACAATGTTTTTAACTTTTACCCTTTAATTTCCCTCATTCTTCAAGCGCTACCCTCATCGGGGGCTAATTTGTAGTTTAAGCTTTTTGGATATCCATATTTCGCGGTTTGTGTTTCTTTGTAGCCCTGCGGGGCAATCTAGTTGGATATCCATATTTCGCGGTTTGTGTTTCTTTGTAGCCCTGAGAGGCAATCTAGTTGGATATCCAAATTTCGCGATTTGTGGTTCTTTGTAGCCCGGCGGGGCAATCTAGTTGGATATCCAAATTTCGCGGTTTGTGGTTCTTTACAGCCCTGCGGGGCAATATAGTTGGATATCCAAATTTCGCGATTTGCGGTTCTTTATTACAGAAGCGTCTAAGTGCCACGACGTGGCAAGGTAATATTATCTTGCCATGTTATGTTGCCTTATTATCAGCATTATGTCAACATAATGATATAAATTATCTTGCCAAGACAGACAGACCTGAACTAATATAAGTAAACAAACATTTCTCTGTGTGAAAATGAAACATCTTGCCGTGATACAATAATATCACAATAAGCTACAATATGCCAATGGTTGTTTAAATTTATGCTATAACAATAAATTGTTTGATAAAACATTGACAAAGTGCAGATGGTCTGGGGTTCGAACTGGGACCACAGATTCAGAAGGCCAGATCGGGTGTTAATAGTGTTTCGTGTAAATAGTCTCGCGGAGCATCTATTTAGTCTTCTTTATCAGTCGTTTATTTTTAAAACTCCCTGGTCACCGCTATAGCGTGACTGTCTAATAAATACAGCCCATATCATAACGTTCAAATATCAAAAACTCTAGATACAAAATCTACCATTGTGGACTGTACACCCGATCATTAAAGCCTTAATGTACGATTTTCGTCAAATTTTAATTTTGTTATTCTTTATTCAAAATGTTGAAATAATATTAGTGGTAACTGCCGGGAAGGGTTGCTTTCCATTTTAAGTTGAAATAACAAGACAAAGTGAAAGAATCCCAACTGGTTATTTTGACCATTTAACATGCAGTTCTATGGGAGGACAATCACATATTATCATAATTGTCAAATTATGATAATATGTCGAACTTTGCTCTGTTGACCTATAAAGACAACAAATTTGACCGATTCCATTTAGGTGCAAGTTGGGACATGTATAAACATTACAAATATGCAAAAAGATCAGGTTTGAAAAAAATGAACCAATTTCATATTATAAGATCGTACAATATGGCTTTAATAGTGCACAATGGTAGATTTTGAATTCAGGGTCTTACTGGTTGCTACTGGGAACGATGAATGCGCAGTAACAATGCGCGTGGGATTCAATTCCCGGGGTTCAATCGCAAAAGGATCTCAAAACATGCAAAATGGTCTATTGAACATAACTTGCTAACAATGAAATCTAGAAATAAAACGTTTATTCAACCATTTACAAGCGGAAGGTATTACCAAAAGGGCAGGTATAACCTTAAACGAACAACGGACAGCGGCATTCGCAGCCCGGGATCGCAGTCATAACAGTGTATTGTAACACAGTTGCGCTTCTCGTCTGTAAGACTGTAATAAGCTTTATACTTATCACTTTACAATAAATTATTGATAAACGGCGAGACCTAAAGATATCAGCAACTATCATGCTCGACAAATCCTTTCTCCTTTCCGTATTCACCTTCCAACTTTTACTCTATGGCACTGCCTTCGGGCATACGGGTGACTCTGTCGACACCCAAGTCCTGATCATAGGAGGTGGTCCAGATGCTCTTTTTGCTGGTGCGGAGTTAAATGAAAACAACATCACTGACTTTATCATACTAGAAGGTTCCGATCATGTACGTGGTTATCTGAAGACACTCATCTTCGCCGGATTAGAATTTACTCCTGGACTCTTATGGGGGCATCCACCTTTTCCGGAAATGGTTGAGAGCAACGGTAATATTCTTCATGAATCCAATTATTCATCGTACACAGTTTACACTGATGGAGGTGATGATATCACACGTGTTGCCATCAAAAGAGAAAACAGTCTCTTAGAAGCCTTTGATAACGCTACCGATGCTATCATAGAAGATATTGATGAAGGTGCGCGTCCTGATTTGTCACAAAAGGCAACGTTAGCTCGCGGTGGATGGATAGCTAATTCGGCAGTTGATAAAGTAATGGAATGGTTCAACTTTGACTTTGCTGAAGGGAGATCGGCTCGAGATACATCAACAATTCAACCCTTTCGCCAAGCTGAGATAATCCCTGATGAATATTTCGTTCTCGGAATCAGAAGCTTTATTAATCATCACGAAGTTACCGTAGAAGAGCAAGTTCGACTGAACCAGGTAACTTTATCACTTTCATACAAATTCATTCTTCATGTAAGACTGTGTGATTATATGTAATTTCTGTGCCTGGATTCATGTAAATGTGGCTACATGATTTCTTGTATCCAATTCTTTGCTTCTTTGTTTGTGTGTGCGTGGGGAGGAGGGGTGATATGTTGATGATAATTTTGATTTGTTTTGTAAAAATTGAATCAGAGGCAGAAGCACAACGGCGAAAGATAAAAAGCGTTGTCATTTTCGTTTTTAACTAAAACGTTTGTAAATACTATAAAATAAAATTAAAGTACAACGTACGGGGTCATTCAAAAGTTCTACCTCCATCATCACATCTCTGTTATCTTACGTGCCAGGATATTGAAATTTATACCCATGGTTATACTTTTAAATCTTGGCTATACAATAAAAGTTATCTCATTAGAATGTAATTTTTGGTTGTTAAGATGTGTTGGTTTAAGTGAATACAGATTTGGTATGTCGGAAACGGTCTGAAAAGAAAGGTTAATTTTGATTAAAACGGTTGCCAATAACTATGTGGAAATCATTACAGATTTATTTTGGAAAATGATTAATTGCTTTATTTTTGTTAAAATAATTTAATCAATATCAAATATTTGCAGATATTACAACTAAAATGGTATATCATTTGACTTCAAACTATATCCAGAAGCGGGGTTATACCGTTATGGTTTGTTGAACTTTGTTCCTTCAACAAAATTGTACCTTTTTCGGTTCTACATGTGTCTCTTTTTCTTTTGTGTCTCTTTCCACATTTCTGGTAATAAATATCACACAGTCAGAATTGGCGGTCATTTCAAATCATCCCCAAGTCAACGAGGTTCGGGAATGTCCTCTCATTGTTAATTGTTGGTTATACATACCTAGACAAAATACAATGCTGTGTTATCCACCACTTGAACAGGATTTAGCCAAAGCAAACAAACACAAGAACTATTTAAGGATTCTATAAAATAGGTAGAAGCTTGTTGTCTTGATTGGTTTAAACAGTGCTTGATGAGATACTTGTCGCACCAAATTGAGGTACCTATGAATACACACTGTAACTCAGAATACAATTTGCCGACTTTACGGCTCATTCGTAGTGTCCAGTCACATATTGTTTCTGCATAAGATACGAAACCCAATTTTGCTAGCAGTTATAACTATTTTCGTGAAATGATCAGAAACATATTTTGTTATTCATTTATTTATCATTATTATTATTATTATTATTATTATTATTATTATTATTATTATTATTATTATTATTATTATTATTATATTATTACTATTATTATTCGAGTCCACTTCTTTTAGACTCACATTCTTCATTTATCAAACCATTTTATCATAATTATATACATTTTTTGTGTTAATAGCGTGTTACAGTCGTGAACCAAACTGAAGGATACGTCAGGGCAGTCACAGAGGATGGTATCGAATACACAGGCAACTATGCAATTGTAACCAGCACCGTTGGGGTTATTCAAAATGGCGGCATAACCTTTGATCCTCCTCTACCACCGTGGAAGTCAGAAGAGTTTTGTCGATATCAAATGGGTTCCATTGATCCAATCTTCCTGAGATTTGAAACCAAATTTTGGGATGACACAGAGTTCATTTTGCATGCCAGTGACAGACACGGATACTATCCAGCATTCTTGAACTTAGAAGCAGAAGGTCTTCTACCACCTGGAACTAACATCTTGATTGGATTCCTGACGGGAGATGAGGCATATCGAGCAGAATTATTGACAGACGATGAAGTCAAAGCAGAGGTGAGTATTACAACATAGTTTGTGTCTTCCGTAAACAAATGCATCAGCATGGTTGTAGATCATAACATTGCATAATTGTTTGATAAATCCTGAAGTTTTTACTATAAGGACTTGTGCTTTAGCCATCTGGGCCAATGAGTTTATCGCAAGTGATTGATGTGAACTGGTTCACAGCCTTTCCCGCGGGATTAAGGAGGCGTAAATCTAGGAAAAACATGTATATTAACCCCAACCCTACCCATGGTTTTGTTTGCTATCGGACGGCAAAGAAGAAACGAAAAGGGAGAGAAGGTGAAGAAAAAAGTTATTTTGGTACCCCCCGGGATTCGAACCTGTAACCCCTCGTATGCCACGCAGAAGATCTCCGACCTGAAGCCACCGAGGTAACGCTGCCCCTGACAGCGATTCCCTGGGTATTTATGATTTAGGCTGATTGCGTCATCAAGTCACGTGGAATGCATGCACGCACAGTGGTTTTAATAGTGAGCTTTAGTGAGATCTGGTTGGGTTAGGGTTATAGATGGCCACATGATGCAGTCATGTCTACAGTAGAATTCACCACGACCTTTGCAGGACTTAAACCCCATTAAAAGCTATTAAACCAAGATAACACTCATTGAAAACAGCTCAACTGATTAAATCATATCTTCTCTGGTTAAATCCACACAACATATGTTGCTGCTTTACTGTGCAATGGAGCAATGAGCTGGTAATATAGTTTCAGTTGGGTGAACGATTATAAAGCGAACGCTAGAGAACAATAATTCTGTGTGGGCTTTTGTTTACGAAATGAGACAAAACTCTGCTTATTGTTAACCAGCGTTCTTGAAAATGAGAAGCATGGTGGTTTGCAGACTTAACACGGTTTGGAAATAATTTCTTCATATTTTTTGGTGTTATCTGTCGTTTACATATCCTTCCTAAAACACAAAAGTGCGACTATTTCCAAACACCTAAATTAGCTAAAAATTTAGGACATGTTACAAAACTATATTTTCTAGAATTTCAGAAGAGTACTTTTAATATTGGCCGGTTATTTTTCACACAGCGACGTTAACTAGCAATGTACTATTACCTATAACATACACTAAAACACCAAAGTGCGAATATTTCCAAACATATTTCCAAACATCTAAATTAGCTAAAATTTAGGACATGTTACAAAACTATATTTTCTAGAATTTTAGAAGAGTACTTTTAATATTGGCCGGTTATTTTTCACACAGCGACGTTAACTAGGCAATTACCCATACTTCTAACATACGCTATTTGTAGAGGTTACGCGTCATGGTAAGAGCACTGCGTATTGTGTATAGGAAAACGGACAGTAACTGCAGTATGACTCATATTCAATATAATCAATATAATACTTGCAGATACTTAACGTACTGAGAAACATATACGGTGAGGGCAATGTACCAGACCCTGTGGAATTCTATGTGTCCCGCTTCGCTACGGATCCTAATCTCTATGGTACCTTCCCTACTTGGCCAATAGGTATCATTCCAGAGGATGCCCAGGTGCGCTTGAGAGCAAACGTTGGAAGGGTCTACTTTGCTCCTGAAGGTCAGTTTATATTACTTCATGTTCTAGCAATTGTTATTCTGTTTCGAGGGAAGCTATCCAGTACTTTTATAAGATAACAAAATTAGTAGGTGACAATGCGAGCCTTCCCAAGCGGTTGTATTAAAAATCATGTGCCGGTGGTGGACGTTGTTAGGACCAAGTATCATACGTGTTTACAGATTCTCGCAACAAAATGGGAACGTCTTACCCCGGGCGTCCATCTAAAACACCATCGACAAGGCCCAGCCACAGAATTTCAACAAGTGTTGAGTGGGTCCCATCTGTGATTCCACATTCGAAACCCATGTAACCTACGTCCTTTTTTACAATAGATTTTTTTGTTTTCAAATATATATCAAATTAGTAAAATAAACCGGATTTCATTTTTTAAAGCTTTTATTTTGTAATTATTTATATTCTCTTTATTGTAAACCACTAATTTTTTTATTTTTATGGCAAGTTTGGCTAAGTTTAAGGGGTACTACACCCCTGTGGTAAATTTGTGCCTATTTTTGCATTTTTTTTGACTCAAGACAAGCGGTTCAGAGGAAATGAGGTACATCCTAGCGGTACCTTATTTCCTATCATAAATAACGAGCCGCTTGACTTGGGTCACTGAAATTTCAGTGTAGTAATTGGAATTCTTGCCCTATAATATACATAACTTTTGTTACCAGTGTGTTATTAGTTTTTGAGAAAATGCAAAAATAGACACAAATTTATCGAGGGGTGTAGTACCCCTTATCCTTGTTTACATGAAATTAAAGTATCCTAAAGGGCGTAGACGGCCAAATAAGCAAAAAATCAACTTTTTTAAGCGGCGTTTTCAACTTTTTTATGTCATCACTGTATTAATTAAGGACTAAAATATCATTTAAGCTTCAATTTTGGTGACCTTTATAGATAAAGTTTTTTATTAAAAAATGTTGCGACGCCGCTATTTCAACGCCAAAACTAGCATTAAAACGTGTTCCGTTAGCAGTAATTCGGACAGGGCCTACCTTTCTTGTGAAATCATTTGTATAATTTCATATCAATTTTAGTCATTAATAGGTTAGCCTCTTTCATTTAAATCAGAACATGCCGACCTCACGAAGAACATGGTCCCTAAGGACACCATATTGTCTCCAGTAGCATGATACTTTTAACCTGAACTCATCACCATTGTACCTTTTGCGCAGAGATTTGGTGTAATGCGCCCTAAAGTCACAGCCTAAAGTATAACGAATAAAATCTTACCTCAACAGGTGCCGGTGATGTTGACTACATTGGTATACCTCTGGGAAATGTCAGAGACGGTAGAGCAGCGGGAAAGGCAGTCACTCGATGCATTCTGGATGGAGATTGTGACGAGTATTCTCCTGCAGAACCGAAAGCTCCTCCTCTTTGTAGTGACGTCAAACCCTATAATCCAAATAAACGTCGTAAGAACTTTAACGTGAGACCATAATCAACGGAGGAAAGTCATTATTTTGTCGTGTGCAAAATTCATGGTGTATGCGTGATATAAATACATGATATAAGGGGCATTATCTATTGCAAAAACAAGTTTAACTCCATTCAAAGAAAATAATGCAGTTGACCATTCTTGCAATTTTTTATTCGTATTTATCCTGAAAAAGACAATTTGTGTTGGTAAAACGCCGCAAGAACGCGAGGCCATAAGCAACGTCAGAAAAATCCATATTTTGCGTAATATAATTTTTTAATGATGATGATACAGGGTGTCCCAAAAAAAAAAAGAGGCCCCGCATTACGCCCTCTTTTTCTCCTATTTTTGAAAAGTTGATCAAATATATTTTGGTATGTAAAGAAACCTCAAATCGTTAGCTTTAATAAACCAAAACAATTATTTCAATCGGCTCATAACTTTTGAAGATATGTCCTTTTAAAGAAATGTATCCGTTTTTCACTCTGTCCACGGAGGAGGTTTGGCTACTTCAAAGATTGAAAAGTGCATATACCATGCATGAATATAAAACATTACTCGATGATAACTTTATAAAATAACAACTTTCTTTAAGGGAATGGGCTTTACCGGTGGGCTTATGGGTTATGGATTTTGTTAAGTGTCATTAATTTGGGCGAAATTGATGTGGGATGGGACTTCTTTTGCTATACTTGCAATTACTTTTTCTCGTTTCTTGCTTTCTTTTTATTGACAACATAAGTCATTTCTCTTTTTGGAATAAAAGGTAGCCCTGAAAAGGGCTGTTTAGTTTGTCTTTGGTTCTTTTGAAGTGAGTTTACTGTGCTGCTCTGCCCTCTACCTGGTTGCCTCCGTGACGAATACAGGTTTCAGCCCTAGTTCTCATTGCATTAATTGCGTTGCGTACCATCCTTAAGGCCTTGTGCGCCGGATACTTGCGAATGCAGCAGTAATACGGGGTTGTGAAGATGTTTGAAGCTAGCTGGTGATCCTCGCTTATAGTGAATGCTTTCCCAAGACTAATGCTATTATCTATCCATGTCATTAACCGTGTTTCGTTTAAATCTTTGATGTAGCCAAACCTCATCCGTGGGCAGAGTGAAAAACGGGTACATTTCTTAAAGAGGGCATATCTTTAAAAATTGTGAGCCGATTGAAAGAATTGTTTTGGTTTATTAAAGCTAACAATTAAGGGTTTCTTTACATACCAAAATATATTTGATCAACGTTTCAGAAATAGGAGACAAAGAGGGCGCAATGTGGGGCCTCTTTTTTTTGGGACACCCTGTAGCTATAGCCAATCAAAATACTATATAATATTTCTTCAATCCTGTATTCTGATCGATGAAAGCTTAAACATTTTTAACTTAAACGCGTTGGCTTACCTTCGCAATTAGTGTCATAACGCATTACGAAAGTCAATAAGTCGAGCTTTCAGACATGTAATTAGAGCACAATTTTAAAAGAAATACGGTGCTCTGATTGGCTGAAATCTCAAAGCATTGAATTTTTCTTGATAAGTTGACTGTCAACATTTTCCGCAATCTGTCATTACCGTCCGTTATCTGTCGATACTCGGAATTGACCTTTTCGGTAAATTTCATAATCCTTTGTGAGTACACCCGAGAAGCCGATTTGCGCCGATTTCCACATCGTTTTTCGAACATCGTTACTGCGCATTGCAAGTTCAAGTTCAAGTTCAAGTTTATTTCACCATCATCATATGATATACAATAACAAAATATCCAGAAAAGGATGGTAGGACAATCACAAGAGCAAAGCTCGTAAGACATGATTGCCCTCAGTGCAGAAACAAAAGACGCCTACAGACAACAGACAAGGACGGGGTGCAAACGCAGACTGACAGGACTAGTGCGGACAGACAATGAGGTTGGCAATGGCAATAGCATATTTATAAACAAAGTCAATTTAAAAAAATGCATTAACTTTATACAGTACAAAATAGAATATTATCATACAGGGCATTTATGAAGCAATAAATTTATGAGTATAAAGAAATCAGATAATCTTTATAGCTGCGTTTGAATGAATTAGGAGACAAGGCGATTTTGATATCATCGGGGATAGAATTAAAGAGCAATGGGCCCTGCCTTCTAATGGTATTTCTGGCCAAATCATAATTGAATATTGCAGGGCGAAACAAATTGGATGAGCGTGTTGAATAACTGTGGATGGCCATATTTTTAACAAAATATTTGGCAAAATTACAAGGCATGTTGTTAATACTGAAATTATACATAAAATAAAGTATTTAGCTGACAAAATAAAGGTGATGTATGGGCCAGCCAGCTAGAATTGGTACATAACCTGATAATTCTCTTTTGTTTCACAAAAATAGAATTATTAGGATCTGCCCAAATTATATTACAGTAGTGTAGATCAGGTAGAACTAATGTATTGTACAAGGTAAATAACGTATCACACGAAAGAATGTGCTTTTGAGCAAATTACAATAATACATTTTTTTAGAATTACGAATCAGACTGGTAAGAGTATTTCTATAATTTACTAGTAAACGCTTATTGGCATCTGTTGGAGAAGATTTAAATTTACGGTACAGCTTATCCTTACGATTGATGGTGGTTTATGAGGAATACGCTTATAACTTAAATTCACACGTTTAGCCTTAACGGGAAAACAACGATTATATAATACAGACAGTTTATCAATAAATAACTTATGTATAAGTGTACGCTTGGCTAACAGATTCCTCATTAAGAACATGATTCCAATTAGTTAATTGAAGCTGATTTGTAAATGAATGAATATTCCGTTGAGTAAATTAACGACCATGAGTGGATCCAACAAAATTATATGTCAATGAATTAGAATCAGTAAATTGAAAAATAGGGTAATGATCCGTGATGTCAGACACACATATGCCAGAATTAATTTTCTTATCAAAAACATTAGTGAAAATATTATCAAGAAGTGTGGCAGAATGTGACGTTATCCTGGTGGGGCGATCTATAAGTGGAAACATATTATGATCAAAGAAACTTGTAAGGAAATTCTGAATTTTTAAATCATTCTCGTGCTGTAAAAGGTCTAAGTTAAAATCACCTGAAATATAGCAATGCTTGTTTTCATTTGCAAGTCGACGTGACGTCAAATGGCGACATCTCATGTGTACTAGCAAATGCTTATGGGATTTACCGAAAAGGCCAGTTTAATGCCTTGAGCATTCAAATACAAGGATTGTTTAACCGTAGATATTCCTCAAACCCTGAAAGTGATCAGTGGTGAGCCTTTTTCGCTAAACAGATGACGCAAATTGTGCGCCCTAATTGTAGTGTTAGTAATATTAGGTGGTTTATTGCAGTGAAGTTGGAACTCGGAAATATTAAATTTTCAGTTTCTTATAGGATAGTAAAAAGCTTTCCAAAGCTGCATTTTGCTGAAAACCCCATTGAAATTGAACAACCAGTTCCAAAGATATGAGCAATACGCGGATTTAGGGTTTCTCTACCGGAAGTCAATCTGTGCCGAAATTCCTTCCCACGATGCAATATGCGTATTGCATAACAAAGAATATTGATCAACCTCCGAACTGTATCTATTGTTATGCAAAACTCTTATTGCATTGTGGGAAGGAATTTGGGCACAAATTGACTTCCGGTAGAGAAACCCTAAATCCGCATATTAAAGAGTTTCCAAAACGGCAGGAAACAAAATGAAATATTGCCTTTGTTTGGCTTTATCTCAAAATCAATATTTCCGAGTTCCGACTGATTTTGCTTGATCGCATCACATATATATTATATTATCAGGAAAATATGATTTTATAATAATTTTGAATATTAATCCTAAGTGGGCCAACAAAATGTGCGTAATGACTTTTAATATAGACGAAAGTTTTTTGTTTGATACGTAAAATAGTATATCTGTACATATATAGTACAAGCTGTATCAAAATGATTGGTACCCATCAGTTTTCATTGATAATGGATGAGCCTGACACATCAAAATTCAACATAAGATCCAAAATATATGTATATTGATTGATTGTATAACAAGTCATAAGATATATACCTTCTGGACATTTCAAGAGTATCCAATGTCGCATTTTCATAATGCACTAGGTTGCTTGGTTCAGGGGTTATAGAGTAAATAAGGTCACATGTCAAATATCTCATTCACAGAAGCCAAATTTTCAAAATTTGTCTCAAATTACCAAATGGGAGAAAAATTTATTTGAGAAATGTGTAACATCGGATCATGGGTCAAATCATGGGTTAAATATTATGCTTGTACATAATTTCTATCGGACTTTGGCGGTATGAACTCGGGGGGTGTCAATACCAAAATGCATTAAAATTGTAAATTAAGTATAATTTTTTATATTTCTTATGTTAAGGGAGTAATTTGAAACCAGTTTCGATGAAATCGGGCTATTCTTTAATTTTGACCTCTGTGTATGAAATTTTGACATTTGACCTATTCGATCTTATAACTCCTGAACTAAGCAACCTAAGCAACAAAAATATAACAATTGACTTTTTATTCCCTGTAATGAGACTAACAAATTGAGATACATTACAACATGATGGGACTACTTTTTAAGTTTTGGCCCCAATGTGACCTTCGACCCCTCGTGGCAACCACAGGGGGCACAGAAAATATGGAACCAATCACATTTTGTCATTTCAGGTTTAAGAATGCCAAAAACATTGGTTCCACTAATGTAGGAAAATTAAATCCCTAACCCATAGCGCTCTGTACTATATCATAATAAATATGTTTTTCCACATTCATGGTACAAATGTACACGTATCATGAATATTCGATACAACATATCTTCATTATTTAATTTATCCCTATTCTAAACTTCTAACCATAGGATTAGGAACCTGGGGCTTGGGGGGCTCAGCCACTCAATAAATTTGGTGCAGGGGCTGGGATACCTTTCAGCACCACCCCCCCTCAATAATCCTAGGTGAAGTTAAGAAATTGTGATAAAAGAGAGAGAAAATGGGTGTTTGTGACCTATATTTTGCAAAATTTTCTGACTTTTTGTTTGGTCCCCCCCCCGGCACCCTCAGGGTGGCCAATCGAATTTTTTAGCCAGGATAGTTTGAAGGCGACCTGAAGGTTGTAATAAGACCCGTGGCCAGGGGTGCAGAGGATATACGACGCCCCTCCTCCCAAATCGACAAACTTGGTCCACCTTTTTAGTCCGGGGGCACTCCAACTTTGGAGGTGACGCGTATGTAGGGCTGTTAAGACCCCTTTTTCATCATCGCTGTCACCCAAAGACCCCATATTTTTTTACGAACACATGCTCGCTCCGTGCTCTGTCACCCGAAGACCCCTATTTTTCCATTTGATCTGTCACCCAAAGACCCTTACAAGTTCAATTTGAACAACAACTTTCATTTATCACTGATTTTGTTACTTATTTTGAAAAAATAAAGAAATTTGAAGCCATTTAGAACTAGAAATTCGATTTTCGAGGTTTTTGTGGCGCTGTTTTGGTTCTCACCCAAAGATTCCATTTAAAAAAAGGTCATGTTCTCACCCAATGACCCCATATTTTTACATTTTGCTCTCACTGAATGCCAAAAATCATGCTCTCACCCAATGACCCCATATTTTTTACATGTTGCTCTCACCGAATGCCCCTTAGTGCGAAAGCGCCAGCCCTACACCTCTATCCATTTCAAATTGAAGTGCCCCCCCGGGCTTTTAGTGGGATAACGGTAATTTTGACGGGATATATCCACTTTTGGGGGGCGTAGTGGTCAGCGACAAAAAGTGTACTGAGGCTTGTGGATCAACGCCTAGGCGTACGTTGTGCCTGTGCGTAGTGCACTATAAATCACTGCGCTTTTTTGCACGTGAGCAATTTTTTTGACGACCCAAATAAATTCCTGGCTACGGGCATAGTCCATTGCCATAGCCCATCAAAGTTGAATACTTTTACGGAATTTACTTGCTTGATTTTCAACAAATGAACCAACCTGGTCAGTCACGGTGGTAATTTCTGATGACTTTGAGATTTTCTTTCTTTATTGTAAAACCGATGACATCAAAATCAAAGTTAATACTGCTAATAGTACTTTTTATAGTTCGTGCAAGTCAGTTCCAGTTCACTGTACAAATATATAGTACAAAGTCAGCAAGTTTTCTAATTTATTTTGGTTCATTGAATCCCTGATGACAATAACAAACAAATTGACAAATTATTTTGATTATTTGTAACGGTACTTTGCAAAGAGGCAATGGCATACAATAATGATTTATACATAATTCTAAATGATATTCTTAAGGAATCGGATAGCAACATTTGTACAGTATTTTTGTGGGACCTGAGAGTACATCAGACATATCGAATTGCATTCTGAATACGAGGAATGTCCTTCTGATATCGAATAATTTTGATTTTGTGTTTGTTAAATATCGCGATATAATACAATTAAATCAATGAGAAGAAAAAACATTAAAAATATGTTCCCTGTTCTTAGTTCTGTTTAAATACGCACATTATTGGTAAATATCTTAATTTTGGGTATAAAAAAGTGTTATCCCAGCAAAATTGGACCTGGAATAATACTCATTTGCCATTTTTTCCTTGCCCCCCCCACTCCAGTATAAAGAAATCGACACGCCACTGAAAATGAACTGCACATGCTAATCTTCAATTAAGCCTTCATAAGTTTTTCCAACTTTTATGTTCACTATAACAGTATAAAAGATGTCCACCCCCTGCGTCGCTTACCATGCAGTCATATTTCACAAACATTGTGTCCCCTCCACCTTCAACTTCGGATTGACGCCCTGCTACCGAACTGTGACAGAGAGATGGATGTCCACTCTCTGCGTATGTCCCTCAATGCGTGCATCCCAAGATTTGTGTCACGTGACCCGGTTAGTTATGGTCTCTTTAAGGCGACGAAAAAAAGAAAACCTGTTCTACGGGCGGCCGGACCTTTCAAGTAGAGTCGGTCGGTCGGGCTTTTTTTTCTTTCTTTTTTTGGAAATGACCCCAAAAATCATCAAAATCTGTAAATATTTGCAATTTGGGAAAATACACAAAAAAAACATTGTTCCTGAAATTGTCGAAATTTGGGTCGGTATTCATTTGTACAGGAAATTTTTCCCCAATTTGTTCAATATCTGGGTCGGTCGGGCCCGTAGAACAGGGTTTTCTTTTTTCGTCGCCTTACAGAAACTTTTAGCACATCCCCTAGTATTCCTTTAATAGCCAAGCCTTACCCTGTAGAAGATATCCGTATCCCATTTATTTTATTTTTTTGATATCGGAAGATCCGAAAAAGTCAAGACGAAGAAGAATTTTTGACTTGGCACCCCCGGGATTCGACCTTTGCCCCCCGCATGCCAACCACACGATCACGGACCGGTTGCTACACGGGTTATTGCTGCCCGGCCAGTAATTCCGTGCGCATATAACACTTAGGGTGATTGCGTCATCGCAGACCCTGGTATGCATATGCATCGTGGTATTCTGTGGTATTTACGGGTGTTAGGGTTAATATATCTGGAACACCAAAATATAAGGTTTTTCTTAAAGAAATATGGTTTAAAGCAAACAAATAGCCTAAATCAAGCTGTTTCTTTTAACTTCCACTTCAATAAGCAGGACTCTTTCCCCCCTGTTGTGCCCCCACCCACCAGTAAAAACCCAAAATTACGAAAATTTCACCTTTTTGCGGTAATTTTGCGCACAATTTGTTGATTTTGCCCACCCCCCTGAAATTCACTTTGCCCCCTCAATACAACTAATGAATGGTGCCATAAGCTATACTCCAATGACTAGGTCTATACACTTTGTTGATTTCTTTTGATCCGATTTGATTTAGGTCAATGAAGTCAAGCTCAAAGTGTCGCCGAATATTCGAGCATGTATTTGCAGGCATAACCATGCTAACCCCGTGTGATATTCTTTACTTAACCAGTTAACATTAACTGATTACTTGATACCAACCAGTATGTCTTGCAACTACTTTCTCCTTGCCGTGTTCATCTTTCAATTTTTACTCTCCGGTTCTTTCGCGCAACCCGCGAATGTTTCTGTCGACGCCCAAGTCCTGATCATAGGAGCAGGTCCAGCTGGTCTTTTTGCTTCTGCGATTCTAAATGAAAACAATATTACTGACTACATCATAATAGACGGTGCCGATCATTTACGAGGTTATGTGAAGCAAATCACCTTCGGGGGAATAGAATTTGCTCCTGGATTCTTATGGGCGTACGGTACCGCTGCTTTTGATCGATTTGGTGTTCCTCATATCGTGAATCCGATTATTCATCGTATACAGTTTACACTGACGAAGGTGAAGATATCACACGTGTTGCCATCAAAAGAGAAAACAATCTCGATGAAGCTTTTGATTCCGTTACCGAGGCTACCATAGAAGACATCGAGGAAGGAGCGCGTCCTGATTTGTCACAAAAGGCAACGTTAGCTCGTGGTGGATGGATAGCTACTTCGGCAGTTGATAAAGTTATGGAATGGTTTAACTTTGACTTTGCTGAAGGGAGATCGGCTCGAGATACATCAACAATTCAACCATTTCGCCAAGAAGAACTAATTCCTGATGAATATTTCATTCTTGGAAGCTTAGATCCCACGGTGAAACCTCTAGAATCTATACTAACGGAAGAGCAAGTTCGCTTGAACCAGGTAAGTTGGTCACTTTCGTCTATAACTAGCTTTAGCTTTTGTAAATAAACCTCTATTATTAAAGTACAAGCCAGAATATATGACAATGTTGTATGGCAAATATTGGATTGTCAGTCATCAAATGACGCCTTTGGTAGAATAGAGGTCCACATTTTTATTCACATGATTGATCCCTCAATCACTTTGACCCTTTAGAAGGTACAATTCTAGCCATTAAGCCAAATCCCTTAGAAAAAAAAACCGATTCAGGTAGTAGAGACAAAAAGCTTAATTCTAATTAAAGAAAAATTATAACTAACTGTAATGACTCGTTACCTAGGCAACCATTCCGGGATGTACCAGTAGGTCAACATCAGTAGGATTTAATTGGCAATGACCTATTTTGATGTGTTACTTAAGCAAAAAGTCAATATAGGTGGTTCAAACTATTCTTTATTAGAGTTGTTGTACAGAAAGAGCTAATTGAGACCATTCTCATCAACATTGGAGTATTTTTCCATGTGGAGTTCTCTATTTAACCTTCGACCTTTTTCCGTACTCGTAGATATGTGAAATTATATATTATCTGAATCCTTCGATTTCTGATTTTGTTTGTACCACCAGTAGTATCTTTTAAAAAACCACTTTATCTGGCAAAACCAACCTACCTTGATCTGCCACCGGACTATATCATGGTATATGCTATGGTACATTCAATCGACAATCATTGTACAAGTGTACGGGAATTCCCCAGTGTTGTTTTTACAAAGAAAACAAACATTGCACATAGTCATAATCATGGAGCTATTATATCGATGGAGACACAGTAGATTACGTAACGCATAGTTCCTTTGTGCCGATTTGATTTGAGACACAAAGCTTAATTCTAATTCGCTCCTGTGTGTGTTTATAGCGTGTTACGGTCGTGAACCAAACTGAAGGGTACGTCAGGGCAGTCACAGAGGATGGTATCGAATACACAGGCAACTATGCAATTGTAACCAGCACCGTTGGGGTTATTCAAAATGGCGGCATAACATTTGATCCTCCTCTACCACCGTGGAAGTCCGAAGAGTTTTGTCGATTTCAAATGGGGACCATTGATCCAATCTTCCTCAAATTTGAAACCAAGTTTTGGGATGACACAGAGTTCATTTTGCATGCCAATGACAGACACGGATACTATCCAGCATTCTTGAATTTAGAAGCCGAAGGTCTTCACCCGCCTGGAACGAACATCTTGATTGGATTCCTGACGGGAGATGAGGCATATCGAGCAGAATTATTGACAGACGATGAAGTAAAAGCTGAGGTGAGTATTATATGGTTATGCATTTTTATCTTGGCTTATCTTGGGCTTGGATTCAAAGCCAAGTCAAGCCAAGCTAATTATGTCATTATGTCATTTAGTTCTGGTCTTGGAAGTATTTCGATCTTTGACCTTTGAACCGAAGTACGATACTTCTACACATGCATTTGGTTCGTCCTCATATATAGAACTGGTTCATGGTGTTGTCTCTTCTCTTGCAAATCTAAACTAGTTCCTTGACCCATCTTGCACTGAACAGAGACGAGGGGTCATTCTATCTAAATCACATCTTCGATCCTCTACTGAAGACCAACATTAGAGACAGGAGCACCTCCGGTAAAACAATAACATCGCGTATTTTGCTACTTGATTCGGCACGATGCGATTTTATTTTCCCAGGTGACAAAATGTACATAGACTTTTCTCTCGAAACACGCTATATGAGCACGGCGAGTGAGTGAGTGTTGACTTGTCACGCTATAATGAACTCGTTAGAATAGCCGGTAAGAATCACCCGAAGGAGGAAATGGCCAACATTTTTCACTTTTGAAATGCTCTCTTTTTCCATTCAATTCGGTATAACTTCGGGAATTAAAGTCGGATCGTGCCAAATGAGGTCTCGAAATACGCCAAAAAATTACCCATAAAATGATTATTTTATTTGTTACTTTAGGTTGTTTTTGTTTGTAGTGTTCGGATATTTTTGTGCGCAGTATATTTGGATGTTCTTGTAATTTGTATTTGTGACAGTTTTTACCAGTAACAAAGTGTAATAAATAAAATTAATTAAATCCCGGCTATAAATGCCAGATGCCCCTTACAAGCACTATAATATGATAGGCCCTAATTATTCAGACAGTTTTATAATGACAAATTGTATTTAATTACTTTTAACATTTGCAGATACTTGAAGTATTAAGAAACATGTACGGCGATGACAATGTACCAGACCCTGTGGAATTTTATATGTCCCGATTCGCTACGGATCCTCTTCTCTATGGTACCTTCCCTACTTGGCCAATAGGTATCGTTCCAATGGATGCCCAGATGCGCCTGAGAGCCAACGTTGGAAGGGTCTACTTCGCTCCTGCAGGTTAGTTCTGTATTATTTCATTTTAAATGTAATAGGCGTCACAAAATGGGCACGTCTACGAAGTACCACATCGACAGCTATATATGTCGATTATATTTGTGTGGTGAAAGTAGGATTGAACTGCTTTTGGTTTAAATAGTTTGCGTAATATTTTCTCTATTTTAACACTAAACTAAGTAAAGGCATCATAAAATGTAACGAAAATAATTTTGCCTCAACAGGTGCCGGTAGTGCTGAGTTCATTGGTATTTACAGAGGAAGTATTGCAGATGGTGAGGCGGCGGCAGAAGCAGTCATTGGGTGTCTTCTTGAGGGAGAGTGTGATGAGTATTCTCCTGCAGAACCGAAAGCTCCTCCTCTTTGTAGTGACGTCAAACCCTATAATCCAAATAAGCGTCGTAAGAACTTTAACGTGAGACCATAATCAACGGAGGAAAATCATTATTTTGTCGTATGCAAAATGCATGGTGTATGCGTGATATAATTTAACAAAATACTTTGATCCTTACAAGGGAGTAAAAGCCATATTAGTCTGGAAGCAAACTATTGTTTTATTGGCTTAGATGCTTTTGCCAGTTAAAGTGTTTTTCTTCGCTGATTATTATTCTATAGGTGGTACCAAATGAGATTATGGGGGTGTAGAATTGTCAACCCTGTGCAATTCAAGATTTCCAAGGTCAATGTTTATACAGGGGTCAAAATTTAAAACGCATACCAAAATATTCCTCTGTATAGTTTGACCAAGCCAAAAGGTCAAAGGTTAAATTTGAAGAGCCACAGGGGCTAAACTAGATCAAATGCTCCAATTTTGATGAAAATGTCTCAAATTGTTGACCCTGTTATCTAATAAAGAATAATTATAACCAACTGTAATGACTCGTTACCTAGGTAACCATTCAGAGAAGTACCTAAGCAAAAAGTCAATCTGGGTGGTTCAAACTATTCTTTATTAGAGTTGTAGAGTTACAGAAAGAACCAATTGAGACCATTTTTTGTCCAAATTGAAGCATTTTCCCATTTTAACCCCTATGGAGTACTCTATTTAACCTTTGACCTTTTTGCTCCTAACTATACAACGATATGTTGTAGACGTGTGAAACTATATATTTTCTGAATCCTTATTATGACGAGAGGAATACTTTGACATAGGTGTGGACAAAATCGGACACGTTTTTAATTTTGACCAGGGGTGACAATTTTATTCACCCTTCGATATCTGATTTTGTACCATCCGTAGAACAATACTCCACAAACAAAAACACTTTTAAAATCCCTTTCAGTTTGAACCCAGCGAAAGTGTAAAAAAATTAAAATTGTTTATAAATCGCTTAAAAGTGAAGGATAAGTCATTCAAATTGTAATTTGGTATTTTTGAAATGAAAAATTTGGTAAAAAACAAAGAAATTAGCAGTACTGATGAAATTGAAGCCCCATTCAAATAGATTGAGAAATGTAAAAAAAACGTAAAGCAATCTTTATGTTTATGAAGAAGAAAACAATAGACATTATATTCCTTCAGGAAACACACTGCTGTAAAACTTTAGAAAAACAGTGGAAACGAGAATGGTCAAGTAATATTGTTTTTAGTCATGGAACAAACGATAGTAAAGGTGTAGCTATTTTAGTAAATCCAACGATTACATGTGTGATAAGTGACTCGGAAGGAAGATTCATTTTAGCAAAAGTTAGTATCGAAAAAAAGCCTTTTACCTGTTAAATGTGTACGCTCCCAATAATGACAAAGATCAAGTCATCTTTTTGATCAGTTAAGGGGTACTACACCCATTGATTTTTTTTTGCATTTTTTGCATTTTGTGAAGAAATTACAAAAAAAATGGACAAAGTGGTATGCAAAATGAAGGGGCAAATCTTCTCGTTTTATTGGTGGTATCGGTATCAATGTAGCTTACATGCTTTTACAGATAGAAGCCAAAAGGAGGTACATCACTGATGATTTAAATTCACTTCATTTTGGAAAGCTTACTATCAACGGATTTCGTTAAAATTTTGGATATGTGTTGCTAACACATTAGGGAAATAAAGTTGATATGTAAAATGGGAATAAGTGGTTCCTGATTTCTTTTATGACTTCATGAACTTGGTGCTCCACAACTATCAAAAAAGGAACTGGTTAAAATGCTTCTATTTTCAATGTTGAGCTATATTTTGTATTTTTAACTTGCAACATTATTGCACTGAAACTTAATTAAGCCATAGGTAACAGGTTACAACAACCATACTACAGCAATGATGAAAAAAATTGTATTTCTTGTCACCTATACAACCATATTGGGTAGTTTTCCGTAAGCTTACCTTTTGTGATTTTGGTAACTATTTTGGTAACTATTTTACGGTGACCTAATAGCCTTTTCTTCTCCTAACAACTAATGACTATGCATCTATTGTATAAGTGTGTATTTAATTTATTCAGTGTTATATCATGGTAGGTATTTTGCATGCACCACTATAGATTTTCTATAGAGAGTATAACAAAGGATTTAATGTATTCTATTCATGTACCTACTTGAACATTTTGAAAAGAATAAATTATGGTTTGTTATGAAACACAGATCTGAGTTACTAGGTTACAGTAAACAAAAAATATATAGGGTTAAAATGACTTACTAAAATGGTTGAAAGTCACTTTATATGTAGATATATTTTATAAGTTAAGGACATGAGGTGATAAACATATATATGTACTTAATAAATTTGCAAGAAAAAAAAGAAGAGGGGTACTGATGAAAATCGGGGTATTATATCGCCTTAAGCAAATAATATAGAAAAACATGTAATTAAAGAATACTTGATTATATGAGGCGATATGAATTTAGCTATGGATATCACTTTGGATAGAAAATCTAAAAATAATACTATCAATGATGAGCATAAGAATGGCCAAATTTCCCTCAAACGTCTTCTTTTTAAAAACAATCTAATAGACATTTTTCGTACAAGAAACCCTACCAGAATAGCTTACACATGGTCATTTTGTGAAGAAATTACAAAAAAAAATTGGACAAAGTGGTATGCAAATTGAAGGGGCAAATCTTCTCCTTTTATTGGTGGCATCGGTATCAATGTAGCTTACATGCTTTTGAAGATAGAAGCCAAAAGGAGGTACATCACTGATGATTTAAATTCACTTCATTTTGGAAAGCTTACTATCAACGGATTTCGTTAAAATTTTGGATATGTGTTGCTAACACATTAGGGAAATAATGTTGATATGTAAAATGGGAATAAGTGGTCCCTGATTTCTTTTATGACTTCATGAACTTGGTGCTCCACAACTATCAAAAAACGAACCGGTTAAAATGCTTCTATTTTCAATGTCGAGCTATATTTTGTATAAGAACTTGCAACACTATGTCACTGAAACTTAATTAAGCCATAGGTAACAGGTTACCACAACCACACTACAGCAATGTTGAAAAAGATTGTATTTTTTGTCACCTATACCACCATATTAGGTAGTTTTCCGTAAGCTTACCTTTTGTGATTTTGGTAACTATTTTATATTTATTTGCCCAATCCAACTCAACTAGGCAATCTAAATTGTACTCACCATTTACATCCCAAGGTATTTCCATTTCCATTATATATCCAGTAACAGACAAAATATCAAAATTGATGCCTCATTATGACATGTATGATATCACAGACTATCACATGTATTCCAAATTGATGCCTGAATTTGACCTGAACCAATTGACCTATAACCTGACCTTTGATGACCTTATAGCCTTTTTTTAATCTCTTTTCCTAACTACATATTATAGAAGATACATACATGGTGTAGTATTAATTGTCTATGTGGAAGAGATTATTTAGGCCTATTTAATTTATTCAGAGTTATAATCAGTGAGTATATTTCTATAGATAGTATAACAAAGGATTTAATGTATTCTATTCATGTATTCTACTTGGACATGTTCAATAGAATAAATTATGGTTTGTTATGAAACACACATCTCAGTTACCAGGATACAGTAAACAAAAAAATATATAGGGCTAAAATGATTTTCTAAAATGGTTTAAAACCACTTTTTATGTAGAGATATTTTATAAGTTCAGGACATGAGATGATGAACATATTTATATACTTTATAAATTTGCAACAAAAAAAAGAAGATGGGTACTGATGAAAATCGGGGTATTAAATCGCCTTAAAATGAATATAGTAGATTGTAATATTGTACCAAGTATTATGTCCGATCACCAAACAATTATTATGAAGATTTCTTTGAGTGATACCGAGCCTCGTGGGCCGGGTTTTTGGAAGTTCAATAATAGTCTTCTAGAAGATGTTAATTATCATAATTTAATTAAAAGTGTCATTTTAGATGTTAAACGTGAATATGCTAACTTAAATGATCAACAATTTTGGGAATTTATGAAGTTCAAATTACGTATGGAAACCATATCATATTCAACCACAAAAAATCGAGAAAGAAATGCACGTGAAAGATCTTTGAATAAAAGATTAATTGATCTTGAAGAAAAGATAAATAATGAACTTCAAGAAGAAATTGTACACGAGTATGCCGAAGTGAAGAAAAACTTAGAGGAAATATATAAATACAAAGTTAATGGTAGTATTGTGAGATCAAGAGACAGGTATTATGATGAAGGAGAAAAAAGCTCTAAAAAACTTGGAAAAATGAAATGTTTCAAAAAAGGGAATTGATGAATTACTTGTAAATAATGTCCTTAAAACAACATCAAAAGATATTCTTGGTGAAATCAAAGTCTTTTATGAAGATCTTTTCTCAAGTAAACAAGATGGTGAAGGTTATGAAGATATTGAGGAATATTTAAATCAAATTGAGATGCCAAAGCTTTCTCCACAACAGCAAGAGCTCTGTGAAAAGCGTTTGACTTTGGACGAATGTTACAAAACCTTAAAAGATATGTCTAAAAATAAATCGGGAGTGATGGGTTCTCTAGTGAGTTTTACCTATGTTTCTGGGATTTGCTTGGAAATATTTTAGTTGACTCTTTAAATTTTGGTTACGTAAAGGGTCAACTTTCAACAACGCAATCACAAGCAATAATTTCTCTTCTACCTAAGCCTGGAAAAGATCCAAAGCTTATCAAAAATTGGCGTCCAATATCATTATTAAATATCGATTACAAAATAGGTACAAAGGCAATTGCTAAACGAATGGAAGGTGTACTACCAAGTAGTATAGGTAATCATCAAACAGTCAAAGGTAGATATATTGGAGAAAACATTCGTTTAGTTGAAGATATTCTGCAGTACACAAATGATAACCACATTCCTGGTATGTTACTTTTTGCCGATTTGGAGAAAGCTTTTGATTCTGTTGAATGGAGTTTTCTTATGGCAACCTTGAAAAAATTTAATTTTGGTCCAAACCTGCTTTCATGGGTAAAATGTTTTTATTCAAATATTAAAAGTTGTGTAATAAATAAGGGGTTTTCTACTGGTTGGTTTGATCTGACACGAGGTGTTCGTCAAGGATGCCCGTTATCAACAGCATTATTCGTGTGTGTGATAGAAATGTTGGATTTAATAACTTTGAAATGTAAGGATATTAATGGCATAGAACTCCCAAGTGGGGTGGAGCTTAAGTGCTCCTTTTTTGCACATGATGCAACCTTTTTTCTATCCGATTCAAAATCTGTGGATAATCTTGTAAGAGAAATTGATAAGTTTGGAAAGTTGTCTGGTTTGAAGATAAATTTGGAGAAAACAGAATTGATGAAGATAGGAAGTCTTAGAAACTGTAATGATTATGTTTATGGTATTAAACCAACTAAGGAACCTGTAAAAATATTGGGCTTATTTGTTGGTTATGATAGTAAAAAATGTAATGAGTATAATATTCAACCAAGACTCACAAAATTAAAGGACAAATTAGATATTTGGAGACAAAGAGATCTAACACTTAGAGGAAAGGTCTTATTAGTAAAAAGTATTGGTATTTCACAAATGACTTATTTAATGTCCACAGATTGTGTGAATGGAAATGTGTTATCTGATGTTCAAAAGATACTGTATAACTTCTTATGGAATGGAAAACCAGAAAAAATCAAACGGTCTGTTTTAATTGCCCCAAAAGAAAGCGGAGGAATAGAGATGGTAAATGTATTCAATACAGACAAAGCTTTAAAGATAATGTGGCTAAAAAGATTTTTGAGTGAAAGTTATGCACCGTGGAAAGATGTCCCAAATTATTTCTTTAATGAAATGGGAGGTCTGGAGTTCCTGTTACAATGTAATGTTGATGCTTTTGTTTTTCCTACCAATTTCCCCCAGTTTTACAAAGAAGTCATTTTAAGCTGGCAAAGTTTTAAACAATGTAATAACAAAGAAACAATCAATTTGGAAGATGTATTGCATATGCCACTAAGTTATAACAAGTTGTTTTCAAAAGATGTAAACAAGTCTCTTAATAGAGCTCGAACAAGACTAAGGATGACAAAGATTAAAGATATATTAGATGATAAAGGTTCATTTTATTCATACGAAAAGCTTTGTGAAAAATATGGGCGATGTATTGATTTTGTAACATATTACGGCGTTATAAGTAGTTTACCAAGGGAATGGAAATTAGAAATAAAGAAACTTTCTGAAACAGATATTGGAAAACTTAAAAGTATTGAAAAAAACATTTCGTTTAAAGTAAAGAAGTTAACAACTCGTGATGTCTCTAAACAATTTAACATGTCACAATCAACAAAACCAGTAAATCAGAATTATTATGATCGTTTGTTTGATCATGTGGGTAATCTAAATTTGGAATACATTTGGACATTACAGAATGAGATTTTTTCAATATAAAATCCTTCATCGAATTATTCCAAGCAATAGTTATTTAAAACTTATTAATCTGAAAGAGAACGAAAAGTGTCATTTATGTCAAAATAAAGAAACAATTGATCACATGTTCTGGGAATGCCATCAAATAAACTCTTTTTGGAAGGAGATAGAGACATGGTTAAATGGAAAGATACAGACTCGAATACATCTAAGTTACAAAAATATAATTTTGGGACTGGAAGGACATTTAAGGTTCAAAGTGCTAAACTATATTATTCTGAGTGCTAAGTATTATTTATTTAGGAACAGGTTTTCAAATGAGAAACCATACATCGCCACATTTTTACATTTTCTAAGTAAAAAAATTGAAGAAGAAAAAGGTTGTTTTCAAAGAATAAATAAATTGAATATCTTTCGTATGAAATGGGAAGGTTTTGTGTAAAGAAAATAATGTAATAACAAAGTAATTATATATAATATAAATATAACGTATTATATAACGTATATTGTCTTTCTCATGTACCCACGGACAAACAAAGTATTTGAACGAATTTAAAAATTTAAAAATATGCATAATATTGTATTGTTCTAGTCATGTAAGAGATGCTTTTGTATTTGTGTTGTTTTTATTCTTTCTTTCTATCTTTTTTTTTTCTCAAGTTATTTGTCTTGTGTCCTGTTTAATATTAAAGCAAAATGAATAAAAAAACCTGTAGGCCTACTCGTGGTTAAGCGTTGTAGACCTGTGTTGAAAAAAAAAGAAGAAAAAAAAAGACTTGCTCTAAATTATTTTACCAGGCGATTGCGCGTTTAATTTTGGTGTTCAGCAGGTCTAATACGCCACTGAGTGTTCCTTTTGCCCTGCACATTGCACAGCAATTTCATGATTTTCGTGTTTTATGTTACAATGGTAAGTAGGTGAACTTGGGTACCTCCCGATGGCTTTGTTCTTGACACAATTCCTTCTACTACACATTCCAGAAAAATACAGAACTAATGTTTTGGATTTAAAAAATATTATCCGGATTTACCAAATGCAACATAGCTTCATCCTAATCCTTTAGGTAGTCCTAACTGGCAATAAAAGTCAAATTTATATATTTGGTCAATTTTTGGATATAAGGGCCCAAAACATGCATTTTAGGGTGTTTTTCGACCTTTTTCGTATTCTGTGACAATCAGGCCCAAAGACTTGAACAAAGACTAATTTAAAGTTATGCCTTGTAATTTTTGGAAAACACATTTTCCAATCTTTTTCATAACCAAAAATAAGATATAATATTGAGCTAACTCTTACCCTATACTCAAGATTTTGAATGTTTAGACTTGTGCCAAGTCTTAGAATTACCATTCTACCTCAAATTGCAAAAAATATTAAAAGTTTACTTTTTTTGCCAGTTAGGACTAACTAAAGGATTAGGATTTAGCTATGTTTCATTTAGCAAAACAGGATAATATATTTTTAATTAAAAAAATAGTGCTGTATTTTTCTAGAATGGGGAGTAGAATCTGTGTATAGAAATTCAATTTCTGTAAATAATATTCAATGGGACCGAAAAGGTATCGAAAAGGTTAATGCCGACGATGCCTGACATTCCAGAAAACAATCCAGCAACATAATACATTCACGCACTTGATATTTTAACAATCAATTTCATTCGAACAATTTTGAATAGTTTAATAGTATAATTATGTCTACATGATCGCGTGATCTGAAGAAAATGTAAAATATAACATGAAACTAAGAATATCAGAAATATAAATCTTAAAATATACTGACGATTAGGCTTTGGAGCCTCGATTTACGAAGGGTTGGTTACAATTCCACGTCTTACCTAAATAATGGGATGAAAATTTGATATAAAAAGGTCCATTCATTTAATCAAGTGGGTAACATTTACAGCAAATACTATGGGTAGATAATACAATTTAGTAGAAACTAAACAAAGTCACGAGATAAAACAAACATTTTTATTGATATCTTTTATAATTTATCAGGTTTTTTTTTTATTTTCAAAGCTCAAAAAAAAGAATAAAGCATAGAACCTTACACAAAAGTAAAATGGGCGAAAATCATTCACGCAGTTAAAAAGAGAAGTAAACAAACATGTCATTACAATGGTCAGGTATTTTAAAATAATAATAAATAAATAAAAGAATAAGTTCATGAATTATAGATATTGATGAACAGTTAACTATAAGAACTGCCAAGAGATAGTCCAGATGACCAATTGACTATAAGAACTGTCAAGAGATATTCCAGATGACCAATTGACTATAAGAACGGTCAAGAGATATTCCAGATGACCAATTGACTGTAAGAACTGTCAAGAGATAGTCCAGATGACCATTTGACTATAAGAACTGTCAAAAGATATTCCAGATGACTAATTGACTATAAGAACTGTCAAGAGATATTCCAGATGAACAATTGACTATAAGAACTGTCAAGAGATATTCCAGATGACCAATTGACTATAAGAACTGTCAAGAAATATTCCAGATGACCAATTGACTATAAGAACTGTCAAGAGATATTCCAGATGACCAATTGACTATAAGAACTGTCAAGAGATATTCCAGATGACCAATTGACTGTAAAAACTGTCAAGAGATAGTCCAGATGACCAATTGACTATAAGAACTGTCAAGAGATAGTCCAGATGACCAATTGACTATAAGAACTGTCAAGAGATATTCCAGAGGACCAATTGACTATAAGAACTGTCAAGAGATATTCCAGATGACCAATTGACTATAAGAACTGTCAAGAGATAGTCCAGATGACCAATTGACTATAAGATTTGTCAAGAGATATTCCAGATGACCAATTGACAATAAGAACTGTCAAGAGATATTCCAGATGACCAATTGACTATAAGTACTGTCAAGAGATATTCCAGATGACCAATTGACTATAAGAACTGCCAAGAGATAGTCCAGATGACCAATTGACTATAAGAACTGCCAAGAGATAGTCCAGATGACCAATTGACTATAACAACTGCCAAGAGATATTCCAGATGACCAATTGACTATAAGAACTGTCAAGAGATATTCCAGATGACCAATTGACTATAAGAACTGACAAGAGATATTCCAGATGAACAATTTACTATAAGAACTGTCAAGAGATATTCCAGATGACCAATTGACTATAAGAACTGCCAAGAGATAGTCCAGATGGCCAATTGACTCTAATAACTGCCAAGAGATATTCCAGATGACCAATTGACTATTAGAACTGTCAAGAGATATTCCAGATCAATATTTCATTTTTTTAATCCATGACAATTTTTTATTCCTTCCTTTCAGCAATTATTTACATTTTTGTAAATTTATACGAAGCAATCAAAAGAATCATGTGCTGAAATTTACATAAATAAGATACTTATCTTATGAATAACTATGAAGACTCGTCTCACCTATTTAATGTCAAATTTAATTTGTACATGGCAAAGTGACATCGCCCCGATATCTTCATAGTAGAAATCGCCATGGTAGGTTGAATCCACAGCCACCCATGCCCATTTTATTCGGACCTTATGAGATGCATATTATTAGCGAAGTGACCTGACTAAGGCTTCTGACAAGACGGGGTAATTGATTTCTCGCTGTGTGAGCAAGCTTGTATACGACATTGCGGTCAATGGTTTTACTGTCTCCACTTGAGTGAGTGCCGCTATAGCCTGCTGCGCGCTGTAGTCCATACATGACCAACGCAATATAAAATTGAGAGTTCAAAGCGCACGGCCAATTTTCAAAGCGCACGCTAACGACTATAATATCTGTACAACACGTATTTTCAAGTGTATGAGACCACATCTGGTTTCTTGAGAAAAATTCATTTACGGGAGATATTCATCATTTTCGAACCCAGTATCCGAAGATTTTCGTCTGATATCAAAATCGTGCATAGCAATTCACGTGTATCGATCCCGTGTATTCATTTTAATGTCCCTGCTGCACCAAATAATTATTAGCCAGGCGATGTCGGTGTACATGGTTCTCTGGTAAATCGTGATAAAGATCTCATATTAGATTCAATAAACAATCAAAGCAAGTAAACTTGTTTTCATAATGTGTCAATTGTGGTTCTTGTTGAATGCTTTATACAGCTTTATACCAAATTCCCCTTTATACCTACTAACTTAACAATTATGTAGTTTTCCATTAGGGACTGTGCAATAAGCCCCTAATGGCTTCCCAAAAATTGTTTTCCCCGGCCTGCCAAAATGTATCCCCCCCCCCTGTATGCACATGCCAAATATTTGGGTTCCCGATTTGCAAACCTATATTGTCTATATAATGCAAGCTTTTGAACGTTTCTGCACTGTTTTCCTAAGTCTTTTAGAGTGTGTTATTTAAACGTTGTCCCGTAAATTGTGCCAAATATTGCTTGCCCCTCTCAGCCTTCCAAAATTACTAGTTGGTCCCTCCCCTTTGGCCTTATAAACATCTAAAAAAAAGTAACTACCCCTCCCCCTTAAATAATGACCATTATTCAAAAACGGGTAATTGTATTACAAATTTACCACATTTGCAGCAATTGACTAAATATTGACGTCACAGCGTACATTTAAATCAATGTAACCCAAGATTTGAAATTGTATTGATTTTGTATTCAGTGTAATGGAAGGAAATCTGTGTAATGATATCTGAGTGTTTTTGTATTGTTAAAACTTTCAAATCTGGACCTCACTACATTAAGGGCTGGGGTATGAACGTTTGGACAGTATTTATTTTGGGACATTAGAGCACATCAGACATATCGAATTGCATTCTGAATACGAAGAATGTCATTCTGATATCAAATAATTTTGATTTTTGAAATTCGCAATTTAATACACATTTTATGGCAAATCATTAAAAATTGATATTTTGATATTTAACAGTACTTGAAGTAAACTTTACAAATCTGATGATTTATACTTAAAGTGTATGTAGGTGGGATGAAAAGCCGACGATCAATTGAACATTTTGACCTTTCGTATTGAAGATATGGATTTTTTTCCCAAAACACCCAAAAAAATTAGGTCTTTTTGGGAAAAAAAATCCATATCTTCAATATGAAAGGTCAAAATTTTCAATTGACCGTCGGCTTTTCCTCCCTGCTACATACACTTTAAGAATATGTCATTAGATTTATATAATTTACTTCGAGGACTGTTATATATCAAAAATTTGAAAAATATCAAATGTGTCATAAAATTTGTATTATATTGTGATTTTCAAAAAATGAAAATTATTTGATATCAGAAAGACATGCTTCGTATTCAGAATGCAATTCGATAGGTCTAAGGTGCTCTCATGTCCCACAAAAAATACTGTCGAAACGCAATAAATGCTCATTTTAGATCCCTTAAATTGACCGATGTTTTATTGTTTTCTGGACTATCGTATCAAATGAGGTGTCAACATGCGCAGAAATAAATTCGGCTTCCAACGCATTTTACAGATTTGTAATACAATAGCCCCTTTTTGAATAATAGCCATTATTTAAGGGGGGTTACCCAGCAAACACAAAAACGTTTTAAAAACGTTTTTAATAAGTTATATTTTGGTTTTTGGTTTACATAAAAACGTTTTAATAACATTAAAATGTCGGGTTATATAAAGGTCATGAAAACGTTTTAAAACGTTTTGTATGAAAACACACTACCACAATATTTTTAAAATGTTTTCAAAACATTTTTGCCAAATATTTTGTCAACACTTAAATAACATTATGTTAAAATATTTGCATCCAGCAAACACAAAAATGTTCTTAAAATGTTTTTTTCAAAACGTTTTAATAACATTTAAATGTCGGGTTATATAAAGGTCATGAAAACGTTTTCAAAACGTTATTGCAAATATTTTGGGCAAACATTTTTCGCAAAATATTTTTTCAACCCCAAAATAACATTTTGTTTAGAATGTTTTGTATCAAGTTTTCAAAAAGGAATGTTATTAAAACGTTTTTATACCCTTTATATAACGCGACATTTAAACGTTTTCTGTAAAACATTTTTGTTTGCTGAGCAGTAGATTATCAAAAAATGATTTTCAATGTTATGAAAACGTTTTATACCCTTAATATGCCCTTTATATAACCCGACATTTAAACGTTTTCTGACAACCTTTTATAACCTTTTGCGAATGATGTCGAAAACGTTTTGTGTTTGCTGGTAGTTACTTTTTTTGAGATGTTTACTTTATTAATAGACTACTATAATTAAGGGATCCAAAATGAGCGTTTATTGCGTTTCGACAGTATTTTTTATGGGACATGAGAGCACCTCAGACCTATCGTATTGCATTCTGAATACGAAGCATGTCTTTCTGATATCAAATAATTTTCTTTTTTTTTTAAATCACAATATAATACAAATTTTATGACAAATTATAAAAATTTGATATTTTTCAAATTTTTGATATATAACAGTCCTCGAAGTAAATTATATAAATCTAATGATATATTCTTAAAGTGTATGTAGCAGGAGGAAAAAGCCGACGGTCAATTGAAAATTTTGACCTTTCATATTGAAGATATGGATTTTTTCCCAAAAGACCTAAATTTTTTTGGTGTTTTGGGAAAAAAATCCATATCTTCAATATGAAAGGTCAAAATTTTCAATTGACCGTCGGCTTTTCATCCCACCTACATACACTTTAAGTATAAATCATCAGATTTATAAAGTTTACTTCAAGTACTGTTAAATATCAAAAATATCAATTTTTAATGATTTGCCATAAAATGTGTATTAAATTGCGATTTTCAACAAATCAAAATTATTTGATATCAGAATGACATTCTTCGTATTCAGAATGCAATTCGATATGTCTGATGTGCTCTAATGTCCCAAAATAAATACTGTCCAAACGTTCATACCCCAGCCCTTAAAGACAGAGATAAAAAGAATTTATCGCGTCTGACGTCATCTGTCAATCAAATTCGAGCACTGTTTGTTTACAAGTGTCGTGATGATGACTTGCTGGCCGGCGGTACAACCGGGCGCCTTATTGTTAATTTTGCACCTTCAAACATGCAAACCATCTCAAAAGTTAGGTCTTGATAGTAGGAAACTTTCTTTGGCGAAGGCACCATGTCAACAATGGCTAGAAAAGCTGCTTTTTGCCTTGTAAAAGTACGTAATTTTTCGCCATTTGCTGCTATTCCTTTTCTCCGATCAGCACCAGATAGATCGGTCTTCCTTTACGCGCTATTAACCTGTGTAAACCAATCAAAGATCGTAATTGACAGTGACATCACACGCGATAAATTCTCTTTATCCCTGTCTTTAATTATACAAGTACTTTGTAGTTTGTTCCTTTGCGACATGAACTCTCCCAAATACCAAATAGGAGGGATTTTATTTGAGAAATGTGTAACATCGGATCATGGGTTAAATATTGTGCTTCTACATAATTTCTATCGGACTTTGGCGGTATGAACTCTGAAGGGGGACATGACAATACAAAAATGCATTAAAATTGTAAAATAAGTATATTTTTGAGATTTTTTATGTTAAGGGAGTACTTGAAACCAGTTTCGATGAAATCGGGTCATTTTTTAAATTTTGACCTCTGTGTATGAAATTTTTGACATTTGACCTATTCGACCTTATAACTCCTGAACTAAACAACATAGAAAAATTTAACAATTGACTTTTTTATTCCATGTGATGAGACCAACAAGTTGAGATACATTAGAACATGATGGGACTATTTTTACGTTTTGGCCCCACTTTGACCTTCGACCCCTCGTGGCAACCACAGGGGGCACAGAAAAAATGGAACCAATCAAATTTTTATCATTTCAAGTTTAACAATGCCAAAAAATATTGGCTCCACTAATGTAGGAAAATTAAATCCCAAACCCATAGCGCCCTGTACTATATGTTTGTCCACATTCATGGTACACATGTACATGTATTATGAATATTCGATGCAACATTTCTTCGTTATTTAATCTTTCCCCATTCTAAACTTTTAACGAAAGTTTGAAGATGAGTTGTACTAGTAGTATATCATTACTTCAAAATCCTTGGTTATAGAATAGGTAACCGTGGCAAACCATTCCATGGCGGCGACCTGATGGTAGCAGAGGATACAACGCACATCCTCCACAGTTGACAAACTTGGTCCGCTTTTTAGTGGGAAACGGTACTTTTTTGCACATAAGCAAGTTTTGTTTTGTTTTTTTGTTTTTTGACGACCCACACAAATTCCTGGCTACGGGCATAGTCCATTGTCATAGCGACCCCAAAGTTGAATACTTTTACGGAATTTACTTGATTGATTTTCAACAAATGGACTAACTTTGTTTTTTAATTTGTGATCAGTCACAGTGGTAATTTCTGATGACTTTGAGATTTTTCCGGGAGATTTTCTTTCTTTTTTGTAAACCAAATGTCATAAAAATACTTTTTATGGCACGTGCAAGTCAGTTCCAGTTCAATGTACAAATAGTTCAAAGTCAGCAAGTTTTCTAATTTATTTTGGTTCATTGAATCCCTGATGACAATGGCAAACAAATTGACAGCGTCTTTTGTTGATTATTTGTGACGGTACTTTGCAAAGAAGCAATGGCACACAGTCACAATAATACTTGTTATATAATTCTAAATTATATTCTTAAGGAATCGGATAGCAACATTTGCACAGTATTTTTTGTGGGACCTGAGAGTACATCAGACATATCGAATTGCATTCTGAATATGAGGAATGCCATATCGAATCATTTTGATTTTTTTAAATATCGCGATATAATACAAATTTTATGGAAAATTTATTAAAATTTGATATTTTTGATATTTAACAGTCCTCGAAGTAAACTTTATAAATCTAATGATATGTACTTAAAGTGTATGTAGCTGTGATAAAAAGCCGACCATCAATTGAAACTTTTGAATGATATACATTCCCCCTCCACCCCACCCCCTAAAGACCTACATTTTTTTGGTGTTTTGAGGAAAAAAATATAATATGATGGACGGCTTTCGTTCAGTGTTATCATGGATTGTTATTGTACTTCTTCAAGAATTAGCGTGTGGAAATCTAACCTTGCATTTTAAGTTCTTACATTAACGCTTAATATCAAAACCATTTTTATAGGAGAAAGAGGATAATCATTCCTATAAGCTCAAATAAATAATTTTTACATTTCTTGTGTCGAAAAGATTTTCATACTCCATGGAAACAAACATATGCTAGATTAGCCTCATACCGAACCTTGCCTGAGGCTTTCACTTCACTCTTGAATCCCTGTTACCGAACTGTGACAGAGAGATAGATGTATTCTCTGAGTGCGTCCCACAATGCGTGCGTCCCAAGTTTTGTGTCATGTGACCTGGCTAGTTTTGGGCTCTTACAGAAATTTTTTTCTTCTCCCTAAAGAGCTTCCTTTATTAGCCACACCTTACCCTGTAGAAGCCATTTGAAGTCCCATGTCTTTTTAGAAGTGATGCCTTTAATCTCTGCAATAGCACATGGCTCGATATTTTCCCAGTGATTACTAATACCTCTGGAACCCCAAAATGTTTCTTCAGGGTAGACGAGGTATTGTTGGTCGAAGCATCCAAAAAAATTTCATTATCTAATTCAATATAATTATTATTGAAAAATAACAGTTTGATGTTTTGCAAAATTTCATTCTACAAATCATATACTCTGAAAACTTGCTTGATTTATTGTTGTGAATGAGTTTTACAAAAGTGTTGTTGTTTCAGCCCTCTTTACAACATAACTCAAGAAACACAGGACCTCCAAAAGTATATATGTGATATTTGAATTCCTCTACACACTCGCTCAGTGGCGTAGCCAGGATTTTGGAACCGAGGGGGCACAACTTGTAAATGTACCGACGGAAATATTTTTTGCCGAAGGAAGTTGTGATTTGTTGACCCAAAATTTTTTTGCATGGTTTGAAAAAGTGAAAAGCAAAAAAAAAAAAAAAAAAAAAAAGGATTACTAGTATAGGCGGTGCTATCATAAAAACACACAATTTTTATGTAAAATTCAATTTCATTCACAATTTTTAATCATTTTTTTACAATTCTCCCCTTTTTTCTCTCACCCTGGGTAAAAAATAGTCTATTGTTAACCCAATTTTTTTTCACCAACGCCTTCCGTCTACCGACGGCCTTACATGAACCGACGGCCATGACGAGCGGGGGGCACCGGCCCCCCTGGCCCCCCACTGGCTACGCCACTGCACTCGCTATGAAATGATCAATGTAATTTTTGCCAAAGCTCACTACCATTCGCAAGATGCTATGAACTACCAAATCGCAACAGTTTCAAATTGTTGCTAACTTTAAAGCGATATGATTTAAAGCAAACAAATAAATCACACTGTTTCTTTTCACTTCAAAAAGGAGGGGTCAAGCCCATTTTAATATTTCATTGACACAAATATTTTCATTAGAATCAGTGGTTATTGGTACCATACCTACTGACAACTAATGAATGGTACCATAACCTATACTCCAATGACCAGGTCTATACACTTTCTAACAATGAGTTGTATAGAAATAAACGTTTATTCGACCATATACAAGACAATAAATTCCTGGACTTGTTGATCTGATCCAATTTGATCTGAGGTCAATGAAGTCAAGCTCAAAGTATAGCCGAACATCCGAGCAGTATTTGCAGTTAACTATGCTAACTGTGTTATACGCAGTCAATACTTCTCGTTACCCCGTGTGATCATCTTTACTTATCAGTTTACAATAATTGATTACCTGATTCCAACCAGCATGTCTTGCAACTACTTTCTCCTTGTCCTGTTCGCCTTTCAATGTTCACTCCCCGGTATTTTCGCGCAACCCGCGGATGTCTCTGTCGACGCCCAAGTCCTGATCATAGGAGCAGGTCCGGCTGGTCTTTATGCATCTTCGACTCTCAATGAAAACAACATTACTGACTACATCATAATAGACGGTGCCGATCATTTAGGTGGTTATGGGAAGCAAATCACCTTCGGGGGAATAGAATTTGCTCCTGGATTCTTATGGTCCTACGGTACGGCTACTTTTGATCAATTTGGTATTCCTTATCGTGAATCCAATTATTCATCGTATACAGTTTACACAGATGAAGGTGATGATATCACACGTGTTGCCATCAAAAGAGAAAACAGTCTCGTTGAAGCGTTTGATTCCGCTACCGATGCTACCATAGAAGACATCGAGGAAGGAGCGCGTCCTGATTTGTCGCAAAAGGCAACGTTAGCTCGTGGTGGATGGATAGCTACTTCGGCAGTTGATAAAGTTATGGAATGGTTTAACTTTGACTTTGCTGAAGGGATATCAGCTCGAGATACATCAACAATTCAACCATTTCGCCAAGAAGAACTAATTCCCGATGAATATTTCATTCTCGGAAGCATATACCCCGCGAGGGAACCTCTGGAATCTATACTAACGGAAGAGAAAGTTCGCTTGAACCAGGTAACTTTGTCACTTTCGTCTATAACTAACATGACTAAAGCTTTTTTTTTTTTAAATAAATAAACCACTATTATTAAAGTACAAGTCAGAATATTTAACATGTTGTATAGCAAATATTGGATTGTCAGTCATCAAATGACGCCTTTTGGTAGAATAGGGGTCCACATTTTTATTCACCTGATTGATCCCTCAATCACTTTGACCCCTTAGAAGGTAAAATTCTAGCCATTAAGCCTAATCCAGGCCTTCTCAACTGGCGGCGCGCGCGCCACTTGTGGCGCTTGGAGTTAGTCGAAGTGGCGCACGGTAAATTTACTATTTTTTCACATAAATTTGTAACAAAAAAGCGGTGAAAATACCACCGTCTGAGCCTTTAGAATGCCCTAAAATCTCATAGCTTCCGGGGGCGCTGCCCCCTGCACCCACGCGGCTGGGTCTGGACCCTCCAGGGGTTATAAAGTGAGCCCTTGGACCCGCCCGCTATGCGTTCGGTCGCGAACGCGCTCCCTCGGAAAATACTCCCTTGATATGTTGGCACTTCATGATCACTAAAATTTCCCAGTAGGCACTTCAGATAAAGTTGAAAAGGCCTGGCGAGTCAGGTAGTAGAGACAAAAAGCTTAATTCTAATTCACTCTTGTGTGTGTTAATAGCGTGTTACAGTCGTGAACCAAACTGAAGGATACGTCAGGGCAGTCACAGAGGATGGTATCGAATACACAGGCAACTATGCAATTGTAACTAGCACCGTTGGGGTCATTCAAAATGGCGGCCTAACCTTTGACCCTCCTCTACCACCGTGGAAGTCCGAAGAGTTTTGTCGATTTCAAATGGGTACCATTGATCCAATCTTCCTCAAATTTGAAACCAAGTTTTGGGATGACACAGAGTTCATTTTGCATGCCAATGACAGACACGGATACTATCCAGCATTCTTGAATGTAGAAGCCGAAGGTCTTCACCCACCTGGAACGAACATCTTGATTGGATTTCTGACTGGAGACGAGGCATATCGAGCAGAGTTATTGACAGACGATGAAGTAAAAGCTGAGGTGAGTAATGAGTATTACATATAGTTTTGTAGGATTCTTCTGCACATGCATTTGTTTCGTCCTCATAGAACTGGTGCATGGTGTTGCGAATCTAAACTGGTACATGTTTCCTTGACCCATCTTTACCTGAACAGAGACGAGGGGTTATGCTTTCTAAATCACATATTCGATCCTCTACTCAAGACCACGTTGGAGATGGGAGTACTTACGGTAAAACAATAACATCCTGTCAAGATTCTCCCCCCAAGCAAATGGATCAATAAAAGCATCAAAGTTTGAGAAAGCCAGAATGTTTCCGGCGAAACTGTCAGCAGAAAAAAGGTGTTTTTTTCATGGTCTTGACATAAAACTTTAAATAGCTGATTAATCAACAGACCCGACGAACCTCTCCAGTCACCGTTACGTTTCACTGGTTTGTCATTGTAATTTCACTATCAGACTCTATCTTTTTATATTTATTAATTTTAACCAAATCGGTGCAATATTGTATGCTGCGCACATGAAGTATCCGAACACTTGAAACAAAAGCAATAACTTAAAGACACTAAACCTGATTTACCAAATGAAGCAGTCACTTAACATCATTGTTTATCAACAAAGGCGAGGGACTGGTTTATCGATATACTTAAACGAACCGCTATACTGTTCAATGGCTTTCTTGTACTATATGAAATGTGGTGGGTGATTTAAAATGCACGTGCCCTGAGCAAACTGAACAATGGAAATTATTGCTATAATTCGCGCGCATACTGCCGGGCAATGACCAGGGCTCGACTTTTACACACGCCCGCACGCCAATGGCGTGTTCTTTTGCTGTCGAGCGTGTAACTTTCTAAAAGTGCACGCCCGACTGGCGTGTGGAATGTCGATGCTCATATTTGGCAATTTAGCCTAAAACTGCCAATTTTTGAATTTGCTCCACTTTTGCACCAAAGGCCCCCTTCACAATTTTAGCTTCAATATTATGACAAACATTTTCAAGCGCTTCGCGCGTATTTGTACCATAAACTTAATTTGTCGCCAAAAGGTGCTGGATTCACTATACTTCATGTTTTACTCCCCCCCCCCCATGTCAAAAAGAAATCTACGCCAATGTTAATGAAGAACAAATCACAAGCAGGGCTCACATCTAAATTGTTACATGCAAAATGTATTAAGATTACTTGACTATCGTCTATCATCTTCTTTTTCACATTTATTGTAACATTATTTACTTTGGGCTTGTAAAATTTCTGTCGGGCGTGTAACTTTTTAGAGGTACACGTCCGACTGGCCAGTGCCCAAAAAAGTTAAGGTCGAGCCCTGGCAATGACGTCACATGTCAAGTGGTGTATAGATTGAAAATTTTGTTCTACGTATTTTGATACCGCATTCGGCACGATGATGCGATTTTATTTTCCCAAATTATACCAATTTGAATTTTTAAAAAATTGTCACTTTTGAAATGTTCTCTTTTTCCGTTCATTTTGGTGTAACTTGGGGAAATAAAGTCGGATCGTGCCAAATGAGGTATCGAAATACGCAAAAAGATTTACCCATCTAATGATTACTTTATTTGGTACTTTCGGTTGCTTTTGAATACTTTTTGTGGGTAATAAAATTTGATGTTCTTTTTATTTGCATTTGTGATATTTTACCAGTAATAAATAAATAAATAAATAAATAAATAAATAAATAAATAAATAAATAAATAAATAAATAAATAAATAAATAAATAAATAAATAAATGTCAGATCTTCTTACAAGCACCATATTATGATAGGCCCTAATTTGTATTAATTACTTTTAATACTTGCAGATACTTGAAGTATTGAGAAACATATACGGCGAGAAGAATGTACCAGACCCTGTGGAATTCTATATGTCCCGTTTCGCTACGGATCCTGATCTCTATGGTTCCTTCCCTACTTGGCCAATAGGTATCGTTCCAATGGATGCCCAGATGCGCCTGAGCGCCAACGTTGACAGAGTCTACTTCGCTCCTGAAGGTCAGTTTTGTATTATTTCATTTTAAATGAAATGGGCGTCACAAAATGGGCACGTCCACGAAGCACCATCGACATGTGTTACGTAATCGTCAAAGTATCCACATGTGGTGAAAGTAGGATTGAAATACTTTTGGTTTAAGTGATGGGGTATGAACCTTTGGGCAGTATTTATTGTGGGACATTTGAGCACATCAGACATATCGAATTGCATTCTGAATACGAAGAATGTCCTTCTGATATCAAATAATTTTGATTTTTGAAATTCGCAATGTAATACACATTTTATGGCAAATGATTAAAAATTGATATTTTTGATATTTAAGGGCTGGGGTATGAACGCTTGGGCAGTATTTATTGTGGGACATTAGAGCACATCAGACATATCGAATTGCATTCTGAATACGAAGAATGTCCTTCTGATATCAAATAATTTTGATTTTTTGAAATTCGCAATTTAATACACATTTTATGGCAAATCATTAAAATTGATATTTTTGATATTTAACAGTACTTGAAGTAAACTTTATATAGCTGATGATTTATACTTAAAGTGTATGTAGGTGGGATGAAAAGCCGACGATCAATTGAAAATTTTGACCTTTCGTATTGAAGATATGGATTTTTTTTTCCAAAACACCAAAAAAAATTAGGTCTTTTGGGGGAAAAATCCATATCTTCAATATGAAAGGTCAAAATTTTCAATTGACCGTCGGCTTTTCCTCCCTGCTACATACACTTTAAGAATATGTCATTAGATTTATATAATTTACTTCGAGGACTGTTATATATCAAAAATTTGAAAAATATCAAATTTTTATAATTTGTCATAAAATTTGTATTATATTGTGATTTTCAAAAATGAAAATTATTTGATATCAGAAAGACATGCTTCGTATTCAGAATGATAGGTCTGAGGTGCTCTCATGTCCCACAAAAAATACTGTCGAAACGCAATAAATGCTCATTTTAGATCCCTTAACAGTACTCGAAGTAAACTTTATAAATCTGATGATATGTACTTAAAGTGTATGTAGGTGGGATGAAAAGCCGACGATCAATTGAAGATTTTTTCCCCAAAACACCAAAAAACAATTAGGTCTTTTTGGGGAAAAAATCCATATCTTCAATATGAAAGGTCAAAATTGTCAATTGGTCGTCGGCTTTTCCTCCCAGCTACATACACTTTACGAATATATCATTAGATTTATCTAAATTACTTTGAGGACTGTTATATATCAAAAATGTAACAACTTAATAATAATAATTTGTCATAAAATTTGTATTATATCGTGAATTTCAAAAAATGAAAATTATTTGATATCAGAAAGAAATTCTTTGTATTCAGATTGCAATTCGATATGTCTGATGTGCTCTCATGTCCCACAAAAAATACTGTCGAAACGCTCAAAACGCTCATTCCAGATCCCTTAAGTTTTCTCTGTTTTAACACTAAACTAAGTAAAAGTATCCTAAAATGTAACGAAATAAATGTTGCCTCAACAGGTGCCGGTAATGTTGATTTCATTGGTGTTCTCAGAGGAAGTATTGCAGACGGTGTGGCGGCGGCAGAAGCAGTCATTGGATGTCTTTTGGAGGACGAGTGTGACGAGTATTCTCCTGCAGAACCGAAAGCTCCTCCTCTTTGTAGTGACGTCAAACCCTATAATCCAAATAAACGTCGTAAGAACTTTAACGTGAGACCATAATCAACGGAGGAAAGTCATTATTTTGTCGTGTGCAAAATGCATGGTGTATGCGTGATATAATTTAACAAAATACTTTGATCCTTACAAGGGAGTAAAAGCCCTATAGTCTGGATGCAAACTATTGTTTTATTGGGTTAGATGGTTTTGCCAGTTAAAGTGTTTTTCTTCGCTGATTATTATTCTATAGGTGGTACCAAATGAGATTTTGAGGGAGGGGGGACGTGTAGAATTGTCACCCTGGGCAATTCAAGATTTACAAGGTCAAAGTTTATACAGGGGTCAAAATTTAAAACGCATACTAAAACATTCCTCTGATCCTAAAGTACTCAGAAAATGTATAGTTTGACCAAACTCCGAACTATTGTTTCGGAGTTATAAATCAAAAAGTCAAAGGTTAGATTTAAAGAGGCACAGGGGCTAAAAGAGATCAAATGCTCCAATTTTGATAAAAATGTCTCAAAATCTTGACCCTGTTATCTAATTAAAGAATAATAATAACCAACTGTAATAGTTTAGCTGCTAAGCTCCCAGATTTGGTACAATTGTGCACTTTGTGTTAAAAGCATTGGAGTTTCCGCACATGGTCCAAAGTTTATTTTAAGATGTAGAGCCATTTTGGATTTGATCCCTAGTGACCGCTAGTGGTCACGAAAGGTCACACAGGGGTAAAAAATGCTCCAATCTTGTCGAAGGGTACACAAAATTATATGTCTGATTACAAGGATCTCATAAATGTATAGTTTGTGCTATCTACGACCTATCGTTACAGAGTTATTCTATTAAAAAAATCATTTTGGGGTAAAAACAGTACATTTTTGGTTGTACAGGGGTGAAATTTTCAACTTGCTCCGATTTTGCCAAAATTGGTGGCAATTTTTTTGTCTTGACATAAGAATCAAGAAACAGTATAGTACTTACCATCTAAATTGTACTCCTTACTTGTTATTTGCAATGGAAGTCAAATGATCAACAGGGCCCTATATGGCATTTGACATTTTTAACATCTATCTCAGTAGGTTAACACAGTAGATATGCAAAACTATTCTTTTTATGATTTGTGCCAGCTAAACAATTTGCCACCACTTTTGTCAAATCTAGAGGTCACTAGTGTGGGACATTAGAGCACATCAGACATATCGAATTGCATTCTGAATACGAAGAATGTCATTCTGATATCAAATAATTTTGATTTTTGAAATTCGCAATTTAATACACATTTTATGGCAAATCATTAAAATTGATATTTTTGATATTTAACAGTACTTGAAGTAAACTTTATATAGCTGATGATTTATACTTAAAGTGTATGTAGGTGGGATGAAAAGCCGACGATCAATTGAAAATTTTGACCTTTCGTATTGAAGATATGGATTTTTTTTCCCAAAACACCAAAAAAAATTAGGTCTTTTGGGGGAAAAATCCATATCTTCAATATGAAAGGTCAAAATTTTCAATTGACTGTCGGCTTTTCCTCCCTGCTACATACACTTTAAGAATATGTCATTAGATTTATATAATTTACTTCGAGGACTGTTATATATCAAAATTTGAAAAATATCAAATTTTTATAATTTGTCATAAAATTTGTATTATATTGTGATTTTCAAAAATGAAAATTATTTGATATCAGAAAGACATGCTTCGTATTCAGAATGATAGGTCTGAGGTGCTCTCATGTCCCACAAAAATACTGTCGAAACGCAATAAATGCTCATTTTAGATCCTTAACAGTACTCGAAGTAAACTTTATAAATCTGATGATATGTACTTAAAGTGTATGTAGGTGGGATGAAAAGCCGACGATCAATTGAAGATTTTTCCCCAAAACACCAAAAACAATTAGGTCTTTTTGGGGAAAAAATCCATATCTTCAATATGAAAGGTCAAAATTGTCAATTGGTCGTCGGCTTTTCCTCCCAGCTACATACACTTTACGAATATATCATTAGATTTATAAAATTTACTTCGAGGACTGTTATATATCAAAATGTAAAAATATCAAATTTTAATAATTTGTCATAAAATTTGTATTATATCGTGAATTTCAAAAATGAAAATTATTTGATATCAGAAAGAAATTCTTTGTATTCAGATTGCAATTCGATATGTCTGATGTGCTCTCATGTCCCACAAAAAATACTGTCGAAACGCTCAAAACGCTCATTCCAGATCCCTTAAGTTTTCTCTGTTTTAACACTAAACTAAGTAAAAGTATCCTAAAATGTAACGAAATAAATGTTGCCTCAACAGGTGCCGGTAATGTTGATTTCATTGGTGTTCTCAGAGGAAGTATTGCAGACGGTGTGGCGGCGGCAGAAGCAGTCATTGGATGTCTTTTGGAGGACGAGTGTGACGAGTATTCTCCTGCAGAACCGAAAGCTCCTCCTCTTTGTAGTGACGTCAAACCCTATAATCCAAATAAACGTCGTAAGAACTTTAACGTGAGACCATAATCAACGGAGGAAAGTCATTATTTTGTCGTGTGCAAAATGCATGGTGTATGCGTGATATAATTTAACAAAATACTTTGATCCTTACAAGGGAGTAAAAGCCCTATAGTCTGGATGCAAACTATTGTTTTATTGGGTTAGATGGTTTTGCCAGTTAAAGTGTTTTTCTTCGCTGATTATTATTCTATAGGTGGTACCAAATGAGATTTTGAGGGAGGGGGGACGTGTAGAATTGTCACCCTGGGCAATTCAAGATTTACAAGGTCAAAGTTTATACAGGGGTCAAAATTTAAAACGCATACTAAAACATTCCTCTGATCCTAAAGTACTCAGAAAATGTATAGTTTGACCAAACTCCGAACTATTGTTTCGGAGTTATAAGCCAAAAAGTCAAAGGTTAGATTTAAAGAGGCACAGGGGCTAAAAGAGATCAAATGCTCCAATTTTGATAAAAATGTCTCAAAATCTTGACCCTGTTATCTAATTAAAGAATAATAATAACCAACTGTAATAGTTTAGCTGCTAAGCTCCCAGATTTGGTACAATTGTGCACTTTGTGTTAAAAGCATTGGAGTTTCCGCACATGGTCCAAAGTTTATTTTAAGATGTAGAGCCATTTTGGATTTGATCCCTAGTGACCGCTAGTGGTCACGAAAGGTCACACAGGGGTAAAAAATGCTCCAATCTTGTCGAAGGGTACACAAAATTATATGTCTGATTACAAGGATCTCATAAATGTATAGTTTGTGCTATCTACGACCTATCGTTACAGAGTTATTCTATTAAAAAAATCATTTTGGGGTAAAAACAGTACATTTTTGGTTGTACAGGGGTGAAATTTTCAACTTGCTCGATTTTGCCAAAATTGGTGGCAATTTTTTGTCTTGACATAAGAATCAAGAAACAGTATAGTACTTACCATCTAAATTGTACTCCTTACTTGTTATTTGCAATGGAAGTCAAATGATCAACAGGGCCCTATATGGCATTTGACATTTTTAACATCTATCTCAGTAGGTTAACACAGTAGATATGCAAAACTATTCTTTTTATGATTTGTGCCAGCTAAACAATTTGCCACCACTTTTGTCAAATCTAGAGGTCACTAGGGGTCAAATCCAAAATGGCTTAACATCTTAAAATAAACTTTGGACCATGTGCTTCATGTGTGGGCACTCTCATGCTTTTATTAACAAGTGCATGACTCAGCTTAGCTGTACTATAATGACTCGTTACCTAGGTAATCATTCAGGGAAGCACCAGTATGTCAACATCAGGTGGTTTCGTATTGATGGTATGGATCTTTTCCCCAAAACATCAAAAAGATTAGGTCTTGGGGGGGGGGGGGTATGTATATCTTCAATATGAAAGGTATTGTATTGTATTGTATTGGATTGTATTGGATTGTATTGTTTTGTATTGTATTGCATAATACAACAAAAAGTTCCGCCAGATCCGTTACAAAACCAGACGCTATGGGGATACATTTTTTCCATCTACCATCCCTATATGGAACAACTTGTCTGCAGCAACTGTAAATGCCGCTACCATTGAAGCCTTCAAGATCCAAGTCAACAAAGAATTATGCAACTAAAAATTTTCAATTTAACCTGCACGTCCATCCAAGTCATGCTCTTTTAGTCAAGGTTGGCGATGTTGCCTCTACAAGAGGAGATTCTGCTGACGACGACAGATACAGATACAGATACTAAAAATACGAAATAACATAATTTATTAATAATTTTACGTCACCAAACATTCGTAAGAAGTTAAACATTACTGGAAATAGAATGTGAATAGATTAAATTACAACAATATGTTACATCGAATATTCTACATCGAATACTCGGAGTCTGTAGCGGCCCTAACCATAATGCTAACCTGACTGTAACCTTAACCCTAATCCTAACCCCAACATGCCTAACTCTAACAATTTTCTTCCCAATTACTCTTCGGACCTAACTGTAACCTTAACCCTAATCCTAACCCCAACATGCCTAACTGTAACAATTTTCTTCCCAATTACTCTTCGGACCTAACTGTAACCTTAACCCTAATCCTAACCCCAACATGCCTAACTGTAACAATTTTCTTCCCAATTACTCTTCGGATTACTGGACTGTTCCCATCTACATGTATACGTGGTATATGTTCAAATTAAATTTTATTGGGGATTGGCCTCTGAAAAGGACTACTAAATAACAATCTATTCCTGTAGGTGATTTGATGGTAAAAAATTATTAGTTCACAGTAACAGCACTTTTGTGGAATTTAGATTTGTAGTTTGCAACAAACGATTTTAAATTTATATTTCTTTTGGTCATTTTCTGATGACTTTGCGCAAGGTACATGTACCTTACGATGGGTGCTTTATCTTCTTTGTTAGAAATAAGTATTAACGTTAATACTAGTATTTTTATTTTATTACACGTGCAAGTCAGTTCCAGTTCACTGTTAGCGCGAAGTCAGCAAGCTTTTTATTTTTAATTTGGTTCATTGAATCCTTTTATAATTCTATAGAAAACTAATAGACAATGGATGATCCCTGGGGTTATTTTTGAAGTGTAAAACTATTTACAGAATGGTCGACTGCGGATCCGTCGGATGACGCTTTTTCAATGGGAAATGAACTTTGTTGCTTGGATGATGTCACGATGAGGTCAGCATTTATTCCGTATTGAAAAACGTGTTCCGACGGATCTGCACTCGGTCTCGACCGGCCTCTTATTGCAGTACTTTGCAAAAAGCAACGGCACACAAACTCATGAATAATTCTAAATGATATTTTCCTGTGCATACCTTTTCACAGTAGGGTAACAAGGGGGAAAGGCAACATTCAAGAGGGAATGTCAAAGAAAATGGCCAAAAGAGTTATATGTACAAAAAAGGCCTAAAATCTTAAATATTATGGCTGCCAGCATCCCACGGGGGAAAACTTCTCACAGGAGGCAGTTTCCCCCTGCCCCCCCCCCCCTCCTTTTCTAAATTCTACACCAGTGGAGCATGCAAGGATGACTGGTTTGGATCCAAAATATGATTCGTTTTGTTTTTACCAATCTAGTACTAGAGGGTCGGTCAGTATGTAATAAAAGTTGATTTGTAACCCCTTGATTATTTTCGTGTTATCACATAAACACTGTACCTTTGTATTTCAAATAACACATGAACAAATTATATCACATACTTGATTACGTAACAGCATTAGCATAAAATCAATGGTCTACAGTCACTGGCTGAAAATTAGTCGTTTTTGTTCAGGGAAAATTAAGCTGAAATGTGGTATTGTTGTATATTTTAGATTTTCCCGGGAATTAAAGTATGGCGAGTGCTGCCTTTTAGAATAGTAGTAGAACACAAACTTCCAGCACATAAAACCATCTTTGTTGTGCTGGAAAGGTTTTGGTTTATTTATTTATGTGTGATCAAATATGTGACCCGCTCTGACAAAACCAGGAACAAGTCGCATTTTTGACATTTCATGATTTGAATTAAAATATAAGCACTAGACAATAAACTTTAAAATTATACCAAAATTATATAAATAGCATCAATACTCAGTTTCAAGATATGGATAATTTTGTAAATGATACCTTGATATTTTTGCCAAATTCCTATTCTGAGTAATGGGGCAATTTAGTTTCCTGCCTTACACAGGATTGAATAGGGATTGTCATAGTTCAAATGTTATTTATTGATTAAATAAACCTCTTTTTAATAAGTACTTTCAAGTACTTTCAAGCATTTGAAAGTCCACTTCGTCCCACAGTCAATACCATGAAATTAAGAATTCCAACATTTGATTTTTTATGGGAATGTAATAACTCAAAACCATGTCTGGCGACTTGTTCCGGGTTTTGTTGGAGCTGGTCACATATGTGTTATTTTTGACAAAAACAGGTATTTAATTCTTTCTACAAACTGAATACGACACAACTTGTTTATTGCCATACATTTGTGGAGAAATGGCACATCAGTGGTCAGTTTTCAAGAAGGAGGGAGGAAAATACCTCTTTCTAGATGTGCATTTTGGAATACTCATATCATTGGAATTTACATTATCATGAGTATATGTATTACAGACTTGACATTTAATATGGAATACTGTTTCACAAAATTCCAAGACTGGTCTGGAAGGGGTCTGCATAAACTACACGGGCTAAATATTAATTGGGGTGTGTCGGAAGATGGTGTAAAATAATTGTTTGACAGAAAATGTGCTTTCCATTAGTTTACATTATAGCGCTCATAATGGAGTGAATTAGCCTAAAATGGCGGATTTAAGGTGACTGAATTTGATATTTGTGGGGGTAAAATTTCTGAATTTGAGCCACTTTATTCTGATATTATCAAATTTATTGAGGGTTTGTGATATTTACTGAACCCAAGTACCAATACGCGTTCATCAGAACAGACATGTACTTGTAATCTACAATTTTTGAAAGTGGGAGGAGCTTTAAAAATATTGCCCTTAAAAGTGGTACGCACTCAAACATTTTGAATGCCCCCCTGGGGCCAAATGTTATAAACTTACTGAACAAAAAAGAAACATCATGAGTTCATTGGACAACCAGGAATCCGAGCAGTTGTTTTTGTACCATAAGTTTATACCATTTGACCCCAGGGAGGCCATTCAAATTTTCTGAGTACGTACCATTTTTAAGAGCCATATTTTAAGCTCTTCCCATGTTCAAAAATTGATATATTGCAAGCGTATTTCAGCTGTGATTAATGCCAATTGCTGACGAAGTTTAGGAAATATATAAACTTGATAATAACAGAACAATGTTGCATAAAGTCCGAAATTGTGTCCCCAACAAAGCTCAAATTCAGCCTCCCTAAATCCGCCATTTTAGGCAAATTCACTACATTATGAGCACCATAATCTAAACTTATGGAAAACACGTTTTCTATCAAACAATTATTTTACACCATCTCCCGACACACCCCAATTAATATTTAGCCCGTGCGGTTTATGCAGACCTCTTTCAGACCAGTCTTGGAATTTTGCAAAAATATTCCATATTAAATGTCAAGTCTGTATTATATTTGGCAAAGTTTGGGGCTTAAAGGTCTTCTTGCAGGCCTAATAAGCCACTGAGTGTTCCTTTTGCCCTGCACATTGCACAGCAATTTCATGATTTTCGTGTTTTATGTCACAATGGTAAGTAGGTGAATTTGGGTAACTTCCAACGGCTTTGTTCTTGACAAAATTTTGCAGACATAGATATTCAATTTCTGTAAATAATATTCAATGGGACCGAAAAGGTAAAAGGTATCGAAAAGGTTAATGCCGACGATGCCTGACATTCCAACAAACAATCCAGCAACATACATTCACGCACTGAAAATTTTTACAATCAATTTTATTCGAACAATTGTTATGATTTTTAAAAGTATATGTCTACGTGATCGCATGATCTGAAGAATGTAAAATATAACATGGACACTATTAGTATCAGAAATATAAATCTTAAAATATACTGACGGTTAGGCTTTGGAGCCTCGATTCACGTCTTGCCTAAATAATATATGGGATGAGAATTTGATATAAAAAGGTTCACTCATTTAACCAGTTAGTGGGTGACATTTACAGCTAATAGCAAATACGCAAATACTATGGGTAGATAATAAAATTTGGTAGAAAGTAAACAAAGTCACGAAATAAAACAAAAGGAAATAAACATTTTGATTGATATCTTCATAATTCATCAGGTTCAAGTATAAAGAATAAAGCATAGAACCTTACTAAAAAGTAAAATGGACGAAAATCATGCAATATTATACACACTGACAGTGAAAAAAGACAAGGAAACAAGTATGACATTACAATGGTCAGGTATTTTAAAATAATAATAAATAAATCATATTAACTATAAGAACTGTCAAGAGATATTATCCATTATCCCCCCCAGTTTACCCTCCTCATGGCTCATTATTATTGCACAGCCCTTAAAGGAGTATTTCGTGATCCTAGCATCCTCTTTGTATGACATTTTACAGTAGATATCCACGAAAAAAGCTTATTCCCAAAAATGTTTTTGCTGAACGACTTAATCTGCAAGAAATATTTGGTACATAATCATTATGTAGCCAGAGGTTTCCAGTGGTATAAAAATCTCAACTTTTTTTGAGAAAAGTGGGGGATTAGGCTGTGGATCACGAAATGCCCTTTTAATGTATCTTTCATCTATATTGGGCTATTCCAGTTTAAATTCATACACCCCCTATGAAAGACATGGCCTTGATCTCCCACACAGCGGGTGTAAAATTGAATTGTAGGTAACCCTATTTGAAATGCACTCACTGCCCTGTGTGGAATACTGAGGTCATGCCTTCAATAGAGGGTGTATGGATTTCAACTGGAATAGCTGATTGTAGTTTGCAGTAGTCCGACGAGTAGGACCTTTTTCCCCTTATTTTCCAGACTATGATCACATCTCATATGGCGCAAGAAAGACGAATCGCGTAAGTCCAGTGGGCCAATGACCGCGCCGCCCGATAAAAAAACACCTTTTTTTTCGGGCGGGCGGTTAGTGGACTTTCGCGGTCAATCTTTCTTGAGCGATTAGAGTCTGCATGAGTATAGTTGGTAACCGGAAAAAAACAGGTCCTATTCGTCGGACTAGTTTGCAGTGAACTCTAGATTTTACACATGAACGATGAGGAATGTGTCTTAACAATTTGGTAAAATTGTCATGAATTTAATGACTGGATAAGAATAAGAATCAATAATCCGAGTTTAAGCTTATCCCTGGGAAACTTATACTTAGAATTAATAGAATACAATTTTATGATATTTATTACGACCAGAACTGATTGATCAGACTACTTTCTAGTTTGTTCCTTTGCGACATGAACCCTCTCAAATCCAAAATGACTGTCGGAAAGTGAAAAGAATAAAAATTCCCTTTAAAAGGGAAAGCCAGCCTCAATGTAGAAGAGGTCTTGTAATTAGTTTTGGTCAATGTGAAAGGCATTTTTAGGATCACGGCTTACTACATCCATGTTACATGACAGTCCACCAAACCATCAACGGTGAGAAGATGTACACTGGAAACTGCAGAAAACATTAACTCCTAATCTCCTGTCAACTCTTTAATTCATTATTGTTCATTATTATTAATTCATTATTGTTCTCTAAATTGTTCTGTTCTGGTTTTATTTGTCTTTTCAGCTTTTTACCCACGACATTTCAATTTCCAATTTTTAATACCATAACTTACGAACTCAATATCTTCGCTTAGGAATGTCCGATTTTATTGGGGAAAACGGCGTTGTGGAGCAAAATAGCTCTTTATGTGAAAGCCTCCAAATTTATAAGCTGTCCAAAAGATGTCTGTTTTTGACATGATACGCCACATTTCTTAAAGACCCATTCAGTGATCCCAGTGCAAGAGTAAAAAATTAAAATTGTTTATAAATTGCTTAAAAAGAGAAGGATAGGCCTAAGTCATTCAAATTGTCATTTGGTATTTTTGAAATGCCAAATTCGGCAAAAAATGAAGAAAACAGCAGTACTGACGAAGTTCAAGCCCCGCCATTCAAATACTTGTAGCTAATTTTAGATACTGTCAGTATCTAAAAATACAGATTCGTGTAAAATGTCTTATTTTGTCATAGGCCTACACGGCTTTCGGCTGAACCATTCGCAGACTTAGCACATCTATGTAATAACAAAGGTACGGTACCAAAATTTTGATGATTTTACGATCATCCGGATGAGCAAATCACTGAATGGGCCTTTAATAGTAATATTAGATAAGCTGCCTTTAAAAATATTATTGACAATGTTGAGAGTAGGAATTACCTTAAAAAAGGCTCAAAAATACAAGATGCCAGTTATATTCCGGTCTGAAACGATCAGACAATATTTTAAACATTAATAACATCATAAACCCAAATCGTGAAAAAATCACCCCGGGTAGATTTTTGGCTATTTCTCCATTTACGATCCTGCCCAAAAGTGTCTGCTTTCGATATACCACGTCACAAATACTACACTGCACTGACTGCAGGTTTTAGTTAAAAGGGCATTTCGTGATCCACAGCATCATCCCCCAACTTATCTCAAAAAAAGTTGAGATTTTTATATCACTGGAAACCTCTGGCTACATAATGTTTATTGTACAAAATATTTCTTGCAGATTAATTCGTTTAGCAAAGTAATCGTGAAATTTGAATTTCGTTCTGGTATACCAGAACAAAATTGCAACACATTGTCTACACATAACCATGCATAACTCGTAAAGGCAAAATCGGAATCAACTGAAATTTTTAGAATAAGCTTTTTTTGTGGATATCTACTGAAAAATGTCATAAAAAGAGGATGCTAGGATCACGAAATACTCCTTTAATTCGCCATATAACATAATATAAACTCACCTTACATGTACATTTTTTATTTTAAAATAATTTGATATTAATTCGCAATATATAGTTTACTATATGATAGATGGTGGCAAGAACATTTATAAAGGACTGATTACTCACTGCAATCTTCACTCTTGTGTGTTTTGACTGTAAGTTTATGAATCAAATAAAAAAGATAGAAAGTAGCTTCACTTACGTTATGTGTCATTTTATTTATAACATAGAAGTTATTAAATTAATAAAGTAAGACAATTTATTTATCTATAAGTGCATGTCAAATGGGTACATTGATCAATACTATAGGCCTACATGCATAAATTATGCCCATATTATAGCTAGGCCCTAAAAACTTTATTTTGCATCGGATTTTTCCCGTTGAAAAGGCAAAACTGATGTTTATGATAGCAACTATTTCATCAATAGCATTTTGAGTCATTTTTATCCATAAAACGACACATGATAGGATACAATGGATAGATAATTACTTTGACATCAATATGGTCCATATGATGAAGATTTTGATTCTTAGATCTGTTATCAACATGATATCACGCTGTTCAGTGGTCAAGGACCCCAGGTCAAAGACACTGAAATGACATACTTTTCTTCTGCTGACCATATGATGCTGTATATTAACTATTATTGTTACATTTTAGGCCTATACCTAAAACTTTTAAAGTCATATTAATTCAAACATAACTTTGGTAATACTCACTCGTTTTCATTCGTTGAAACGGCAAAACATACTTACTTTTCCTGACAAATCGAATTACAATAATTTTAAAAATTCCACCGCAAAAAATTTAAAAAATAAGTCATTCCAATACCAATAAAAGTTAATCTCTTGAGCAAACAGACCCGATCCCAGAAATATATACCAGCCCGCGAATGGGCTGGCGATATACCAGCCCGCGAATGGGCTGGCGAAAAAGGAAAGATAGGAAAAGGAGAGATATGTCCATTTCCGTTAGTAAGCTATATAGTAACATACACTGTAAGGCTGATACCATTTCATGGTTCAGCAAAAGCAATGAGGGAAGTACGCTCGACTTGTATTCCCAGATATTATTATTAACAAACAAAAACTTTCGTTAGAATACCACATGTTATATTAAAAGTCATTACACACATTTTGTTGAGCCACTTGTGACCAATATTCAAACTTATTATGAAACTACATTTTCCTTATAAACATATTATAATCACCCATTGACCCTGTACTTCACTGCGATATAGTACCACCAAATACTACTAACACTTTAATTGGGAGCACAATTTGCGTCTAATCTAGTATGTTTAGCATAAGAAGGCCCATCACCGATCACTTTGGGGTTTGAAGAAAATCTACGGTTAAACAATCAATCCTTGTATTTGAATGCTCAAGGCATTAAATTCCGAGTATCGCAAGCCATACGGACGGTATATAACGTATTGCGCACACGCGTTGAGGGAAAAAGTCAACTTGTTAAGATTTCAGCCAATCAGAATACTGTATTTTTCCAAAAAAAAGCTCTGATTGAATGTTTGTCATCGTATTGACTTGCAACGCGTTGAGTTTTTCTCCAAACGCGTTGTCGTAATTCTTATGATCCTAATCGCTTAGGTTAGAGTAAGTCAACGCGTTGAGAAAAAATGTTTAAGTGTAAGCTTTCATCCAATCAGCACACAGTATTGAAGAAATCTATAGCTTAGCGCGTCGACATTGTTTTCTCAAAACGTCGACTTTTTTTCTCAACGTATTGCCGCAATGCATTGTGACCATTGTCATATTTCGTCTCTACTATACCTGAATCATTATTAGGTTCAATGGCTAGAATTTTACCTTTTTAGGGGTTAAAGTGATCGGGGGACCGGGGCACTCCAACTTTGGAGGTGACGCGTATGTAGGGCTGTCAAGACCCCCCTTTTCAGCATCGCTGTCATCCAAAGACCCCATATTTTTTACGAACATATGCTCTGTCACCCGAAGACCCCTATTTTTCCATTTGATCTGTCACCCAAAGACCCTTACAAGTTCAATTTGAACAGCAACTTTCATTTATCACTGATTTTGTTACTTTTTTTTTTAAACAAAGAAATTTGAAGCCATTTAGAACTAGAAATTTGATTTTCGAGGTTTCTGTGGCGCTGTTTCGGTTCTCACCCAATGACCCCATATTTTTTACATTTTGCCCTCACAGAATGCCAAAAATCATGCTCTCACCCAATGACCCCATATTTTTTACATTTGCTCTCACCGAATGCCCCTTAGTGCAAAAGTGCCAACCCTACACCTATATCCATTTCAAATTGAAGTGCCCCCCTCCCAGGTCGGGGGATCATTAAGATGAATTAAAACCTTTTTAGACAGAACGCTATTATTTGATGAGTTTAACATTGCAATTTTTGCTATACAACATGATGATGTCGAACAAATATTCTGGCCTGTACTTTAATAATTCTTCCATTAAAGACGAAAGTGACAAAGTTACCTGGTTCAAGCGAACTTTCTCTTCCGTTAATATAGATTCTAGAGATTCCACCAGGGGGTCGAAGCTTCCTAGAATGAAATATTCATCAGGAATTAGTTCAGCTTGGCGAAATGTTTGAATTGTTGATGTATCTCGAGCCGACCTTCCTTCAGCAAAATCAAAGTTGAACCACTCCATAACTTTATCAACTGCCGAAGTAGCTATCCATCCACCGCGAGCTAACGTTGCCTTTTGTGACAAATCAGGACGTGCTCCTTCCTCGATATCTTCTATTATAGCGTCGGTAGCGTTATCATAGGCTTCGAAGAGATTGTTTTCACTTTTGATGGCAACACGTGTTATATCATCACCTTCATCTGTGTAAACTATAAACGATGAATAATTGGATTCATGAAGAGGAATACCTGCTCTCTCGAATGCAGGCTTGCCAGGTGTGTACGCCCATAAGTTTCCAGGAGCAAATTCCAATCCTCCAAAGTTGAGTTTCTTCAGATAACCACGCAAATGATCGGCACCCTCTAGTACGATAAAGTCAGTAATATTGTTTTCATTTAGAGTCGAAGAAGCAAACATGCTACCTGTACCTGCTCCTATTATCAGGACTTGGGCGTCGACAGACACATCCGCGGGTTGCGCGAAACTCCTGGAGAGTAAGAACTGAAAGGTGAACACGGCAAAGAGAAAGTAGTTGTAAGACATGCTGGTTGGAATCAAGTAATCACTTGTAAACTGATAAGTAAAGATATTCTTTACTTATATCACACGGGGTAACGAACAGCTTTGACTGTGTATAACACAGTTTATGGTTATGCCTACAAGTACTGCTCGGATTCTCGGCTATACTTTGAGCTTGACTTAATTGACCTCAGATCAGATCAACAAGTCCAGGAATTTATTATCTTCTATATGGTTGAATAAACGTTTTATATTTCTAGATCTCATTGTCATAAAATGTATAGACCTGTCATGGCAGTTGAATCACCTCCATTAAGGGTAGACGTGGTATTGTTGGTCGAAATATTGATTTTCATTATCTTTTTTATATTTCAGTGTTTTTTTATTTTTCAAGAAATCACACAAAACAGAATTACATAACAATCATAAAATAAAATCACAAAAGATCACCTTTAACAAAAACAAAATGCACAAATAAAACAATATATTATTGAAAAATAACACTTTGATAACCAGTGATAATAATGAATATTATTTCGGTCAATGAAATTTTGAAATAGACTTAACCTCCCCTGACAACTATACACCTGTTTTTGAAGTGAAAAGAAACAGAGTGAATTATTTATTTGCTTTAAATCATATCTCTTTACGAAAACCTTATAGGGCCTATTTTGGTGCTCCAGAGGTATTAATAATCAACAGAACGCCACATGGTTACGGGGAAAATACCGAAAAATAGCCAATTGAGATTCATCAGGAATACAATAATCAAATTTCAAAGTTTTCATAGAAAAAACTCACGTTTTCCACTACAGTTTCGGCAATCCAGTCTGTTGCCTTTGTCAATGGTGTATGCCAATCGATCCTCTGTTGGATGGTATGACGTCATCGGAAGATGATGACGCCTTCTGGATCAATTGGTCATGGACGTGACTCAATTGGTAGGCCCCCTCGTCGCCGTTCATTAGGCTCTCTTTCACGTGGTTATGATTTCCTCCGGATCCAGATAGACTCCCTAATCCATCTGGTGTTTCTAGTGTCGTCCATCGCAAGGATTTTTAGATTGTCCCAGTTATAAGATGGCTTCCTTTACTGGCGTGTTCTGCAGTTGATGATTTCATTTCAATTGACTGCGAGTCCTTTCGTGTCGCTCGATCGAGTGAAGTTTTGGGCCATCATTTTTTTCCAATTCAACTCTGTGCTCTTTTTTTTAGTACCGAACCGGCAGCCCGTTTCACCTGCATAAGTGGGGTTTTCTTGGCAATTATGGCAAGGAAATTCATAAATGACGCCGGGTTTGTCGTCCATTGCTACCTTGTCGTTCGGATGTACTAAAAGCCGTCTTAAACTAGTATGAGGTTTAACTGAAGACGCAACTAGTATGAGGTTTAACTGAAGACGCGATGTTGTGGATGCGTAATATTTGCTGAACACATTCGGTTAACGGTTACCCCCGGGAGCGTAACATTGGCCCTCTAGTTTTATTCTCAGCTGTCTTGCTGGTGGTCTTTTTCTTAGGTTACTGTTTTTCCTTTTTGACCTTATCAATATAGACCAGTTATGGTATAGCCGCACACGTTAAGAGCTTTCTTTACGTGGTCTTCCTCTATTTTCTTGTCCTCCTGATCTGTTACAATTTTATCTTTTCTGTCCTCACAACCCCTAGTTTTTGATGTAATGGGTATTTTGCAAGTAATTCAAATAAATATTATTATTATAAGCTAAGCAACATTGCAATAACGACATTTCTTTGATGATGTTTTCTAAACACGAAATAAAACAAAATTGACCGGGCCGACTTTACGGCTGATTCGTAGTATCCGGTCACATATATTTGTGACATGCCGTTTGTATAGCTGAAAACATTATTTTGAGATGAATGGTTATACCTTTTTATGTACCAATTACAGGTATGTAAAAGTATACATTGCTGTAAAGCTTTAAGAACAGAAACTGACCCAAACCTGAAGTCAGAGTATACTAGAAGATATACATGGTGTAACAATTGGCGTGCCTTTTTCTTTTTTCTCAATTTTGCTCAAATCTGAACCCAAACCAGAAAGAATACAATATCTCTTTGTTTGTCACTTTTACTAGAGTAATTACTTGCAATTCTTAAAATTGACTGTTTTACATAGAAAATGCATGGACGAGCCTGTAAATGTACTCGTTAGTCTAATCAATGTGATGAAATTACACAAAGTCCATAATGATGCAGTTGGTACAATTAGTGACATCAAATTGGTACGAAATAATCATGGATTTTAGTTTCAACGCGTCGTTGTAGACGTATTTACATACATAGTAGTACAAACCAATAAGAATCACATGAAAATCAATGCCTCCACCAATAAATACTGTTGTGAGTCTTAATGACTCATGGCCAAAATGACCTTTTACCCGAATTCACAAGGTTACATGTATACCATGTGTCATAAGTCTGTTCCTCCCCCCATAAGAAAACCATTTTAACATGCTTAAAATTAAACTCACACAATTAATTTGATATTAATTTGTTACTGGTTATTGTTTTGGATTAATATAAATGTCACTTAGCAATTTATTTGAAGTTGTTGTCTTTTTATGGTCGATAACCTCCGAAAGTCTGCAAACCTCGGTTATTGTTGTTTTTCATTGAAAATCAAGGTTTGCAGACCTCTAAATATGTCAAAACATACAAAATTAGCTCTAAAATTCTAGAACAACGGCCTACAAATTCTTTTCGCTGCAATGAGCCTTAAGGTTCATTGCAGCTAGTAGCCCAAAGGCAAATAAACAGAGGGGTACTTCCATATTGATGCTATGCTCCAGGGGAAGTCAGAATATAGGCGGAACGGACTTTCGACACACGGTAAACCGCATTTTGTGATGGTACAACAAAACAATGTCTTTTTTTCTTCTTCAGATATTATTTATTCGTCCCTCTTGCTTTGTAACGCAAGAAGTCAGGATCTTGTGATCACAAATCCCGACTTCTTGTGTTCCTGACTTAGCCAGTTTGAAATAAAGAGAAAGTAAAGATATCAAAATAAAGAAATAGTTAAGACAACTCAGGATCTCAAGAACTCATGAAATCTGTTCAATTTTTACGGCGTTGGTATTTTAATTGTAAGCCCATCCACGTTAGTTATCTCGAGATCCTATTTTCTTGACTTAAAGTCAGGAACTCGTGAACTCAAGCCACGCTTGAGTTCCTGACTTACTGACTTCAAGTCAGGAACACAGGATCACGAGATCCTGACTACATGACTTTAAAGTCAGGAACTCGTGAACTCAAGCCGCGCTTGTGTTCCTGAGTTCCTGACTTCGTGACTTTAAAGTCAGGAACTCGTGAACACAAGCCGCGCTTGAGATCAATCAATCAATCAATCCCTGAAACTTATATAGCGCCTAAAACCAAGAAAACTTGCACTAAGGCGCTGGACACATACAAAGAACATCATATGCAAACAAATGAAAAGAAATACATACATAATATCAATTCAAAATATACACAATTATACTTCACGACTTTAAAGTCAGGAACTCGTGAACACACGCCGCGCTTGAGTTCACGACTTCCTGACTTTGAACTCGGGAACACAAGAACTCAAGCGCCGCTTGGGTTCACGACTTCCTGACTTTGAACTCAGGAAGTCACGAACACAAGAACTCAAGCACGGCTTGTGTTCGCGACTTCCTGACTTTTGGCACGTGTGTTGCTAACGCCATCATTTGATATTATAATGCATGCATTTAGGCTAGTCCAGGCAAAGTCAGGAAGTCGTGAACCCAAGCGGCGCTTGAGTTCTTGAGTTCAAAGTCAGGAAGTCGTGAACTCAAGCGGCGCTTGAGTTCTTGTGTTCCTGAGTTCAAAGTCAGAAAGTCGTGAACACAAGCGCCGCTTGAGTTCACGAGTTCCTGACTTTAAAGTCATGAAGTCAGGATCTCGTGATCCTGTGTTCCTGACTTGAAGTCAGGAAGTCAGGAACTCAAGCGTGGCTTGAGTTCACGAGTTCTTGACTTTAAGTCAAGAAAATAGGATCTCGAGATAACTCAAGTGGATGGGCTTACAATTAAACTACTAACGTCGTGAAAATTGAACAGATTTCATGAGTTCTTGAGATCCTGAGTTGTCTTAACTATTTCTTTATTTTGATATCTTTACTATCTCTTTATTTCAAACTGGCTAAGTCAGGAACACAAGAAGTCGGGATTTGTGATCACAAGATCCTGACTTCTTGCGTTACAAAGCGAACTCACGTGGCCCTTAGTTACTTCCGTACAATTCCATATCTTAAAAGCAACTTAACTTATAGAGTGGCTAACCATCAAAATATCGCACAACGAAAGTTGAACACACGCACGACTTTTTTTTCAGAATTTTTCTTTATTACTTTTTATGTTTCTCTTATTTTTCATCGTTGAACTTATTGCACAAAAGAAACATATTGAAAAAATAAATATTGCACACTAAAAATAAATCAGTTTTAGAGCTTCTTGACTCTTGGTGGTAACAAATAAAGGAAGATGGTCATTAGAGAAGAACACGTTTTTGGTGAAAGCAGTTCTGCACGCTGACATATCTCCTGTCATCAACATAGTGAAATGAATAACAATCTTTTGCATTAAAGGTCTAAATTTAGCAAGGTCTAAATTTTAGACCTTGCTTGGATTTTGCTGACTTGAAATCGCTGCTGTTTGTTTTTACATTTCCTTTTGAACTCTTGAAATAAAACTGAACAAGTTTTATTCTTTGTTTATCAGAATAAAATACTGCATCTGCCATGCTATGGCTGGTCTGCTCAAGTGCCCCGCCAAATGCACGGTGGCTGTGACGGTGGTATAATGAACCCCCGGGGGGCACTCCAACTTTGGAGGTGACGCGTACATGTAGGGCTGTTAAGACCCCCTTTTTCAGCATCGCTGTCACCCAAAGACCCCATATTTTTTACGAACACATGCTCTGTCACCCGGATACCACATATTTTTCCATTTGATCTGTCACCCAAAGACCCTTACAAGTTCAATTTGTACAGCAACTTTCATTTTTCAATGATTTTGTTACTTAGGGGCCTATTTTGAAAAAAAAAACCAATGAAATTTGAAGCCATTTAGAACTAGAAATTCGATTTTCGAGGTTTTTGTGGCGCTGTTTCGGCTCTCACCCAAAGATTCCATTTAAAAAAAAGGTCATGTTCTCACCCAATGACCCCATATTTTTTACATTTTGCTCTCACCAAATGCCCCTTAGTGTGAAAGTTAAGTGCCAGCCCTACACCTATATATCCATTTCATATTGATGTGCCCCCCCCCCCAGGAATGAACCTCGTGTTGCATTATATCACGTAAAGAGCTTGGCCAGGAATGCCTGGAATGCGGGCTAAGTACGTATGTTATGAACTTGACATTCACAGGGGTAGGCCTACTAGTAGAGGGTACATAGATTATGTCATGAAAAGGATATTTATATTTGTTAACATTAACTTAGATTATTTTGAAAAATCTTATTCACTTGTCCTGCAAAAATCAGCGAAGTACATTGTAGGCCTACACTTGCATTTATATATCCTTGCGTATAAAATCCTCGCACAGAAATGGTGCTGCTTTCTCCAAACACTTAACTCCTTGCGCAGTTCTCCAAACACTTAACTCCTTGCGCATGCAGTTCTCCACAAATGGTGTTTCTTTCACCAATCACTCTCTTTCTCCAGGGAACAGGCTTCTTTCTGCACTGCTCCACTTTATTGACAGATGTGTTGTTTTATAAACCAGACTCCACTCCAGCAAGTCGACAGAAGAATATTAATCCTTTGATGAGGAGGAGCACATTCGTGTACTAAATCTCCTTCGTTGCTGTATTAAAATAACACATTATTGGCTATATACAAACTGGTTCAAATGTACCTCCTTTTGAAGCACAACGACAACCAGCACCTAGAGCTTACAAACTCTCTTCATATTCTAAGTGAGAGCAAACTCACTTGTTTTCCACTTTTGTATTCATCAAAAAAACCCATAGACCATTATGTCACATTACAACACTTCCTGTGGGTACTCCCCATATGATGTCATATCTACTTTATATTATCGGGGATTCCCCTTATGGTGCAACCGTGCAACGCACATTGAATAATTTTAGAGAATAAGGGATTCTCCAAACAATCCAAAATTAGATACGATTCAATTTGTTTTGATCAACTTGATGCATGAGAGGGATTTCCCCAAATGTCTCATGAAATAGATTTTAATTTTAAACACATATAAATAATCAAATTAAATTACTCAGGGCACATCACAATACTTACAAATTATAAATACATAAAATACACCATGAGTATAGGCCTACCCATATATGCCTACAACTCGACCAATTATTTTTACTCAGACAAAGCCTATTACGAATGTAATGTACATATATCATATTATCCTTTTTGTAAACCGTAATAATACAATCTTTATATATTTTCATACCATTTTGTAAGTATATTTCTTATTATTAATAAAACATGTATATTCAATAACGCCTGCAAATTTCATAGTAAAATCAGAACAAAATATACTTGTCTCCCCCAATTTTACTCTTTCCCCAGGGCTCATCATTACTGCTGCATTCAAAAAGAAAGTTTGAATATTCCATGTTGGGGAATCCCCACACCATTAATTGTTTCTTTCATTTTTTGCTCCTCTGTGTGCGTGACCATAACCATTAAACCATGACGTAGTTAAATTAATATTCATAAGGCTATAATGGTATGTGCTTCCGTTGAAATATTAGAACGATTTTTTTCAACATTCTTATAAAAATGTATTCCTTTACCGTATTTATTAAAAATGTATATAAATAAGTAATATCCTAAAATTTATTCTGATTTATTTTAAGCATTGTTGGGATTTAAACCTGATAAAAGCATCGACATTTCTTACAACAATCACGATTACTTAGAACTATTTCTTGGCAGCGGAGACACAAAATAAAAGTTTGATGAGTAAAGAGTCACAACCGGGAAATTCATTTTGTTCCCGGGATTTTGTTATTTTGTAGAAAAGTGTACATTTCTTCTGCCGTATTTCCTTGTCTGTTTCCATCTTTCCTTTAATACATAGAGTTGCAGATTGGTAAAAACTTAAATAGCTGTGACTGAATGCATGATATATAAGCACAATGTCTCTGGCAGAGGAGAGAAAAAGGTAAGCTTAAACTAGTCCGAATAATCAGACCATGACTCCATGAGACCCAGAACTAAATACTAATTTACTAATACTAAATACTAATTTCTGACATGATCGTGTTCTGGGTCTGAACCAGACGTGGTCTAATTCTGCATAAAACCGGGCAGCCTTATTTCTATAGATCTGCTGCGCATTCAAATTGCATTGTATTGCATCGTAATTTCATTTGTATCTATGTAGGTATGCTAGGTGAATTCAAATTTGCCATCAAACTGCATCATTTTATATATCAAATCAAAGCCCTTGAGTAAACAAAGCCAAAACTGAAAACCATTTTTTCATAGCACTTTCCGTAGCAAAGTTACATCTTGTCAAAGATTGACTTTCATCAAAAAGTTTCAGCTAGCAAAATTCCCCAAAACGGCATTTCGGGGTGTTTCTAGATCTTAGTCTCATTATGATAGCAGCTTTTTTAATGGAACTGCTATCCAAATCCTCTAAAATTCCATGTGCGAGTGACTTATCACCATAAAAATCATATATTTGGGTCAAGTGAAGTATAGAAAACATATTTATGTACGTTTCCTTCTTCGACCAGTTGTTTTAAATTTCTATGTAAATATGCATTGACATTGTCGGCGAATTTGGCTGACTAGCAAATGTGTTAACTAAGGTTTGCCTGGGTTACCTAAATTATGTTTAAATACACAACATGAACTCACGTGTTTTCAAGCAAATTAAGCCCATAATAGGTGATCAAAAGCGATCGGAATGTTACAAAAGTACAGATCGCATTCAGCTTACTTCATATTAGATGATCTTTGGAAAAATACGGCATAATTTGTCTTGGTGCTTGCGGAATGCCATGCAGTAAAATATTAAAACGTTGCGGCAATTCATGATTGACATTGACATTGACAACTAGCAATCGGAGTGTCCTTCGTATCTTCCGCTGTCAATTTCTTATCCACTCACTAATCCTCACAAAAGCTTTGTGTTGATTACGTAATGTGTGGAGGCAAATTGCAATAAGTACAATGAAATAATGAGTAGGGCGGGCTCCGAGGCGGGTTTCTTCTTCATCTTACGTAACACTCAGTATTGTTCTCCAAAAAAAACCGGAAGCTTGTCATTTGGCGCTCTAGCTGAAATACAGCAAGATGTAAGATAGTAAATGTAAACCTGTATTTTAGCTAGAGTATCTCGAGCTAGTCTGAACTGTTTCCATTTGAAATCTTGATGCCAAATTGGACAAAAGAAGCACATGGTCCTACTTCACAGTTTTTTAATCTCCTATTCATGTTGCGTGAATCACTCTATTGTGGACCATCCTTTACCTTTTGATACTTGATTATTTGGACAAGAGGAACAGTTTTGACAGGCCCTTTGTCTACCTCTCTGTTTGTAAACAAACGAGGAGGTCGAGATTGTCCTCCTCGGCGAATACGAAAGGCAGCGTAAGAGTACGGCACTAAGCCTAAACATGTTATTGTTAAATATTGTAGGTATGCTAGGTGAATTCAAATTTGCCATCAAACTGCATCATTTTATATCAAATTAAAGCCCTTGAGTAAGGCTAATGGAACTTGATTGTTAGTTTCCTATTGACCGCCCGCATCACCTTTTCAATTTGACCAAAACTTTCATTATTTTTATAAAAAAGTCAATTACCGTAGATTGGGGTGAATAGGGACAGTTTTGGCACTCTCTAGATTGTAGTTTTTTTCCTGTAGCCCCATGAGCCAAACTTTTGAGGGCATACACAATGTATTATGTCCACCCATGATGCTTTTTATCCACCATTATAAAAAATTGAATATATGTGGGGGGTATAACCGGTATATATTTTTTTAATAAACTTTTGGTGTCCCTATCAGGGACAGCACTGGTTTTGATAAGGAAAGTACAACTTTGAAGGAGTGTACTTGCATTTTTACCCCCACATGGAGGGAAAAGGGACACCAAGTGGACACCGTAGGATGGTGTGGTAGTGGGGTAGGGCAGTGGGGATGGTAGGTTTAATGAGGCTAGTGGGGTCAGGGTGTGGTATAGTGATTTAAGGGTGGTGGTGGCAAGGTTAAGGTGGTGGGGTAGGTTCATGAGGGTAGTGGAGTAAGGGTGGAGCAGGGTAGGGTGTGGTGGGGTAAGGGTGGTTGTGGCAAGGGTGTCCCTATTCACCCCGTATTAGGTGACTTTTACCTGAAAAATATTTAAAAAATTGTTATAAAAATTCCTGTCAGAATTAATAAATAATCTTTTAGAGAAAGTTGTAAGACCTACATTGTAACAGGCTAGGTCCTGGTGAATTTCCAGCTCATTTTCTAAAATAGTGGCCGTGGGAGCAGGAAAGTTTTGACCACCCCATTTTTTAGAACTTTTTTTAGATAATTTTATTTTGGACACCCTACATCCTAAATTTATTCTTTAACATCTGCTGAACCATTTTCTAAACACTGTTTGATTGCTCTTTCAATATGTGGAAATAAAAAAAAATAAGTGTTTTAAAACCAAATGTGAAAAAATGAGATTTCAAAAACTTTTCTCATTTTTGTCCCTATTCACCCCTGCGTCCCTATTCACCCCAATCTAAATCTGAAAATTGAGATAGAAATAACCAAAATTGAAACTCTCAAGTCTCAAAACGTCTGACATCCATTGCTGATCATAATCAGCCGTTTTTCTTAGTTGTAAGGGTAGAGGATGTGGTAAATAATGGAAATTAACGGATTACCTCATCATGTTTCTAGTGATTACAAAACTAGCAAATTTCTTTTCATTTTAATAGAAACAAATTCAAATCTTTTCTCAATCTGTTGCAAAATGTCTGTAATGTCTGTAATAATGATCTAAGCATTTAATGGTGACATCCCGCTATCTCTAAGGTCCGCTATCTCTAAGGTTCGCTATCTCTAAGGTTCACTATCACTAACATGTAAAGTCTATGGAGATCAGAATCCCGCTATCTCTAATAGAGAAAAGGGTTCACTATACCTAAAAAAAGGTCCGCTACTTCTAAGGTTCGATATCACTAATTTAGAATAAGGTTCGCTAGTTCTAAGGTTCGATATCACTAATTATAAATAAGGTTCGCTATCACTAATTTTGAATACAGTCCGCTATCACTAATTTATTGAAGGTTCGCTATCTCTAAGGTTCGTTATCACTAGTTCCAATAAAGGTCCGCTATACCTAAGGTTAGCTATCACTAATTTTGTTTCAGGTTCGCTATCCCTAATTAATTAAGGTTCGCTATCTCTAAGGTTTGTTATCACTAATTTCGATTAAGGTTCGCTAGATAGGGGAGATTGGGGTTAGTTGGAACGTGGGGTAAGTTGAAACATTGTATTTTTTTCTGACACAAAAAATTAATTTGGTAAAATACTGGCACCTAGTAATAGGTATTAGTAAGGGTCATCCACCAAATTAGCAACAGCACTGATGCCCCACCAGTGTTGGCTTGGGAAAGGAATATCTGTTTTTGACTTACTGACTAATTTTTATACCCCTCAGAAAAGATGTGTTATCTCCATGGTGTTTGAAAATTCAGGGGATTATTTTTTGAGTATCATAAGCACTAGTAGTAAGTCCCAGAATAATGTTAAATAAAAGTTTTATTGTATTTCTTATTTTGTGTAATGAACTTTGAAATGTAAAAATAGGCATCGGGGTTAGTTGAAACTTTTGAGGTGGGGTTAGTTGACACGTGAAAATCGCATAGAAAAATATGGTTAAAAATTTGACTTTTTAAAAATTTGTAACATGTTTACCATTTCTTCAATATTGCTTTAATGTTAAAAAGCAATAATACAAGCAAAAAGTGCACACAGAAAGTACATTTTATAATATTTTAGGCTTCTCATATTTTGGTCCATGGTGACACTCGTCACCTTGTGTCCAAAGTATTGACCCGCACTCCCACATATTTATTTATTCATTTTTTCACACTGATTGTATGTTAAAGGGTGCCTTCAAGGGAAGTATAACCCTAACAACACAATAATTATTATTTTGAAATTTTTACAAGCCTTGTTTCAACTTACCCCAGGGGTGGGGTTAGTTGAAACACTTTTTTTCAAATTTTCAAATTGGATTATATGAATAATCATAAGCAGGTCCAATAAAGTTTAAGGCTGTATTTGTAGCATGTATGTATATGTTTATACTGATATGGTTAGTGTTTCTTGAAAGTAATCGGTTTGTGTTAAAAAGACGATTTTGTGAAAAATGTTTCAACTAACCCCAATCTCCCCTACCTTTTTTGCGCTGTTTTGGGGAATTTTGCTAGCAGAATCTTTTTGATGAAAGTCAATCTTTGACAAGATGTAACTTTGCTATGGAAAGTGCTATGACAAAAAGGTTTTCAGTTTTGGCTTTCTTTAGGCCAATGGAACTCGATTATTAGTTTCCGATTGGATGTTTGAAAAAAAGGACGAGGTCTCTATTTCATTATTCATTATTCGGTCTCTTTTCATTATCCATTTATGTCAACAAAATCAATGATTTTATGAACAGCTTTCTCCAAATTTAGGTACCCCACCACAGTACCAAAGTATATATTGTTGATGAAAGGCCATTATTAAATGCTTAGATCATTATTACAGACATTACAGACATTTTGCAACAGATTGAGAAAAGATTTGAATTTGTTTTTATTAAAATGAAAAAGATGAAATGAAAGTTTTGTAATCACTAGAAACATGATGAGGTAATCCGTTAATTTCCATTATTTACCACATCCTCTACCCTTACAACTAAGAAAAACTGCTGATTATGATCAGCAATGGATGTCAGACGTTTTGAGAGTTTCAATTTTGGTTATTTCCATCTCAATTTTCAGATACGAATAAATAATTTTAAATCACTACCGGTACTAAAATTGTAAACATTCTGTTTCAGGGCTCAACAGTTATGGCTTCAAAAGTTGAAGAAATTCGCAGAAGTTGAAAGCTGGTATAAACGTTTTCCACTGCTCCCTGAGTACAGCCCAAGGTAAGCATGCATGAAATGTAAGTGGACTAGTAATGGATTAAAGTGGCTGGCAATAGCCCATTAGCCCCCAGGGTCACAAGTTACGGTTAAAGTTAGGGTTTAGGGCATTCTATACATTTAGGATTAAGTATTTTTAAAAGAGAGAAGAGGCCAATTAAGTTGGCTAAGCAATTTTCCATCTTCGCAACAAGCTCAGGGCCCAATATACTCTTATCTTTTTGTTCTATACTTGTCCCTCATGGAGCAATTTTAAATGATTACGTGCTAATTTAGGACAAATGTGCATTTGTTTGTAAGTTCTGTATGTCATCTCATAGGCAAGGCCAACAAGGTGATGATGAATTTAGGCTACATGTAAAATGCTACTATGACACAGTGCACTTGTTTGAAACAATGTTTGTTGCAGGTTAATGGATCCATCTCCATTGTGGCACACATTTCCTCGCCAGAAACAAGCCTTTGATTTTACTGCATCACACCCAGAGGTAAGATGATATTAAAAAACACGGGATATTGGTAGGGATTAGGGAAATCCACAATGGAGTCCGTACATGTTTTTTACTCATTCAAACTATTTTTCATCACACCCAGGGGTAACATGAATGATGATGTTGAAAAAATGGGGTACTGTGAATGGGGTTTCTAGATAACTAGGAGTATAGGTACCTGGGGCTATTTGAGGCTCAGTAATTAAGCCATAATAAAATACTAGCTAGAGGCCTTCTGGTCGCTAGGGCTAAAGTTTGTGCAGCTTGTAATTGGCAAAAAAGAACGAGATCATAACATTGTGTATTGATATAGAATTGCGAGCATGCAGTTGGGCACAGCACTTACGCTAGTTGTGCATTGAGTAATGAGTGACTGGCGCACGCTAAATATGAATTTAGGTGAGCATAATTTGGGACTTTATTGACACGCGCAGTAACAAAGCCGATAATATTTGCTATAACTTAAGCTGAACATTACAAACTTCTGCATTGGTTCATCTATGGTTTGTCTGGACTTTCTAAAAAATAGACCTTTTCCAAAAAATATATAATGGTCAAAAGGATGTTTCTAGCATGAAACCCCCCAAGAACTGAGGATCTGTATTAATTTGCACTGTGCAATCCATCAGATCAGGTCACACAACCCCAGGCTTGGAAATATGAAGCGCCGGACCAGAGACTACTTTGTAAAAAAAAATAGCCCCTGGTTCACAGGGTTTTACAGGGAACCAGGGGCTATTTTCAATGAACCAGAGGCTATTCAATGGATGGGAAAATTTGTGTACATTTTGATACCTCGCTGATCAGGCTGGGAAATAAGAAGCGCCGAACTAGGGGCTACTTTATAAAAAAAATAGCCCCTGGTTCATGGGGTTTTGCAGGGAACCAGGGGCTACTTTCAATGAACCAGGGCTAAATGGCCCTGGTCCCCACTTAATATTTCCCAGCCAGCCTGCACAAACCCAACAGTTTGGTATAAGCTGTAGCTGCATGTCGTAAATGATTTGCTGACCTGAACAGACATGGCATGTTCTTTAACCCCCTGAGCACTCCCTGCCGATCTAACATTGCCTCTGATTGGTCAATTACATGATATCTTCACTTTAATCGCCAATCAGAATGGAGCTTTGCAAATAATTCACCCCAATTTTTTTGTGTGATGAAATTATTCTAACAATGTTGCTGATTGGTCCATTTGATAATGGAAACTTCTTTTTGGCCAATCGGCAGGTAGTTCTCATGGGGTTAACATGGAATTTTCTATTTTCACTCTCAATTGTCTCCAGGATATCCATGTGTTTGCAAAAGAAGAACCGGTACAAGACTCGGGAATCAAAGGTCTGCGTCGCTATTTCGTAACCAACTACCCTCAACTGTGGCATGTGATACGTAGCTTTGCTGACCTTAACAAGCATGCGTCATTTTACGAGGTCATACCTGAGGGCGCTGCGTGCAAGTTGTACTTTGACCTTGAGTTCAGCAAAGAGTTAAACCCAGATCATGACGGGAGTAAAATGGTCAAGACATTTACTGAGGTAGGTCCGGAAATAGACCCTCCCTCGGGTCCATGGAGAACGACTGGTAATGTAGATTACATAGCATTAAAAATCAACCCAATACATGGACCCTCCCAGTCTGTAAGCAATTTGCCTACCAGTTCCCACAAAATGCTGGGAGTTCACTTTTACGGATTTGGAGTCACGCAATCTTTCTATATACCGTACCACGTCCATGTTTTCACTACATTACCGTTTGTGTAAGCGACTAAAACAACGATATTGTATCCGACCAATCAACGCAGCTTGGCAGCACGGGGATATTTGAAAAGCCTTCCCTAGCTAAATAATGTGCAAACATTTGCAAACCGCACGCGATAATATACATAATATGGACAATAGGCCTAAGTCCGAGTCGAGTGGTTGCCTTTTATTATTGCTGCGTACCATGGGTCTATCAGACGCGTGCCACTTGAGCTCAATACCTCTCAGTTGTTGACAAGTGTCCCATCCGATCTTAAGCGTCACATCCCGCGCATAGCTTTGTGCTACCATATTTGAATTGAAACTGGGGGCGGGGCTTTCGTAATTGACATCAGAATCCCCAGGCTCTGTTGAACGAATATTTGGAAGGAGATCTGAAACAGATTGGACCAGTCGAGGATTCAGCGCTCAATGTACTTTCGCGTTCACTAATAATACGAGTATGTTTCTATATTGCTGCACTGACTGTGTGTGTAATCAGTGGCGTCGATTTGTGGATGAAGAGGAATGGGTTTTTGGCATTGAGAAAACTAAGGGGGGGGGTTACAGGAATAGGGCATTATGTAATTATTTATTGTTAATGATTATCCAGAGATGGAACTGAACCGAGACTGGGGCCAGTCTAGTCCGGAAATGGCTGCATGATTGGTTCACAAGTTTTTAAAGGACAATAGAAATTGTTTTCATTGTTAATATTCTATGTGTGAGCTCAACAATTGCCAATAAACCACATGGGTATTCAAAACCTACATTGGTACATGTACATCCATTTCAAAAATTATAGAAATGATTTTAACCACTGTGGTGGATCTAAATTGCATGTCATATTCAAATAAGAATGAGATTACATAAAGGTTTTCCAAGAATAACAAACAATTTTCAACTTTCACTTTACATTTTATTTTCCTCCATAGTTCGTGTGCCAACAGGTTGAAGACACATTTCATCTGAAGTGCAAGCAACGCCACATTATCGACTTTGACGCTAGCACAGAATCTAAGTTCAGTAGACATCTGATTTTCAATCTCCCAAAGGCAGCATTCAAGGACAACATCAACGCAGGTAATTAATTATGCAACTACCTTTTCTTGTATCAGATTTCGTTATAATGAGGGTTTTATTGTAGTATAGCCCAGAAAAGAGGTAATTACTCATTCAACCATGCTATGGCCAAAGAATGCTAACTTCCAGCACTGTCAACATTTGCCTCATTCAAATTATGTCACTTACTGGAAAGCTGGACTAAACAAGGTCATCTGATAACTGATTCTCCATCTGGCTTTATGACAAACTGGTCATCTCAAGGACAGGGAAAGAATGTCTCTTACTGAAAAACTAACAATGTCATCTGATATTTCATTCCATCTGGGTCAACGTCGTATACCCTTGACTTTATGACAAACTCACAAGCTGGTCACTTACTGGAAAGCCAGCCTCAACAAGTTCACCTGGTTTGAGTCTCTTCTTGGTCTTATACCATCGTCTTTATGACAAACTGGTCATCTCAGGGATGGAAAGAATGTCGCCTACTGGAAAGCTGGACTCAACAAGGTCACTTGGTGTAACTGGTCCTCCATCTGGGTCATATACCCTCGTCTCATGACAAACTGGTCAACTTTGGGGCAGGGAAAGAATGTCACTTACTGGAAAGCTGGACTCAACAAGGTCACCTGATTTGACTGATTCTCCATCTGGGTCATATACCCTTGGCTTTATGACAAACTGGTCATTTTAGGGATGTGGAAGTCACTTAATTACTAGAAAGCTGGAAAGAACTCCTTTAGGAACTAAAAGCTATCAAGAAGTGCTGAAACCTTAGATCTATTGTGTGTGTTTTGTATCTCATTGTCTGTACAGTTACTGGCCTAATTTATAGCGACTTTCTCTATCTGTTCTGTTAATTCCAGGCAACTTTGTGCATCATATCTGTGATGAAATTACAAAGCAGATTGCAGGAGCATCAACAGATGGTGACAAGATTGAGGCTAAGAAGCCAAGGTTGGAAAGCAATGATTCACCTCTTGGAGAAGATCTCTGTTGCTTGATGATCAAGGATAAAAATGGAGAGGATATGCTGTTTGTGGATCAAGGTAAGGTGTCCTTAAGATTAGCAACACTATTTTAAACTGTTGTGATTTGGTCATTTTGCTCATTTTTGTGGGAGCAGGTCACATGCTTCACCCTAGCAGTGTGAAGGTAATGCGAGACACAAATGATACATATGTGGATTGGAAATAAATGATGCCAGTATATGTATAATTGGCTGCTGAGACACAGTGAGATATGGGCAGGTGAGATAAACCAGTCTACCCCATATGAACTCGGGTATACAGTGGTATAGTTCTGACTTTTTCACTCTCTTTACTTTACTTTATTATATGTTAGTTTGTCAGAGCTTAAAAATCACTTGTGAAATATACTTAAACATTTTGATCAGGCTTGAAGAATTTAATTCATACAAATAACATTTTGTGTGAAATGGTTTTTTTAAGGATTCTTGTTTGGAAAATTGAAATTTGCAATCTATTCAGGTTAATGTTGTTATTCTTAATTGCTCCAATATTGCTGCCGACAGGTGTTTATACCAGAAACCGTAACTTTCGTCTGTACAAGTGCAGCAAACTGAACAAGGAGAACCCTCTTGAATTGGCATCATCCAATACGTACATGCCAAGGCTAGACATCGGATCACCCAAAACTAAACGCAGAGAGGAATATCAGCTGTTTCTTGATTCCATTATAAGTAATGTGAGGTGAGGTAATAATTAATTAATCAATCAATATTTTTAAATATTTAAAAATACATGTAGTGGAACCAGAAAGAGCTTTATTTTGATGAAAACCCCACCATAATTGGAATTACGGTTTCAGAGATATGGTCATTTTAGTATTGCATAGAACAATATAATACATTCTTATTCAATGGGTGCGTCTTGTAAAGAATTCACGTAATTTGATTGGTTTTCTGGTGTATAATATCTCACAATAGTTGATTGTGATATTAGTCAGGGCGCGTGCCGCCACGCAACGGCGGCACGCTTGTTGCTCCTCAATGATCGCGCGATAATGCGTTCGCGTAATACACGTGCAAGAACTAAGAACGCGATTCGGCGGCTTAGATGTTCGTGATGGTTTCGTTCATTTAAAACAACAGGGATGTCCACACAAAAGTAACTTAAATTTTTTCTGAAAAAAGGCAGTTTTTCTCGCAAAAATTACATTAAAACTGAATAAGAATGAGAATAACAGATAGGATGTTGTCTTTTGCCTATCCAATATCGTGTCATAATCGTAGTGGATACCCGGCTGCGCCGGCATCCACTACTCAAAATATTGGCCAGCCCATCCATTATGACACGATATTGGATAGGCAAAAGACAAAATCCTATCTTTTATTCTCTAAAAGAATGTTGAATACTATTATTGGCTGTATCTCAAAATCAATATCAGGGACGAACGACTCATTTAGCTTGATCACATCACATGTCTTCCAATTCTAATGAAGGCCCCTATACACTGTGCACAACTTATAAGTTCCCCCTGATACTTTTTATAATAAGTCAAAAAATATTTTACGAAATGTAAAAATGTAAAAAGATATGTATAGCCCTCTTTGTTTTACCTCTGTGGACCAAATTTTAGCATCAAACATTATTGCGTTCAGTCACAATGGTTAATTATGTGAGAAAACAAGTTAAACGTTGCACCTGAGCCCATAGCAGTCAGGTTTTCTTTAACAAACACATGAATAGGCCTGGCCTGCTGTATTGTTTGAGAGTTGACTCCTATGGACTTAGATGCAACTTTTAACACAGTTTAAAACTGTCTGTTTTTTTACATAATGAACCATTGTGACTGAACGCAATGACATGTGACGCTATAATTTGTTCCATAGGTGCAAAACAAATAAGGCTACACATGTCTTTTTACAAATTTGCATTTTGTCAAATATTTTTTGATTTATTTTAAAAGGTATTTAGGGGGAACTTGTAAGTTGTACGTATAACTGTGATTTCCAATACAATATTTTTGGTCCATGCATCATGTGAATAACACCTTTGCTATGTAATGCAAGCAATCAGACTTGTAGTGACTCGACTCGAAATGACTCGACTCGACTCGAGTTTTGGTGAGTCAATGACTCGAGGCAAGGTGACTCGACGACTCGACTCGACTCGAGGGTTGATGAATCGATGACTCGACTCGACTCGAAATTTAATGACTCGACTCGATGACTCGAGGCTTGTGACTCGAGTCACCGTGGCTGAATCGACTTTTTAAAAATGACTCGAAAAGCATGTCTTCTTTTCACGTGTTATACTCACAGGTTCTCTTCAGATATTCAGGTCCTTAGTTTTGAGGGTGATGAGAGCAGAAGAAAGACGGCAACTACCCTGGGTGATAAGACAAAAGCAAATGAAACGGAAGCATCAGGTAAGGCTGATTGTAAAAAGGGATGATGGACGAATGGAATTGTTAAGTCTTTGCCGGAGTCAGGCTGAGTGTCCAAAACTTGAATACATGTATGTGTAATTACAATCCAACACAGGTTCACTTGTCAGTAAGATTTACTAAAGTATGACAAGCTTTTGTTCTAAGGTACATGTAGGTCGTGCTTGGCATCAATATACTGTAAACGTTCGCCTAATGGCGCACCTGGGCTCCTTTGCCTTGGGAGTAAATTTCATGTACAAATAGAGAGCTCTCTCCTCTAAAAATCCCTACAAGACTTAAGGGTAGGTGCCCTTATTTGCTGACGGAATTTTTATGGGAGGGCACTTTTAATTTGTGTCTAAAATTCCAGTTATGTCAAGGGAGCCCATAGCGCCATTAGGCGAATGTTTACGGTATTAAATAATGTATAGATAAATTATGATATGTTGTGTTTGTGCTTTTTAAAAGTCACTTTAAACCTACTGAGTTAGACTTGTCACAGAAAACAACATGAAATATATACAGGCCTTGCCGTCTAGATTTTGAAGGCGAGTAGTCAATCTTGCTCTAGTATGTATTGGTCTAATCACTCTCTGAGGTCTGCAGTGGCATAGATTTCTTTTTGAAATGGGGGATGGTGTTGGAAAAACTTTCTTGTGAATCATACAGCACCTTTTGGCGATAAAAAAATTGCCATATTGAAGCTACACTGGTGAAATATGGTGCTGAAATGGAATAAATTTGTGCGAAGCGCACAAAAATTGGCACATTTTAGGCTAAAATGGCCAAATATGAGGTTAAATGGTTCAGAAACCCACATAGAGGAGTCAACATGGGGGGTTATCGATTGTATGGAACATACCCCTATCAAAATACGGGGGGGGGGAGTTATACTCCATTTCCCGGGATCTACGCCTATGTAGGTATGAAAGATCATACATATAGCAATATGAAACACTTAGGTCTACGCACTGTTGATAACACACTCTCGATCGTTTTCAGGGATTAAGGCTAATTTATTAACGATAAATCGAATACATTCAGTAGATTCAATTTTTGAGTGATTCACAGCGGGCAATATTTAGTGTCTATGGCGAGTGGAAAATCGCTCACTAGAAATTGAGTTTGGGCGAGTGGTTGCATGCGAGAGCGATCGTTTGCCTCAAACGGCAAGGCCTGTATATATATGGATTCATTTAAAAAACAAGCATACCATTACCTAATAGTCTAAATTTCATTAATCATTTTTACATTTTATGCATATTTTTCACGGTATATTTTCATTGATAGATAAATCTACAGAGCTCTTGGAGGGTTTCCACCACTCACCCTACCCAGACATAGACAAATTCATCAGGACCTGCGTGACACAAGGCGGTGTCCAAGGGGATATCCGTAGATGGTTGTATTTCACTCGGGGACAAATGATTATCTATGATATCAGCAAGAACAGGTGGTGTGGTAACATAGGAAGACAACACAAGAGTAATAACATTATGTGAGTATACTGCATATATGTGTGCATGTAATGTGACATGATCAAGGGGAATGAGTCACATGTCGGCAATTTTCAATTAGAAGTTTTTTACATCATTTTCTGGCAGTTTATAAATGCTACATTTTGATGCAAACCCCGTCAAAATCGGACATCTGGTTACCAAGTTATGAGCAATTTATCAATGGCTGAAAACAATATAAAACAAAAGAATTTGAACATTGTTTTTGCCAATATCTCCAAAACAATATTAGCGACATCCGACTCATTCCTCTTGATCATGTCACGTATGTGTGCATGTAGCCCATTTTAAATCATGTTTGCTTTAGTTGCCAGGAAAAGAACATAACAAATTTGCCAATAAAAAACAAACAAAAAGTTTGCCTGAAATGCAAAATAAAACAGAAACTACAATTCATAGCTTTTCCCGCCAACAAGAAACAAACAACAGCAAACAAAAGACTTGTATTATTATAGCACAGGTGTTTTGCCAAGTGTTACCGAAGGAGTCTTTCTTGGTCTAGGGAATTATTAGCCAACCTGTTAGGATTTAGAGCAAACTGTCAGGATCACAACATATAGTTGCTTGGTTTGACTGTTGTTTTAGATAAATATACCATTATTGTCATTTCAAAACAAGGTTCTACCATCAAAGTGTGTGTTGTGTGTGCATAACCTGTGTTGTGTGTGCTTACTCCTTTCGCATGCATGAGGCTTTACAACAGTCTACTGGCATGTTACAAAAGCACGCAAAACAAAAATGTACTTTTTGTGCGTGCGTTTGCAAGGAGAACCTCGTTTTGGTAGCAAGATGGCAAATCCATGCAGAGTCAATACTGTAAAAACTTGATAATTAACATATGTGCTTACTATCGAGAGCTTTTGAAAACATGAAATTGTACCATAGTCTGGCGCTTTACCAACTGAGCTAATGGGGTTGAGACACAAATTTGCAGGTTTACTTGTTTGTATATAACTACTAGTATGTGTATCGATGATTTGCTCAAAACCCTTCACACTTTTGTGGATGGGGCTCTTCATGCATTTGATTGATAGTAAGCACATATATATGCAAACTATCAAGTTTTTATGGTATTGGCAGTAGCTTAAAAACTTACCAATTGAAAAGATCTGGGCCTCAACTTATCAAGATGTCAGGCAAAATGTACGCGCATGACACATTTATATCTGTTTTCCGTTTAGGATACTTGTTGATCTCAAATCGGGCATCTACTATCAGAAATGTCACGACCCCGTCTGTAAAACGCAAAACTACAAGTCTCCGGAACACCCTATCCCACCAGATTGCCTTCCAGCATTCTTTGATGAATTTGAAGACGACGTACTCCTAGCAGCCACTCAACAGGCAGAACAGGATGCCAAAGTAGTAACATGTGTACCCGAAGGTGGAGCAAAAATGGGAGGTGCAGGGAGTGATGACTTTGATGATGATGAACTGTTAGCAGCCACTCAGCAGATTGAGCAGATGCAAGCACAAGTGGAGAAGAATGAGGAGGAGAGGACAAGTGGTAGAGGGGTAGGAAGTAATGGTGTAAGAAGAACACTTGGTGGAGGTGATGAAGCTAGTTGGCAACAACAGGACAATCTTGATATTACTGATGATGAGATGCTAGCTGCCATGAGTGAATTGGAAGACAGTGGTATCGAGAGTACGGATACTTGAAAAGACCGGTATTATTCTGAGTCTTTGTCAAGTGTTTGTGTATGCACATAATAATGAGAAGGTACTGAAAGTGATGCAATCTGATCCAGCAAGGCCAAATAAGGTGGAAATTGTGAAATACAGGCAAAAATAGGAGCAAAAAACACTCAAATACCTAAGAAAATTTGGAATCCAAAAGCTTGCACAGGTACACTATCGCCAAGGTACCTGACTGTAATCATGGTAATACATGTGACTCAACTTTCAAAATTTCCTCCATTGGCCTGGTTAGATCAGATCATGGCAGTCACATATGTGATCTGCTACCACGAAATGAGAGTCAAGTCGCAAGTTGGTTGTTTCAAGACATCCTGGCTACTGGAGTTGATGTTCTTTGTTTGTCGCGCACCTGTACAAGCCAGTAGTGTGTCCTTCATGAATGGCCCTTTGTACCCCTATTCACAATGGACATACAGACAGTACTGGCTTGAACAGGTGCATATGAAACAAAGAACACCAATGCCAGGGCATCTCGAAACTACCAACTTGATACTTTACGCTCATCTAGATTGCAACGTTTGAGTGTTTCTACATGTCTGTACCTCTTCCCTTGTTCTTCTGCAGTAGTGAGTTGTTAAAACTCAAGCAGTCACTACCAAAGGTGACATTAATTAAGAAAATTGGAACCAGGGGCCACTTTGGCAAAAAGGTGGCCCCTGGTTCACCAAGATTGGAGTGAACCAGGGGCCACTTTGGATGAACCAGGGACCACTTAGGGGTGAAAATAAGGAGTGATGGACCAGGGGCTACTTTTAGTGCATCTGCTTAAACAAATTTAACTAGGAACCAAGGGGCAATTCCAATCACCCAGGGGCCAATAAAAATACAAATGGATGAGTTAAATAAGCACTAGTTGCTTTGAATTTAATATTTTTGGTTCACTCTCCAGGGGGCCAGTTTTGTGAGAAAATTGTCCCCTAGTCAACTAAAATTGAGATGGACCCAGGGGCCATTTCAGAGTTTCTGGGGAGCAAACAGCTCCAGTCTCCCACTTATTGTCACCTTGGTCACTACCTTTATTCTATCATTTCTATCCAAAAACTTGCATTAATTTTCTAAACATTCTACTGCAGTGCACCAGAAATCTGAAGCGGATTGATAACTGTTCAATGTATCCAATCCATGCAATGTTTAGAGAATAAAAGTATTGTTTTGAGACCCAGCTGTGTATCCCTACTAATAATAATTATTGTACTATTATTTATATTTCTTATAAGTTTGGCTTTTATGCTATCACTTGTATAATATGTATATAATTTTGGCATTTTTATTTTGTACATATGTATATAATTATAATTATGTTTATCAGGGCATCCAGGGAGACCAGCACTTTTGTATTGAAGGAAGTCTTAACAAATAAATGAATGGAAAATATAATAAATCTGTCGCCTGATAGAACACAGGAGATACCATTAATTTACATGGAACAATGTGGCATAACACCAAGTTGTTCATATAAAAATAATGGTATATCCGTGTTCTATCAGGCAATTCAATTGATGTTTGCCTGGGTCTGAAAACAATACTTTTATTGTTATTCTTAAACAGATAAACCATAAAACCAGGTTTGGATGTTATTTACATCCACTTTTTATGGCCATTTTTATCAAGTTCAACCAGCCACCTGTGCACAAAATTGGTGAATCCATTGAGTCCTTCAGACGCATATATTGCTCCGCGTTGAGGCACAAGATCACTGCGCGCATACCATGTTACGCCCAACAACAACTGTTCTGAAAAGAATTAATTTTCAAATTTCAATTAATTGTTAGTAGTCTTCATTGGAATAATGATTCCAATCTTACTTGAACAGCATTATATGTGTAGCAGGGCCTAGATTTCATCTTGGTTTGCGAGAGTTAAAATCCATCATAGTCACTGCACTTACTGTACACAATGTATGATACAATGAGAGAAGTTGATTAAATAATAAAATTATACATGTAATTGACATTTGTATAGTTAACATTTTGTAGGGAACATCAATATGGGTGTGTTCAAAGACAAAATGTTGAATATTGAACTGTTAAAAAGCTTCATTATAACAAATTAAAATCATATTTACCTATGGTCAGGACAGTAATGCACTTGCTAAATGTGAATAAGCAGCTTTCATGTCATTCCGTTCTTTGTTATGCCACTTCCATCATACATACATACCGTATTTCGTCGAATAAACGCCCCCGGGGGCGTTACATTTTCCCAAGGGGCGTTTATTAGAGGTCATTTGTAGCACGACAATTCCCGTTAAAATCATTAGGTAAGCTTAAAAGTCACGCTAAAATGACGAACTATGAACTTTTGACACTGACCTTTGGTTCACTTCCGGTGTTCCGATGCAGATTTTCGCCAATTATTGACGCTATTATTGACCATGTGGGAACTTGGTAAGCTTACTACACAAGATAGCATGGAAATATCGAATTTTTGAAACATCTTGGTTGAAAAAAAGTGGTGGGGGGGCGTTTATTTGAGGGGGGGACTATTTGACGAAATACGGTACATATTTATAAAGCGCCTTTAAAATTTATCAAAGCTCTGAACAAGGAGAGAAAGGATGGAAAAAAGAAACACAGAAGGAACAAGAAAGAAGCTAACTGAAAAGGTGAGTTTTCAGTTTCTTTCTGAAAACTGGAATTGATGGATCATTTATCGGAAAATTTATTGATCAGAAGTTCCTAGCATCAAATCGCATCCAGTTGACTTCAAGGCAACTTTGATACAACATAATGCTAGTCATGGCTGAATACTTGCAATTTGTACACTGCAATTGCTAGTGTGAAATATGGGTGACAGTGTGACTCATCAACTTCTTATTGAATGCAGTGGTCTTTTGCAACTTGCCCTATAGAAATAACATTTTGTTGTTGAAGAGCAGCATTGTCAATCCATAGGGTTTGCTGGAAAATATCACAATTGGAAAACAAAACTATCACTTAATTGCGCCCTGAATACTCAATGTAATATTTTTCAACTAAAATGTGAACTGATCTGGTCCATGGGGCCAAAGGAGGCATTTTTTTTAAATTGAGTTTCGCGAATTATTACTCTAATGTATACATTGTATAAATTACCATAATACTGAAAACATTACAAGGTCTAGCATACTTGATTCTAAAGTTATGAAGTTTTGTGATGTCTATTTTCTTATGTATTTTCTTATTTTTTTACTACATAATTTTGCCTTTTATTTCAATTTCAAATTCGCCACATTTGGTCTCCATGGACCAGATTGTGTCACAAATACACTTACGGCATAAATACAACAAACATTTGTGATGATTACGGGTTTTTCATGTTAAACATTGTACCATCTTTAAAAAGGTTCATGTTAAACTGAAGATTTACTCAGTGTTCAGAATTTCTTTTAAAATATCTTTCCACATTGTTGTCTTAGATAAATTATTGCACTGAAAAAAATGATCAATGGCACAATAGTAGATACTATTTCCATTTAGAAGGGAACCCTGTTACCTGCATTAGGAACCAAAAAATAATTGTATTGGTGAGTTCACTTATGACTGAGTTGAGTATTTCTTACATGTTTGGAAGAAACTTGTTTAGCTTTCTTCATCATGTTTGTAAATATGTACATTTCAATACACTTGTAAATCAACGAGTTGTTTTAATAAACATTTAACATGTTTTGACAATTATGTATTATACTAAATTCCATGTTTCATATTTATTGTAACTGAAATATTGAAATATTAAAACACATAGACATATGAAATATTTCTTTGGTAATTTATTGGTAAGTTTTGTTTCAAAAAATATGTGGTCACAAAACTTCTTGGTATATGCATGAATTGTCATTATTTGCCATAGAAGTGATACATGAATACAATTTTTTAACATATTGCCTTGCACTACAAGCAGGTTGCACTCATCACATGTGTATGTCTGCAATCATAGATTGAATACAATACCATGAGCCATAGATGTCAAAGAACAGGGATAAGGACCTGGATCGTAATTCTAGAAATTCTTATCATGCTAATCACTCGCACCCATAAGATTAGTATCTTTGAAAAGAGCGGTAATTTGTATTCAATCTATGATTGCAGACACAATCAGGTGTAATGAGTGCAAACTGCTTGTAGTGCAGCGCGATATATTCAAAAATTGTTTAAACCTATTGCTATTATGGTAGTTAGTCCTGTTACATCATCATTTATACAGCGAATAGTGATGCTGGTTCTATTTATCAGCAAGACTTCAGAATATTCCTACTATCCAACCAGATTGTCTCAAGTTGATAGTGATGCCATGTTGGATTTCGCAGTGACAGATTTGAATCGCACTAACCTAATCCCGCGGGTCATATACATTCGCATAGAAGGGCAATTTGTCTGTACGCTGGCAATGCAACTGTAAATTCACTGATCAGAATCTGCCACTGCAAAATCGAACATGGCATTGCTCTCAACTTGAGACGAGATCGACTATAAGTGATTCAATCAGTTCACACTTTTGTATTTACACAATATACTACATTATTACTGAACATTTTCATCAGGACTGTTGTAGAATCATAGGAGAAATTTCAAATTTCTAGTCCAAGAAATTAGTACTCACTATGGACACATCAAAAAGTCTGCAAGGCATTGAATCATCCACATGAGTAATGTTTTATTGGACTAGAAATATGAAATTATGCCTACTACGATACACTACATAGGCCAAAAATGTGTTAAAGAAAGCTGATACTTGATGTAGCTGTAAAAGGGTTTACTGTTGCTTGTAATAACTACTCAGCACATTCATCAACTCTGGCAGAATACTATCCAAGACACTCGTCCCTCTTTTACTGACTCTCATCCCAATGTTGTCCATATCTAATAACCCCTCCTTTATTAAAGTTTTTACAACATCACTTTCTTTGAAAACATCCTCAAGTGTCGATGATCTAATAGCAAACTCCTTCCAGCGACTCTCTAAAATGCCTTGTTGAGTCCTCAACCCAGACATGAGGAGTTCCAATAGAATATCCTCCTGCGATTGTGGTGTCCTTTTTCTTGTACCGTGACCCCTATGTTCCACCTCCCACATCCAGGGGTTAGGTTCCAAAGTTTGAATTCTTGCTTCTCTTTGTGGACGAAGACAATTCAACTCGTGCGTTCTTACATTTCGATAATCACACTCGTCAATATTTTGAGGAATAAACCTGCCATGGCGCCTGGTCCAACTCCTATGTATTGATCACCATTCCAGTACGATTTATTGTGTTTGCTCTCAGCACCATTTCTAGCAAAATTTGACACTTCGTATCTAACAAAACCTGCATCGTGTAACATATCAACAGCGCCCTCGTACATCTCTGCCATTAAGTCCGCATCGGGCATTGACACTTTCCCTTGTTCGTTCATCTTGAATAATGCTGTGCCTCTTTCTAAAGTCAACTGGTAGATCGACAAATGGTTGTCACAAATTTCAAGCATGTTTCGTAGTTCTTGTTGCCATGACAACTGTGTTTGACCCGGCCTTCCAAAAATAAGATCCGCTGACACATGACCTGGAAAGAGTTGAATTGCTTCTTTGATGCACTGGATGGATTCATCGGTGGCGTGGTCTCGTCCTAGGACATGGAGATCGGCATCATTCAGAGCCTGTACTCCTAAAGATATTCTGTTGATTCCTGTAAGAATAATATATCAAAGCATAATATTAAAATAATTTCAAAGAAACTTCTGTGCTAATTGTGTATTGTGAGATTTGAATGGAAAGTATTTATAGCAGTAATAAGTTTTCCCATTGGCAAATCGACTGCTCAGTGCAATAGCTGCCATGTGAAGCTGCCATGTGTAAATGTCAGAATCAATATACTGTGTAAATTGCCAAATGTTCACAGGGTGGGATCATGGATGCCTGATCTTCCAGCCTTTTACACTTTTTCAAAATCACTGTTCATGTTTCTAACTGTATTTCTTGTACCGCTCCGACATATTAAAACAATATTATCACGTTATTAAAGTGATAGGCAAAAAGCTAGGGATTGTTCTGCCACGCAGATCCCCAGAACTGGAATGAGCTTCCGGTCTGTGTCCCCTTTCAAACTTCTACATGTACTGAAAGTGAAAACTCGTTTGTTCCCAGGTTAATTGTTTGCATTATTGTATTTTTGTCAAGTGTTGTGTTCTTTGCAGAGTGTCCTTAATGCTCACAAATAATAATAAATAATAATAATAATAAATAATAATAATAATATCATCAAATCAAATTTCCCCAACCTTACCTGCACTTTTAAAATCCTTCATTTTTGATGTCTCAATTGAAGTAGGATTTGCTTCCATGGTGATCTCGGCATCATCACCCAGCGCAGTCAACCCAGCAACAGTGTCAATCACATCATGAAGAGTAGATGGCAATGCAAGGCTCGGTGTTCCACCACCAAAGAAAATGGATTTGATTCTTTTCACACCACTCAATTTCAGCAAAGTTGCTGTTTCTGTCACTAAGCAGTTGCGCATTCTCTTGTGATCTGTATTTCGATCGATATACTTATTGAAATTACAATATGTGCATCTTCTTTGACAGAATGGCCAGTGGACATAAAGAGTTGCTTCTTGTTGCCATGGCAATTGCTTAACCTCGAATTGTGATAACTGATGTTGTCTTCGAGTTGCTGTGTTTTTTGATGAATGGTGTAAGAAAGAAAAACTGGTTGGAGTTGGTACCAAAGTTTGTGGAGAAAATAGGTTCCAAGCTCTAAGGCATCTTGGTAGAAAAATGCACGTCATTGCACAACATAATCTGAAATAAAAACAGTAGATTTTCAGAATGTTCATTATAACACTATGAATGAATGATAAAGTTGTATTAATTAATCTACTGGTCTACATTCGGGTGTGTGAGGATGCTTGACCAGGCATAGTGCCGACTGCGGAGAGCAGTAACACCGGGGGGCACTTCAATATGAAATGGATAGGTGTAGGGCTGGCACTTTCGCACTAAGGGGCATTCGGTGAGAGCAAAATGTAAAAATATGGGGTCATCGGGTGAGAGCCTGATTTTTGGCATTCGGTGAGAGCAAAATGTAAAAAATATGGGGTCATTGGGTGAGAACATGACCTTTTCTTTAAATGGAATCTTTGGGCGAGAGCCGCAACAGCACCGCAGAAACCTCGAAAATGTCTAGTTCTAAGTGGCTTCAAATTTCTTTGTTTTTTCAAAATAAGTAGCAAAATTAGTGATAATTGAAAGTTGCTGTTCAAATTGAACTTGTAAGGGTCTTCAGGCGACAGAGCATGTGTTCGCAAAAAAATATGGAGTCTTTGGGTGACAGCGACGCTGAAAAAGGGGGTCTTAACAGCCCTACATACGCGTCACCTCCAAAGTTGGAGATGGCCGAGTGGTAAAGGCGTTGCGCTGCCGGCCGGGAGATACGATCGACAAGGGTTCGAGCCTTGGGCTTGCCTTAGGTGAAAATTCTCTTCCCTCCCAAAAAGTTCCTATATGGTCAGAAATCCTTCAATTCAGTTCAGAAATTTAATTTCAGAATTTAATTGAAGAATTTCTTCTCGCTCCCATACACTGCTTATCACGTGCAAATATAGGTAGTGTATGTGCTTCGTCCGTGATTCGGAAGTCACGTAAAGCCGTTGGTCCCGTGTACAGGAAGAGTCAAACCCTGTGCACGGTAAGTGTCAGAGCTATTCGAAAAGAGAAGGGGGACCATCCCCGGTTCTGATATCTGCATTCAATCCTAGGTTCCAGGATCATGCATAGGTAAAACTGTGCACGTAAAGCCCGTGCGTTGATACTCAACCATTTGAGGTAAGCACGTATAAGGAAGGAAGGAAGTGAGTTACACCTATTTGTCAAAAATAATGTTAAAATACATTCTTATTCAATGGGTGTGTCTTGTAAAGAATTCACGTAATTTGATTGGTTTTCTGGTGTATAATATCTCACAATAGTTGATAGTTTGTTGCTCCTCAATGATCGCGCGATAATGCATTCGCGTAATACACGTGCAAGAACTAAGAACGCGTTTCAGCGACTTATATGTTCGTGATGGTTTCGTTCATTTAAAACATCGGGGATGTCCTCACAAAAGTAACTTAATTTTTTTCTGAAAAAAAGGCAGTTTTTCTTGCAAAAATTACATTAAAACTGAATAAGAATGAGAATAAGCGATAGATTTTGTCTTTTGCCTATCAATATCGTGTCATAATGGATGGGCTGGCCAATATTTTTATCGTAGTGGATAACGCCGCGCCGGCATCCACTACTCAAAATATTGGCCAGCCCATCCATTATGACACGATATTGATAGGCAAAAGACAAAATCCTATCATTTATTCTCTAAATGTATTTACAACAAGTCAACATGCCGGTCATACAATCAATCATACCCTACTATCCAGAGAAGATGAGAAAATCTTCTGATCTATCAAAACAAGCAAACCATCCAAATCTGATCAATTATGAGGCAATATCCTCGGTTTTTATACCGGAATCAATATTATATGCCCCCAAACCCGAGGATTGCCCATCGATGATGCTTGTAAAGTCTTATTCAGATTTCATTTGACAGCTTAACAATCGCGTATACGCGCGCGACGTCAAGCGTGTGCATTGGATCTTGTGCAAATAATACGCACTGGACGGCTAGCAGTACGCTTAATTTGTAAAAGGGAATCTGATGAATAAGACCAGAGAAGATGAGATTACACGATACATGTGTGCATGCAAACAAAATATAAACATGAACTTTGACCTATCATCTGGGCTTTAAATGTACCACCTAAGTTAGTAAAAATAAATGAATGTGCATTTTACAAGAAGTCCTATTTACACACACCATTTCTTTTGTATTGAGTTATTTCAAGTTCAAGAAATATTTATCTTGATCAATTGTTTTATAAGTGCTAGTTTTCATACTTTTATTCTTTACCTTCATTTGTGAAAAAAAATATTAAATTTACTAAAGCCACTGAGCTACGAGTGCTTTTTTTAGATCTGTGTTTTTAAAAGCAAGAATTTTTTTAATTAAATTTAATTGATTTTTAAAGTTTTGTGTGTATAAACTAATCAACTTACTCCGAATCAATTATTGCAAACAGACCAACATCATTTTGTACACTTTAATTTGTACAATATTTTCCAAATTTATGTTGATTTGTTCAATATTTTGACATTTTTGGGACTGTGAAAATATATCTAGAAACACTGTTCAATTTCCGGCAACAAACGTAAAATCGCGAAATCGTAGCAAATCAATTAATTAACGAGCTCACGATCACAATTGTATTCAAGAATTTCACATATTTGCCAAAAAGTAGCCACGTAAACAACCACATAGTTGATATTAGGAAAGATCAAATAATGAGTGAACTAAGGCACAGAGAGGGACATGGCGTAGAAAAGGCTGAGGACGAGGTGAAAAACGAGGAACCTGCAGCGCCGAAATCATCGCCTTCGCGATCGCAACCTGCTGCCAACCAAGCCCAGCAGCTGCAGCCGGATCAGCCTGTTGAAAACGAGGTAAGCCTACAATTATAATATTCTGTCGGTCTCAGTGAGTGTTGTCATATCAATCAATCAATCAATTCTGGACTTCCCACCTCTTGTTTCAGGTGCACCGCTTTATGCGTGAATGTCACTGGTAACTCCACAGACGAAAACACGGCTATATTCGTCAACCTCCTATATTCGTCAACCTCCTGAATTTGAAGATTGCTGTTAATACATGGTCATGATCAGGGACAGACTTATGTTTCAGTTTTCTACTGGCCCTCCGGGCCAGTGAAACGGCAAATCTACTGGCCCTGCAATAAATTTACTGGCCCAACTTTTTCAATATGTTCTACTGCAAAAAGTGCAAATAAAGAAGCATGTTCCCATGCCCGTAACCAGGGGGCAGGTGGTGAACACCCCCTCGCCAAATGCCAAAAAAAGTCCCCTATTTTGACCCAAAAAGTCCCATTCACGAGCGTAGCAAGCAAAAAAATAGAGGTTTTCAGTCCTTGTCGGTCAAAAAAGGTCCAAATTTTGAACAAAAATTACTTTTTTTAAATCCTGGTTACGGATGTACCTGCACGTTCCAATGCGACTTTTAAAGTTACCAGTTACCAAACTTGACACATGTTACTTGTGTGTTACATTATTTTATTATATGCCACCATGGACCCTAAAAATCTTTTTCCAGGATCTATGGTGCCACTTTAATTCAAACAAACCTGAACATTTTTAATTGTTTTGTACTGAGCGTACTCAATATGGAGAGACTAGTCACTAACACAAGTTCAGTCAGTAGTTCCAAAAGTTCACAAAAGAAAAGGTTCAAGTACCGGTATGCGGTATTTGCGATATCGCTACCATCATCAGATAGAGCATGCATGAAAGAGCTTGAAAATAGTATGTAGGTACATAACCGGAAAAAAACCGGGCGTATATTTCCAACTTGTTTGCAACGCAAGGATAAGAACTTGAAATGTACAAAAAATCATTAAATAAAAATATAAATTACACACAGGTGACAAGTGGGGCAGAAACTGTGTCCAATTGTGTCCATCGCTGATTATATCTTGCCTCATATATGAGTTATAACAGGATCAAAAATCTAGTGGCCCGCCGGGCCAGTATTGTTGGAAGTTTACTGGCCCGAGGCAAAATCAACTGGCCCCGGGCCACCGCTTAAATCCGGTCATGATGGTGGAACATGGATGATAGAAATTTAATATACGTCGAACAACTGAATACATATGCATATATGCACAACGTGTGGACCAATTATGTATTTTTGTAAACATTTTAGGCCTATAACAAAATGTATATTTCGTACAATTGTACAACCTATAAAAGTTACCTGTTAAATCAAAGTGTCCGCAAAAAACTGGTCATAGCAAGTATCTTTGATGCTGAAAACTAAGGATATTCACGCAGGGACAGGCCGAAAACCTTACCTCGATCGTAAAATCCAGCCCATGCATGTCATAAATTATTCATTATTTCATTGTGTAAATGTCAGTGATTGTGTCCATGTATTGTTATTGCACCTGCGAGAGCAGTTGTCAAGCTGAATTTATACTCGATCGCTGGATCACCACGTGAATTCGCCTCTCGAAAACCTCTACGAGGTTGTTAAGCATCGAGCACGCTGACTGGCGTAGCAATTATCAAAGTAGTATTGTAAACCAATCAGGTTAGACATACTTTACTGGCGAGTCACATTAGGGTCAGTCCATCTCAAATCACCTAATGGGTTGGCTGGTCACCCTCTCAGATTTTGTTTAAGGGGGAACTACACCCCTGCCCAATTTTGTGCCTATTTTTGCATTTTTCTCAAAAATTATAGAGCATTGATGACAAGTAAGATATGTATATAGGGGCAAGGACTACAACTACTGCACTGGAATTTTATTTCAGCACAGACTTAGTGGGCGTCACGATGATAGTCCCCTACACAACCAGATTGTGTTGGTCTGACGCTTGTCGATCCTAACAAACCTGTGATAGTCACATACAGTCTGGCCTGAGACTAATTTTATACACATGCGATGACGTATCAGCCAATCGTAAGCCTTGTTCAAACAAAATTTTTGATAACGGGTCAAACTAGGATTTCAATTTTTTATTAATGAAGTTCCATGTTGTTTTGAGGAATAACACAGGAAGTTTCGAGTTTTATTTCAACTGGTGGTGTAGGAAGGTGAGTCCTTGCCCCTATAATATACATATCTTACTTGTCAACAATGCACTATAATTTTTGAGAAAAATGCAAAAATAGGCCCTAAATTGGCCAGGGGTGTAATACGGGACTTTAATAGTCCGCTGATCGTATTATTATCATGATTATTGGTGGAGCTTAACACAGCTGGGATGTAAAAGCAAGACATATAGTAGGCCTATACATTACTCGGTTTATACGTCACTGATTCAATGATACACATGTGACATGCACACAATGTTTTGCCATCACCCGATCGTTGAACTCTGAATAAAACCACTTCAGAATTAGTCTTTTATGATTGTGGTATTTTACTAGTACCGGTACACCAATTGGCATTACAATCATGCAAAAAGTAGAAATTCAAGAAAAATTGAGGGTGTCGCTGTGGAGTAAATCACACATTACGCTTCATGTCTAAATAAGTTTGCAGTTAATACGGTATCTAGTAAAAATTACAGTAATATTGACAACCTAATTGTGCCATCCATGCATTTATTCATTCATACACTGTATACGTACATCATGATGAAATTTTGAGATATTGTGGTGAAAAATTATTGCAAATGTGTGATTTCCAATCATTTGTAGAGCCAAGATCTCCCTGTGCTTTTGTCAAGACTCTGGTTAGCATTTGTGTCCATATACTTACACTTTACATCATGATGAAATGCATGGCATATTTTGACATTTTGTGGTGAAAAATTATTTCAAATGTGGCATGTGTGATTTCCAATCATTTGTAGCTAGCCAAGATCTCCCTGTGCTTTTGTCAGGACTCTGGTTCATTTGTGTCCATCCTTGACATACAAAAGTGTCTGTTACAATTTTTGCTGAACCATGAAATGGTATCAGCCTATAGGAGTGAATGTTACTTACTAGCTTACTTACTAACTGACTAACCATTTGGTCTAAAATGGACATATCTCTAAATGCCACGAAGGTATGACCCCCCAAGTGGTGTCATATGAAAGAGAAAAATGTAAAGAATATAATAAAAATATTTCCAAACGTCAGAGGTCATCTAGGGGTCACAGGGGTCAAAAAAGGTCATTTTAGCTGAAAATGCTCCGATTGAGCTTAAATTTAAATGCAATGATCCTTATGACATTCTAAACATGTTTAAAACATTTAAAAATTTATTTTAGGTCATTAAGGGGTCATAAAGGGGTCAAAGGTCAAGTTTTTCAAAATGCTTCAATTGAGCTGAAATTTAAATGCAATAATCCTTATGACATTCTAAACATTAAAAAAATATTTTCAGATTCATTTAAGGTCATGCATTAAGGGGTCAAAGGTCAAGTTTTCCAAAATGCTCTGATTGAGCTGAAATTTAAATGCAATGATCCTTATGACATTCTAAACATGTTGAAAATATTTTAAAATTCATTTAAGGTCATTAAGGGGGTCATACAGAGGTCAAAAGTCAAGTTTTCTAAATACCAGCTTCCCACGATCAAGGTATATTAAAACGGCAATTAATGAAGCAGTCCTTTTTAATTAACACCACTCGGGCGGTCATACCTTCGTAGCATTTCGAGATTATGTCCATTACAGATACCGGGTGACAGTGGTATACGCCTACCACAATACATGTAGCCTATACTGCCGAAGCCACATGGTTCAGCTATGGTGCGGTTATCACTCTAGTTTTTCATTCTCACTGCAATTTAAGATTTATTTGTCTCCTACATGTATGTTACAAGTCATTTGTCCAGGAAAGTATCTGTAAATATTAATTAGTGTAGATACATTTTGTAGAAGACAAAAGAGTACCGAAAAGTTCTATTCGTTCTATTTTTAGTACCAAACCAAATTTGTTTTTGATTTTCAAAAGGTTGGTGACAATCAATCAATCATTTTTCAAAACTGATAGAAAATCCGTTTTGAAAAATGTCCATCCGTGATTAAATCGATCAGCCGTTAAACACATAACTTTGCATAAGTATTTAATTTTTTTTTTTAATCAACCATGAATGATCACAGCATTTAGCTCTAGGTCCAGGGATACCCCAACACCCCTCCCCCCAAAATCAATTCCAAGTACATGTATTGTCCCACCCCCACCCCAATTTTGAAAACATTTTCACATAAATAATAGGGCTTTAAATACGGATGACCAAATAATTTGGCGGATGACCCGATTTTATGACATGGTCATCCGGTGGTGGGGGGGGGAAGCAATTTTTGGCACACATTCATGGGGCACCTTTAAAAACAAAACACTCTAAAAAGGCTTATGTAAACAGTACGAAATGCTTTAATATGCAAATTTTCCTGCTCGCTGCACTCGCAAAATTTATGTGTCATGATCAAGGGGAATGAGTCACATGTCGGCCCTGGTCGAAATTGAGGGGCAAGCAATTTTTGGCACACATTCATGGGGCACCTTTAAAAACAAAACACTCTAAAAAGGCTTATGTAAACTGTACGAAACGCTTTAATATGCAAATTTTCCTGCTTGCTGCACTCGCAAAATATATGCGACATGATCAAGGGGAATGAGTCACATGTTGGCCCTGGCCGAAATTGAGGGGGGGGCAAGCAATTTTGGCACACATTCATGGGGCACCTTTAAAACAAAACACTCTAAAAAGGCTTATGTAAACAGTACGAAATGCTTTAATATGCAAATTTTCCTGCTCGCTGCACTCGCAAAAGATATGTGACATGATCAAGGGGAATGAGTCACATGTCGGCCCTGGTCGAAATTGAGTTCTACACAGGTTTCTAAAGAGGACAATTAGCTTTCAGAAACTGAAAACCCCATGTTGATACGACTTTTCTTTGTGAAGTTACGTCAATTTATCAATCGCTGAAAACAATATAAAACAAAAGAATTTTAACATTTTCTATGCCAATATCTCAAAATCAATATTAGCGACATCCGACTCATTTCCCTTGATCGTGTCACATAGGGCCAGAGCCAAAAATGGTCATCACTCAACCTAAAATTTAGAAATTGTCACAAGAGTGAATTTCTCCTCTGGTTTAATAGACTACTAACCAAAGATTATGAATCGGCAAAAAAAAACGTAAAATTTGCCCGTCAATTTCGGACTGCAAGCAATTAAATACACATGTAGCGCCCTCTTGGTGTGGCGGGACGGAATTGCTAAATTTGATGTTACTACATATTTTAAAAAGATAGGATTTTTTTGTTTACGGTATTATAAAGGTCTTCTGTATAGACAATTTCAGCACTAAAAAGAAATGTCAGTAGACTTTACAAAAATAAAGAAATAAATTAAAATATGTGTAAAATTCCGTCCCGCCACATTTTGAGGTGATTTTTTTACGTTCCGGAAGGGACGAAAAAAAAAAAATTTAGTCAAAACTTTCCAAAATATCAACTATTATGGTAATAAACATTCCTGAGTACACAAAAATTGAATTCATCAACTTTGCTAGACTCAGAGCCATTTTAACTTCTTCTTTTTCAGACCTTTTGTGGTAGGATGCCAGCAATAAGGCTATTTTCAGGGTCTGTGGTGTAAAACATGGCCCTGCCACATTTTGAGATGATTTTTTTAAGTTCAGGAAGGATGAAAATTTTCTTTCTCAGTTTATATTTTGCAATAATTTTTCATTGGAAGTGAAATAAAAGACAATTTTATCAGTTTTAAAGTGAATCAATTGCTTTTTTTCTTGATTTTGACATGGTGGACAAAATTCCGTCCCGCCACATTCCGTCCCGCCACAATGACATGATTTTTAAAAATTAATGAGCGTACTATAAAGAGGGGGGTGAATTTTATAATTCCTTCCATAACAAAAGAAGGTAAGTTGAAGTTAATACCAATGTTAGAAACAAATGTTTTATCCCAATACTTTTGATAAAAATTAAACAAATGTACTGTGTTCACAAATACATGAAGTTTATCATTCCGTCCCGCCACATCAGTGAATTTGTGTTACCGTGGCAACATGTTGATTCTTTGGACTATTTTTCTTGCGTGTGAATGAAGTCTGTAACTTACTTGTTTATATTAAGAACATGAAGAATCCATAAAATAAACAGTCACAGAGCTACAATTTAAAAGGTCTATCAAAATTCCGTCCTGCCACAAACGGGAATTTTGGCTCTGGCCCCATATGTATATGGCCATGCGTTTTAACCTCGCCGACTTTTCGTCACACGCTAATTTTTGACATTCGCGACACTCTTTCACCCTCATATGCCCATATTTTTCAAACCATACCCCCCAGCATGATAAAAGTATACATTTTCTGAAAGGAAATTGAACAAGGAATCCAACAAGAGTCTCAGAAACACTGTCAGATGTAAGGTTCTAATGCTACATTTATGTGAATGAGACAAAGCATAAACTGACAGTGGTACCGGGGTATAATGTCAACATTTCTGTGTTACCCCTGGATCTTATTTTATGTCATTTTCTAATAGATCAGAGTAAGGGCTTTCCTGCAGTATATAAATGTATGGGGGTTATCACTTTTGTAAAATGATACAACCCTTCAAAAAGTGACCTAAATAGGATTAATTTTTCTTATTGTCTTGGAGAACATTGGCCTATCATATACCCTATAGCAGCTAACTATTTTAACTTTGTACAAAATAAAAGTGTAGATAATAATGTCAGCTTTCTTTTGATACCAAATTTATTGATAAACACTCATTTTAAAGGAAAATGGCAACACATTTGCACACCGACTGCGAGGCTTCCAAAATAAAAACTTCATTTACAGTTTTGTGCAGAGTGCCCCGCTACCTCCACCACCCCTGCCTTGGCAAATTGGATTGAGTCCCATTCTATAGATGTTCAAGATATCATATTGACACCTTTCCATAATTAATAATTGGTGTTTTAGCTGTCATTTGATACCAAATTTACTATCAAATCTTTTTTTATTCCAATGATACAATAAAAAAACTAATGACCACAGTGAAAAATGTGACGCCATTCACCCATTTTAGATGTCGAGTTCAAAGCACTTGCCCCTATCATAAGCTCAAGGCAGTTTATTGTTTCAACTATTTTACTGAATAAAAGTTCAGATAACAATGTCAGCTTTCTTTTGATACCAAATTTATTGATATACACTAGTTTTTAAAGAAAATTTCAAACTTTTTGCACTTTCGAGGCACCAAAATGAACTTTCCCATTGAGTTTGTACATAGTGAGCCGCTGCCACATGAGCCGCTGCCGCCACCACCCCTGACTTGGGTCATTGGATTGAATGCCATTCTGCTTCTGTTCAAGATACCTTCATATAACTTTCTATAGCTCTTCATTAATACATTAGCTTTCATTTGGTACCAAATTTATTGCCATAGCTTCTTTACTTTCAAAGATATACTCAAAAAACAAAACGATCATGGCGAAAAGTGTGACACCACCACCCTTTTTGGGTGTTCAGATCAAAACGCATGGCCATATACCATTATAGGTTTTAAAATTGGGATCCCAAAAATTTTGCATGTGCAAGGGGGGACAAGCAATTTTTGCCGGGCTAAGAGGTTTTTTTGGCAGGCCGTTTGGAAATTTTTATCCGGGGGCTTATAATTATTGCACAGCCCCTAATAATAATAATGTTTATTTGAATTACTTGCAAAATACAAATTGTACATGCCTGCCCTCCCAGGCTGGCCCATGAAATATTTGCCCCCCGATAATTCACCAACCATTGATATAGATTTAATTTTAATTTTAATTATTATTACTGACCATATTCCTATTTTGACCGATCAACTTTTAGTGTGACAACATATCTGTGCCATGTTACAAATTCCTTATATAAAACAATATCAAAACAAACAAAAATACAGGGCACATGCAGCCATTGAAAATATATATCATGAATTTAGCATTTTGTAAGTATTTAAAAACTAGCATTGGTTTAGTGAATGGTGATGCGATGCTGATTACACTTCAGAACCAAGTTGAAATTACTCTACACAAAAGACAAAAATCAATAATTCAGGCTTTTTATAGTGTTTTTCTAAATCAATTAATTTTTTGCCGTATACTCTGCTTTAAAATATATATTTTCATTTCAGTAAATGTGCTGCCACTTACCACCTATATGTATCTATAGCATGTGTGAGTGTAGACCCTCCCTCGGGTCCATGGAGAACGACTGGTAATGTAGATTACATAGCATTAAAAATCAACCCAATACATGGACCCTCCCAGTCTGTAAGCAATTTGACTTCCAGTTCCCACAAAATGCTGGGAGTTCACTTTTACGGATTTGGAGTCACGCAATCTTTCTATATACCACGCCCATGTTTTCACTACATTAACGCTTGTGTAGCGACTAAACAACGATATTGTATCCGACCAATCAACGCAGCTTGGCAGCTCGGGATATTTGAAGCGTCTTCCCCAGCGAAATAATGTGCAATCATTTGCAAACCGCTCGCGATAATAATACGCAATATGGACAATAGGCCTAAGTCCGAGTGGAGTGGTTGCCTTTTATTATTGCGCGTACCATGGGTCTATCAGACGCGTGCCACTTGAGCTCAATACCTCTCAGTTGTTGACAAGTGTCCAATCCGATATTGCGTAACATCCCGCGGCATAGCTTTGTGCTACCATATTTGAATTGAAACGGGGGCGGGGCTTTCGTAATTGACATCGGAATCACCGTGCTTCGTTGAACGAATATTTGGAAGTGAGATCTCTAACAGATTGGACCAGTCGAGGAATCAGCGCTCAATGGACTTTCGCGTCACTTATATAATACTGAGTATATTTCTATATTGCTGCATGGTTGACTGTGGTGGGTGTAATTAGTGGCGCCGATTTGTGGATGAAGAGGAATGGGTTTTGGCATTGAAGAAAATAAGGGGGGTAGAGGACTTTGGCATTTTTTTTCATAGGGCATTATGTAATTATTTATTGTTACATTATCCAGAGATGGAACCGAACCGAGACTGGGGGCCAGTCTAGTGTGAGTGGTAACAAGGTGATTTATTGATTTACACCTCCGAACCAAGCTGAAACTTGAATACATGTACGTGCAATTACATTGTGGAAAAGATAAATTGATGACAATTTGCCTGACAGTTTGCTACTTCGGTTTTTATATAATAATAATAATAATATTTTATTTTTATATAGCGCAATACATCAAGCGATCACAAAGCACTTTACTCAATAAAACAAAGTTATAAATGTACAAGATTTTTAGGATTAAAAGACATAAAAACAATATTTTAGAAGGCAAATATATATAAAAAATACCAGAAACAGCGAAAGATACACAATAAATCAATCAAATAAAAGACCTGAAACAAAATATATTGCAAGAGGGAAATGCATGAAGCATTGGAGATCGAGAACAAGACCGACAAATGCAATATATTGAGTAAAAGTCAAAAACGATGCCAATGTGATAAAACACAAAATAAAAGCAACATACATGACATGGCCTACCAAACGAACATTGCAAATGTTGCTTTGAAAATCAAAATTACCATCCTCCAAAATGCATATTTTCACTTTAAAAAATTATTATGACAAACATGAACATAACATAAATGCATTTTATTTTTTGACCAGTGCTGTAACATACTTGTGCTGTGTACATGTATGTGGGTAGTGGCTGTTAGGGTGGATGGGGAGGGGTGTACAAACATATAATACATGTATGTTAGGGACCATTCACAACCACTTGTTAGGGGAGGGCTTGATGCAAAAAGGGGGGGCCCTTAATTTTTTTTACCCTCCTAAGGGGAGGCCTGAAAAAAATTACCGGTACCACATATTTTCCAGAGAAAATTGAGTGTATCGGCCTATGCTTTTCTATGGGGTTGACCCATAATTTTCATGTCGAAAAGGGGGGCCTGAAATTTTTGAGGTTTGAAAAGGGGGGCCCTGAAAAAATTTTGCGATTAAATTTTTTTGCATCAGGCCCCCCTAACAAATGTTTGTGAATGGTCCCTTAATCTGATTGTAAATAAGATCTGTGCTATTACTGCTAAGACATTTACGTCAGAGATGTAGGAAATTTAGCTAAAAAATCTTTTGATTTTGATTTTATTGGTAAAATCTGGAAGCAATTCACTCCACAACATTATCAGTCATATATTATCAGTCAGAAATCAGCTTGAAAATATTATATGAACGCACACATTCAATCTCTTGTATCCTCTAAAACCAGAAGCAAAGTAATAGCATTATTTATTTTCCTTTCGACAATAAGTGGAAAAAGCTATTTCTGAACATTCATTCACCTTGACATTTTTTATTAGTAATCAGTAATACGGTTTAAAACAAAATATTTACAACACAAAAAAATTATTGTTGATAGTATTATATAAATTGAAAATAGGAATGTGTTTCTTTTTTCGGCAAGTGACAGAGGAGGAGGTTTTAATTTTTGACGTCAAAGCAGTACAAGCATGTTCACTCAAAGACTGCTACTGTCTGCTGAAATTGCATATTACTAGTATTGTAATTCCTGAACCAAACAGCAGTGAATTTTGTATAATAATATAAAGGCGACTTTTTAATGCACTTTATAAATTTTGACTAAAGGTACTTTGAATGATCTTGAAAGGAAAAGACATTTATATGATGATAGTTATTTTGAATCCATTCCACTGGGCTTTTACATGGATTCAATACTGCCTGCAGACTGCAGTCATTGAAAACATATATGCCTTCAAACACAGGCCTATGGTGAAAATCAGTCCCTGGGAACTGGATCACATAGCCTTTGGCATTGGTAGTACATGCCATAGACTTTGTGTTGCGATCATTTCGATCGCGGTGCAGAACTCAACAGCGTGATCCAGTTGACATGGTGATAATCAGATTACATGTGACACTTCGCTGGCGAATAGCAAGCGAGTACATGTACTTTGGCATTCATGAATTAATGGTTCAATGCACATCAATTTTGATTTGTGGAACAGATTAAAAATGAGGTGTGATTTTCAAATTGTTAAGTACAGTTAATTCAGAAATTAAGGTTTTAAATTTAGGTCACCAATATTTAGCATGTCAAAAGGCGAGCCATTTTTTGGTACATCAAAAGAGGCAATAAATTTTTCCCATTAAGTGGAATTCACCCCACCCCCAAAATTCTGGAGAAACCTTATATTTCAGAGCCAATTATTCAGCTAACATAACATTATTTTAACATAAATATTACATTTTCTTTTCTTTTAATTTTTCAGAAACCAAGTGACCAAACAGCTGATGGGGAGACAAAAGAAAAACCTGCACCATTGCCGGATATTCAAGAGCCACCAATCCCGGCACAGAAAGATGTTATTCCTGAAGTCCTCAAAGGATTATCCCCTAGGTAAATGTCTGGTGGCCGAGTTGTGATATTTTGCTAGTGATGATACTTGGTCCAATTCCATTGCATTCATGTATGAAATTCACAGCTTTCAGTATATTAACCCTATAATGGGCACTCCTCCTAAAAAAATTTCAGCAGTAAAATGGTGATCATCGTGATGGCAATGAGTAAAATGACCAAAAACAGGACGAAAAAATTGACAAATGTGTCTTTGCCCCCTCACAATAAAAGACTGGCTATACGGCTGATGGGCACAATTAGACCTTTCCCCCTTCTTCCCATCATGCCCTATTCCAGAGGAAACATCGATCCACTGTATTCTCATCTCCCTGGGGATGTAGAGTTCTGTAGATTTGCACTGGTGCCTTAATCAGAAAAAAAGAATCTTCTTGGCTAAATTATGCAGTTCATGAATCTTCTTTGCAATGCAGTTCACTAATAGTATTTGGCAGTATTTGAGCCCCTCACCAGCACACGTGCATGGATTTTTCTAGCATGCATAATTTTCTCTACATTAAGTACATAATTATACGCAATATATTTTAATGTATCATTCATGTATTGTACCCAAAAAAACAGGTTGCAAAATCTGGTGATTCGTGGCATGTATGGTTTCCTTATGGTCACTGGTTTTACCATAATTATCTATTTTGGTCCTGTGGCTTTAATAGGACTGGTAAGCAGTGGTATTAGTGAACCAACGTTTGTCCATATTAAAAACAACAGAGAGGTGGCTTGCAAGGTGTTTTTTTAAATTAGAAATATTTTGCATACTGTAGATAGAAACAAGCACAAATGATATGAACATGAGATAAGCAGATGTAAAAAGATTTGATAAAGTTTACGAGATTACAATTTTTACATGACACAAATTTCAAGAATAATATTATTGTTTAAATCTTACTACTTAACAATATTATTCTTTTTAAATTATTCTTCAAATAAATTAATTACATAGTAAACTGATTTGTAATTCATTTGTCAAGCCTTCGCATTTTAATTTATGCTGAAAATCCCTTTCTCTGAAATATTTCAAATCGGTTTTGGGTGAAATTCAAGTAGTCTATTTTTGTAAGTGTATACCACATACATGTACATGTACATGTAGGATGAAAAGTTACCCGATTAGTCAAACGTAAAAATGAATCTTGATATTTATCTGATTATCAAACCGATAAACTCATCAGTTTTGCTAAAGTGGCCAATTGCATTTTAAACAGAAGTTTACTTCTTAAAATTATGTTCGTCAAGAATTTTGTGTGTCTCATTTTCATATCAAAGATGCAGGGGATAAAATTTAGCAACCAACACACTTGGTCGAAATACAGGCTAAAAATGGCTGCCTTGTGGCTATTGGGCTGGCTTTTCTAGTTGAAATCCATACGTGTACCCGTTATGGAAGACATGACCTTACAGGCTGGGTTTCAGAAAAGAACGGCAGTCTATTGCTCAGATTAACACAAGCGCCCTGTTAATGAGCGACATACGCGGAGCTTTGTGTTCACTTCAAGGGCGCCAATCTGCATCGACCAACGATTTGTCGCACAATCCGCCAATCAGATTATCGGTCTGTTGCTATGATTGTCAGACGATTGATTCAGCCAATCAAAACCTCACATCCGTGTTTACACTCTGCACGCTCTCAAAATGTAAACAAGTGCCGTTCTTCTCTGACATAAACTTTAATCATCCACACAGGGAGTGTGAAATTCAAATGGGGTTACCTGAAAGGTAACTGGGTCAGTCCATATCAAAACAGATTGAGTGTACACCCACCCTCTTGGATTTTGCTCTCCTTTGGCTCAGGGGTACCTTTCATGGATCCCTAGGTGAGGTCACAAGAAAAAATTCAAATTCCATTTCGTTTGCGAATGGCGGGCAATCAAAGTTTGGCGACCTCGACCAAAATTGGGAATTTAAGGGTCCAAATGACAAAGTGCTCTCTTTGAGGGCACTTTCTTCTTAATTGAATCAGTTGTGATCCTCTTTTTGAATGTGGTCACTCACTGGCTGTGTCTGAAATACCTAATGCCAAAAAAGATAGAGTTCGGAATTTCGTTGGGATTTCAGAGGGGGTGAAAATCAGCACTTCGTTCTGTTCAATCAAATTATCTTGATTTTGAAGGACCCATGATAATGTCACAGTGCACTTATAGGTCCTAATTATGTTCAGAATGGATTAACCATATGCCAATGTCTATGAGCAATTCAAAAAAAGAGAAATTTCTAGACCCCTACAGAATTTTAGGCCACCCCTAAAGTGGTTCAGCCACAAATGGCGCTTAAAATCTGCAAATTTTGACCCCCAATAACTTTAGGTGTACACCAGATATGAATTTCTAGTCTTTTGCATCTGAAAGAATGTAGTTTAATGTTACTAGGAACATAAGATTTGTTTTGTATTTTTTGTGTTTTAGTATTAAGTTGACGCTTTCAAAAATAGTCATTTTTGCCTAACATACCATGCATACAGGATACGGTACAAAATGTCAATTTTAGTATGATATTTTTTATATTTTTGATCACTTTATAGCCATTTGTATTATTGATCCTGATATTTCAAGTTGCTTTTGAGTCAAGTAATAAGAAAAAACTACTTTCTAATCCTCTGTATGGATTTTTAAGGGGGTCAAAAATGCACTTCCTGGCAACGATGCACATGCAAAGTACAGGTTATGGGGGTCAAATTTTCAGAATGCTCCCAATTATGTCAAGTAATATATCAAATTACTCGTATGGTCATGAGGATTCCAAAAATGTATAGTTTGTTATGTGTCAGACTTTTCAGGAGGGCGCTATGACGAAAAATGTTCATAGGTCAACGACCTTTTTTTTTTTTTTTCATAGTTAACAACGTCTGATTTTGGTAATTTTGGTGTCTAATTATATATGTTTTCTTGCATGAGAAATACAACTAAGCAAATTAATAAACTATACAAGGAACCGATGACCCTCTTTTGCAACATGGCTGCCAAAAGCATCCATATTGTAATAAGGAGGTCATTGGTTACTTGTACAGTTTTTTAAGTTGCGTAGTTGTATTTCTCATGCAAGAAAACATATATAATTAGACACCAAAATCACCAAAATCGGACGTTGTTAACTATGTAATAACAGGATAAATAAGACAATTTGCTATAAAGTGATCAAAAATAGAAAAAGGGTATGTTGAAATTGACATTTTGTACCCATAACCTGTACATTATTAGTCAAAATTGGGATTTTTGGGACCATCAACTTAGTATCAAAACACAAAAATACAAAACAAATCTTATGTTCCTAGTAACATTAGACTACATTCTTTCAGATGCAAAAGACTAGAAATTATATATCTGGTGTACACCTAAAGTTATTAGGTGTCAAAATTTGCCGATTTTAAGCGCCATTTGTGGCTGAACCACTTTAGGGGGCCTAAAATTCTGTAGGGGGTCTAGAAATTTCTCTTTTTGAATTGTTCATAGACATTGGCACATGGTTAATCCATTCTGAACATAATTAGGACCTATAAGTGCACTGTGACATTATCATGGGTCCTTCAAAATCAAAGATAATTTGATTGAACAGTACGAAGTGCTGATTTTGACCCCCTCTGAAATCCCAAATAAATTCAAATCAATCTTTTTTGGCATTAGGCATTTCAGACACAGCCAGTGAGTGACCACATTCAAAAAGAGGGTCACAACTGATTTAATTAAGAAGAAAATGCCTCTCAAAGAGAGCGCTTTGTCATTTGGACACCTTAAATTCCCAATTTTGGTCAAGGTCGCCAAACTTAGATGGCCCGCCATTCGAAACGAAATTGAATTTGAATTTTTTCTTGTGACCTCACCTAGGGGTCCATGAAAGGTACCCCTGAGCCAAAGGAGAGCAAAATCCAAGAGGGTGGGTGTACACTCAATCTGTTTTGATATGGACTGACCCAACTGCATTTGCAATCTTTACGTGACCCCATGTGTAGAAGATTAAGGTAATGTCTTCCAGGGGGTGTATGGATATCAACTGGAACAGTCCATTACTGTACATGTATCTTACCAAGATTGTTGTTGCAAGTATGGTATTGATTCTTTTTCAGATTTGACACTTGCTGATAAGTGGCCAAACATGTTTGCATGATTTTTGAAATAAAATGGAGCTCCATAAGATGCATAAAATGTAATATCTTTTTGTCAACTGGCAAAGTACTATACTGCTAACCTCAGAAATCAGAGAAATGAAATCTTTTAAACATATAATATGTGATGTGATCAAGCTAAATGAGGCGTTCCCTAATATTTATTTTGAGATAGCCAATAATAGTATTCAAATTCCTTTGTATTCTAAACACATTCTCTGAAACTGTAAACTTGTCCTACATGTAATTGTGATAGCATTTTCATTGAAATAGTGCTCCGAAAATAGCATATATTATTTAAAACCTGAAATTTGATGTTGCTTGAAAACAGACTCGTTTTGCTTGAACCCATTCGCATTAGACATATTAATCATGCATACATGGGCTGCATAGGTAGTGTCCTATATAATGTTCAGTTCAAAAGCTTTCCTGTCAGAATAACCTACACGATACTGACGATAGTCCGTATGCCTTCTTCCTCAAGGCAGTAATTTAGCCTGATATTTTTTATTGTATTTTATTTATGTAATGATGATAAGTATATAAGTATACTTTCAGAAAGAAAATGATGTTAGAAACCAAAACTAGCATTACAGATTCTTGCAAAAATGGACAGTTTTTGAGAAAATCACAAAAAATATGATTTTTACTTGACTGCCTTGAGGAAGGCATATGGACTATATAATGTTTCATCTTTTGTATTTCAGTTTGGGTTACCTCTTTTTGTTGCTACCTGTTCATGTTGCATTTCCATTTGTCACTCTTGCAGTTTATATTGAATTCACATTCTCTCTGAAATTCCAACCTGCTTCTTTTTTTTTCAGTAAATGTCACAACCCCAAATCATAGCCCTGTTATTTATTGCAGCAGCACCAATAACATTGCTGTGTTTTCTGTTTGTTTCTATCTGTTTTCTCTGTAGATGGCAAAACTGGATAATAAGGGGAGTGTTCACATGGGCTATGATATTTGGTTATGCTTTCTTAATTTATATGGGACCAGTAGCACTAGCAAGTTTGGTAAGAACATGACGTCACTGTTCTTTAAAACTTTGTAACTCCAATAGCTGCCATGTGTGAAATATGTACAATAAATATATTGTATTGTACATATTTTACACAGAGCAGCTATTGGAGTTACAAGGTTTTGCCAGAACAACGACAATAATATTTCTGGCAAGTTAACACATCATTGCTATATCCAACAGATTTGCCAATGGGTTATTCCAGTTGAAATCCATACACCCTGTATGGAAGACATGACTATATAATCTCCTACACAGGGGGTGTACATTGTAAATTTCAAATGGAGTATGGAGTTAAATAGTTACCCATTCAGGTAACCTTATTTGAAATTCATACTCCCTGTGTGGAAGATTAAGGTTATGTCTTCCATCTACAGGGGGTGTATGGATTTCGACCGGAATAGCCCAATAAACTGATCGTATGCAAATATACTTATGGAAATATATTCTTAAACATCTTGCTGTTGGTGATGGAAAAGTTTCCCCCATAAATGTCTTCTTTCAAAAATTGCAGGCACTTTTTCAAAAAAGCAACATGTCATGTTTCAAAGAATTCTCAAATTTGAACAAAGGCTTGGAATTGAAATTCTACATACATAATGTTGCTGCCGGTAAAATGTTAAAAAAACAAAAAAACAAAACATTTAAGTTGGTGCACTCTGCGGCATATTTTGTTACAGTTTCGATGTGAAATGGAAACTTATTGTATTACCATGGCACACTTCCTGTACAGCACATACGATACATTGTGACTACATGAATACCTGTCATGTTCGTTTTCTCTGCAACAATAGTTGTTGAGATCAGTAAATTATTTGACCTATATATCACATAATTATTTCATGACTACAAAATGAAATGCAACTTGCTGAAGTGTGCCGGTAGAACAAAATCTGATGGATGTAACTTGTGTTTTTTTAGTAAACAATAATGTCATGTGTTTAGCTTGTTTAGAGTTAGTTTTAGTAAATCAGGTTTATGGTTATATAACCTCACCCTCTTGGGGTATTGTTTTTCTTAGTTTTGGTAGCTATTCTAATAATGTAACAAGAATTAGGTCATGGATCATTAAAACATGGAATTTTAACAGAACATTCACAGTGATTTTTAGATGTGATAAAACACACTGTTAACTACATGTAGGATCATACTCTGGTATGTGTGTGCAAGTGAGTACTGTTCGGTGTATGTGGAGGGGGCTTTTGTAAACACTGGTAAACAATGACACACAAGAAATCTCTGTAAATGCAGATGCAGACAAATTGGGGACGTCCACAGTTCTTGGACGGTGTTTCTACTTCTTATTTGAACACGGCATTTAAAAGCATTATGAGCAATGACCTCAGTTGGGGGTGTAGTGTCAGTCCGCACTTCGATGGTAAAAACTTAACTATGCTCCATGGTAATACAAAAGAAACTCACATGTGTCCACAGTTGGAAAGTAAAAACTCAGTAGGGTGGGTTGACATCCACAGCTGATGGTGTTTACATGTAGGTGAGGGTGGGGTATGTGTGGAGGGGTGTATGTTTGGGTGTAGGGGTGGTGTAGCTGGATGTGCATCATGAGAGAGTACTACATGTATTTGAGAGTATATGCATATGTTTATACAAATAGTGTTACAGCTTTTTAATTCAAGTTATTGGACAAATCTTAATATTTCAAAATATACTTACAATTGAAATCGGATATCTATCAAAATTACTCGGAATATTGTATACTATTTGCCAAATTGTCTGTACGGTTATTTCTATTTAAACATATTCTTCAACAAGAATATATAAGTATTGGACGCAAAGGTATTTCCCATATATTTACATGCTTCATATCTGATAGCCTTGCAGTTGTACATATATACAAATGTATCTTATGTTCATTTCACCATGTTTACTTCTTATTTTGTTTCAGATCATCTTAATAGAGATGATGTGCTTTCATGAGATCATCAGAATAGGACACGCTGTCTACAAATCGGAAGGACTGCCCTGGTTCAGAACACTCAGTTGGTACTTCTTGCTGAGTGCTAATTATTTTGTCTATGGCCAAAGTCTGCAGGACTATTTTGGTATAGTATTGAGGAGAGAGTTGGTTAGTATCATGAGTAAAATGCCTCTAGTCTGCCCTACTAAGACAAGGGCACAACTGATGATTAATTATTTTAAGATAATTGATGAAGACTGATTAGTTTCAATTAAATGACTATACATTTACATCAATGTACAGAGGATCGAGGTGTTCTTTGATCAGCTCGTAATCGGCGGGAATTATTAGGCTTTTACCACTACGCCGAAAAGTAGACCCATCTTAAGAGTGATATAGATGATCCGCCTGTCTATATTTTAGAAATTAGACAAAGTACAGGTTTTCAATTAATAATTTGTAATACTTCTGGCGAGATGAGATGTCACAAGACAATTCTCGATATTGATATTAATCCACGATTACGAGCTGATCAAACTAAAGAGTTATAACAGTTGAGTTTGAAATGAAGAAGTTACCGGTATATAGCTATTATTTTTTACTGCCCTGATTATTGACCAGATCTGATTATACTTTTTTTTTCAAATTACATAAATGTTTCCCACTTTGTTGAAATTATATTTAGCAATAAATTAATGAAAATGATACATTATTTGAACTTTTCAAGATTGGTAAGCTTTTTTCTGTTACACGATCCAACAAGCATAACACTCATAGTCATTTGTATATTTTCTCTGTTTTACTACAGGAGTTTCTTCAGCCATTTATTGATTATTATCGTTTCATCTCATTCTGCATGTATATGTTTGGTAAGTTGTTATTTGCCAGCGAAGTGGTTATATAACTTCCTGGTAACTGGATCATGCACCATTTTGGAATTGATAGTACATGCCATAGACTTTGTGTTGCGCTCATTTAAATTGTGGTGCAGAACTCGAAAGCATGATCCAGTTGACATAGTGATCATCGGATTACACGTAACACTTCGGTGGCGAATTGCCATCCCATTTCCTCATTCTTAGTCAGTGGGAGTGGTCTAGTTCGTAGACACATTTCTGATTGGACAATCGCATGATTTCGGGTGCCGTCTATCAGGCCGTAGACGACCCCACGTCATCATGCGTCTTGATAATGTGTAACACGCGTGTAGAGTGCGAGAATGTATCGCGCTGGATGCGTGAGACTAGTGCGGAATCTGCGAAGCGCTTAGCAGTACGCGCAACAGAATATGTGAAGTTGTAAACAAGTTTCGTTCATTTTATAATGAGGGGAGTTTTTATGACGGTAACTTAGTTTTTGCTTTAAAAAATTGTTTACAGTTGTTAAAATAATATTTAACTGACTAAGAATGAGAATAAGCGATAGAATTTTTATTTTGCCTATCCTCTACCTATGATGATACAGGCAGGTCCAATATTTTTATCGTAGTGGATACGGCTGCGCATCAACTACTCAAAATATTGGACCTGCCTGTCGTCTATCACACGGTAGAGGATAGGCAAAATAAAAATTCCTATCGTTATTCTCTAAGTATTAGGCTATTCTTGTTGAAATCCGTTCACCCCCTATGGAAGACACTGTTCACTTTACACTCCAGGGGTGTAGATTTCAAATGGAGCCACCCATCCAGGAAATTCACACTCTCTGTGGGGAAGATTAAAATCATGTCTTCCATGGGTGTGTATGGATTTCATCTGGAATAGCCCATTATTTTTTGGGTAACTTTTTAGTACCCTCCACAGGAAAGGTTAATGTAGTTGTCAGTAAGGGCATAATGTTGCACTTGAAATGCAGGAAGGTCATAAGTGTTTTGTTATTATAGTCCTCTTGCTCTATGAAAAAGGAATAAAATCTAGGACCTATTACTAGTAATTATCCCTTTGGTCAAATCCACTCCCAGCTGGACAAGCCCACCCCAATGATAAACCACAGTAGACAAGCCAAAAGATAGAAAATTGTTATGTAATAATGGTATTATGGCACACTTTTCACACTATGTTGAAAGCTGTATCAGCAGGGGCTAATTGGAAAGATTAGTGGTTTTGATAATAATTCCTTTTTCATAGAGCAACCAGACTATACTTAGACTAATTGGATTTCTGGAAAGGGGGCCTGGAGAAGCCATCAAGGTGCAATTTTTGTTAAAAGTTTTACACACTGATTCAGTGATTTTGATGGCTATTTTGCTTTTACGCAAATCAGGAGGTCAAAACATCAAAACATTAAAATTATTTTTGATATCCATGATTTTTGGATTCAGCATACCCAAATTGACTTTAAAAGACAGATACTGCTATAACAAAAATCATACTTGAAGACTTACTTAATTACTTTACAGAAATTCAACTACATGTAGTCTAACTGTGCACTTAAAATCTTCTTGCATGTAACTAACGATGTGAAGAACATTTCCAAAACTGTGATTTTTCCAATGTAGTGCTGTTATTTATACAAGTAGAGAAGTGTGTTGGCTGATAGAATAGGTATGGTATCTCATTGACTGATCCAACATTTGTCATGACTCCTTTTACGCAATAATCAATATTTGTGCATTGACCAGTCTACAAATCCATCCCGGAGTAGTGATGGTTGATTAATGTGATCACTGGCAATTAATAAGCTTATTGAAAGTACATGCACAGTGTGCATACTGTAGAAAGGCACAAATTAATGTTGCATGCATTCCTACACCTGGAAATTTGAAGCTAGGATAAGAGGTATAGGTAACTTCTTGACATTAAAGCCATATTATAATATTTGCTGAGGAGGACACCCTCAATATTTTTTTTACACAATTATATTGTACTTTATTAAACCAACATACCCTGCAAAAATCAAGACTCTCTAGTGCTGTAGTGTTGTCAAAATCCAAGATTTTGAATTAAACGCAGGAACCACTGTTTTATTATTACAATGGAATTAATAGTTGAACGCATACACGATGTTCATAACACTACGTACATGGCGTGCGGCACAGTGATCTACACAACAAAGGATCGTACCATAACACGACCGAAGGAATGATACGCAGTATTGGCGAGATCGGCGCTGGTAGTGAATTCCAATTTTCTTTGCTTTGCCTTAATAGTTATTCGGCTCAAAAATAAAAGCGGATATATCTGACAGTAAAAGCTAACATTTTATGGCAAAGAAATGCTAATCCATTTTGTATGAAAATGTTATAATATGGTTTTAACTCTTAACACAGTGGTTTTTGGCCATCGAAAAGGAAAGAAGGAATGAAAAAGGAGCAAAGGTGCATGAACAAAGAAGTTGGAGTTTTCCCACGGGTTTTGACCTCAAGACTTCATGCATGTGTACTCATTAACCCTAACTCTGTAAAATCTAACAAAGCAAACCCACTGTGTATTCATGCATCCCATGTGATGCGATGATGGAATCACTCTTACTCCCCATTCCAGAAAAATACAGAACTAATTTTTTTGGATTAACAAAATATTATCCAGTTTTGCCAAATGAAACATAGTGAAATCCTAATCCTTTAGTTAGTCCTATCTGGCAATAAAGGTCATATTTTAATATTTGGTTGATTTGCGGTAAAATGGTCCAAAAACATGCAATTTTGCATGTTTTCTTACAATTGTAGTGAAAAAATTGTAAGACTTGGCACAAGTCTAAGCATTCAAAATCTTGAGTACAGGCTAAGAGTTAGCTCATAATTTTAATATCGCATGTTATTTTTGCTAATGGTTATGAAAAAGATTGGAAAATGTGTTTTCCAAATATAAGAATGCATAACTTGAAATTAGTCTTTGTTCAAGTCTTTGGGCCTGATTGTCACAGAATACGAAAAAGGTCGAAAAAACACACTAGAAACGCATGTTTTTGGCCCTTATTTCCAAAAATTTGACTGTTATTGCCAGTTAGGACTAGCTAAAGGATTAGGATTAAGCTATGTTTCATTTGGCAAAACTGGATAATATTTTTTTAATCCAAAAAAATTAGTTCTGTATTTTTCTGGAATGGGGAGTAAGAGTGATTCCATCATCGCATCACATGGGATGCATGAATACACAGTGGGTTTGCTTTGTTAGATTTTACAGAGTTAGGGTTAATGAGTAGGGAACTTTGTGTAATTGTCCTAAGTTTAAGACAATTGTGCACAGAGCAGTCTGTCATGAATCTGAGAATATATTCTTGCATTGAAAAATGGTCATACAATTTATCTTACAAGTATATTCACGATCTACCTGTGTACACAGCACTGTGTCATAGTTGGCAGCAATATAGGGTGTATGCTTTGATGTTTTGCTTTACATCATGCACTATAGTTGCACTGTAGTTTCTCATTGTCAATAGTACCACTTGCCAATTAGTTAAATGACGTAAATTGCTTGAACTTGGGTTTGTTTTGCAATATTCTTCACCATGTGCTATCCACATGTAGTCCTTCTAAACAAACAAAAGCGCTATTGTTTACTCAGTTACTGTCATATCGTTCAGCATACAAAGACAGAGATAAGGTAGAGATTAGCTTGGTATATCATAGTTTATATAATGACAGGGATTTAATTGTGTCACACTTGCAAAATACAGACACGTCATGACAAATGTTACATAATACTACATGCAGTATGCATGGCTTTGAAGAATCACAATTTTGAGAGAAATAAAAAAATTTATTATCATTCTTGGAAAGCTATAATATATTTATCAGTCCCAGCTACTTAGAAACTTAGTATTCAGGAAAATTATTCTGTAATGTGATGAGTCGCATAAAGCTACACTTTCGCTTGTCAGTACACCCACAGATATTCATTATATAGTCTGTGGTGCACCAGTCACACAATATACGTAATAATAATAATAATAAAAAGGCATTTATAGAGCGCAAGTAACAAGGTCTCAGTGCGCTTTACAGTAAACTCATACTCTACAACAGCAAAAAAGATATATAAAATACACAGAGAGCATTTTTAAAAATCTTACACTACAGAAATTTATCCTAGACAAAAGTGATAAAATACGCAAGACCAATATATACATAAGTCATGCAAGTAAGAACATAATAAAAACAAGCTAAAAACAGATAAAAAGTCAGAGTCAAGATGGCCAGCATCGACACAATTGCACTCAAAAAACACATGAATTAAACTTGCAGGTATTTCACAGAAAATAAATGAGTTTTTAGCCGCGTCTTGAAGACTGTCACAGTTGGTGAAGAGCGAACAGTGAAAGGCAGATTGTTCCAAAGGGTGGGAGCAGCAGGAATTCCAGATAGGAAAGTCCTGTGCCTTGGCCTTTTGGGCATGCTTGAATTCAGCTGATGCTGGAGGAGTATGTGTTCAAACCTGGTGACCTCACTCATCTTAGCATACACTGAGCTCTCTACTTGTCAGCGTTTATGCACAAGCTCCCTTTTGTATACACTCCTGGAGTGCACAATCGTTTATCTCCATTTCACAGAATGGAATTAGGTGCAGGTGCGCAGACCAATCGACCCTAAATGCTCCCAAAATGAGATTCTCCCCGCAAACGCATGCTTTTTAGCACATTTCTAGCAAAGCATTAAAATCCTTTTGGAAAGGGTATTACCTAATTTTGAGATTACCGTGCAAAGGGTTGATTGTATGCTAGTTACCCTAGCTATATAGTACATACAAGTCATGCAGAAATGAAGTAAATGCAGTACTTGAAAAGCCCTGCTCAGTGCGCTTATTAAGATGTAATGTTTTTGCATCAAATAATATCACCTACTTGTAGTTGAATATATATCAGCAGGTAGATATGGATTTAATCCTGTTATAATCTGGGTATATCATGTATGTAGTAGTAAGATAACAGTGATTTGATTTAACAAGTACCAATTGCAAACAGTTCTATTTTGGTAGCATTTTAAACATTAAATGATGGATTTCATCATCCTATTGGCTATTCCAGTTGAAATCCATACACCCCCTATGGAAGACATGACCTTAATGTCCCACACAGGGGTGTTTATTTTAAATGGAAGTCACCCATTCTGGTAACCGCATTTGAAATTCCCATTGCTTGTGTGGAAGATTAAGGTCATGTCTTCCATAGGGGGTGTATGGATTTCAACTGGAGTAACTCATTATATACTTGTGGTACAAAAACGTCTTTGTCTCTTAAGAAGACTGCATGATGCTATGTAACTCGTACAAATTTTAAAAAGCACAATGTTTTGGAATACCCAACTTACCCGGGGGGGGTACTCAGTACAAATGACCATACGGGGACGTGCCGCAAATATGGGTAGCATTTTCAGCCTTTTGGTATATCAATGGCCCCCTTTTTCAAAGCCTATTTTGACATATGAATGGGTCCTTTTTCCAAAATTTTCTCAATTTTTTCGGAAAATAGCCCAATTTTTCCCTAATCTAGCCAAAATTTTCAAAATTTTCCCAAAATTTTGGGAAAATTTGTAAAAACTAAGACAGTTTGGGTTAAATTCGGCCGAAAATTTTGACTTTTGGTATATGAATGGGTCCAAATTTCTTGAAAAATTGGTATATTTATGGGTCCACTTTCAAATTCTCAGCGGCACGTCCCTACCAAAACCAAACTTGAGTACCCCGGGCCAACTTATCACTCAACACTTGTGATGTGATCAAACAAAATCAGGTGGAAACCAGGGGCGTTTATTCTTCCGTTAATCGCCCCCAAAGGGGAGGGAATAATTTTACCCCTTTGGGGAAGAATTTTGCATTTTGAAAAAGAAAAAAAAAAAAAAAAAAAAGAGGGGAAAAACAGAAGAAAGTCAACAGGATTCAAGGAAAATTAAAAATAAAATTAACTAATTTGGGGGAAAATCTATAACTGGAACATGTATTATTATGTTTTATTGTATTTTTGGAATGAAATAGATGGTCACTGGCTGGCAGTGACTGCTCTACAGGGTGGGTTTATTCATCAAGTGTCATTTAGGGAAGAATTATAATGGGTACGGTACATAACATTAGCATGTTTATGTAGTGGTCCCTTGGCTTTTACCCATTCCCATCCCAAAAATAATTATTTGAGGGAAACCATGGACTTTATCATAAAACAGGGAAAAGTTGGGCAATAGTGACTACTGGTCATACATGTACTATAGGTAATAATGCACAGTTTGCACACTAAGATTAAGGGAGCTCTGCTTTGCATATTTCATACAAAATCCATTTGCTTTTTAGTTTGGACATCTGCCTATCTAGGGAAGCATTTGGGATTCTAAGGGAAGAACCATCAATTAGTTAACAGCTCTATTGTCCAAGTTTATCTTCCCTTTTAAACCTCAGCTTCAGATCCAAATCCTTGATTATTCTTCCCTAGATGCAATAGTTCAGTGGCATTCTCCGAACTCTGCAACAGAAGAATTTTAATTTTTATGCTTTATAAATCAGGGGCATGCGAGTCACCACATGTATAAAAGAGCTGAAGACGCAAAAACCAGATAGCAAAAAGCTCAAAACACCTAGCAAAAAGCTGCAATTTGGGAAGATCCTATACTTTTATACAGAGCAAGTGTACTGGTACAAAAAAAAGCTGAAAATCAAAACAAAAAAGCTGAACTCTCACACCCCTAGTAAATAATAAATCACAGCTAGCTCTGAAAATAATAAAGAGCCTAGAGGTGTTTACCAGCCTGTCTTCCCTTTGAACCATAATAGTCATTAGATGCAATGGTTTATTGTCCAGACTGTACCATCTAGGAAATAATTTGATGTTTTTAGGGAAGACAGAATAGAACAACTCACAACACATCTATGTTCAGTCAGGGAAGGGAGGGAACAAGAAAATAAGGTAAATTACATGTAGATAGCACCCGGGGAGGCACTCGAATATGAAAGTGACATACCTGTGCCCGCCAGCGTATGAAACTAGGGGTCTATCGGTGTGGAAATTTTCAGAAAAAAGGGGGTCATTCAGTGTTGGCAATGTAAAAAATGGAGTGATTTTGTATGGGAGCGCCTAAAATTTCACATCATTGACAATCTAAAAATAGCTTTTTACCCAATTTTACAGTATAACATAGACAAAACTCATTTATTTTGCTCAAAATGTGTGTGAAGTGCGCTGAAATTTCAATTTTGAGGACTAATTGTTCAAGAAAGGGGGTCATTCAGTGTAGGCTACTGAAAAAACCCAGGGTCATTGGGTGTAGGATTTGCCAAAAATAATGGGGTCTTTTCATGGGCTCATGACGTATGTATGTCATTATATGGGAGTGCCCCCCCTTCTCCCCCTCCCGGATATAGCAACCAACCTAAAATTTTCCCTTTTGGTCCATTTTGGGGTTTTCAGTTGGGGAAGAATCTGGGGACGGATGTGACACCGCGCGGTAGGGTGAGGGAATAATTTCAATTTTCTGGAAGAATAGACACCCCTGGTGGAAACTTCAGTTTGCAGACATGGGTGGAAATGTTTAGTATTACTTATGTAATCCCTTTGTTTTTGTGATGACTAAACATTTAAAAAAACCTTTCTGACTATAGATGATAGAAACAGATTTTCGGTGAAATCAAGCTAACAAATGCCTACTTTTAGGAATAAAAAAATGTGAAATTTGATTTGATCTGACTTCAGACTGATTTTGCTTGATCACATCACATTTGTGACCCATCACATCAAAACCGACCACTTCACGGCTGGCTTCATTGGCAGATAACAATTAAAGAAGATTAAAAAATATAAACAAAATAAAAAGAAATTCATGCTTGTTTTGCCTCATAAAACATTTTTACTCTATCTGATTTCAACAAGCAAGGTGTCATTTTAAAGCTTAAAACAGCAGTTTACCCCAGTGTTTAAATCTCCATTTTCATTTCTGAAGCCAAATGGTTGGTTTTGATGTGATGGGTCACATTTTATCTTGAACAGGATTTGAAAGTTAAATTCTGAACACTTGACCTTTATCAGATTTTGTAGGAAATGACTTTGTTGAAATTTAAATTTGATGTTATCTTTTTCTTTTTCCAGGTTTCATCTTATTTGTGCTTTCCCTCAAGAAATCACATTATCTTGTGCAATTTACTTTGGTAAGTATCAAATACATTTGTGACACGATCGAGGGAAATGAGTCGGATGTCGCTAATATTGATTTTGAGATATTGGCAAAGAAAGTGTTAAAATTATTTTGTTTTATATTGTTTTCAGCGATTGATAAATTGATGTAACTTTGCAAAGAAAAGTCGTATCAACATGGGGTTTTCAGTTTCAAAAAGCTCTAAATGTTCTCTTTAGAAACATATGTAAAACTCATTTTCGACCAGGGTCGACATGTGACTCATTCCCCTTGATCATGTCACATTTGTGTACATCCATATCAAAATGATGCACTTGTTCGCTACATGTGTCTCATTTCACATAATAACTAGGAATAAATACCACACTCCATCTCAAGTGGAGGTCACTTAAAACCATCCCCAAGTCACATGGCTAAGGAATGTTCTCTGTATTCCTAAACCATGTGACTTGATTTTAAGTGACCTCCACATGATATGAGTCTGTTATACCTAGCTCTTATGAAAAATAAATGAATAAATGTAGATATTTATATAGCGCTTTATGCCGTAAACAGCCTCAAAGCGCTTTACATTTATTCCGCCGTCATTAGAATATGTCGGAACCACGTTTGCAGCCTACAAGTGGCGCAGGGTCCATCAGTACAACGACTGTGACTACCCCTAACAGCTTCCCATTGCACCTGGGTGGGGTGAGGCAAGCGAGGCAAAGCGCCTTGCCCAAGGGCGCAACACGGTGGTGGGACGGGGAATCGAACCCACGCACGTCGAGCAAGCTCTCAGATTATGAGTCCAAGGCTGTAACCACTGAGCCACCGTGCCCTTGAAAGTTTTAAAAAAGAGACACATGTAGCAGCCGACAAGTGCATCGTTTTGATATGGACGTACACATTTGTGACCATCCAACACAAATGAGCCCAGAAGTCGGCCCTTTGTAAAGTTGAGTTTTTTTACAGATTTGGAAATTATACCTGAAACTTTAAAATGACACTTCAACCAACTTATTGTACGATATCCTGAAATGATGCCTAACAACAGAGCACAACACTGAGAAAACTGCACTTAATTTTATTATTCCTGTTGAAACCAGCTCCAGAAGATTAGTTTTTAGTTTTTGTATAGCTGGGTAACTTTGCAACTGCACAAGAGAAGTATGAAACATTTCAAATTTGAAATTTTGCACTGTAGTTCAAAATCACATTTGCCAACTTCTGGGCTCATTTGTGGTGGATGGTCACATATGTGATGCAGCACATCAAATGGGGGACTTTGCAGGTGAAGTCAATTTTGAGTTTTAAAATGACACCTCATTTGCTAGAATTGATCAAGTTATTCATATTTTATGAGTGAAAAAGTATCCGAAATTCTCATTATTTTCTATATTTTTTGCTATCTATTTTAGTCTATATCTTGAAAGCACACTTCCCCTTTTTGATGTGCTACATTCACATTTAAAATGCACAGTTTTGCAGCTTTTTCAATAAAGGAGTCCTCAAAATACTAGCTTGATCTCATTCCATTATATGAATTTTTGATATCCTGCTCCAATTATGAAAGTATGTAAATAATAGTATCTTCTTCAGTTATAAAAAGACACCAATTTCTATGCAGAAGTCACAATGATATTTTATATATTTATATGTACCCAACTTTGTTTGATTTCTCCTTGTACAGTTTGGTTGGACACACATCGCATTGTTGATAGTAGTCACCCAGTCTAACTTAATCGTTCAGAGCTTATTTGAAGGTCTAATATGGTTTATCACATCAACAATGTCTGTCATTTGTAATGACATTATGGCGTATATGTTTGGTGAGTAGTAAAAGTAATATCATTTGACAAAGTAGCTTAAAAATATATAAAATTTTTAAATGTGTATATCGGTCTTCTCTTCTGTAACTCTTTAATTAGTTTCAACTTCTTCTGGACTAAGATTTAGGAGTGAAGTATATAGTGTTTCCATATCTGCTGAGGCCAAGTGGATCATGTCTTCCATGGGAAATTTCAAGTGGAGTAGCGCATTATATAGCCTACTAGTACTACTACATGTAAACAGTGCTGTACGGTGCGACCATTTTAGGCGCATTGGCGACTAGATTTTTGCTGATGGCGACTAATGATTCAATCCCTGGCGCCAATGGCGACCAACTGCTGAAGCTTTTAATCACCAAAAACAAAACATGTATGTATTTGTACATGTAGCATTCAAGAGTACGAATGTATGCTATGAATATGCATTTATCATGTCTCAATGGGGACTTCCTGGAAAACATATAGGCCTACACTGTACATGCGGCCTATGAAGTATATAGCTTTCGATGGGAATATGTAGATCAGAGTACAGCAGCTATGAACATTCAATGTACATGGCTGTTCAGTTGGCACCTGGGAGCAAAATGTGGGCGCCTAAATTTATAAAGTTAGGAGCCATTGGCTCCTCAATCAGTTTTTGCACCGTACAGCACTGCATGTAAATGCAGTTGATATACAATGTATGTGTTACCAGCTAGTTTGGTGATCAATTACTAAATGGCCTCTAATCTTCTCTCCTAACAGGTTTCTTCTTTGGTCGTACCAGACTAATCAAGCTGTCCCCAAAGAAAACATGGGAAGGATTCATTGGTGGAGGTTTCGCAACAGTTTTATTTAGTGTCTTTGTAAGTATTAGTATTACTCTTTATATACCTCATCTAAAGATTCCTGCCATCTGATTGATTAAAAGCGCGGGCATAGTTTTGACTATGCCCGCAAAAGTAACTATTCCCCGGGCATAGTTTTGTGTGTGCTTTGTTCCCAGCGTAAATGATATTATGCACACGTTAATGTTTTTGCGCACTATAATTACGCGGAAATCGCAGATTGTTATCTGTGCCGTTCACATTGAATCTATTAATTTCTCTTCCCAAAATCGATGCTTTTAACCAAACAGATGACAAGAATCTTTAGATTTGGTATATAAAACAAATATTGACTGCTTTTTATTCGGGGCATGGTTAAAATTATAGGCCCGCAGTGATCTCAAAACATCTCAGATCACCTTGGGCCTATAATTTTAACCATGCCCCTCATAGCAGTCAATATTTGTATACTATGATTACTACAACTTCATAAGTATAGGAAATTTGATATAGCATTTTCAACCAGAATAATGCAGTTAATAGGCTGTTCCATATGAAAACCTGGGAAGATTTTGCAGGTAATTGTGTTTTTGTAAGTATCACCGAGTAGAATTACCACAACTTGATAACATATTTCCTGTCATAATCAGCCTGGGTTTACAATGTTTTGAAAGCATGGTATTTGTTTGAGGCTAATTTTTAATGAAATATTCCCCATGTAAGCTTAAAAATCACAAATTATGACTCACTTCCAGTTGTTTCCGGATTCAAATCTAATATGGCATCACCAATGTAAAGTTTTATCAACTTGAAATTGAATGAATTGGACATAGAATCATTCAAAATTACAGCTTGATCAGCTCGTAATCGGCGGGCCTTTATAACATCGCGGATTAATATCAATATATTTTCTTTCAAGAATTGTCTTGTTACAAGTCGTCAGAAGTATCATGAATTATTAATTAAAGTCCTATACTTTGCCTATTTTATTCAACACACACAATATAGACCAAACAGGTTCAAATGTATCACTCTTAATGTGGATCTATTTTTCGGCGTAGTGGTAAAAGCCTAACATTTCCCGCCGATTACGAGCTGATCAAAGTATAATGCAATTTTCACAGTAAAAGTATTATGCTGTAATGTAATATTTTTGAAAATATACTGGCATGGCATTTTGAGACAGCAGGCAAAAGTTGTTACGATTTGCTTTAAAAAATTTGTTTTAAAAAGTTTATATAAGTTTAATTTTTTTAAATTTTGTATTTACAGTTGGTCAGACTACTCGCTCCATATCAGCTGTTTTCATGTCCTGCATTGGTAAGTATCATGTAATGGGCTATTCCAGTTGGAAGCCTTTTACCCCTTATAGCGGACATGACCTTAATCTCCCGCACAGGGGGTGTATATTTCAAATGGAGTCACTCAGTCAGGTAATCCCATTGAAATTCAGACACCCTTTGTGGAAGGTTAAAGTCATGTATTCCATACGGAGTATGGGTTTCAACTGGAATAACTTCATTTCGCACCAGAAACCAACAAAATGTACATTGTCAGAGTTTCAGCTTTGATGAATAAAAGCTGCAAGAGCGCATTAAAAATTTAACTGGCTAAAATGATAACAAAACCTTTGATATACATGTACAATACTTGTAACCAGATCTGATCCAGTTAGTATTAAAATGGTGTAATGTAGTTCAGACACATGCCAAAATAAAATAAAACAGGAGAAAAAAAAAGACATTGCCACCAAAATAATTTAACACTCGAAGCAGCTTTTTGAATAGGGTTCCTTAATTTTAAAAATCATTTTAATTTAAATTGCGATTTAAGTTATATGATTTTTTTTTTCAATTTAAATCAATTTGCTTGAATTTTATTAATCATGAACAATTCAATGTTGTTTTGGTTAGATAATCATCTACATTGGCCTATTTTTTATGATTTCAAATAATCTATTTGAGTGATAATCATTTGTTTGATTTTTATTTCGTAATTGGAAATGCCAACTCTTAGGCATTGTGTTCAGCCAATTTGGAGTGCATTTTCTTTAGCTTGTGTTTACACCCACTTCTTTTCCCTCCCTCTACTTTATCATTTCTATCAATTGTGAGCCTTTCTGTCATCTGTGAGTGCTTAATGATTTGCTACTTCCCTTTTACTTTACAGTTTGATGATGAAACTCACACTTTCAAGATGGAATGCCAAGCAAGCTATATCTTCATTGACAAAGAATACACAATACCAGGGTTTATTCAAGTTATTCTATCCTTGGTAAGAATCTTGCCATGCAAACATTCCCATTCGTAAAGTACTTCCAAGTGTTGTTGGTGTGGAACCAAATTCATTGTCATTACAGAATGTACAGTGGTAAAATGACGATAATAATATAATATACATGCGATAGAAACTGATATGTTTAGTAAACAAGATAAACGAATGCCTGCAGAATATGACACCAAAATGATAATATATGATCCAGGTTTGCTGCTACCACAATGAGAACATAAATTTGGATAAGATAACCTTATTATTTATTTTATTTATTAATTTTATGTAAATTTATTTGTATTAGATTATAATATATTGTGATATATACCTTATTGTTTGTAATAAACGCTCCCCCTCTAATAAACGCCCCCCCTCCAATTTTTCTGTGAAAAATTGACAAAAATTCCATGCTATATCGTGTGAGTAAGCTTAAAACTGGCATCAGTCAGTCAGTCTTGTCAGCATGGTCAGGGACGATCGGTAAATTGCATGGACAAAACCTTTTATGACTCACACTTCCATCCATTCCATTGCCTAATTATGGTAGAATTTCGCTAGATTCTTGCTTGATGATGTACTTACGGGTGTAATTTTGATGTACTTACCTCGAAAATGATATTTTCCATGTGTGTCGCCATTAGTATAGCCGTAAATCCCTCTTTTCTACAGGAGTACCATCGGGAAATTTAACACGATTTTAAAGTTTTTTTCACTGACAATTCATCTTCGATAAACGCCCCCCTTTTGGAAAAATGCAACGCCCCGGGGCCTTTATTACAAACAATATGGTAGGCACTGAAAAATATTGCAGAGGGAGAATTTAGCTTGAAATATGCTAGGTCCATGTCAATTCATTTTTATGTTGTTGATTGAGGTAAAGGGGACGAACCTGTGTTCACAGGCCTGAGTGCCCATCTTTCTTTCAAACTAAAAGCTATTGGGCCTGACTCCACCATGTAATGTTGCTGACGGGATGGCCTGTTACCTTTCCGGCATTGAATAACACCTGGTGGGGAGAGGCAATAGGGATGAAGAGCATTGCTTGCACAACATGTTGATGCCACAGGGACCCGAATGCATGACCCCGAGCTACATCAAAATTATGAGTTAAAGTCTAAGACCACTGTGTAGTAGATAATGCTTTTCAAAATATTTTTTATGCCAGAATCATGTTTTTATACAAATATTAACTGTTGATGAGTGTGATGGTCGAAATATAATCACGAGGTGAAAGATGAATTGTTCCATTCCACGAGCGGGAACGGCGAGTGGAATGGAACAATACATCTTTCACCGAGTGATTATATTTCGACCATTACACCTAATTAAGACAGTTAATATTTGTTTTATATCACTCATGCATAAATTCTATTACTAAAATACTATTTAAGGTAGGAAATACATTTTTTCATCAACATAACACCATGTTTTGCCATGATATATTTCACATTTTGGGATCCACCCCATTACTAAATCGGCGAGTCCAAGAGTCAGCGCACGGCTTGGCGCAGGCGCGCTACGCCAGAGCACATGATGGTAAAGACTATCACACGGAGAGGGTGATAGTAAAAATGGCAAATGGTAATCAACCAATGAACTGTCTAGAATTTATGTATGAGTGATATAAATTTCATTATCTTACAGGTTGGTTTAAATTGGACGACAGTCATCATGATGCCAGCACAGATCCATGCGTTTGTCATTGGTTTGTTCGCATCACTCGTCAGTCCATTTGGCGGATTCTTTGCAAGTGGTTTCAAGAGAGCTTTCAAAATTAAGGTAAGCGAAGGGGAAACTAAATGGGCTATTGCAGTTGAAATCCATATAGCCCGTATGGAAGACACGACCTTAATCTCCCACACAGGGAGTGTAGATATCAAATGGCATCCCCCATTCAGGTAACCCCATTTGATATTCACACTTCCTATGCAGAAGATTAAGGTCATGTCTTCCATAGGGGGTGTATGGATTTCAACTGGAATAGCACAGTACCCCTTCCAGTTTCGGTATTGTTTATTCAAAGTTCTAACTTTGTTAGAATTAAATTAAATTCAAGTTAAATATTTGCCAAACAGCAGTAAAGTTTTTCATTGTGTGATTACAGATAATGGGAATAAAATAAAAAATGCTACAAGTAACATTAAGGTATGCTTCTCCGTGCATACCCATCAGTGAAGTCAAAGACTGACATACTCCCAAATACCTTTCTTGTATCATTATACAGATGGATACAAAATATGTTATGTATGTACACGTATGTTACAATAGTGGCAGTCTAGCACCCTGCCTGTATATTATGAACATCATAATGTAAACCACCCAGCATCGCATAGCCCCACAATTTGATGCCAGCTTCCATGGCTATATGTATATATATGACATCAGCTACAGCCAAACTTGCCAGCTAGAAATTTACTACTGTTCGCAGATGTTGGTTGCACATAGTGATTATTAGGAAATACAAGTTACCAATGAGCCCAGTAGCAGATATCAATAGATTAAACCAGGCAAAGATAATTTTCTGTATGTTGTGGTTTAGAACCAATTAGCGAGCAGTTCACTTGGCATAAAACTGAATTTAAATATGCCGATTCAACAGTTGGAGCTCATACGTTGGACTTGCAACTGAGGAATTTGTCCAGATGTTGTTGACAAGCGTTTCCATGCTTACTGTAGATGTCATAGTACTTTTCGTGGACAAAATAGTACAAGTACGGTTTTGTTTGTATTAAACACCCCCTCCCACTGCAATAAATATTGAAATGCAAAACTATCCATGCCATATCGTGTGAGTAAGCTTAAAACTTGCCTCTGATGATTGCTAAATAACATCAACAAAACCTATTATGACTCAAACTTTTATTATGGATTTACGTATGTAATTTTGTTGTATTTACCGCAAAAAATATCATGTTCAATGCGGTTTCTGTGTGCCACCACTATCTTGAATTTGAAGCCGGAAGCGAGTGATTCTAGAAGGTCACCGCCGATTTTAAGGTTTTTTTCACTGAAAATTCACTTCTAATCCCCCGCTTTTTGAAAACAATGCAATGCCCCCAGGCATTTAATACAAACAATATGGTGTGTGGTTTAAAAATATTGTGCTTGACTCTGTCTCGCCCAAATATTTTTGAACTCATAGCTCAGCTCAACCAATAACTTTGTGTATGGTTCTCAATCCATCCAATTTATAGTTGTCAACGAATTTGGTTTATTTGTGTTTTCACGTAAATTATACAAACTCTGAAAATATTCAACATAGATTAGTGGAATAAGTTTGGTGTCTAAATCACATAATTTTAATCTGCATATAACTTTTCTATTACAGGATTTTGGTGATGTCATCCCAGGTCATGGAGGTATCATGGATAGATTTGATTGCCAGTTCCTTATGGCTTCCTTCCTTTATGTTTACATTAATACATTTATCAAGTAAGTCAATGTTTGTTTGAGTGAATGTTCTTAGTCTCAATATTTGTTGTTTGTGTGTGGGGTGCAACTTTTTTTGCCTACAACAAAGGACTCGCACGCAAGTCTTGGTACATTCAAATTGGGGACCTACCTGAAAACGAGCACCGTCTGCAGTTTGCGAAGGTCGGTAGGTCAGTTGTCATATTTTGTTCTGTGTATTATACACAGCGATAAACACAAAAATAAGCACAATAGACAAGCAATAGCAATACACAATGTCCGTAGTTGCCAGAAGACACAGGTAGGGTGTGTGTGTATACCATGTGAGTGCGCTTCTGTGAACACCATCAGTGGGGGGATACAACATATGTGAAATCATTGGGTAATGGATTATAAACAATTTTTATCTTTAGGAAAAATAGTTTTCCTATTTCCTTTCAAACAATATAGTATTTGCATACTAGTATACTACTTCTTTTCTATTTCCACAGAACTCCTAACCCATCCAAACTAGTCCAGCAGGTCCTCAACCTCAGCCCAGAAAATCAAGTAGCAGTATATACACAACTAACAGAAGTGCTGACAAAAAGAGGATTAATACCAATAACACCGCCATAATAAAAGAGGAATGTTGCAAAACTTGCAAGGAACATTATGTTGCAAACATTCAAGCTAAAATGTCTGCCAAATTTAGAAGAGTTGAGAACTTATCATTGCAACTGACGATCGGTGGAAGATGTACACAATAGTAGCAACCTCGGTTTTGAAAGTGTAGTCCATTGTTAATAGGTGTCAATGTTGAGTACACATATGAATATGTTGGTAAGCTAACATAACATTGTAGGGGTATTGTTTTGTCATATCTAGCATTATGGTCCTTGACCAAAGAAGTAATTTTCATGCAATTGGCTTTTCCAGTCGAAACCCATACACCCCTATGGAAGACATGACCTTAATCTCCCATACAGGGGGTGTAGATTTCAAATGGAGTCACCCATTCAGGTAAACCTGGTTTGAAATTCCCACTCCCTATGTGGGAGATTAACGTCATGACTCAACTGCTCAGAAGTGGGAAAGTGCAATAGCTGCTATGTGTAGATGATTACAATATATTGTGTGTAAATTGTCAAATGTTCACAGGGCAGCTATTGCACTTACCCACTTCTGGCACTAGAGCAGTCGATGTCTTTCATAGGGGTGTATGATTTTAACTGCAATAACCCAATGCAAGTTTGTCAGGCATTGCTGCATGTGCTATACTTGGTAGATTGCAGCATGTTGAAAACTGTTAATGGTACCAACATACATCATGTCAAATTAACTGTTTTTTATTCACAATATATGTACTGTGATTCATCTACAGTGAGATATTTTATATTGATGTCATATAGAGAATACAGTTAACAGTATTATTCACACATATGGTATTAGGTGCCGGCAATGGCATGAGCATTATTTACTATTTTTAACCATCATTTGACGTGAATATCTTACGATTTAACTTTTGTACACATTAATCATCTGTACTCCCAAAACCCAGTAAGTACGAAATAGATTTTGCAGCTGGTACTCCTCGGCCTATTCGCCCTTTTGGACAGATCCGCCATCTTGCTACCAAAACGAGGTTCTCCCTGCAAACATGTGCCAGTGAGAACCAGTGCATGTCACAATGGGCTTATCCATTTGAGATCTATACCCCTCCTGTGGAAGACGTGACCTTAATCGTCCATGCAGGGAGCGTGGATTTCAAATGGGATTACCTGCATGGATGGGTCCATTTGAAATCTACACTCCCTATTTGGGAGATTTTAAGTCATGTCAGGGTGTATGGATTCAACTGGAATACCCCATTATGGAGATGACAAATAGTGTACCAAACACCGGACAAACTTTGACCTCAAGTGTGTGCCTATTTGCGACCTGCGACCTGCGTGTAATGTTTAGGCCAATTATTCACACTAAGCATTACATATGCAAACAGTTAAATGCTCTAGCTTGAAGACACCAATTATTCTTTGATTTTGTAGCCTTGGCCATGAAATGCCAGAGATGCAGTGTTTTGGACCCAATGGTGATAATCCACTGTAACAATTTCTCATAGCTGTATGTATGGAGCTTTGAGGAATTCCAAGCTATCCCAGTCTACCCCTGTAGATGCACTTCTACAGTGGCCAGTAAAGTGGGTCTGAAAGGACAGTTTACAAGAAAAGTATTCCTTATCAGAATGCATTTGGTCAACAACAAAAAAAGGTTTCATTTACTTTTAAGTAAATGCTCATTAAAATGCTCATTTGTATGTTATACTTTTCTCTTGCACTCAGGCTGCAGTGACACTTAGCCTAGCACAGGAATCTATTAACAGATTTTACAGCTTTATTCCATAAGCTGCTTAATTCCTGAATAGAGTCTAAATCATGAATATTTTACACCAAGGATTCACTCACCTTTCCCTTGCCCCTTCCCTTTACTGCCAATGCCCCGTACTGCAAGTTTTTGTAATATTTGATGCAAACAAAGTCCCGGAAATATCCATTGATGGTATGTAGTAAAGTCAATGGTAAGTTGTCAACTCTTTTTGCCAAGCAGTTGTTAATTTGTGTGTTACAAGACATGTGTACAAGATGACTGGATAATAATTATGAAGTCAATAATTTTATATCAAAAAATTATAATTCAAAATAGGTAGAGAAACAAATTACCACAGTGGAATATACAGGGATGTAAATTTTCTGGAACTTTCAGGAATTCTGGAAATTGGGCCATAAACCAGACAGAAGTCATAATTCATAGTGCGTTGAGAACAAGTTACTTGTAGGACCCTTGCATTCTATGCTTCTTTACCAGCAAAGAGGTCTTATGCAATTGTCCATTATGAATAAAGTACATTCAACCTGCTTCAATACAAAACTATCCTTCAACCACCCTCTGATTGCATACATTTGGTTAAATGCTTGTATGGGTATACAACACAACTTTCACATGGGAATGAGACTACATCAGTGATCTTGTATGCATGTCTTAAGCTGAATTTACACTCAACGATGAGCGATTGGTTTTTGGCCAATGAGGGGGCGTGCTTTTCTCAGCATTAAAAAGTGCTCTACCTCATTCGCTTGTCACTTAAGCAACTTGAGTGTATGTTCAGCTCTACTATTAATAGTGACCTGTCAAATCAAGTAGGGGGCGCTTGTCATCGTAAATAAGAAATTGTATAATAATAATGAAAAGTGCGTATTTTTGAATCGTCAGATTGAATTTGAACACAGAGGATATTTTTATTGGATTAAGTGTTTACAAAAGTTACAAAAATTTGCCTTTGGATAATTTTCCTGACAGGCGCCCCCTGGAGATGAAACAGGTCTATTATACCGGGACTTTCAAGTGCAAATACCTTGTGCAAAATGCAAGAGAGGCAAAATAAGTAGAGAAAAGCAGAAAAATTTGCATCGTATGCAATACTTTTCTGTTTCATAATAATATGTATGTATGTATATTATATATTTAAATCGGATCAGATTTATTATGCACATGCACATGGTTAGGAAATACTAATTAAAAATCTTGCTTGTGGATTGGAATTTGTTTGAAAAATAGCCCTTTGTTGTGAGATCCCAATGTGGCACATAATGTGGATATCATTTTTGCAGAATGCTGAATAATGGTGGATTCTAAACCGTCACTGTCTAACATGTGAAGTATTTTACAGTTTCTACCAAAGAAGAACGGCAGTTGTTTACATTTTGAGAGCATGCACAGCGTAAACACGGAACAGGGATGTTTTGACTGGCTGATACCATCGTCTGACAATCATAACAACAGACGCGTTAATTTGATTGGCCGATTATGCGTCAAAACATTGTTCAGCACAAACAAATCTCCGCTTATGTCGCTCATTAACAGGGCGCTTGCGTCAATCTGAGCAAGGGACTGCTGTTCTTCTCTGAAACAGAGTGTAGGCTATTTACTGAGCACGAGTAGCGCCCAAAGCAGAAACAGGTTTTCAATGTTAAAAAATCTGTAATGGCGCCCTCTCTTGACATCATGTATCAATACCAATGGTTGATTCACAGCAATATTTCCTGCGACATTGCAAAAAAGTAAGCCTCATATGCATACACTAAAGAACAGTTTAAAACCTGACTACTTCCATTGACTCAACTATTTGATAAATGTTATGTACAAAGGTGAACTATTTTTGTCCAAATAACATTGACATTAATTTTTCAAAGTCTTGTGCATGCCCTATATACAATTGAAGTTTTACAGAAAATTTTTGCAGTAACAGCCAATATGGTACAGAGACTCGGACGAGTGAGGAGTTTAACACCAATGTCATAATATACTACATCATTTGGGTATGATAGATCCCAATTCACAAGACAAGTTTGTGTATAATAATGTGAAAATATAAATGATGTGACAAGCTAATTATGTATTATTAATTATCACAATGGAACTAGTTTTGATACAGATATAGTGAACTATATGAAGGAAAAATAATAATTTGTGCTATTTTATTGAAGTTTGTTCTGTGGATATGTATTTTTAGTAAATAATCACTTGTAGCAAATTATAGTCTATTGTTTATAATTAAACTGAAGCTTATACTTTAGAGGAAAGCTTATTGCTTGTATTTAGGGGTTGATCTTGGTATTTTTAGTGATAAATTATTTTAGCTTCTGTATTCTTTGTAATTAAGTTTGAAAGATTGGTGATTTGTAATGCTGTTTAGGTTGATTGTGTTATAAAATTTACACATTGAACAGAAATATTTAAGTCAAGAACAACTCAGATTTGTCAAGCCATGGGTCAGTTGGGATATTCCAGTTGAAATCCATACACACTCTGGAAGACATGATCTTAATCTTCCACACAGGGGGTGTGAATTTAAGATGGAGTTAGCTGATGGGTTAATCCATTTGAAATCTTCACCCCGCATATGGGAGATTAAAGTCATGTCTTCCATAGGGGGTGTATGGATTTTAACTGCAATAGCCCATTGCACAAGTAATTTGACTGCTCAGTGCCAAACGTGGGTAAGTGCAATAGCTGCCATGTGTAGCTGACTAGCTGCTATGTGTAGATGAGTACAATATACTGTGTGTAAATTGGCAAATGTTCACAGGGCAGCTATTGCACTTATCCACAGAAATGTAAATATCAACAAATTGTAAAGTTCAATGAAAGTTTGTGATCATGAGTGAAATGTGTCATTACATCCTTAAGTAGAAATCTTCTGCACTTTTTCCCTGATGTAGCATCTGTATTGGGCAAACGAAGGCAGGGTCAGAAATTTGGCAAGAATCTGAAAATCCATTCTGGCTAAGTTTCTCAAGACGAGATTTGCGAGAATCTGTGTAGATTCTTGTAAATATATTAAGTTTATGCACTAGATTCAAGAGAGGGAATCCATATCCATAATATTTATCATCATCTTTGCCGATTTTAGCGTGTGCAGTGTAAACACTGAAGTGGGTTCTGATTGGCTAATTTCATTACATAATGATAAATTGGCACAGCGTTCACTAAACAAGCTGTGCACCATCATGTGACCCACAAAGGACCATGCCGAGATTAAGAGAAATTCTTTTGCTAGGATCCAAATGGATGATGATGATTAAAAAACAGTCATGGACCAGATTTAACAATCAATTAGGATTATTTGGATCATTTAATGTAGCTTTTCTGTAGTGACTGATTTAGTTATTTGAAGTAATGTTAGAAATGGACCAAAAACAACCATGGATAAATCCAAAGATAATTTGATTTTAAGAAACACACTTCCAAGATATAGTCATTTTATTGAAACCTTTTTCAAGATATTTGAAAAGCCTTTTTACCAAGGTATTATATAATCCAAGGTATTTGTCAAAACTATAAACGTAATTATATTCAAACGTATTTTTGCTAGTTTTTTCCTATGTTAACATTCCATCTGGGGTGCATTTTGCTTACATTTATGCAAGTCCTTTAACCCATGGCAAGTCATCCGTAGAAATACAATGAGCTTTGGACTTAAAATGATGGGTGTAGCACTGACAATGCATTGTAAATGTTAGCAAACTACACTGGTTCCACAGTGAATATATATACTGCGCCAATAAAGTATCCTTACACTTGGAAAAATAATCACAATTTCAAAACTGAACAATATTTGGGCAAATTTGTTTTTTTAATAGATGCACTATCTAATTCTGCACATTATGACACCACATTGAATCCAATGTGACCTCAAGAAGTAAAGTTACAAGCAAGTGAATAGACGAAGGTCCAGTTTTAAAAGTGACAAACTGGCCTATACAAGGCGCAAAAAGATTCCGACAAGCGCAGCAAAGAGACAACACAGTTTCTTCAATGAAGCATTATTTAAAGCAGTTTTTATTTCAGTTTTTACTTCTCTGTACTTTTTATAACTTTCACTTTATTTGTCAGTTCTTTTGTTTCAGTTTTCTTTTGTTCCTTTTGTTTTAAATTAAAGCCAAACGCATAAGTCATTCACCACTCTCAAACCAGATTTGTGGTCTGTGGAGTTTTGAATAGGCCAGTGTGTCACTTTTGAAACCGGACCTTCGTCTAATCAAATGCTTGTAACTTTACTTCTTGAAGTCACATTGGATTCAATGTGGTTTCAACAACTCTTCCTATACTTTTGTACAGGAGCCAACCGTTGTTAATCCGTGATGAACCCACACTTTTACAGTAAGCGTATACGCGAACGCCAGCGCACATCCGTGTTACGCGTGAGCACGTAAAATTCGTCATATCTGGAATCGCAGTGTGCGTATCACGCTTACAAGTTGAATTCAGCATTTTGGAAGTATCGGATAAAGATTGCCGTTTTATTCAGTTTTATTGCTGATATCAACAGAAATCACCGATCTTTTTGTAAGGCTGACTGTCAATGTTTAACTGACATTCCTTATGAAATAATCATGTGAATTATACGATCTGTAGCTTGTTTTCATTGTTGAAAGGGATTCAATCATGTTTCACCGTTGTTCATCGCCGATTAACAACTCGCGTCCGGCGCGTCTGCGTGGTTTACTTCGCTTGGGCAGCTAAAGCTGCCCTCGCAAGTAAACCACGCAGACGACGCTGTCGCATCGTCGTTAATCGGTGATGAACAACGGTGAAACATGATTGAATCCCTAAGTCATAATGTGCAGGATTAGACAGTGCATCTATTAAAAAAACAATTTTACTCCAATATTGTTCAGTTTGGAAATTGTGATTATTTTTCCAAATGTAAGGATACTTTATTGGCGCAGTATATATATATATTTGTTTAAAATGATCAGTTTAGAAACTTCCAATCAATCTTGCCAGTTTACTGACAATCAAAAGTAATGAAACATGTACATGTATGAGCTTGACAAGCCTAGCATGAATTTCCATTCATATCCTCAACTCTTACTTGATGACATATGTAGGTCCCAGTCCAATTCCTTGTTGGATGATTAATGCACTAACTGCCTCAGATATATTAAAGGATTGCGTGACACAACGACTTTTGTGTGCACATTTTATCCAATACAATGATTCACATGTGCAACTATCATATTTGCACAGCACATGGATTTTCACTGCTTTAATCTAGTAAACATTTTGCTTTGGACCTTTGAATATTCCTCAGGGGTGAGCTCATTGAGTTATACCTTGCTTTGCTAGCGCCAAAGACAGAATGTTTTCGCTTTGTTTTTCGCAATGCCGTCCATACACCTGATGTGCAGTTATCATCTCTAATTGTTAAATTGAGAAGAAAAGTTCCAAGACTGATCTGAAACTAGGTTGATAACAAAATTCGGGTTTATGAACAATGACTATTCCCAGAAGATTTTGACAGAGAACAATAATGAATTATAATATAAGAATTCTTGGTAATAATGCATCTAGGCCAAGTAAAAAAAATATTGTGTTTCTCGTCCCCTCGCCAAGATCAATTTTAATGCTGCATCAATTTATTGTTTGTTATTTTCAAAAATACTGTAAAAATTCAGAGAAAAAAGTAATAAATGAATATATCATATCTATTTTTTGTGTGTATCCATCATTTTCAACTATTTCTCAATGAAAAAATACTACGCACAACACTATGAAACATAAATACTAAATACTATATATTACAAAAATATGATCAATAAGGTATGTCCATCTTGAAAAAAAAATAACCAAAAAAGCAAGAATAACAAATAATAATGGCCTCCCTCGCTGATATAAGAAAAAAGTCTTGCCGAGAAACACATTTTTTTTACTTGGCCTAGGCCTTATACAACAAAACTCTGCATATAGTATAAGTATGAAAATAAGGTTGGAAATATCATGATTTTATAAAAGTCAAAAAAAAAATGCAATGATTTAATCCTGGGGGTGCACTCACATGTAAAGGTGGTACATGTATGTGCGGCGGTCAAGGGCCCCCTTTCAGGCTCTCCGGCAGTTCCTTCAGCCCCACATTTAGATCTGCTTCAGTTCTCTGAGCCTCAAACTCTGACAATATGATTGTAGGTCTTTAAGCTCACATTTGGCAAAAATGGATTTTGTTAGCTCCACAGCCTATAGTTTGGCCCTAATTTCAGTTCATAAAGCCCCTATTTTGCCCCGAAAATCATTTAGTTCCCAAAGTTGCGCCGCACACTCCCTACCAAAATTTATGTTGAGTGCCCCTCCCCACCCACCCCATCCGATTTATTATTGCACAGGCATAACATCTCTAGACGATGATCCACAAGCCTTGACACACTTTACAGGTACATGCAGGTTAAGGATGTTTGCGGGTTATGGAAGAATGGGTCATTCCATTTAAAATCCACACTACCTCTGTGGAAGATTTAGCTATAGTCTTCCACAAAGGGAGTATGAGTTTCAAATAAAATAGACTATTGGGTAACTTCCATTTGAAATACTCACTCCAGTTGTGGGATATATAAGTAAAGCCATAATACAGAGGAGTATGGGTTTCAAAATTACATACCCTGGCCAATTACATTTGAAAAACATACTCCCCCTGTGGAAGATATTTCCAAAATCTTCCACAGGGGTAGTGTGGGTTTCAACTGGAATAGCCCAATATAGGACACCCACCTGCTGTTTGCCTATATTTGTCTAACTGTGCTATAGTGTTGAAACTGGGAGTGGATTTTCATAATAGATGAATGGTAAACCTGTTGTAATGTTTACACAGGGACATACTATAGACTCATGATCCAACATAACAATATTGACTTTTCACAAATCACAAAAAGAAAATTGAACAAAAGACAGTGTGATGTCAAACAAACTTGAACTTCTGTAGTAGAGTGGTGTATTTCCAAAGTGTAGTATTTGATTTGTTTTAACATGTTAAAATATAAATTTGCACTTTGATGTCTGCCATAGGGCCCTCTTGTTATATAATATTGCTTATTAACCTGCTGATTGGTTACAAGAACACTATTTTGATTTATTCAGCCAATCAGCAACATTGTAAGAATGGTGGTAGGGCTGATGAGGCTTAAACCCATGAGTACTACCTGCTGATTGGTTACAAGAAGACTATTATGATATATTGAGCCAATCAGCAGCATGGTAAGACTGAAGAGGATTGAGCTTAAATATATAAGCTGTGTTTTAATTGGTCATTCAGATGAATATATCTTATAATCTACCAATCAGAAATGCTGTAAGAATGGCAGTAGTTCTCATGGGTTAAGAATCAAGACCTTTAGGATTAGGATACTATTCGGTAAAAAGAGTATTTTGCGATTCTAGATTTCAAGTGGTATAAAAATCACAATTTTTTTTGAGAAAAGATAAGGATGAGGATATGGATCACGGAATGCCCTTTTAAAGACTAATTGTAATATTTCATGAAGGTATATGATTATGAAATTGGATTCAAAATGGGTAGAAAATAATCATGCAGTAACATTTATTTTGAATACAACTCAAAATTACTACATGTACAAATCTTAATTTTGTAATATTAACAAATATGATTATATTTGTTATAAGAAAATTATTCAAAGAGTTGATATTAAGTGGTTAATGGAGGTCAAATTGCAAACTTGCCTTGTTGATGTGGTGCACAAAATGATGGCGCAATCAGTACAAATTTCTACAAAGCATGCACAATTTTGCAATCTGTACATTAAGTATATCCGAAATTAGACACATTTTGGCTCGAACGAGGTAAAACAAGACATGATGCACACAGTAGAGACTGACCGATCAGATCGGGAGCTTCCTAATCGGGCCGATTATTAGCTTATCGGTAGTGATCTGCATCGGCCGATTTTTCCTTCATCCGCCGATGTAGTGCACCGATCACCCAATATCATGAAAGTAATTGTTGAAGCTTAACAAGTATTCATTTATTGGTATATTTCTTTCTTTAAATCAAGCGAAATTTAGCAAAAGAACAAGCTTTGTAGGCGATAAACATATAAAATCATACCGTGATTCAGGCACGCAGCTGAGATAATCAGGTAATTTCCGCATGCATACTTCCGGGTTACACACGCGCGCCAGTGTCAGATTGAGAGAGCTACGGGCGCGTGCAAAACTCAACACTTCCGGGTTACACACGTGCGTGTCAGCTACGGGCCGTGTGCAAAACTCAATACTGACTTGAACGTAAACACAATATTAAAATGGGGCGATCGAATGATTCGACGGACTCGGATATCAGGGGGAAAAGGTAAATTGAACTTAGAATAATCATGGTCAAATTAAGTATTGTAAATGAGCACGGAGTGTAGTTTTGTGCTCAGAGCATACATAATTATGGTAATACTTTATGCATAAGTACCCTTTCAACATACAGGTGAAATTTACTCATGGCGATGGCAGCCATTGTTTACAATTGGGGAATTGGTAATCGGTGATCGAATCGGCAGATCAAAGAGGGAATTGATCGGCCAATCGGCCGATTCAGATATGGACCTGATCGGTCAGACACTAGCACACAGTAGCTTTTTTGGTCACATTCTGTCATGAGTTTGAACTAGGGGAAAAGTCTACACTCCTCTAGACTGGATGACACTTAACTGGTGATGTAATGCCTACAAGAAGATGTGAAAAAGTGAAGGTATACATATAATTGTATAAATATTTATTCCATTTTAACATCATTGTATATTATTACAAATCATTTTTGCAGTTTTTGTTTATTTTACCTCACATATACGTTCATACAGTCACATTGTTTTTATCAGAATGCTATTATATTAATTTGGTCATAAAATGTACAAAATTAGATATTATTTGTAATATGGTATTGGCACCATAGTTATAATGGACAAGTTATAAATGGATGGTGGTTTCATTCAGAGCTGAAGTGTGTTAACCTCATGAGAACTACCTGCCGATTGGTCAAAAAGAAGTTTTCATTATCAATTGGCCCAATCAGCAACATTGTTATAATAATTTCACCACACAAAAAATTGGGGTGAATGTTAGATCGGCAGGTAGTGCTCAGGGGGTTAAAAAGTGTGCCAAATATCAGTCGATATGTAAATCATGGTTCAATATTTTAAGAGTTTTACAGCATTTTCCATTTATTATCACATTGGATGTCACATTGTAATTCCATTTGTATCACTTTGATATTGCTGCAAATTGCTAGCATTACTTTTGTATGTTTTACATCAGTAAAAATAGTTTTTAAGAAGTGTAGAAATAATAGGTTTAGATTAGTAGCATGCTTATGGAGCAAACCAAAAGATGGTGGGAGTCATATAAATGTAAATAGTTATTAGGTAGTGAAGGGGTTAAATTTCACTGACATTTTTTTTATCTTTAAAAGCTTTGATTTGATTTTGACCAACTTTGGGTTTTGTTACTTTCTTAAGGCAACTCTTGTAGTCAGACTTCCGTAATGACTTTTCAAACTCTGCCAAACCCTTTATCCTTCCTCTGCCAACATCTAGATGTAATCCTTATTATTAGGGGAAACTCTAGCTTGTTTCCCATGTTTAGGCTGCCATTTGAGAACCAGTGACCAGTGACCTGCAAACTTAAGCCTTCTGATGCTATTAGGTAGTGAAGGGGTTAAATTTCACTGACATTTTTTTTTTATCTTTAAAAGCTTTGATTTGATTTTGACCAACTTTGGGTTTTGTTACTTTCTTAAGGCAACTCTTGTAGTCAGACTTCCGTAATGACTTTTCAAACTCTGCCAAACCCTTTATCCTTCCTCTGCCAACATCTAGATGTAATCCTTATTATTAGGGGAAACTCTAGCTTGTTTCCCATGTTTAGGCTGCCATTTGAGAACCATTGACCAGTGACCTGCAAACTTAAGCCTTCTGATGCTGAGTTTCTCAGAATTTTTTTTTTCAGATTGGCAGTAGTTTCCTATACAGTTCCTAATTGGTTGTGTGAGTTGCCATGGAACATCTAGTGCTATAATATGCAATGCTGGTTTTTTACTGCATGCCGCTTGCACTTTTCTGCAAGCGGTAGTATGACTCTGTGCTTATTGGCCAAAATTGTATCCTGTTCTTATACGTCAGAGCGACACAGCTCCTGAATTGACTTGAAACCAACTTCTAGGGATCTTCCACTTTGGGTAAAGCGGTGAAGTAATATAATCGATATATCGGCTTGCCGCTGGTTACTGCTTGCGTTTCTGGTGTGACTGCACAGTGAATCAAAATTGTTGTCAGAGCTGCAAGTGGCAGGAAAGTATGAAAGCAGCATAAGAAATGTGAATGTAGCAACCATTACAGGAACCATCATGTATTGTTATTTGTTACAGATGGGGACGGGTAGTTTTTTTAAAACTAAACTAACTAGTTATTTTTGTATGGCTTCATTGATCTTGCAGTTTGTTCCCTTAATGGGCTATTCCATTCAAAACCCATACACCCCCTGTAGAAGACATGACCTTCATAGTCCATACAGGGAGTGTGACTTTCAAATGGGATCACCTGAACGGGTGACTCTATTTGAAATCTACACTCCCCCTGTGTGGAAGATTAAGGTCATGTCTTCCTAGTGGGAATATGGATTTTAACAGGAATAGCCCAATGTACCAAGGAATATTGAAGGGGAAGAAGTGATATCAAGTAAGAAGCTAGAATAGTTTCACTTTGGACGAGTCAATGACATCAGTGCTCATTTCATTAGGTGCGCTTCAAATCACTATGTTGTAATGCCCTTTATTCTGTAAACAGTAAAAATGTACAGTGCGAATATTACACAATTATTCCAGGAATATACCGAAGTATTACATCAAGCTCCTAGGAGTTTTTCTTTCCCATTCTAAAGATTCCTTGGTTATGGTACAGGTACGTGGTATGTGATTTGTACTGTACTGCAACATAGAAAAATCAATGTTAAAAAAAATAAAAAATAAAAAATTCAAAAAAAAAAAATCATGTGCTGGTTATCACATGAGATGATGATGTAAGTAAAAAAGATAATGTTATAATTGACAAAATTATATTGTATATAAAATTATATGAAATGTTACTGAGTAGCATGATTATGAAAAAAATATGGGTTATTTGAATTTCAGATTCTTTTTGCCAGAGTAGGATTCATAGATCTCTGGAAGTTTAGTTCTGTTTTTTCATCATATTTAAGTATATTTTAGTGTTTCTCTTGGACTTGGGATAGGAACCAACTTTCACAAAGACCAATAATTTCTATCTGGTACACATTTAATTTTAGTTTATTGCTGCTATTGGGTCAACTCAAGAGAAAGTGATAGACTCTGCACAATCTGAGGTTACTGTTTCGAATCCAGGCTACTTTTTGAACATTGCAATGCATATAGTCAGTCAGGCCCTTAATAACAGTACATGTACTGTACTGAATAAAGCGTAGTATCAACATGTACTCTGATTGAGCATGTTGAGGAAAGTGAACACTCTTGTCAAATTCAAAGATGTTGAATAAGGAGAGCCCAGACTCCACCATGTGTATGTGTCACTCATGGAGGGTAAACCAAGATTATTTCACCATGCTCCTGGCACACAGTGATTTTAAGCATGTGTTTATGATCTGAATATAATGTGTAAACAGTTAGATACATAGAGTAACTCACAGAACCAGAAACTTAATGGTGGTGTAAAATCGGACCTGCGTAAGAAGTTAAAATGACTGTCACTTTTCACTCACTCCCTCCCTTTGTATTCTTAACCAAAGCAGCTTCAGTTATTTGAGCTTTTAGTGTGTATCATTGGGCTGTTCCATTCCATTTGATATCTATACACCCCCTGTGAAAGACATGATCTTAATCTCCCACGGAGGGGAAGTAGGTTTCAAACATAATCACCCATTGTGTCTTCCAAAGGGGGATGTATGGCTTTCAACTGAAATAACTCATTTTATGTTTCATACATATGAAGCATGACCTATAAACAGTCTTGGCATACTGGTCAAGTGACGCAGATTAAACTAGCAAAGAATATACGATGGCTATTACATACTTTATTTCATCAGTAATTATTATGACTGTATATAGGATGGTGCATGATGTTTTGTGTCTCAGGTTATATTGTATTTGATTTGTGTTCATATTGGTATGATGATGATTTAAGTTTAAGGTGAACTGATAATTTTGTGATATTTTCAATTGGGTTTTAGGGTTAAGAGATCTGGCTTTGAACTTCATCCTGTTTGTGTACTTGGTACAATCATTTAAAACCATATTGTAACATTTGCAAAGGAGGACACCCTCAATATTTTTCAAAATCCCGTTTTTAAAATTGGTTGTAATATACTTTATTAAACTAACATACCCTGCAAAAGACTTTAGGTGCTGTAGTTTTGTCAAAATCCGAGATTTTGAATAAAGCGCAGGAACTGGTGTTTAATTATTATGATAGAAATATAAGTCGCATGCATACACGATGTGCATAACACAGTATGTACATGGCGTGCGGAATATCAAGGACCGTACCGTAGCAAAATTCGATGGAGTGACACGCATCAGCACTGGTAATAAATTCCCATTTCCTTTGCTTTACCTCAGTTGTTCAGCTCAGCTGTTATGTCACTAACAGGGGACATATCCGACAGTATTAGCTAACATTTTATGGAAAAGAAATACTAATCTATTTATAATGGAAATGTTACAATATGGCTTGAAGTTTTTCATGTTGTGTAGGTAGGTGGGCCTGGATGATCCTACCATCATGGATTTCTAACATTTGCACTTTTCTTTCCATTACTATTGTGAGGTTCGAATTAGCTGAGCAAAATATTATTGATGACTACATGTTGTCATTGGCTAAATGAGCATATTTTCATCTGTAAGGGTAAAAATTAATGACATTTCTTGTCCGCCATGTGTGACGTATGTAGAATTTCAAATCAAGGTGGCAGTGTGCGCAATGGGCAAACGGTGAATTACCGTATTCGTTCCATGAACCGCTCATGCCCTAGAAGCGCCCACCCAGAGACTACCCAGCAACTTTACAACACATGATCCTCTATCATTATGTGCAGGAGCCAACTACACATGAACCTCCTGATCTGCTTTGTTCTTGGCTCTTTTATTCCTTTCATTTACCTCAGAAAGAAATGCCGCTGAAGATTATGTTCAAACATGTACAGGGTTGTATTTCTTAAATTAATACACATTTTTACCATATGGGCCTATTTCTTTGCACCAATGCGAAACTACAGGTTTAATCAGTTTTAAGAATGTCAAAATTAGCATATATTTTGCTGGCGAAATTACTATTTTAAGGTGGGTACTGTAAGATATGAACAAGATTTTGAACAATATATGGCTCATTCATTAAGTGTATATCCTCACTTTTGTTAGTTGATATTGTTTAAATATGTTGCATAACAAGAAAATGAATAAATATGTAGCATAGAGAGAGAAAGAGGTACCAGATGTCTTACTTATTCTTCATTTCATGGGGTCTAACTGGGGCACATACAATTTTGGTAGGTATGCTCCTGGAATTTTCAGGTGGTTGGTCTTTAGGAACTGACAGCATACCAGTAAAATGGGATCTTTTGGAGTTGCGAATAAGTAAAAAAAAAAGGAGGGGGGTTCTTTTGGAGCTGCAAAAAATCAAAATCAAAACCCCCATAAAAGCAGAAAATGTAATGAATGAAAATTTTCTTTGCTTTACCTCAGTTGTTCGGTTCAAAATTAAAAGGGGGCATATGATATCTGACAGTAAAATGTTTTATGGAAAATAAATACTACGCTATTTTTATGCAAATGTTATAATAATGGCTTTAATGAAAGGTAGTGCACATTTTTACCATACGGACCTATTTCTTTGCACCAATACAAGACTGCATGTTTAATCAGTTTTAAGAATGTCAAAATTAAGAATGTCAAAATTAGCTTATTATTTTGCTGGCAAAATTACTGTATATCATTTTAAGGTGGGTACTGTAAGGTATGACAATTATATCATCTATATAATAGTCACAATTTTGGGAAGATTTTGAACAATATATGGCTCATTCATTAAGTGTATATCCTCACTTTTGTTAGTTGATATTGTTTAAATATGTTGCATAACAAGAAAATGAATAAATATGTAGCATAGAGAGAGAGAGAGAGAAAGAGGTACCAAGTGGCTTACTTATTCTTCATTTCAAGGGGTCTAACGGGGGGGGCACATACATTTTTTAAAGCTGCAAACAAGTAAAAAAAAAAAAAGGTAGGGTCTTTTGGAGCTGCAAAAAATCAAAATGAAAATCAACCCCCCCCCCCCCCTCATAAAAAAGCAGAAAATGTAAAGAATGAACAAGTTAGCCTATGGGTCTTTTAGAGCTGAATTATCAAAATCAAAGAGTCTATCTCCCGGGGTCTATCTGAGCTTTGGTCAAATTTAGGGGGTCTTTTGGAGCTGCGAAATCTAATAAGGGGGTTCTTTCCAAGGGAACATACCTGTATTTGTCAATTCCCCCCCATGCCTCCCGGAAAAAAATTCCTGGTGCTGCCACTGACACTGCGACAAAAGTAACATCTTTTTCTACTAAACTTATTGACCGCCCCAAGTAGCCGAAAAGTTCTCGGTGCGATCAGATGCGATTCAATTTAGAATGGATCTTTTTAAGGCTTCTGGATGGCACTCAAAAAAATGCTCAACACCTCGCTCACATGCTTCCTCGGGATTTTTGCGCAAAAACTGGTGAAAAGAAATTACTCGAAAACTTATAGGATCCCATGCATGTATATAGGATCAAACCTGTCTTATCGAAGGTCAATATTTAAAATTTCGTTTTATTGAACACATTGTTGAGAAAACATGCAGGTTAGAGAATTAGAGAACCAATTAGGCCTACAGGTTCTGAACAGTGGGGGCAAAGTGAATTTCTTTTTTTGGGGGGAGGGGGCAAAATCAACACATTTTGCGCATTGCTGCAAAAAGTGGAACTTGATTTCGTAATTTTGGGTTTTACTGGAGGAGGTGACAACAGGGGACAACGCCCCCCCCCCGGCGCCGCCACTCGTTCTGAGTACTTTTAGTCTATTACCAAAAAAGTTCATTAGCGTGTCCTAAGCTCCTTTTATGTTTTTAACGTTGCTTCAGGTTGCTTAGATCATGATATGTTAAGCAAGAAAACGTCAAGTGAAAAACACTGGGCAAACTACACGTGGATCTATAATGTTTAGAGGGACAATACATTTGGCTGAATCCAATTAGGTGTAGGCCTAAAGGAATTTTCTCTAAAACTAGACATTAGTCCAATTTCTATCCTATACCAGGGGCGTAGCCAGATTTTTTGGTCGGGGGGGGGCAAAATAAAATTTCGAGCGCACAGACGAAAAAAATTACAGATGCATCTTATACATAGAGACTGTATATCTTCGACTGTGGCTTCCAAAAAAGGCTTTATTGGGACGATTTACGCACGTAAAATTGGTATTTTACACTATTTTTGCCCATTATTAGGATGGAAAGGGGCTCTAATTTTACAATGTGCGCGCGTAGCGCGCAAAAAGTTTGTATTTTACACTATTTGGCCCATGATCGGGCTGAATTTTACGGTAGTGCCACTTTTCTTTTCCTTTGACCTTCTGATTTTCTCTTTCATTTTTTGTCAGAAACTTTTTTCTTTCATTTTTTGTCAGGGGGGCACTCTGTCTGCCCCCCCCGCCCCATCGCTGGCTACGCTACGGTGGGCCTATATCAAATTTCATTTATATAGGCCTACGAAATAAAAATAACGATTTTGGCAAAAAACAACAACCGTAAAACCAAAAAAACAAAAAACGTTTTGATAAGTAGGGGCCTAGGCCTATTGATAACTAAACGGGTTTGTTTTTTTATTATATATTATTATTATAATAAATAATAGTAGGAAAAAGTGGAAATTTACATGATTTTGGGGGTTTGCCTCAAAAGTGTGGGGGGGGCAAGAAAAAGCAAGTATCGCCGCCACTGACGGTGGGCCTATATCAAATTTCATTTATATAGCCTACAAGTAAAAATAACGATTTTGGCACCCACCCCGGACTCAAACCAAAACACTTTGGTGAAGAAAGTTCTCAAAACACAATTTTAAAACCATTTTTTTGATTATTAAAAAAATACCAATTAATAGAGGGGTGGTATCCCGGAGGTGGTCGGGGGGGTTCATTGTACCCTTTCGATTTTTATGTATTTTCTAGTATAGTCAGGATCATCATCAGATGCAGAGCAGGAGCAGGCCTGAGTAGCTCCAGCTCCAGTGCACCTGTACCATGCACTGTTGAGTGGATCCATTCTAAGCGCAATCAATTATCGCTGTGCATGTGTTGTGAAGTTTGGCATGCTTACAGAACAGCAATGCAATGCCCAACAACAACCTGTGGAACTTTCAATCGCAAAGATAGCTAGCCATAAAACAACACAACTGCTACCAGCACTTTAGTACCGCAATGGCGGACCTTTTCGACACGGATCCAGAATTACGGGTTCTCGATAATAATGTAGCTGGATTGAGTAACAATATCAACAACGGCTGTTCGAGTCCTGGCGATGAAGAAGTGGAAACTTTGCCGGGATCGTCAGCGGGCGCGATGCAGCAGGACGAACCGCAGGAGGAAGCGGGCACCAATGAGGTGATGATGACGGTGTGTGACCCCGATCACACAGAGGAAAGATTTCGAGTTGATCGTAAAAAACTAGAGCAAATGTTACAAGGTATGTTGGTTTATAAAAACATTGAGAGATAATGGTTTATAATCCTATATTTTTAGCCCGAGCTGAGCTGCTATCTTGTCAAGTTATCAAAACAAACTGACAATGCATGACAGTGCACTACAGTTGACACTGACAGATTATCAATGCAAAACTTGAGACCAATATTCACTATCCGTGTGCCCTCCAGACGACCTTGATCAAAAGAAAACAGTGAAGCAAGTTCAGCCTAATCAATCTATGTTTTATCATTGTGTATTCCATGTTCAAAATTTGAGCTAAATGGCTAGAAGAATCTGATCATTTCCTGTCAAAATTGATACAAACTGAGAAGGAGGGGGGGGGGGGCTTGAGCACTATTGGCACCCCCAGAATGAACAGCCCCCTGTTGAAATCTTGTCTTCATAAGCCACTGATTTAACATGTGCAATACATTGAATTTAGATTAAATTGCAATTTTTATAATTTCAATTTTTAACAGGGGTTTATATGATGTGTGTCCTGTATTGTGGCCTATGAAGGGGTGGAGGGGGTGGGATCTGGTCCTTCTTGTGTAGGGCCAATAGGTTATTTTAAAATTGATACCTTGAAAAGTGGACTTTGATATAATAGGCTAGTATAAATCATTTTGCAACATCTTTCAGAATTAATGTTCAACTTTAGAACAGGTTGGACAGGTGGTGAGCTGGTGGCAGAGATATTTTCCAAAACTTCTGTGGCAATTGTAGTATTTTTACTCATTTTGCAACCCTGACACTCACTGCACAGGCCTTTAAAAATGTGAAATTAGGGAAATTTGGGATTTGGAGGTAGGGATGTATACAATTTCCTAACATGTTTCCTATAATTTCTAACAATGTATTTTAGAAGAAATTTAATGGAAATTGTGCTGTCTTGAAGTTGTAGTGAAATTTGGTTTCTTCCTGTTGTGAGTGCCAGCATAGTCCTTCAAGAATGACTCTCGGCTTGAGAAGTTTAAAACTATACTAGTATTGAGGCAAAGCATAGCTCTGGGCAACGCCTTCGGCCTCGTTGTTCGGCTTCGCCGAGCCCCCCACAGTCCTTCATTCTTGAAGGACTATGCCAGCATAGACCAGGGTCATAGCTAGAGTAGAGCGGAGGGGGTGTAATGTATGAGGGATAGACTTGTCTGCATCCTGCAAGAAGGAAATTTTGTGTATAAATCACTAATATCAGCAAATTTCAGTGTGTGTACTGAAATGATATTTGTTAGTTTAAAAGTTTAAGGTTGATTATGCATAGGCTTAGTAATTTTTGTGCAGGGGCTGGAATACGTTTTCAGCCCCCCCAATAATCCTAGGTGAAGTTAAAAAATTGTGATAAAATAGAGGGAAAATGTGTGTTTGTGACTAGTATACTGTAGGCCTAGGCCTATTTTCAGACACCGAGGGGAGGGGGCACCAATATTTTTAGGTTTCAGCTCCCCCCCCCAATGTTGAAAATCTTCCTTAGCCAATGTTATGTACTGGTATTGGAAAAAGAATATAAATTTTTGGGTCAACTCCCCTCTCTTTTTTTAGATTCTTGAGCACCATGGCAAAAAATAAAAATAAATAAAGTAATTAAAAAATGAGCCAATAATGAGGTCAATAATTCACTTTGTTTAGTGGAAAAAATATTTCTCTATGTAGCATTTGCTTCTGTGATGATTGCTGAATACTGTGAATAGGTCGCGACAAAAACACCAAAAATATCTAAGTTATTATTGACAAACTCCAATTCTTTTACATAATCTTACAATCAATGTCCAATAAATCAATTAGAGACTTTCTGAAGCTGTATCCCGGCTAATAATGTAGAAGGCAGAATCGAACCAAGAGAAGAAAAGACGTCATGTCACACAGTAAACAATGTGTAGGCGTAAATGCTTTATTTTATTATAAATAATAAACCTAGATAAATATGTTGTATTAAATTATAGAGAAGATATCAATGATGAATTTTCTGACTTGTTTCCCAAACTTTCTATTAAAACCGGTAGTTGATTCTACAGCCCTACATTTTGTAGAATTTATTGTAAAATTTATTGTCCTGAACACATTGTCATTTGCACACAGTACTTGCAGTTATCATTTTAAAACATTGTATAAAACATTGTAGGCCTAAAAAGAAAACATGTTAGTACATACCGGTAGTGTAGACTTCTATCGTCTACATCTTCATCTTCATCTTCATCTTCATCTTCATCTTCATCTTCATCTTCATCATCACCATCTTCATCTTCATCTTCATCATCACCATCTTCATCTCCATCTTCATCTTCACCTTCTTCTTCATCTTCTTCATCTTCACCTCCATCTTGATCTTCATCTTCATCTCCATCTCCATCTCCATCTCCATCTCCATCTCCATCTCCATCTCCATCTCCATCTCCATCCCCATCCCCATCCCCATCTTCATCTTCATCTTCATCTTCATGCTCCATCTTCATCTTCATCTTCATGCTCCATCTTCATCTTCATCTTTATCTTCTGATCTTCATCTTCATCTCACCATCTTCATCTTCTTCATCTTCATCTCACCTTCTTCATCACTATCACCATCTTCATCTTCATCTCTCATCCTCCTCAATGTACATGAATTCATCTTCATCCACACATGGCGCTGTGAACACACACTAGATCAAACTACATGTAGGCCTATGGCATAAATAAATGACACTCTGTCATCATGGTCATTACCAACTAAAGCACATGTAGGCCCATATCACATTCTTTGCACACTCACATTCTTTAGGAAATTACCCTAAATATTGTTCACAAATTCCCAGAAACCAGTCTCATTCATCCATGATTCACTCAAGGTTTGCAGGAAATGGTTTCTCATGAGGGCCATGGAAGTTGTCCTTAAAAATTCCCTTAAATAATTAATCATTTTATAAGGCCAAATAAAAAAAATAAACATGTTTCACGTCCCCCCGCTTCCTTTTTTGAGGTTTCTTCAATTTTATTTTTATGTTTTGAAATTCAGTTATAACTTTTCAAAAAATATGTCTAGGAAGTAGAGATGCTTTCTATAGCCTTGCTAATACACAAGAAACACTTTTATAAGGTTTTGTGATAGTTAGAGGGGGTCTCTCTCTCAGAACAACAAATAAAAAGAGGCCTCCTCCTTTTTCCAGGCATTATTGTATATGCTAAAACAGATGGGTATTTACACTGATTTTGTGATAAAATATACAAAATAAAAAGTCCCCTCTTCCTCCATTTTTTCAAAAACTCGGACGTGAAACATGTTTTTTATTTTACTTGGCCTAATGCCATTTTTTCACAAGTGCTGCAAGGTGGTAAGGTGTCTTGATTGAACCAGTAGTGGGAACAAAAAATTCTGGTAATTTTTCGGAAAAAAGAGTGTCATTCGGTGCATAGTTTTATAGTGAAGGAGTACTTCTTCTGTCATTATGTGGTCATGTGCGTCATTACCAACTAAACAAAAGTAGGCCCATATCACATTCTTTGCACACTCACATTCGTTTTAGCAAATAATTAACCTAAAAAAAATAATATTTTTCACAACTTCTCAGAAACAAGTCTCATTCATCCATGATTCACTCAAGATTTGCAGGAAATAGTTTCTCATTCTGGTCATATGGAAGTTGTTCTTAAAACTCCCCTACATTTTTAATAATGTTAAATTTATACCAGATTTTGGTTTTAAAATTTTGTCACAAGTGCTGCAAGGTGTTAGCAGGTGGTTTTCAGCCAATTGTGTTCTTTGTAACTTTGCTACAATTGGCTGAAAACCACCTGAAAAGGAGCAAAGGAATCACCAACTTAGATGGAATAATTGAACCCTGAGGAAGGGAGAAAAGGGAAGATTCTTGTCATTTTAGGAAAAAGGGGACATTCTGTGAGAACTTCAAATCTAAAATATGTGCAGTTTCTATCTACCGTATTTCGTCAAATAGTCGCCCCTCAAATAAATGCCCCCCCCCACCACTTTTTTCAACCAAGATGTTTCAAAAATTCCGATATTTCCATGCTATCTTGTGTAATAAGCTTACCAAGTTGCTCACATGGTCGGTAATAGCAGCAATAAATGGCGAAAATCTGCATCAGAAACCCGGAAGTGAACCAAAAGTCAGTGTCAAAAGTTCATGTTCGTCATTTTAGCGTGACTTTTAAGCTTACCTAATGATTTTAACGGGAATTGTCGTGCTAAAAATGACGAAATACGGTGTTTTTTGATATGAGTTGTTGGGTAACAGCAAAACAATAATGGGGTCATTAGGTGAAAGAGAGTTGAAAAATGGGGGTCAGTATGGCCGCATTCCCCATTTTTCACTTTCAGTGATTCATCCACCATCACATGTTTCAGACAACAAATATAAAGGATATTGACCTGGGTCATGTGAGGGATGTGGTGGAAATTATTTTTGTAATATTTTTTACTTTTTTCTGTTTCATTTGACACCACTCAGGGGTAATACCTTCTTGGCATTTCGAGATATATGAAAAGGACCCATACGAATATTGACCTGTGACATCCTGGGACGGTCTTATGATGAGTGTCACCCCCGGGTGGGGAAATATTTTTATTATTTTCTTTACTTTTTCTCTTTCATGCCACACCATTCTTGGCATTTCCAGATCTATGTCCATTTAAAAGACCAAAAGGTGACCAAAAAGAATACCAAAGGGCTACTCGGCAAGCAGATCCTGTCGGCAAGCAAGCAATTACTAGTACACTCCTAGGCTGGACTCATTGGGCCAGCAAAAACATTCCAAATCCAGCCAAAAAGTTTTTCAAAAGCATTGCATTGCCTTCCTGCTAGCTAACACCCACATGTACACCCTTACATGATAAATAGCAATGTTGACATTAATTTGGCTTATATATTCCACTCTTACTGCAGTTTTCTGGATTGATGTCTACAGAAACTCTACACAAAACCTACAAATTCTTTAAATTTCTCCAAAATGCATTTGTGACAAGAACCACTAAACCAAAACTCTGCATGTTTGTACTCAGTTTAATGCATTTTATATTCAAATTTTTTTGGGTGCAAAATTTGGTGTTTAGTTTTCTTCTGAAATGATTTTCTAAACCTGTTGATATTCGCACACAAAGGGATATAAAACGCCAGTACACACATGTCAGCGAGGGTCAATCCCAAGAGTCAACACTTGATGCCTGCAAGTAAAAGAAATCATTTCCCTTTTAATGTTTAGAAACATTTTCTGCAACTGTATTTAAGATTCCTTTAAGAGTTTGATCAGGTGTTTGGTTGGTGAAAGTCAGTTTGGAATTATTCAACAAAATGTTGACCCAAGACGTATGTGTCCTACATGATGTAACTCTTGAAGAGTGTGTAAATGAAAGGGAAAATCAGGTCATCCCACATACTCAGGTACTGCCTTTTGAGGAGAGCGAGAGCAATCGCTTTTAGTGATTTTTAGCTCTCCTTAGTTGACCATTCTCTCCGTACATTCTGTTGTAAATGCGCATACTCGGCAGTGGGGTTTGACTCCCACCCTTTTTATTTTACCCCCACCCTTTTTATTGAGGCACCCTTTATACTGAAAATTCCTGACCCCCACGCTTTTTACTGAGGCACCCTTTATACTGAAAATTCTTGACCCCCACCACTTTTTCCGCTATTTGTATACTGACAAAGTCACACGCAATTTGGTTCGAGGTATCAAGTACGCCGAATTCTGCACCTATTTCACACATGCGAGTCCGATGTTTTTCTCTCCATTAAGTTGATACATTACGTGAACAATGCAAATGATATGTGAAAAACTACTACTGTACTGTAAAATAAGCATTTTAATGAATAACTGTACTTTTATGGCGTTCAAATGTTGTTCTTGTCATGAAACTTGATGTACGCTATGTTCAGCGACTATATCCTACTTCTTCCGTGCTGCTTCGCTCAATCAATTATGCATGATAATGACGTCACTCATATACGATCAATGTAAAGAAAAATAACACGTCATGGAAAATCGGACATTTGCATATGACGTAGGTGTTTTGGCAGGGCTTCAGGGGAGGATGTTGTGTACATTGCACTGGATTCACGTAAACAAGCGCGAGCCTGCATCAAATGGAATTTTATCTTGCGACATAGTGTGCAAGTTTTGGTGATTTTTCTTGGAACTATGATTATTTTATCATTCAATAAAAATATACTGTAAGTTGGAAGAAGCGCCACGCTTTTTATTTTAATCCCACGCTTTATATCAGTCCAAAAAAAAAAAAAAAAAAGTTTAAACCCCCACGCTTTCACCAATTTTCAGAATTTCGAACCGGCACGCATTATAAAGCGTGGACTGCCGAGTGTGATGCGCTGAACAGCTCTCCTTGAAGACTCCAGAAGAGCTATTTAGTGCTATCCTGCCAATTCCAATAGACAGTCCCTGCATACTATTATGGTCCTATCTACACGTAGTTCTAGAATTGAGCAACTTTTCCAAAATTGATAGCATTACTTCAAAAAGTATTTTGAAACCCCAAATTGCTTATGCTTTTTTACCATACAAAATCAAAATCATTGAAAGTATTCATTTTTCAGTATAGTAAATTCTTTTTTTCTTGAAAACTTTTTCTTTTCTTGAAAAACTTTACATGGTGTGGCTATAAACTGGGATTGTGAGAGATAAGTTGATGAAGTTAATCAGCGTTCGAAATTTTGGTTGTCCGGTTGCCCGGGACAACTAAAAAAGTCGCCAGACAACCAAAAATACTGATTCAATTGTCCGCCAGACAACCATAAATCTAGCCAAAAGTCACATTTGTAGGCCTACGGACAACCAAAAACTTAGACGGACAACCAGAAATTGTAATCTGGTTGTCCGTGGGACAACCATTTATTTTTCCTAAATTCGAACACTGAAGTTAATTATCAGGGTCAGAATTCATTTCACAGTGCAAGAAACAATCTTGATTTTGGCAGAATAAATTTGTGGGATTCATGTGCATATCAACTTCTGTGTGAACTACAAAAGTTTGTGAGACAAATCTGTTCACAAGAATCTTTGCGAGAATCGATTCTTGGATTCTCACCGAAATTCTGACCCTGATTATCTGTAATGCCAAAAAGCCTTGGTAGTCAATCCGGAACACTTTTTCTGATAAATTGGTTAGTCTAGACTACAGGACTACCACTTATTTCGCACACTGCTCCTAATAGTGGAAGAGCTTTGAAGGTTACTGACTTGATTTGTGCCACATTTGTTGGTGAGCTTAGTGTAGATCAAAGGATTATTAAAGATCTACAAAAAGACCATTTTTACACACACAGGCATAATTTTACGATAAACCAAGTTAAACACAACTAAAGCTAGAGTGGTTACCGCACCAGTTACTTCTAAGTTCTTACTTGTTACGGTATATTATAATACTTGGTTCTCTTTCATTTGAAACCACTCGGGGTCATTATACCTTTTCGAGAAATGAAAAGGACCGTAAATATGAATATTTACCCAGGTCGAGGAGTGTTACCCCCGGTGGGGAAATTATTCTTATTTAAATATTCTTTACTTTTTACTCTCTCATTTGACACCACTCGAGAGGGGGGGTATACCTTCTTGGTATTTTGAGATTTGAAAAGACCCATACGAATATTGACACATGTCATATGATGAATGTGATCACCCCCAGGTGGGGAAATATTTTTATTATATTCTTTATATTTTCTCTTTTGAGTTATATCAATTTCAGACCAAAAGATGAGTCAGTAAGTAAGCAAGTAACATACACTTACTTAGCTGATACAGCAAAAACCAATATACATTGTACAGGCAGAGGTTTATTATAGGGGCAAATGACATTGCATCATTTTATGTGCACACCTCTGTTTGCAGGGTCTACTCTATGGGACAAAACAGTTCATAAGTTTGTATGTTGATTATAGAAAACATCTTAACATAGTCACACATACACCACCAGACCCATAAATTCACCAATCTTAGGCAATGCAGGTGTGTATGAGCGTGTTTCTACAGGCGCACCGCTAAGTTACCGCTATATGGATAACGCTATCTTACCGTTATCTTACCGTTTAACCTGCTGTTTCCACAGACAGGTTTTTGCCGTTAAGCGTGTTCATACCGCTTAATGTTTAATACGGTAGTATGGCCAAAATCTTGCATCGTAGGCCTAGAATTTATGCTAGAATGGATTGTTTAATGGTTGATTATTGCTAAATAATCACTTTTTTTTGTTATATTTTGCAAATCAACAGAAAAGTTTTACATTTTACACAGTTTTTCACTATTTTGTAGCATTTACAAATTTCCGTGACCAAACCCCGAATTCTGTGAGTTTTTCTGTTTTTCCGTATCACGGAGAAGTTGTGGCTTTACATAATAGTTTGGACTTGTTATGTTGCCCAGGCTGTTATTAACATTTTTGTCATGTCGTCTGTCCAATTAACATGTTGATTTTGCTCAATAATCGGCAAGTTACCGCTAAGGTCTGTTTCCACAGAAAATCTACCCGCTTCGACAACACCAAAACACTACTACATCGAGGTTTCCGTTGTTGATGAAAAAGAAAAAAAAAAAGGCGTTGGAGGCTGTTTCCACAGGAGTGATTAACGGTTCCATACCGTTTCCAAAACGGTATTTGGCTCTGTAGAAACACGCTCTATGTCAAACTATTTTAACCTCCAACTTGATGTTCAAAAAACAAAATGTCTGAACATTGACTGTAAAATGTGGCCCATAAATGTAAAACTTGCATGTATTGTAATAAAGTTCAGCACTACAATGCATGTAAATATAATATTGTTGGATGTGTGCCCATTGATCATCCTGTCACCCTATTTATTTCCTTTCTAGTTGATATTTAGTACATTGCTCTGTACTTAACTTTTTGACATCAGTGTGCACGTGCTGCAACCAAAGACTTTTTGCTATTAAACCGTGGACGTAACTGATAGGCCTATATTGGGAATAAACTTTTTTGCGGATATCTCCTGAAATATGCTGTTTATAAAAAAAGAGCATCCTAGGATCACGAAAAACTCCAATAGATTGATACTATAATTTCGTCTTGTGACAGCTCATTCCTCATGTAAAGATCTGGAAATGTAAAGTCCCATTACTGCATCGGAGCACCCAGGTAAGCTTATAATAGAGTAGGTGACCTAGGTAACACTTTGGGTTGATTCTTGATTGTGGAAGGGTAAGCCTAAGCTTAACCTCTATTGCAATTTGATGTGGAGATAATGCCATCCATCTTGTTTCGTGTCAACAGCAATTTAGGTTTGGAATAACTGGGAATTCAGCCAAAATTTACTCATTGCATAGGCTCTGGTATTTTATAGGCCTTCATTTGAATTGAAATATAGCTTGGAATGAGCAAGGGCTCTTAAATCTGAAACTTTGCATAAAGCAGACACTCTCAGGATGCATCCTGGATTACATAATGTGTAACTTGGGTTATTCTACTAGTAGGATTATTCATCGCACATATTAACAAGTTTTTAAACAAGCACCAGTCAGGATTCGAACATGGGACGTCCTTCAGCTAAGAATTCAATATCATTTTAGCTAAACTTGTTAAATTTATCACACAGTGGAATTTGCTGCAACTGAAAGAAACATTTCTGAAATTACATGACTCAGTACACCGGTCGATCTTACCGCTTCCGATGTTGATTAAGATACTTCTTGCATCGATCCCGAGATGCGGAAAAACCAATAGTCATTTTGTCCCACATAAATGAATAAATAACAAAACCCCGATCCCCTCGAAAGTGGACTCACCCATTCGGTGACGTCACACACGATAATCACCCTTATCCTCCTTGGTTTCTAGATGAGATAGACGTGTGGATTTTTCTTTACCAACGCTAAGTATCATTACGAACCACAGGACGAGATATACAGTTTGTTTGTTACACTGAGGTAAAAACCAACCAGTATAGTCGCTAGGGAGATAGATTTGACGACATTTTTCGGCTTGAAAAGTGACAAAAACGATCCAAAAACTTAGCTTGTATGTGTGTTTCGGTTCATATACGGGACACACGTTTTCAAAATGGCCGCTTAGGACGCCATTTTATTTTTGTTCTCACGTAAAACAACTATAGCAGACTAGTAAGTTACAATAGATGTTTGTACAGTACTGTGTATACATGTATGGTGAGTGATTATCGCTATGTTTATGGTGTGCTCTATTGTTATATCTTTCAGTACGCGTCTGATGACGAGTTACTGCTAAGAGTTCGGTGGGTTTCCGAAGGGACCAGCCTGACAAATCTTCCCCAAAAGGTTTTCAGTTTTTCATCCCTTTGTATATATATATTTATATCATACCACTACATCAGCGTCAGCCACTGTGCGTGTGGGTCTGTTTATTGGGCTTGAGCTTGTGTTCGGGGGGGTAGTGCTGTACGCTCCCCGATTACTACAATGTCTAGGCCTTGTCAATCATGCCCTTCCCTTGTGCCAGAGTGGGACCCGCATCCACTCTGCTACTCCCACAGGGATTGCTCTAAATCAAATAAGTGTGCTTCCTTTTGCATAGGCTTATCGGACATCCACTTCGAGGATTTAGAAAGTAGCGCTTCGTTTAGGTCTTCGACACAGACAGAAGACGAAGACTAAGAAACAGAAGCCTACAGGTAAGATTGATATGGTAGGTACTAGCGAGGCGGCAAGGGCCACGCTAAGGTAACCTCTGGGGCTCCGGTCCCGGGCAAGCAGGCGGACCCTCCGGGACTGCTAGCGAGCCCGAAGGCCTAGCAGCCAGCGAAAGCACTGACTTAACGCCTAAGCTAGTAGCAGGCAGCAGGGCGGTACTTGCCCTAACAGGCGAGTACCAGTCTACCAGTGAGATCTCTAGCGAGTTTCTTGCAGGTGGACACCCGCAGATTGCTGGCGAACGAGCGGGTCTAGCACCCGCGGAAGTAGCCGGCGACGGACAGTATGCCAAGGGTACCCGGCTTGCCTGGGTTGAATCCTAGCATACAGCGCAGCAGCGGACTTGCCTCGGCCGGTCTGTAGCACGCAGCGCCAGTGGAACCCGGGCTTGCCTGGGTTGATCCACGGCACGCAGCACGCTTTTCGTTCCCGCAAGGGTCGAATGAAAACGCATGGGTTTAGCAGAGACGATACCGGGCTAACGCTTCGGGTGTAGTCTTAGCAGAACCAACTGGGGTTGTCACACGGCAGCGTTCCATGGTGGGACCGCCGAGTGATTCCCTGGGCCTTGGAATGGCTGCCGGCTGTCCTCCGGGACTGGCTAGCGGCTATACCGGGGTTGGGCTCGCAGTCTCTCACGGGACAGCGACCCAAGTGCAAACAGTGGCAGCTACCGAGACGAGCTACGGCTTGACTTCAGTGGTAGCCACTATGCACGCACCCATAGCTGCCGTGAGTGGTCCGCCACACACAGCGACCTTAGGCGAGGCTCAAGAGGTTAGGGTAGGTAGTTTGAACAGCCTGGCTGATCAACAACCCACTTATGTCCTCGAGAGCCAGCAGAGCGTGGGTGATCCATTACAGTCAATGGGTCAATTACCCTCTTATGATCGATCACTATCTATTCAGCGGAGCATGGCTCCATTGATTGATACTGCCTATTCAGGTAGCGAGGTGACTGATCGAGGGTATACACGCTCAGCTACCCGTGATACTAGGCAAGCTCCTTTTAGCCAAGGGACAGCCAGTATAGCGGGTACCCATACACACGGCTTGATCCTCTAGCGGGAACGCTGTGAGGCATGGGTACAGTGGTGCGCAGCCGGGAGCCCTACCGGGCACCTACGCTACAACCACGCAGGTACCGCAGTACTCGTCCTGGTTACCACAGTCTCTGTGGCAACAGGGGGAGGCGGTACTGGTACTGCTGCTCCATGGGGTTTCCCTGGTGGCGGATCCTTTCAGGGTCAGCTACCAACAGGGTATGCCCCGTGGTATCCGCCGCAGGGTGGTTTCTTCCACGGTCTAGCACCGTGGCAAGTGCCGCCTAGCGTTGGGCAAGCAGTACCACCAGTTGTTACCCAACCCGGGCGGCGAGTGGCTAACCCTGATACAGCTCAGGGTAGGCCGCACACTGCTATGGCTAGGGCGACAGCAGCGAGAGCGTCACGGATCCCGGGTGCTATAGCTAGCATCTCGGGGTCTAGCGGAGTACTCCCTCTTCTGCTGGTGTTCAGTTGGCTAGCCACACGGTGGCGACACCTCCCTGTCCACCTTCAGATGCCCGTCGTCAGATCTCTTCCTCATCAGAGAGTGAGTCAGAGTCTGAAGGCGAGGGAAAGGAGTCGGAAGATGACACCAGTAGCGACTCACAGTCTGATGAGGCTGTGCAGCTAGCTTCAGGTATCCTTCCCCGCTTCCCGTGAGGAACTCGCTAGCAATGGTCTACCTGCGGACACCGCTGAGGTGATGAGCCGTGTGGCCCAAGGTTTGGGCCTGGCTTTCTCTCAGGAGGAGTCCGTTCAGGAGGACCAGGGCATCTTTTCAGTAGGATGCCCAGCTAGCTGGCGTCCACACAAGGGTCGCCCGCACTTGCATTCCCGGCGGACCTCAAGGGTAGGGTTCGTAGGGCTGTCAGGCTCGCTGGAGCTTCGACGCCGCGTGCTTGCACGCTTCCACTGCGTGTTTCGCAGGAGGACTACTGAAACCTACCTCAGGGTCCCTGACATGGATCCAGACGCGTTGCCAAGCGCCTGCCGCTAGCGGCCAAGGCGCACGGGTCGTTCTCCCCAGTGGGAGGAGGAGCTAAAGCTCATCGATAAGCGAGCACGCCGCTTATCAGAGTCTCTAGCGTCGCTACCACGCTTGCCGAGCACCTCGGTAGGAAGGTAGCGAACGACCACGGGCAACGCCGAACTTCTTCCGCGAGGTTAATCTGTTAGCGGTGCTAACAGCTAACCTCAACGAGAGTTCTATGGGCCTAGCCCATAGGATGTCATCTCGCCGCCGGGAGAATGCCTGTCTGTCCCTCCAGTCAACTTACGGCTCCGACTTTGCTGAAGCAATGAAGAAGTCTGACTCGGTGGGACAGGGGCTACTTTTGGACAGGCCTTTTGCGCTACGGTGGAGGACCGGGCAAAGAAGGCCACCAATGAGAGCACTCTGAAGAAGTCAGAGGCTGCCCTGACCAAGGGAAGGGCAGTAAGGCAAGAAGAAGCACAAGAAGAAGAAGTCTTCTAAGCGTTCTTCAGCGCCAGCTCCGGCTTCAGCAGGACGCGCACCACAGACTACACCCGAGCCCGAGGCTACTCCAACACCTCCCAAAAAATCTGGGAAGCGCAAGAGTAGTTCTGGATCGTATGGCAAGCCCCCAAGAAGAGCCGTTCTTCTAAGGGTGGCAAACCAGATCGGTCCTGAGGGCACGGGCGGTCGACAGTCCATGCCGGCAGGTTTGGACTTCCACAGGATTCCCCTGTGGGCGGCCGCTGTAGCATTACGCCCAGAGATGGCATGCCATCTCACCGGGCGCCTGGGTATTGTCAGTGGTCAGTGGGGTTACAGGCTGGAATTTACCAGCCACCCCTCGTGCGCCTGCACGATTCAGAGGTCCACGGTAGTGCCGCCAGACGGCCCCCAGCGTCGGGCACTACTATCAGAGGTCACTCAGCTTCTCACGAAGCAAGCGATTGTCCCGGTCTACCCCCCCTTTCACCAAGGGGTTTTGGAGCACTTTTTTCTGGCTCCAAAGAAGACCGGCGACTGGAGGCCCATTCTGAACCTCAAGCCGCTGAACGAGTTCATCAGGCCCAAGAGGTTCAGAATGGAGACTCTCGCTTGGTGCTAGCCTGCCCCATCAAGGGTATGTGGGCGGCATCGCTAGATCTCTCGGACGCATATCTGCATGTTCCGATCGCACCTCAAGATCAGAGGTTTCTACGCTTCAAGGTACAGGGTCAAACTTACCAGTTTCGATGCCTGCCATTCGCTTGTCCACCTCCCCAGAGTGTTTACACTCCTGGTCAGGGCGGTGGCAGCGTACCTGAAGCGCAGGGGAGTCAACATGTGTTGCTACCTGGCCGATTGGTTCAGTTACGGACGCACCCCCCTGGAGACACAGTGTCTCGTGGAGTTGGTAGTCCAGTGCGGTGCGGGACCTGGGATTTCTGATCAACGCCAAGAAATCCAATTTGGTCCCGACGCAGACACCACTATTCTTAGGGGCCCAGATCAACCTCAAGGGGGGGATCGCGGCGCCCTCACCCGAGAGGGTGACGAACATGGCGAGGTGTGCCCGACTCTTGGCCGAGTCAGAGGGAGCACCCGCTGTGGCATGGATGAAGGTTTTGGGCCTTATGGCCAGTATGGTAGACCTCGTGCCGTACTGCCGCTTTCACATGAGGCCTATACAACTACACCTTCTAGCCTTTTACAGGCCCAGTCGTCACCCAATATCCCTTGCGGTTCCGATGTCGGAGATCGCGCGAGAGGAACTCTGGTGGTGGACCCATCAGCCCAATTTGACTCAAGGTGTCAGGTTCCCTGCACCAGCGGTGCGGCCACGTAGTGACGACCGACGCGTCAAAGCTGGGCTGGGGGGCCACATCCACGGGACTCAGTCTCGGGCCTATGGTCGGCCACGGAGACGGAGTTCCATATCAACCTTCTCGAACTTTGGGCAGTGGAGAGAACTCTCCAGCATTTCGAGAAGGTGATCGTGAGATCTCATATCGTTGTCCAAGCGGACAACACAACCGTGGTAGCCTACCTCAACAGACAAGGGGCACCAGGTCACCACGGTTGTGCCTGCACGCACTTCACGCCTGATAGGGTGGTGCAAGGCCAGGCAGATTACGTTGAGAGCGATGCACATAGCGGAGTCACCAACATCCTCGCGGACGATCTGTCACGAGGAAAGGTGTCGGGACCTACAGAATGGTCCCTTGCTCCGCAGGTCGCCCAGACGATCTTCGAGGTGATGTACCACCCCTCGATAGATTTGTTCGCATCTCATCGCAATCATCAGCTGCCGGTGTACTGCTCGAGGGTCGCAGACCCACAGGCATTCGCCGTGGGCGCTCTGTCCGTGAGACTGGGGAGGAATGACTGCTTACGCTTTCCCCGATCTCACTGCTCGCAAGGGTAGTGACCAAGATCGGGAGGAGGATTGCAACGTCATTCTGATAGCACCGTTCTGGCCGAAACATCTGTGGTTTCGACCGATGGTGGATCTACTAGCGGCACAGCTGCGAGTACTCCCCGAGTTACCAAATCTACTCCGGATGCCCGGAGGAGAGGTACCAAGTCTACCACTAGAGCACCTGCAGTTAGCTGCATGGCCCTTATCAGGAACGTGCGGCGGAGGGAGGCTTTTCATCAGAAGCTGCTTCTCTCATCGCCGGGGTAGACGAGAGTCTACCCTCCGTGCACGTATAGTCAGCGTTTGGCTCCCTACTACGCATGGTGCGATGAGAGAAATACATCTCCCACTAGAGCCCCTGTGCCTCTAGTGGCAGATTTTCTGACAGAAAAGTTCAGGTCAGGACTTCAGCAGGCAACGATAGCCAACTATAAGTCAGCCATTCTCTCGATTCATCGAGGATTTGAAGACGGGTCGACTATCAATTCAGATGGGTCCCTAAGTCTTCTTCTCGACGGTATGTTCAACGGCGCCCGCCCGGAAAGGAAGGTGGTCCTCCATGGGACCTCAACACAGTCTTGGAGTATATTAAGGGTCCCCTTTGAGCCCCTGTCAAAAGCGACCCTTAAATACGCCACTCTTAAGGCGGCCTTTCTTCTGGCGTTGGCTTCGGACGGCGCTGCTCAGAGTTGCACGCAGTCTCAAGTCAGCCTCCGTGATTTACTAACAACGGAGCGACGCTGTTTCTTCGCCCGGATTTCCTTGCAAAAAATGAGCGAAGTACATTCCGACACTCGCCCCTCTTCCTCCCCAGTATTGGGCATGGTTCGTCAATAGCTGAAGACAGGTTGTGGTGCCCGGTGAGGGCGCTACAGCACTACCTTGGCCGAACACAAACCTTAAGAGGGGCTCATGACCGCTTATTTATCACTCACGCAGAACCGCACGTCCAGCCGCTAAACAGACTCTGGCACGGTGGCTGGTCCAGGTGTTGGTGGACTCGGGGCGACAAAAGACGCCGCCCCAAGGCCCACTCAACCAGATCTATCTCATCTTCGTGGGCCTACCATAGGGGGTCCCCATAGAAGAGATTTGTCAGGCTGTGTCTTGGAAGAACCCGACGCCCTTTTCCACGGCTTACTACAAAAACGTAAACCAACGACCAGGCGATAAGTTCTCCAGGGCTATTCTGGAGATAATATGGTGGTTGGGTATCAGGTGTTTTTGCGGACAATCAGAATTCCAACATGGTAAGAACCAGTGTTTCTATTCTTAACCACTGAACTTTCAGTTCAGGGGTTTTTGTCTGTTCACGTAGTCTTTCTGTTTCCCGGCCGTGAGGGGGGGAAATAGTTTGACCTCGCGATTACCATGCTACCCACTCTCCCGATCCTTATCAGATGCTGGCCTAATCTTGTACCTCCATCCGTCGGTTACTTGCTAGATGGATCTTTCAGATGTTGATGCAAGAAGTATCTTAATCAACATCGAAACGGTAAGATCGACCGGTGTACTGAGTCTAGTCCCAAACAAAAATGTTTGGTAGACTCATAACCGGTGCGATCTTACCTTTCCGATGTTGATTATCCCGACCCGCCGCCTCTACAAGTTTGGCCGAGTATGGGCTTCCCAAGTTTGTTAAGGGGTGTTTATCGTGTGTGACGTCACCGAATGGGTGAGTCCACTCGGGGATCGGGGGTTTTGTTATTTATTCATTTATGTGGGACAAAATGACTATTGGTTTTTTCCGCATCTCGGGATCGATGCAAGAAGTATCTTAATCAACATCGGAAAGGTAAGATCGCACCGGTTATGAGTCTACCAAACATTTTTGTTTGGGACTAGTATAAATTATAGGCCTATGTAAAAACTATCATAGCTTACAGTGTGAAACTTTTAATATTAAAAGTTTAATTTTTTGATCCAATTATACATAAGTTACTTATCAAGTGAGAAATCCAGCAATAAAATCCCAATTCTTAAGTTAGTTTTATTCAACTTTGATTTGTCAAAACTGAAACTAACACAGCTCAACAGTTCATTTACCTACTTTTATGTGGTAATCCCAACACAACTGAATCAATTTTGTCAAGTGAAATTCAAAAGTATGAAATCAGTGAGCACTGGCGTCCAAAGCAAATAAAATCCTGGGCTTTGATCTTCGATAATGACCAATTATTGCATGTTATTGTTGTCATTTATTTGACACTCAAAAAGGTTTGTCGCAGATTGATTCAGTGCAATCAGGTTTTTTTTTCTAAAGGTTACAAACTCCTATTTTGACAAATACAAATTTCCTTTGGTCAAAAGATGAATTCTTTTGGGCATACCAATTTTCCAATTTTTATGGTCCCATTGTATTTGTGGTTGACACAAGAACTCATGTGTAGAATAACTGATTGGTTACAAAAAAATTGTTGTAGGCTAGTGTTAATTACTTACATTGTATTTTGGAAATTTATTGATAAGTCTGATTTATGCAATTTGATGCCAAAGTTATTTAACTTTGTCTTGAAATTATTTCCAGCCAAAAGCAATTTTAATGATGCATACTCGCCAACATAAAACAAACCCATAATTATTTTGAGAACTGTCTACCAAATGTTAAGTTCAAGAGAAATGATTCAAAGCAAATTTATGATGCATTCATATGCCAACACAATAAGGCCTAAAAAGGATTTGCAAATTGACCTTTTCGAATAAAAAATTCTGAAAAATAGGGTTGTGTTTTGTTTTTTTCCCGCATATGAATTTTCATATTTTTCACAAAATGTTTTGCCTGTTTGTAATTTGTTTATTAAACAAGCCTGACAAACCAATATAGGCCTATATAATCGGTACCATCATATTTTGTGGTATACAAGGCAAAAAAAAAAATTGTTGTGTTGCCCTCAACCGTTCTACCCTAAATCCTGAAAAATCAGGGTCGCAATTTTTTTTTTTTTTTTGAATGATGATTTTTACAGATTTGTTCAAAAACTCAATGTTTTTCACTTAAAATTAATATTTTATTGTAAGACTAGTCTTTAATTGTTGTCTAACAGGTATCCAGAAGTCAAAATTGACAAATGTCCCTAATTGAACAAGCATTATTTAATATTTGAGGGGATTTTTAAGAACAGAAGGTTTAAAAAAAAAAAAATAATAATAATAATAATAATCCGACCGTCCTACCCAAATTTCCCATTTTTCCACTTAATGAGGGCAACACAACAATTTTTTTTGGGGGGCCCAATGAACATGTGTTTTTAAATATTGTATGTGGCAAAATATATAATTTTGTTTCAAATACCGACAAACCCTGACTTTGGAGCTTTTTAAGGCCAATACAAATTTTTTATATTTTTATTTTTTTATTTTGAGAATTTTCTACAAAAACATAAAAGTGACTAATATTGTAAGACTTTTGACCATGAATTTTGAGAAATGAATATTCAAATGACCTTAAAATAATCAGTCTAGGAATGTACCCTAGGGCCCTGTAGGGCAATGCCATGTGAGATGTCAATATGGCAGCATGAAGGAAATGTTCATTCAGACTGGGAGAGCGTGGCGCAATGGTTAGGGTACTTGCCTTTAGTGCATGAGGTCCCGGTTCGATTCTCAGCGGTGGCGATTTGCTGGGATATTGACTTGGAAAAAAAGTCTGAAATTAATTAGCAACATCTGTAGATTAAATTGAGACTTCCGCTCTCCCCATGGTTCATTTAGAATTGGGTAAATGAATCATGAAAGTACTCCGTCCTTCGGAGGGGACGTTAAGCCGTCGGTCCTGTGTGCAGAGTGGCATACCTGTACATGTATCTCGCAGCCAGTTTCGAAAAGAGTAGGGTGTTAACCCCTGACTGTTCCCAACCCGTCCCGGCGTTCAAATGGACCCCAATGGAAATAAGCTTCAATAGAGGCTTTCTTGGGTTATCCAGGGTTGTCACAACCCGAACAAATCAAATCAAATAAAAAATTCCCTGGTACAATGTTTGCTCATTTAGGGACGCACCATTAGATTCTCAGGGTGGGGGTAGGAAGTTTTTGAAGAAAAAAAAACTTCACCCACTACATGAGCAAAAAAAACAAACTTTCCCCACCAACACTAAAAAAAAAAAACTTTCCCCACCTAACTGTGTATAAATGCATGAAATTAAAAAAAAAACTTTCTTTCCCCAACCCCAACTTCCTACCCCCCTGAGTATCTAATGGTGCGTCCCTTATGCGCATCAAAACACTAGAATCCATATCAAAACAAATGAGGAAGAAACTAGGAAACCAATTGTTGTAAAATCTTATAAAACATACAAAGCTCTTTCCTTCTTTCCAGTTGTAGAAAGAACTTCAGAAGGGGATTGGCCCATTTAGTCTGAAGGGTGATTTATAGTCTGGTCAGTGGCAGCACCGGGGGAGGGGGCATGGGGGATGATTTTCCCCAGCCAGAACTCTTGCCCCCCCCAGTTGTCTCCCCCAATAAAAACCCAAAATTACGTAAATTTCGTTTGCAGCAATTTTCCTGAAATTCACTTTGCCCATGCCCCCCCTGCCCCCCGAAAAAAAAATCCTGGTGCCACCACAGCCAATGGTTGAATTTAGGGTTTAAAGCATTTTAGGTTAGGGCTACGGGTAAGGTTAGGATTAAGGGTTAGCTGCATGGTAGGATTTGACTTGGGATTAGGTTTAGGGAAGTTTAGGGTTTGGGCTTGGTTAGGGTAAAGTGTAGCTATGTTAAGGATTATAGGATATATAGTTAGGCCCTTTACAATTAATTCTTAGTTTCCTGTTTCCCGCCCGCATCCAAAGTAGAGAATTGCAAAATATTTAATTATTTTATTTTTATTTTGGATTTTCTCTTTTAAAATAAAATTTAATGACTTCCATTTGCTCTTTCTGACTTTGCTCATATCAACTACAACTATAATGATGAACAAACAAAGAACATCTAACTCTACCATTACTTATGTATAAAATCAAACATAATTGTAAAATAATTAAATGCATGGTCCAAATCAAAACGGGTTGATGTAGGCTGCGACCACTTGTTTTAAAATAAAGAAAATAATAGATAATTAATAATAAAAAGTCGCCTCATCCCTTGTTTTCAACCAATATGAAACAGGAAACTAAGAATCAATTGTGAAGGGCCTATACTTATTGCGTTTTTCGGACTAATGATTCTACAGACTGTTAGCAACTGTAACCGAATGAAGAAGTAAATAAAAACATGTTTCTCATCCGGGTTTTATTATCGAAAAATAGGTGTAAATCCCCATATTTGGCACTGTATTTAGCGTTTAGATAATGGCTGAAAAAAGAAGGCTGCATTTTTTTATATTTATTTGTTCTGGTAGACCGTAAGCCCCCTCTAAATGATCACAGAACCTTTCAAAAGTGTTTCTGGTATATAGCAGGGATATAAATTTTAGGCATTCTGTTTGGATCTTACCATGCTTGCCTGTACAAGAGTATAGGAAAATACACATTTTGAGGCAATTGTTAAAGCAGTTTTAGGCATCATTTCTGTAAAAGTTTGCTTGAAATCACCTCTGATATAGAAAGGCTATAGAAAGCAACTTTTTAGACGTCTTCCTTCAACACTTATAACCAACTTAAAAAAAAGTCAGATGTAGAATAGCCCAAACATTGTAGGAGGGTTTTCATCAATGTTGGTGTTCTGACCTTATTGCCCCCTAACAAATGTAGAAATGGCCGTGAACCTCCTACATTTGACTGGTGCTGAGCCCCAGTGCTGGGTATGACATGTTCTTGCCCCTTTCTCGGTCATTGATCTCTCAGAAAATGGTAAGAGTGAAAGAATTATCATGATTTCAGATAAATTTTCAATTTAGATTACTCTCTGTTAGCGTTTGAAGTTCTCTATCCGAGTGTTTTGAGCATAAATGGAAGAATTGATTAATCTAAGTCAGTTTGACTGAAATTCCTTCCTATAATAAGGTTAAATCTTTAAACTAAATAATAGAGACAAGCTTGCAGATAGAACCTCCATGCAAAGGGTGAATCTTCTTCCAAGCTTTCAAATGGCTTTGCAGGTATAAAATTCTATTCATCTTGTGGTTATGATCAATGTCAGTTTATTCTAAACAGATAAGAAGTGGATCTAGTGTTATTGAAAATCTCCTCCTTAAATGTGCTATGTGGGCAAGATGGGGAAAGAAAAAAATGAGATACGAAGCAGGCCCTACATTTTGGATTAGGACCCATCCTTGTATCAAATTTGGAATGTTTTAATCAACAGGTCTCTAACCTCAGCTATTCATGTTTTACAAAAGCAGTGAAAACAACTTTTGAAATTCTGTGAATCTGTGGTCAGTGTCTGGTGTGAGTACCCTGAGGGTGTTTGACATGGTGAAAAAGTGGAAATTTTCGAGCTACCATTATTTTCACGAAACACTCTACATTTATTTTTGCCCTGCAAGCAGCTGCATAATGAGCACAAATAAAAATGGTCCAATATACTAGTATTCATAATTGAAAGCATCTATAGAGTCTGTAAGGAATATAAAAGCAACGGAATCGATGACAAATTGATGAAACACAAAAAAAATCATCATGTAAAAATTTCAAGGGGGAGACAGATGAACAGACACTCCACATCATGGATGCCCTTTTGTATAAGGTAAGGCCTCCTGGGGCCATTTGTAGGGTCATCTGTAAGGTGACCACTTTATTGTTCTGGAGCAAGGAGGTATCTCCCAAGGTCAGTTTTGTTTTGATATAAATCAAGAAATGCTGTCATATTATGACATGCAAACTTATCTTTCTGTTTAAGAGAACTTCCAATTTGTATTGGCTGATACAAATGATACAGGCCGTTCCTTAGCCCGTTCACGTTGCGGTTCCGTTGCCCCACTAGCCTAAAAACATAGATTGCATGGTCGATCGGAGTGTTTATATCGTCAGAGCACCTCGGACTAGTCGTTCCTGTATAAAACTCATGTTTTTAGAAACTTTTGAATGTCAAAAAGGAAAATCAGTGATTTAAGGACTGGTGTCTAAAGGTGTTCATCAATCACAAAGCAATTTGTTCACTATTCTCTTGAACATTCTGTTATAGACTCTAGGTCTGCAATTCCATGAACTTGCAAAATTGTTAACCTAAATGTAAATGTTCATATGCTTTGATGAATACTGTGGAAATAGTTTTCATTGTTGGATAGGGAGCATCAAAGGGGTATGTTGAGTGTCATCTGATTGATGAGCACTTGAGTAGTATGCAGCATTGCATGTTTTCAGCAATTTTCAATGAACTTTAACACTTTTCGGTTTGTGATGCATGTCCCACCGGGGTGGGGTGGGGTGGGGGTAGTAACGGCAGTGACAAGATTAGTTTCTAACATACCCTGTTTGGAACAATGATTGTTGAAACTGTCACTGAACCCCGGGGGTACTCAGTACAAATGACCATACGGGACGTGCACCAAACATGGGTAGCATTTTCAGCCTTCTGGTATATCAATGACCCCTTTTCAAAGCCTATTTTGGTATATGAATGGGTCCTTTTTCAAAATTTTCTCAATTTTTTCGAAAACAGCCCAATTTTTCCTTAATCTAGCCAAAATTTTCAAAATTTTCCCAAAATTTTCCCAAAATTTGTAAAAAAACTAAGACAGTTTTGGGTAAATTCGCCGAGAATTTTGACTTTCGGTATATCAATGGGTCCAAATTTCTTGAAAAATTGGTATATTTATGGGTCTACTTCCAAAATCTCAGCGGCACGTCCCTACCAAAACCAAACTTGAGTACCCCCCCCGGGCACTGAACATTGAAGTTGCCAAGAGCATAAAAAATAAAGCAGTGTATTATATGTGAACATGGATGCTGCTTTGGTCACTCCTGGCCTATGTTTGACATTGGGCCCCCTCCTGCCCATTACTGCCCACAAGCTACATATAACATTGAATAATTGAATGCATGTGAAGCCAACTCAAGGATCATGTGGATGATACATGATGGAATGTATTGTTAAACATGTCCACATAGGATGCAGAAACTCGGAGGAGAGTTTTGGCCGGTGGACGCACACTCCAAGCGAAAGTGAGAGGTTTGACCACCTCAAATCCCCATAATTTAAACCGGAGGGGTGGGGGTATCTTATGGAGCTACGAACAGTCAAAATCACTCTTTTTCTTAGCTTTCTGGTTGAAAACCGTTTGGGTGGAGGGAGGACCCCCAGAAATGTGAGGAATGAGTAATTTTAGGGGTCTTTTAGAGCAGAATTTTTTTCATCAAAATCAAGGGTCTTTCAGCACTCTGTTTTGGTAAAAAAATCAGAGGTCTTTTGGAGCTGCACTGAGTCCAAAACAGGGGTATTTCTGGGGTAGCATACCCGTATGATAATTTGTGTTGAGTCCCCCCCCCCCCCCAACCTCCCCCCGGAGATTAACCTCCAAGAGCACTTCAAGCTCCGAGTATTTTCACACTTAAAGGTTCAAAAACTTTGTGCCTGTCTGAACATGACTATTATTCTGCAGGTCATTTAGGAAATTCCAACTTGATTGAACTTACTAGAACAATGAATCAAAGAACAAAAGATAAAACATTACATCAGCAAAAAGACTCCTTTTTATTAGCCTATATAACAGAACCCGGGAACAGAACATTCCATGTAAAATCGTCACAAACTGTGTCAATAACATTTTTTGGCAGAAACACCATGATCTAATTAGCACATTGGACACTTTGTAATGTCCAATGTACTAAAAGTCAGTCACTCTTTGAGGCTTATTTAATAACATGATGAAATGCACGTTAAAATTGGGATTTACATAGGCCTACATAATCATTAAAAGTCAAAAATTAAAATTGTCTTAAGCTGGAAAGTTAAGATGGTAATTTTATTTAGAAATATGACAGACTGCGCATTGAAAACAGGGCACTTGGACAGTTGTCACTTGGCAAATTCTGTAGGGTGCTCATTAGGTTTAATAGGATGCTAATTAGTCAGATCAGTTTAGGTCTTGCAGTGGCATGCATTAATAGGCAGACCAGGAATGTTCCAAAATAATAATTGTAATAGGTGATTGGACCTATAACTCAAAAGACCTGCAGGCTTTGCCGTTTGAAATTTGCAGGGGAGCTTTTAATCGCTCTCCTTGAGTGCTACAGGAGAGCAGACTGGGAGAGCATTTTACTGTATATATTATTATGTGATTTATATTAATGTTACACCAAAGGTAGGCAATCAATAAAAAGCTCTCCTCAGCTTTATTTGAGGGAAGTGATAGGGAGCAATCGTTCTAGCTCTCCTCAAATGGCAAAGCCTGGACCTGTTGAGGAGGTGAGGTGCACTAATTTAATTCTGCAAAGTTTGTACCTGTACTAATAGGGCACACGCCCTTTTATGATATGACTGTTAATTTTGACAAATCAGAACATCACTGTTGAATAGCTCTACACCAATGCATGTGTTATGGACCTTGTATAGCATTACAAATTGCACTTATTGAATGCACTTATCTACACAATTATGCTCAATTATGATGAATGTTGTGACAGAAATGAATAAAAGATTGACAACATTTTATGCATGCCAGCTTACAATTCCTTCATTCATGTATATTGACTTCTGAAGGACATCATTTATCTTCATATTTGGGTTTGGAGTGCCTTCTTGTGCAGTGCACTCAATGATGATGCATGCTCAGACAGCCGTAGAATTCTTGATAGTTGCAATTCCTAAGTCCATCCCGGATCCACACAACTCCATTGAAGACAGGTCTCGAGTTTGCGTTGCCTGAGTGATGACTTCAGCTTTGGAATTACTACCAAAAGCTTTAGAGTGATCTATGTACTAGTAGTGTGTCAAATCAAAGATACTCATCAATGGTCAAATTCAACCTCTTACATAATTTCACTAAGGTCAAGTTAAGCTCAGCAAAATGACTTGTTCACAAGGTAGTAGGATCACAGGATGAAATCGTAAAATCACCTAATTCTTGGGGATATATTTGGGGATACATTTGGGGACAATTAACCTTTAAATAGGGATTGGAATCCTCAAGATATTTCACACAGTGGATGTCCCCAAGTTTTTGCTTGAGAACTGCGTTGCTTATTAAACAATAACAGCGAAAAGCCCTCCATGTGGATACCTATTATTAAATGATTTGTCAGATTTGTAGAAATTATGCAAACAAACAAATTGCATTGCCCTTAGAGCACCAAAATATCAGGGTTGGTTGAGCAATTTTGTTTTTAAATATAAATATTTAAATATTTAAAATATATAAATATTTTGCCACAAACGCTAGTTTGTACTCGCATACCAATATGTCTGGAATTGCTTTTTAACATTTTGCGAATTTTATACAAAAATATTAAAAGTTGGAAAAGAGCAACACAAATTATTGCAATGCTATGTGCATTGTTCATCATGGGAGAAGAGAAAGTAGAAATGCAGAAGAATAAACATGATCATCAAGGTGTGGTTTAAAAATATTGATGGAGAATGAATTTGTGATCCCTCCAATCTTGAAATGTAGGGCCTAGGCCCCTATATATCTAGCTGTGAATGATATTAAACAGTGTTCGATTTACCTGGATTAGCATAGCAAAATGCTACTCACAATTTTGTAATTGCTACTCAAATCTGAAAGTGAGTAGCATTTTTGCTACACAAAAAAATATATGAAAATCGATCACTGGACTGACCTGAACTGAAAATGGAACATTCAGGCCAAGTGTTTTTTGAATAGTTGGTATATGGTTACAGTGTTTGATTTACCAAGATTAGCATTGCAAAATGCTACTCACATTATTTAGGAATTGCTACTCAAATCTGAAAGTGAGCAGCATTTTTTGCTACACAAAAAAATATATGAAAATCGATCACTGATATTAAATATAGCAGCAATTCCATCTGATATGACTTTCTCTGATACTCTCAACAGTTCAAATAGTCAAAACATGGAAGACTTCCATGGTCTAAACTGGTATTTTCATATATTTTCAGGGTCAGCAGCCTTTTACCACAAACCATGTAATTTTGTAAGAGGGTGCTTGCAATGCAAACAAGTAGTAAGTCAGGTAAATCCGGAGACCTTGCCACCAAACATGAACAGCATTGAGTTGGGTCAGTCCACCTGTTGGCTGCTGGTGTCTGTGTTGATAAGATTTTGTGTGAACAAAATTTCCTCTGAAAAGTTACGTGTTGTCAGAAGGAGTTTTCAGAGGGCGATTTAATAGGCAAAAAATTTTGTTGTGTTGCCCTCAGCGACCGACTCTAAAGCCTGAAAAATGAGGATCACACTTTTTTTTTAACAATATGTACAAAAAATAAACGTTGTTCACTTAAAGTGAATATTTTATTGAAATTGATTATGAAATTGATTTAATATTTGTGGGGATTTTTAAAAATTGAAGGTTAAAAAAAAATCTGACCAACCGACCCAACTCTCCCATTTTCCCCACATGAGGTCAACACAGCAATATTTGTTTTTTTTGGCCTTAATATCATCAACTAGAAAAAGATCTTTTAATGTGACAGTTTCTATAATTTATAGAAACTGTCATGTTAAAAGAACTTTTAAAGTATAAAGTAGACTCTCGTTATAGGGCTTATTATTTGAAGGATCTATGTACACGATTCATATAATTAGGTGGTGTAAATCCTGAGGTGCTATGAAAAATGAGCAGCAGCAAAAAGAAATAAAATAACACACATTAAAATTAATTTGTCAAGTGGTGAATGGTGATGTGTCAAAAAATTTTGAAGTTGCTTTCAAATGGCTGATAAATCACTAAAAATAGTAAAGTACCCTTATATTAAGGGGGTACTACACCCCTCAATAAATTTGTGTCTATTTTTGCATTTTTCTCAAAAACTAATAAAACACTTATAACAAAGTTATGTATATTATAGGGCAAGGAATCCAATTACTACACTGGAATTTCAGTGACCTAAGAAAAGCGGTTCGTTATTTATGATAAATAAGGTACCGCTAGGATGTACCTCATTTTCTATCATATATACTGAACTGCTTGCCTTGAGTCACTGAAATTTCAGTGTAGTAATTGGATTCCTTGCCCCAATAATATACACAACTTTTGTTACCAGTGTGTTATTATTTTTTGAGAAAAATATAAAAATAGTCACAAATTTACCACAGGGGTGTAGTACCCCCTTAAACCATTTTCTTTTGAGAATTATCTTCAAAATGTGAAGAAAACTTAAAGGTTTTGTCCCAAGCAGTAAGATCGTGTTCCCTATTTGATTTGCCTATGCCGGTGACATAAAACAGCCCTCTAGCTTTTTCATTTTTTGGATCGGTAACTAAAGCAGTCTAAAAGTGCACAAATTTAACACGACAAAAAAAAACTAACTTGTATGTGTGGGAAATAGCGTAGCTTGGAAATGATGGAAATCTGAATGACCCTTTAAGTGGGCTTTGTATATTCATCTCGGTTAAATTTATCATGAAATTTTAAACAATTTATTTGACACTTTCTTTCTTTTACAGGACACTGATTATTATCAGAAATTGTAACTTTTTCAAAGGTTTGTTAAAAGGTCATTAGACTGCATCCGTAAGAACGTAGAGCATCATAAGGGTAGCGTATCGTTTAATCCCCATGAGTCTCCAAATTTATGATTATTTGCTTAAAAAGTGTAAAATTCAAACTTTTTTGAGTATTCACTTGACTGATTCAGATGAATGGTGGATAATTTTATTTTAGTTTTGATCACTTTTGTTACTGCTGAGGTACATTTTGATGATTATCAATTTAAATGTGTAGTTTCAGGTATATTTCTTTGATCTGTAGTTCAATGAACTCTACAAGTGATATGATGTTGGGGTGTGTGGGGTGGTTTAAATTCTGCTTTTACCCAATGTAGGAGGTAGTTTGGACCTTTTATTCCCTATTTTGAAAAATGGCTGCATTTGAGTATTTTTGCCACAGAATTAGTTATATTGACTGATATTTTCCTGTTCACCCCCATATTGCAAACACTGTTGGACACTCACTCCACGTGTGACAGAGAGTTTCTATTTAAAACACTAACATATCTACTGCTGATAACAAATTTCTTTATCAGCTATCTACTGTAGATGGTTTATTAAAATTGCTGATTTTGAAACCAACAACCAACATTATAGATGCATCTATCAGTCTACTGACTGCTAATGTCAGCTATACTGTTGAGGGTGAACTATGATCAACTTCATATACGTACTGCTGATAACAAACTAACTTCATCAGCTATCTACTGTAGATGGTTCATTTAAAACTAATGCAGATAGTGACATTACGAGACATTTGGTTCTTAATATTTTCATGTAACCTTGGGTGCCATCAGCCACACGCTCAGCGTTCTTGATGGCATCCACATCTCATATAATTTATAATGCATTTGATTATCTGTATTTAATAATAATTTGTATATATGTGAGAAGAAACCAAATAAACTTGAATTGAATTGAATTGAATTGAATTGAATTGAATTAAAAAATACTATCAACTATCTGCTACTACTACTAGTACTACTGATAACAAACTACTTTGCCAACTACTAATATCTACTGTAGTTTGTTTCTTACTATCAGCCATCTACTGTAGATGGTTCATATTACCAATGGTGAAACTACAAGATATTTAGTTTGTTTTTAAAAACACTTTATCAACTATGTACTTCCGATACCAGACTACTAACTTCATCCGCTATCTACTGTAGGTGGCTCATTAAAAATACCTATTGTGAAATTACAAGATATTTATTTTGTTTAAAACACTTTATCAACCATGTACTGCTGAACAGACTACTTCGTCCGCTATCTACTGTAGCTGGTTCATAAAAACATACTGATGCTGATTGAGAAACTATGAATTACATTAAAAAATAAAAGTAAAGAGTTATTTATGTTATGAAATTCAAAGAAAAAAACAAAAAAATTGTATATGAGCACAATTATTGCTATCAATGTGAAATATCATTTCAAGTTGGGCAACATTTTGAAAGAAAGACTGGACTCAGCAGCATCATGATATACCGGTAATTGTAATAATTATTTGTTCATTCACTGTATTCCTTTGTAGATTTCAAATTACAAGTTCAACACACTGCTTAATTAGGTTTCAATCAATAAATTGTAGCTAATATTGTTTTTATTTTCAAGATAATTACAATCCACACTATTTACAGTAAGGGAATTCCGTCAAACGAAGACCTCGTACTTGTAAATTCCCATTATTCACTTATTTTCACAAGTGGTTTCTTTGCAACTTGTTGCGTTGTTTGGATAGTTAATTTGAGCAAGAAAACCTAACTCCGCCTTGAATGTCCGAGTGATGGAGCGCGGGCAGATTTTAGCCGCTTGAATGGGACAAGTCATCCGTCAGAAATGCCTTTGTGTTGCCCAGGGCATTCAACTTGACATTGTCAAGAGATTTTTATCACAGAACTTTATTTAGTTTTCTACTCCAGACAGGTTAGGTACATGAGCGTGTTTTTTGGAGGTTCTTTTAATCCGTTTGAAATAGGGCGCAACTTCGATTGTGAATGGCTATAACTTCTAGTTAGTTGATCAAAAGCTGCTTTATTGATTTTTTTATGCTATGAGTCATTGGAACCAGGGTTGCTAATTTTTTTATTAAAAAAGAATAATACTTTTTTGGGTGTGTCGCACTCCACTGTATGCTCTGACTATTGACCTACTTTTTCACATGCCGCAGTGTTGAGAAAATATTCGTGCATTATATCCCAAACACCCACAGAGGTGATAGTTTACGGCGAGTTTTGTAATTATTACTTGATTTTGATATGTAAGTAATACGATAAAGTCGTCATAGGCAGTAATGTGTTTGTATTAAAAGAAATAACAAAAATAATTATTTAAGTAATAGAAATACTATTTGGAAATTGCAGCAAGATTTGCAGATGTTTTTATTTGAACAGTACCAGTTCACCAGTTTTGCTAGTTTTCCTAATCTTTGGGCTAAATTAATAGCATCGTGAAGGTCATATATCATTTTATACTGACAGCTTCGGCATGTAGAAATACAGCTTGTATGTGCATTGTGTGCAGTGTGTACATAGGCTATTTACTTTTCAAATCTTTGATGCTTGTATAAGGTATTATAGACAAATTATTAGAATGCATGTGTACCAGTAGAAATGGCCCAGGTTGAATAAAATAAATAAACATATGAATGAATATTTTATTCCTTGGATTATTTTTGTTGGGACAATATAATGCTATAGTTTGACGCTTTGAAATACAGTTATGTTAATCATAATAAAGTTACAAAGTTAAAAAATAATATCGAAATATTGTAAAATCAAACATTTCCCCTCATAAGTTGCAATACAACATAATAAGGAAATTGATATTACAGATTTTTAAACTTTGATATGGAAAGATACCCCAGCCCTGTTGTCTCACCAGAGAAGATGAGCAGAAGTCTTTCTATCTGATGATAAAAAAACCCTCTAGGTATGATTACGAAAATGTTTTAAATAACTATTATCTACAAAAGTTTTATAACCATGTTTTATATAAAATGTTAACATAAAACGTCTTGTGTTATGATGTGAAGGGTTAATATAAAAACAGGGAAAATCTGTTCCAACTGACCAGCAGAGAACAAAGGATAAGCAATAGATCAGATTAAAATCAGGGAAAATATGACACAACCTCCAATGGGGGAATAACAAACGTATAAACGTATAAAGTTAAAAACTCTTTTAACTTTGTTTATACGTTTTGTGTTATTCCCCTATTGGCAATCGATGTTGTGTCATATTTTCCCTGTTTTTAATTGTGAACTTGACTTACTCATTCTTTCATTTCTCTTGACAATTTTTCATTTGCCCACCCTATTCCTTTTAAAGGAATTTTTATTTAAATTTAAAAGGGCATTTCGTGATCCACAGCCTCATCCCTACACTTTTCTCAAAAAAAGTTGAGATTTTTATACCACTGGAAACCTCTGGCTACATAATGTTTATGCTTGCAGATTAATTCATTTGGCCAAAATATCGCCAAATTTGAATTTCGTTCTGATACCATAACTTGCAAAAGCAAAATCGGAAGCAACTGAAATTTTGGGAATAAGCTTTTTTCTTGATATCTACCGGTACTGAAAAATGTCATAAAAAGAGGATGCTAAAATCACAAAATCCTCCTTTAAATCAGATTTATTTGCTTTAAATCAGATTTTTGAGATTTAAATCAATTTTTTTTGTTCCAAGATGTCAGGGGCCCTGAACAAAAGTGAAAATGAAATAAGTGAAAAAAAAGATAAAAAAATGTGTTAAAAGGGCCCGCACTGCTCCTCCTTGTCCATGGGCCATTCATAGCTGTTGCTACGCCCTGTTTATGTTGATAAGGAGGGCCCAGTTTGTGGCCCTTTTACTCCACATATTTTTATTTTTGGAAGTCTTGTGCAATAAAGGTAATTTATAAACGAAACTAAACTTAATTTTAAATATAATCCACTTAGTATTACATTATGACAAATCACTCACATGGCAGCTATTTACTACACACCGTTTCATACCTCAACTATGTTAGGTCATTGTAAAGGAACTACCAAGTGTTAGAATGAATAGGCACAGAATGACCTGTACAAGGAGTTATCAAAGTGAGCTAATTAACGCAAATGCTAAGCTGTCAAGCCAATTATACCCATTTTCAGTCTTGTTGCATTTCACTAGAGCAGACAATAAAAACTTGTGCATTTGTGATTATGGAATTGAACTGATTAAGTGGCCAGTGAGCAGTCAAGGCTAACTCGCATTAGGATATTAAACATGCTCATCCATCATGGCACAGTTCTGCAACCCTAATATGTTTCTACATTCACAGATTGACCTTTGAATGTGTTGGGTACAAAAACTCATACCCACAACATAAGGTCAAATAGTGATCTATACTTCTTAAATGGAGGCTCTATTGGACTTTCCCATTAGATATGAGCCCAGTTTTTGCCTCCTAGGTTTGCTTGATGTTAATTTTATTTGCCTTTTTTTTTTTTTTTTTTGTTGTTGAAAGAGTTTGTGATCAGGAAATTAAAGAATAATTTCTTTTGATGAAGTAATTTTTAATTACTATTAAAATATAAAAATGCAAAAAGTGCAGTGGTAACTTTTACAATAATTTCTATAAAATTGTGAATGCAAATATATTTTAGGTACTGAAAAAATATATCAGTAGGAATAGGAAGTTGGGCATGCAGAGTTGCATTATTGCCGGGTCAAGAATGGTAGATGGTATTTTTACAAGTTTGTCATACATATTTTTTAATCAAGTTTAAAAATACATTAAGTACCGGTACCGTAATCACTATTTTTTTTAGTATACAGTGCAGAAAATTAATTTGGATTAATTTCTAAAACAAAATGCTAAATTCCTTAACATCTTTCCCAGCTGATATTTTTACTAAATTAGCAGTCCGATATGCTATACAATTGAAAACAATCTACAATAGATAGCTGATGAAGTAGTCTGCTATCAGCAGTAGATAGTCTTTATCATATTTTAAATGATATACAGCTGATGAAGTTATCAGCAGTAGATATTCTAAGTTTGGCCGATATAGTGAACCATCTACAGTAGATAGCTGATGAAGATGTGCAGTGTTATCAGCAGTAGATAGTTGAAATTTAAATTTGTCTGATATAGGGAACCATCTACAGTAGATAGCTGATAAAGTTGTGTGTTATTAGCAGAAGATCATAGTTAATATTTTAAGTTTTCCAATACAGGGAACCATCTACAGTAGCAATGAAGTTATCTGTTATCAGCAGTAGATAGTTGATATTTTAAGTTTGAGTTTAATGAACTAGGGACCCATCTATAGCAGTAGATATTTAAAATTTTAAGTTTTTCAAATGTAGGGAACCATCTACAGTAGATAGCCGATGAAGTTGTCTGTTATCAGCAGCAGATAGTTGATATTTTAAGTTTGAGTTTATTTAATGAACTAGGGACCCATCTATAGTAGATCTACAGTCTGTTATATATTGTATAGTTGATATTTTAACTTTGAGAAGTTTAATATGCTCTATGAGGAACGATCTACAGTAGATAGCTGATGAAGTAGTCTGCTGTCAGCAGTAGATAGGCAATTTCATATTTTAAATGATAACATATAGCTCATGAAGTTTTCTGTTATCAGCAGAAGATAGCTGATGTTTGAGTTCAATGAAATGGGGACCCATCTAAAGTAGTGGTGTTTTAGGGCATAAAATTAAAATTGCTTCAAGATTGAATACATACAACAAATTTGATACCATTTCCAGGATGCAAAAAGATTTTGTTACCGGTACCTTATTTGCAGCCCATTCCTGTTTTCCCTTTTCTGCCTGTTAGCTATAGCCTTGCATAATCATTGACAAAGGGTCTATAATCCAAGAAGGCGGCATAACCATGTTTTTCCTTGTACTTCTACAGAACTTATATTTAAATTTAGGTTTGAATGACAGCTTCTAAGAAAGTTCACATTTTTGTGTGGACATAGTTTTATGCTCTCTCTCTCTCTGTTTTCAGTCCTGACCTTCAATTATTGACAAAACAACATAACATTTAATATTATTGATATTGTTGGAAGTGAATATGAAAATACACTAAATAACCTAATTTTTAGTTCCATGGAGATACTTCTTATGGGGGTAGGGGATGATTAATTAGATGGTTGGTCCAATTTTAAAAGAGTGTTTTTGTACCTCACATTGAGGCCTATCACCCAAACATTCTTATTCTAAATTTTAAGTTAATGCTCCATTGGAGCGTATCACAGTGGCCCATAGAAAGTGGCCCATGCAAACGCCGAAACAAAACATTCCAGACCTAAAATTTAACTGGAGTTATAAAAAAAATGTGAGCTTGCACCTGATACCAAAATACCATTTTGTAGGATAAATTGGGGGAGGAGGCTGTCAATCAGGTCACCCACCTATATAATCAAGCAGCAAAATGTACAGTTGTATAAGTTTTTAAGCAAACTCTTGTCAACATAATGCACAATTTTGAAGTAGTAGGCCTACATACATACTCTGCCAGGTGTTGGTAGAATCAATAGTAGCTGTATATTGTCAGTCCCAGGAAATGAGTGTTTGTTGCTGGTATTTAAATGTTGGTTTTGTAATCTGGGCACAAATGTTGACAGAAATGCATATTTGTTGATTTTATTTAGAATTTGATATGTCAACATTTATGCTGTAATGTTGTTGTGACTCAGATGTCAAGTGATGTTGTTGAAAGCTGTTGAAGGAGCAAATTTTAGCCTACTCATGAACCAGAAAAATGGGAACTAATTTTTCTTTTAAATTCAGATTACATTTGAGGTTTCGCAGATAAAATGGCCAATAATTGAAGCTGCTTTTTCAATGATAAAAAATATACATTTTCTATTGTGAGATTTTGTGTAGAATCTGAATCTGAAGTCAGAAATGCAAAAGATGCAACCATTTTCCTCATATGAAAGAATTTGTAGGTGCTTGTTGCATTTACCAATATTTATGGACCTTATGAAATATTTGGGGTTTTTTTTTGACAATTATCCAAAAATGCAATTTTGCCTCTTAAAAATGCAAAATACATCTGTTTGACTGTCAAATTCATAATATAAACTGAGCTCAAAAGAAACTTATAATTTTTACAACTTAGAATCATTAAGGTCATATCTTAAAATACTGTCAATCAAAATGAACCAAAATTACACACAGGATTACCTTAATACTCTACTGAAAACACATGTCAGTAACCAAGCAGTTATCCAACTGACACAACAGCAAAATGCACTGTCATGGGACAGCTTCCTGGACTTCCTTCACTTTCACAGCCCAACATTTGGCACCCAGGACAACAGAGACTGTGAGAATGCACACAAGATCCTTGCACAGATGATAAAACGGTGCTGCTTTCTGCTTTTCATACACTTTTTTCATGAAACAGGGCTGGGCTGTGAATGTGGTCCAGGAAGCTGTCCCATGTCAGTGCATTTTGCTGTTGTGTCAGTTGGATAACTGCTTGGTTACTGACATGTGTTAAGAGTAGAGTATTGAAGTAAATCTGTGTGTAATTTTGGTTCAATTTGATGGACAGGATTTCAAGATATGACCTTGTGAAAAATTATAAGTTTCTTTTTTGAGCTCAGTTTACATACAGTTTTACCCTAGAGGTATATTTAGTCTGCACCCTTCTGCATGCTCACTAAACCAATGCTGAAGAGGAAGGCCTTCAATTCTTCTAACAATGGTGATTTTTGCTTTCATTTACTTTTGCATATACCTCTTGTACAAGATGTTGGGTTTCATTTTAATCTAAACTGAGCTCAAAAAGAAACTTATAATTTTTCACAAGGTCATATCTTGAAATCCTGTCCATCAATTGAACCAAAATTACACACAGGTTTATTTCAATACTCTATTTAACACATGTCAAACCAAGCAGTTATCATCTGACACAACAGCAAATGCACTGACATGGGACAGCTTCCCTGACCACATTCACAGCCCAGCCCTGATTCATGAAAAAAGTGTATGAAAAGCAGAAATCAGCACCGTTTTCATCTGTGCAAGGATCTTGTGTGCATTCTCACAGATTTTTTGTGCTATGTGTCAAATGTTGGGCTATGAAAGTGGAGGAAGTTCAGGAAGCTGTCCCATGACAGTGCATTTTGCTGTTGTGTCAGTTGGACAACTGCTTGGTTACTGACATGTGTTTTGAGTAGAGTATTAAGGTAATCCTGTGTGTAATTTTGGTTCATTTTGATTGACAGTATTTTAAGATATGCCCTTGTGATTCAAAAAAAAAAAAAAAATATAAGTTTCTTTTTGAGCTCACCTGCCAAATCATGAAGCTCCTGCAATCAAGTGGTTAAGATGCAGATCTCTGAAACCTAAGGTCCTGAGTTTGATTCTCAGGCAGGATCAGTATTCCTGTTTTCTTCTTTAAACTATTTTTATGGTAGCAAAATATTGAAACATATGTAGCCCAGTGGATATACTGCCATGATGTGCCAACTGTCCTGATTTAATCTGTTCCTTCAGACCCTTAAAAATAGGAATAAAAATAAAATAATGATGACTATAAAAGACGTCTCAGGTGTTTGTTTTTTTCCATGTCAATGTAATAACTAGGCCAGCCAGGCTAGATATAGCGCAATGTTATTTTAATCATTACCTACAGTGAGTCATAATAATAAAATGAAATAGGTTATCAATATTCCTATTAAAGGCCTTTTCTCAATCGATGCACATAAATATTGATTATTATAGATTACCATTCCAAAACGATAGAAACTCCATAATGTTACATGTATTAAAAGTTGCAACCCAATATGCAGTGATGCCAATGCCATGACTTAGGCACAGATTTGGGCTACTTAAAGATCCCTTGCTGCACCTTAACAAATTGTGCCGGCACTTGCCTAAAATTGGGCTACTTTCGAAAGTGTCAGGCAGCGGCAGTAATTTTGATATATTTCCTTTTGTTTAGCCAAATTATAAAGGGTTTTGACATTTTGAAGTTCCAAATTGCCATTTATTGATCAGTCAGCAATGCGGTTGTCAGTTGCAGTCCTGTGGGGACTTAGGTGGGGACATAATTTTGGAAACTGTTACAAACATGTAACAGTCCTGGCGAGGCAGGGCAATATTTTCTTGTACATCCGCGGGCAATTCCCTACCCCTAAACCCTGGGCAACAGTTGAAAAAAATCACAAAACGTGCATGAATTCTGAGAGCCTGGATTCCCGTGGTAAATGGATAGAACAGATCAGTATTTCCCCTGCTGACAACTCTGCACAGTTGAGAGTAAGTACTCTTTATAACGCCCTGGGTAGATCCCAGGACCTTTGAGATGGGTTACATCCTCGTATAAGTCCCGGCTATGTCCCGGCAGTGGAGGGACCCAATGGCAATGAGCTGTTACATCCCAGGCTAAGTCCTGGCTAAGTCCCTATATTGCCCGGTTCCTGGGGGCAGGGATTACAATTGACAGATGCATAAGTACCAGAAGTTTTATCACTCATAATGCTCTTGCACCAATTTGTTAATGTATGTTTTACATTATGTTTAAAACTGCCTAAATATCCTGTGTATTAGGTGCTTTTTTGGAGTTGCTTGAAATTAGGCTACTTGAGAGTCATTCATTGTGCCTTGGCAAGCCAATGTGCAGCACCTTGGTACTAAAGAGTTTTGGCAACAATGTCCATATAAACTACACAGTATAGACTAATTATAGTAGAAAATATGTTTCTTTTGTAGTGTGCGGGAAGTTATGGAATGTTTTCGAATGCACCCAAAACCATTATCACTATCATTTGGTGATGGGTACATAACTGTACAAGTTCATTAAAGGGGCATGATCCAATCTTTTCATGTTCTGTTTTCTATCTTACATTGAGACATACCAGTAAAACAAGTTAACATTTGTAAATTAATTTTTATTTGTATTGGTTTAGTGGTTGTGATATGAGAAGCAAAAATGTGTATAACATGCTCGGTACGCGGTAGGATTAAGTAAATAGTTCCAGTGTGGTTACCACAATTCACCATATTTTTGTTCAAACCATAACGAAATATATCTTGGGCGTTAAATGTTACTTGAGTAATGAGAATCATGAGCTTTCTGAAATAAATCTCAGTTTTGATGAAGAGAAATGGGGGATGAGGCTGTTGATCAGGTCACACCCTAGCCGCAGTCTGTGGCCCTCGCGGACTTAGCGAGCGCGTAGCAAGCGCAACCGACGCATGAGGCGTTCAACCGAAGCGCATATAGTATATTAATAAAAAATAAAACGAACAAAGACGGGAAACAGTTGTACATTACCCTAAGACAGAGAAATTGAAAAACACTCGGATTTTTGTTGTTGTCGTGTCCAATACAAAACCAACAGTGAATAAATCACCACCTAATCACGCCCGAAACCCGCGAAGGCGGCAAATCCCATTGGTTCACGGGTCGAGCCAAACAATACAAATTTATCTGCATGACAATGATTGACATCTGACCCGTAAACAATAACATGGATTGGCCCATTTCTCAGCAAGGGTAAATTGAGTTTAACTTGTTGCACTGTGTTAAACTTTATTAGCAGCAAATTTTCGGTACTAGCGTACCTTCTTCAGGCTTTATTATAAAATGACACAAGAAAACAATCTAAAAACAAGCAAGAAAATTAATGCGTATATTAATAGCAACAGAGCCCGAAAGTAGTGCTAGTCGCACCCTTTAAGTTCAAAGCTATTGTCTTCTTTAGGCTATTTTGTGTTGACCTTGGTAACGATGTTGGTAGACTATTAGCTATTGAAGTCATGTCATTAGGTGTGAGTAGTTGTAGCAATAAAATACAAAAGAAATTGACATTGGGTTTATTGAGTTTTTTAATCAATTTAGAATGATTGTACTGACACTCCTATAGTGTTGTCATTAGTTCTAGTGCTAAATACAAAAGAAGGTGTTGTGGTAACATGATGACGTCTCTGAAGAAAATCATTAAAATGAGAAGGAATTTAACCACTTCTTTTATTTCCATTCCAAGGCCCATCATTTGATCATTTAAGGGGGTACTACACCCCTGGCCAATTTTGTGCCTATTTTTGCATTTTTCTCAAAAATGATACCACATTGGTGACAAGTAAGACATGTATATTATAGGGGCAAGGACTACAACTACTGTACTGAAAATTCAGCAAATCAAAGCAATTAGTTATTGATTAATTGATCAAATATTGGTTTTCCCTCATTTTTGACTGTAACTCCACAACTGTTGCCTGTGTTGAAATAAAATTTCCAGTGCAGTAGTTGTAGTCATTGCCCCTATAATATACAAATCTTACTTGTCCCTCAATGCGCTATCATTTTTGAGAAAAATGCAAAAATAGGCACGAAATTGGCCAGGGGTGTAGTACCCCTTAAATGTTGTAGGCTTCTAATATCCCATCTTATTTGATCGTCTATACATCATAGGTTCTCAATAGACAGGCCTGATGTGGTGTTTAGCCTTTGAGCAGGTCTAAAATGTACAGTAAGCATAGCAAAACAAGGTGGCAGGCCTGTACCCCGGGGGGGGGGGGTGACGCACCTAAAATGTCAGAATTTGCTAGCATAGCAAGCAAAAAAATCAGGTTTTTACGCTTTTTTTGACAAAAAAGGTCCAAATTTTGTCCACTTTTCACAAAATTGCCCCCCTGGAAACAGGTCCACTTTTTCAAAATCAACACCCCCCAAATGAAATCCTGCATACGGGCCTGCAAGGTGGCCATCAAACACAGAATTCTAAAATGTGTTTGGCCCACTAGCAAATATGAAAAATGATTGAGGACATGTGGCCTACATGCAAAGTTACAGTCATATCCAAACAGAGTAAAGAATATTTTAACTGAAGCATGCATATCTACTGTAGACAGCAGGAGCACAAGTTGCAATTACACAGTGTTATGCCCTGTTTCAAAAAGAACACATAAGCACCTTTTAATGATCTTTTAATGACCACATATGAATATTAGTACCGGTTACTGCAATAAAGCATGAACTGATCACATGCATGAAAATTTTGAAAACATTTTGCAAACAATGTGGATTCGCGAAATTTTCATTAAGTTTGCAAATTATTTCTTTTTCCTTGAGGCCTTGACGAAACTTTTTTCACAAATTTAATGCTGCAAAATTGATAAACCACAAAAGTTTTGTGCTGCAAAAATATTATGCTTTATAGTATCCATTTCATAGATAACCTTTTTCAACAAAACAAGCACCTAATGATTGTCACAAAATACAAGTATATTTTAGGCTAAGTAAAAAAATAAAACATGTTTCACGTTTGGTTTTTCAAAAAAAAAAGGAGGAAGAGGGGGCTTTTTATTTTCTATTTTTATATCGCAAAATTGGTGTAAATACCCATACTTAGAGCTGTTTTAGCGCATAATCCGTACATACAATAATGCCTGGAAAAAGGAGGAGGCCCTTTTTTATTTGTTGTTCTGAGAGTTACACCCCCTCTTATGATCACAAAACCTTCCTAAAATGTTTCTTGTATCTTAACAAGGCTATAGAAAGCATCCCAACTTCCTAGACATATTTTTTTGAAAAGTTATAACTGAATTTCAAAAAATAAAAATTTATTTGAGAAAACCTCAAAAAAGGAAGCGGGAGGGGATGTGAAACATGTTTATTTTTTTATTTGGCCTTATATAAAGGATTGAAATGTTCTTTTCAATTCAAATGCATTTGTTGAAAGCACTTTCAGAGACTTTCTGTAACAAAAATCTGGTGATTGTCCTTTCAACAAGAAATATACTAAGAAATATACTACTTTGGAATTAATTGACTGTTCCTTTCATTAATCACTAGGCACACAGAGGTAAATTTGATCATAATATCCTACACTTTTTTTTTTTATTAACATGCCTGTGGGTTTGTTAGTGGCTAACGGTGGCGTAGTCAGGGGGGCTGGTACCCCCAGTAACGACATACAATAATGTAAAACTTCTGATTATTTCACTATAATAAACCTGAGAAAATGGGTCAAAATTGAGTTTTGTTTTTATTGGTACACCCTGTATTAGTACAATTATCTAAAATCTAATTACACAAGTTTTTAAAATAAAATATGAAATCAATAATTGAAACATCAGATGATGCAGAAGCAGGTCTGGACAATAATCATGAGTAATAGAGTGACCAGTTGATTGCTCAGGAAACCACAGGTTCAATATAGCAGCTACACACTCCTTTCAGTGATATTTTTCTCCAGCAAACATCAATAATGTGCATCAGAAAAACAAGTGCTCCTATGAACTAACTTAGCAACCTAAAACCACAAGTTATTGCTTATGTTATATAAATACAATCTTGTTAAAAAATGTGGTTTATTATTCAATAAATATATTTTTGAAATGATTTAATGTTATGATATCAATATTTGAATTTTGTAATCGAGAATGTGTGTCCGGGTAAATGTACTTTTGTATCAACTTTTCGTGAAGCAGAATGTGGTAGCAGCAGGGCTGAATATTGGGTTTTCTTACACTAGCCATTTAAGGCAGGTCAGAGAGGAGCATGACTTAGTGGTCTTCATTCAACTATTGAGACAAATAAAGCTGACACACAAAAGGAATGGTACATGGGTTCTATAAATGATATCATATAGCTTGATATAAGGGATGTTATTTCTGCCCCATGTACATGATTTTACTCGGGAGGGGAAAAAGGCCAAAACTTTGTTATTGGCTTTAACTCAAGAACCACAAGACCTGTTGAATTATAAATTTGATTATTGGCTTCCTTGGCTAGCTTCCTATTCAATGTATTAATATTAAGAAATACACAGCAATTTAAAAATAAACCAATGGTGGCAATCATGGCAATTTTGAGGAATTTTTATGATTTTTTTTCTTCCCTGAAATTCATTTTGCTCCCCATCCCCCCCCCCCCTTTCGGAAAAGAATTCTGGTGCTACCACAGATCATACATTGTACAGTCAACCATATAGGCCTACTTGTCAAATTACTACTAGAGGCCTACATGTATGATTCTATGGGGTTCAGGGGATTGACCTTTCCATGTATAGAAACACCTCTCAAATATTGTGATTGTGTTGCTCCCATTATTCAATAAATGAGGAAGCAGTTATATTCAAAGTAATATTGACTAACATCTTACTATAATTCACCAGAATCTGTACATCTGTTTGTCTGTACATCTGTTTGTCTGTACATCTGTTTGTCTGTACATCTGTCCGCCTCTTTTCTCGGAGACTAGGGGTCGCACGCTCCTCAAACTTGGTGGGTGGGTGTATCTTGACCCCAGGCAGAACAAGTTTGTATTGGTTGGTGGGTCAAGGTCACCCAAGGTCATCCAGGGGTCAAATTAGTAAAAACTGTTTTTCTCGGAGACTGGGGGCCGCGCGTTCCTCAAACTTGACGGGTGGGTGCGTCTTGACCCGGGACAGAATAAGTTTGTATTGGTTAGTGGGTCAAGGTCAGCAGAGGTCATCTAGGGGTCAAATTAGTAAAAACTGTCATATGGGCATGAAACTTGGTGGGTAGGTGCATCTTGACCTAGGACGGAACAAGTTTGTATTGATTAGTGGGTCAAGGTCACCCAGGGGTCATCTCAGGTCAAATTAGTAAAAACTGTGTCCGCCTATTTTCAAATTAGTAAAAACTGTGTCCGCCTATTTTCTCAGAGACTAGGGGTCGCACGTTCCTCAAACTTGGTGGATGGGTGCATCTGGACCTCAGACAGAACAAGTTTGTTTCAGTTAGTGGGCCAAGATCACCCGAGGTCATCCAGGGGTCATCTGAGGTCAAATTAGTAAAAACTATCGTATGGGCATGAAACTTGGTGGGTACAGTCAACTTTTAGAGTCAAATTTTTGGACGATCATTTTGGTGTCATCCGGGGTCACCCAGGGGTCATCTGAGGTCAAATTAGTAAAAAATGTCGTATGCGCATGAAACTTGGTGGGTACAGTCAACTTTTAGAATCAAATTTTTGGACGGTCATTTTGGGGTCATCTAAGGTCAACTTACTAAAAACTGTCGTTCCTCAAACTTGGTGGGTGGGTGCAGCTTGGTATGAGGAAGAACCAGTTTATATTGGTTAGTGGGTCAAGGTCACCCAAGGTCATCCAGGGGTCAAATTAGTAAAAACTGTTTTTCTCGGAGACTGGGGGTCACACGTTGCTCAAACTTGACGGGTGGGTGCGTCTCGAACCGGGACAGAACAAGTTTGTATTGGTTAGTGGGTCAAGGTCAGCAGAGGTCATCTAGGGGTCAAATTAGTAAAAACTGTCATATGGGCATGAAACTTGGTGGGTAGGTGCATCTTGACCTAGGACGGAACAAGTTTGTATTGATTAGTGGGTCAAGGTCACCCAGGGGTCATCTGAGGTCAAATTAGTAAAAACTGTGTCCGCCTATTTTCTCAGAGACTAGGGGTCGCACGTTCCTCAAACTTGGTGGATGGGTGCATCTGGACCTCAGACAGAACAAGTTTGTTTCAGTTAGTGGGCCAAGATCACCCGAGGTCATCCAGGGGTCATCTGAGGTCAAATTAGTAAAACTATCGTATGGGCATGAAACTTGGTGGGTACAATCAACTTTTAGAGTCAAATTTTTGGACGATCATTTTGGTGTCATCCGGGGTCACCCAGGGGTCATCTGAGGTCAAATTAGTAAAAAATGTCGTATCGCATGAAACTTGGTGGGTACAGTCAACTTTTAGAATCAAATTTTTGGACGGTCATTTTGGGGTCATCTAAGGTCAACTGACTAAAAACTGTCGTATGGGCATGAAACGTGGTGGGTACAGTCAACATTTAGAGCCAAATTTTGGAAGGTCATTTCAAGGTCACAAGGGGTCATCTGAGGTCAAATTAGTAAAAACTGTCCTATGGGCATAACACTTGGTGAGTACAGTCACCATCAGCCAGGTAATCGCGACAGCCGAGAACCGCCAAATACGGGTAACCGCCTAGTAATATAAATAGTTCAATTTGCACTTAGCAGAGGCAGAAGGCTCTTACTGAAAAATATATATTGATGTCCTGTCTAGTCTTGAGTTTTGTCAACAAACAGAGAAGCCGAATGCAGAGAGAACAGCCTTGTAAAATGTGTGTGTGGGGTGTGTGTGTTTATGTCTGGGGTGGGCCTGTGTATTTTAAGGTTGTGTCCGATGATTACCCATGCCACTCCCTTCCCTAGCCGCAGTCTGTGGCCCTCACAGACTTAGCGAGCGCGTAGCGCATAGCGCGAGGTGTTCAATCGAGCACGTAAATAGCAACAGAGCCCGAAAGTAGTGCTATCCCTTCCCCAGCTACCCAGGTGGGGGAAAAGGGGTGTTGATTCAAGGTGACTTTTGAAGGGGGGAAAATTGGACAAAAATGGGTACAACTCTGACGGCTACTAAACATCAGAATGATCAGATGGCTTGACAGAATATCTGATGCAAATTTATATGAAACAACCCAGAGAACTAAGTATATAATTTTCAACCAAGAAACATAATTTTGGAGCAGGAATATAAAGAAACAATGGCTATCATGGCATGTCATGATGTCATTGATAAAAAAAAAGAACTGAAACAACTAAATGAAACTCGAATCTCAGCTGAAGAAAACGCTGCAAATCACATGGGCTGGAAGTGGGAATGAACTTATTGAGGGCGCCATTTCGACAGATGAACACTCCTGTTGATGATGATGATGATGATGACATTAGATTTTCACCATATCGCTTGGTACATCAGGAAGGCCCCATGTCACTTCGGAAAACGCGGTAAAATGAGCGAAATCGCTCAAAAAAGCTCAAATCTGGCAGATAAGCTTAAAATCTTGAAAATGGTGGAAAAAGAGGATAGATTCTGCAAATAATGTTGCAATTTACCATGTTTTCCGAAGTGACATGGTGGCTTCAGGAGTTAAGTCATGAACGAACTTCTTGTTCAGCTTCAAATCTTGTCCATGTGAGCCTTTTCACCCAAGTGTACTGTTTATTTAGTTGCTTTGAAGATGACACTTGTTAAGGTATCGAAAGGTCAGCCCTCTGATAAGGACTTCTGGGAAAAATTTAAAAATCCTATTCAACATATTGAAATTCTGTTGATAAATTGCAAAATGCTTAGGTAATTTATCAAACATTATTTTTAATCTGTATGTTTTATTTGTTTGTTCATTGCAGCACAAGGGGGTTCAGAAACGGGGGAAGAATTCTTTCAACGGGTAAGTTTTTGCATTTTTTGTTCATCTTTTGTCAATCTTTGAATGTTTCTGTTTTTACCGCTTGTAAATGGTTAAAGTTGACACTCCTAAATTCTCCTAATAATAACAGAGTGGTGAAAATTATTAAAGGCAAACTATCCACTGAAAAATGGAGTGCATTAACCCTCACCCTACCCGTGGTTTTTGTGCTATCGGAAGGGAAAAGAAGGAACGAAAAAGGAGAGAAGATGAAGAAGAAAGTCACTTGGCACCCCGGATTCAACCTGGGACCCCTCGCATGCCACGCAGAAGATCCCCAGCATGCAGCTACACAGGTGACGTTGGCCCGCCAACGATTCCCTGGGTATATATGACTTGGTCTGATTAAGGCCATCAAGTCCCGTGGAATGCATGCACGCAGAGCGTTTTTAATAGTGAGCTTTAGTGAGTCCTAGTTCTGTTAGGGTTAAGAAGGCATATAGGGAAAACATGCATGTAGCTTAACCCTCACCCTACCCGTGGTTTTTGTGCTATCGGAAGGGAAAGAAGGAACGAAAAAGGAGAGAAGATGAAGAAGAAAGTCACTTGGCACCCCTGGGATTCGAACCTGGGTCCCCTCGCATGCCACGCAGAAGATCCCCAGCATGCAGCTACACAGGTGACGTTGGCCCGGCCAACGTTTCCCTGGGTATATATGACTTGGTCTGATTGCGTCATCAAGTCCCGTGGAATGCATGCACGCAGAGCGTTTTTAATAGTGAGCTTTAGTGAGTCCTAGTTCTGTTAGGGTTAAATACAATATTTTTAAGGGATGGGGTATGAACATTTGGACAGTATTTATTGTGGGACATTAGAGCACATTAGACATATGGAATTGCATTCTGAATACGAAGAATGTCCTTCTGATATCAAATAATTTTGATTTTTTGAAATTCGCAATGAAATACACATTTTATGGCAAATGATTAAAAATTGATGTTTTTGATATTTAGGGACGCACCATTAGACTTCAAGGGGGGGTGGAGGAAGTTGGGGTCGGGCAAGATTTTTTTTTTGCCGCTTGAAAAGGCAAGCGATTTTTTTTTTCGTAAGCCAAAGGCGACAAGTTTTTTTTTTTTTTTTTTTTTCATGCATTTATAGAGTTTGGTGAGGAAAGGTTTTTTTTTTTTTTTTAGGGTTGGTGGGGAAAGTTTTTTTTTTTTGCTCATGTAGTGGGGAAGTTTTTTTTTTCAAAAACTTCCTCCCACCCCCCTGAAGTCTAATGAGTGCGTCCCTTAACAGTACTTTCTGAAGTAAACTTTATAAATCTGATGATTTATACTTAAAGTGTATGTAGGTGGGATGAAAAGCCGATGATCAATTGAAAATGTTGACCTTTCGTATTGAAGATATATGGATTTTTTTCCCAAAACACCAAAAAGAATTAGGTCTTTTTGGGAAAAAAATCCATATCTTCAATATGAAAGGTCAAAATTTTCAATTGATTGCCGGCTTTTCCTCCCAGTTACACACACTTTAAGAATATATCATTAGATTTATAAAATTTACTTTGAGGACTGTTATATATCAAAAATGTGAAAAATATCAAATTTTAATAATTTGTCATAAAATTTGTATTATATCGTGAATTTCAAAAAATGAAAATTATTTGATATCAGAAAGACATTCTTCAGATTAAATAAATGTTGACTTTTATGTCTGATGTGCTCTCATATCCCACAAAAAATACTGTCAAAACGCTCATTCCAGATCCCTTAAATGAGTTGTAATTTCATAATTTTCTTAATCTTTCTACCCAAAAATTCCACTTGTCATCTCTAATTGAGTTCCACCTGCAGAAAATTTAATAGCCATGGCTGAAAAGAGGCATAAAACCACAATGAATAAGTGTAACAGAATGAAGATGGCATAAACCTCAAAGTGGGGTCTGCTTCTGTTTACCTTTTTGTGGTGTTTCAGGATAGGAAACAACTTGACATGCCAGTCTTCAGTATTAGTAAAAGTTGTATTTTGAACCACTTCCAGGATCTGTGGTTGAACATGTTGGGGAGAGATTGCTGCCTCAAAGCACAGATCCTGTGCTCAAAGTTTGTTGAGGCTTGTATTAAGCCATAATGTGCAGGCGGCGTAGGAAGCGCAACATGTGACGTACGAGGCTGGCGAAGATACAGGGCTGACAGCCCCATTCAAAATACACGGTTAGCAATTACAAATGGAAAATTAACAAACTTGCAGTGTGGTACATTGTCGTACCCCGACGGTTTTAGAGGAAGATAATTTTGCTTTGACACCACATAACAAATTTAGAATTGTTTGTGAAGATTTCATGATTATGTGTTAATCCAATGGCGACCTCAAAATTGGCGATATCGCTTCCATCACCGCCTGATAATGTGTGATTTGCTCCATAGCGACGCCCTCATTTTTTCTCGAATTTATTTTTGAATGATTGTGATTATCGGTGGTGTACTAAAATACCATGTGAAAGACTAAGCATAAAGTGCTTTAATTACAGTAAAATTTAGGTTTTTATAATAAATCCAGAGATCTCCAGTTTTATTCAGAGTTCACTGATCGAGTGATGGCTAAGCACTTTGCGTGACATGTGTATGATTGAATCAGTGACGTATAAATGGTGTGCATATTGTTATTCGTCTTACATCTTGACGTATAAACTGTGTACATATCGCTATTCGTCTTCCGTCTTGTTTTTACATCCAAGCTGCGTGAGGCTCCACCAATAATACGATCGACAAGCTACACACATTGTAGGTGCTGGACTGAAATAGCAATTTTCATTGTTTTACCTCATTTGTTTAGCTCGAAATTAAAAGTAGACAATGAGATCAGTGAAAACTATCATTTAAATAGGAATCTATTCCTTATGCAAATCACACATTATTGCTTTAACATCGCGTATTGATATAGAATGGCATGCATGCAGTTGGGCGCAGCAATTACCCTAGTTGGGTGATGCGTAATGTGTGACTGACGCGCACTTTAATGCAAATTTATGTAATTATAAGATTTGACTTCATTGGCTCAACATTGCAATAGGTTTTATATTTTCCCCAATTGCATGATTTTTCTTGGGAGGGGGGGGTGATAAGCAAAAACTTCAGTTTTGGCATATTATTTGTCATAACTGTATTATATTTAAGCAAAATTACCAAAAGTTATATGATGCCTTAACGGCCTAAGGGCTTTTTGGCGACGGGAAGGGAAAGAAGGAAGGAATAAAGAGAGAAATGGTTTGCTCTGGGTGGGATTTGAACTCGAGACCCCTCGCATGCCTTAAGCACACGGTCGGCGACACCTTGCCACGGGTCTTGGGCTTCGCTGGCCAGCGAAACCGTGCCTATATATCACTTAGTGTGATTGCGTCATCACACCACGTGGGATGCACACACGAACAGCGTATAAATCAAGAAGTATTTTGTAGCACACGGTACGGTTAGGGTTAAGGAAGCATATATTGAGTTTCGATAGTGGTAACCTAACCCTAACGGCCTGAGGGCTTTTCGGCGACGGGAAGGGAAAGAAGGAAGGAATAAAGAGAGAAAAGAAAGAAAGAAGTTGTTTGCTCTGGGTTGGATTCGAACCCGAGACCCCTCGCATGCCAAGCACACGGTCGGCGACACCTTGCCATGGGTCTTCGGGCTTCGCTGGCCAGCGAAACCGTGCCTATATATCACTTAGTGCGATTGCGTCATCACACCATGTGGGATGCACGCACGAACAGCGCATAAATCAAGTAGTATTTTAAGGAAGCATATATTGAGTTTCGATATTGGTAACCTTAAACCCTAACGGCCTAAGGGCTTTTCGGCGACGGGAAGGGAAAGAAGGAAGGAATAAAGAGAGAAAAGAAAGAAAGAAGTTGTTTGCTCTGGGTGTGATTCGAACCCGAGACCCGTCGCATACCAAGCACACGGTCGGCGACACCTTGCCACGGGTCTTGGGCTCGACGCTGGCCAGTGAAACCGGGCCTATATATCACTTAATGCGATTGCGTCATCACACCACGTGGGATGCACGCTCGAACAGCGCATAAATCAAGTAGTATTTTGTAGCACATGGTACGGTTAGGGTTAATGTAGTAAAATATAAAGTGATGAATCAAAAAAAAAATACAAATTGAACATGGCAGCTATTTCAGGTCTCTACTATTAAATTGTAATGTTATCGTTATGACTGACTTCCACTCAGGAGTGAACTATTCTTGGTATCATCAATCATAAAAATTAACCCATTTAATATTAAAAGGTTCCGGTTTTTTCATAAGTATGTCATACTATTAAACATGGGGATCTGCAAAAGATCTATAAAATTCTTATTCTTAGCCAAGCAAAATATCCATTAAATTGGGAGCGTAACAATGTTTATAAAACGTTTCGTACTAACTTGGCGACATGCAAAGATCTCTTATTATTAGGAAATAAAGTAAACCTCATTAATAGTGATCATAAAAAGTTACATTTTAATCTTGCAGACTAGAATTACATGAATTTTGTAATATTTTATCAGAGGTAGATGTCAAACAATGATGTCTGGATTGGTGAAAAGATGGAGTAAGTTCATTTGAGTGTAAAATCTTGTTCACACAGGTGCTTTATATTAAGATTATATCTACTTAGATCATGATAAACATGAGAGATAGCACCAAGTTTACTCTGACTGAGTTCCGCCACTAGGCCAAAAAAAAAAAAAAAAAAAAGTTGTTTGTTTGTCCTCCACCGCCCGCTCCTCAGTTTAAGGCCTGACCAATTTTTTTTTTTTTTTTTTTTTTTTAAATAAATAAAAAATAATTTTTTTTTCAGATTTGGAGTATCTCTGGACCTAGCTAGAGCTAAATGCTAGTATCTTTAAAGGTTGAAAAGAAAAAGCCCACCAAAAAACATTTTGTATCTTCAATAATATGCAAAGTTATAATTTGTGTTCGTGTCATAGTCTATTATTATTAATGACTTCGGATTTATATCCATTTTGAAATCATTAAAAGACTATGACATGAACACAAACTATAACTTGCATATTAAAGAAACAAAATGTTGTTTTTTTAAGTCACCATGAATGATATTGCAGGTCCAGGAATATGCCAAATCCAAAAAAAAAATTAAAAAAATAATTCCGCCCGCCAAGCACCTCCTCTTTCAAAGCTGTGGAGGACAAACCATTTTGGCCCTATCTGACTTGACAATATTGGAAACTGATTTCTCTCAAAGGTGGCTCTTTCTTGAGCAGTGGTCTACTGGGCCATGGAACCATGGGAACAAATTCATTCCAATCAGAACTCTTGCCCCCTGTTTACCCCAGTAAAAAAAATGTAATTTTTTGCAGCGTTTTGCGCAACTTGAAATTTGTTGATTTTTCCCCTGCCTGCAATTAACTTTGCCCCCATACACCCCCCCCAAAAAATACTGCCACTGTTCTTGAGAATAAAATCCAGAAAGTGATAATAAGGCCAAAAAAAAAAGTTCTTTGTTTGTCCTCCACAGCTTTGAAAGAGGACGTGCGGGCGGGCGGATTTTTTTTCTTCGGATTTGGCGTATTTATGGACCTTGCTAGAGCTAAATGCTACAATCATTCATGGTGACTTAAAAAAAAAACATTTTGTTTCTTTAATATGCAGTTAAAGTTATAATTTGTGTTCATGTCATAGTCTTTTAATGATTTGGTAGACTTTTTTTTATTTTCAAACATGAAAGAGGTCCAGAGATACTCCAAATCTGGAAAAAAAAATTGAATTTTACTTATTTTTATATAAAAAAAAAAAAAAAGGAAAAAAAAAAAATATTGTTCAGGCCTTCATCTGAGGAGCGAGCGGTGGAGAACAAACAAACAACTTTTTTTTTTTGCCTAATGGCCATTATACAATATGGGACATGCTCCCACCATGCCCACGAAATGAGTGTTATTAAAGACAGTTGGGAGTTTCCCCAGGGAGTTTCAAGTCACTTTCCAACTGTTGAGTTGCTGTTCTTTGGTTGTTGAAGACATCAGTATTGTCAGTGGTATGTCCTTTGGAACATCAATTCTGAATAGCAACTCGACAGTTGGAATGTCTTGAAACCGACTTAACGCTCATTTTGAGGGAGCAGGTCACATATATGAACGCTGGAGCACATCTTCATCATCAGGTCGCAACCCCCAAGTCATTTATATGATCCAAGAATCTTAAGGTGTATAAACTACTATGTGAATATGATCACATATAGGCCTAAAGTCAGACTTAATCTGCGAAGGCTTTTGACTCTTAGGGTCAGGCTGAGTCAGGTAATTGAGTGGTGAAGCGTTATTCATGTTATTGTGTATGTTCAGAATGTTTGAAGTTGCCAAAATGTTTTAAAACATTACATTTACAAAAATTATATACACAAGAACATTATCTGTAATATATGATAGTATTAAAGGGTCAATCAGTTTTTCTGTATAATTTATTTTTCTGCACCAAATGATTTTTTTTACCTTCATGTTTATGAAATCAGATTTTGTCTAGATTGCATTCATGGTTGCCATTCGCAGGGTTTGGCACATTTGAATTATTCCAAAAATGCAAAAAATTTGATGAATTTTAGGATATTCTGATTGAGCAAATCACCGATTGTACCCTTAAAGTTAAATGGTGTGTGAGAATGTTCCAACTTCCAACACTTGGATCCATGTCAAATGACTGATTTAGTAAAATGTAGGAACTTAACACAAATTAGGAAATTCAAGTATCTATGTCATACAATAATAAATTAATAATACATGTAATAAGTGCCATGAGGATGTCAAGATTTGTTGATTTCCAAATGGGGGGGAATATGCATGTTACGTTTATTGGGCTTACCACAGTCTGAGACTAGTCTCAGCCACAGTGTACACCACTGAACACAGACTGACCATACACTCTTAACTTATGGACATTGTTTATTTACATATATATGCGATTTGCCATTAATACTGACCAAGCATGGATGACCAAAATTCTCTGTTGTCCAATTCTTTTACACTGCAATTTCTCTTGAAGCCTTGCAATCCAGGGAATCTTGATCCTACTTGTGTTATGCATTTTTACATCTTTTGCAATAAACCGGTGGCAGAAAGGAACTGGATGACTGCCATTGATAAAAATATTGAAATCTGCTTTTCAAGTATGATATTTTAACATCACTCTTGAGAAAAGCTTTCTCACTTGGGAGAATATTCTGCACCTAGGAGGGAGTGGTAGCTTGACTGGCCTCTAACCTGTGTGAATGAATGAGTTTGCGGTTTAGCAACTTGAGGGATGAGTAAGATTAGGGTTATATGGGTGGCCTCTATTCACCACCATAATCCTTACCAAGATAAGATGAGGGTTGCCAAACCCTCTATTTGGTAGCCCAATTTGGATTATATTTTAGACCCCTATCATTATTAATAGTGTCAAAATGCCTTCATTTTGGGCTATTTTTGTAGATGCGTGTGGCATTTTAAGTGTTTCACCCATGAAATGAGCTGCCAAGTTTCGGTCGGCAACCCTGGATAAGATGAAAAGAGCCCAAGACACTATGAACCACAATGGCCTCATCCCACTGGCATAGTTCAATAACCTCAATTAAACAATCATAGAGGCAAATTTGACCTCAAGTTAGAGAGTATGAGTTTGTATACCCATATTTTTCAAAGGTCATTCAATGAATGTGCAAATGTATTAGGGTTAAAGAACTGTGCCCTGATAGATGAGTATGTAGATCCTAGTGAGAGAAGTGCTCAACTCTTTAACTATGTTTACACTGTGCTGAATTTGTCAGGGAAGTTGGTTTGGCTTTGACTTTTGTCCAAGAAATAGCATAAATTAATTGGTGTGGCGAGTGTTTAACTCTATTAATGAGGGGTACTCAAGTTTGGTTTAGGTAGTGGTGTGCCTCTCAGAATTCGAAATGGACCCATCAATATACCAATTTTTCAAGAAATTTGAACCCATCAATACGCCAAACTTTTTCATGAAATTTAACACAAATTGTCTTAATTTTTACAATTTTTCCCACAAATTTGGGGGAAATTTCTATCATTTTGCCTAAAGTGAGGCAAAATTAGGCCATTTTCCAAAAAAAAAAAGAGAAAATTTTGAAAAAAGGACCCATCCAATTCATTGATGTATCAAAAGGCTGAAAAATGCTCCATGTTTGCGGCAAGTCGCTGTACGGTCACTTGTACTGAGTATCCCCATTTGTACTGAGTATACACCCTGCTCCTGTATACCTGCATGTATGTGGCTCTACGCAATTAACTTTACATGCACGATACAATACTTTACCCACCGCAATACGCACCTGTGTCACTACCGAGCTTGGGGGAACCAATGTATAGCCTGGATATGTTCAAGTTCATGTACAATACATGTACATATAAATACCAAGCGATACAATATTGTAGTATAAAACTTTGCCATTGAATTGAAAGGTTAACCTTGTACCTATGCAAGCATAACCTTTTGTCAACATTGTGGCATAATTCTATAAATCATCTGATAGCAATATCAACATATTATGTCACAGTACTATTGCAGACCTGAGAGAAGGGTCTGTGGTATCAAATAACATAACAGGGTTTCCCCCCAAAATACATGTTAGAAGCATTTCTCTGGAAAAAAAAGTCACACTATTGGAAGAAATCTTCATAAATGAATCTAGTTTTTCCACAAGGCACCATTTTCTGAATCAGTGTACCCATGCACATATTTTTGGGGGGCTTTGGGGTGCCAGCCCCCTGGGTAAAAGCAGGGGCGGCCAAAACGAAGGGCGGCGGAAGAAGAAGGGCGGCAAAAACGAAGGGGCGGCAAAACAATTAGCAAAGAAAAAGGGTGAAAAAAATTGAAAAAGTATAAACATTTTATTTTTTTTTTGCTCTTCACTTTGACAAAAAAAAAAAAAAAAAATTGGGTCAACCTTTTCGGGCTGTTGGGGAAGAGGCGGCAAAATGAATTTTCTTCACCCCGGGATAGGAGCGGCCACGGTACGCCACTAGTACCCATAGACCCTGAAAAACATTTTTCATGGTCTATGGTGTACCAAGGCAGGTAACATTAGCTCTGTGGGAACGTACCGGGTACGTGGGTGATGCTGTTGCCGTATGCTTTTCCCGTAATCTGTTGTCCTGCATGATCCACCTCCTGATGTGGATATGCCGTATCAAAGCAGACGATGTTCGCTGTGGAAACAAGTGGGTAAAAACTTTTTTGGGTACTGGCATGACGTTTCGCGTAACAGAATTTGCTTTCCGGACTTCTGGGTCGTCAGTGAAAGGCTGTGCTGTGAAGAAAACACATAATATTTGCTCTCGGTGGAAACATGTAAAATTTCTAATCGGCGTGCCAAAAGATGCTTGCCCATGTCTCATCTGGCTTACCCCAATCTCGGCTTGCCAAAATTGCTTGGCCCCCCTTTCGGCTCGCCAAAAAATCCCCCAAATTTATCCTCCCCCAGGACTTATAATTATTGCACATCCCCTATGGTAATGATGATGAAACATACATTCTCCTGATATATCATGTAGGCCTATCCTACATCATAGATCTATGCCTACTGTACACCGTCAGTGTCAACTCTCCACAGGGACATTTATTGCACAGAACAACAATCATGATACCTGGATGTTTTTAGGAACACAGTTCCTCAACCAGTATACATGATTTACAAGTATATTTACAGCTATTTCACCTCTTCACTATTTGTACACACTGCCCTTATAACATATCTAGTATATCTTACATATTGTAGGGCCTACATCATCATGAATTCTGAGATTATTCCCTTATTCTGCCTGATAGCTTATCTAATATCTGTTAGAACTATTTAACAAAGGGGGTCATAGGGTTATAGCAAAACAGAAAGGGGTTCATTGGGTGAGGAGAGGGAGTTGAAAAATGTGGGTCAAGGTGACCCAGATCCCCATCACCCATTTTCAGTGAGTATCCCCCATGGCTCCCCCACCCCTGAGTATCAACTGGTCATATTTTCTTCTCATTGGCCTGAACGAGGGACCCTGCAATGATTAGGCCTATGTGTTCTGGGGACTAGTTCTTGTTCTAGTTTAATACTTCTCAGCTCCTTATTAGGGCCAAGCAAAAAGGACTCTTGAACCTAGAGACGATGAGTGCAGATATCAGAACCGGGGATGGTCCCCCTTCTCTTTTCGAATAGCTCTGACACTTCATCTAAACGTGCACAGGGATGAATCCTCCTGAACATGGGACCAACGGCTTTATACGTGACTTCCGAATCACGGATGTCGCACATACACTACCTATAGCTGCACATGCTAAGTAGTGGGGGGGTGAGAAGAAATTCTACAATTAAATTCTGTGATGAAACTAAATTTAATTGAAGGATTTCTGACCATATAGGAACTTTTTGGGAGGGAAGAGAATTTTCAACTAAGGCAAGCCCGTCCGGCAGCGCAACGCCTTAACCACTCGGCCATCTAGGAAGATTACCTATTGTCTCATGAGATAGGAGCATGTAAAAAGGAAATTGGCACATTTTCTGTTACCAAAAATCATGCTTGCCCCCTGTCATATGGATAACCATATTAATATACCCCTGGTGCCCCTAATAATAATAATAGCAGCTGCACTTTTCTTTTGTTATATAATTGGCAACTATCAGTAAGATAAGACATACCTTCATGTATGACTTTGCAATGGTCCTGAATGACTCCCTCGAGTTTATCAAAGGAGGGACATAAAACTATGATATGTAATTATGTTTGTAGGCGTGTGTTAGAATAGGCCATATATTAGGGACCAATCACAATGCGCTTTTCCAATGAACTTTGCCATACCCCTGCAGGGACTGCCTTTTGAGAGGAGTAAGAGCAATCACTCCTCTACAGCTCTTCTTAAGTTGCATTTATAAGAGCAATTTATAGCTCCTCTAGATGACTCGTTACATTCTTTATGCTTTAATGGCCACATGTGCAAACAGCTTTTCTAAAGCTCTTCTTGAAGAGACCAGAAGAGCATTCTACAGCTCTTCTCCCATTTTCAAATGGCAGTCCCTGCCCCTGTGGAAAATCTAAGAAAAGTCTTTCATAGAGGGAGTATGTTGTCCAAATGGAATTTGTTATGGTTGATTGTTTTTTAATCCCATACTCCCCCTGTATATACCTCTATCTTCCACAACTGGAGTATTTCAAATGGAAGTTACCCAATTTTGGAAGTGAGGGGAGCGTGAACTTTCAACCATATAAATCTGAGGAAATTATAATATTGCATCTATGAATCCCCTTTTGTTTAGGCACTGAGTTTTTTCTTGAAGATCAAAACCACAATCTTCTAAAGCATGAAAAACATGGACTGTGAGATAAACTTTTTTAACTGTGGCATTACTTGAAACTTTGAATTTACACACACTGAACAGACACTAAACTGTAAAAAAGGATCAACAATATTAAAATCTAACACAACCAAATGTACTCTATTGTGTCAGGCACCCTTTGGTACCGGCAGACTACATGTCATGGCTCCCTCTGTTGTTCACTAACAAATTAAAAAGTTGCATGTAAGTGCAGAAGTCGGACTGGTATAAGATTCCTGATAAGATTCTAAGTATCATTGTTCATAGCTTCCACAGCTCATTGTATGGCATTCCACAGCACATAAATATTTACAACAACTTTGAACTGTGAAACAAAAGAGTGCCTTAATTCATTAAAAATGAATTATAGTAAGCTATTATTTACCTCGATCCATTAGAAAGCGATATATAGTTATGAATTATTGTGAAAAAAAAAGAAGCCATTTGAAGTTAAAAGGGGGGAGTAACCCTATTGGTTTAGGATATCGATCTGATTGTCTATAAACTTGCATACAATGTCAAATATTGTCCCTAGTTTATGCATGCATGTAAAAAACAATAATTTCGGCATAAATGTGAATAATTAGCAAGCCAGTAGGCCTACATTGGTACGTGTGAATTATGTGCATAATGTGGTCCAGCATAATTGTAAACAGCAAAGCATGCAAAGGTACAGGCACGCATTCAGGGGGCAGGCCCGGCCCCACCCCTCCTCAAAAAAAAAAAAAAAAAAAAAAAAAAAAGGAGAGAAGAGGAGAGAAGAGAAAGAGGAAAAAGGAGAAAAACAGAAGAGAAAAAGGGAGAAAAGGAGAAGGGAAAAGTTAAATTGCACGTAATTGAGTTGGTCCATGTCTAAATAAACCGCACTGTCGGGTCAATCAAAAGTATAGGCCCTATAAATATATAGGTCTGTGATTATTTTAGGCATTGCTTGAAGGCGGGTCCTCCACCCAAAAGCATGTGAAAATTATTGCGGGCCCGCCCACACGATTTCTTTGGAAATACATCGATTTGGAACGTAAAATTTCAGGATGGTGCTTTCAGATGATCTATTATATAATACCAAAATCTCATCAACGATGAGGTACATCGGCTGTCGATCCGGTCACAGACCTATAAGTTTAAAAGTGTATTAAACCAATCAGTTTAGGCATGCAATGGTTAGAATAGAGTAGTTGCAGATCTGAAACTTTTTGCAGCGTTTACATCGGATGATGATCTGCAGGCAAATGATAATGATGCTAATATGGTTATATAGTTTGTCATAATTGGTCATACTATTCTAAAGTAAATTTTTTAATACTTCCGTGGTCGAGTATGTGATGGTGATGATTGATCACGTAGAAGAGGTGAGGTCTCCTCCCTTTCTACATGCCAATGACCATCAGCCAATTGACATTGTTTTCGCTTGTGTACGCTGGACACACTGCACAGACAGCGCCCAGTGGAAGTATTAGAAACTTTACTGTAGTACTGGTAAATTAACACATTATGTCATACAAGAAGGATCTCAAGCAAACCCAATATCCTGGCAAGGTGGTAGCCACTAGCCAACCACTCATCCACTCATCATTTTGGACAGGCAGGTTGCTCCTGGGACATGCAGGATTAATGCCTCTGGCAGATGCTAAATTCTAAAAAAATAATGCTTGAATATCAAGGTATAGCAATAACTCTTTCTTTGAATTGACCAAACTCCCAGAAGGTGAAGAGGTCTGATTTATGTTTTCAGGGTCAAATTTTGGACAGGGAGTTTTGTTGAAAATGACGGGCACTTATCAAATCCTACCTAAGACCCTGTATGCTGGTAAACTCATTGAAATGACCTGTGAATGTATGTGATGCGAAAATCAAATGTATTCCACATTTTAAAAAGCCTTATGATAATGATATTGGTGAAAAAGATTAATTCAAACTGATGGTTTGCTATATTTGTAATGTTTACACATAATCCCAATTTACTCCGAAATGGAATTGGCTACTAAGGAGCAGTTTTCTGAAGCTATTCATTCATTGGCTGAAAGTTTTATGCCAAGGTTTATTTATAGAGGGCTCGCTCCTATGATCCAGAGTGTGAAAGCAACAGGTATGCTTGCAATAGAAGATAGAGGGCTCACTCCTGGTACCTGTAAAACAGAAGATAGAGGGCTTTAGTGTATTCATTCTCTCTCAGGTTTAGGGGATGGTGCCATGGTGCAATCACAGATATTGGGCTACTAAATTATGGGGGAGGAACAACGATTTTTTGGCAGGCCAGTAGGGTGAGGGGCACAAGCATGTTTTGGCAGGTCGAAACGGATGGGGGAGACGAGCAATGTTTGGCACAGACAGTTTGGGTATGTTTCAATATTATGCCCTAAAAAGATGTAGAAACATGTTAAAAAAACCTTTCAAGTGTCCAAAATTTCTTTGCTTCCTGCGTTCACATCACATGATTTAGACAATTCAAGGGGTTCCCCAATATTGGGCATGTGTAAAGATGAAGGCAACAATTGTTGGCACATCGAAAGTGTGGAGGGCAAAGATTTTTGGCATGGCCAAGGGGGTGCAAGCAATTTTGAGAATTCACCACCATGGGACATGTATAATTATTACACAGTCCCTAAACCAGTTGCTTTGTGTAGAGACATGCTTGGGTCCTGATGGGACCAGGCTCAAAGAAAAAAAATAAACAAGGCTAAATGTCCATATAAAGCATGTTGGTTATGTATGAAAAGAAAAGGGAGAAACTGATAAATCAAGTGAACAAGTTTACTGTTAGCTTTTAGATCAAGAAATTGAAACTCTTATCCTGACTGTGACAGGTTGTTTTGTTGCCCTGATTAATTGATAATGCATTGAAAATTATTTATGTTGTTCAAGTTTGTTTGTTTTCCTCTCTATTTCAGATTATGGAAGAAACTGAAACACATATTTCATGGCCTTCCAAATTAAAAATTGGTGCTAAATCCAAGAAAGGTAAGATGAGTCTAACTATAGAGGGTAGAATAAAGGGAGTATGGACTTTGCCGTGTTTGCTTGTTGAGGAGGAAAATAGTGTACCTTCCATAGATATTACACCCAAAGAGTATATGGCCAGGTACTTTGGTATATTTTAGGGGGATGCCCAAAACAGCGCGCAGCGATACCTTTGGAAAATCCAACTACAGCATTCCACCAGTAATGATAAGTATACTGTGTCTCATCTCAAGTTGAGTGAGTAATGCTATGTTCGATTTTGTAGTGGCAGACTTGAATCTAGTGTGTTATACATGGTTGTGTCGCCAGTGTGCGGACAAATCGCCTGTCTTCGCATGTGTATGCCCCTGGGATTAGGTTAGTGCTTGCAATTTGAATCTGCTACCACGAAATCCAATATGGTGTTGGTCTCAACTTGACATGAGACACAGTATAGTCAAGCTGGCTTCAGAGTGTTGGGAAAAAGTTATTTCAAATACTGATTCTTGTTCTTTTTTCCATGAGGAAATGCAAATGGTGGTCTTATGGTCTGTGGGTAGATAAAATGCATATAGCAGCACACTAAATTGACACATGATTTTAATCAAGAGTAACATTTTGTAATCTTTCTTTGCAGACCTGCCATGCCGTATTTCCTCGAATAGTCGCCCCCTTCAAATAAACGCCCACCACTTTTTGCAACCAATATGTTAAAAAAATGCTGATATTTCCATGCTATCTTGTGTAGTAAGATTACCAAGGTGCCTTATATGGTGTCGGTAGTTGGCGAAAATCTTATCGTAAACCAGTGAAAGTGAACCGGAAGTCATCATTCCTAAGTTCATAGTTTGTCATTTCAGCGTGAGTTTTAAGCTTACCTAATGATTTTAACGTGAATTATCGTTCAAAAAATGACCTTTAATAAACGCCCCCCTTTTGGAAAATGCAACGCCCCCGGGGGCGACTATTCGAGGAAATAAGGTATATCTTTATATCATCAACCTGCAAACCAAAATTGTGCATGGTTCTCTTGTTACAAGTCCACTTTGTTTAGCATAAAATTACTCCATTCAGCATACTTTAACCCATTGTTTCAAGATGACCTCTACTGATGCACTCCTACCCCTTATTACTCACTCCATTTTGGACAAAGTGATTTTTTGTGCGATAAATACCTGAGATAATTATGATAATTATTTCACGAGTTCACTTTCAATTGGGAACAAATACCTGAATACTGCATTTGACAAATATATTTCGGTAATTCTCTGTGACGACTCCTGTAATGAAGTGAATTTCAAATGAGTGTTGAATGAAAAGAGCTAGAGCTGAAAGAAGCAAACAGACCTTTTTCCTTTGCTTTCCTTTCCTTTCCTTTCCTTTCCTTTCCTTTCCTTTCCTTTCCTTTCCTTTCCTTTCCTTTCCTTTCCTTTCCTTTCCTTTCCTCTTTTCTTTTCTTTTCTCTTTTCTTCTCTTCTCTCCTCTTTTCTTTTCTTTCCTTCTTTTCATTTTGTTTCTTTCTTTTTTCCTTTTCTTTCTTTCTTTCTTTCTTTCTCTTTCTTTTTCTTTCTTTCGCTCCTTCCTTCCATCCTACCTGCCTGCCTGCTTGCTTGCTTGCTTACATGCTTGCTTGCTTGTTTGGATCAATGTCTAGGTCCTGTGCCTCTGTGTAGCTTGGTTTGGTTTGCTTTGCTTTGCTTTGCTTTGCTTTGCTTTCATGCCCTTTCCTTTTCCTATCCTTTCCTTCCCTGTCCTTTTCTGTCCTGTCCTGCTGGAAATAGATAAACCAAATAAAGCTTTTTTTTTTCATTTTACAAGATTCATTGTACATTGGTATCCCACATTAGAATGTCATCGAAAGTTGGGGACACAAATGCATAGTTGGAAGATGGTAATAGTGAGATACCAATTTCTATGAGACAATTCTAGCATAACTTTTTCACTGTTGATATGCCAACAGCTTATTGCATAGACATGGCCATGATAGATAATTAGCTTTCTAAATGATTTCAATTTCACCCCTGAATTAAAACCACCAAATGTTATGCTGGTGTTGATTTCATTGGGGCACGTTCCTGGCAGACAAGCCAGCACTGTGCTTGGCTCATCATGCGGAAAGGCTACAAGAGCCTCAATCAGATCTTTTCAAGTGCAAAAGAATCGATTAAATTTTGTTGTTAGGCCCTGGAATTTGTTTTTTTGCTTATTATACAAAAGGGAGATCATAAGGGACACAACATTTTACTTCTAGGGGGAGCTGGAAGTAGAGATTGGGGCAATTTTTTTCACTGTCAAAGTTTTTTTTTTTTACACTTGCCTAATTGTTTTAAAATTATTATCATGCATTATTGTATACACAGTTAGGTGGGGAAAGTTCTTTTTAGTGGTAGGGGGATTTTTGACTTTTTTTTTGCACGTGTAGTGGGGATTTCTTTTTTCAAAAACTTCCAGCTCCTTCCCCTCACTCACAAGTAAATGTTGCATCCCTAAACAGGGAAAGTATTGAAGATCAAATCTGTTGTTAATGCTCTGCGTGCTAGCCATGCGCTTCTACGGAAAAAATTCAAGTTTTGAAATTTTTTCTCAAAATATCAAGAGCTATTGTAAGAACTACTGAACCAATAGTAGGCTTGTTTGTACTCATTTTAATGCATTTTTCAAGCTGATTCCAGATATGGTCATCAAAATTCACTAATTTCTGAAATTTTTGAATTTTTGAATTTTTTTTAAACATGTCGTCTGCAGTCGACACCCGCGTGAAGGGAATTAAGGTAGGAATGCATGCTGATGTGTTGTTTGTGGCTTATAAACATTTATAGGAGTGGGAGGCTCAATCGGCTGAGAAATATGTTATTAACTTCTGCTGATTAATAATTTTTAGTTTTTGAAACTATAACAAACACAATGCTCTCACCCTCCCCATACACTTACTGGTAAGCCCCTCCCCCACCCTAAAAACAAACAAACAAACAAAAAACAGACTTTCACTTAAAATATGGACCTAATCAGGATATGATACACCAAGCAAACTGTGGATAAATGACTCTGTAAGTAACTCTTTAAATACATTTTAGATCTTCTGCGACCTTTTGAGGTAGGTTGTACACCGTGGATGTCCACGTTTGGTCGTTTGTCGATTTCAAGTGCACACACACCCCTGTTTGTATATACCTCCGAATGAGGACCTCGACTTAACGAGGATCTAACCGAGGACTCACACACACGTTTTTAATTGACACACCGTGGCACCTTGGTCTGGGGCGGACATTTTAAAAATTAATTTAGAAGAGCAGCAACGACATCACTTGCATTACATTCCAGATGTTAAATCTACATCATATGCAAAATTTGAGGAAATTCGCACGAGTCCATTTTATTTTAGGGACATTTGTCTATAACCAGTCTTTACATGTAGCCCTATGGAGAGAGTGCCCGTTGAGGGCACTATAACCCCTATTTTTGGAACAAAATGTGATTTAAAAAAAAACGGACTTGTGCAAATTTTCTAAAATTTTCAGAGTGTGTAGTATGAACATGTAGAAATATAATCAAGTAGTTGCCCTACCTGCTCTTCTCCGAAAAAATAAAAAGTCCTATACCTCAATGATAATGAAACCTGGGTGTGGACCTCACACAGACACACCAGACAACTTACATGTACTATCCAACTGTGACCTGTCCTATACCCCATATGGGGGACCTATCATATATGCTATCTTATATGCATATTTGCATCATTTACGTCATCCTGGTCATAGTAACAAACCGAGGACATCCTTGTTTGGAGGTGTGTCCTCGTTTTATGGTATGTATCCATGCGCGTACGCAGGAATTTCTAAAGGGGGTGTGATGATAAAAAACTAACAAAATAAAGAAATGACCGCGTAGCGGTCATCCCGTCGCGCTTGCGCGACGCAGGGGGGTGTCTGAGGGGGGATGTGCCCCCCTCAGAATTTTGAAACTTTTGCAAAATGAAGACCTATTGAAGCGATTTGGTGGACAATTTTGGCACTATTAGTGTGTAAAATTTGAATTTGAAAAAGCCGACAATTTGTGACATGACGGTCCATGAAGCCTTTCGTGAACAAGTTTTCCCTACAGTTGTAGGCCTATTTAGTGTTAAACACAAATTGGTAAATGTCGAAAGCAGAAGCCAAAATGGCTACTTGTTTATCCACTACACAGGGGGTGTCTGAGGGGGATGTGCCCCCTGAGAATTAAGAAACTTTTGCAAAATGAAGACCTCATTGAAGCGATTTGGTGGACCATTTTGGCACTATTAGCATGATTAGTAGTGTGTAAAAATTTAGTAAAAATTTAGTTTGAAAAAGCCAAAAATTTGTGAAATGACGGTTCATGAAGCCTTTCGTGAACAAGTCTTACTTAAAGTTGTAGGCCTATATATAAATTGTGTTACAAATTGGTAAATGTCGAAAGCAGGAGCCAAAATGACTACTTGTTTATCCACTACACAGAATGCCCCCCCCCCCTTCAGAATTAAGAAACTTTGCAAAATGAAGACCTAATTGATGCGATTTGGCGGACCATTTTGGCACCGTAGTGTGTAAAATTTTAGTTTGAAAAAGCCGAAAATTGGTGAAATAACGGTCCATGAAGCCTTTCGTGAACAAGAGTTTTCCCTCCTGCAGAAGTTGGAACATTTTGCAAAATGAAGGTCCGATTGAAGCCATTTGGTGCATAATTTTTACACTATTTAAATCATTGCTTCAAACATATTTACGTACGTTGCCGGTCAGTCAATACCGGGTATAGGGGAGAGAAAAATTTGACTGGGGGTAGTTAAGATATCTATAGGCCTATGATAATTTGATATTATGTCCCCTATGCCATGCTCATCTCCCTCCTCTCCTCTTCCCCCTCCCATTCTCTCTCTCTCTCTTTCTCTCCCTCTCTCTTTCGTTGCCTTTTCTCCCTCCATTTTTTATTTTTTGGACAAACCCAAGGGGGGTGTTTCACACACGTAACCCCCCCCCTGCGTACGCCAATGTATGTATCCATATGTAGGTCCTCGTTTGGAGGCATTTACAAACGCATCCACTCCCCCCATTTGCAGTCCATGTACATATGTTTGACAGCAAGTCTACAGCAAATATTATGAAAACCCATGGTAACATACTATTACTAAAAAGTTTTTTTCATGTGCATTCTTCAAGTTGGAGAACTAGGTCCACAGACATTTTGTTCTTTTTACAAACTTTGGTGCAAATATAGAAATCATTGTTGTGTTCACTTTGTTTGGTACGACTCATCGTCATGACAACTGAACACAACAAATCCTGAAAAGAAAATTAATTGATTCGACAGCACTAACACAATGTGGGAAATCCTTGTAGTGGATAATGCAGAGGGGAGTTTGTTTTGCCGTCATACTATTGCGTCCCACTGATATTTTGTGTTTTGATAATGTACTCATGCTGTGAAATATTTGATTCACAAAAGAGTACAAATTATGAAATTGGTTTTTATTGTCCAATGGAACTGATATTTATGAAAACATTACTACAAGAGTGGAGTCATACACATGACTGGTAATTGGAGGTTCAAAGCCATTCTTGTCCAAACTTTCACCTGTCTTGTTAAAACAGCTAGGTATCGACATTTAAACTTTTTCATTTTTTTTTCATATTCGTTTTTCTTTTTAACCCTAACACTGACAGGGCTTTTTGGTGCATGGAACATGAAAGAAGGAAGTTTTGGAGGAAGCCCCACCAGAGCAGTTCTTCTGTGATGAACCAAACCTGCCTGGTTATTAAATTAATCAGTGACAAGGTTATCTCTGAATTTGACAGGTGCTAATTGATGTTTTAATGTTATTGCATCAATTAGCACCTGTCAAATTTAGAGATAACCTTGTCATTGAATAATTTGATAACCAGGCAGGTTTGGTTCACCCCAGAAGAACTGCTCTGGCGTGGCTTCCTCTTTAAAGAAGAAAATGAACAAGGAAGTTATGCTTCCCTCAGGATTCGTACCCCAGACCTTTGGTAGCCATGGGTGTTTTGCTGGCCTGGCCAAGGAAACGTGTGTATATGACTTTGGGTGATTGCATCATCGCATCATGTGGATGGGGTCATTCAGTGTGGGCTCAAAAAAAATATTGGGTTTCATTGACAGTGAAAAATGACTTTCTGGTCAAAATTTGGAAAAAATGCTATTTTGAAGCTAAAGTTGCCATAGATATGATAAATTTGTTCAAAATGCACACAGAGCACACAAAAATTTGCTGATTTGGTGTCAACTACATATACTAAAAACTGGGGCGAGGGGTGGGGGTCATTGGGTATTTTGTGAAATCCCCTAAATTTCTTGGGGGTATATTTGGGGGGAAACTTAGGGATTGGAATCCTTGAGACAGTTCGCACGGCTGAAATCTCCAAGTTTTTGCTCGAGAACCATGTTGGTTTTTAGGCCCATTCAGTGATTTGCTCATCCGGACAAAAGTAAAAAATCATCAAAATTCAGAATTTGGTACTTTTGTCATTGTCATAGATGTGCTAACATAGCCTGCTAGTGTTTCAGCCGAAAGCTGTGTATTTAAGACAAAATAAGGCACTTTACATGAATCTGTAATTTATATACTGACAGTATATAAATTAGCCACATGTATTTGGATGGGATTTTAACTTTATCAATACTACTGTTTTCTTTGTTTTTGCCAAATTTTTCATTTCAAAAATAACAAATGACAATTTGAATGACTTATCCTTCACTTTTAAACAATTTGTAAACAATTTTAATTTTTTACACTTTCCCTGGGATTACTGAATGGGACTTTATGCAAAAGCCCACCTTGTAGACATGCCGGGATTCTGATACAATTTGACATCCTGTCTATTCATCGAAATTTGCCATTTAATAGTATCAAAATCTCATAAGAGTCCAGTAAATGACATCAAAATTCACCTGACAAGTGATTTCAAGTGTTTCAAGCAGAGATATTTGTACCATATAATACAATTTTCAGTGTGGTCGCATAATTTATTTCATAAATTCAATACTCATTATGATAATTGCTACTGCCATGATTTCATTGAATGATTTTATAAAGCAAATGAGATGTATTTATAAAATGTATATAATTAAAGGGTCACTGACCTGTGATTTGGATTTTTGTTACAAACTACACAGGTAAACAGCTATATCATAACAGTCTAAACGCAGGACAACCGATTCTTTTGTTCTGCTTAGTCGCGCTAAAAGTCGATCGATACATGTTAAAATCAGCACAATTCCGAGATGCACCTTTTTGCTATGAAATTTATTTTCTCGGTCAAATATAAAGCAAAATTTTTTTTTTCTTCAGTAATGTCAAATAAAAACATAGTGCTTGGATGAACATTTTTTTAAAATCCTGGTGTTAAAATTAAGCATCAAATTGTGTCTTTTAGTGTGATATTTTTGATTTTTATAGGCCTTTAGTTACGCCCGTGAGCTTTTTACAGAATTCATTTTTAGCGTCTCAAACTAATATAGTTTGCTAAAGAAAGATATTTCCCACCTCTGTAAAGCACATCGTGTGGGTCTATATATTATAGTTTTGTCAGAATTTCCGTTTTTATTTTACCCTTTTTCCTTCATCCTCCGAAAATGTCAAAATCAGTACTTTATCTCGAGAGCAACCAGCTGAATTAATCGATATTTCAATTGTTGTCAACCAGGTCCCTTTTCCATTGAAAACCAGGATTGCCTGACCAGCGATTTGGTAGCCCAAATCCCCAATTCTGGTAAATGAGGTGAATTTTATGGGTATCTTGGGAGAAAAGTGTCTGAACACTAATTTCTAGGGTCTTATGATGGACTGATTCATCCAGGTTAAGTAGGAATTTATTTTCAAAATCCTCAGCTCAAGGTTGTGTATCTAACATTGACAGGAGATCAGTCGTTTGTGAGTAAATCTGCACTGGCACCAGAATAAAAATTATATCAAGTAATTAGTCATTATCGTAAGCTTTCTATTGTTTATTACAGAAGAGTTTTTGTTCCGCCCTTTGTTTCATTTCTTTATTAACATCAGTTCAAGGCTTTTTAGAAAATTAAGGTGTTTTTTTTTTTTTATTTGGATTGATTTTATTTCACATGCCTGAAATACAACAATTGAAAAGACAATTACAAGTATAGCACCATGGATACAAAGGAAAAACAAAAGAAACCAAGGCTGTCAGATTTATCCAAAAAGAGTATAACAATCAAACTAATAAGAATTGCTGTTAAAGTATAACAAAAGTTTACATCGTATTAAAGTCATATTATAACATTTCTGTAAAGATAGATTTGTATTTATTTTCCATAAAATGTTAGCTTTTACTGTCAGATATGTCCCCTTTTAATTTTGAGCCGTACAAGTGAGGTAAAGCATAGAAAATTGGAATTTACTACTAGCGCCCATGCATGTTACTCCCGCTGTTGTTACGGTACGATCCTCGGGGTGTGTGTGTATGTGTATCCCTTACGCCGTGTATGCGTACTAATGCATATGTGTTCGACTAATATTTCCATCGTAATAATAAAACGCCGGTTCCATCGTTTTATTCAAAATCTCGGATTTTGACAAAACTACAACACCTAAAGTTTCTTTATTGACTAAAGTACATTACAATTGTGTAAAAACCAGAATTTAAATTTTTTTGAGGGCGTTCTCCTCAGCAAATGCTATAATATGGCTTTAAAGCGCATTATTTTGTGATTGTTTGCTTCCCTCCTCCTCAATAAATGAGGTGAATTTTATGGGTATCTTGGGAGAAAAGTGTCTGAACACTAATTTCTAGGGTCTTATGATGGACTGATTCATCCAGGTTAAGTAGGAATTTATTTTCAAAATCCTCAGCTCAAGGTTGTGTATCTAACATTGACAGGAGATCAGTCGTTTGTGAGTAAATCTGCACTGGCACCAGAATAAAAATTATATCAAGTAATTAGTCATTGTTGTAAGCTTTCTATTGTTTATTACAGAATAGTTTTTGTTCCGCCCTGTGTTTTACTTCATTATTAACATCAGTTCAAGGCTTTTTGGAAAATTAAGGTTTTTATTTCCAGATTTGGATTGATTTTATTTCACATGCCTGAAATACAACAATTGAAAAGACAATTACAAGTACAGCACCATGGATACAAAGGAAAAACAAAAGAAACCAAGGCTGTCAGATTTATCCAAAAAGAGTATAACAATCAAACTAATAAGAATTGCTGTTAAAGTATAACAAAAGTTTACATCGTATTAAAGTCATATTATAACATTTCTGTAAAGATAGATTTGTATTTATTTTCCATAAAATGTTAGCTTTTACTGTCAGATATGTCCCTTTTAATTTTGAGCCGTTTACAAGTGAGGTAAAGCATAGAAAATTGGAATTTACTACTAAGCGCCCATGCATGTTACTCCCGCTGTTGTTACTGATACGATCCTCGGGGTGTGTGTATGTGTATCCCATACGCTGTATGTACTGTGCATATGTGTTCGACTAATATTTCCATCGTAATAATAAAACGCCGGTTCCATCGTTTTATTCAAAATCTCGGATTTTGACAAAACTACAACACCTAAAGTCTCTTTATTGACTAAAGTACATTACAATTGTGTAAAAACTAGAATTTAAAATTTTTTGAGGGCGTTCTCCTCAGCAAATGCTATAATATGGCTTTAAACCGCATTATTTTGTGATTGTTTGCTTCCCTCCCCCTCCAGGTGGGTCTTCTTGATATTGATTGGGTTGGGATGTTCAGCTTGAATTCCCAAAAATGATTTCTAACCAAAATGAACTTGCTTCCTTTACAAAGCAAAAACAAATGGACATTTTTTTACAAATTTTGCTACGAAATGACAGAGAGATTTTCAAATTATCAGATTTGTTGAGAAAATCGTGCTGAACAATGTACCTTTTACTCTCAAGTCAGTTGTTTGGCAATTTTGGGACCCATTGTTAATTAACCCACTGGACACTACTGGTTATATAACAGCATTTCTGATTGGTTGATAACTTGAAATGCTCATTTCAATTGCCAATTATGACTAGGCTTTAAACTATTTATGGTCAAACTTGGATTTTCAGATGATACCTTTTTTTTGATTGGTTCAAAATTGGACACACTATTCATTTTGGCCAATCGGCATATAGTTCTCATGGGGTTAAACCCTTGTCAGCCACACATCCTGTACCAACTTTTCCTATGAATCCCCTCCCACAGGTCCCTGTTGCTCCTAGCATTATAGGTTAACTAGGCGGTTACCCGTATTTCGCGGTTCTCGGCTGTCATAGTTATTGGCTTTTGCAGATCTCAAACCTGGGCTTCCTTGGCCAAAGTTACACCCACCGACCAAGTTTGAGCTCCATAAGCAATTTGAAATCTTTGTGTTTTGACCTATGACCTCTCTCCACCGTAGGTGACAAAAAGGTCACAATGGAACTTTTGTTTGTTAGTCCAATTTCCACCTACCCACCAAGTATGAGCTCCATAGGCAATTTGAAATTTTTACCTTTTTGACCTTTGACCTCTTAACCGTAGGTCTGAAGAAAAGATCACCGTGGAAACTTTTGTTTGTTAGTCCAAGGTCCACCCACCCACCAAGTTTGAGTTCCAGAGGGCAATTTGAAATTTTGACCTTTCTTGACCTATGACCTCTTAACCGTAGGTCTGACGAAAAGGTCACCGTGGAAACTTTTTTGTTTGTTAGTCCGAGGTCCACCCACCTACCAAGTTTGAGATCCATAGGGGCAATTGAAAATTTTGACATTTCTTGACCTATGACCTCTTAACCGTAGGTCTGACGAAAAAATCACCGTGGAAACTTTTGTTTGTTAGTCCGAGGTCCACCCACCCACCAAGTTTGAGCTCAATGGGAGCAATTTGAAATTGTTACCTTTCTTGACCTATGACCTCTTAACCGTAGGTCTGACGAAAAGGTCACCGTGGAAACTTTTGCTTGTTAGTCCCAGGTCCACCCACCCACCAAGTTTGAGCTCCATAGGAGCAATTTGAAATTGTTACCTTTCTTGACCTATGACCTCTTAACCATAGGTATGATGAAAAGGTCACTGTGGAAACTTTTGTTTGTTAGTCAAAGGTCCACCCACCCACCAAGTTTGAGCTCCATAGGGGCAATTTGAATTTGTTACGTTTCTTGACCTATGACCTCTTAACCGTAGTTCTGACAAAAAGGTCACCATGGAAACTTTTGTTTGTTAGTCCAAGTTCCCGGTTCCATCGTTTTATTCAAAATCTCGGATTTTGACAAAACTACAACACCTAAAGTCTCTTTATTGACTAAAGTACATTACAATTGTGTAAAAACTAGAATTTAAAATTTTTTGAGGGCGTTCTCCTCAGCAAATGCTATAATATGGCTTTAAACCGCATTATTTTGTGATTGTTTGCTTCCCTCCCCCTCCAGGTGGGTCTTCTTGATATTGATTGGGTTGGGATGTTCAGCTTGAATTCCCAAAAATGATTTCTAACCAAAATGAACTTGCTTCCTTTACAAAGCAAAAACAAATGGACATTTTTTTACAAATTTTGCTACGAAATGACAGAGATTTTCAAATTATCAGATTTGTTGAGAAAATCGTGCTGAACAATGTACCTTTTACTCTCAAGTCAGTTGTTTGGCAATTTTGGGACCCATTGTTAATTAACCCACTGGACACTACTGGTTATATAACAGCATTTCTGATTGGTTGATAACTTGAAATGCTCATTTCAATTGCCAATTATGACTAGGCTTTAAACTATTTATGGTCAAACTTGGATTTTCAGATGATACCTTTTTTTTGTTTTGTTCAAAATTGGACACACTATTCATTTTGGCCAATCGGCATATAGTTCTCATGGGGTTAAACCCTTGTCAGCCACACATCCTGTACCAACTTTTCCTATGAATCCCCTCCCACAGGTCCCTGTTGCTCCTAGCATTATAGGTTAATGTTAAACATTTTGGATACTATAATATGATAAGTGTTAGGTAAAGGATTCCGGAGTTTATGCTATATGGCTGCATTTAGTCATTGGCAGAAAATGCAGAAAGAAATTTCGAAAGGTTCAAACACCATTTCCATGATCATGATGATGCATGTAAGGCTAAAAATGAGTTGTCAGTTATCATATTGAATCAAAATTATCGCCAAGTATGAATGCAGTTAATGACGTCCCTCACGCTGCGTTTGTTGACTTTATGTGCTAAAAATCAGGGCAAAAGCAAGTCAAACAACAGGTTTTAAAAGGTTGGCTATGGCAATTGGCAAAGTTCATCAAAAGTGCAAAAGTCAGGAATGACTCAAAAAAATTAATCATCTGTGACCAATCCAGTAATGAAAAGTGTCAAAATGTATGACTATTATACAAAGACCTAATCAACCAAGCAAACAGGTAGTCCTAGATGATACAAGAAAACAAATACAGCCGGAATTACCCCTCCACCAGTATAACTTTGCTTGGGAATTTTACCAGTTTGACACTACTTCACAAAAGGGAGGGACCCTATTGCCTGTTGCCTGTTTAGAAATAGCAACAGTCGCCAATTTGGCCAAAACTCTGTGGGCCTTGGGTATAAAAATGGGTCAAACTTTCTTGGAAAATTGTTTTAAACATGTGTCCACTTTGAGTTTCTTGAGAGGCTTGTCAGCTCTTGTCCCTACCCAAACCAAATTTGAGTACCCCTCCCTGGGTTGATAGGGTAGTGGCTGTACAGTTGCATTAGCTTCAATCTGTCTTGAAATGAGGGGGCAGATAATCAGCCTGAATAGTCAAAAAGTGGCTGAAAAGAACAAAAAATGGATCATTTTGCTGAATGGTGGGGGGACGTGTCCCCTGTCTTCCAGGATTGATGCCCGCAATCAGTGGTGCACCTTTTTTTTTTTGAAGGGTAGGATACAAAGTGAATTCCATGCGCTCTTTAAAAAAAAAGGTTCTACATACAAGACAGCTAGGGTCTTTCCTTTTTAATTTACAGAACATTTTTCATGTCTGAAAATGGTAAAATCCTTTTTAGGTAGACATTGTAGAACTTTTAAGAACTGATTTCTCTGTCATGTTTGTTTTGTGGGGAGGAGTAGGGAGAAGCCAAAGTTCAGGCATGAGAATTTTCAGGTTTAAACCTGAATTCAGGCTTTTTTGTTGTCGAAATTTCCGCACTTTCTTTTAATTTCAGCCTGTTTTTGGCCTTTTTTGCCCAATGCACACACTTTTTCAGGCTTTCTTTCAAACATTCAGATTTTATCATGAATGATCATTCTCATGCCTGAAAGTTGCATGTTGCTCAAATTGGATGTTTCCATGCATATGGTTAGCAACAGTGTTCAAGTAATCTGAACAGAAATATTAAAACATTTTTTTTTTTGGTCATCGGTTTCAAAGTTCCCATAGCCTTCTTACTATGATTAATGTAATGAGAAATATGGTGAGATAATTATTAAGGGAAAGTATTAGTCATATCTATTGGTCAGCACACTTTTTTTTTTCAAGACAATGTTTATTTTTGTGGCTAAGTCACTCCACCCAATTTGGTGAATGTACATGACTTTTTCTCATAATTTTATGTCTGCAATTGTTAATGCTCTATTGCTCCATGCCTTTAGTATTAATTACAGTCGTTAAAATCAAGGATGTGACCTTTTTTCAATAAAAAAATGGAAACAAAAGTGGTGTATTATGAGGGTTGTAAGAGAAATAAGTGTGGGTATTGAAAAGCGTGATCTAGCCTACAACAGGGTGTTAATTGCGTGTTATGTGCACATTACAGGCACGGCTGAAGAACTTTACTGTCATTCAGTGGCGTAGCCAGGATTTTTATATTGGGGGGGCAAGTTTTTAGACACCAACCGACAAGTAAAATTGACAATTCGAGCGTAGCGAGCGAAGCGAGTGTAGCGAGCAACGGGTGGGGTCCAGGGGCCCGCCTTAGGGCCCCTGGTGGGGTCCAGGGGAGAAGCCCCGGCTCTGAGGTTTTAGCGTTGTGGAGGCCATTTTTCATGCATGTTTTACCTTTATATATAGCATTTTGTTCCTTTAAAATTGAGTGAAAATCACTAGATTATAGATAGAGAAGGTAAGGAAATAATGTTTTAACATGTTTTAAAGAGAAAGGTTGCTATTTCATATAGTGTTTGAAAGTTTGAAATAATTTACGTAGGTTACACAGTGCGCCGGTGTGCCTAAATACCATACAAAGTAATGTTGAATCAAATTTTCACATTACTGACACTTTTAGTCGGACCCAAGTTCACATGGCCGAAGATGCAGATGCATGATTTGCAGAGGGCCGGCACTTAGTAGACCACTCAAAATGAACCGACGGTCCCGTCTGAACCGACGGAATGGCATATTGGGGGGCAATTGCCCCCCTTGCCCCCCCTCTAGCTACGCCCACTGCTGTCATTTGGTCACCAAACAGCCCGTCATTTTGCAATCATTATAAAGGTTGGACATGTTTCTGCACACACCCCTATTATTGTCTTTGAAAAGCTGGTCTCGTATTTCATTTTATTTTATTTTCTTGTTTTAAAGTTCTTTCTTTGCACCCCCTCCCCCACTCAAAGGGAAAATCCTGATTCTGTTTAAACAGGGTTTCCCTGTTTAAATATGTACACATTTGGTAAACACCTTAATTTGGGTATAAAAAAAACTTTCCCGGGCAAGTTTCACTTCAGTAGTATCAAACTGGAATTTTTGTGTGCTGGCCGTGCGCATATATCCCAGCAAAATTGGGCCGGTATAATGCTCACTGGGTAATTTTGTTTTCTTTGCCCCCTCCCTCGACAAAAAATTTCAGGCATATGCCACTAGAAATGAACTGCAAACTACTTCAATTGGACCTTCATATATTTAATTTTTTTCAATTTTTTCCAACAACAGTTTACACAATAATGGTGTAAAAAGTGTCTACCAAATGCCTTTATTTGGCACCTATTTTGCAAAATTTTCCAACGACTGAGTGGGACACATCCCCCTCAGAGACCCCCCTTCTGTGTCACGCAAAACTTTTGGGGTTCGTGCATTAGACACATCAACATCTCAGTATGCATGCATTATTTGGTACAATTTCACTCCCAACAAGTGATACACATTTATTAACCCTAACAGTCATAGATAGCACAAAATACCACGATGAAAACCACTGCGCATGCATGAATCCCAGGGTCTGCGATGATGCAATCACCCTAAGTGTTATATGCTCACAGAAATGCTGCCCGCAACAGCGTAACCTGTGAAGCTACCGGTCTGTGATTGTGTGCTTGGCATGCGGGAGGTCTAATGTTCGAATCCCGGGGCTGCCAAGTTACTTCTTTCTTCATCTTCTCTCCTTTTTCTTTTCTTCTTAAACTTCCGATAGCAAAAAACAGGGTTGGGTGTTGGGGTTAACCGATACATATATTAACCGATAATCAATGATTGATTATGCATAAATAATATGTATAATCAATCAATTTAGATTGATAATTATCAATAGGTCAGTCAGGATTTAGTTCTCTTTGAAATTTGATGTATAAGTTCATCATAAATTATAATCCATATACTTTCATTTTATTAAAGAGTCTGACATGTGGATTAGACATAATTTTGACATAAGCCTGTTGACAAACAGGTAACAATGAAATTTGCCAATCTATTATATCACGCTTGATCCATCCAATAAGTCCGGAGATAGGCCGATCAATATCTTCCTTTCAAAGTGTAATAAAAGTCACTCTATAACTGATGAGGTCAATATTCACAAAAAGTAAGATTCAAAACAAAAACATCCCTGGAGATGCATCAAAGACAAATGAATTAAAAACAGATTTATTATCAAAAATTGAAAGTTTACATCAGTATGAGATATTTCAGCTTCAAAGTATAAACCAATATTTATACAGTCAAAAGATATGGTCAATTATGTCATATTGAAAACTTGTATACTTGTAAAAGTGTCTGACTAAAAATATATTTGCACACAAACAAAATATAAATCTTGCGTTTTCATTTTATCCCGAAGAACCTCATCAATGTTTTGTTCCCAAAAAGCTCATGTCCTTATGAAGGTATTGATGTGTTATAAAATATTTATCATTTAAAGAGGGCGCCCTGCCAGAAGTTCTGCTGGGTGAACCAAAGCTGCCTGGTTATCAAATTAATCAGTGACAAGTTTATCTCTGAATTTGACAGGTGCTAATTGATGTTTTAATGTTATTTCATCAATTAGCACCTGTGAAATTCAGAGATAACCATGTCACTGATTAATTTGATAACCAGGCAGGTTTGGTTCACCCCAGAGGAACTGCTCTGGTGGGGCTTCCTCATTTAAATTCAAAATGGTTGTAACTGCATAGTAATAACAAAGCACTTTCAGCCTTCTGACATTAGCAAATGTGTTTTCCGAAAATTATAATGTATAACTTAAAATTAGTCTTTTACAACAAGTATTTGAGCTTGATTGTCACAGCACACAATGAGCCTTATTTCCAAAAATTGACCAACAGGATTGTAGCTACAGTGGGTGGTGGTGGGGCGGCTAGAGCCAACCACTCAGCTGCAATTTTAGCACTGGAGCCCACCACTCAGAGTCCAAAATTGCACAATTTCATTGAATTAGTCACGAATTTGGTCAATTTTGAAAACAAATGGCCAATTATGTAAGATTTTCATTAAATGCCATGGCCAGCACTGAAAATATCCTAGTACAACCCTGTTGACCAAATATTAAAATTTGTTGCCAGTTAGAACTAACTATCAGGAATAGGCTTTAAGGGGGTACTACACCCCTGCCCAATTTTTTGCATATTTTTGCATTTTTCTCAAAAATTATAGCGCATTTGGGACAAGTAAGTTATGTATTTTATAGGGGCAAGGACTACAACTACTGCAATGGAAATTTTATTTCAGCACAGACAACAGTTGTGGAGTTACAGTCAAAAATGAGGGAAAACCAATATTTGATCAATAAATCAATAACTACTTGCTTCGACTTGCTGAATTTTCAGTACAGTAGGTGTAGTCCTTGCCCCTATAATATAAATATCTTACTTGTCAACAATGTGCTATAATTTTTGAGAAAAATGCAAAATAGACACAAAATTGGCCAGGGGTGTAGTACCCCCTTAAGTTATGTTTCGTTTGGCAAAACTTGGTAATATTTGTTTAAATCCAAAACAATTAACGATTAAAACAATTAATAATTATTAGTGCTTTATTTTTCTGGAATAGCCTAGCACCTTAGCAATTGAGACTTTTTGACTTTTCCGGTAAAATATCTCCACAAGTTCCGTTTCATTATTTTTGTAACCTTGTTTTTTTCTCACCTTTGTTTAAGTTCTATTGTTTGAAACAAAAGTTATTTATTCCAAAATAGTAATTATTTGTCCACACAGGGCGGCAAAACACTGCAATGACGATGATAATCAAAAATAAAAATTGAATTCACAAAACTAGAAATTGTTGTGGTTTGATTTTACAGTGAGAGTTATGGCGTACAAAAAGACCGTTGTTTGTGTGTGGTGTTTTGGCCAATTTTGTAGGATTGCAGAACAATAAGTACCATGTCAAATTTTGAACGGGTCCATCAGTGGGAAAAGTAATAATTGTGAGTGTAAGAATAGATTGGCAAGTGTAACTTTTATTTAAATAGTGTACATATTTCCCAAGATTAAATTCAAACTTGTGGTATTGATAGCTGCTTTATGGAATTATGATTATAGAAATACAAAAGTTGTACTGTAGAACAAGTAGCTTAAAAGGGCATTTCGTGATCCATAGCCTCATTCCCCCACTTTTCTCAAAAAAAAGTTGAGATTCTTATACCACTGGAAACCTCTGGCTACGTAATGTGTATGTACCAAAAATATCGTCAAATTTGAATTTCGTTCTGGTATAAATTACAACAGTGGCCTAGTATGAAACAGTATAATACACATAATCATGCATAAGTCGCAAACGCAAAATCAGAATCAACTGAAATTTTGGGAATAAGCTTTTTTGTGGATATTTACTGAAAAATGTCATAAAAAGAGGATGCTAGGATCACAAAATCTTCCTTTAACATGCACATAATATACGTATACCAGAATCAAAATCATATGAATATAATGGCCAAGACTTATTTCCTGACCTTTTTGTTTAAAATTTCGGGTGTGTGTGTATGATGGAAAATCAAAATTTTCAGTACAAGATGGGGGTGTCATAAAAATTCAGCCTACAATACGGGGGTCATAAAAATGGACTCCGGTCACTAACATTATCATGACCCCCCTCCCCACCCCCTCCCGAAGAAAATGACAGCCCTTACTGGTCAGCTGCTCTTCCAACTATACTTTGATAGCCTGGCTTCAGCATTTTGCTTAACCCCATGAGAACTACCTGCCGATTGGCCAAAAAGAAGTTTTCATTATCAATTGGACTAATCAGCAACATTGTTAGAATAAGTTCACCATGCAAAAAAATTAGTGTGAATTATTTACAAAGCTCCATTCTAATTGGTGATTTAAGTGAAGGTATCATGTAATTGACCAATGGCAATCAGAGGCAATTGTTAGATCCGCAGGTAGTGCTCAGGGGGTTAAGCCTGGTCCCATCAAACAAACAAATCAGCAGGTTGACTTTAAAAAAATTAATCAAAATAATTCCAGAAGGAGCTATTTTTGGAGTGGTTCACAATGCTATTGTTAGGTTAGCAAAAGAGTATGGAATTATGAGATAAAACTGGAAGTACCTAGACACAGGTGTCATGAAGCATCATTGTTTTTTAGGTGATATTGTTATCATGTAATCTTAATAGGCACGTATTAGTTTCCAAATGAGATTACAATTTGTTTTTGGCAAAGAATGGTGCTTTTTGTTGTTGTGACAAAAGAGATTAATTTGTTTTCCGATTTATGTGTGTGAAAAACAGGATGGTAGTTGGTACCACCACTTGAAATTCCGAAACAGAATTTCTGAAAAATGCCTTTTCTGGTTTAATACCAGACTTGGTAGATATTTTGACTTTTTCAAAATATCATACAGTACCCATATTTTCGGACATTGATTGCCGATTTCGTGATATCCATATGGCAGCAGCCATTGTTATTGACAGTATTTAAAGTTTTCTTAGAAATTCTGTCTTGTTTGTGGAGCACTGCAGCACTGCCAGATAGATGGGGATTTAATGGCAATTGTCATTTTAAAAAAAACTCTAATTAGTGCCCCCCCCCCCCTTTTGGAAAATTCAATGCCCGGTTGATTTTAATTAGGGAATACAGTATACCGCCCATAAGCTTCATAATTTAATGCATTAAAGGTGAGTGTTTTAGTGGTTACCACTTTCAAACACTATTTTGCTAGCTCACACTGTTAAAACAAAACATATATTTTGGGTCTAAAATATTTATTACTTGGGTTATCCTGGAAAAAAAATGGGAGAAAACAATAATAGGAGCCTTTATCTGATAATAAATCTGCATTTTGATCATGTTGATGGGGTAAAATGGGGTGGGCTTGCCCGGGGGGGTCACTCTCATACCAAAGTGGTACGCATGCTCGTCCCCAAAAACGTCGAAAAAGGGTTGATTTTTGGCCTTGTGGCGGCATCGACGTTTTTAGAAAAAAGGGTGCTTTTCAGGTAAAGTTTTTACGTTTAGGGTATATTTTTCATTTTCAGTGGGTTTGTTTTAGAATTTACGCCATTTAGGGGTGCATTTTAATTTCTTACGCTGAATTACGCCATATTTTAGGGGTAAGATTTACAGAGCCTTGCGCCAATAAGGGGTGAAATTTTTCCACACTGATTACGCCATTTAGGGTACATTTTTGAGGTGCTGGGACGAGCATGCATACCACTTTTGTATGCGAGTGATCCCCCCGGGTGGGCTTGTTGCTGTAATTGCTGTTAAGCAGGTCACACACCTTTAGTGTGTTAGGGGTGCAGGGGTGTGTGTGGTATGTGTACAGATAGGCATATGCTGTGTTTTATGTGGGGTTGCGGCTGTAGAAGTGATTTTACTCAATCAAGACATGATTGTTATCCTCCCTCCCCTTGTATCTCGCCATGTGTAACAGGAAACACTTTGCGGAAAGGGAACATAATAGATATACAGTATTTATTTAGGTAAAATGTTTAAGATTCATTGTTTGTGGTCCCAAACTCCCCTGTTACCGCACACGTTTGATACCACGGGGACAGTTGTCCCCATGGCATAACCAGGGGTGACATCAAGAGGCAGATTGCAGGAAAATCATTATTTGCAAGTGGAATTGGGATTGAAAGAATAACCAATGAAAGGTAAAGCAGTCCCTTTTGGGGTGTCATGACAATCCTGGTGGGACTGGGAACATGTACCCCTACTTTTTGGCAAAATGAGTAACATTTCTTCCTATTCAGCCACTTTTTGACAATTCAGGCCAAATGTACCCCCCTCCACTTTTCAAAGCAGATTTACGCTGCTGCGTCCAACCAGTACAAATATATTGTGAACCGGGATTTTGCCCCTTGTAGCGTCCAGACTGGTTACAATTACATGCCTCACTAGCCCTCCATTTGTCCTTTTTGATGCTGCTGCTTTTTGCCCTTTCATATCTTTTTTTTATGAATGAGGTTTTTTGACGGTCAAGCCAGACATTTCAGAAACGGTGCAGTGAACCTTTCATTGACATTGTTGTCTGTGTTGGGAGTACTTGGGGGCATACATTATTAACAAACATCCGTGCATAGTTGTATAATTATGTATCAAAATGTTAATACATGCAGCAGCCGTCAAAATGGGTTGCATTTAACAAGATCATTATATTGGCAGGTGGGAATCAAAGGTTAAAGAAATGTTATGCATATTCACATGATCTTGAACTTGACTTCAATCACCCACTTAAAAGTGCAGAGTAAAGTGGTATGAATATGGGTACTAATTAATCAAAAGGGGGGGTTGATTCCCTCTTGTAATTTCTGTCAAAAGAGATTAGGGATGAAATCAAAACTCGACCGGGCGGTTGATCGCCTGTTCCGTCCGGTTGCTATTGTTCTTAACAATGGTAACCGGCCGGTCAAGTTATGATTTCATCCCTTAATTAGTTATATCTCAGTTTGAAATCAGTAACTATTTAGTAGATTTAGTCCTTAGATTTAGCTATTAAAGGTCTGTAGCCAGAATTGTTTTGTGGGAGGGTCTGACTGGATTTCTTCATCCCGGCCTAAATCAGACCACCCTCTTCTGAAAAAAGTTCTAAAGCTACACCACTGATGTAATGAAATTATACATAGAAATCAGTCGCAGTCTAAACTGTCCAACTTGGTTCAATAAAGGAGAAATCCAGTGAACATAGTATATTTGCCGGTACTGTCGCTAAATACTGCACGTGTACCTTCTCCACCACGTAACCACACTTCATTGCCAGTGATCAACTGCAGTACAACGGTAATTGACGACTGATGAAAATCAGTATCAGCATCTCGAATATGCGCAACCGCAATCCGCCCGCCATCTTTGACCAGTTCAATCCAATCATGGGTTACTGCGATTATTACCTCCAATGGTACAAGCAAACACGTATGTACCTGGGAATTGACACGTGAACCTATGAGTTGCTGCATCATAATGGTTGCCAATGTTTGTTTCTACCAAGTCGAATGTTAATGTTTCGCCTGGACTTAGAGCTTGGGAAGATATCTTCAAGACTGTAAAAGCTGATTGTCTTATTACCGGAGCTTCACCTTTACTGCCCTTCTCACCGATCAGTCCTGGTTGACCGGCAAGCCCCGGAACTCCTCGCAAACCATTTGGGCCAACTTTTCCAGGTAAACCTCGCAGTCCAGAAGGCCCGGGTCCTCCCATCGCACCACTTGGGCCCTGGGGGCCGGGCAAGCCCCTTTCACCGGCAGGTCCGGCACTTCCTGTGTCACCGCGATCTCCTTTCAACCCATCCCTTCCGGGCAGGCCGTTGTTACCTGGGGAGCCGTTGTTGCCGGGGGATCCGGGAATTCCATGACCGGGTATACCCGGGATGCCGGCGGGGCCTTGGCAGCAGGAATTACAGGTCTCTGATTGGGTGGATTGTGATGTGACTCCCAACAGGAGACTAGGGACAATCAGGAAGAGTGATGCGATGATTGGTAGGTGTGTGTACATGATGCAGCTGTGAAGATGAAAAAACAACAATACAAATAAATACAAATAATGATAAGGTTGTGGTTCCCTTTTCATTATATGTTGAATGAAGTTGTAGTGTTGTGGATTTTAAGGTAGTTGTATTTTAGGTGCCGAGATTGCTAATGAGGCTGAATGCGAAATATAGGGTAATGAAAATTTAATAGTTGCACTCAAATATAGACCTTTACCTCGTTTCAGTTTTAAATTGTGCTTTTAGCCTACTTTTTCTTGTGTTTTTTGCCATTACACATTCAGTTTTTTAAACAAAGAAAAGGTGCTATGGCAGTGACGTCAGCCTTTGAGGCATCTGTTTCATGGGCGTAGCTATGCGGCATCTTAAAATGCATGCATGTATATGCAGTGCCACCGACAAGGGGCGTTAAAGATATGTGTGTAACCCCTGGGCCCGAGGTCCTAGGGGCCCCGTAAAAATAAATAAAACATAGGCCTACATAAATGAGCCCATAAAAGCAAAGAAAAGACACATCAGGGGGCCCGTAAAAAAAGGGGGCAGTGTGCGTTCATTTTACCCCCAGGCCCGTAATGGCTCTCTTTGAGCGAACACTAGCTATTTGATCCTGCGCTAAAGGATATGCACTGACGTCACTGCCACGTTAGGGTGAAAAATTGTATAGGATAGCTTTGGGGGGCTTTATTAAGAAAACAGACATCATAACATCAAGGGCTGCGCATAGGATGGCCACAACCACTGCACTACACACACTTCATAATGAGCAGATGAGCTCGAGCAACAATCTGCATGTTTCTACTGAGGGCCAAAGTCAGTGCCATGCCGTGCCGTGCCGGGTCATACCGGGTAACAAGCCCAGTAGAAACGATCTGGGTAATCGGTTGCCGTGTCATGCCGGGTCATGTGCTCGCTTTTCGTGATCCACCTCTTGAGGTGGATCATGCCGGTCAAAGCGTGTAATCCGCGCGAGTAGAAACGAGCCGTGTGATCGGTTGCGGTCGAGGTCATTCGTGTTGCAAAAATAACGTGATTTATATTCTGCTTGTATAGTGTATAATGTAGTAGGTTCCTTCTTTCTGATATTATATACACTGGCATGATGTGTGACTCGTATGAACTTGATGAAGTAAAATGGATATGACTTTACTTAGTCTAGGCCTACTTCTTTATAGTTAATGAGTTGGTTATATTTTGGCTGTAAATTATTTATCATAATAGCCAATTACTAGATCCACTGGTTAATTAATGCAATTTGTATTTTACGAAAACACTAAATTGTGATTGTAGGTCATATGCCATGAGCTGCCATGCGTAGACATTTAAATTTAGGATAGGCCTACAACCGTCAAATCTGTTTTCCATACTTCCGGTTTACAGGAAAAAGATGCCGTGCATCGTGCGAGACACGGCTTTCTGGTCTCAGTAGAAACAAGCTGGGTAACGGTGGCCGGATTGTGATCGGTATTTTGTGCCCGGAAAATAGCGAGTCAAAAAGCCGTACACTCAGTATAAACTAGACCCTCCCTCGGGTCCATGGAGAACGACTGGTAATGTAGATTACATAGCATTAAAAATCAACCCAATACATGGACCCTCCCAGTCTGTAAGCAATTTGCCTTCAAGTTCCCACAAAATGCTGGGAGTTCACTTTTACGGATTTGGAGTCACGCAATCTTTCTATATACCACATCCATGTTTTCACTACATTAACGCTTGTGTGTTTACTAAAACAACGATATTGTATCCGACCAATCAACGCAGCTTGGCAGCGCGGGATATTTGAAAAGGCTTCCCTAGCTAAATAATGTGCAAACATTTGCAAACCGCACGCGATAATATACGCAATATGGACAATAGGCCTAAGTCCGAGTCGAGTGGTTGCCTTTTATTATTGCGTTGCACTATGGGTCTATCAGACGCGTGCCACTTGAGCTCAATACCTCTCAGTTGTTGACAAGTGTCCCATCCGATCTTAAGCGCCACATCCCGCGCATAGCTTTGTGCTACCATATTTGAATTGAAACTGGGGCGGGGCTTTCGTAATTGACATCGGAATCACCGTGCTTCGTTGAACGAATATTTGGAAGGGAGATCTCTAACAGATTGGACCAGTCTCGGAAGCAGCGCTTAATGGACTTTCGCGGTCACTTATAATACGAGTATATTTCTATATTGCTGCATGGTTGACTGTGGTGGGTGTAATTAGTGGCGCCGATTTGTGGATGAAGAGGAATGGGTTTTTGGCATTGAAGAAAATAAGGGGGGGGTTACAGGACTTTTCATATTTTTTTCATAGGGCATTATGTAATTATTTATTGTTACATTATCCAGAGATGGAACCAAACCGAGACTGGGGGCCAGTCTAAGTATAAACACGCTGAATAATGAGACTGAAAATAATGTGCACTTACCAGTGTGATGTCAAGTTGTATTCCAAATGTCTCTGAAGACCATGCAAAAAGACCATGCAGCTCACAGATTAAATACCTTGCCTTTGTGAAAACAAAATTTGCTTATATCATGTGGTGAATTGCAGTGTCCTATAACACATTGAATGGATGTCCAATTGCAGCTTAGGCCAAAAAAAAAAAGTTGTTTGTTTGTCCTCCACCGCCCGCTCCTCAGATGAAGGCCTGACCAATATTTTTTTTTTATTTTTTAAATTTTTTTTTTATAAAAATAAGTAAAATTCAATTTTTTTTCCAGATTTGGAGTATCTCTGGACCTCTTTCATGGTTGAAAATTAAAAAAAGTCCACCAAATCATTAAAAGACTATGACATGAACACAAATTATAACTTTAACTGCATATTTTTTTAAGTCACTATGAATGATTGTAGCATTTAGCTCTAGCAAGGTCCAGAAATACAACAAATCCGAAAAAAAAAAAAAAAAATCTGCCCGCCCGCACGTCTTCTTTCAAAACTGTGGAGGACAAACAAACAATTTTTTTTTTTTTTTTTATATCAGACTGAAGTTTGACAGGCAAAATCTTTGCTTTTAAATGTACAGTATGGAATAACTTTATTATCCATGAGGCAACCAATCCTCTGATTGGCTGTGGTGTCTCAGTTTCTTTTCCATATTTGGTAAAATATGTGCATTTTCGTATTTTGGTAAAATTTGTGCCTGCAACATTATGCAGAGGTATGTGAGTTGCCTACAAACTGTAACCTTTATTTTTTAAATTGAAAAATTACCTGATATCACAAAATGAGTACAAAATTGACAAGATGATTTTCTGAGATATTCATGATTTAAAGTCCTTATTCTATATGCTTTAACAGTATACCAAACATGCTATGGTTGCTCCTTGCTTCGATCTTCAAAAGTCCACATTTCCTCCAGAATTTCTTTTGTTTTCTATTGATGTTCGCTATATTTTATGGACAGTATCTTGTAATAGTGACTTTACATCCACTTTGTGGGAGTAGTATGTATAAGAACTTGAGATGCTCTGATGTAATATTTGATATTTTGCCAATTCAAGTGAACCAAACCAGAGTGCCCCCCCCCCCTGACAAAAAATGAAGAAAAAAGTGCCCCTCTGACAAAAAATGAAAGAGAAAATCAGGAGGGCAAAGGAAAAGAAAAGGGCAAGGAGCCCTTTTCTAGCAAAAATTCAGGGCCAAAATAGTGTAAAATATAAAATTGTCTAGCTTACGCCACAAGCACATTGTAACAATAAAGCCCTTTTTAGCCGGATAATGGGCTAAAATAGTGTAAAATACCATTTTTTTTTTAGCTTCTACGCACATCATCCCAATAAGGCCCTTTTCGGGAGACATACAGTCTCTATGTATTGTATTTTGCCCCCCCCCCCCCGACCAAGAAAGTTGGCTACGCCCCTGCCTCATTTGTTTGAAATAAGGCCATCAACAAAAAATCAAAAAATAAAGACACAATGATCCAAAAACGCAAGGAAGATGCAAATTCAAAAGTTGCAGTTTGCTCCTCTGCATGCCCTATCCATTTGTACAAGCGTTCTCGAACAAGAGAACTAGCACCTTAATTTTCATAAGCACATAAAAACCAGTGTCATGCTTTCATTGATAGGAATATAAAAGTCCAACTTTTGATTTTATGCATTACTTAGGTTTTAGACTGTTTCTTTAATTCTCAACTAACTTCAATAAATGAGGTATTAAATCAGAACTTAAGGGTATACAAGGTATTGTTGGTCGAAGCAGCCAAAAAAGATTTTCATTATCTTAATCAATATATTATTGACAAATAACACTTGGTTGTTTTGCAAGAGTTATGTACATTTTACAAAAGTGTTGTTGTTTCAGCCCTCTTTATAACATAACTCAAGAACCACAGGACCTACAAAAGTATATCTGTGTTATTGAATTCTTCTACACGCTCGCTACGAATTGAGCAATGCAATTTTTGCTAAAGCTCACTACCATTCGCAATACGCTGCGAACTACTTTCTTTTTGGCTGCTTCGACCAACAATACATCGTATACCCTTATGACTACAACCCCAATATCACCCTCCCCTCAAAATAGGAGGATGACATTATGTAACCCCAATATACCAAGTAACATGTTCAGTTGAGTTCCAAATGTGAAACATAATGATCCTTGCAGATGGCATGGTTAGATTTTAGATGTTGTCAGGGTGTTGATGCTAATCTGTTTGTTGACAACAAAAACTAGTCCACCCTTGCTGTAAGCAGAAAATGGACTTAGCAATCTCATTTGGAAAATTGATTTTTGCTAAGGGTCAACAACCTAGCGGACAAAATAAAAGCTTTGAAAACAGAGTAGAACAAATATGTACAAGCATTCTATGCACTTTGTTGCAATTCTTATACAAAATAACAACTTAATGTTTTGTTATATGCCTTCAAAAACACTGTCACATTATATGGGTTGACAAATGGAAGCATTTGTGCTTTCGATGTTTTGGGTGATGTTTTGGTTGGTAGAAAATGGTATTGCAAAGCTTTTTATGCCACCACAGGAGGTACTATTATGTTTCCTGGTTTTCCATCTTTCCGTCACTCCGTCATTCCATCCGTCATTCCATCCGTCCCTCCGAGCTTGCGAGTGCAAATTCTCAGATCTGGTAAGGCGTATCATGATGTGATTTGGTGGAGGGGTGGTAATTAGCTCCAAATTCCATAAGGTTTTTGTCGCAAAATATGCTAATTTGGTACCTAATTAGCATAAATTTGCATCAATGTCCCAGATTGCAATTTCTCTGAACTGGTAAGGTGAATAGTGATGTGTCCCCCGGGTGGCAATTGATGGTCTTTAATTTCCACCAGGTTTTTGTCGCAAAATATGCTAATTTGGTGGCTCATTTGCACATATTTCCCCAAGTGAACGCGTCCTGGTTAAAATGATGCATGTCAAGGTGGAGGCATTGGGGCCAATGCTTTGCGTCGAGAACCGCGCAACCCAAGAACTGCGAAATTAACTACTTGATTGATTGATTTTGTTGCAAGTATTTCACCAAGATAAAAAGTGAAGGAAGTGGACAATACTGGAATAAAATAGGCAAATCAAACTCCAATTCTAGGACCTCTCACCAAAAAAACCCTATGTGGTATCAAATCTATCCCTGAAAGACTCCTAACGTAGAGCCCCCTCCACAACTGGCCTGAAACACAGGGTACTTGGCCTAGAACCAAAGACCTGTAGTTCTACCTACAACAAAGTGCATCATCAGTGACTTGGCACAAGGTCAAGCTCCTCCTTCTTCCTCGCTGTCAACATACACCTTGTCCTTCATCATACGGCTTCAAACTATAGGGCATAAGATCTCAGACATCTGGACTTAAGGCATGGGATGTCCAGCAGTAGTTGACCTTCCAGGAGACATGTCATCATGTCTGCTAGAATGCACCCTTCTGGTGATTTGTCCTTCCAGGCATGCCTGGAGCAGCCCCAGAAATCCTTGTATAAACATTTATATATATACTCGTATGAAAAGAAATATATGTTAGTGCATCAAAGGTTTGTCAATTTTATGAGATGAAATTAAAATTGGGGAAATACATACAAATTTCAGGAGGAAAATGTACACCCGGGGGGGGGGCACATCAACAAATTTTGTTGGGTATGTTCGCGTTGGTGGGTCTTTGGGAGCTGACGTCGTACAGGTAAAAGGGGGTCTTTCGGAGCTGCGAATAAGTTAAATGGGGGTCTTTTGGAGCTGCGAACAGTCAAAATCAAGGGTCTTTCTTGGCTTTCTGGTTAAAAATCGCCAGAAAAAAACCCCAGAAATATGATGAATGAGCAATTTTGGGGTCTTTTAGAGCTGAAATTATCAAAATCAAGGGTCTTTTCGAGCTCTATTTTAGTCAAATATAAGGGTCTTTCTGAGCTGCGAAATCCAAAAAGTGGGGTCTTTCCGGGGGAACATACCCATATGGTCATTTGTGTTGAGTGCCCCCCGGGTGTACAGCTATGTTACTTCATTTTCACTTTTAACTTTCACTCATTGTCATAGCCTTAGACAACAGACATCTTGAGGGCATTGAGACGTCCAGCAGCAACAGACCTTGCAGGAGACTTGTCACCATATAAATTCACAACTACTAAGATAGTCGCCATCAGATACCACACGGACGTCTTTACCACAAATGATCAATCCGCAACTTTTGCACTTAAATATTTTACCATGTTCACGATGCTTTAAAATGAAACTTACTTTGACAACATTAAAGAATGAAACTATTTTGACAACATTATAAAACATGTTGTGGATTAAGTGTGTACTTAAACCATTTTCACTTTCCTCCTTTTCCTGGAAAGGGCCAATAGCAATTTATCTAATAAATCACAGAGACCTTCCGATCCTGTAATTCCTAGACCCTCATCTTACATATTTCACCCCAGGCCATATGATGTAGTAGCCTAAGACAATAGCCATCTGGACTTTGGGCAGAGGATGCCTAGCAGCAGTTGACCTTGCAGGAGACTTGTCATCATGTCTGCTATCCTCACCCTGTGGCAAATGTCCTGAGCAAGATCTATGCCCTGTGGCTAGTGCCTTTGCCTGGGGCTTGTCCTGGAATACAACACACAACCACAAATTATTTATAGGTTTACGCACACTTTCGATTTCACTCGTAAAATTCTTTTTCTGTCTTTTACCATCAGTTGAGGAACTACTTAATTAATGATTAATGTAAATTAAAAAAAAATTATAATTAAAATTATTTTCCCTTGCTCTCTTCTGAATGTGCATTAACAGTTACAAAATGTCCCCCTTGTTTACCTCTCTGGTGACATTTCCAACTAAATGACACAAAAGTTTGATGTCCTTTTCAAATTCTCCCCGTGGCTGTTGGTATTTTGTACCAGTCATCATTAGCATCCTGCTGTTGTGTTGAATGCCGAGTCGCAATCTGACCAGCATGGCTTCGTAATTTTCCCCTATTAACCTCTTGCCAATCGCCTTCCGTATTTCCAAATCATTCACTGTACGTACCACCTGTAAGCCTCATAGTCATAGGTGTAGTTCTTCAATGTTCTAAGTCATGGCTGAAGCATGTAACTTTGACTTTGTGTATGAGTTTGTTGAAGCAGTTGAAGACCCTTTCATGCAGTTCATCACTCAGTTAAACCAGCAGAGTTGTGGTCCATCATTTTTATTTGGAAGAACATTCAAAAACAATATGTAGCAGAAATATTCATTTCTCTCATTGGATAGCAACATCTTGAGGAATCACTTGCATTTTCAAGCAGTTGCAGAAAAATTGTGAGGAAATTGGAATTACTTCAGTTTTCAAGCAGTTAGAGAAAAGTTGTCTTTGGAGGACATAACAGAAGTATTATTATTATTGCCTGTTGGTGACAACATCAACATCCTCATCTTTTTACATCGCTATGGCTACAGTGAATGAAAATACTAGTGTAATAAGCTGAGAGACAGTGCCTAAACAGTGTTTTGCAAATGATTATCTATTTTCACCATATTTTGGTGTCGTGGTATCCATCAAACACAGCAAGGCGTGTTGGTATACTTAACAATTTTCACAGTCACCTTGACATGAATGGATATCGTCCCCGTGGGATCTCTAACGTAAACCATATTTCTTGGAATTTGTGAAGTCGTGTTACAGGTGATCTGTAAATATTGTAACGGAATATATATATACAGCGAGTGGCAGGCAACAAGGATGGGGAAAAGAAAGTCAGGTATATGTAAAATTTTGTTCTAAACTGGCCTCAAAAAGAAACTTATAATTTTTCACAAGGTCATATCTTAAAATCCTCTCCATAAAAATGAACACAAATTGCATACAGGATTACTTCAATACTCTACTCTAAACACATGTCAGTAACCAATCAGTTTTCCAACTGACACAACAGCAAAATGCACTGACATGGAACACCTTTCTGGTCCAAAATTCACATCCTAACAGATTTCTGTTGTTGAGTTCCAATTATTCGCCTGTGAATGTGGTCCCGGAAGCTGTTCCGTGTCAGTGGATTTTACTGTTGTGTCAGTTGGACAATTGCTTGGTTACTGACATGTGTTAAGAGTAGAGTATTGAAGTTATCCTGTGTGTAATTGTTGTTCATGTACAGGCGAATAATTGGAACCCAACAAAAGAAATCTGTTGGGATGTGAATTTTGGTCCAGGAAGGTGTTCCATGTCAGTGCATTTTGCTGTTGTGTCAGTTGGACAACTGCTTGGTTACTGACATGTGTTTAGGGACGCACCATTAGATTCTCAGGGTGGGGTAGGAAGTTTTTCAAAAAAAAAAAACTTCACCCACTACATGAGCAAAAAAAAAAAACTTTCCCCACCAACACTAAAAAAAAAAAAAAAAAAAAAAAAAAAAAACCTTCCCCACCTAACTGTGTATAATGCATGAAATTAAAAAAAAAAAAAAACTTGCCGCCTTTGGCGGTAAAAAAAAAAACTTCGGCAAAAAAAAAAAATTCTTCCCCCGACCCTAACTTCCTACCCCCCCCCCCCCTGAGTATCAAATGGTGCGTCCCTTAGAGTAAAGTATTGAAGTAATCCTGTGTGCAATTTTTGTTCATTTTTATGGAGAGGATTTTAAGATATGACCTTGTGAAAAATTATAAGTTTCTTTTTGAGGCCAGTTTATTGTTGATTTAACAATTTTGTTTGAATTTGATACTTGTGGAAATCATGATGGGCTACAGTTTTCATGCAGTACTCTTTGATTGGCATGTGCAGCATAGAATTACTATATTCAACAGGTTTCTTCAAAACTGAGCTATTCAAGTTAAATTCCATACACCCCCTATGGAAGACGTGACCTTAATCTTCAACACAGGGAGTGTGAATTTCAATTTGGGCTACCTAAACAGGTGACTCTATTGGCTTATGAAGATTTTCATCATTTTGGGGGCTGAAAATTTAATCAAATTTGATTTCCCTCTATTTTATCACAATTTTTTAACTTCACCTAGGATTATTAGGGGGGAGGGGCTGAAAGGTATTCCAGCCCCCCGCACTAAAATTATTGAGGGCCCCAAGGTCCCCCCCAGTTCCTAAGCCTATGTTCTATTTGACATCTACACCCTCTGTGTGGGAGGTCTTATCAATGATAGCACCTTTAAAAGAGGAAATACATTTCAAAACACATACATTTATTGTCAGTTTCATTTAAAAAGGTATAAAAGGTCATGTTTTAAAGAGTGTAAAAGGGAAAAAGATGCCTGCAAAAAGAAAAACATTGTCATTCATGTGTTGAAAAATATTTTGCCCCGACAAAAGACGACAAAGGTGCTTTTGAAAATCACAATATTGTGTTTGTGTACAAATTGCAATTTTGATAGAATAGAAAGCACAATCGTGATTTTGTTCTAGCCCTATCTATACATATATCTACTGTGATGAACATATTCATTGTATATCGGGTAATGTCATGGATAATTACACAAGTAAAACATTATGTATATACAAATCTTCTTTGTCGCATAAAAATGCCAAATAAAATAAAACGGTTCAGTGTGAAGAAAGCAGACTGATTTTTATGCCTCATTTAGTGGAAGTTCATGCACATACAAATTTCAACATGTGACTTACTAATTGCCGTATTTCGTTGTTATCATTTCCATTCCATTGTTGTGCTGTATTACTTCAGGAGTGTTCAGATGGTTATTATAGAATTCTTTAGGATTGGCTTACTTGAGAATTGCGATTCCTAAGTCAATTTCCGACTGCATGTCTACAAGACCCGGGGGGGTACTCAAGTTTGGTTTTGGTAGGGACATGTCGCTGAGATTTTGGAAGTGGACCCATAAATATACCAATTTTTCAAGAAATTTGGACCCATTGATATACCAAAAGTCAACATTTTCGGCCAAATTTAACCAACATTGTCTTCACAAAATTTTGGGAAAATTTTGAAAATTTTGGCTAGATTATGGAAAAATTGTGCTGTTTTTCAAAAAATTGAGAAAATTTTGAAAAAGGACCCATTCATATACCAAAATAGGCTTTGAAAAAGGGGTCATTGATATACCAGAAGGCCGAAAATGCTACCCATGTTTGCGGCACGTCCCCGTATGGTCATTTGTACTGAGTACCCCCCGGGCTACAAGACTCCACTAAAGACTGGAATTGTGTGACTTACTAATAAGGCCTAAAAATATTGTTTGATTGGCGTAATCCGACCTACCCTAAAATTAGGCCCGAGTCAATTTCAGACTGCATGTCTACAAGACTCCACTAAAGACTGGAGTTGTGTGACTTACTAATTAGGCCTAAAAAATATTGTTTGATTGGCGTAATCCGACCTACCCTAAAATTAGGCCCGACCCTAACTTTTTTTATTAATAAAAAAAAAAATAATAAAATTTTAAAAAGAAATAAAAAGAAATAAATTTTAAAAAAAAGAAAGAAAGTTCCAAAGCCTTTATCAAACGAATTATTTTTTTATGTTACGCCAATCAAACAATTTTTTTTAGGCCTTACTGTATTTCGTTGTTTTCATTTCCATTCCATTGTTGTGCTCTATTTCTTTTAAGGAGTGTTCAGATGGTCATTATAGAATCCTCAATGATCGGTGTACTTAAAATTTGCATATTTAAAAATATGCAAATTGTCCTGCTCGCTGCGCTCACAACATGTGGCATGTGCAAGGGGGGCCAAGAATTTTGGCGGGCCAAGAGGGGGGCCAAGTGATTTTTGGCGGGCCGAGGTGGGGGGGCAAGCGATTTTTTCGGGGGTCATGGCCCGGTCATGGGAGGCAAAGTGAATTTCAGAATGGCAAAGTCAACAAAAGTGCCGCAATAAGTAGACATTTTCGTAATTTGGGGTTTTTACTGGGGGGCAAATTGAAGAGTTCTGACTGGGGGAATTTCCCCCATGCCCCCTGGCACCACCACTGGCAATAGAGAATTGCAAAGTGGCTTATTCACATGGCAGAGTAACACTTGAGGATCATTTAAGGAATACTTGGGGAAATTGCAAAATCTCCTGTTTTTCTTGGGGATATATTTGGGGACAAACTTAGGAATTGGAATCCTGAAGACAGTTCACATGGCAGATTTATGCTTGAGAAACCACATTGCTTAAGCAAAAAACTCTCAGTGAGGATGTGCCTAGTTTAGTAATGTTTGTGCAATATTGGCCTGCTCTGTTTTTCACACTTGATTGTATATTTTACTAGTTAAGGGGTACTACACCCTGCCCAATTTTGTGCCTATTTTTGCATTTTCTCAAAAATTATAGCGCATTGGTGACAAGTAAGATATGTATATTATATGGGCAAGGACTACAACTACTGCACTGGAAATTTTATTTCAGCACATACAACAGTTGTGGAGTTACAGTCAAAAATGAGGGAAAACCAATATTTGATCAATAAATCAATAACTACTTGCCTTGAGTTGCTGAATTTTCAGTGCAGTAGTTGTAGTCCCTGCCCCTATAATATTCATATCTTACTTGTCACCAATGCGCTATAATTTTTGAGAAAAATGCAAAAATAGGCACAAAATTGGCCAGGGGTGTAGTACCCCTTAATAGAAAGTGAAGACAATTTACCGCCAGACTCAAATCAAGGGGTAGCTGCCATATGTCATGTGTGTACATTGTAGCATACATAAATTTCCAAATGTCTATGGGGCAGCTTAATTGCATAAAAGGTTGACAATTTTTACTAGAAAATCTTATTGCTTTGTAATGGTTTTTTTTTTTTTTTTTTTTTTTTTGTGGTACCTCACACCTCTTGCTGATGGCCAATAATTAGACCCTATTATTACAAGTTGTTTATCTGTTTTAACATTGCCACTAATGCCAGGGTCGTACCCAGGATTTTTTTGCAAAGGTGTAGATTTTGAAAAAGTGGACCTGTGTTCCAGTGGAAGGCAATTTTGTGAAAGGTCGACCTTATTCCCAAAAGTTAGACCAAAAAGTTTTGGACCAAAAAGCATTAAGAACAGATTTTTTAAATTTTTTCTACGCTCGTAAATTGTGAACTTTTTTATACTTTTAAAACATGCCACACAACACACCCTCCCCTTCGTATGGGCCTAAACATTGCTATTGTTTTTAAAAAAATTTCAAATTTAGCTGAACATTTTGAGGTTAACTTGAAAGTAAATAAAGAGATCCCTCCTGTTGGCAAAAGAAAATGTCTTCAGCTGACAACAGAACAGCCTTGAGACCTTTAAATAAAAAAAAAATACAAATCTTCAAAGAATGTCTTCACAAATCACAAAAAAAGGAAATGTAAGTCTTGAAGAGGGTTTTATAAAATTATAATAGATGAAATGCACCATAAATCTGTAACTCTTGAATACCCAAATATAATACCAGATTTTCATAAATGCACTGAAAATCTTTTAAATATTTCCCATTATTTTCTCAACATCTTTCAAATCTGTCCTCTTCATCAGCCTATTGTCCATTTAACAGCCACCTACATAATTTCATCTCAAGAGCCAAACAATGGAAGAGAAAATATATCTCAAGTATTCTTGTGTTGGTCCTGAGTTCCACTTGTTCCGTTCCTGAGTTTGCTTACTAAAACCACTGTCTTCAAAGTAACCCATTGTTATTCTCTTTCACATATTGAGTGTGTTCAATGGATTCACTCATTGGCTATTGTTATCAGGGTTTTGTGCTATAATGAATTGTATCCCATAATGCAGTGTGGTATTGGAAGTTTGAATAGTGACTTGTCATGATTTTTTTCGGTGTATTTTTGTTGTCGTCAGTTGTGGAGGAACGGACTGATTTGCGCTATAATAGCTGCAGTGCTTCAAGACTAGCTCGATGTACACAACTTTAGAAGGCTGCCAGGCCCGTACGTAGGATTTTTTGGGGGGGTGCTGATTTTAAAGAGTGAACTTTTTTTTCGGGAGGGGGGCACGATTTTGTGAAAAGTGGACTTTCTTTCCAAAATTTGGACATTTTTTGACAAAAAACCCATAAAAAACCTGATTTTTTTGCTCACTGTACTATGCTCGCAAGTTCTGAAATTTTGGGACTTTTTGCACACTTAAGCATTTTTTATGACCAGGGAGTGTGAATTTCAAATGGGGTTACTAAATGGGTGACTCCATTTGAAATCTACACACCTTGTGTGGGAGATTAAGGTTGTGTCTTCCATAGGGGGTGTGTGGATTTCAACTGGAATAGTCCAATGAACGCTTGAGTAATTTGCACGCTACTGGATGCAGCAATGCATTCTTGGAACAGATTAAATCAACTTTTAGTATGCAGCAAGTTTGATTTGCTTTTCGGTTCTGTTCACTGTGTTCTCTCAACTGAAAGTAGTCAGCTACTCAATCACATTGGTATGCCCGGTGACCACAAATTGTGTATTGATATTGTACCTACATGTAATAGGCCTTGGTTGCATGCTCGGGCTTCCAGCGCAAACTGACCGGACCGGACTCTGTATGTGTGTTTGTGTTCGTTTGGATGACACAAATGAGACTAATGAGGGGAGTAAAGTAATACGAGGAAGCACACTGTGAGTTGGTATAGACGGAGGTGGATTTAGATTGACTTGGCTCATTGTTGTGGAAGAATTTACACAACATACCGTTAACTTTCTCACATTAACACTGCATGGGAGATAAGGATAGACAGATTTGACATAGTGGGATAAATGGTATATAATACAAATCAAGCGTCGTCGGACATGGCAGTGATATCGCAGGTGATTGTGTAATACATTGTACCAAGTTTGACTTTTGTCTGGATACTTTTTGGAATATATGATATCCACCACCTTACCTGCTTTGTACCTGCTCACCACAATGTGTTCACCTTTTAGTTGTCTTCTGAAACTTTCAGGGATATAAACTTTGAAGGACCACGCCATTGCATTTTTACATTATACAGTGACTGGTGGATTGTTAAGCTTACTTAATATCTGTAGACCTTGTGTTTACCATAGCATTGTGCTGAAAAATTACCTTCACCCACCTGTGTACATTGGATGCATTAGTTGAATACTTAATAGTGATTGACAGCAGAAAGCAAGAAAGCAATCCATCTTCCATTATCTAATGTTGTAATCTACTCTTTCTCTGGAGACGTGACTATCTTCAGCGGAACATGATTTTATGTTACCTGTGCAAGTGATTATTATTATTACATACATGGCATTATTGTTGTAGCATTGTTCACCAAAGAACTGGATATGTTTATTGTTACTACTGGCAGGTGGAAGCATTTTTACACCGGAATCTTTTTTTAGTGGATACATACACATTATCAGGCTGTTGTCTTTTGTGATATGTTAGTGGAGTGTAATAACATGGAATGGGTGTCGTGACATGAAAAACTGATTTGATTTCGGTGATGGTGGTCATTCATGTACATGAAGTATACTTTGCCATAAACTGCAGTGTGGAAATGTTTTACAAGCTCTTATTTTGATTTTGGAAGTTCGACACCATTGAAGTTATTCAAGCTTATGCAACTATAGAAGCAAACACAGTGGAAATAATTACTCATTAAACTTGTAAAAACATAACTCGGCCGAATGCAAACAAACTAGTGCAAAATTGTTTTGTGTTGCTTTTTGGCACTTTTTTGCAACTTCATGAAGTCTAGATGTTTTAATGGAGTTTTTCCGACTATGGTTTCGCACTTTTGTCACTTGAAAGTTGAACTTTTTGCATCATGATGACATCATTTCGATTCAAATAGTTAAATAATAACACTCTCACCACAGTACGTGTTATACTATAGGATACATGTAAAGTATCTCGCCATGCTCCAGCAGTGCCGAACTAAAACATTAGTCATCGGGTACTTTTCACAAAAAGTTTTGGACATTATTGTATGAGTTGGATGAGTCAATCCATAGCTGCTATTGAAAGAAATTATCTGCATATGAATGCTTTATACCAGAGAGGATCAGTATTAACTTTGCAAGACCATGGTTTGGTCAGATTTAGCTGAAACTGTTGATGATACCAATACAGTTTGCGGTGCAGGCATCCATTTTTAGGATATTTTACATTGGATATTTTTACTAACACTTTGTCAAGATGTCTCATTTCAGGCAGAGAGGTAAGATCATAAAACATGGAAATAAATTATATTTAATTTCCATATTATAATTAAATATGAAATATATAAAGGTTTAAGAAAGGTATTTTTTTGGTGCACTGGGGGGGGGGCAAAATGAACACATTTTGCGCAAAATTGCCGCATATAAAGTGAAAATTATCATAATTTTGGCTTTTTATAGGGGAGGGGGCAACTTGGGGAAAGAGTTCTGACTTTGGGAATTTGCCCTCCCCCTGCCGCCACCATTGCTATACACAAACTCCAATGATTTCACACAATGAATGTAAAACAGATGGTGCAAAGTAATATTATTGTCATTCATTACTACCATTTTACAAATATGTTTCATGAAAATAACTTTTTGTTTTTGTTTAAAAGAAACAGATGCACATTTAATACACGATGCACAAGTATGTGGGCTTGCTCGAGGTGATTTCACACGCTTGTTTGTGTGTTAAGAAACGATACGCAAATTTGGGTTATTTATGTGCAACATTGGAAAATACTACGCACTTTGCGATCAGTTGCGAGATCTTAATGAAATTTGCATTCGGTTGTTTACAAATTACAAAATATGATTGGATCACACACATTGCGTCTATTCCTGAGGTTATGAATACTTTGTTGTGACTTAAAAGTGAGAGGATACAAATTGTATATTGTAACATCATTGTTTCCAAGCATCCTAGCAACAAACCTCGATTATACCCAGTAGTATTATTTCTTACCCATGTATATATAGGAAAGACAGTGGCTAAACATACTTTGATTATTTGTTTTGGCCACAAGGTACAGTACTTTAGTTTGAATCACAGTAAAAGAAATTCTACTTTCTGCTATTTCTGTTTAGTCAAGTGTTTGCACATTTAGTAAGTCTTGTGTGCCAATAGTGTTGGCCTTAACCAGTGTTAACACACCCAAATATAACAGCTAGCTGGTATTGTTATTAATGCATCTCAAAATGGAAAGAGTGGACACCTAAATTGAAAGAGGAAGTCGTATGAAAGTGATGTTTTGAGTAGACAAAATTTCATTTGTTTAGTTCCTGCACATTTCATCATGCCAGGGGGGCCAGGTTCTCTTGGAAAATTGCAGTAATGGTAAAAAGAGGACTCCCACAAGAAGCCTCGAAAGCAGGCACCCAGGAGCCATTTACCCAATGGTCATAACATTTTTGCTTCTGGTCTACACCAAAATCCTGTAAACCAGGCTTTACATTTTTTTAAGAATATAGCCTGGTATATAAAGCGGGTTTTGTATTTAATGTGTACAATTAACATTTAAATGACTCTTAGCTCTTTAAAAATGGCTCCTGGTTTACTAGATAATCACATGACCAGGAGCCGCTTTTTCCAAATGTGTGGCTCCTGGTCCAGATCTGCTTATTTCGAGCCTTGCTCCCCAACAACATAATGTAAACATGGGGCCCCGAAAGCCAGGCCCCCTCAATCTCTGGAATCTATAAGTTTTTGCGATGTCAAAAGGAAGTATGGGACAAATTGATGTTATTGAGATATGGCGCAAAAACCTGATTTTCATTGATTTATTAAAGATTTTGCGTAATATTCATACTATATGGTGCTCTGGTATGTTGAATCAGTGTACCTTATCAACTATACTTTGATCAGCTCGGCGGGAATTGTTGGGTTTTTACCACTATGCCGAAAAGTAGACCGCCATTAAAAGTGATATAGTTGACCTGAATGGTCTATATTTTGCATGTTAAAGAAAGTAGGCAAAGTATTATAACTTCAATGAATATCTTATGATGCTTCTGGCAAGATACCACAAGACACTTCTCAAAATAAAACATATTGATATTAATCCGCGATGTTATAAGGCCCGCCGATTACGAGCTGATCAAAGTATAGTATAAATTGCATTAAAATAATGATACTAGACGTAACTTTACGAAGGGTCCCTGTAGTAAATCTCTATTACTTATGAAGGATGCAGTTCACAAGTAAGTTTAGTGAAATGGAACTTAAGACTTGTCGTAAGTTATGAACGATTTCGAGACTTACGAAGCTTCATAAAGTTTAGTGAAATGGAACCCTGGTATGCTTATGCGTGATCAAAGATGGTGCATCTGTACACACGCAGACTGCGACAAAAGTACTACTGACATCACTGTCTTGAAGAAGCCAAAATGGAGTGCAGAATAGTTTGGCTACATGTACGGCAGCAGGGACAACTTGATACATATAATTATAATAAGAACATTGGAATTTGGAAGCAAACTTTTGAATATATTTTGTATTCTCATCGAGGAGGTCTTGTTGAAGGAGAGCTGAAGGGTTCTTATGCGTGCCTAGCTATTCTTTGAGTGTAGACTATAGTCTGCCAGTGATGCCAAAACTACATGTTTTTATCAGCAGTGCTCAGGGTCAATAGTCTATAGTCTGTATATTCCCAGAATTCAAAATGTGTGCGTTTTGCTTTTCATGACATGTTTGAAGAACATTATTTGTAGATTTTTATCCAGAATATTTACTACTGCTACCTGCTCATCAGAAAATTGAAACATGTATATTATGTGGAATCTTACCTTCGCACATTGAAATGTATAAAATGGCAGAGATGTCCAGTGAAATGGTCACTGAAAGGCCTATTCAGAGATTTGCTCATTCGGAAAATCGTAAAAATCATCAAACTTCAGTTTTTACACCTTTAAAAGCATATGTGCTAACATAGCCTGCTAGATATTTTTTTTAAAGACAAACTTGGACATTTTACATTAAGTTGTAATAGTTCGACGTGGAATATGAGGATATTTCTTGGAAATTAGGAAATGCTCTGAGTATAATGTTTTAAAACAGATTAATTGACTAGGGTTAATATGCCTTTTTGTTTGGAGCAAATTGGACATGGTTTTCATAATACATCAATTTATATTTTCTTTGTAGCTTATTGTTTTTCTCAATAGTCTATGTAGTGAATGAGCTAAAATGACTGCAAAGGCTCAATATGTAATTTTTGCCAATATTTTGCTCACAATCAATGCATAATTATGTTCAAATTACTTTTGCTTTGAAACTTCGTCAAAGTGTTTAGTTCTAATTTGTTATATTGTCTAGGCTCTAGCCACCCTGTAATTTGCATCATTGCATAATTAATGAGCTAATTTGCAGAAATACTACTTAATTATGCAAATTAGAGGGTGTAAGACGGTCCAATTGTTTAAACACATATATATTTTGGCAGGATTGAAATCACATCATTTGGGATGCATGGGTTTGCGGTCACATTGTGCTGTATTGTTTTGTATGGTCTAGTAGTGTTAGGGTTAATAAGAAAAAAGAAGTCACATAAGGCCAAATAAAAAATAAAACATGTTTCACGTCCCCTCCCGCTTCCTTTTTTGAGGTTTCTTCAATTTTATTTTTATTTTTTGAAATTCAGTTATAACTTTTCAAAAAATATGTCTAGGAAGTAGAGATGCTTTCTATAGCCTTGCTAATATACAAGAAACACTTTTATAAGGTTTTGTGATAGTTAGATAGAGGGGACTATCTCTCAGAACAACAAATAAAAAGAGGCCTCCTCCTTTTTCCAGGCATTATTGTATAGTGCTAAAACAGCTAATTTATGGGTATTTACATGTACACCGATTTTACACTGATTTTGCGATAATAAATAAAAAATAAAAAGCCCCCTCTTCCTCCTTTTTTCCAAAAACCCGGACGTGAAACATGTTTTTTAATTTTACTTGGCCTAATTTGATTCTTGCTTGACCTTCCGCATATGAAATGACTTGTTGCATACAATGAACTGGATATTTTTATGCAGATTAGCTTCCTACAATGTATATAGCCTGCGAAATAGTGTTCATTAAAGTTTTCTGCTCTGATAGTTCTAATATGAAACTAATGGGGTCAATTTGTATTTCCAGAATAATATATTGTCAACCTGTGCGACCACTACAAATTGGGCTACCCACTATGGAAGACATGACCTATATGAGAACACAAAAAACTGCATGTTTTGGGTAGAACAGTGTACTTGCTTTGGGTAAATGCTTGTTTTGGGTAGAACAAGGTATTCACTTTGAGTAAAATTCTGCTTGTTTTGGGTAGAACAATGTACTTGTTTTGGGTAGAAAAATGGCCGCATCGGCATGGTACTTGCTTTGGGTCCATTTTAGACATGGACATTTTTTTTGGACATGTTGGAGGGTCATCATGGCATGTGACTCTCTAAAATTTTCAAAAACTATCAGTTAAAGCTCCTTGCATACATGAAGGCTACTGTACAGTATAACCATGGACTCATTTCTATGCTTAGTACAAGACACTCTCCAGGACTCTCTTAATGGTTAATGAAGCAATCAAGATCATTGTTTTAAATTATACGATCAATTTCAAATGTCCCCAGGCAAGATGGGGACATATATCAAGTTCCACTGGTGACAAACCAGTCCTTGACAGATGAATTTCACTGGACAATGGTGTTATGTGTGTATCTCAGTAGGAGGAATAAGAATAGCAGTGATTCATTGATGCAGATGTAACCACAGCATCTCGTATTATGTTCTCTAGATGTCTATAGCTGATATGCTTGCTGCTACAGACTCATATGAGATGAAATCAAGCAAAATAAGCAGTGGCGTGCGCAGAGGGGGGGGGGGGGGGGCACAGGCCCCCACTTTTGTTGGTCATTCGGGGGACGGTGCAAAACGTCAAAATTTGCCCCCTCAAAATAGGATTCCTTGGCCTTTAAAATGCTAAAACCCCAGAGCTTCCGGGGGCGCTGCCACCTGGACCCCTGCCAGTGGCCCTAAGGTGGGCCCCTTGACCCTACTTGTGAGGGGCTTTGCGGCAAGCCGCTCGCAGTGCGGGCATAGCTCGCACCTTACATTCCTAATCAGACTCCATTCGGGGGAACTGAACAACCTGGCCCCACCAGCTCCCACCACTTTCAATGTGTTGCGCACGCCACTGAAAATGAGACCAAAACCAATTACTTCCAAGTTTGAATTTTCTATTTGAATTTATTTTTTTAATACTCAAGGGGGGGACACTTGGAATTTGTACTAAAAAACTGCTGAATTTTACTCTTTTAGGGTGATTTTATTGAAACATTGATCCAAAATGTCTAAATATTTCTGTAGAAACCCACTCCATTCTCTAGGGCTGGGAAACACATTACTCCTCAACTGAATTCCAATAAACATGTTTTAAAAAGTGCCTCTTTAAAATGTAGAGAATAATAAAGCACCACAATATCCATAAGCAGTCACAGGAGGGGATTGACTAACGGGTGAGTTTTGTGGGCTTGCTTTAGGGCCTCTGTTGTGGATCCCTGCTCTATGTGGCCAGCACATCCCATACATGTATAGGCCTATACTTTTAAAACATGGATGCCACATTTTGTTGCAATCTTGCTGTTGCTAAGATATGAACTATAAACAAAGTAAATTGAAAACAAGAGACCTGTGTGCTTGTCTAGTGAGCATACCTCTGTATCAACTTTCAAAACATCCGACTCGCTGCATGCGCTTGATGGCATCACAAACTGTCAATTGACACACATTATGTAACCCCAGAGAAGATGTATTACACTTCCCACGATGCATTATTTTTTAGTTCTTATAGTTTTTCGGTGTTTGTAGGCTATGCAGTTCAACATGGGTCTTTAGTAACAAAAAGTATCTTGATGATCAGAGCACATCCTAACCTTAGAAATTATGGTAATTTGTTGCCTATCGTCCCATGTTGTCTATTCTCAACATGAAAAAGCCATGTTTACAGCAGGGAAGTGAAATGTCTGTGCAAATAAATAGGAGTGTCATTTGATTTTCGAAGTGGTGTCATATGTTGCAAAGGATTCTGGGAAGGGTAAGAGATCTTCTCTGATGTAACCCTATGAGAGTAACCCTAGAGGTGAGTAAAGGGATGCTAAAATAATGAAAAGGCATGACACTGCATAATATCAGTAAGAAAAGGGCATGAATAAATATTCAAGACAATATTGTTCTTGCTTTTTTCTCACAAATCTGGTACTGCAGCAGAATACTGGATTTTGATGCTGCTTTTTTATGGGTGTCTGTAGTTTTGCACAGGATTTTTTGTGGAATTTCCAAAATGTGTCCCCCAAAAACTCCCCCGCAGCCCCAGAACTCAGATTGAGTGTGGATGTGGTAGAAGCAGATCTTATATTTGCTTGTGTATTATGGGTACTAGTGGCAGAGGCTCTACCTTAGAGCTAGCAAGAAGTGGACTTCAATCCCTGAACTTTTGAGGGATATTTTAAACATACTACATGTAACTTGAAAAAGTTGTTTCTTCTTGAACATTTTTTCTCTGAAAAGTGGATTTTCATATTTTTTCTCTGGGGAGGGGGGCTGAGTATGGGTCTGATCGGAAGTAGTAGGAGCTGTTGTGTGAAATTTTTAGAGAAAAAAATCTTTATGATGTGAGAGGGTTGTAAACGCTATGGTACCTTGTGAATAGCGTCCTAAATACCTGTTTGTTGTTGTTGTTGTTGTTGTTGTTGTTGATGTTGTTGTTGTTGTTGTTGTATAATTTTCTTGCCAACTTTTCAGTGTACATACTAAAACAGGTGTACATTTCCTTGATATAAAATAGACATACATAACAATGCATGAGACCTTTTGGGTTGCAGATAGCAAATAAATTAACAATGATAGTTTCCGTTTGTGATGAAATGTTGTTGAAATTGCCATGCAAGTTATTTTGCTACTGGTGTGATACCCAAGCTACATAGGTGTTTTAGTCACACTTTGCATTCAATGTTAATTGTTATACATTGTATGGTGACACCAAGGGGTCTGCAAGTTTTTTGGAAGTTAGAACATTTTTGTATTCTTTTTAAGTTTAATTCACAGTAATGCATTGAAAAACATTGTTCATGTGATATTTGCATGTCTAATGCAATCAAAAAAGTAGTACAAAACAGAAAAGCACAGAGAATCGGGTTAGCCATGTTATAAAATTGTATTGTGTCATATTGCTTACATACATGTAGTTCAAGTCTTGTTTGTATGGTATGCAGGCCTGGGAAAAATGTTCCTTTCCTATCCAGCAAACATGCAGTACTGTAATGTAGGCCAATATTAAAGTCTAATACTGGGCCCCCGGAATTAGTCTAATAACGGTTAGCACACCGGTGTGATACTGGGCCAGTACTGATGCTAAACTGGACAAGTAAAAATTTCTGTTATCGAGCTTGTTCTCCCCTTTCCCCCTTTCACTCATACTCTTTCATGACTCTGTAAGTTCAGGCTCAACCAGCAAATATACTTTTCCAGTTTAGCACCAGTACTGGCCCAGTCTGACACAGGTGTGCAACCCTTTTTTTTTTTTGGCCCAATTCCGGGACCCAGTATTGGACTTTATTGGCCAAGCACTGCAATGTTTGCTGGGATATGGAATGATAAGATCAATCCCCCACCCAATTTATTGTATGTCTTTGATTGGGAAAGCTAAAGTTCCCTTCTAATGCTAAACTTCTTCCTGGGAAGGAGCTTCCAGGATTGTCTTCTTACATGTACATGTACATGTACATGTATATCCCAGTTGCATGATGGTTGAATTGGAATTAAGATTATGTGATGACTTGTTCAGCCTATTATAAGATAGTTAACAAATATCCATTTTTTTTGTCTTTCAGATCCCCATATTAAAGTCACAGGGAAACCAGGGAATGTGGCATCTGCTAAAGACAAAATCATGTCAGTTTTAGACACAAAGGTAAGCAGACTACATGTACACAAATAATTATAATCCACAGTAACAGAAAATATCAGACTTGCACACTTACTGAAACTTGCCACAATCTTGATTTTGACAGTATCAAAATTCTATCAATTAGTAACAGAATAGGCGCAAGTTTTGATCTTGTTTTTGGTACATTATTTAAATGTGTATCAAATCGTAATTTGATTGAGTTAATTTGTGCAGTGAAAAGTGTAACAAACTCTCCCAATTGATCTTGCCCTCCCCTGTTGCTTACCCCCCCCCCCCATATAAAAAAATAGGAAATTACAATTTTGCAGAAATTTCATGATTTTTTACCCTTCCTTAAATTTGCTTTTCTCCCATGCCCTTCCTCTGGAAAAACATTCCTGGAGCAGCCACTGCTGCTAAAGACATGTCAGTTTTAGACACAATAGCCCTTTAGAGCCTTTAGACTGTGGCAATCCAAAAACCAGGCTATATCATAGGCTCTGGCTATATCCAAAGAAGTGCTAAACCCAATGACCGCTCCTTCAGGTAAAGCGGTCACTGGGTTTTAGCAGTGCTTGGGGTATAGTGTGATTAAAAGGCCCTATAGTAGGGCTAACACATAACTAGAACACAACACAAGCCACATTGCCAGAAAATCTTAAGACTTCACACTTGCTCCCTCAGAATTATTATCTCTCCTTCAACTTTTTTTTCTGCAGAGCAATAGAGTAACCTTAAAAATGGACGTCTCCTACACAGAGCACTCGCATGTGATTGGAAAAGGAGGAAATATTATTAAGAAAGTAATGGAAGACACCGGATGTCATATAAATTTCCCGGATTCGAACAGGGGTAAAAAAAAAAAAAAAAGTAACCAAGTATCTATTGCTGGACAGGTGTGTGGGGTGGAGAAAGCCAGATTTAAAATAAGGGTAAGTGTTGTTACTACATCAACGTGCTATGAAGAGGAACGCCCCCCCCCAGCCATGACTGAATCCTTTGTCTTCTACTTCTTCTTATTGTGGACACACATGCTATACCATTTTTTCACCCAGATGTGGGTCGATCCTTCGTAATTATTTCGTGTAAGCTAATCCTAATCCTAACCCTAATCCTAATCCTAACCCTAATTTTGTGTATAATTACATGAAGGAGTAACCCAGATGTGGCAGTGACGTCAACACATTGAGGCAGCTGTTTCGTTCGCGTATAATGCAGCATCTTAAAGTGTGTGTGTATGTACGCCAGTGTTTTGAGCGAAAAATACTAGCAATTTGAGACTGCAGCCAATGAAATGTGCACTGACGTCACTGCCACATCTGGGTGAAAAATTGTATAGATAATTGTGTTTCAGCCAGAGCTGGATACAACTCTTAGCAATATCATTGTTCTCTGCAAGGTCCTCAGCTTTGCATTCTTGTTCCAATAGAGGGCATCACAATTACAGAACACAGTAGAATTGTTCATAAATGTCAAAAACTATGTAACATTATAACTTGATGTATTTCTCATTTTTAACATAATCTTGTGCATTTTGCATTTAACCCATCCTTGACTTGGGATGAGTGCTATATTATACAATTCATTACAGCATTAATACACAGTTACCCCTATGATATTATGTCCAATGCTATACAATGTTCAAGGAGCAACCTTCATGTGGATTGTCAGCTAGACTATATCCTCTTCATGAAAAAAGTTTCATGCAGTCCACATGATTTTCATTTCCATTAAGAATAATCTCTAAATTGATTGCACTGACAATACCTGCTGAACATAAAATCGATAATAGGCCTAATTTATAGTTAACTGTATATTTAGTGTCCACATCAGTTCCGGGGCACTGTGAATTCACAGACTCCTCCGAATTCACAGAACGTCTGTAAATTCAAATACTCTCACTAACTTCTTACTGCATTTTCAGCTAATTTTCTTTCAAGGTGCTTACATGCAGTTGTTTACCTATATTGTTGTGGTTTAAACATTTGAGGAGTCTGTGAATTCACAGCGCCCCCGAACGGATATAATGTCATCCATCTCAAAGTTTTGAAAATATTGATATCTTTCTCTGGTGTATTTCAGTGGTATAAATTAATTTTGTTATATCTTGAAGTTCTCATTTTAAAGTTAATTAAAAAACACCACTCTTAAAGAGGATTTTTACAATCACATAACTTTTCAAAAAATGATTTATTTCTCCCATGCAGGAATTACTTCCTCTGGTGCTATTCTTTGAGCTTCCCATAACATGCACCCCCATGCCAGATATGAACTCTCCCACCATCCAACAAATTGTACAATCATATAATGTGTCGGTCAACATGAAGCAGAGATCACGGGGGTATTCAACTACGGTGACAGTGCGAGGGGCTAGCAATAATGCTGCAGGGTTGAAGGAAGGAACGCTGAGGCTAATGGAACATTTGACAGGGAGTTTAGGGGTAAGTATCACTGCACCCTGTGTTTACAGGGTGCAGTGACAATTTCTCTTTCAAAGTGACTTGTGGCCAGACTCCTGTGTATAATTGTTGTTGTTGGAAGGGGTCCGACAGTCCTCGCAGACAAGGAGTCTATGAAGTGAAGCAAACAGGATTAAGTGCCTTGTCCATAGATACAATATGTTGGCTGCGATGTGACTTGAACCAGTAACCTACAGGTCTGGTCATTTATCCCACAGACTACTACAGACCAATCGCAACCAGTCAAAGCCCCCATGTTTTGTATGCTGTGAATTCTCTCATATTCATGAGGGCCGATTTTTCATTGGTTCTTGTCTAACAATCACGCCAGCTTTGTGTGCCTTGGAGCTTTGTAAAAATATGTGGTACATGCGCAGCAGTTTCGCCTGTCGCATTTCATGGAACAATCGGCCCTCATTATCAGGTGATGCTGAGACTTTGACTGTTTGGAGTTGGTCTGTTATCTCTTTCGTCCATGGCTAAGCCACAGGACACGAAATTCTACCGTTTATTTATGACCATCGATGGCATGCTCAGAAACATTCAAATGTAAGAGCACACTTGAGGCTGAGTATGGCTGAAATAAGCCCAAAATAGGCAATTTTGCATGATGTTACAGAAAATCCACCTCCGCTGGGCATGCCATTAATTGACAAAAACATAACATAGTTGTCTGATTTGCATGAAATGAGGTATGGTAAAAATCTTCTGACATATCCAGGCAACTTGAAGGAGAGGGGAGCCCCTAAGGTGACTTCATTTCAACAGGGTTTAAAAAAAAAGCCAATAAGCAGAACTCGTGAAGAAATGAATAACTGCATAATATAATTAAGGCATCAAATCAGTTTTGGATGTTGAGTATAATATTATTGTTGTGTTTATTGTAGTGCTGAAAATAACCTGTATCTTTTATTTCCCTCCCCAGGTAACTCTACCAGTGAGCACACAGATTGAAATAGCCCCGCAACATCACCAATTTATGATTGGTAGGGGTGGTCTCAACATCAAGCAGATCATGCAAGGCACAGGGGCTACCATACACTTCCCAGATCCAAATAATGCCCAAAGAAAAAGCTCAGTGTTTGTCTCGGGATCCATTGATTCCGTGATTATCGCAAGACATTTATTGATGGTAAGTTGCATGTGTGACGATCATTTGTACTATCAAATCAAGTCAGATTTAAAGAGGAGGCCCCACCAGAGCAGTTCATATGGTGTGAACCAAACCTGCCTGGTTATCAAATTAATCAGTGACAAGGTTATCTGTGAATATGACAGGTGCTAATTGATGTTTTTAAAACATTAAAATGTTATTGAAACATTAAAATGTTATTTCATCAATTAGCACCTGTCAAATACAGAGATAACCTTGTCACTGATTAATTTGATAACCAGGCAGGTTTGGTTCACCCCAGAAGAACTGCTCTGATTGGGCTTCCTCTTTAAAGGCCTAGGTTTATAACAAATCATTCAGATGATATGGTTCCAGCCAGACCTCTTTGCTGATTTCTGCAATAACATTTGAACTTGACTGTTTGCCAACTGTTCAATTTAACAATAAGAACTATCATTTTACCAATCAGTGGCACCAATTTCCTTTTGATATTGGGGGATTGGGATGACTTGTAAAATACTTGAAGCAGAGCAAAATTAGTTCTTGGGCTACCAGAATCACTTTCCTGGTACAAATGGCCATAAAATGTTGCATTTTCAAAGTTAAAGTGGACAAATATGTGGCTAAATTTGGTCAGATACACATACATATATGCATAACAATAGGTAGGATGAGAAGAAATTATTATAATATTATTGTAACCGTAATAGTAAGATTTGCAATACTTTTTTTTTCTATAGGGTTGTTTACCTCTGGTGCTCATGTTTGATATTAAAGAAGATGTAGAAGTGGAGTCCTCCAAATTGGCTCAGATGATGGAACAGTTGGATGTATTTATTAGTGTAAAACCAAAACCTAAACAACCTAGTAAGGTAAGAAAGCTATAATTAATGGTTAAAGTACCATTTGTTTTAAAGACTTGTAGTACCCATAACCCTACTTGAGTCCCAATTTCCGTGCTTGTACTCGTACCTATGGCTTTGGACCTGGACCATGGCCTGGGACCTGTACCTGTACTCAGGAACCGGGACCCATACCCATACTTATGATGGGTCCCAGTACTACAGGTCTGCCATTTGGGTACATTCAAAATGCTATTGTAACAGAAAATAGATGAATTAGAGATTGAAGACACACCATTGGGGTGATTGAAGGCACCATTGGCCTTTTTTTGACCATGGTCCCGATTTTTTTTGCTTCAGAAATCTGTTCGTTTTCACTATCCATGCTGCAATTTTCAAGACTTCAAATAATATGTATGACCCCATTTACAGTAACCAGTTCATGTAGGGAGGTGGAATAATAATAATGTTGCAAGAAATCTATTCCAAAACTGGAAGCTGTCTTGGACTTTCAGCTTGAAATCTGCAGGTGTTGACTAAAACAAATCAGAATTCAAACCTTCATGTAAACCCAATGTGGTTTTTCACAATGGTTTCTAAACATGACGTTTGCTTTCTTTGCACTTCAAAATTCAAATAATGGATATACCTTGTCATCAGCAAAAGTTGCATTTGCTTCTAGATGGAATTTTTTGCATTGTTTTTTGCTGACAAGGTGATATCAATGGCAAACACTAAAAATGTGTTCTATATGTTCTCGTAGTATGTCAATATGAAGTATAAAAGTGTAAGGGACCTTAAATTGAGCCTTGTGGAATACCACACATAGATTGATGTTTTTCTTTATTTTTCTTTGCAGTCTGTAATTGTCAAAAGCATTGAAAGAAATGCGCCAAATATGTACCTAGCGAGGCAAAAACTACTTGGACAGGAGTGTGAGAGCTGTGCTGCACATCATGCAGGGAACCATGGTCGAGGACTTAATGGGACGACACTGCCACTCACAGGGCTTAACGTTGGCTCAATAGGTAGGGATTACAAGTTATTTGGTTGATTGATCGATCAATCAATTGATCGATCTATCAATTGATCAATTTATCAGCCAATCTTGTATGTAGAGTAAAAATTGAATAAACAAGCCAAAGGTACAAAAGGTTACTATTTCAAGTAGTATATCAGGTATATTTCAAGTAATATTTTGTCGGTCGACATGATGTCACTTGCGATAGATCGCTTCTTCCTATTGGTTGCTTTCGCCGAGATTTGCCCGTTCCATCTCGCTCCCTCTGACACGAAGGGGACATTTAACATTGCACTCAATGGGGAAAATCATGATCACAAAACATGCTATAAAATAAATACCTCTTGATGAAACAATTCCAAAAGTTTGATTTCTTATCAGAGGAATCAACTTTAAATAATTACCAAGGCAAATTGGTATTTTCTGTGCTGAGAAAATTGACTTGAACTGAAAGGCTCTGTACAAACCAATAGGGATTTCGCGAGGGTGTCCCCTTTGACAGACATGAGAAATGGGAAAGTGCAATAGATGGAGCAACCCCGACTGAGAGGATATCAAAAGTACAAGTGATTGAAATTAGTTCTGTCTTTTATGCCATATTTGAGTTCTGTTACATCGCAAGAAGGTTGTGCTCGTTTTGGTCATGCCATAGATTTCTAATAATATCCTTATTATTAAAAAACAATAGGTAATCGGATACTAACATATCTCCAGATAATTCCTATTAGTATTGTTTTGTTCACTACCCCACAATTATTACCAACGGACAGGCAGAAACAACCCTTCCCATGCCTCCTTGAGCACCATCTCCGTATCAGTGTGCGTGCAATCACCATTTCACAGAATCGACAGGGATTGATTTCTGCACCAAGCAGGGGTTCTGTATCATATCGTGCAGAGGTTAATATAGGGTTATGTACAAACAATGATACTGATAACTTGGTTATATAAGTGGTGGTTCAAAAATCTATGGTTTGAAGGAATGTTATGATCCAGCGATGGTTTGTCCTTCATCAAATAAGTTCTTAGGAAATCAAATTTTGGAGGCTTCTTGGGGTATACATGTGTTTTTATTTCTGTAAATTGTGGAAAGTTCAATAAACTCACAAGATTATTTGATTTTCGTATACTTTTCAACAAACAATGCTTGGTCAGGTGTTCTACTTTAAAAAAAAAAGAAAAGAAACAGTATCCAAAAAGGGCTTATTTAACAAAAAATATTATCCACCTAATTTTACCCGACAATTATTTTTTTTAAAGGGGCATGGGGGCACTCAACATTCATTTGGCACTGAAATTTGGGAACTGAGAAATCACTTTTTGATCAAATATGTTCTTCTGAACAGAAATTTTTGGGAAATTATGTCTAGTGAACTAAATTTGGGCCATATTATAGGTTGTGCAGGAAAATATTTGAACTTAAGAGCTAAAAATTTTGAGAGATCTAGTCAAAGTGAAGCTAAAATACTGGAGCATGATCCTGAACTGATTCTGAAAACTGGGATCTTTGACTGCCACACATACCCATCTCACCATTACATGTGATTGCCTCCCCCCCTGTCCCTGATGAGGCCCTTATAATGCCAAATACTCAAATCGTTTTGACTGACCTCTCTATTTTTAATCGTTTTTTATTAGCACTAGCGTGTCCAGGGGGGGCTTTGGGGGCTTCAGCCCCCCGCACGCACGGACCCCGAAAAAAAAAGAAGAGGAGAAAGAAAGGAAGAAAGAAAAGAAAAGAAAGAAAAGAAAAGAAAGAAAGGAAGAAGTAAAGGAAAAGGAAACAAAGAAAGCCAATGATAGCCAACGATATTTGAGCCCCCCCCCCCCACTCCCTTCCCCGCTTAATGGATTTAGAGTACCCGGTATGCCGCCATATTACAGGCCTATGATACGTCAGAATAAACGTAGGTAATCCAGGGGAATGGAGGAGATATGCCGCCAACATTTTAAGTGAGATTGGCGGGGGGCTGGAGTATCCTTTTGCACTGCACCTCCCAAAAAAAATCACATAGGCCTATACCTTTTTTTCTTGATAATTTGGTGAATTTAGACTAAAAGAGGGCCTGAAATTATGCATTTTAGTTCACCAAATACACAATTTTACATAAGGGGCCCCATAGGGGGCCAGCCCTCAGACCGCCGCAAATGCTTGGCCTGCCAGTGTTGACAAGCTTCCTAAACCCACGATCCAAAAATTGTGCATATGTGATGCGATCAAGCAAAATCAGTCGGAACTCAGAAATATTGATTTTGAGATATAGCCAAACAAAGGAACTATTTCCTTTCTATTATTACTATTACTATTCTTGTATTGGACACTCTTTAATTGCTCATATCTTTGGAACTGATTGTTTAATTTTAATGGAGTTTTCTGTAACATCTACCTTTGTAAATGGTTTTTACTATCCCATAAGAAACTGAAAATTTAATATCTCCGAGTTCCGACTGATTTTGCTTGATCGCGTCACATATGGTTCTGGTTCTGGTTCTGGTTCAGGTTCAGTCGGAATCACAGTCAAGCTGCATCTTCTCCAACATTCTTTGAAGATTTGGGTGGTCAATGTGCCGTGTGTGTCTCTCGTAACTTCATGGAAGAATAAATTAATTACTTATACATGTAGCTGCTTGAGGTCCTACTTTTGACCCCAACTGGTTCCAGTCTGTAATTGTTCTGGGAATGAAGCTGTATCTGTGGACGTCTTTCTTTACATGCGGCCGGTAGATCTTCTGTGATCCCCTTCTGTTAGCCCTGGTGGTCTTTGTGAGTTGAATGATGCTATCAGCCTTGATCCCCACCTCGTTGTTGATGATTTTGTTCATCATCTGGATTCTTGTTTCTTTCCTCCTGTGTTCTAATGTCTCCCACTTCAGCTCCTCTATCATCTGAGTGACACTATCCCTTTGTTTGTAGTTGTTGAGGCAAAACCTGGCAGCTTTCCTCTGGATTGCTTCTAATGACTGTACATCTCCCTTCCTGTATGGATCCCAGACACTACTTGCATACTCCAGTGTTGGTCTCACAAGAGTTTTGTAGGCATTCTCTTTGATCTCCCTTGAACTTCCTTCAGTGTTTCCCCACAGAAAGTGTAGGCCTTGTCAGGTGGTAATTTGCTGTTAGAGATCTTCATAACAGAGCATTTGCTGGGGTTGAAGGACATGGACCAGGTGTTTTGCCATTCTTCTAGCTTGTTTAGATCTTCCTGCAATACTTCAAATTCCGCTGTTGATTTCCCGATGCATAAAGTACGCAATCGCTCTGCGAAAAGTCTTGCAGTACAGCGTAGATTCTCAGGAAGGTCGTTTATGTATATCAGGAAGTCTAGGGGGCCTGTCACGGTACCCTGAGGAACACTTGATATGACTTTCTTTGATTCAGATGTTATGTTATGATATATGTATATGATCGATGTGATTTATTTTATATAGAGTAGACACTTTCTAATTTTTCTGCGGACTTTTTGGAAACTTATATTGAATGTATTTTGATTTTTTTTTCAAAAATGTCTAGTCCAAATCAACCAATTTTGGCAAAAACAGAGCTGGTTTTTCAATGATATGGGCAAAATATTAACAAAATATTCCCCAAAAACACATTTGGGTCATCCGGCTGGTATAGAACTACCTATATTGGTATCGTCTCATCGCCTTTTTTTTTTAGTATTTTGCGCCTAAAAGTATTTACCAATTTGCATGATTACAGTTTCAAAATTTGTCCACGAATGGCTTCAATTTGGGCCTTCATTTAACCCATTTTCAGATTTTTCAAACTAAAATTGTACACAATAATAGTGCCAGAATGGTCCACCAAATGGCTTCAATTGGGCCTTCAGTTTGCAAAAGTTTCTCACTACTGAGGGAGGCACAGCCCCCCTCAGACACCCCCCTACGTCGCGCAAGCGCGACGCAATATACTTAGTGGCGCAAAAAATTTCGATTCAGCCCCCCCGCAGTAACAAATCCTGCACACGCCCATGATTAGTACACACATTTAGTGCTCCAAACATTTCACACTATTACCAGCCTATTTGATCAGCTGTTAGGTATCCTATATAGACAAGAATTTGACAACCTGTTGGATCATTATCAAATCAAAAAAGCACATTCTTAACAAGGAGTTCAATGCTCTATCTCAAATTTACTTATTACAATTGCCCAAGGAGAAAGTTCAGTGCACATGATGGTTGGAGGAACTGTGTCTCAGTATGGAGATTGCAAATCAGCAGGCAAATTTTTCTTGAAATTTTGGTTTTATATACTGGTCTCCCAGTAATGAAATTGGAAATGTTTGGTGGTGAAATTATGCAATGTTGCAAATTATTACCCCTGGTCCACGATCCCTAATTTGCAAAAGCAGCTAGTATTTTTTTTTTCGTAAAAAAGAAATGCATGTTCTCTAAATATTGTCATCAAATGAGATTAAAACTTAAATTCTATACTGCCTACCAGTTCAGTTCATAAAAATTAAACTTCTACGCTACTCAAATTTGGTACATGCACTCACTGTCGGAGGGTTTTCACCTGCTTGACCGGAGTCTTCAGTTCAGTTCTAAACTTCTTGGCCTGAGTGGGCAGGAGAGGGGGGGGGGGGGTCACTGACATAGATATTTGTGTTTCCTCAAACACAGTTGTGCCATCTAGTAAAACATTTCTCATTGAATGGTACCTATGAGTTGCAGTTCATAACAAGCAAATTATGCAAACAAGCCAATGAATAAATGAACATATTTAGTGAGGGGCAAAACTAAACCAAAAAATAATGATTTGATAGTATATACAGTACCAACCTTTCATGTAACATGATAAATGTCGGTGATTGAACGAGCACACTTCAGCAATTATTCCGATGCCATTAGGATATATCAGAATCATTTTCGCTTCACCAAGTCCGCAACTAATACGCAAGTACTCTCAGCTAACTTAGATTGTGATTACCCCAGCAGCTCCCCATTTTACACCTGGGTGGAGTGAAGCAATTGGGAATTAACCCGCAACCTGTGATTATGAAGCTCACGAACTAACCATTAGGCCACCGTGCTTCCCAAATATAATGTTTTGATGTAACTTCAGTTTCTTCTCTTCACATTGATCACTCTTCTTTATAGGTATGTTAGGCCAAGGTGGTCTTAACATAAACACAGCTAACATACTGAGAATTAATGGACATAATGGTCTTAGTGCTGTACCTAATGCTTCACATAGTCCAGCAGCAACCAGTGCAACAGCACAATGGATGGGTACATCAAGTACAGCAGCAATTCAGCAAGGTAAAAGACATTTCTTGAACTCTTGAAAGAAACATTAAGTCTAGTTATATGTACATAAAACTACAAGAAAACATGTGAAAAGCTGAAGCAGATAACCTTGCCAACAATGCTAGACATATATAGACCATTCCTATAATTTGCATTTTCCTGCCATTGATGGGGTGAACATCAATATCGTGCTTTCTTTATTTTACAATATGTGGTGTGATCAAGCAAAATTAGTCTGAAGTCAGACATATTCAATTTTCAGTTTTTATAGGATTGTAAACAGCATTTGCAAAGCTACATTTTGCCAAAAACCCCATTGAATTTGGACAACCAGTTCAAAAGATGTGAGCAGTTACAGAGTTTCCAAAACAATAGGAAACAAAAGGAAATACTTCCTTTGATCACATGTTATATTGATGTGATATCGATGTTCACTCCACCAATGACAGGAAAGTGCCAGTCATAGGAATGGTCTATTAAATCTTAAGCAGTTGTTGCTGAGCAGGGATCTGAACCATGGACCTCTCAATGTCGGATTGATTGCTCTATCACTGCTTGAAATCGCATCTGAATTGCATCTCACATATGGTAATGGATTCTTGGGTAGAGTTTAAAAGTTTAAATGTGTAGTGTAGGAGCTGTTGTCAAGTGTGTCAATTGATTGTCTCTGTGTTTCGTTCTCAGGTTTACAATCCACAGTTCCACCAGTATTAATGCAACAGGCAGCTATTAATTCTCTCCTTCGTCCGCCCACCAATCCTCTACAAGTAAACCAAACTACAGCTGGTCTCATACCATCTATACCAACAACGCTCACCCCTACCATATCGACATCCCTCACCCCTGGACTCACTACAACATCAGTAACCCCAGGTTTGCCTCCATGCACCACCCCAAGCATAGTACCCACCCCTACGTTGGCAACTTCACTATCAACACCATTGCATTCAACCGCTTTGAGTCCAAGCCCAGCTCCTGCTCAGGCATCATTTGCATCAGCTTTAGCGTCAACGGTTTCAAGGCATACAGCAACCTCACAGATACCAAGTGTTGTTCATGTGACAAGTGCTCTTCAGAACTTGACGCCACTGGCATCTTTGACCAGCGGTGTCGCACCCCATCTGACAATGATGTCACAACAGACATCGCCATCTACACAGAGTATACGACAGGCTCCTACACCAGTATCTTGTATCAGTGCAACAATGCCAGAGGGTGTTATGCCACCAACATCAAAACTGGCAACAAGGGTCACTCCAGCAGCACTGCCCACCACTAGCCCTCCATCAATGCCAACAGGATTTATACCAACATCAATTCCTCCGCCATTGTTGCCGCCACCCAAATCAACATCAGTCACCCAGCTTCAACACATGCAAGCAGCAGCAATGTCATTAGCACAGCAGAACACTGTCCACAAGCCGTCCCCGCCACCTGGATTCTTCCCGAGACCAGACCCGGCTGCTGTGTCAGCACAGTTGGCACAATTGGACATGGGGCGTGTTAACACTGCTGCATTATTACATAACAATAGTAACGTGGACTCATCAATGAGACATAGTGCCTTTGTGAGAGTATCTAGACAATTAAAAGATTCAGGTAAGATCGCCACAGGAGAACCTATTCGCTGACGTAGTGCACATTAGTATCCATTTAATACTTGATCAAGCTTAGGCTCGTACACCAATTCTGAATTATGATATGCCATAGGCTTTATGTTGCGATCATTTCAATCAGTGGTTCATACCAAAGAAAGCGTGAGCAAGTTGACCTAGCAATGGTCATTTTCTAACGTGCACTATGCCAGCGAATATGTGACACAATAAGGTCCATGGAGGCCAAAGGAGGCATTTTTGAAAATTGAGTTACTTTACTATAATTACCCTTACCAAACTTGAATGCATTCATGTTGTATTTGGAATGCATTCGGCAGCATTGTGGTAGAATGCATTATGAATTCAAACAACCACAACCTATATAACCACAACCATAAGGTCACAAGCTTAGTTTTTGTTGTCGAATGCATTCCGAATGCAAAATAGCATTCGAGTTGCCCTCAATATGCAAGAAATATTTAAATGAGTTCCGAATGCATTCTGAATGCATTCTGAATGCATTCGCTGAATGCAGCGAATGCATTCTGAATGCATTCGGATGCAAACGCCAATACATTGTTTCCTGTTGCATTTGTTTTCAAACGAATGCATTCAGATTCAAACGAATGCATTCAAATCAATCGAATGCATTCAAACAATGTAATGCAATTGGAGCAATGGGCATGCATGTCTGATGATTCTTTTATGCTGCAGCTACTTGTTTTTTCCAATGAGGTTTTGCATTTAAATGATGGGAACTTTCATGCATGGGTCAATCTTACCTTGTTTCATGTGGTTGTTTGACGCTTTAAAAACACTCAAGATCTACTATATTTGTTGATCGTGACGGGTGGTGATCCTCCGAGCCTTAATGGGATTCCCGACACTGTGTGGCAATCCTCCGCTGTGGGAGGTTTAATTGCCAAACACTGTATGGTGATCCCCCGAGCCCTCGTCCATCGCACACTGTGTGGCAATCACACATGGAGGCCGTACGTACATTATCTACAAAATGTATTAGTAAGGGGCTGTGCAATAATTACGAGCCCCCAGGGGGTAAAATTCCAAACAGCACTCCCAAAATTGCTTGCTCCCCCCTCTCGTCCTGCCAAAATTGCTTGCCCACCCTCGGCCTGCCAAAAATCACTTTGCCCCTCCTTGCACATCATGCCAAATTTTTGGGATCCCAATTTGCAAACCTTAATTATTAATGGTCGAGCACAGCTAGCAGGAAAATTTGCATATTTAAGCGTTAATTTCCAAGCGTTTTATTCAAAAGGCACCCCATAAATGTGTGCCAAAAAATTGCTCCCCCCTTTTGCTTGCCCCCCCCCCCTCTTGCTTACGTTCCCCCCTCTTTCAGCTCGCCAAAACTTTCTTGCCCCCCCCCCATTTTACCCGCCCACCAGGGCTCATAATTATATTGCACAGCCGAAGAACTATATAAAGTGTACAAATTCTCACTTACTTGCTTGTACTACATGTATACGTATGTACGTACATATGTACTCTATGTACTCTATGTACAGCATACAGAGATACATACACCTGGATTACATCTGGCATAATATTACAAAACTGTAATAGCTATATGCCACAATGACCATTTATATAAGCTTATAAGCTTACCTTAATTGTTAGATTCATGAATATTCTCCTCTTGGAGTACTAGCTGTTGCAATTAATACCATTTCCTATAATAATACTGCACATTGATCTAAATATAGTCCAGAGCCTTGGTATGTATTTTATTCACAAAAAACCAAACATTTCCTGTGGTAATATCACAATACCAGCAGCTCACATCCATACAACCAGGAAGCTAGTGGAGACTATAACTGCCAATATCAACTGCCACTTTTGTAGCATAATTTGAAAAAAACATGTGATGATCATGTGATCATCATTTGTGGTTGGATTAGAATGCAACCGAATGCAACACGAATGCAAAGATTTTTGTTGAAAATAGTCTAAGTCCTTAGTTGTCAGATCCGAATGCAAAAATACCACAAAAATGTATATATTGCATTCGAAAGGATTAAAAAAATTTGTGGTCTGTTGCATTCAATGCATTCAAATGCACAATACCACAAAAAGCCACATCACTACCACAATGGTAAGATACGAATGCATTCCGAATGCATTCTGAATGTAATAATTGCATTCGGGTTTGGTAAGGGTATTACCTTATACAAACACAAGTCTATCGTATACTGAAAACACCAAAGGTCTAGCATACTTGGTTCTGAAGTTATGAAGTATTGTGATGTGATGTATTTTCTTATTTCTAACTACACAATTATTTTTGCCTTTATCTCAATTTCAAATTTGCTGAATGGACCAAATCTTGTCACATAAGGTTCATTAGGTTTGCAAGAAATATAACACGTGGGTCATCACTACAAAACTGCGTCATGATTACTGACCGGAGGTTTGGTCATCTTGGACAGTGACCAATATGAGTGAGAACAAGGATGATGAGCGTGTGGCGTGGTATGATTGTTCGCACCAGTCATGTACCATGTTGCTCTTACTTGTAGCGTATTGAATGCGGTGTCCACTGCGTGGCCAAATATGTGACGTGGTCACGTGTCATGTCAAAAGGAGACACTTTTGGGCAGGTTTTTTCATATCTTAAATGTAGAGATATTTTGCTCCACAACGCCATTTTCCCCAATGAAATCGGCCATTCTTAAGCAAAGATATTGAGTTTGTAAGTTATGGTATTGTAAAATTGGAAATTGAGATACCAGCCTTTAAAAATATTATTGACAATGTTGAAAGTAGGAATTACCTTGAAAAATGTCTCAAAAATACAAATTCGCTACAAACCCAAATTGTGAAAAAATCACCCGGGCAAATTTTTGGCTATTTCTCCATTTAGGATCCTGCCCAAAAGTGTCTCTTTTTGACATGACATATCACATATATGTTAGATATTTGTTATATACCTTTTGATAGTCGCGCATGATTGATATTTTGTGAAAAGTTGTCCTGAATAAGACTATTATTTAGTTGGTGTTTCTGGTTGAAACTGAAAGCACACCTCAAAATGCTCTTTAAAAGTTGAAACTGTAGATGCTATCTTTCAACCTCAATTAGCACTAGTCTTATATGAAGTTGACTGTGTTCTATGCAAATCAAGATTTAATCAATTATGTTTTCAAACAGATGAAAGTTATGCTGTAACTAATAATTAATGATTCAACATTTTCCATGTTAATTTCTCAGGAGGCAGTCATAGCAACACCAGCAGTAGTTGTAGCCCAACTTCCAGTCCCAGCAACAGCCCAATTGACCTCATCGCCACATCAACGACCTCACCCCTCAACCATCTATGTAACAATAACAACAAAATGGACATGATGACTAAAACAATCCATCAGCAACTACCTTAATAGAGCTTCTATCAAGGAATAACAGTATTTCACCCAATAATAGCGGAAATTTTGCCTCTGTGTTTGGAGGTAATGGACTCATTGAGCAGATCTCGCCTAGTAATAGTGGAAATTTTGCATCTCGGTTGGGACAGCATATTTCACCAAGCAACAGCGGTAACTTTTCGTCGTTGTTTGGATCCGGTGGAGGTGTGCAACAAGATCAGAATGGTTTGAATAGGTATGTATTGAACACTGCCAATATTGAACTATCGGCTATTTTGATTGGTTACATACATGGCTGTATCTTGTATTGAGCCAATCAGATGGTCAGTAGGTTGGCTGAATGGGTTTAAGCTTAAAAAATTGATTGGTTACTCACAGGATTATATCTTGTATGAACCAATCAGGGGCTCTGTAAGAAAGGCAGTAGTACCCATCAGGTTAAACATTTATAGCACCAATTTCTTCAAAATAATCTCAAAATGTGTTTATTCAAGTAAGAGGTCCAACTAATGTCCACTGTGACCAGACAGGGGTGCTTTTAACTACAGCTGATTTCAGCTTTTTGGCGCCCTCTACGGAGGCGCCAAAATATAGGCATGACTTTGTGATTCTTTGTGAAAAGCTTCTAATTTCACTCTTGCTAGATTGACTTCGCAATTGTTTTGCTAAAATTATGCCCAGCTCAGAAATAAAACCACAATTTGCTTGGATTTTATTTTATTATTGTTTTCTGATATGCACAGGATAAAATGGTGAGCGTATATTCTTTGTTTAAAATACAAAATTAGGATTTATAAAAACACCAAATAAATCCTGACCTTTGTATGGGTTCAACCAGTTTACCGTGTGCCTTAGAAACCCGAAAGACGGTGACATTTGACCATACACTAGGATCCACAACATGCTCATCTATCATTGGAACAGTTCTTAAGCCCTAATACATTTGTAGGCCTACTTTCATCCTTTGAAAATTTGGGTACACAAACTCATACTCTGCAACTTGAGGTCAAATTTTGCACTATGATTATGTAATTGAGGTTATTGGACTATGCCATTGGGATGAGACTATTGTGGTCCATAGTGATAAGAACAATTAACGAGGACTCTACTGATGGCTTTTGTTTGCTAATTACCATAGAATCTATATAGCGGTTATTGCAAAAGTTGCAATATGGTGGCACAGTTGGGCGGAAAACTGTATGCAAACAACACGGCATATTAATTATACATGTTCTACATTGTTGTATTTTAAAACACTGAAGACCAAAATTGACGTTATTGCCATGATTGGATCATGGAGGTAGTAAGCCTACTACAACTCTGGCGGAAATTGCGTTTGCCACACCAGGGCCACACCAGCACGTTCTGGTGTTAAAAGCACGCAATCGAAGCTAAATATGGGATAGTTCCGTACTATTTTGTATAATAGTTGCAAATGCACATTCAGATTACACTTGCCCCTTCCCCACCCCCCCCCCACCCCCCCATTTTCCAATGATGGGAGACTGTAATGTAGAAATGATGACGATTTTGTCCAAATCAACATTGCAATAGGGGAGCGGGGAAGGATGTTGGTCAATTAACGCTCAGGTGTGGCAACATTTTTCGCCAAGGTTGTAGCTATACTACCTCCATGATTGGATTAAGTAAATAACTAAATCCTGTTATCTACCCAGCAATGTTTGCTTATCATAATAATTGTAACAAACTGTAGACAGAAAAGGCAAACAGACAGAAATTTAGAGTTTTAAATTAGAGAGTTGACAGGAAGTTGTAAGAGTTAAATTGTTATGGATATGATTGGTGTAAGAACGAAAAAGTTGAATGTCAGATCAAAGTCATCCGAAGTGAATTAAGTAATGTCAATCACAAATTGTTACAGGTCATTTGAGGTGGACTAAGTTTATATTTGGATTGTCAGAACACCTTCCCCAATCAGACACATTTCTCTTGTTTGGCTTGACTTTGCAAAGAGCGTCTAATTTCGGTCTTGCTAGATTTACTTCGCAACTGTTTTTTTGCTTAAAAGTATGCCCAGCTTAGAAATAAAACCACAATTTGCTTGGATTTTATTTTATTATTGTTTTCTGATATGTTCGGGATAAAATGTTGTGCGTATATTCTTTGTTTAAAATACAAAATTAATGGACTTCTTTCTATGCTAATATTACATTATTGTTTTAAAGAGAAAAAAAAAGTATCCAAACAGTTGGGCGCCCATTCCTTTTTAAAGGAATTTTTATTTGGTTTGATTTCAGCTTTTATTTTTTACAATTGTCTTAATGCTCTGGACAAAAGTGTAGGATCTTTTCAAATTACAGCTTTTTCATCTCTTTTTATATGTGGTGACTCCCACCAGAACAGACATTTCTCCTCTTCTTTTTCTCCTCCTTCTCCAACTTCTTTTCCTCCTCTTCATACCCTTCCTTTCATTTCTTTTTATCATCTTTTTCTTCTGCTTCCATTTCCCTCTAGTCCAAAAAGTATCATTTTATCATTGTGTTATATTGAAAGATGTATATAAAGTTAAGCTTGTGCATAATTTGCCGTTAATACCACCATATGTGCATATTGTTTAAATTTTACTCCATCGTCATACAGATCTGGCAGTAGACCTTCATCAGAGTCTGGAGGCGAGTCAGATAGTTCTGACAAAAGAGCCCCTGGTTGCGAAAGGAGAACACGAGAAAAGGAACGGGAAAGGCAGTGGGAAAGGGAACGAGAAATAGAGCAACACAGGCAGCAAGAACTGGATGGCCTGATGCAGGATGATGCTGCTGTTACCTATGAGCAGAAGAAACTGATGGCAAATAAAGGTACAGGAATTGAAGGTTGTTTTCATCCCCCACCATTATAAACACATCCCAAAAAGTAATTACCCCCTTTATAAGCCCAATCGCCATTGTAACTTCCAGTTTTTGAGATCAGTTTTGGGACACTTTGACCTCTGACATATCAGGGAAATTGATGTAATTATTATTAATTAATTTATTATTGTCAAAATGTTATCACTAAAAATATTAACATTATTAATTTATACAATAAAGTTGTTTGTTGGGTTTGTTTTCATTCTTGTAAAACATTTTAGATTATATATATTTTGTACACACAAAAACCAATTCTTCTGAATTTTTCCAATAGGTCAGAGAGCAAAGTGTCCCAAAACTGCAAAAATTGTCCCACAATGCATTGCAAACTTCCTATGCCAATTTGGCTTATTATGAGGCAATAACTCAAAATCTATGGATTAAATTTTAAAACTGAAATAATAGAAAGAAACCCATTTTAGTTAACAAATTTTGATACCACATTTGTCTGCATATCACAAAATGTGTAGCCATGGTGACACCTTGAATGAAAAAATATGCAGAATCAAAAGTTGCACTAAAAAGATATTCAAGTCAGTGTACCATTCGCTACTTGCATGGTTCCACCATTGTGCACTATGTGCTGGGAAAGCCTCAAACTGGCAGCATACATGAATGGGAATTGAACCAGTCATATAGCATTTTGTGTAAGATTACGTAATTCTTCCTTTCATGTATGCTGCCAGTTTGAGGCTTTCCCCACACATAGTGCATTAATGGCGGAACCATGCAAGTAGCGAATTGCATTCTCTACATGACTGCAGTGGCGGCGCCAGGAATTTTTTTTCGGGGGGGGGGCATTAGGGGGGCAAAGTGAATTTCAGGGGGCAAAATCAACCAAGTTTGCGCAGAATTACCGTAAAAAGTGGAAATTTTCGTAATTTTGGGTTTTTTCTGGGGGGAAACAGTTCTGACTGGGGGGGCATTTTCCCCCCATGCCCCCACCCCTGGCGCCGCCACTGCATGACTGGTCAATGATGACCTGCAGTGACAAGTGATGAACAGGCACTCAAGCAACATTTTCAAAGGATTTAGGTGCAACTTTCAAATCTGCATCATTTTCATTCAGAGGGTCACGATGGCAACACATTTTTTTATTTGGTCTAATTGGCTTCATGCATATTATAGATATTCCAAGATATAAGTACAGGGCTATTCAAATATCAATCATTTAGTTTTCTTCCATGTTGTTTACTTCCTTCATTTTCATGTAATGCCTTTGTTTGAATCATTGTTATTCAGCTATGAAACAAAAGCCAGTAGTGAGTCAGCCAAGGACACCAACAGATACTTGGAGTGGTCTAGGTTTCTCTAAATCCATGCCAGAGTCAGCCATCAGGGAAGCGAGACAAAAGAACGGGTTCTCATTGTTTCAGAGATCTGCACTACCTACAATGCATGAGGTAAAACCTTGGGTGTAATATTTCCATAGACTAATAAAGGGCTGTTCCAATTAAAATCCATACACCCCCTATGGAAGATATGACCTTAATCACCCACACAGGGGGTGTAGATTTCAGATGGAGTTGCCCATTCAGGTTACTCCCATTTGAAATTCACACTCCCTATGTGGAAGATTAAGGTCATGTCTTCCACAGGGGGTGTAAGGATTTCAACTGAATAGTCCAATATAAACAGATGATACACCAACTGGCAAAGATCACATCATCTGTTAATGAGGGCTGATCAACGAGAGTGAGAGAGATCAAAAATGTTGTGCCCACTCTGGGCCTGTTACGGCATGGTTTTAAAGCACAGTCTTGATGTTGCCTAAACGCAAAGCTGTGTTTGATTTGTTAATATGGGCACGGGTGATAAATAGATCAGCCCTCATGAATATGCAAGAATTGTCATTGCATACCAAGATCTTCTGCGCTCTCCATGGCTCATTTGGTTAAGGCGGAGTAGGTAATTATATAATATGTAGACCAGGCTTCCTCAAATAGATTTGTTGAAGCGCCACATGAAATAAAAAAAACTGCAAAGCGCCACTCAATGGCTGCTTGAAGTCGCTGGGTAGTCAGAGGAGGGTTTCCCCCTCTGAAGCTATCGATTTTTAAAATTTGAGGTGCAAATGACGCCATTTGGTGCAACATTTTGTACTATTTTAGCCTGTCTTTACAAGGATAACATGGGAATCGCATTGTTTATTTATTTTTTGTTAAATCTAAACGGCGCCGCGCGCCACTCGGGAAGCCACGGCGCGCCACATGTGGCGCGAGGGCCGCTATTTGCGGAGCCCTGATGTAGACTAACCCTGTGATCCTGAGGAAGTTGGACTTTCTTCACTGCATGCCCAATACCAGTAAATCAGTATTAGCTTTTTGGGGGCATCAACATGCCAATATTATATGTGTACATCCATATCGAAACGATGCACTTGTCGGCTGCGACATGTGTCTCATTTCACATATTAACTAGGAAGAAATACCAGACTCATCTCAAGTGGAGGTTACTCCAAATCACATGGTTTAGGAATACAGAGAACATTTTTTTTAAACCTATGACTTTGGGATGATTGGAAGTGACCTCCACTTAAGATGAGTCTGGTATTTATTCCTAGCTATTACCTGAAATGAGACACATGTAGCAGCCGACAAGTGCATCGTTTTGATATGGATGTACACATATGCTGTCAACTAACCACCAATTATGAGGGTATATGAAGTCCCAATGAAGAAGTTCATTTTACTAAGACAAAAGCTGCAATGAAAAGTAGAAAGATTGCAAATTTAACACTCTTCACGCTGGCGACTGCAGGCGACATGTTTCAAATTTTGTTTAAAATTCAAAATTTCAGAAATGTAAATTTTCATGAACATATTTGGAATCAGCATGAAAATTGCATTAAAATGAGTACAAACAAGCCTAGTATTAGTTCAGTAGTTCTTAAGATAGCTCTTAATATTTTGAGAAAATATTTCAAATTTTTTTCTGTTGAAGCGCATGGCTAGCACGGAGAGCATTAAGCAACAAGGATAACAAGATTTAATATAACTACCACCACCCAATGAGATTGGGGTTAGGATTTAGGGTTAGGATTAGGTTTGGTTTTAGGGTTTAAGATTACAGTAAGGATTAGGGTTAAAATTAAGAGTTTGAATTCAGGATATCATTATGATTGCGTGGCAACCACTATTATGAAGGTGCTCCAAAAACTTTGTCATCAATATATTATAAGTAGCATAATTGTGACGTGTCATGTCAAAACCAGACACTTTTGGGCAGGTTATCATTTTTGAGGTTTTTACATATCATAAATATATACATATTTTCCTCCACAACGCTGTTTTCCCCAATGAAATTTGAAATTTCTAAGCAAAGATATTGAGTTAGTAAGTTATGGTATTATAAAATTGGAAATTGAGTTATCGGCCTTTAAAAATACTAGCGGGAAACCCGCGCTTCGCGCGGGTCCCCGCTAGATGAGTAAATGGAAGTGTTCAAACAGGAGTAATTACTGTACAGATAGACTCATTGAAAATTCCTCATTCCTTCCGAATCATCTTGGTAATCTAGTAACCCCATCCCGTACCCTAAACCACAACCCCGTACCCATAGGACCTATAATCCATCCAAAGTAGGCCTACCATTTTGTGTCCTTCTTTCTTTTCTTTTTCCCCTCCCGTACCCTTACGATGTCTTCTTAGGCCTAATCCCATTATCCCAGTATCACCATAACCCGTGCGCAAGTTGGCTATGCGCACGCCGCACCCGTGCGTGCAAGTCAAGCGGCGGGCGTCGTGTACGCCGACGCGCTAACGGCGCGGCCGGTTTATGCTAGACATGTGGACGCATTGGTTGGCATTGGCCGTAAACAAACTACCGCTATAAATTTGCCCGAAAAAATAACTTTTTTACTGATTTTGAGGCCAATACTTGACCGTTTTCAACCAAATAAACTTTAAACACATCGTCTATTCCTCGATTTCCTGTGTGAATTTGGCGACATTTGGATCGAAACTGACAGAGCCTTTATACGCATACATAGATAGATACATACAACATTCCCCTATTTATAGTAAGATTATTGACAATGTTGGGAATAGGAATTACCTTTAAAAATGTCTCAAAAAATACAAGATGCTTGTTATATTGCGGTCTGAAACTTTCAGACAATATTTTAAACATTAATAACATCACAAATTCGCAACAAACCAAAATTGTGAAAAAATCAACCCCGGGCAGATTTTTGGCTATTTCTCCATTTCCGATCCTGCCCAAAAGTGTCTGCTTTTGACATGACACGTCACAATTGGTTCATATGTTTTAACCACCACACACATGTTGTTATTACAGTCCAGTATAACAGAGGAAGAAGGATTAGTTGAGAATGAAAGCAGCTGGCCCCCTGACAGGACGTCCTCTGATGCTCAACCAGCCTCGCCAACATCAGGAGAGTTTAACCCAACACACAGAAAGAAAAAATGTAAGCAAATGATTAAATTTGTTGTTCATTTTTAGAATGAATTGAGAACAAATGACATGCTAAGGGTAGATTGAGTATCATATAGGAACTGAAGTGGTCATTTTGGAATAAGAAACTTTATTTTGATAGGTATGTGCATTTGAAGTTTTTACTGAGTCATGGGAACTGATATTCTTCCAATGGAATCTTTTTGATGTAGAATCTTGTTTTCATCAGATTGATTTCACATACTGTAGTTATTCTATTAGTCGCCCCCTCTAATAAAAAGCCCCACCATTTTCTAAGCAAAATGTTAAAAAAGCTAAAATTTTCATGCTATCTTGTTTAAGCTTACCACATGCACAGTCCACACACAATTGGTAATTACCGATAATTACATCACAAACTCGGAAGTCATCATTGATCCTAAGTTCATAGTTCGTCATTTTCGGGAATCATCATTGTAAAAAAGACCTATAATAAATGCCCCCTCTTTCAGAATTGTTTTTGCGGGGGAAGAGGGGGGTTAATTGAGTAAATATGGTATTTTCCTCTTAAAGAGCACATCTTTGCCTATTCCAAAAATGCACTAAACTGAATTTTGATAAATTATAAGGTATTCTGATTCATGGCAAATCACCTATAATCCTTTCTAGTGGAATTTGATGTCAGTCAGTCCAATTTGATCAAGGTGATAATCTTAGCTGGATCACCAGTGTATATAATCCAACCTCTCTAGCATACATTGATCATTGTATGTTTTCTTTTACCCCACAGATAATCCATACGACCCACTGAGCCGTAGTAACTACATAGACAGTACGTCGTTACCACGGTATACTAAAGGCCTCTGGTCAAACGGGGACATGGATATCAATAACAGCAGTAAAAAGGATGATAAACAAGATTTGTCCGAGTTATTCATCAAACTTGGTCTCAGCAAATATACCAATGTCTTTCAACAGCAAGAGGTGGGTACATGAGTTATGTTATGTGAGATGTTAATAATAATATGTGGCAAGAAAAGCAAGAATCAGAAATATGACACTAAGTTAATGAAGACTTAGCTGGTATGTATTAATTGTACACGTTGGATGCACCTTCATGAAATGCAGCAGTGAAGTTATGGTTTTGACTCAGAAGAGATTTGACTTTTTTTTAGGGTAAATCATTTCCCAATGGATTATCTTATCTGCAACCAGCAAACTTTGATTTAATGAATATTTGCATTATACATGTAGTGTATTGCACCGATGAATGGCTGAAGTGTTCATGTACAAACCTTTGTAGTGCTTAAGACATTAACTATCAAGACATTAACCAACAACTATATAGGTTTTTGCCGATATATTCATAACCTCATTAATAAACGCGATGCGTGCGATCCAATCATATCTTATTATTTGCGAAAACGCGAACGCAAATCGAGGTCATTAATATCTCACAATTGACCGCGCGTAATTGTTCCAATGTCGCACACAATTGACTTCTGCGTCGCGGTATTGTCGTCCAACAAACTGCTTGCTGCGCTGGCTGGCTGCAGATTTGGATTGCGCGCTACCATATTTGCACAGATTGTGATACGCACTTTTGTTATTGGTCGTTCTGTTTTAGCCTGATCGATTTTTGGCAAGGGAAGATGTAAAAATCATCTATTTTTATAAACTTTTGAGCAAACTTTTGTGTTATTTTGTAAGGTGAAGAGATTAAAGTGACGGTTATGAATGAGGTTAATAACTTTGCATCGGTAATATGTCAGGCATTGTGAAAAATCTAAACATTTTGCTTTGGACCTCGGAATATCCCTCGGGGCTACGCCCCTCGGGATATTCCTCGGTTCCAAAGGCAAAATGTTTAGATTTTTCACAATGCCTTCCAAATAACCGATGCGCAGTTATTAACCTCTAATTCTACACTATTTTTGGGGTACCTTTTGTAACAATCTATCATGGCAGATTTTCTACAGTATGACACATGGGGCTTTTATGAGTCCATCTGCTTAATCTATTTTTTTGGACATCAAAGTCAATTAATGTAATCATATATAATGTATCAGTGAAGATGAGACTTTGACTTGCATCAATTGATATGATACAAGATACTTCCTGATATTTCTATTCCTAAATAGGGAAAGAAATGGAAATAATATTATTATTGCTTTGAAGAAATATGTGTGTGTGGGGTGGGAGGATGTTGATTTGATATAAATGGATATTTATGCAATACAATTTGTTGGTTGTCTTTGCAGATTGACCTTGCGACCTTTTCAACGCTCACAGACAGCGATTTGAAGGAGCTAGGTATAAGCACTTTTGGAGCTAGAAGGAAAATGTTGTTAGCAATATCAGGTAAATATTACTAATTGATCGTATCATTTTGGGTTTGGGTGTTTTTCATCAGCAAGACTTAAACTGAGACCACATTCCTACTCGTTATCAACAGAAAAGATATTTAAGTTTTACTAGAAAACCAGAGAGCTTAGAAATTATTTGGATTGGTTGTATTATGCTTCTTGGCAAGGTCCTTCCATGCTGGCTGACATGGTCATCCTGATTATCGTGTGAAATGAACAAGTCATGTAATGCTATGCAGCTTGTTCAGCAAACTACAATCAAGGACAAATATAGTTGGTACACTTTGACAATATGTTGGAACGCTTCATTGCCGCTCTGCTAGTTCAGTGAAATAAGTATAGCTATGTTTGAGAAGTACAAACCTTCCCCTTGCCCCTTCCCTCTCCAATTCTGCGCAATCAGTATAGGGGAAACTGCATGGAGATCGGGTCAGATCCCACTGTCAAAATTGCTTTTATAAACATTTAATGAGAGGAGAGGGGCGGTGATTTATAGTTAATATACCAGAGTGTGCCAATACTAGTTTCCTTGATTGTAGGTGTTGATATTTCATGGCATGATTCAATTAGCCAATCAGAACCCCACCTCTGTGTTTACACTGTACATATCGCCAGAGAGTGCAAAAGAAAGTCGATAAATGGATTAAGTACATCAAAGTTATATATTTAGGAAAACTATAAAATACAAAGTAAAACATTGAAAATCAATGCCATTGGCAAAACTGAAATTGATTCTTGTGTGAAAATCATTTGGTCCCAAAGTAGATACAAGGCTTCAAATAACAGTTAAAGAAGTTTGTCACTGTTTGACAAGGTTCAAACTAAGATAGTGTTAGGGAAGTTTATTTGGTAGGCCCAACATCTAATTTGGAGAGTGGGTGACCCGATTAACAGCCTTACCCCTCCCCCCTTTACCCCATTAAAATGCATATCAGTTGAAAGCTCATATTTTTCTCATAAGTCCAGGGAAATTTTAGGTGTGAAATATGTTTCATTTAAATAGTATGAACAAACATAAACATGGTACTTTGGTGGCAGTGTCTTTGCTAGTCAACCGTCTGCCTGAAATTTTAGACAGGGAGTTTGCTCCTGGGACGGGCAAAATTAATGCCTTTGACAGATGCTACATTATAATTTTAGGTGTTTAGAAAGGCTATTGATCCTTTTAGTAGACCAGATTTTGAAAACAAGGCCATAGCAACATATTTGAACTCTTTGAAACCCCAATGGGCTGAAGAAGTCTGGTAAATGTTTTAAAGGTCAATTTAGGACTGGTAATTTTATTCAAATGATGGGTAAACCACAATTTTAGCTAAGACCTTGTTTGGTGGTACAGCTCCCCCCCCCCCCCAAAAAAAGGTCTTATATAAGAAGGTGATAGGCCTTGAAGTGAGGTACAAAACTGAATGTGTTACATTCAGACCACCTATCATTAAATCAAATAATGAAACATGTTGTTTTCTAGATTATCATTTATCCATTTACTTTTCTATTTTCTTCCATCTTTAGATTTAAACAAAAATCAAGCAAATTCATTCCAATTGAATGGAACCAATGGCTCAGCCTTTGGCGATCAAACAAGTAACAATCATTACAACAGTAACCAAAGAGGGCGCTTCATGAATCCAGCACGGGTCAACGAAACTGCGGCTAGCTGCTGGTAATAGCGGATATGTGTAATGGACAAAAGGACCAGTGCAAAGTGTGCTACTAAATGCCACCACATGAACAGTATCTATCCAAAGAGGGCGTTTCATGAATCCATCGCAGGTCAATGAAACTGCGGCTAGTTGCTGGTAATAGCGGATATGTATAAATGGTCGGCAGGACCAGTGCAAAGTGTGCGGCTAGTAGACATAAGTGAAATGCCACCATGAGAACAGTAATTAAAAGAGGGCGCTTCATGAATCCATCGCAGGTCAACGAAACTGCGGCTAGCTGCTTGTAATTGCAGATATGTGTAATGGTCAGCAGGACCAGCACAAAGGGTGCTGCTATAGTAGACATAACTGATGAATCAAGTAATGCACTGTCACAGGTGATGAATGAAATGTTAACTATTGTGCTGGTAACAATGAATATTGGAATCACAGTAAGAAATCCATATGGGCTAATGGATCATGACTATGGCCACTGAGAGTATTCAATGCTGAAGATGTCCACTTGGTTTCTGTTTATATCATAAACAGTACACCTTGACATCCAAATTGGTTCACTGGTCAGCTCATAAACAATTTGATTGACCGACAGATGAAATGGATTCCAGTTGAAATCCATACACCGTCTATGAAAGACATGACCTTAATTGTCCACACAGGGAGTGTGTGAATTTCAAATGGAGTTACCTGAATGGGTGACTCCATTTGAAATCTGTACTCCCTGTGTGGAGATTAAGATCATGGTTTCTCTAGGAGTGTATGAATTTCAGATGGAATAGTCCAATGATACATATGAACTTCATATTATTACTATCAACCATGATATAGCAGTTGACTTGGTGATAAAAGATGCTTAAAGAGGATGAAAGCATATGGTAAATTTTGTATAGATATTTTGTACAAATCATTCCGTTGTAGTTTTACCATTGAAAATCACCTAATGAATTTTGACACATTGTTTACTTTATTTGGCCTAAGGATGTGCTGCCATTTCCTTTCATGATAAAGGCATTTTTCAGTTACCACTGCATGTGGTTCTGTTGTATGTTGTGAGTAGGTATTATCAGCCTATAGGCAAACTGTTGGAGTGCAAGCTAGGTGAACCGATTGGCGATTTTTAATGTGCAACATTGTAATTTTATACGTATGCAAAGTGTGTGTGTTTTATATCCCATCATGGATTGAACACTGTTTTAATAAAAGGTGTATAGGATATGATAGGTAGGGTAGTGGAATACATCAAGTAGCAGATGAAAAGTGTGAAATATATCAACGTGGAAGACAACAACAAAATTTGTTCATGCATATGCGCTATCTAGCGGTGCGTGGTTGGTCGAGGGCAGGCTGTAAACAATGTTTATGCCCGGCTGCATAGTGTGATGATCGCGATAGAAAAGAGGAAAATTACATTTATTTTGGGTTATTTTTGTGATGAAATACAATCACCGCATATTCTGGTATGTATGACTGGTACAACAAGAGAATTGAAGGCATAAACAATTTATCATGGCAACAATTCTGTTAATGCACTCCTATAATGTTACCTGCTATGCTGAACTACCAGGGAAAGCGTATAGTAAAAATTATATTTGATTGAACACGGGTGCTAACAGCGTGCCCGTAATGCGGAAGTGAATACAATCCATGTCAGATCGAATACTGTTGTTGGCAGCCGTGTTCATTGAAATGAAATTTTTACTATATAGAATCCATAAATCTGTTTATATACTGCGCCAATAAAGTATCCTTACATTTGGCAAAATATTCACAATTTCCAAACTGAACACTATTGGGGTAAATTTGTTTTCTTAACAGATGCACTATCTAATTCTGCACATTATGACACCACATTGAATCCAATGTGACTTCAAGAAGCAAAGTTACAAGCATTTGATTTTAAAAGTGACAAACTGGCCTATTCAAAACTCCACAGACTAGACATCTGGTTTGAGAGTGGTGAATGGCAAATTTATGCGTTTGGCTTTAATTTAAAACAAAAGGAACAAAAGTAAACTGAAACAAAAGAACTGACAAATAAAATGAAAGTTATGAAAAGTACAGAGAAGAAAAAACTGGAATAAAAAATGCTTTAAATAACGCTTCATTGAAGAAACTGTGTTGTCTCTTTGTTGTGCTTGTTGGAATCTTTTTACGCTTTGTATAGGCCAGTTTGTCACTTTTAAAACTGGACCTTCGCCTATTCAATTGCTTGTAACTTTACTTCTTGAGATCACATTGGATTCAATGTGGTGTCATAATGTGCAGGATTAGATAGTGCATATATTATAAAAATAAATTTTCCCCAATATTGTTCAGTTTTGAAATTGTGATTATTTTTCCAAGTGTAAGGATACTTTATTGGCGCAGTATATATAAGAGTCTTTGCATGAATTTGGCAACTCTCGAATTTCTGCCCAATATGACTCATGAGGTATAAGTTGTCATGTGTTTGCAAACTTGGTCTTAATTTCACTTGACATCACAAAATCAATCGCAACAAAAACGCAGATTTCAATATCATTTTCCTAAATATTTTCAGGCTGTCAAGCGGAAAAACAATCGTCAACATGTAATGCAAAGTATTATGTACATATAGTTAATGTGAAATTGTATTTTGTACATAATTATGTGAAATTAGCAATTTAAGTTCAAATATTATTTCTTATTCGTACATATTAATTTTTGTTGTAATATTTTTAATTTTCTTTTGCAATAATGTTGTTTGTTACTGTGATAACAGTATCTGTATTTCAAGATTTCACTCAATTAAGGGGGTACTACACCCCTTGATAAATTTATGACTATTTTTGCAGTTTTCTCAAAAACTAATAAAACACTGGTAACAAAAATTATACATATTATAGGGGCAAGGAATCCAGTTACTACACTGGAATTTCAGTTAAGACAAGTAGTTATTGATTTATTGATCAAATATTGGTTTTCCCTCATTTTTGACTGTAACTCCACAACTGTTGTCTGTGTTGAAATAAAATTTTCAGTGCAGTAGTTGTAGTCCTTGCCCCTATAATATACATATCTAACTTGCCACCAATGCACCATAATTTTTGAGAAAAATGCAAAAATAGGCTCAAAATTGGCCAGGGGTGTAGTACCCCCTTAATATGAATTATGAAAATTGATCTAAAAAATTTAGATTTTTTCACTCAAATGGGACCGATCTTGAACTTAGCAAGTTAACAATGTGCTGTCAAAAAATAAATAGAAGTCTGACAATATCCAAAATTCTTTTTATGTTGTAAATGACTGATCACAAATTATTTTATGATCTAAACAAAGAAATAAACTGTAAAAGTTGAATTTTTTACTGAACATTAATTTTGCACTTTTCATGCTCAGTACAGCTAACACAAATAGAAAAATGTGCAAATATATTTGTTATACATAGATCATGTATGATAATTCAAACTTTAAGAACATAAGAATGTGAAGTTGCACAAAAATTGTCACTGTTACAGTACTTATTCATACTGTGTTCATATACCAAATGTTTTTGAACTCAAAATATAATTTTGCTTGGAGAGGAGGGAACTCTGTGAGTTTCCACACACACAGTGGTCCCCTCTGGCCAGTACATGTACCTCGAACAAAAACAGATTGACAGACCAAACAAGCAGTCAGATTTTGACTGCAACCTATTTTTTACTAATTTGTGACCAACAGGCTCTTTAGTGACTTCTTGCACAACAGTATGTGGGCTGTGATATCTTTATAGCCTCTTTATGTTTCGTTGTTTGTTAATTGTAAAAGACCATATTTCACAAACTAACTTCAGTGAATTGCACAAGGGAACAAATTTGTGTTTAAATTCAAATATATCTGACAATTGCTAACTTCCTTGTCTATATGAAAATTTTATTTTATTTTAGCACTTTTCAATATCAGAAACAAATTTGAATTTCAGTTACTAATTAGGGAATAGATATTTTGATCAAGGTCGGTGTGTAACAAAACTTTTATTGGACAACTTTCTTAGAAAAAAACAATGGACTTTGGTTGATGTATTTTACTTAAATTGCAATATTATGTGCAGCCTTTTGCATACATATTGTGAAAATGCTTAATCATGTTATGGTATACAGTCTGTCCACATAGAAGTACAAAGTAAATAGACCTTGGAAACTGGAGGTATGAGAATAATTATTTCAGTGTATTGCATGTGTTTATTGGCGCGCCAACTGCTGCGCAATTTGTGCTTGCCGAGCGCAACATGCTCCTTACGTGTCGCGTTTTTTAACACGCAGGGCGTGTGACGCTAAGCATCGACCCCCGATGCCACAGATTTGGTTTGTATGGACAAACTCTAGGGTGAGACACCCATCCCCACCTGATCATTAGTCAGTAAAAGTAGGGTCAACAATTCAAAGTTTATTTCCATCTGCAAAAAAAGTCCCCAGTCCGACTGGTCTAGTGACTGGCCTGGACATATTCACAGACGAAATGCAGAAAATTAAAGCCAGTTGAAACTTGAGGATTATGGATACATTGTAAGTGCATTGAACCCAAGCTTGATAGTGTTCAACCCCAAGGAGATGTAGGGTGTTTGGTCTTGTAATATTTGTAATGTTTTTTGGTCCGTATTAATGACAAGTGTTGCGGTTCCCTGCAACAAGCTTTAAATGATTTCCGTGTATTTGCAACTACATTCTCTTGTGTTTTCAAAAACAAACATTTCCATTACCATAAAATGGTGAGTAGTTTTAATATTTAAAAGGTGATAGTTGATTGCCTATTTCCATGTCTTCCAGAATGTTATTTGTATTCCTTACTGTATTATAAAGTTTTCAATGTTCATCAAATTTCAGAAACTTACTTTGACTTGAATGAAGAGGCTATTACAGTACTTTGGACAAAAAGTAGCTTGACTATATTTTATTCAGAATTATTGTTCAATGACATATAGAGATGTTTGTGAAATCCATACACCCCTATGTAAGACTTGATCTTAATCTCACACACATTGGGTGTAGATTTAAAATGGAGTCACCCATTCAGGTAACTTCATTTGAAATTCACACTCCCTGTGTGGAAAATTTCAGGCCATGTCTTCCACAGGAGGAGTGTGGATTCAAATTGAATGGCACATTACATCTTCGAGGTAAATGTGTTGGTTAAAAACTATGATGCAATCAATTAAAGTCAGTTTTGTCAATAAAAAGTTACTCGCTATATAGTGTCACATCCAGTTAACAAGTTGCACTGTAGCAACTAACTAAGATTAAAAATAGTGGAAAAGCCCATCAATATTGCAAATAATTTTCTTGAGATGTGATGATTTCCATATTGAGCTAAAAACAGTAACATTTGCGCTAAAAACAGTAAATTATAAGAGTGTGCCACCACTTCTAGTCACATGTCAAGATCAGTTTTTTTCTGACATGTGACTCAATTCGCTTGAATGTAATCATAAATACCAGTTGTAATATTTGTATAATATGCCAACAGTTTTATTGTAGCTTCCAAATCTGTCGCCCAAGTACCAATCACTGTCAAAGTCATTCTGCCAAAGAAATTTTGAATATTTTTTTAATCGTTCTATCTTACCAGTGAAAGTCTTTCAAATCGAAATGGAATGGGAAAAATACTACTGCTGTAGAAGGCGCCAGTGGAAAATTAGCCACTGTGTCTGTTGCAATGGGAAAACGCCTCAAGATGTCAGGCTTTATACTGACGTTTTGGTATTGCTTAAAAGAGTTTTTTCAGTAGTGCAAATTTAGAATTTGCAGCAGGATTGCCAAATTACATTTTCTACATCCTGTTGCCATATTTGTATTAAATCTCTAGATTGTGATGCATTTTCTTGAAAAGAATGGGCTATGCCAGTTGAAATCCATACACAGCATATGGAAGACATAAAGTTAATTTCAAATGGGGTTACCTGAATGGGTGACTCCATTTGAAATATACACCCCCCTGTGTGAAAGATTAAGGTCATGTCTTCTACAGGGGGTGTATGAATTTCAACTGGAATGCCTCATTTGTGTCATATCCGTCCCACAACAATTTGATGCCACTTTTTCATACATTTGTGTACATTTAAAAAAAAGATAATTTTCTAGGACATTGTATTTTTTACAAACATTTTTCAACAATTTTGCTCTATTTTGCAAGATATTTTTGTAATCGTTTTATTAAACATTTCTATTCGGCTAACAGGATATACCATGGCCTTAATGAATTTGCCACATTTTGACTTCCATTTGTTATGGTGTTACAAATAATTGTATTGTATTTAGTGTAATGTTTAAATTCTAGAAATCTTGTGGAGCATAAATATGCTGAATATACCATTTGAAAGTGTGACTATTGTGTTGACATGTTATATGTGTGGGTATTGCTGTACATCTGAGGTGTGTGCTCGCCATAGGCCTCAATATAAAAAGTTCCAAGTTTTGAGATGTTGACTGCAGACGACAAGTTTCAATTTTTTGTTAAATTCAAAAATTTCAGAATTGTAAATTTTCATGACCATATTTGGAATCAACATGTAAAATGCATTAAAATGAGTCCAAGCAAGCCTACAGGTAAATTAAGTAATTCTCGTTCGAAAGTACCTGTTGCGTCCATGTAGCATACTAAGCATACAATGCAAGGCATGTTTAGTGCATGCTTCTTCTGTACCACGCTATGTGCGTGTGTGTTTATCGGAGCCACTAGCGTTTGAACTTGGCCAAGAATTAGGTAGCTCTTGATAAATTGAGAAAATATCTCAAAACTTGGGGCTTTTTGTGTTGAAGCCTATGGGCGGCACACAGAGCATTAATACTGGTAAACCCCTTGTCCATGCACCAGCTTCTGAAGCATAGTGTTATATTACCTTGAAGGTACATGTATATTGTGCATGCATGTGTAGGAGTGGTATGTGGGGGGTGGGGTTTGTGTGCATGTGCTGTGAGAACATGCACATAAAATTGCATTTCATAACCTTGGTTCATGTGTGTGAATTAGCAGTCTTCATAAATATTGTACAGTTGAATACCTGAGTGGAAGAAGGGCCCAACTCCAATTTTTTACAAAAATGAGTTTGACCCAGCATTTTATTGCCAACAGATTGTTCTTCCTTGTGTGTGAAAGATGAGTCAAAATCCATTCTCCAAATAGTCTTCCATGTACGCTTCATCATGGTTTTTATGGAAGAAAGGCCCAACTCCATGGAGTTGGGCCCTTCTTCCACAAATATTGGAATATAAGAGAAATTTTGTTCACCCACAAAATCTGCTTTTCACTACAATAAACTTTCTTGCTAACATATTACATGCTTCTACTTGTGCAATTAATGGATAATTATCAGATTTCTGTGGCTATTTATAACACATCTGCTCACGGAACTGGCACTTGCAGTATATTAGTGGAAGAAGGGCCCAACTCCAGCTCGTATTAAGACCTGTACCGTTGCCATGGAAACATCATAAGTAATTTCGAATGTATGTAGTATTGTATGTTCATGTATTAAAGGTCCCCTGAAGATGAAAACATTCAGTCTATAACACTTTTCCAAATATTAAGTTTTTTCTTAATATCTCAAAAACAGTTTTGATGGAGTTGGGCCCTTCTTCCACTCAGGTATTCAGTTGTTTGTAATGCTTTGAGTATAATTTTCATGTAAGCCTGCAGTCATAATCGACCAGTTTTGTGCTGGCGATGTGATTTCTATAAGGTAGTAAATAGTATATACTGCTATGTTGTGCATGTGTACAATGGCCTCGGGGCATACATTCATGTACAATTATATGATACTGACTTAAAGTATGTATGATATTCACAAACATTTGGTAAAATAATTATTCAGTACTTTGTGTACTTACAATTACATGTAGTATATGATTTTATTCTTAAATCATGTGAAAGTAATTGAATACTATGCAAGTTTTAAAAATTGAGACAGAAATTGTATATAAAATGTAATGGTGTCACAACAAATTTACACTTGAGAATATTAAGGATCAAAAACAATCAGTGAACACAAATTCAGATACATAATTATATTTTGTAGATAACATTATAGCAAACTAGAGTAGCCATGCAGCTATATAGAGAGTACTATTTTTGTTTTGTGTTCCCAAAAAATATGTTTTTAGAAGAGGTTTCTGTCGTATTAAAGCAACCATTTTTTTTTCAACCGAACTGATCCATAAATGCTGAAAATACCATTGAACATATATGATCACCAATTTCATGATATCTGTGTGTTCGTCCATTGTTATCGACCATGTTTACAGCACGGACGAGAAAGATACAGACGACGTACAACCAGTCAAAGTCCCTGTGTATTGTATGATGTGAGTTGTTCGATCGTCTGTGTCTAACAATCACGCCAGCGCTGCGTGCCTAGCGTTGCGTGCTTTTTTTTATTACGTGATAGACCGTGAAAATACACGGTAATTGCGTAGCAGTCTCGCCTGTCACATTTCATGGAACAATCTGCCCTCATTATCGGGTGATGCTGAGACTTTGACTGGTTGCACGCGATCTGTTATCTCGTCTGTGGTTTACAGTATTTGTAGAAATTCATTATTCTTTGTGGAGCACCACAGTACTGCCAGACGGTACTAGTGATGTTTTAATGGAAATTATCATTGTAAAAAGACCATTGATTAATGGCCTCCTCTTGGTAAATGCAATGCCCCGGGATGTTAATTGGAGAAAATACAGTAACTGTAGTGCCTTGAAAGTGTATGTAATAAAATTGAATTTTCACCTTGCATTATATTTTACACACAAAAACTCAACGACATTAGAAAAAAGAGTGCGGATTCTACCATGTTTGAATATTGCTCATTGAGGGAGATATTATGTACTATCTGATTATTTTGCAATATACCCAGAAGGTGTTCATACCAATCAGGAGGGTGAGAGTGCATAAAGGCATTGTTGGGCCAGTGGTGACAAACAATGCCGAGTTGGGATACATGTACATACGGCAGCCATTGTTGTTAAATTACTCTTTTGAGCACCATTTGTTACCTTTGTATGTTCATAAACTAGCTTCGACCGGACAGTCTCTGGCTGCCATTCATTGATATTTTGATCATATTTGATCAATTTATTATAGAATAGTTCATTGTATTTAGTAATTGGGAATGAGGAACATGTTAACAAATTAAACTTTTAATTAAAGAAATGAAGCTCAGACAAACTGGCATTATAATAAAGGAGAGAAAAAATCTGAACCATTCAGATTCGAACCAGCGCTGACTGATGTCCTGCTAGGACACAGCAGATAGGCCGCCCTCTCTATTTATAAATTAAATTTTTGTACGCAGGTATAACAACAGGTGACCTAACCTTTCAACTTTGTCCTGTGAACTCTCACCCTCCTGCAATATGGTGCCTATTGTCTAGAGTTGGGATACATACATATTGTCCTTTTCGCTAAATCCCATAATTCTTTGCGTTTAGACCGGAGATGTTGTCATTTGACTTCATGCCGATGTGTGTGTGTGTGCTCATGGTTTGTCGAACATTGTTTCGGCGCATTTGAAAGCAGTAAAGTGCGCAGTAACAATGTGCGCATCATCGTGATGACATCTTTGGTCTAACCCCTGGTCTAACTGCAAAGAATTATGGGATTGACCGAAAAGGTCAGTTGAAAACGAGGCTGTTCCACTCACCCTTCCCATCTAAGTTTCCCTGTTCCAATCAGTACAATGTCTGTTAGCAGATATGTCTTCCCAAACCACTCAACCAAGTGTACTTCCATTATTTTATTATCTATGCATTATGTTCTGGCAACATAAAGTACTGTCAAACATTAACTTTTATATTTATTTGTATATGTTTTGTATAACATACTGTCAACATACCCAATGTTCGTGTTACATTTTAATGATGTACTATTCTAACTGTAAATATATTTTTCAAGTGAATGTATTTTTCTCACATTATACAGATATAAACAATTTTGATACATTTTTCATATTCCATTTAATTAACATTCCTGAAAAGGAGTTTTTTATTATGATATTTTTGTTCACATTTTTGTCATATGATGAATAAGAATAAACATTACGAATGTTTGCATATATTTAGTGTTTTAATAGTGATTTTATTTGAGTGACAGGCTATATATAATTAGCAATGCGTATTCACAAGGCTAATGAAGGTTGATTCCTTTTTCCCCATTTCATACATTTCAATAAATTGCTTCCTGTGTTGTATCGTAATGGGGTTGTGATCCCCGCTTATACAACAGCACAGTTTCATGGCTCTGACCATGCAGCGGCCGAGCAAAGATATTGGTTATTGGTATTGCCATTAATCGTAGGGCTGGATAGCTCAGATGGTAGAACATTGGTCTCGCAAACCAGAGGTCACTGGTTCAAATCCTGCTTCAGCTAAATTTTCTTAGCTCCCTTTCTTCAAACTTATAAAATTTTGGTTAGATATATTACAAAGAACATAGTGAGGGAGTGCTTGCATTTTCATAATTTGATATTCCTTTCAGAATTTTAGAAAAATTGATTTGTCATTAAAATAATGAAAATTGTAGCAAAAAATACAAAAGTTTTTTTCGGTCATGAAACGGGAAGCATGGAATCAACTTTCATTAGCCTAATACAAATGTGTGGTTTCCACAGGTTTGCTGTTGTGCTCACAAGTATAATTTTCGACTTGTTATGTACATGATATACCACTTCATGTTATCTACCATAGATCAGAGAATATACTACTTTAATTCTGTCTACTGTAGATAGCACAGGACATGTACCACTTCATGCTGTCTAGTGTCTACTATATATAGCACAGACATACATAATTTCATGCTGTCTACTGTAGATAGCACAGGACATATACCAATTCATACTGCCTACTATAGATATATAGCACATGACATAAACCACTCAATGCTGTCTACTGTAGATAGCACAGGACATATCACTTAATGCTGTCTACTGTAGATAGCACAGGACATATATCACTTAATGCTGTCTACTGTAGATAGCACAGGACATATGCCACCTCATGCTGTCTACTGTAGATAGCATAAGAAATGTACCACTTCATGCTGTCTACTGTATATAGCACAGGACATATACCACTTAATGTTGTCTACTGTAGATAGCACAGGACATTTACCACTTCATGCTGACTGTAGATAGCACAGGACATATCATTTCATGCTGTCTACTGTAGATAGCACAGGACATACACCAATTCTTATTGTCCACTGTAGATAGCACATAACATATACCACTTCATGCTGTCTACTGTAGACAGCACATAACATATTCCACTTCATGCTGTCTACTGTATATAGCACATGGCATATACCACTTCATGCTGTCTACTATAGATAGCACAGGACATACCACTTCATGCTGTATACTGTAGATAACGCAGGACATATCACTTCATGCTGTCTACTGTAGATAGCACAGGACATATACCACTTCATGCTGTCTACTGTAGATAGCACAGAACATATTCCACTGCATGCTGTCTACTGTAGATAGCACATGGCCTATACTACTTCATGCTGTCTACTGTAAATGGCATAAGACATATACCACTTCATGCTGTCTACTGTAGATAGCACAAGACGTAATATTACTTTATGCTGTCTACTGTAGATAGTACAGAAGATATTCCACTTCATGCTGTCTACTGTAGATAGCAGAGGACATATACCACTTCATGCGGTCTACTGTAGACAGCACAGGACATATACCACTTCATTGCTGTCTACTGTAGATAGCACAGGACATATACCATTTCATGCTGTCTACTGTAGATAGCAAAGGACATACAACACTTTATGCTGTCTACTGTAAATAGCACAGGACATATACCACTTCATGCTGTCTACTGTAGACAGCACAGGACATATACCACTTCATTGCTGTCTACTGTAGATAACACATGACATATACCACTTCGTGCTGTCTACTGTAGATAGCACAGGACATATACCACTTCGTGCTGTCTACTGTAGATAGCACAGGACATATACTACTTCATGCTGTCTACTGTAGATAGCACATGACATATACCACTTTGTGCTGTCTACTGTAGATAGCACAGGACATATAGCACTTCATTGCTGTCTACTGTAGATAGCACATGACATATACCACTTCGTGCTGTCTACTGTAGATAGCACAGGACATATAGCACTTCATGCTGTCTACTCTAGAGCACATGACATATACCACTTCGTGCTGTCTACTGTAGATAGCACAGGACATATACCACTTCATGCTGTCTACTGTAGATAGCACAGGACATCACTTTATGCGGTCTACTGTAGATAGCACAGGACATATACCACTTCATGTTGTCTACTGTAGATAGCACAGGACATATAGCACTTCATGCTGTCTACTGTAGACAGCACAGGACATATAGCACTTCATGCTGTCTACTCTAGAGCACATGACATATACCACTTCGTGCTGTCTACTGTAGATAGCACAGGGCATATACCACTTAATGTTGTCTACTGTAGATAGCACATGACATATACCACTTCATGCTGACTGTAGATAGCACAGGACATATCATTTCATGCTGTCTACTGTAGATAGCACAGGACATACACCAATTCATATTGTCTACTGTAGATAGCACATGACATATATACCACTTCATGCTGTCTACTGTAGACAGCACAGAACATATTCCACTTCATGCTGTCTACTGTAGATAGCACATGGCATATACCACTTCATGCTGTCTACTGTAGATAGCACATGACATACCACTTCATGCTGTATACTGTAGATAGCACAGAACATATTCCACTTCATGCTGTCTACTGTAGATAGCACATGACATACCACTTCATGCTGTATACTGTAGATAGCACAGAACATATTCCACTTCATGCTGTCTACTGTAGATAGCACATGACATACCACTTCGTGCTGTCTACTGTAGACAGCACAGAACATATTCCACTTCATGCTGTCTACTGTAGATAGCACATGGCATATACCACTTCATGCTGTCTACTGTAGATAGCACAGGACATACCACTTCATGCTGTATACTGTAGCTAACGCAGGACATATCACTTCATGCTGTCTACTGTAGATAGCACAGGACATACCACTTCATGCTGTCTACTGTAGATAGCACAGGACATATACTACTTCATGCTGTCTACTGTAGATAGCAAAGGACATATAACACTTTATGCTGTCTACTGTAAATAGCACAGGACATATATCACTTTATGCTGTCTACTGTAGATAGCACAGGACATACCACTTCATGCTGTATACTGTAGATAACGCAGGACATATCACTTTATGCTGTCTACTGTAGATAGCACAGGACATATACCACTTCATGCTGTCTACTGTAGATAGCACAGAACATATTCCACTGCATGCTGTCTACTGTAGATAGCACATGGCCTATACCACTTCATGCTGTCTACTGTAAATGGCATAAGACATATACCACTTCATGCTGTCTACTGTAGATAGCACAAGACGTAATATTACTTTATGATGTCTACTGTAGATAGTACAGAAGATATTCCACTTCATGCTGTCTACTGTAGATAGCAGAGGACATATACCACTTCATGCGGTCTACTGTAGACAGCACAGGACATATACCACTTCATTGCTGTCTACTGTAGATAGCACAGGACATATACCACTTCATGTTGTCTACTGTAGATAGCAAAGGACATATAACACTTTATGCTGTCTACTGTAAATAGCACAGGACATATACCACTTCATGCTGTCTACTGTAGACAGCACAGGACATATACCACTTCATTGCTGTCTACTGTAGATAACACATGACATATACCACTTCGTGCTGTCTACTGTAGATAGCACAGTATATATACCCGCAATGAATGCTGTCTGTTGAAGATAGCACATGACATATACCACTTCGTGCTGTCTACTGTAGATAGCACAGGACATATACCACTTCGTGCTGTCTACTGTAGATAGCAAAGGACATATATCACTTCATGCTGTCTACTGTAGAGAACATGACATATACCACTTCGTGCTGTCTACTGTAGATAGCACAGGGCATATACCACTTAATGTTGTCTACTGTAGATAGCACATGACATATACCACTTCATGCTGACTGTAGATAGCACAGGACATATCATTTCATGCTGTCTACTGTAGATAGCACAGGACATACCACTTCATGCTGTATACTGTAGATAACGCAGGACATATCACTTCATGCTTTTCATGCTGTATACTGTAGATAACGCAGGACATATCACTTCATGCTGTCTACTGTAGATAGCACAGGACATACCACTTCATGCTGTCTACTGTAGATAGCACAGGACATATACTACTTCATGCTGTCTACTGTAGATAGCAAAGGACATATAACACTTTATGCTGTCTACTGTAAATAGCACAGGACATATATCACTTTATGCTGTCTACTGTAAATAGCATAGGACATATACTACTTCATGCTGTCTACTGTAGATAGCATAGGACATATATCACTTTATGCTGTCTACTGTAGATAGCACAGGACATATACTACTTCATGATGTCTACTGTAGATAGCACAGGACATATATCACTTTATGCTGTCTACTGTAGATAGCACAGGACATATACTACCGTAAACGTTCGCCTAATGGCGCTTTTGGATTCTTAGAAATGTGAGAGCGCCATCCTTGTAAAATCTCAACAGCATTAAGGATACGTGTATGTTAAATTGAGCAACCTGGACATAATGCCTCAGAAAAAACATCGTGACATGACCCAATACTTTAGGTCACTAGGTTAGTTGCTAGAGCAGCAAATGTTTTGGGGTTTCTTCAGGTATTCTTTCTCAAAGTGCCATTGGACTTAATTTGTAAATCGATTAATCGTTATACCTAACTTATTTTGGTAAATCTTTTATAACATTGTAATTTCTTCATATTTTTTAATATTCTTCAGTTCAAAATTACACCCTTCTATTGTCTGGCCCGTTAGCTCAGTCGGTAGAGGGTGCGCCTTGAATGGTGAATGGTACTTGTTCGAATCTTGATTTCTGCCCCCACTTTTATGTGAAGAAGGGTCAAGAAATGTTTTTGGAGTTTGTCCCCATTTTACGAACGAGTATTGTGAATTTTTTTAATTTTCTTATTTTTGTTTAGATAAATAGACACTGCGAACAAACGGCAACAAAAACCGCTGACAAAATTTGCTCCACCTGCTACTATCAATGCGTGATATATTCCACTACATTTAACAGTTAAATGACCTTTAATAAATAGAACGGCCTCAATGTTTCAAATTGTGTAACTACATTACTTTATTCATTTATGCATTATAAATGATCAGCTATTTTTTCTTTTCTTAAAAGGATCGAACCCAAGTAGATCAGACCATTGATCATATAACTATCAGACCACGAAGTAGTTACGTAACTCCGTGATGGTATCGGAACCAGCACTGTTTGTATGGCGATCATTACGATCACGCTATTTTGGTATGCCTTTTTTGTGTACTGATTCTTTCGATCGTGGTTCATTACTTCAGCGCGTGATCCCGTTGACATAGTAACATTACGTAACTTCGATGCGGGCTTCGATACTGAATAGTTGTTGAGTGCACATAATATGGAAAGCCATTAGGGTATTGTGTGCCTTCCAAAGCGCCTTATTGTGTTGTGGAATCCTAGCCAGTATTCAATGATAGCCTTGCGTTTATCGATTGGCTCCAAACAAAGGATTTGAACTGGTTTACAGGGATAGCCCCCCCCCCCATAGTGCAGTCCATTCAATCAAATGTTGTCATCAACCTATTTGATCGTAGTGCATTTTGTTATGTGTGTGAGACGAACTGTCGCGGTAGATGCAATCATGCTTTTGTTGAATGCATTTGAATAGTCCGCCATATTTACGAGATGATACGTCATATGCACAGCCTCTATTCAGTTGGTCGTTTTATGATTTTGTTCGTTCACTCATTCAAATTTTATTTATATCATTTGAAGACTGAGCCTATTATGATACATCCTCCGTGGAACAGTTTCAAACAAATATAGCTAGGGATTATTGGGGCAGAGGTGATCTTTTGAATCCTCTTAGAGGGCTATCATTTTTTTCGAAAGGGGGGTCCCAAATTTACAAAAAGTCTGCGTCAATAAAGTTGCGCACCCTCTATTTCGGCAACAAAAAGTTTATGATCCCAAACCCCAAAATTGTATTGAAATCAGTCTTTTGAATAAAATAACACACTTTCTGTGGTCATCGTGTGACTCCTACATTTTGGTCATAAAACATTTTATGACCCCATCCTATTATTCTTTCCAAGACTTTGTGACCCCCCCGTGTGTTTGGGGCCCCCCCCCTTGCGAATAAAATGATATACTTCTTATGACCACTGATGCATAGGCAAGGACACTCAGCATTGAATTGAAAGACTTGTCGCATACGCGACAGTTCGTCTCACACACGTAACAAATGCCTATACAATCAAATAGGTTCATTACAACATTTGATTGAATTACTCTAAAATGAAATGATAAAAACAAAGAATCATGAAAAAAGACACATACAAGATAAAATAATAAAATACAATGTTAAAGATAAAATCAAGAAAATAGAGAATAAAATTTCCTCAAATCATAAAAAAAAACATTGACAGACATCATAATCTGTCAGAAATTACTGCATGAGATTCGAACCATCAATCTTCTCCACAAGTTATCTTTATCCTCGCACTATAGTCTAATGCTCTGCTCGCTGGGCCACAGCGTATCAGGTGAATGATTACCGCATTATCATGAACAAGTTTGTTCGATCTTGTTCATAATTGTATGTGTCGATAGGTTTCACCCTTTAACTACACGTACCCTTAATACTCAGTGATAATAGTCGGCTTTTACAGGGATGGCGCTCTCTCATTTCCATGAACTCCAGAGCGCCATTAGGCGAACGTTTACGGTACTTCATGCTGTCTACTGTAGATAGCACATGACATACCACTTCATGCTATCCACTGTAGATAGCACAGGACATATATCACTTTATGCTGTCTACTGTAGATAGCACAGGACATATATCACTTTATGCTGTCTACTGTAGATAGCACAGGACATATACCACTTAATGCTGTCTACTGTAGATAGCACAGAACATATTCCACTTAATGCTGTCTACTGTATATAGCACAAGGCATATACTACTTCATGCTGTCTACTGTAGATAGCAAATGACATATACCACTTAATGCTGTCTACTGTGTAGAGCACAAGGCATATACTACTTCTTGCTGTCTACTGTAGATAGCAAATGACATATACCACTTACTGCTGTCTACTGTAGATAGCACAAGGCATAATATATCACTTAATGCTGTCTACTGTATATAGCACAAGGCATAATATACTACTTCATGCTGTCTACTGTAGATAGCAAATGACATATACCACTTAATGCTGTCTACTGTATATAGCCCAAGGCATATACTACTTCATGCTGTCTACTGTATATAGCAAATGACATATACCACTTAATGCTGTCTACTGTAGATAGCACAAGGCTTAATATACCACTCAATGCTGTCTACTATAGATAGCACAAGGCATATACTAGTACTACTTCATGCTGTCTACTGTAGATAGCACATTATCACTTAATGCTGTCTACTGTAGATAGCACAAGGCATATACTACTTCATGCTGTCTACTGTAGATAGCACATGACATATACCACTTAATGCTGTATATAGCACAAGGCATATACTACTTCATGCTGTCTACTGTAGATAGCAAATGACATATACCACTTAATGCTGTCTACTGTAGATAGCACAAGGCATATACTACTTCATGCTGTCTACTGTAGATAGCACATGACATATACCACTTAATACCACTTAATGCTGTCTACTGTTTATAGCACAACTTACACAAGGCATATACTACTTCATGCTGTCTACTGTAGATAGCACATGACATATACCACTTGATGCTGTCTACTGTATATAGCACAAGGCATATACTACTTCATGCTGTCTACTGTAGATAGCAAATGACATATACCACTTAATGCTGTCTACTGTAACTTCATGCTGTCTACTGTAGATAGCAAATGAAATATACCACTTAATGCTGTCTACTGTATATAGCACAAGGCATATACTACTTCATGCTGTCTACTGTAGATAGCAAATGACATACCACTTAATGCTGTCTACTGTAACTTCATGCTGTCTACTGTAGATAGCAAATGACATATACCACTTAATGCTGTCTACTGTAGATAGCACAAGGCATAATATACCACTCAATGCTGTCTACTATAGATAGCACAAGGCATATACTAGTACTACTTCATGCTGTCTACTGTAGATAGCACATTATCACTTAATGCTGTCTACTGTAGATAGCACAAGGCATATACTACTAAGTACTACTTCATGCTGTATACTGTAGATAGCACATTATCACTTAATGCTGTCTACTGTAGATAGCACAAGGCATATACTACTAAGTACTACTTCATGCTGTCTACTGTAGATAGCACATTATCACTTAATGCTGTCTACTGTAGATAGCACAAGGCATAATATATTACTTCATGCTGTCTACTGTAGATAGCACATTATCACTTAATGCTGTCTACTATAGATAGCACAATGCATATACTAATCATGATGTCTACTGTAGATTACTGTAGAGTAAAGTCCCACACCCATTTTTTTTTTTTTTTTTTAATATTTTTTTTTCGGCTTTGGAGTGTCCCTGGACCTAGACCTAAATGCTAGGATCATTCATGGTTGATTTAAAAAAAAAAATATTTAAAAAAAAATTGAATTTTGCACGGTGTTTTGTGTTTTTAATATGAAAATTGATACTTTGTTTTCATGTCATACTCTATTAATGATATCAAAATGCATTCAAATTCAATGCATTTTATTCAATTTTTTTTTAGGTCAACCATGAATGATCCTAGCATTTAGGTCTAGGTCCAGGGACACTACAAAACCGAAAAATAAAAAACTTAAAAAAAAAAGTATAGTCCCACCCCCCAATTTTGAAAAATGTTCACCCAAAAACGGGGTGGGACTATACTCGCATCAGTACGGTACCACATAATGCTGTCTACTGTAGAAAGCACAATTAAGGCATATACCACTTGCACTTTATGCTGTCTACTGTAGATAGCACCTGACATATACCACTTAATGCTGTCTACTTTAGATAGCACAGGACATATACCACTTCGTGCTGTCTACTGTAGATAGTATACAAATATATACTGCCATGAGAGTTCTGGTTAAAACTATGGGCCGAGGTGAGATCAATAGTACTATTTTCCTGAGGCGCGGCCCGAAGGAAAATAGTATTAATTGATCTCAACGAGACCATAGTTTTAACCAGAACTCGAATAAAGGCAGTATATATTTGATTTATATACTTCATTACATTAATATATTCTTTGTTCATTGATTGGTTAAAAGACAATTATTTGGCGTTTTGACTCTCCAGCTTCTATCCTGAGTGAACAGCACAACCTATATTTTGCCCTTCAAAAAAAAATCGAATAGTCTAACTCGGGCTAACCAATTACAGCAGCGCGAAATCACGCTATGGCAGTTTCGCGTGCGTAAACTGTTCCGTCGCATCGAATGCGCGCACGCGGAAGGCATGATCAAAAGTACTATTTACGGCTTGGAGGTACTATTTACGGCTCATCCGGGACATTGAAAATACTATTTACGGCTTAGAGGTACTATTTACGGATAAGAGTACTGATGGTAGAACTATTTTTGGTCATGTGATCCACTTTTAACCAATCAATGAACAAGAATATATTAATGAAGTATATAACACCTGACATATACTACTTCATGCTGTCTACTGTAGATAGCACAAGGCATATGCCACTTCATGCTGTCTACTGCAGATAGCACCTGACATACTACTTCATGCTATCTACTGTAGATAGCACAAGGCATATGCCACTTCATGCTGTCTACTGTAGATAGCACAGAACATACACCACTTAATACCATCAACTGTAGATAGCACAGGACATATATCACTTCATGCTGTCTACTGTAGATAGCAATGGCATATACCACTTCATGCTATCTACTGTATATAGCACAGAACATACACCACTTAATACCGTCTACTGTAGATAGCGCAGGACATACAGTTTGTCCACTCTGAAGTACAAAGTGACAACGCTGCGAAGTGAAAGTCGGCACAATGTGTGCGTCTGCGTCGGTACTTTGTAGACAGACTGTATACCACTTCATGCTGTCTACTGCAAATAGCACATGTCATCTACAGCCAACAACAAGTTATACTAAATTAAAAATAAGGATCCTTTTGAGGACACCCTGTAGTTTTCTCATGACAGAGAAACGGTAGAGGGGCATTTTTTGATTAACCATCTCTTTTTATTGTATGGTTCAACAGATATCCAGGAAAAAAAGCTTATTTCCAAAATCTCAGTTGAGTCGGACATTAAATTTACGATTAACGCAAAATTGTATGTATTACAGCACCCATAGGTAACTGTTGTAATTTAGGCAGTCGGCAGCCCAAAATTCAAATTAGATGAAGCCTTGGTTAAATATGCAAGAAAGCTTATGCACACAGACGTCATGAAGTCTTGGCTTTCTGATGGTAGAAAAATCTCTTTTGGAGTAAGTTCGGGAGAGGGTGTGGAGATGTTGCTGTGGATGACAAAGTGCCCTTTTAATGTAGGGCATGCAGTTTATTTCTATTGAAAACTTAAGTATTTTGATGAATAAATTTCAACAGGAAATTCACAACATCAAGAATAAAGACAACATATCCTAAATTTTGGTTACTTCATGGATTTTATTTGATAGAAAAATAATTTATATTATATAATTATATAAACCTGTAATAATTATATAAACATGTTAATTTGGCAGTTATATTTTGCTTGTGATAATATAAGAAATGATCAAGAAGGGTACTTGTAATATTGCATCTGATATCCCTTGTCAGTCAAACATGGAAAGTTTAAGATTTGTCATGACTAAAATTTCAGAACACAGAGGAAATAGCATACCCTATGGTTAGTTTTGTAGTTTCAAAAATACCATCTCAAAAGTTATATTTTCTTAACAGGAAACATTCTTTGCTGTAGGCCTCATATCAACAATGCCTAGAAAAATTGCTTTTTGCCTAAAGTATAAGTACCGACATTGTGTGGCATTTTCTGTGATTCCTTTTCTCTGATGAAGGAACCAGATGCAGTAGCGTAGCCAGCAAGGGGGGGGGCAGGCCTGACAAAAATGAAAGAAAAGGGCAAAAGAAAAGAAAAGGGCAAGTAGCCCTTTTCTACCAAAATTCAGTCCGACCATGGGCCAAAATAGTGTAAAATACACAATTTTTGCGTGCTACGCGTGCATATTGTAAAGATAAAGCCCATTTCTACCCTGATAATGGACATCGTCCATATATTGTATGATGCAACTGTAATTTTTTCGTCTCTGCCCCCGCAATTTTATTTTGCCCCACCTGACCAAAAAAGCTGGCTACGCCCCTGACCAGATGAATACTTCCCTCATTATGCGCTACTAAACCAATCACAGGCCATAGAGAATTGACAGTGACATCAGATGCAACATTCAGAGTTTATCTTGATGATGACTATAGGTATGATTTTATTGCGGTCAAATGATAAATATCAATGCATGTGCCATTTTATTTTTTATGGTTATGAAACAATGCATGATTCCAAAGGAGGAGTGCATTGTGATCGAAAATAAACAGCAAATGCATTGATATTAATGTCATTTGAATGTCAACAAAATCAGTAGTCATTTATGTCTTAATAATTGTTCAACGTAAAACAAACTCCTCGTAGCTGCCCGAAATGTCCTCACCTATATAAACTGGCCTCAAAAACCCTTTTGCTGGGTTCCAATTATTCGCCTGTACATGAACAAAAATTACACACAGGATTACTTCAATACTCTACTCTAAACACATGTCAGTAACCAAGCAGTTGTCCAACTGACACAACAGTAAAATGCACTGACACGGAACAGCTTCCGGGACCACATTCACAGGCGAATAATTGGAACCCAGCAAAAGAAATCTGTTGGGCTGTGAATGTGGTCCAGGAAGGTGTTTCATGTTAGTGCATTTTGCTGTTGTGTCAGTTGGACAACTGCTTGGTTACTGACATGTGTTTAGAGTAGAGTATTGAAGTAATCCTGTGTGTAATTTTTGTTCATTTTATAGACAGGATTTTAAGATATGACCTTGTGAAAAAGTTTCTTTTTGAGGCCAGTTTACAATAAATAGAACCAGCCATTAATTCATAGCTACATATTTTAAAAGGGAACTAATGTTAAGCTATATAGGAGAACATCTGTTAATCATCTGATAACGCAGACAACTAAATTGATTTTGGCATGTGACCAGATGGAAGGGCAGCCTTGCAAAAGTTTGAACAATAGTCTTCCAATCATATCTCAAAATCAAATCAAGCAACTCAATTTTTCTTGATCATGTAACAATTACCACCGCATTAAGGCAGTCAAGAGTCTACAGCTATTAAATGTTTAAACCCTTATTGCTGTTTTTCTGAATACATTTTTTTCTAAAACTCTCCCAGAACATGGGTACTAAAACCCAGTCCCCACCTAGTGAATACAATGATTAAAAGTTCTTCAAACTTCCAGTAGTGTACAAAAGAAGCTTCAAGAAAAAAAGCAATGATTCAAAAGTTCTTCAAACTTCCAGGAATACATAAGAAGCTCCAAGAAATATGACTGGGTACTAAAACCCAGTCCCCAACTATTGAATACAATGAAAACTTCCAGGAATGTACAAAAGAAGCTCCAAGAAATATGACTGGGTACTAAAACCCAGTCCCCAACTATTGAATACAATGAAAACTTCCAAGAATGTACAAAAGAAGCTCCAAGAAATATGACTGGGTACTAAAACCCAGTCCCCAACTATTGAATACAATCAAAACTTCCAGGAATGTACAAAAGAAGTTCCAAGAATATGACTGGGTACTAAAAACCCAGTTCCCAACTAGTGAATACAATGATTCAAAGTCTTTAAAATTTCCTGAGCCCCAAAAGCCCAAGATATGTGTATAACCAAAAATGATTAAAACCTGAAAATATTTTGCCAAATGAGATGCATTCATTTTTAGGAAGAATGGCTAACAATTTTACAAAGTTAATTATATAACATCTGAACCAAAATGTCTGTTGGAAGAATCAATATATAATTTGCTGGGCCTGCTTTTGTTTGGATATTCTACATTTTATAAAATACATGAGTAATTTGTTGAATTCAAAAACATATCTATGTACCTGGAAAATAAAATAACACCAATTGCTTGGCTGTTGGTACACATTCTAGACTACGGTCTTAAAAGAAAAACTGGTACCCAATTCTAAAGCATATAACATTGGAAAATAGTAAAATGATGATCAAGTAGATAAATTAAAAGCTGGTGGAATATCAAAATTATACATATTCCAATAATTCTGTCTATAACCAATATTGCTTGTAGTAGTATGTCTCAAAGCTTGCAAAAAGGCATTGACGTCACTACTGAATTTGAGGCGAAGAATATAATGACATCTGGGTTGAGATAGTAACTACTCCCTTCGATCACAATTATTTTGCACTTTCTTGTGGATGCAGCATGTGCACCGCATGAATACAGAAATGGGTCCCGATTCAAAAAGGTTTTTAAAAAAAATCAAAAATGTTAAAAAATTATATATCGGTCGGGGACACATCACAAATTTGAATTCTGGTTTCTGATTGGCCAGATATGGCTGTTCCAAGTTACGCCCTGGAGTGAAAGATTACCTTTGGAGTGAATGACCAAGTCAACAAACTTTCCCTTTACAGCTAAATTACTTATTGCTTGGAGTTGTTTCTTTGATATATCGTCAACAATAATGTCCTACAAATGTACTTAAAATCAATTTAACACATCACATCCAAAACATTTTAAAATTGGAAAATTCAGGACCACTCCATAGACACCCCATAAAAAGTTTCATTCCAGTTAATATTGTGAGTGAGCATGTCAAATTCAACAACCCCGACCGACAGAGTACAATGTATCTTCCATAAAAACACAGCATCTGCTTTATTGATTGCAAGAAGATACTGCCTTTTACTTTGGAAACAAACTATAGTAAGAATTTCATTCGAATGAACACAGCTGCCAACAGTATGACGATTGTATGTGCACACTGTGTGATGAACAGCTGATGGACCTCGTAATGTGTCTGGTACAATCCCCCTTATCGGTTTCTACTCAGTGCGACTCCATGACCTCTCTCATGCCTTTGTGGAGCATAACAGTGGAGGTGAGAATCACCATCGGTTACTAATGTGCTAATTAACTCCTAGTGGCGATTCTCACTCCATCAATTCCTTTGCCAAGTCTTTACCCAGAGCATATTCCGCATTGCCCGGTCGGCTGGAAAATTCATTCCACAGCTGTCCTTATGTATCTTCATGGTGTGGCCTTTGTCATTTCTTTCAGGACAGCTGCACAATTTGCTTCATGTTTGAAATCAAATGGGTACATTTCCCATGCCTGACTCACTCACAAAACAGGGCACCCAGGCTTGAGTCCCTGGTTGTGAGAACGTTCTGCCCTTAAGGGGGTTGTTGTAGGCCACATCCGATTGAGCCACAACCAGAGGCACGCATGCGTCACCTTCATATTGCCCCCTCAATTTCATGACAGGCCCATGTGAGCGTAAGACGGAAGCGAATCCAACCATGCAAACTCACTGGTGATTGGTTAGTATTTTCATTATTGTATCCAAGGTCGTGCGTTTGCGACTTGAAATATGCGACAAATGATTGCGGTCATATCCACGTACAGCTGTTGGCAGCTGTGTTCATTCAAATGTAATTTTTACTATATATTTCAAAACATTCTCCCTCACAGGTAAAAAACAGGATTCAAAATACACAGGGATGATTCGACATTCATCCTCAAATTATTAAGGAGCGGTCATTATTTACACCATGGGGAAATGCAATTTTGGGGTTTTTTTTTCTGGAAATAAATATATATAAATATTTGATAATCAGCAGGGCACCTGAAATTTTTTTTTTTTTTAAATATAATTTTGAAATTCCTCCATCCCCCAGTGTAAATAATGACCGCTCCCTTATTTTGTCAATGACAAAATTATCAAATTATCCCTTGATCATAATAAAATAAGTCTTTGCATCTATAACGGTACAGATAGCACTCCAACAGGCCAAGTCTCCATGCTTTGTAGGTCTATGCAATGAGAATGCTTGCATAAATTCATGAGGGCCAATTGTTCTATTGCCTGTATTATATGTCTAACAAATCACATCACGCACCACATTGAGTGCCGGCACATTTATGCAAAAGATGTCATGACTGCGCTTTAATAAATATACGCTTAACTGGCGCAGAGTGATCATAGCATAATTTTTGTCTCTCACACTTCGTGGAATGATTGACCCTCGTTGAAAGATTGTCACTTGGTGAATCATCTGCTATTTTAATATTACTACAGCGGAAATTTCAACTGAATGAACACAGCATGGGTAGGCGTGGCAATTTTTTGTGTACACTGCGCGATGTACACCAGCGTGTGCGAGCGGAAGTGAATCCAACCATGTCAACGCACTCGTGATTGGTTAGCTTTATATCCAAGGTCGTGTGCGTTCATGTTGTAGTTTGAAACATGCAATATATATGATCGCGGTTGGATCGTGTACAGCTGTTGAAAGCTGTGTTTATTCAATTGAAATTCCTAGTATGTATTTTGAGCCCTTGTTAGCTATGTATTAAAATTACTTTAAAGATATACGCAAAGATTATCGACTCAAAATTGCACCATATGTAATGATGCTATGGTAAAGCCACCATCTTGGATTGTCGCTCATGGGGGCCACAAAATGTACCTCTGGCATTTATCGGCATAAGCCCAAACTTGAACGATAATTTGCATCTTCTAGCTTGAGCATTTCAAAGGTTAGATTTCGCGCATGCAGAATGCAAACAATCACACTTTTTGAATCAAAGTTTGCCGCAAGCGAAATAATAGTAATCCAAAAGGTACATTAAGCAGCCTCCATCCCATGAGCGACACAACAAACATGGCGGAGTCGGTACTCTTTGATTCTATCTCCTTAATTTACTTAAATATGTGAGTGACACAATCTGGTCCATGGAGGCAAAAGGAGGCATTTTTGAAAATTGCCGTACACTATAATACTAGTAATTATCTTATATACTGAAAACACGAAAAGGTCTACAATCCTGGTCACAAGTAGATAGAACACATGTGTCAAAGAAGGACTGTTTGAACCTGTATTTCCGTTCTACTTGACATACTAAAATTGTGACCCGTTCAGTGTTTACTCAGAGGCTGTATGTCTCAATTTTGGCCCAGTGAAAATTATTTTTGGCACACACAAATTTGCAATGCTGTATTACAATTAAGTCAATTTGGGGAATTACTGAGCCAAAATTTGGCCAATTTGGGAAGATAATGTCTCATTTGGCGCACCCAATTTCCAGAGAGAGTAAACACTGGACCCGTTACAGCAAAAGGTACCTTAAGTCGGATGCTACATATGTCTAAAGCGCGTCAGACTCCAGTATTATGCGTACAATATTGTATGTACAATATGTACGTTATTTAATCTATTGCCATTCTATTTCCAGTAATGTTTAAGTTCTAACGAATGTTTGATGACGAAAAAATCGATAATATGTTACATACAATACCTAGCAGAAATATATTATCGATTTTACGTCATCAAACATTCGTTAGAACTTAAACAGTACTGGAAATAGAATGGCAATAGATTAAATAACGTACATATTGTACATACAATATTGTACGATATAATAAAAAGTCTGTATACTGCTTTATTTTGCTTGTGCCAAATGCATTCTAAACCAATCATTAATCCTATTGTTGAAGAGGATAATAAGCTTGTACCTGTCTATAGAAATGTTTGAAATACAGCTCCAGTCTTTATTTGCTATGGCTAATCCCTATTCAAGTGGTGGTTACAAAGGCATTATATTGTATTTGTATAGTTATGTATTAGCCACCCGCTAACAATGAGAAAACATTCCTGAACCTCGTTGACTTGGGGATGATTTGAAATGACCGCCACTTCAGATTGTCATTATTGTTTGATATTTTCTGCCAACAATGTGGAAAAAGAGACACACGTAGCAGCCGACATAAGGTACCTTTCGCTGTAACGGGTCACAATTTTGCTTTCTTTGGTGTGAAGTCTGAACCTTTGCCTACTACTACAACCCTCCCCCTGCCCCACCAATCAATGTTGGGTGTCTCTAGGCGGGGGCATATTTGAAGTACTCGTTTCGAAGTGTTCCAACCATTTTGTCCGGGATTGTAGCATACATGGTGTTAAAGTTATGAAGATTTGTGATGTCAATTTATTGTTTTTTATGATGATATTTTTGCCTCTATCTCAATTTCAAATTTGTCGCCTTTGGCCTCCATGGACCAGAACATGTCATATATTGCATTTTACTTTGACACCTTCCTCCCAAGTCAAAAGGCTGTATCGGGTATGCTATTTATTTATAGATACAACCTTAGTGCATGGGAGGGATATACTGTATAGCGGGAAATTTTTTCGCTGGGATTTAATTTTTACGCTTTTCACCGTCGAACAGGCAGCCGCGAATTTTTAAACCCCACAGAAATATTTATCACACATCTTAATGTGAATATTTTTGGGGAACAAGATTTAAACACCCACTAAGCTGTCCAGAATTGATAAAATCATGAAAAATTAACCAAGCGAAAAAAAATCCCACTATACAGTAGGCCTACAATGTATTCCTGAGCTAATCAATGTAAAGGCCCTTTTGCGGCACAAGACCCTTCTTTCCTACTACGTATAGCCTTCTTGATATAAACTATCTGTTCGTGTGATAGACCTAGACTATTTGCTTCCTCGACAAAGCTCTCTACAGTTCCATAACCTGCAACGTAACCTAGGAGACGGGTGGTGCGTGACGACGAGAGAAAGTGGGAATCGGTCAATCCTAGACTGGATGCGAGATTTTTGTGTTGTCGTAGGAAGTACTTCTGGTGATAACTGAAAGAAATAGGGAAAAATATACATGTCTTATCAAGTTGAACTTGCTCATATGGCAATCATATCAACAAGGGAAATGCCCCATGCCTTCATGTCAGAAGTTATAACGAGTGTCTGAGAAACTTTGTTACAACTAAAAGGGGAGCCATAATCGATCAAATGGTTTTGTTCAAGCACTCCAAAATATTTGGAGGAGGGCGATTTGAAAAGGACATAGTCAGGTGATGGAACAGAGGATGTTTAAAGGCATTCCCACAACCCAATGGGGTTTCTGACCTTGTATGTCTGGCTTTTGTATACATGTGGTACAGTTGGTCATACCTTGCATTGGGAATGTATGCAAATAGCTGGTGTTTTCATCCTATTATTTAACATTCAAAACATCGAGACTTAGGAATAAAATTAATGCAGTGGGACAATATGAATGTTTCCTGTAAGAAAATCAAATATCAGTCCTAAGTCTCAACTATTAACTCGCTGGCTGCAGTTTTAAAATTACCATTTTGTGTGTGTGGCAATGGGGACTTTGCCTTTAAAATTAGGTTATATTGATCAAATTTCCCAATCATAGTGCATTGTAGGAATGCCTTTAAGCCTCCTCTGGTGATGGAACAAGCATTAATATTTTTGTCAAGCCTAATTAAAGGAGTATTGTATGATTCTAGCATCCTCTTTTTATATTTTTCAAGATGTCCATGAATCGCTGAATTTTCAATGAAGTAATATTGGATTTGTTGCCCCTATAATATACATAACTTTTGTTACCAGTGTGTAGTTAATTTTTGAGAAAATGCAAAATTAGTCACAAAATTTATCAGGGGTGTAGTACCACCAAAGCCAAAGCTCTGAATATTGGTCGTCAATTAGAAAACAATAATGCATAATTTATTTAGAAAGCGGTACTTGTGGTTTTCACAAGTTCATATTCAAAAGAATCTTTACAATAATTGTATTTTACCAACATGAAATCCATTGCACCCTATGTTAATCCAAATCCATCTAAACACCTCAAAAGAAATAAGTCCCCCTCTGAACATGTCGTCATAACATCGTAAGGTTTCGTTTTGTACCAACAAAACTAACTTTGAAATAATGATATGACTGTTTCATACCTGCCAACATTGAAAACCTAGAAAACAGAGTAGTACATGGCGAATGTAGGGCGCGAAGCGCCCGTAGTATCGCCTCTGATGGCGGGGGGTCCAGGGGCCCGCTTAAGGGCCCCTGGTGGGGTCCAGGGGCAAAGCCCCGGTGGGGGTTGAGGGGGCGAAGGCCCCCAAAGCTAGAGGGTTTCTACACTGTAAAAACCCTTATAAGCCCCTTCACAGAAGACACATTTTATAGAAAAACAACAATAAAGAACAAGGTGAAAATGAAGCCCTAGGCTTTATACACTTTGAGGAGGGATTTATACTGCATATCTAGCAACAATTTCAACACATATTTGATGACTACAACCTTTGAAAAAAAAATGTGAAAAAAACATTCTGGGACCTGTTTTTATGAGTTTGAAAATATGCTTCCTTCACACAGTAACTGTGCTTTTAAAAATGCAGTTTCCTATACTTTTGTACATAACGATCATTCGTTGAAGCAATTTTTTGGCTTGATAAGAAGGCCTACGTGACTGATAGGACATTGATATGATGCACAATACAAAGGTAAATTTTTTTTTTAAATCCATTTTTTCTTAATTTTTTCAAAGTTTTTGGCGACTTTAGAGACCCTCTAGACCTATTCTGAAGGTTTGCATTTGAGGAGGGATTTATACTCCATATCTGGCAACAATTGCAACACATATTTGATGACTGCAACCTTTGAAAAAATGTGAAAAGACATTCTGGGACCTGTTTTTACAAGTTTGAAAAATATGCTTCCTTCACATAGAAAATGTGCTTTTAAAAATGCAGTTTCCTATACTTTTGTACATAACGATCATTCGTTGAAGCGATTTTTTGGCTTTATGACAAGGCCTACGTGACTGATAGGACACTGATATGATGCACAATACAAAGTTAAAAATTCATTAAAAAAACATTTAAAAAACATGTCAAATTTTTGTTGACTTTGGAGAACCACTAGGCGTATTCTGAAGTGCTAGGATCATTCACAGTTAATTTGAAAAAAATTGGAAAAGAAATTACGAATAAATTACAGTTTGTTATCTTTAATATGCAACACCACTAACTAATGTTTACCTCTTCATCTATCACATTATTATACATGCATTGGTTTTCCATGCATTTATAATATGTGCTAGATGAAGAGGTAAACATTAGTTAGTGGTTTGCATATTAAGGATAACAAACTGTTATTTTTTTGTAATTTTTTCCAATTGTTTTCAAATTAACTGTGAATGATCCTAGCACTTCAGAATAGGTCCAGTGGTTCTCCAAAGTCGCCGAAAACTTTGGAAAAGAAATAAAATTTTAAAAAAAAATTTTTAAATTTTTTTCCCAGAAAATCGGAGTACTCCGATTTTCGGGGGTTTAAAACTCGGGAAATCGGAGTAACTCCGCGAAAATCGGAGTAGTTGGCAGGTATGCTGTTTACTAAGTGCTGTTTGAAAATGAGAGATTTCCATGACTTCAGGGCTGAATGAGCCTAAATTGAAGACAAAAAGTGCCCTTTCCAAAAGTCACAAAGTAGGCCTATGCTTGTTAACTGCAAGGTGTATTGGGACAAGGAATGGAACTGACCATCTTACAACTCACTGTGCTGAACTCTGCACCAAGGGGATTTGCATGGCTGAATGATCAAGAATCGATACACATTACAGTAAATGTTCACTTGGTGTGGATTTTAAACTGCACTCAAACACATGGGGTTTTCCATTAGTAACAAGCCATGAATCAACTTTTGTGACAAGCATAGGCCTACTTTGTGACTTTTGAAAAGGGCAGTTTTTGCCTTCAATTTAGGCTCATTCAGCCCTGAAGTCATGGAAATCTCTCATTTTCACACAGCACTTAGTACACAGTCATATAATTATTTCAAAGTTAGTTTTGTTGGTACAAAATGAAACCTTACGATGTTATGACGACATGTTCAGATGGGGACTTATTTCTTTTAAGGTGTTTACTTACTCTTCAGCATTGTAAAATGTTTCAGCAGGTTGGATCTTAGTCAACACATCCCCATCTATTTCTTCCTTCTTCCTAGCGACTTCCTCCTCAGCTAACCCTTCTGTTCCTCACTATGGTAGAATATGCCAGACATGTACTGTACCACAGATGATTTACCCTTCTCTAAGAATGTTGGATCGTGATTTGCCCAGAAAAGTTTGAGAAGAGTTGGAAAGTCTGTTTTGGTAGAATCATATTCTATTTCTACGGCTTCAAAATGGTCGCCCCTGTAAGGAAAGTGTGACAGAATACATACAGACCGGTAAAAATTGAAAATTGCAAGATAATTTAATACATAAAAGTCTAATCAGTGGAATAGCTGTGAGAGGAGGGGTAGAATTTTTCTCTTGATCAAACAAATTAAGAAAAGCCAATGAAACAAACAAGAGAGTAGGCAATGAAAGAAACATGGTACAAGGTTGTGCCATCATTTGGGTAGGAATTTCAGGCTTTTAGGTTTATATATATGTGACCTGTTCCCACAGAACCAAACATAAGTCACTAATTTTGAAAATTGAGTTTTTGATGTCATCATTTAGTATAGGTCTTCAGCTTTCATTTAATACCAAAATTATGTTTCTGGGACATGTGGTCCTCATTCTACAGTCTTTCAACGGGAAGGGGGAAGCAACACAAAAAGGCAAATGCACGAAAAATGGCTTTAAAGTTGTAAAATGACATGTTAAAGGACTTGGTTTGGCTCAGAAAATGCTAGATTTGGGTGCTTTAGACATAAAAGAATATTTTATTTTCAATGGTAGGTTAAAATAAACATATTATGGAATCAAAAAATAGTAAAAACTGAAAAACAAAATTTGCAAGGTTTTTGGTAGACTATGCCATAGTCGATTTTTGATAAATAAAAATGTTATTAATCATGATGAACGCATTCAGTTGAACTCGAAATTATACTGATATTTAGTAGGCCTACATCAAAATACTAGTATAAAATGGTTATGAAAAAGTTTAGGCTATATAATTATATTTGTGACAGTAAAAGTAAAGTATAGGCCCTACGTAGGCTTATATTACTGAATGCAACATATCATAATGGCATAATTATAATGACACTTCAATACTGAACAATTCTAATTTTAGAATCTGCCAGTTTATTATCCGAAAAACCGACTATGGACTTTCACTTTTAAGCAGTACTTTACCCCGGGACTCACACACTGTCAATCATACTTGTTTATCAATAAAATCTAACCACAAGACTTATAAGCATGGTGGTACAATACGCGCTAGATGCATACGTTCATCCACCAGCACAAAAGCGCCGCATTCCCTAGATAGTTGTGTACCATAATGGTACCAGTACGCGTCGGGAGGATTTAAACAATAACGAGATCTGGGCGACCAATCACAAGCCAGATTCATTTTTAAAGATGCATTACATCATCACCAATTTTAGTTAGGCCAGAAACTCTCAAGGCAAAGTCAGTAGTCCACTTGGGAAGCTAACAAACAGAGGGCGTACGGTGACTGAAAAGATCAGTTGTGAAAATCTATCAATTGTGCACTCATTAATTAAATCAGAGTTTTAAGCTTAAATGTAATAGTCAGAGTAGTGCACAATTGGCAAGTGGACTACAGAGAAGTCTAGACTTATGGCGGGTTTCATCAGAGCAGGTCACATATGGGTCGCATATTTTAAGAGGTAAAAAATGTCTATATGCACAGGTGGGCACTTTTCCAAGAGGCAGTACATGCGAGTGCTTCTTCTTCTTCCTTATAAGTGCCTCCCTCATATGTATGAGTATTGTCGCACTGCGTACAGACAAGCTGTACTTATTTTTACTCTGGAACCTAGAGTAGATGAGTGTATTTTGAAGTACAGTCAACATGACCGGGATGATCCCCTGCTCTTTTCGAATAGCCTGTGACGTTCTTTAACGTGCACACTACATTAATGTGAGAAAATATGCATGTACACGGGACCGACAGCTTAAAGTGCCCTCCGAAGCACCAAGCAAGTAGAGTGAAGTGTCTTGCTCAAGGACACAAAGAGCCGGACCTGGGATTCGAACCCTTGACCCTTGGGTTCACAGTCCTATGCCTTAACCGCTAGGCCACGCTCTCCTCTTTTCCAAGAGGCAGCTTTTTAGCCCATTTTGGTCAAATCTTGCCCCCCTTAGAAGTTGCTCCCTCCTTCTGAAAAGTCCTGGCTTCACTTACAGATATTTGTATGTAGGATCCTTCATTTGGCCTCCTGTGTAGCCAGCTTTAACCCTTATGACCCCTGGTTGGGCCCCAAAAACTGCTTCAACTCCCCAAAAGCACCCCATTCCAAATGTAGCTTTTGTTGTCTCCACATCCGGTTCAGTGTATGGCAAATTGGACGGCTCTAGCTGTAATGACAACAAATGTAACATTGTTGGGCAGGAAAAACCTCCTATGTGTCAGTGGCCTCTGAACATGATTATAGCCAAACCTGCTATGTAACTTCTTGGCAGTTTTGTTTTAAATATGTTCAGGGGTTGCAAGTACATAGGAGGTTTTTCCTGCCCAACAATGATGATAATTGATATTATTAGAAACTAAACTAAAAATTTCAAGGTTCTTGATGCAAAGCATCAGCTGCAATGAATCTATCTTGACACACATCATTGTCAACTCATTGCACCAGGGAAATACAAGAATTAAACAAAATTAAGTGTGATTAGGCCAAAAAAAAAAAAAGTTAGTCTCAAAGCTGACGCGCGCGTTTGTAAAATCCTACAATTTGACAAAAAACAAATGCGGAAATTGTTTTTATTTCAAAAAAAAAATTTTTTTAGTTTTTTCCAGAGAAAATCGGCGAAAATCAGACTTTTACCATGAAAAAAAGTCGGGAATAAAAAAAAAAAAAAAAAAATCGCATTTCGCATTTGTTTTTAAATTTCTCGTGAGCTTTGAGACAAACTTTTTTTTTTTTTGGCCTTATGAGAGTCACAATAGCTTAAGAGAGGACCCCAGGGGTAGTACCGGCTGTAAAGAAAAAAATGTTTGTATTATTCAGAGCGGGGTTTTGCCAGACTTGCTTAATATGGGGCATGTTTGTTTGTTTGGTTCTTTTTGTGCTACTGTGAATTTGTGAAACTCTGTGTCCCTTAGGGAGTTGGTAAAATTTTTGCCATAAATCGCGGAGGGTGGTGATGCATATTTGCAAAATCTGCATTTATTTACGAACTGTGAAAGATGGGGTGACTGCTAGTTGGTATATCTGACGGTGTTGAATGAACTTCATGATAAATACCTTTTTTGAGCTTCTTTGTACCAGACAATTTTTTGACGTAATAATTCATGATATTTTTATGAAAATAGCACTTAAAAAGAATGATGATAACGTTAGGGACGGTTGGTTGGAACTTGGAAGGACATGCAAACAATCTTTTTTGGGGGGTGGGGGGAGTGGGGGGGGCTAATCATGTATTCAAATGATTTCTCACAAACCATATGCTTCATTAATTGACTTGTTTCCTCCTCACATTCTGGGTCCACTTGATCATCTGCCACTACTCCAAACTCACTTGCAACCAACAGCAAACTGGCAAGACTTAACAGCCATAGTTCCCTACAATCCATGCTAATTATAAGTGAGACAACCTGTATAAAATGGAATGTATACACAAAATGTTAAATAGTTACAATGTAGGATTTGGTGAAATGTATACCTGAAATCCTAGTTTACATGTAGGTCAATTAAAAATATCATAAATTTTATGCTTTAAAACAAAATATCTTTTTTAATCCAAAAAATCAATGCTGAATAAGTGAATTTTTCATTGGTCCAAAACAAAACCCTCCAATTTCCCACAATGATCTCAAAAGATATGGTGCGCAATTATTATTGTCTAAGTTTAACCTTTGGTCTAATACAGTAGCGTGCTCTCCTTTTATACCCTGGGCTTTTATCTAATTATTTAGGCCCGGGCCTAAAGGTTGTGGGTTCGAGACCTGGCCTGGCAGGACCAGAAGTGAATCGAAGATGGCGCTGAAAATTCCGATGAGCGGATTGTGATAATACACATAAATCATGTAAAATAGTATTAAAATATCTGCTGAAAAAAAAAGTCATGAATGATAAAAGGAGGATGCTACTGGAAATTTGTTTTTGTTCATCATGAGTTACAAAATGTTTTATTTTTTTTATTTTTTTAAGCTTAAATAAGTATGATCATCAAATTTTCAAGTATGATATTTCACATTGAAATTGTTTTGTTTAGAAAGGTGATTATTTAAGGGCTGTGCAATAATTATGAGCCCTGGGGAGGGTAAAATTGGGGGGCAAGAAATTGTTGGCAAGCCGAAAGGGGGGGCAAGCAATTTTGGCCAGCCGAGAGGGGGGCAATCGATTTTTGGCACACATTCATGGGCGCCTTTTAAATAAAAACGCTATAAAAAGGCTTAGGAAAACAGTACGGAAACGCTTTAATAGGCCTATGCAAATGTTCCTGCTCGCTACGCTCGCAACATATATCTAGACCATTTAAGGTTTGCAAATTGGGATCCCAAAAATTTGGCATGTGTAAGGGGGGGGGGCAAAGATTTTTGGCAGGCCGAGAGGGGGGGGGCAAGCGATTTTTGGCGGGCCGTTCGAAAATTTTACCCCCCCGGGGGGGAAAATAATTATTGCACAGCCCCTAACTTAAGGGGGTACTACACCCCTGCCCAATTTTGTGCCTATTTTTGCATTTTTCTCAAAAATCATAGCGCATTGGTGACAAGTAAGATATGTACCGGGGCAAGGACTACAACTACTGCACTTGAAATTTTATTTCAGCACAAACAACAATTGTGGAGTTACAGTCAAAAATGAGGGAAAACCAATATTTGATCAATAAATCAATAACTACTTGCCTTGAGTTGCTGAATTTTCAGTGCAGTAGTTGTGACGCGTTGCCCTATAATATACATATCTTACCAGTCACCAATGCGCTTTAATTTGTGAGAAAAATGCAAAAATAGGCACAAAATTGGCCAGGGCCGGGTGTAGTACCCCCTTAAAAATGAGGGGTCAACCATGTCTGTAGGACAAAAATTAGCTAAGTTATGGGCAAATGTATTTTTCCAAGTTCTGTGACCATCATTGACAGTACCTTACAATGAATTACTGTACAAACAAGCAAGTACATGCAACATTTTTCAGTACGGCGATCCATTTTACAGAAAAGCGATTTTATTTGAAAAAAAAATTACTATCAGTGTTTGATAACTTCTATATCAAGGTATACCAATTGACACTTTTTATCTTTCTACGTAAGGTTTCGTTTCTGGCGTCTAAATTTTAAATTTTTGTATTTTCCTATGGGGATTACACAGTTAAGCCATTTCTGTGGTCGCAAGTAGTAGTTGAATGAGGCCCTCACTAATAAGCAATGTGGGCATACCTAGCTTAAAATCTTTTGATCTGGTTGATTAAAAATTTTTCCACAATCCATGACCATGTCATTCGTCCATGTCCATATATCATGACATCATACCGGTATGTAAAATACACAGTACCTACCGACTTCTGAACATAGAATGCAATGCCATGAACTTCCACTTCATATAATACTGTATGTACATGTAGGCCTATATTGCAATGGACAACTTGCACTACAAATAGCACTTCATTTATATCATACAGTGACCTTAACCTGTCGACGTGTACTGTGTTTGTTTTGACCGTAGCATAACATCACTTCTAGATACCGAAGGTCCTCATATTCGCATGATGTATGCTATCATGCTGCGCACAAGTGTAGGGAGGAGGCTCACACGTGTGCTTGGACTACTCGGTATTTACCGGTAATCTTCGGGACACTCCGTGACCGACCCGACGCGAATGCGAACGCCGCCGCCATTTTCTTTCGACACGAGGTGAGTGCGGAGAAAGCTTCTCTAAGAAAAGTCACTTTTTAGAGGTGTTTTTTCTCCATTTAGATTTACCAAGTTCTGCTTAAAATGACATGTGATACATATTTATTTAGCATGATCAACTGCATTGTGAAATAATTTGTAATAGCTCATAAAAATCGGTTTTAACATTAAGCTTTTTATTAAGGCGTGTTCAAAGTATTATCATCATGTGTTGTTTTTCACTTTTTGTATTCATGCATGGCGATCTTTTCTTTAAAGAAGGGACTAAATTATTACTTTTGCATCAAGGTTTACTTTTGTATCAAGGTTAAACAGTTGCCAAACACTTTGAAGTCAAGGTTTAATGTATTGGAAGGAGGGCAGGGCTTCGATACCGGTAAATGAGGGAAATTATGGGGTAAAAAACAACTTTTTGAAAACAAGTGAAAACAGCTATTCTCAGTAGCGACGATGCCACCCAGCACACGTCACGTTAATCGGTGCTGCTATTCTGTAACAATAACATGTAAAAACTTGCTCTCAGAGAATTGCCCTATCATTAATACTTGAAATTTTTTGCTAGAATTTAATGCTAGTGTAGTTAAAAGTATGTTTTAACTAAATATTAATTCAAATTTTGAATAAAAGCTTGGAAAAGTTCCATAAATAAATTGTGAATTTAGACTTTTAGTGGTCATGCATGCATGGTGGTTTGAAAATCACGATCTGCGATTGTTGAAATTACCACAAATGGCGATCGCCCTGTGCACCTTTCCGGGTCTTGCATTGCGTGGGGGTGAAGCATCGGAAATAATCTAGAGACGTTTTATCGTAAGCAATATATTCCCCAAAATGACAAAAAAATGGTGAAAAAAGCTTTAAAATTAGCCAAATGGCTTGGAATTGTGCCATTTTTAGTGTAATTTTTACTTATTTTTGACTTTGTGAGCCATTTTTTAAGCTTACCCCCCTGATGATATAATTTGATTGTGATTTTTAGAAGGTCCTCTTTGCAATGATATCAAACACATGGGGCTAGGCTAGGGCATGGTGCATTTTAGCGCAAGTAGGGAGAAGGTGGGCAGGTTTTTATAGGAAGTTTTTGTCTCAAAAAACAATTGAAAAATAATCGGAAAAGCAAAAAACATACCTTTGTAAAATCAGCATCACTTCCGTCACATAAAAAAGATGGGTGGAAAGTGGCAAAGAATTTGTGAAATGATGCATTTTTTTAAAGAAAAATACATCATGTTTTTCGAGAAATTCGCCATCTTGAATAAATGCAAAATTGCTTTATTTTGAATAAAATACTGTGAAACGCGCTTGAAAATACTTGATCAAGCGCTCGTGCTACGCGAATGTTTTGGAGTTTGCATCACCGGTAGTTGTATTCAGCTCTTTTACGTCAAAAATTGGGATAAAAACACAGATTTTGCTGGAACAAAATAAAGCTTGTTCGAAGAAATAAAAGGTTAAAACATGTTTAACTTTGAAAAATGCGAAAGTTTAATTAGATCAATTCGTAATCTAAACCTTGGGCCTAAAAAAAATTGTTTGATTGGCGTAAGGCCGTGTAAAATTAATTTTTTGGTTCTCGTCCCCTCCCTCCTCGATTTCTGGAATTTGTCAGATTTTTTTTTTTTTTTTTAGATTTTTCAGACTTTGGAATGATTTATGAAATCTTCATACATATAAATAAGTTTATAAATTTTTTTATACACACATTTTAAGCTGAAAATCGCGATTTTTTTTTTTTAATTCATTTTTTTGCCGAAAAATAAGAAAAAAAGTCTAGGGTCGGGCCTATTGTTTAGGGTCGGTCGGGTTTAATACGCCAATCAAACAATTTTTTTTAGGCCTAATATATACCTCGGGTGGTCTAAAAGAAAAGATTGCCAAAAAAATTCTTTTTCACGACAAGTAAAAACGGCTATTCCAATTTCAGGGAAGCCACCAAAACAATTTTACGAAAGTAAGAAACGTATACATGTACCTAGAAATAAAAAATATGAAAATGGGCCGGCAGAGAATTAGTGAAACGTTTTGAAATTAGAGAAATTTGGTATTGCAATGAGAAATTTTTGATATTTTTTTTTTTTAGAAATCAACATTGTCCATAACATTAATTGCTCATAATTTATATTTTCTTCCAAAGGTAAAAGGGTAATTCATCAATACATACACAATGGGTGACGAAGACGGTTTTGTTGTGAGGGCCCGTGGCCTACCATGGTCATGTACACCACAAGAAGTACAAGATTTCTTTAAAGGTAGGTTTTTCGTTTGTTTAAAATAGCGTCTCACATGACATTGCATACCGGGTACATTGTTTATTTCAATTGGTTTTGATTGTACACATAAAATATCATATCAGCTTGAATGTGCATCTGTAATGGAGGAAATGAGAACTTATTTGACTGTACAAGTAAATTGGTTAGAATCTGAAATAATATTTGTGTTTAAGGGGGTACTACACCCCTGTGGTAAATTTGTGACTATTTTTGCATTTTTATAAATAATAACACACTGGTAACAAAAGTTATACATATTATTGGGGCAAGGAATCCAATTACTACACTGAAATATCAGTGACTCAAGACAAGCGATTCAGTATATATGATAGGAAGCGAGGTACATCCTAGCGGTACCTTATTTCTTATCATAAATAACAAACCGCTTGTCTTGGGTCACTGAAATTCCAGTGTAGTAATTAGATTCCTTGCCCTAATAATATACATAACTTTTGTTACCACTATTAGTTTTGAGAAAATGCAAAATATACAAATTTATTGCGAGGTGTAGTACCCTACTTAAAGCATACTTTCATGTGCTGCCATGAGTAATTTCATTGTGATTTTTTAATGTCAAATTGTGCGCGCTCAAGTTTTGAAACTTGGGTAACTTAAAAGCAAATAAAAATATCGCGATACAGCCGATATTGTGATATGTTTTTGTCTACGATACCCAGTATGGAAAACACTGGTGATGTCCATGCTTAATACAAAGTCTGGTTTTTGCAATGTGTCGTACAGGTGTCAACATAAAAAATGCCCAGGAGGGCATCAAATTCACATACACAATAGAGGGAAGACCATCTGGAGAGTGCTTTGTAGAGCTGGAAACAGGTGCCGATTTGGAAGAGGCCATGAAGAAACACAACCAACACATGGGTCACAGATACGTAGAAGGTAAGTTTTCAGCAGAGAAGTATACATTATGAGTACATTATACATTAACCGCAGGGTTGGGCTGTACTAGCAAGAAAACGCCCATCTGGGACATGTACATTTTAGTGCGCCACCCACTGGCTTAACTACAACAATGGCTGTCAAAAATGATCAAGTGAACGTTTTATGTGGATGTAAAAATTAAGATTTTGGCCTAGATTTTTAATATTTGCAAAATTCTGTACATAATCAAACAATACTTGCTCAATTTTGAGCCAGTCGGAAGGGAGCTGCTTATTTTGATTGAGTGCCAGTCGGCAACTGCTGGCAGTGGTGGCGGTTAATGCCGACCGGCATTAGTAGAAATTTAGTAGTGACAACCCTGATCAACTAGAAATTGACAGACCTATTCTTTGTGAGCAATTGGGCTTGTAACTTATCACAAAACCATATTGGTTTATCTGCTAGACCCAAGAGCAAGCTATTTGACAGGAAAAGAGGAGAGTGAAAGTTGCTTTAACATGCACAATTTTTGCAGCCTCAAAAGCGTGTACTGAGAAGCCACTTGTTTTTATTCGCTACTTTACCTCATTTTCGTATTTACCTCATTTTGCTGCACTTATTTTTTTCCTTCAGTATTCCGCTCAAAACTTAGTGAGATGGAATGGGTGACAAAGAGAAGTGGCACAACATCACTTAAAAACAGTGACGGCTGGCTCAGGCTCCGAGGGCTGCCGTTTGGTGCTTCATCCGTAGAAATTGCACAGTTCTTTGGCGGTAGGTGTTACAGTATTGTTTTGGGGACTTTTTCTGTTCAAACTTTTTGATCTTGATGCCCATGGAATACTGTTGTTGGGAAGGAAAAACCTCCTATGTGCTTGTGGCCCCTGAACATGTTTAAAACAAACAGGTTACATAAGATGTTTTGCTTTAAACATGTTAAGGGGCCAATGACACATTAGAGGTTTTTCCTACCCAACGACGATATTAAAAATATTTTTTAATTAATTGTGTTTTACTAAAGGACCTCATACTTGCAATTTGGAGACGATCATTTCACTGTTAATGGCAAATGATGTCACAGATAACAATTAAGACAAACACAGGTTTGTTTTTTTCCACCCGTATTGACGTTATAAGCCATAAAAAGTAAAATGCTATCTCCAAAATGTCAATCCCCAGTTTTATCACAGGGCTGACAGGCCTGTAGATAGAAAAATAATGTGTCATACTGTCAGTGCATTTTGTTTTATTGAAGCGACATGCAGAGATATTTTGAATAAAGTACAAAAATTGATCATTGAAAATGAATTTGATAAAAGCTCCTGGATGGTATTCTATGAAACAGCCCTTTGAATTCATGCTGTAATTGTCGGTTGGTCTATTGTGAATTTGTTTTAGTGTTCGTAGGCCTATCTTGCACATTGTTTCCAAGTTTTAATTGTATTACCTGCACAGAAGTGTTTTTCCCAAGACAAGAAATTCCTCAAGTTCTCATCTGATATATGAAAAAAAAAAGTTTTTTGTCGGTTGATTACAGGGTAAATAAACAAAGCAAAGTGAGGGGTTTACATCCGCACAATCTCTGCATGACCCTTCAAAAAATTGTCACGTTTATCGATTATTTTATGAGGCATTTGGAAGGCAAATTTAGAAGAATTTGTTACAATGTATGAATGTAGTAATGCTTTACATGTAGTGTGCATTTGCATGTTGTGCGTAGATATCAATTTGTTTACAAGTGCAAATGACAAAGAGATGTACTTGAGGATGAACTTGAGCCTAGTGTATGTTAATTAAACAAGAAAACAAACAATCTAATATTGTTGCATTTATTTTGGTTAGCAAGAGAATTCTATCCCAATGTTTCATAGTGTCAGATGAAATGGTATACATCATTTTATGCAAAGTATGAACTATGCATGTGATTAGTGAAATTTGACCAATAACACAATATGCATTAACAGAGGATAGTTCACCAAAAATTAAGTTTAAATTTGACCCTGGCTTTGGATTTTAACTGCTAAGAAGGGGTTATGAGCATCCTAACATTGCATGCTGACATGTGCCTTTTTTAAATCAAATAAAAAAAGCAATCTGGCAATATTTTGTTTTAACATCATGACTGCATGCATATAATCTCTAACCAAAATGATTTGAATTGCCATCATAACTGCATGACTTGATCCTCAAAAGAAAAGATGTGGCATTTATGTTTGCATCATTGAAAAATTTCTGACAGCTTTGTTAAAGGGCCGTAATTGGTGACCAGGCCAGCCAAGCACCATATCTGTCACCAATAGCACCCATAAAATTTGACCTTATTGACCTTTTTTCTATTTCCAAGATTCAAACCTGTTTACAAGTTGTCAAATTCCTTATACTAGATCGTAAAAAATGCCATTATCCAATTATGAACACCTCCCTGGTGTATGTAGTTGGGGTGGTTAATACGGCCCTTTAAGGAAACCTAAATATTGTTACATTGTGAAATGATGGAAGTCAAATTGCAGCAATAAAATCCTGTAACATTTTAATATCATATTGGTGCATGCTTTTTGCAATATTGTCACACAAAAAGCAGCTAAATGAGGGTCAAACTACAGAAAGGCCGACAACATTACATATCATGTGAAATAGCAACTTTGAAAAAACTTTGCACAATTGACAACATTAACATTTTGGATTGGAAGCGTTTATATTGTTCACAGTGTTGACATATCATGCGATTGTTGTTTATTTTTTACCCGTATTTGTTTTCTGTGTGTTTTGTATAGCTTTTGGGTAGTTACCCACATACAATGACATTCACAACCATACATATTTGTTGTACCTCCTTTCCTTTTTTATTGCCGGGGCTCTATCTGGGGTGGCTGGACGGGAATGATCTCCTTCACTGGGTGGCGTTGTGGTTTGGGGTGATGGTGATGAATTCGTCGGATGGGATCGGTGCGGGCCGGGTTGTGTCGGTGTGGTGTGGTTCCTTCGTCTCTATACACAGATTTGGAGATAGTCGCCAATTCGATAACATTTCTACAGGACAACCAATTGAGAAATACAGGGGAAGCCTATGTGCAATTTGCCAGCAAAGAAATTGCCGAAAAGGCTTTGGAAAAAAACAAGCAAACGATGGGGCACAGGTGGGGATGGTTTTGTTGGCCAGTAACCATGGCAACCAAAGGGGGTTCAGTTAGCGCCCTCGGTCGGTTGGCAGTGTTACCTTAGTACGATATATTTAGAGTTTTCCTCTTTTTTTTCTTAAACTGGGCACTTGATTTATTTTTTGGTAATATTACGGCTAGGATTTAAAAAATATGTAGGTGAATAATAGGAAGTAAGATACGTAGTGTAAATCTGTTGCTAAATAGTTGGGTCACAATATCGTAGATATAGCTTTACAAATTAGGCTGATCCAAGCAAGTAGTTTGTGGTGCCGTTTTAACGATTTCAGATAAAGCAAGTGTATGGGTGAAAATGGTGCATCACATGCTTAGGCTGGTTATTTATTAGCATTTTCTTTGAGCTTGGTGTGACTTATAATGAGAGGATATATCGTCTAAAATCAAATATGCTAGTTAGATTTGAGTAAACTTACAAATATTGGTGTTTTATAAATAGTACAGTAGCAACAAGTGCCCATAGACACTAATTCCTCTTTACCTCTTCTCTGTTTAAAAAAGTACATCAGGGTTCCCAGTTAAGGGTCCTCGTAATAATGATGAAACGGTTACATTTACTCAGAGGTTAAAAAAACCAAAACAATGTGTGCAGAAACAACCAAACTTGCTAGTCATTTTGAATGGAGCAATTTCTTTGAAGACCAATGATTAAAAGGGTTCCAAAAAAAAATTAAGATAATTTGTTGAACTTAGCAGCTTCGCAGGCACACCAATTGATAATTTCTGCACTGCCCCAGTCTGATAAAGTCCTGCAAAATTATTATAATAAAATTGCAAATAAAAACAAAAATGTTTCATTGGAAACTGGTTGCTTGAAATGAAGTCAAAACTGCTAAAAAATAAAACCAAATATGACAAATGTTTGAGTCACTCTTGCTGTGGGTGAAATTATGAGGACTCGGCATGTTTTAGCATACGGATGACAGCTTTCCCATTTTTTGGCGGACAATTTTTCAGAATAACCCAGAAAAGTTCATGGTATTGGTAAATGCTGGGAGGGACAGTTCTTACAGGGAGCCCTGAGAGTTAGTGTATTTTTGGTGGTAAACTTAGTGTAAGGTGTAGTATTTAATTAAGTTCCTGACAAAACTGATCAAGGGAATTATTATTTAGACAAGATACTAACCTAAACATAAATTCAAAATTAACGTCAAATGATTGGTTTGTAACATCATTTTGGATGATAATAACATTCATTTGGTTTTTGGAGTAGGATTTTCCGTTTGTTTTTAAAATTGCTAAATAATATTTTTATTTTAAAAGATATTTTCACCAGGCTGTAGTTTTAGTGTAATGCTTGCAGTGACGTCTTTAATGTTGAATTAAAAGAAAAAGAATACTGTTGCTGGTCTATGTTGTGCATTCTCAACTGCTGAAAAAAAATATAAGTTTCATCGAGTGGAAAATGCACACAATTGTAGCCAGCTGATTATGTTTATTTCGTGTACTGACACTTGATCCTGCTTCTTCAAACTTCTACAGATACATTGAAATCTTTAGAAGTAACCAGGATGAAGTAATGCAAGCCAAAAGAATGAGTGGCTACCGCGGCGGCGGAGGCGGCTTCATGGGCGGCGGCCAGAGACCAAGTCCCTACGATCGCTTTGGTGGTGGCGGGGGGGGATTCGGGGGACGCGGTTATGGCGGTGGACCACGCTCTGGATTTGAGCGCAGATACAGAGGTGAGAATCAAGGTTGGTGTTTGGGATGCAGGTATTACTAAAGAATGGGAATGATGTTTGATTCTGAATAGTAAAGAGAATCTGGGCAATATATTTTGGACATAACAGGGACTGTCTTTTGGAATTTGCAGGAGAGCATTTAAATACTCTTGGAGCCTTCAAGGAGAGCTGATCAGAGCATTTACAATAGAATGTAAGGAGAGAATGGTCAACTAAGGAGAGCTAAAAATCACTCTCCTATATCAGATTTAAGGAGAGCAGTAGAGAGCGATTGTTCTCGCTCTCCTCAAAAGGCAGTTCCTGACATTAAAAAAAAAAACCGACATTTACCTTTACTGCATTCTCGAGCACTTGTGGGGGAACATATTACCCAGAAAATGTTTACACGCAAAAGATGGCTATAATCCTTATAAATAATCTCTTCTACGTCTTTCCTTAGATAAATTGTTTGATTTGATTTCCCCCAGGTTATGGAGGTGGTGGATATGATGATGAGTTTAGTTACGGAGGCGGAGGAGGCTACGGTGGTGGTGGATACGGTGGCGGCGGCGGCGGATATGGTGGTGGCGGTGGATTTGGAGGTGGTATGGGTATGGGAGGCGGCAGAGGAAGGGGCAGAGGTGGGCGTGGCAGAGGAGCATCAAGAGGTGTGTACATTGCTCAAGTTCAACTCCATGACTGATTTTATTAGTCCTGGAGCTGCATTTGTGAGGTTTACAAATAAATTAAATAAACAATACAAAAGTACAGACGTTACCCCGATGTGAGAACTGAGTTAGAAATGCCACAAATTTTGCACCCTATGTTGCCCAGTATCGCTGGGAGAATCGCGTTCACTAACACCTTTATTCACAGTAAAATTTCACTTCCAAATTGTTTTGGACGGGTCGTTTGGTTATTATTCGGGGAAAATGCCAGGAATAAATCTTACCCGGCTTATTGTCTAAGGCAACTTAAAATGTAGGATCTTGACGAGTTTCTCTCAGACCCACTGATTGTTTTTGTTATTGCACTTCAGCCATGGGATTCGGTGGAGGCCGCGGTGGTGGAGGAGGTGGGGGATTCGGCGGCGGCGATGGTCAGGACTTCGTCAGTGAAACAGGACATGCTGTGTTCATGAGAGGACTTCCCTTCAGAGCAGATGATGATGCTATCAGAGAGGTAGGAATGAGAGTATAAACAAAGTTCACCGTTTGGGCATGTTGAAACCAGAATTCAGGTTCGACCTGGGTCCCGTGTTGAACTACAGCCACTCTCTCAAGGAAGAAAATTGATGCAGGTTGATTATTTTGGCGTAAGGCCTACTGAAAATACACATATGTACACATACATTCTGTCATAATGATAATGTTTCACAGTGCAGCCAGAAACAATAGAATGGGATTGATAATGGCTATGTTTATTTCCAGTAATATGTGTTGAACAAAGAATTTCTGTTCACGGTCAACTTCACGCTACAATTGAGCCGGGTTGCAAGTTGTGACTGGTTCCTTCCTAGGCTTAGGTTGATTGATGCATGCAAACTTGGGGTCCATTTCACGAACTTTACAAAGCTTTGTAAGTCTTGAAATTGTTCGGAACTTACGAACTGTACCCTTTGGAAGTAATAGGGATTTACTACAGGGACTCTTTATAAGTTGTGTCTAGTTTTGGGTATTTTAACGTTACAAACGGTTACTTGAGTTGCAAAGGGTTAAAAGTTTTGTGAAATTGACCCTGAGTTGTACCTAGCACCCGGGGGAAAATGGGCATGGTGTGAACACACCCTAGCAGTATTGTTAGATTTCTGAACAAATTTTCTTTTTCTTATCAAATGTGCCATTTTAATTTTGAGCCGAACAAATGAGGTAAATCCATGCCATTTCATTCAAATCTGATTGGCTGGATAAAATTGCAGATGTTGTCACAAATACAGCACCTAAGGATTTCTAGATTCGCAGGGCATTTTAGTTAATTAAACCGCAATCCTAAAATCTTAGGCTGACCCCTGCTATGAAGCTTTTTCTCGATTCCAAATAACAACCAGCAAAATATACTTTGCCTTTCAGTGGTTCCGCGGCATAGCCAATCCAGTCCAGATCGCCATCCACAAGAACGACATGGGCCAGAACAGCGGCAATGCCCACGTTGACTTTGCTACCCACACCGAGGCTCTGGCAGCCATGTCCAAGGACAAGAAGAACATGGGTCATCGCTACATTGAACTGTTCCTGAAATCAGAAGAATCATCTGGAGGTGGTGGAAGATACGGCGGCGGCGGCGGTGGTGGTGGTAGTGCTCTAGGTAAGGATATCAAAGAAGCATATGGGGGGCCCTTCAACGTCTTGCTGGCATCTTGGCATTGGCATTACGACAACCGCTGTCAGATCAAAGAGAAGGGATTGCAGCAGTGAACCGGAAAACGCTGTGTTTGTTGCAAGGAAAACACACAAAAACTTTGGAATGTATTCTGGCCTTAATGTTGGCCTTCGGTAAAAATGTTAATCCCAAAACTCGAGGTGGTGGCAAAACTGTTGTGAACTTGACCAATGGTGACAAGTTACAGGAGTATTTCATGATCCTAGCATCCTCAGTAGATATCCACGAAAAAAGCTTATTCCCAAAATTTCAGTTGATTCCGATTTTGCGTTTGTGAGTTATGCATGATTATGTGTATTACACTGCTCCATAGACAGTGTGTTGTAATTTCGTTCTGGTGCACTAGAAGAACATAATTCAAATTTCACGATGTTTTTGCTAAACAAATAAATCTGCGAGTAATTTTCTGTACATAAACATTATGTAGCCAGAGGTTTCCAGTGGTATAAAATCTCCACTTTTTTTGTTGAGAAAAGTTGGGGATGATCCTGTGGATCACTACTGCCAAAATATTCCACTATGCAGTATTGAAACATGCATATTATTTGTCATTCTTTGTGAACCAGGTGGTGGATATGGGACTGGAAGCACTAGTAACTATGGTATGCAAAGCACAGGTAGCAGCTTCAGTGGCCAATCAAGCATGCTGTCAGGGGCCGGCACCGGCTACACAAGCTTTGGAAGTGGCGGCTATGGTACAGGTAAATAATAATTTGCTCTTTGATACTTAATCTTAAAAGCAGTACCTACTCTGTATTGATGAAGATAATTGAATTTTTCCAATCCTCTGTGAATTGGTTTGATTATTTTCTTTATGCTATTGCATTTTACTTTAAAATCTATAAATAAGATCATGGTTAAGTTTGCTGTTTTTAAAAAGTGGCTGCTCTGAACTACATAAAGTTTGCTTAAAAAATATTAAAAATTTAATTAAGAAAAATATCCTACACCTCACCCTTGTGTCGCCCCACCATCAGGTACCCAGTTTCCCTTTCAGTCCGTCGTGAAAACTTGACCGACGTGTTGTCGTTGTGTGTCTGTCACTTGACAGGTAACCAGAACGGCAGCAGCTCGGCATTTTATGAAGACATGGACATGGGCCAGGGCATGATGGGTGGTGGAGGTAGTGGTGGCCGTGGGGGAAACTACGGAGGTTACAACTGAGACACAAAAATTACACGCATGTCTGATATGTAACTGTGTCATGTGTTTATAAATAGATATTTCTATACTATATTATGTATTTATATCTTGATTGAGCAAACGAGGCGTGTGAGAAATGAAGCTCTTATGTAGCAAACACACAGATTATGGTTTGCAGATCATAGAGAGGAAAAATAAGATAAATCATGCAACTGTATTCGGTGCTGTGCAGTATTGCACAATGCTCTGGTATTAAAGAGATCGTGCACATTTTATGGAGTAACATTGTTTTCAAGTTACACCTACTTGTAAATAGTTATGAAAGACCTATTGTAAATAAGAGACATAAGTTCCTGTTTTGCAAAGAATTGTGCTGATGTATAATTCAAGAGGAGTTTGTTTGGGTGGGTACCAGTGTCCGAAATAAGGAAAATATGGAGGTTGTCCCGAGGATAACTAAAGCATGAATTCTGCTTGTCCTCAAAACATTTTGGTTGTCCCCAAATTTATATCATGTTTTTGAGTGCAATTTAGTGGTTGTCCAGGGGATAAGTACATATCTCAATATGGTTGTCCCCAGTGGTTTTTGGACAAGAGGATAAGTGCTTATTTCGAACACTGGTGGGTACAGGTGCTAGTAGGTATGTGTATGTGGGGATAGACCCGGATACCGTATTATGTAGTTGAGCAATGGAAGACAGCCATTGTATTTAATGGTTACCTACTGAACTGGAGTGGGGAGGGATGGGAGTAGTTATTGTTGTTGTTAATATTGGGTGCATGATTGTTTTATAGAAATATAAATATGTTGTTAACCCCGTCATATTTGCCTTTGTGGTCTTTGATTTTATTTTTTAGGGAATGGTGCAGACGCTGGGTCCTATGACACCTACAATAATGGCATGGGCATGGGAGGAGGTGATGACTACTCATACTAAGAATTCAATTCAAATGCAAGGTCTGGCTGCAAACATTAAGTACCTCTCAAGCATCTGTCCTAAATGCGCCCAAATTTGGCCTTGTTTGAGCTCGCAGTTTTAAATGTGATTCTGTCAAGGATGGCGCTGTTACACACATTCATCATCACTGTGAACCACAAGTGTCTCATTTCCAGTGGCATAGTTCATTACCCAAAGCTAAAAACAAGTTGACCTAGTGTGGATGAGTATCCAACCCATTGAAAGGTTATTCTATGAGTACATGCATATTGAGATAAACTTTGTTACTGGTTGGTATGTCATTGATCACTGTAAATGGACTTGATTTGTTGAAGCCGACGTTGCATTCTGTGTCATCTTTACGTTGAAGGCAATGTTAATGCATATTTCTGAAATGTTTGTCATGCTTTAACCTTAATTTATGCCAGAATTCAAGTTCTGAATGTGAAATGCCCTGAGTGTGAAATTCAGCGAGCAAATACTGAAATATGCATTAAAATTGTTCCGACTCAGGTAGAGACTCTTCATGTGTCTCCAGGATAGATGATAGTGCTGAATCCCAAGACTGTTCATCAAGTATACCCTCTTGATGTAAGGAATTTCTGTCACTCTGCGATTTTGTAAGATAACGATGACAGCCAACACGTCAAGATAGCATATTTGATTCTGTTTCCAAGTGTGAAAGCAGCGTTGGTAGAAAGTCGGAAGAGCTCTTGAAAAAATAGACAATATTGAGGGGAAAACAACCTAAATTAGGCACCCCTTATGAAATTCACACTCCATGTGGGAGATTAAGATCGTGTCTTCCATATGGGATGTATGGATTTCAACTGGTAAAGCCCATTCTCGGAAGAAAGCCTCAGAAAAGGCTACCAAGTAGTCTGGCTGCAAAGAAACTACTTGCTTTTTGTATTTCTTACAAGATAGTTCTTAGTGTGTATATTATTGAGCTAAACGTCCTACAGATTTGCGAGAGGAGATGTTGTTTTCTACTTGATTTACTGAGATTAAGTTTTGTAAGTTGTCCTAATAAATGGGTTCCAGTACTTTTCACCAATCTACCCAAGTGTAGACGTAAACTAGGTGCATTTGTTGCCATTTTTCATTCAAATTACCCCTTTTAATTTAAGTGGAACCCATTTCTCAGGACAGCATCATTCCGTTCAGTGTGTCGTACTCTCTGTTGCACTTGTATAATTTTGTGTAATCATGTGTTTGTTGTTACTAGTTTTAGCTTCAGTAGGGTTTGTTATGGGGTCAAAAATTTAGCATTATTACTACTATGGTACTTCATTATACACAGAACAAACTGTGTTTATTCACATGTCGAGGACATTTCATCGAGTTAAACAATTATTTTATACAGTGAATATAGTTCATTGTCTGAGGCTGATCTAGTGAGCATGAATGCTCCTCTAAAGTTACTCTTCTCAGTCATGAAGTAGGCCATGAGGTATGACAAATGCAGTACCGTAGGCCATGAGGAATGAAAAAAATTTGAGGGTAGACTTAAATGATACCCTGGCAATAATAACTCCTGTGCAGGTTATTGATCAGACAATGGACAATAATGGGATGTTGATCAATTCCCTTTAATTCCCAGCAGAGGTAATGGTAGTAAATTTAATTTGAACTGGAGTCACATCTTAGTCAACTAAATATCCGTAAAGCCAGGGAATCAACTTGCTTGCCTTGACATATGATTGCCAGTCACTATTTCTGCACATAAAATTTGGATTTTAGTGGTTCTCATGTTGGGTTTTTAAACAGGATATCCACTAAATATTAAGTTGTCCTCTTTGTGTGTTATAATAGTTAAAAATCACATTCCAGAGGAATTCCACCATTTCTTGTCATTAAAAATACTTTTGATACTTTGTACTAATAACTAAATTTGATGATTTAAATCAGGACTTGTTTACGTAGCAAGTTGAAGTTTACTTGCCCTTTAATGACAAACATACAAATTATTTGTACTGGTGTTAAAAAGATGTAAATATTGTATAATTCCCAAGTTTAAGAAACTTATGTATTCTTATCCATGTGTTTTGTGATATCTGATTATAGACCCATCATTTTATAAGTATGTCAATAATGAGTACATCAACTAAGATCTTGAAATTCAACCATGTTAAGGGGAAAGTTGATTTAATAAACACAGGTTAAATGCAGGGGTTACATATTGTATGTTAGTATGCAAATAAAAGTGAACAAGACAAAAATCTGCAGTGATGTTTTTGTGTTTGTCAAGTTGTGTCAAATTGTTGCATAAGGCTGCGTTCACATAGAAGTATACTATTCGGGTATACGGGGCACGTTTTACAGGTGCACGCGTATATAGTTCAATCGAGCAAGGCAATTTCATAGTACCGGGTCACATAAGAGCTATTCGAAAAGGCCGTATACCTGCGTATAGTATAGTATAGTGGGAATCGCGCGTGTTCGATTTTAGTGCAGCGTATACCGTCCAAATTTTAAAAACCTAAACCATATGTGGGTAAATTCATTTTTTTAATAGATGCACTATCTAATTATGCACATTATGACACCTCATTGAATGCAATGTGACCTCAAGAAGTAAAGTTACAAGCATTTGATAAGACGAAGAAAATGGGTAAACTGACATATTAAGCTATACGAAATACGCTCATTCGATCAGGCTGAGTTCACATAGTATACTCCTATATGAACTCAGCCTGATCGAATGAGTTTATTTCAGTATAGCTTAATACCGTGATACTTCTATGTGAACTCAGCCTAATGAAGGGTGTACAATATAGTAGATTCAACCCATCGTGGGACGTTTTTCCAACAAATCCAGGCTGCCGGTAATTCATCTGTGCCTCATCTTTAGCATGATCGCCCGGTAGCCTGTATATGTTTGAAAAACGCCCCACAATGGGTTGAATAAGATTATGTAATGCCTGTTGGGCTCAGAATACGCTGGCGAAGTGATGTAATAATCGGATTCACTACCATAGCAATAGGTGAAAACAATTTTTTAAGTACATTGTACCGCACTACAAGTAGGTTGCACTTATCACATTTGTATGTCTGCAATCATAGATTGAACACAATACCAGAATTTTCAAAGGTACTAATCTTACAGGTGCGAGTTATCGGCATGATTATGGTCAATGCAGAGGTACAGCGCCAACGTACCAGTGCAGTGCGGTATATTCAAAAATTGTTTTCACCTATCCGATTATTACATCACTTCGCAGAAAAGTGTCGCAATCTACCATTACATTAGACCCAAAAGAAACGACTGAAAATGCCGAATGTGTAACACTGGCAGAATGGTCGACTGCAGATCCGTCGGATAACGCTTTTTCAATGGGAAATGAACTTTGTTGCTTGGATGATGTCACGATGAGGTTAGCATTTATTCCGTATTGAAAAGCGTGTCCCTACGGATCTGCAGTCGACCGGCATCATGGTTAATCCACCAAATGGCTTTTGACGCAAATTAGCAACAACGCAAGCAATTAAGGGATCTAAAATGAGCGTTTATTGCGTTTACGACAGTATTTTTGTGGGACATGAGAGCACCTCGGACCTATCGAATTGCATTCTGAATACTGAAGCATGTCTTTCTGATATCAAATAATTTTCATTTTTGAAAATCACAATATAATACAAATTTTATGACAAATTATAAAAATTTGATATTTTTCAAATTTTTGATACATAACAGTCCTCGAAGTAAATTATATAAATCTAATGACATATTCTTAAAGTGTATGTAGCAGGGAGGAAAAGCCGACGGTCAATTGAAAATTTTGACCTTTCATATTGAAGATATGGATTTTTTCCCAAAAAGACCTAATTTTTTTGGTGTTTTGGGAAAAAAATCCATATCTTCAATAATGAAAAGGTCAAAATTTTCAATTGATCGCGGCTTTTCATCCCACCTACATACACTTTAAGTATAGATCATCAGATTTATAAAGTTAACTTCAAGTACTGTTAAATATCAAAAATATCAATTTTTAATGATTTGCCATAAAATGTGTATTAAATTGTAAATTTCAAAAAATCAAAATTATTTGATATCAGAATGACATTCTTCATATTCAGAATGCAATTCGATATGTCTGATGTGCTCTAATGTCCCACAATAAATACTGTCCCAACGTCCATACCCCAGCCCTTAAGGGGGTTGCAAATTTTAGTTTGTCTTAGATTTAATTCATGAAAAGATTATTTATAATCGATCTTTAAAGATGAAATGTGTTCTAATCAAAGTGTTTTGATAACTTCACGCAGTAGACAAACACTTGATCAATTTCCATATCATTAGTAGATAACTACTTGATCAATTTCCATATCATTAGTAGATAACTACTTCATCAATTTCATTATCAGCAGTAGATAGTTATTTCATCAAATTCAATATCAGCAGTAGATAACTATTTCATCAATTTCACTATCAGCAGTAGCTAACTATTTCAATTGAAATATCAGAAGTAAATAAATGTATTTTCTTACGGAGCTATCAGCTGTTGAACAAAAGTTGTTCAGCGATTGTATAATAATATCGCATTGATCGATTGGTTATTCAGGCGTTTCATTGAAGAATGAAAGTGATCACTTTTGATTCACTTTACGCTTGGCGGTCGCCCTGGACAGACCTGTAAATTGTCAAGATTTCAAGAGAAAAAGGTTAGATTTTGTTTTTTAAGAATGCTTTTTCCTAATTTGGAGTTTGTTGGTAAATTGATCTAATTTTTCTCTTGGTCTGGTAAGTAGGCTTAAGAGTAGGTTTTTTTCCTGGAATTAGTACAGCCAGGACATACCGGTAGATTTTCCAGATCCCAACAGAACGAGGTTCGGTTTTGTTTTTTTAACATGTTTAAGAACGCGTTTCTCAATGTCGTGTTCGTCGGTTAAGCTAGCCTAATTTTATCTTTGGTCCGGTACCGTACGCAGGCCTAAGGATAGGCTTTTAGCATGTATCACGTAATTCAGCACAACACCAAGTCCAGAGCTGCTGCGACAAGGCGTCATATCCCATGTGAATGTTGTTTTTGTGTGTATTTATTATGTTTAGGGAAACAGCGGCAGCGCGTATGAAAATGTTTTATTCGCGTTTAAGCGTAGCGCATTTAGCGAATAACTAACTTCGATATTAGCATTAGATAAACACTTCCATCAATTTCCATGTCATCAATCGATAACTACTTCATCAATTTCAATATCAGCAGTAGATAAATTCTTAATCAATGCCAATATCAACAGTGGGCCTAGATAACTAACGTAAAATGGGGTAACTTCGGTCAGCGGGGTAACTTAGGTCGGTCAAATTTTTTTTTTTTAAATGGTCATATTTTCGTACAGCAATATTGTTTTTAAATCCACCAAATGGCTTTTGACGCAAATGAGCAACAACGCAAGCAATTAAGGGGGTTGCAAATTTTAGTTCGTCTTAGATTTAATTCATGAAAAAATGATTTATAATCTTAAAAAGGAAATTGGGTAACTTCGGTCAGCAGGGTAACTTTGGTCAGTCAAATATATTTTTAAATGGTCATATTTTCGTACAGAAATATTGTTTTTAGTCATTTGATATCAATTTGTTAAGAAATATATTTGGAAGAAATAGTAGTCGCTCATGTCCAATTTCCTCGAAATTTACGGAAAAAAATTGGGATTTTTGGCCAAAATGAGCATTTTTTTCAGAAAAAATAACAATCGATATTTGCGAGCAAGGATGTGTGCTTGATTAATTTTGCAAGGGTTCAAATGTCACAAAAAATAACAACTTGTCCATATACAGCGAAAATCAATTTAATTTTTTTTTCTTCATGGAATGTAATACTCTGACCAATGTTGGCCCAAATGCGGGGTAACTTTGGGCAGGCTATTTTTAACCCCTAGGGCACCCTTACAAAATTATTTTAAAATCTTTTCAACTTCAAGGTGTAGAAGGGAACCCTAATGTCATAAAAAGATATAATTAGAAATGTAATGGATTTTGTTTGGAAGCAGTGGTTTAAAAACTCTGAAAAGTGGTCAAAGGTACCCCCATTTTACGGTACTTCGTCAATTTCAATATCAGCAGTAGATAACTACTTCATTAAATTTACTATCAGCAGTAGATAACTATTTCACCAATTCTAATATCAGCAGTAGCTAACTATTTCATCAATTTCAATATCAGCAGTAGATAACTATTTCATCAATTGAAATGTCAGAAGAAGATAACTACTTCATCAATATCAGCAGTAGATAACTAATTCATCAATTTCATATCAGCAGTAGATAACTTCTTAATCAATGCCAATATCAACAGTAGGCCTAGATATCTACATCAGCAGTAGATAACTGCTTCATTAATTTTACAATCAGCAGTAGATAACTATTTCACCAATTTTAATATCAGCAGTAGATAACTACTTCATCAATTTCACTATCAACAGTAGATAACTAATTTATCAATTTCAATATCAGCAGTAGATTTCTTCATCAATGTTAATACCAACAGTGGGATTAGAAAACTACTTTATCAATTTCAATATCAGCAGTAGATAACTACTTCATCAATTTCACTATCAACAGTAGATAGTTATTTCATCCATTTCAATATCAGCAGTAGATAACTATATCAGTGAAATATCAGAAGTAGATAACTACGTTATCAATTTCACTATCAACAGTAGATAGTTATTTCATCAGTTTCAATATCAGCAGTTGATAACTACCGTAGAAACCCGTCTATAAGGAATAGAAGCGACTGTGATGATAGCATATTTCACTCTAGCGCCCTCCACAATATTATATCATTATGGAATTTGAGCAAATCATTTACCGACACAAGCAGGTATACAATGTATTATTTTATCTTTATTTCGCATCTCACGAGCATAGCTCACTTGGCAAGGCATAAGACTTTGGTTCTTTAGATCGGAAGATGGTGAGTTCGAGCCTCATCACGGTCACACAAACTTTTATAAACAAAATATTGTTCAAACTTTTCATTTATATTTTCTTGCATTTTCTAAAGACTCCTTTCGTGATCATTTTTTTTTTCATATTTAGTTTAATTTATTCTATTGTTTTTCTTTTATTGTTTCTTTTCTTTGTCTTTTTTTTTCTTGTTTAATTTTATTTTTCTTTATTTTCTTTGATTCATATAATATTGGCAGGATAAGGAGAGGAGGGAACTAAAGACCCATTCAGTGATTTGCTCATCCGGACGATCGTAAAAATCATCAAAATTCACCTTTGTCATTGTCATAGATGTGGTAACATAGCCTGATGCTAGTGGTTCAGCAGAAAACCGTGTGACACATAATATACATTTGGCTACATTTTATTATACGATAAATACGAATTTATTAAACATGGTAACAAATATTCTCTAGCAGATCGGTTATACGATGGAACTGGTAGGCATAGGCCTATTATAAATTCGGGATATTAAATATCTTCCTGACGAGACAGATCTGCGCATGTGGTCAAAGACGATTCCTTACTAGCCACAGACCGTCCGCTGGAATTAGTTGAATCGCTATGGCTGTTGGTCGGACCTCTCATCTCTCCACATCGATTGTGACCTATCCCCGACATTGCCCTTATGAACTCACATCCTCCTGTTTTATTCCAATACGCTGGCGAAGTTACGTAATAATCGGATTAACTACCATAGCAATAGGTGAAAACAATTTTTGAATATACCGCGTTATACACTGATACGTTCAGGCGGTACCTCTTCATTGAACCATATCATGCTGCACCTGTAAGATCTTTGAAAAGACCAGTATTGTATTCAATCTATGATTGCAGACATACACAGTACAGGTGATGAGTGTAACCTGCTTGTAGCGCAGCGCGATATGTTCAAAATTGTTTTCACCTATTGCTATGGTAATTAATCCGATTAATTACGCAACTTCACCAGCGTATAATGGCCGAATAAATTCTGACCATCACTTGGCTTGTTGGATTCGTCTATACAGAGAAGGTGAGCCCGGAAGGTGAGAAAAGAGGAGATCGCTCGAACATATAAATCCGATTACCCACATACCTCTATTCACTTTTCTTTGTTTGGGGTACTTAAAACACCACTTGAAACTTCCTTTGTGGTAATCTGTTCATCCGCCACACGCTCGTCTGATTTGGTAGTTCTCTCCAGTGGAGAAAATATTCCACACACGGAAGTACATCGTTAAAGTCCCAATTTTGCAGTCAAATCATGCTTTTTTTGTGTAAAAAAAATAATACTAACCAGGGTGACCATGATTTTTAAACGAGTGAAGAAGCATTATATATATTGCAACTCCCATTAAAAAAATCAAAAAATTGTTAAGTTATGGAAAGTCAAGCATAATTAATTTTCCAGTCAAATTAATATAAGGTCAAAGGAAAAGAAATTTAAATGATAACTATTTGAATATTTGCGGCAGTTTACGGAAACATAAAACCAGTGTAATCAGTAATTCAAACTCGTGTCAGTTTCTCCATATACTCCCGTTTTGTGTCCAAACGTGTCCAAAAAATGCTATTTGGATCCAAAATGCGGGTCTTTTTCACAGGGATCTCAGGTCAAACTTAGCAGCCAGTCATGCCAAACAATACAGAAATTATATTTCGCGGTCAACTGACGTAACAAATTGATATCCGGGCATGCGTCGTTTAGAGCTAGACAGTCGTGACTCGCAAAGCCACTTATCGTATTAGTTGATCAATCGGATTAGATCATTGTTTCCATCAATAGGCGGATGCACACATTATTTATTTGATGTGGGCAGCGAGCGACCTCCTCTTTTATCATCTTCTCTGGTGCCACGTGAACGATGAAGTGCAGGGCTATATATTCGAAATTGTATTCATCAATTGCTATGGTAGTTAATCCGATTAATTACGTCACATCGACAGCGAATAGCCTATAGTATGGGTTCAAGTGGAACAAAAAATAGTGTATGTCCATTGCTAGCTATGGTAATTAATCATGTTAGTGTTTACATCACTACTTCGGTGAAGACAAGAGAAGTGTGCCTTCTCTACCAACGCCTGTGATATAACAGGTGCAAGCGAAACAAAATTGAATGACCAGAATAGTTTCCTTTGTCAGATGAATTGATTGAAGTTTTTGAAGACACTCTATTCTTGATGGGACAATAGATTCAAATATGGAATAATTATTATTCCTCATCTATTTTTTTTATTGAAAAAACTGCAATTGTGGCAACAGAACAATATTTATTTTGAATTCATTTCAAGTAGAAACAAAATCGTGCTTAAGCCAAAAACGCACCCTACCTCAAGAATTGGGATGGCACAAAGGTGCAACAAAGGTTTTTATTGCAAAGACGAGGACAGACAAGTAGTTACAACACATCTGTCTAACCGTGGGTTTCGCTATTATTTAGAATAAATGCTTTTACTAGTTTCTATAAAACCACAAAATTACTAAAAAACTATAAAAAAACTATAAAAAAAAAAAAAACGCACCTAAAATTACAAGTAGAAAGGTAGATTTGAAGAAAGATAAAAGAACATGTCAAAAGTTAAAATTAAACGAGAATGAAAAAACGGAACCGGTGCCCGGACCATGCTCTCTTCAGCATGTCTTCAGTTCCAAAGTCTGACGCTCTATCAATTGAGCTATACGATCCTGATATACGAAACAGTCGTTATTATGTCAATACAATTGATTGGTGTTACAACATTCTTAGATGGAATGCATAGCCACCCAGTGCCAGTATATATTTGCTCAAACTCCAAATACAACAAGCAACCAATTTTATTGAGGGCGTTTCTTGGGTATATCCTTGTAGACGGGGTTTTACGGTACTTCATCAATTTCAATATCAGCAGTAAATACACCACTTATACTGATATCAGCTGTAGATAACTACTTCATCAATGGCAATATCAGCAGTAGATAACTACTTCATCAATTTCAATATCAGCAGTAGGCCTAGATAACTAAATTACTTCGTTAATTTCAATATCAGCAGTAGATAACTACTTCATTAATTTTACTATCAGCAGTAGATAACTATTTCACCAATTTTAATATCAGCAGTAGATAACTATTACGTCAATTTCACTATCAGCAGTAGATAACTATTTCAATTTCAGAATCTGAAGTAGATAACTACTTCAGTAGACAACTACTTCAGTAGACGACTACTTCATCAATTTCAATATCAACAGCAGATAACTACTTCAACAATTTCTATATCAGCAGTAGATAACTATTTCATCAATTTCACTATCAACAGTAGATACCCAGCAAACACAAAACGTTTTTAAAATGTTTTTAACAGGTTACGGTATGTTTTGGTTTGGTAAAAATGTTTTAATAACATTAAATGTCGGGTTATATTTATATGAAGGTCAAGAAAACGTTTTAAACGGTTGTATGAAAACACACAAAAATATTTTTTAATGTTTTCAAAATGTTACTGTAAAATGTTTTTTGCAAACATTTTTTCCAAATATTTTGTCAACACTTAAATAACATTATATTAGAATATTTGCAGTAAGTTATCAAAAGTGTTTTTGAATGTTATAAAACCATTTTATACCCTTTACATACCCTTTGTACAACCCGACATTTCAACATTTTCTGGCAACCTATTCTAACCATTTGCGAATGTTTTTGTGTTTGCTGGGTAGCTATTTCATCAATTTCAATATCAGCAGTAGATAACCAATTCATCAATTTCAATATCAGCAGTAGAAAACTACTTCATCAATTTCAATATCAGCAGTAGATAACTACTTCATCAATTTCATCAAAAAATCGTTTTAATCGATCCTTGATCCAGTGTCTGAGGGATTAATGAATTCGTAAGGTTTGGCGGTAAGAGGTGGAATTTCAAACACGATAACTACTTCAATATCATCAGTAGATAACTACTTAATCAATTTCAATATCATCATTAGATTACTACTTCATCAATTTCAATATCAGCAGTAGATAACTACTTCATCAATTTCAATATCAGCAGTAGATAACTATTTGTAGTAGTAAACGGTTCCAAAAAAGTAAGCCCACCCCCTAAGACATTTTAGCATAATCCAAAAACGGCTTGATCAATTCTCTTGTTTTAAAGTTTGGAAAATAGTCTGATTAGTTATGCATCAAGTGAGCGGGTTTTTGTTGCTACTGTTTTATCATCTTCATTGCAAAATGCAGCCATTTATGAAATTGTCGGCCAAAAAAAAGTTTCGTTTTTCTACGTAGGCTTTTTATGCTTCAATTTATTCATTTGATACATAACTAATTAGCCTATGTTCCAAACTTTAAAACAAGAGAATTTATCAAGCCGTTTTCGGATTATACCAAAAATTCTTAGGGGGGGGGGGGAAATGGGAAAATAATTTAAACAGACCATATTATCCAGAGACAAATGTGCAATGTAAAACAAACGCACGCGCGAGAGTTTGGAAATATACAGACCTTCAATATTACCGGTGACGATGGACTCAGCCGTAAAAAGGGTGATTGTTTCAAATGTAGTATCATTGTAAAGGGGAATAAAGTAGATATCCATTGATATGCAACACGATATAAACATGTCACAAATAATTATAGATAGGGTAGGTGCAGGTAATATGGGACAGCAGGTAATATGGGACACCTGTTTTCATTTTAACAAAAAGTAGCTTAGAGAAGGTAAACACTTTAAGTTGATTTGTTAAGTGTTTAGAGACATCAATTGTGCTTCTAGAAATGCAGTTTTGGAGTCTGTGTATCAAACTCTTGGAAATCAATGCCAAAAAGGAGTGAAATTGCCCAAAAAATTATGTCGTTTTTTTGGCCTGATATAAAATCAATGACGTCACATTTTATGATTGTGTATCCAAAAACTCTGGTACTGAGGGGCATTTGTCATTTTTTATGATCTTTAGGTGATGGGTTAAGCTTATCAGCAGGTAAAATTCCACTGACAAGTGGCACTTTCCTTTTATAAATGATTATTTTCTCTGATTTTCAACTGAATGGGTGCAGGTAATATGGGACACATAGGAAATTGTGTGCATTGTCAATGCGAAAAGCAAACTATTTAGAAAATTGAATTTTCTTGTAGAAATTTGCATTTAACATTCAAAATCATGTAACAAAAATGTTTTTAGAACAAAAGAGTGATTTTCTGAACTTTTTGATTTTCACCATAGAGATAACACAGTGTCCCATATTACCTGCACATGCAGGTAATATGGGACACTTGACGATGACGTCATTTTGACGTCATAGCGTCCAAACAAATATAAAAACAAGGTAACATTGCCTGTTTTATTAATCTTAAAGGACAGGTTGTTCATCATAACAATCTCTTGTGGGCATATCTTCTTTAGTTTTTATGCAAATAAGCTAAACGTCCTTAATGGTCCCATATTACCTGCAGGTACCCTACTATTGCACCTGCGGCTGTGAGAGCCCTGATGCTGTGAGAGCACTTATTGGGGTATGGGCGCTTATTGGGGTATGGGCACTTATTGGGGTGTGGGCACTTATTGGCGTACGGGCGCTTATTCATTTCCAGCAAGTTTGGGCACGATCGGACAAAGTTTGAAATTTACAAATCATTTGCAGCAATGCATTCTGGGTAGACATTACAGTGCATTTCAAATTGGGCAGATATCCAAAAGCTGAATGAAACCCGCTTGGGCAGCTTGAAACTTGTTGTAGATTGTCTACTGGATTCTTTTTATCCACTTGCTGCTTTGTATCCACGTGGGGAATTTTCCCCCATTTGACCTTTGACCTTGACCTCCGATGACCTTGGAAACTACCCGGTAAACAGCGCCTGCCCGGTACCCATCTATGGCTGCAATATCGGAACGATGCGTCGAAGCGCGGCGAAACGTATAGCCGGACAGACAGACAAACAGACAGAGCTCATGATTATTATAGTATAGACTAGTGCACCTGCAGCTGTGAGAGCCCTGATGCTGTGAGAGCACTGGCATGATAGAGATACTGTTTGATCCCAGATGACCTTTGACCTCGGATGACCTCGGTGTAATTTTTTTCATGCTCCCCTCATACGAAGGATTCCACCTATCAAGTTTAAGCCCAATAGGGCAAAGTTTAAATTTAGCCCCTACATGACCTTTGACCTCGGTTGACCTCAATTTTGTTTTGCGCATATATTCCCCTCGTATCAAGGATTCCACCCACGAAGTTTGAGCCCGATAGGACAGAGTTTGAAATCCATGACCTTTGACCTTTGACCTCGGATGACCTCCATATAGGCCTAATGTTTTTCATGATCCCCTCATACGAAGGTTTCGACCCACCAAGTTTGAGGCCGATTGGACAAAGTTTGAAATTTGACCCTCCGTAATGACCTTTGACCTCGGTTGACCTCGATTTTATTTCAGGCATTACATTCCCCTCCTATCAAGGAGTCGACCCACCAAGTTTGGGCCCGATCGGACAAGGTTTAAAAGTTTGACCTTTGACCTTGACCTCCGATGACCTTTGAAACTACCCGGTAAACAGCGCCCGCCCGATACCCAGCTATGTGTGAAATATCGGGATGATGCGTCGAAGTGCGGCGGAACGCATAGCCGGACAGACACACAGACAGACAGACAACGGCTATTATTTTAGTAGTACTAGTGCACCTGCAGCTGTGAGAGCCCTGATGCTGTGAGAGCACTGGCATGATAGCGATACTGTTTGACCCCAGATGACCTATGACCTCGGGTGTAATTTTTTTCATGCTCCCCTCATACGAAGGATTCCACCTATCAAGTTTAAGCCCAATAGGGCAAAGTTTAAATTTAGCCCCTACATGACCTTTGACCTCGGCTGACCTCAATTTTGTTTGGCACATATATTCCCCTCATATCAAGGATTCCACCCACCAAGTTTGAGCCCGATAGGACAAAGTTTGAAATCCATGACCTTTGACCTTTAACCTCGGATGACCTCCATATAATGTTTTTCATGCTCCCCTCATACGAAGGTTTCGACCCACCAAGTTTGAGCCCGATCGGACAAAGTTTGAAATTTGACCCCTCTGCAATGACCTTTGACCTCGGTCGACCTCGATTTTATTTCGGGCATATATTCGCCTCGTATCAAGGATGCCACCCACCAAGTTTGGGCCCGATCGGACAAAGTTTCAAATTTTGACCTTTGACCTTGACCTCCGATGACCTTGAAAACTACCCGGTAAACAGCGCACGCCCGGTACCCATATATGTCTGAAATATCGGAACCATGCGTCGAAGCGCGGCGAAACGCATAGCCGGACAGGCACACAGACAGACAGACACACATCTAACGGCTATTATTTTAGTAGTATAGATGCTTGAAAAAACGTTCCAAACTTTTGTTGAGGTGTTTACTTCAACTAAAGCGTATGTATGAAAAGCCGTCCATCATATAAACATTTTGCCCTTTCGTATTAAAGGCTTTTGTTCCCCAAAACACCAACAAATTAGGTCATGTTAGGATTAGGAATGTATATCTTCAATATGAAATGCCAAAATGTTCAATTGATGGTGTGCTTTTCATGCCAGCTACATACACTTTAAGTACATATCATTAGATTTATAAAGTTTACTTTAAGGGATGGGGTATGAACGTTTGGACAGTATTTATTATGGGACATTAGAGCACATCAGACATATCAAATTGCATTCTGAATACGAAGAATGTCATTCTGATATCAAATAATTTTGATTTTTTGAAATTCGCAATGTAATACACATTTTATGGCAAATGATTAAAAATTGATATTTTTGATATTTAACAGTACTCGAAGTAAACTTTATAAATCTGATGATTTATACTTGAAGTTTATGTAGGTGGGATGAAAAAGCCGACGATCAATTGAAAATTTTGACCTTTCGTTTTTGAAGATATGGATTTTTTCCCAAAACACACACAAAAATTAGGTCTTTTGGGGAAAAAATCCATATCTTCAATATGAAAGGTCAAAATTTTCAATTGATTGTCGGCTTTTCCTCCCAGCTACATACATTTTAAGAATATATCATTAGATTTATAAAATTTACTTCGAGGACTGTTATATATCAAAAATGTGAAAAATATCAAATTTTAATAATTTGTCATAAGATTTGTACTATATCGTGAATTTCAAAAATGAAAATTATTTGATATCAGAAAGACATTCTTCGTATTCAGAATGCAATTCGATATGTCTGATGTGCTCTCATGTCCCACAAAAAATACTGTCGAAACGCTCAAAACGCTCATTCCAGATCCCTTAAGGACTGTTAAATGTCAAAAATTTTAAAAATATCAAATTTTAATAATTTACCATAAAATTTGTATTATATCGCAAACTTTAAAAAAAAAATCAAAATTATTTGATACCAGAAGGACATTCCTCGTGTGCAATTCGATATGTTTGATGTGCTCTCAGGTCACACAAAAATTAGTGTGCAAACGTTGCTATCCGATTCCTTACCATTGAAATTGTTTGTGACATTATTGTTTATGACCATTTACTGGATTCACAATATCATTACGTTTCACTACCTGGAGAGAGTTGAAGAAAAAATTAATTCCCTCCTGAGGTTTGTATCTGTCAATGAGTTGAGCAGATCACAATAAAATTTGTATTATATCGCAAACTTTAAAAAAAAAATCAAAATTATTTGATACCAGAAGGACATTCCTCGTGTGCAATTCGATATGTTTGATGTGCTCTCAGGTCACACAAAAATTAGTGTGCAAACGTTGCTATCCGATTCCTTACCATTGAAATTGTTTGTGACATTATTGTTTATGACCATTTACTGGATTCACAATATCATTACGTTTCACTACCTGGAGAGAGTTGAAGAAAAATTAATTCCCTCCTGAGGTTTGTATCTGTCAATGAGTTGAGCAGATCACAATGATGTCATTATAGCTAGAGGCATATACAAATGGGCCAATGAGTTACATAAAAATGATCTATGACCTTGTGTAGTATTTAGTTCCCAGGAAGTGAGTTTTGCCTAAGGCAATTTGGGGTTAAATGTTGATCCCTCATTACAAGAGTTATTTACCGTCGATTTGGTTGAAAAAGGAGGTGAGACATGATCAAATCCTGGAGGTAACAAAACGTAATGTGCGGTTAGTGCCGCAACTCATTGTAACATTTCTTTACATATCATTATTATGGGTTGTTTTTCAACCAGAAATTAAGATACGATTAGAATTAATCGCAATAATCATCTTACATTCGTAATTCTATACACTTGCCGTTGCTTATGCTATTTTATTTATCTACTTTTTTATTATTCAAACTGTAATTACGATCTTCGGGTTAAATCCTAAAATGATGCAGTCCAGTTTATAACAGTAAAACGAAAATAATTACCCATTTGGGTTTGTCTGTATTACATCATCTGCAGATCCATCTTACTATAATTTGCCTAATGTTGCGTGCGTGCAGGCGTGCGTGCGTGTGTGTGTGCCAAAGGCTCCGTCAGTTTTGATCCGAGCCTCGCCAAATTCGCACGGGGGATGCAGAAAAATACGGGGAGTGTCGTAAGCTACCTTCGGTCGCAATCGGAGGTCGAAGGTCAAAGGTCAAATTTTAAACTTGGTCCGATTGGCTGTAATTCATATGGGAGATCAAGGAAAATATGGGGAGTGTCCTACGCTACCTTCGGTCGAAATCGGAGGTCGAAGGTTAAAGGTCAAATTTTAAACTTGGTCCGATTGGGCTGTAATTTATACGGGAGATCAAGGAAAATATGGGGAGTGTCCTAAGCTACTTTTGGTGAATGCGGGGATCACATTTGGTTGCGATCGGTAAATCTGCGAAAATGTGAATTTTCAAAAATTCACAGTGCCTAAGTCAGTGACCATGGTCTAAACAATTGCACTTGCTGCCTGTGTTCTATAAATAGCTCTGATGCATTCTGATACATGTATGTACTTGAACTTGGTAAAATCTATATTAAGGCAATATCTTCCACTGTGGGTTTTGAAGGAAGAAAGAAAGAGTAGTCAGTAAAACAGGTAAATATATAAATTAATTAATTTAATTAACTACCGGTAATTAAGTAATGTCATCTGAGGTCACAGGTCATCTGCGGTCAAAGGTCATATGGGGTGAAACAGTATCCTATCAGCTGGATTGGGCTTAAACTTGGTACAATAAATTGGAGGAATCGGTCTCAATAAAAGTCCCTATAGCATTAGGCCTATACCATTTTTATAGTAATATACCGGCATATTGAGCTTAATAATCATTTACGCATACGGGTATAGCTCTAGTAATATCAAAGACACCGATTTCATACATGTAGTTGGACTCCATGCTTGAACGAGCACACGTTAAACTTGGGTTGCCAGTCTCCTGATGAAGGTCGAAGTTACGACCGAAAATTTGAGGTATGTCTAATCTTGTGTTGAGATCAAAAGTTTAAAATCATAAATTAAATGAAAGAGTTCACTTATTCAAAATTTGCAAAAAGTAAATATCAATTACTCGATTATCATTCACGTTGACCTAACACTGCACCGGCTGCTCGTTATTCAAGTGTACTTTTCTAATAATGGTTGTCCGATTATATTAAATGCAAGTTTTCCTGATACCGAGTGCCTGATTATAATACAAGTGCCCGGTTGAATTACCCTATTCTGATGAGACTAGCACAGGTTCTGTACATGTAGGCTACATACAGGGCTGTCAACTTTTTGGAATTGCTTGGCGTGAGACAAGCGGCGTACCAGGATTTGACGACTCAATGTTCATTTTGTACCATGCTCGAGAATGTGAATAGCTGGGGAGGGGGGAACAAATTATTCATGACGATGCATGAGATTTTGCTCATTTTCCAGCTTTTAGCGTGAGATTTACTACCTAAGCGTGAGATTATACTACCTTGGCGTGAGACCGTGAGAAAGTGACCCAATGCGTGAGACTCACGGCCAATGCGTGAGAGTTGACAGCCCTGGTACATATATGTGATGCGATCAAGCAAAATCAGTCGGAACTCGGAAATATTAAATTTTCAGTTTCTTACAAAATAGTAAAAAGCATTTACAAAGCTGCATTTTGCAGAAAACTCCATTGAATTTGAACAACCAGTTCTAAAGATATGAGCAATTACAGCGTTTCCAAAACAATAGGAAAGAAAAGGAAATATCACCTTTGTTTGGCTGTATCTCAAAATCAATATTTGCGAGTTCCGACTGATTTTGCTTGATCGCATCACATATGATAATGATCCAAGATATTCCACAAAATACAATGCTTTGCAATCCACCACTTGAACAGGATTTAGCCAAAGCAATCAAAGACTAGAGCTATTTAAGAATATAGACATTGGTAGAAGCTTATAATCCCCTCGCTACGTTCGGTCTGGTTCGGTGCTCGCTTCGCTCGCTTTTCGAGAGGCGTCGCGGTTTGTGGAACGGGGCTAGTTCTAGGTTAGACAAGCGGGGCGGGCATGATACCAAATTGTGCTTGACAATCCTTTACAATACTCACTTTTGCGACTTTTGAAATCATTTTTTGTAATCATGTGTGATTACTAATACATCAGAACATCTGTGGGATTTGAACCATTGGGTATGAATAGGCTATGAGTCTGTAGATTAGGCGCGCGAAAGTTGATTCCGAGTTTATCGTCCCCCGCCCGCGTCACTTTTTGGTAACCAAAACCACCCGCGTCAAATTGTCAAAAATGCCAAAATAATTCATTATTTTCAAAGTATCAGTGTTTTCACCAGCTTTAGCAATTGGAAACATATATTTTTATTTGTAAAACATATAAATTCATAACTTGGAAGCAAAACAAGGCCCTTTTCTAACCTTTCTAGTCCCTACCCATATAAAAACATGTTTATAAATAACAGTGTATGAGGGTCGCTTTAAATCAACACGCATTTTAGGTCAATAATGAAATCTGATGAAATAATGAAAAATGAAAAATGAAAAAGTCACCTCACCAACCTCGGAAAAAAAGGGACGATAAACTGGGAATTGACTTTCATGGGCCTTATGCATGTCAAAAATATTTTCAATGGAAGAAAATGCTTTTAAGATGTAGAAACAAATCCAAAGGGGTAGTTATTTTTGTTTTACTCCTTAATAGATGCCCCTCACCAAGTTTGAATTATTACGAATACTATTTTACACAATGAATGTTGAGAAATGTCAAAATTATTTAAAAAGTTCCCCTTGAGATATATATAAGTTATAGTTTTTCAGATTATTACAATGTTTATCTAAAACATAATTACAATTTTGATATTTTTTGACTTGACTTGTCGGCCAAGTCAGGATTGTTTTTCTGTGATTTTGAGCTTTGTTTTGAGCAAAAAGTGTCTACATTATATAAAATCAAGCTTTACCATAAAACTTTGCATGTAAATTAGATACTTATTGTGGGATATGATAAACGCTTTCCTGTGTTGAGTAATTACTTTGCTTTCTACACAGCCGGGTAAATAAAGAGAGTACCTATATTTATTTTTAATATTTTATCTTTACACTCTTAGAAATAATTTACTCAACTTGAGTAAAAGGTCACAGCTCAACAAAATGAGCAAAACATTACTCAAATTGAGTAAATATTACCAAATATTGAGCTCTTTTTCATAGATATTACCGTACCCTCGATGTTGGGTAATATTTATCAATATGAGCTCAATGTTAAGTAGTTTTACTCATTTGTTGAGTTGTGACCTTTTACTCAATGTTGAGTAGAAAAAGTTTACCTCAAGACCTTATTTTTCAATCTGAACAGCAGCAACTTCCATTTATCACTGATGTTTTCTCACTGTTTTCTGCGCAACTGTTGTACCGGTACTAAATTACCAAAAGGCCCCTGTTGTGACTCTAGCCCAAAGGCTCCCGTTTTATATCTCACCCAAAGACCTATATTTTTTATATTGGTGTCTCACCAAAAGTCACAGCTATACACCTGTACCAACCTCAAGAAGTTCCTCCCTGGTGCTTATTACCCTTTATATATACACTCTAAGGCCTTCTTCGTAATTCCTAGGATTATAAGGCTTGACATCACTACACAAGGGTAGGGTAGAATCCACTGGAGTGTACTCGTCACACTTCCCATCCTGAATGCATCCAACCACACCCAGTGCTGATGCCTTGCCGTCATTGATGGAACCGAAAGGAATACCGATGTACTCATCAGCGGCGTCTTCAGGAGCAAAGTAAACGCGGCCTATGTGAGCTCTGAGGCGTTTCTGGCCGTCCTCGGAAGGGTACCGATTGGCCAAGTAGTGAATTGTCCAAAGTGGTCTTCGTCGGTGATAAAGCGGGACATGTAGAATTCGGTAGGTTCCGGTACATTGTCTTCTCCGTACATGTTTTTCAACACTTCAACCACCTAGCATAAATAGAAGTATCAACTGGGTATTATTACAATATATTATTATATATTATTATTATTATTATTATTATTGGTGGTGGTATTGTTGTTATGCTAATAGTGCATTAAGGCGAATTTTCGTACTATAAAAGGCGTCTCTAAGCCGGAAATGTTCGTTAAGGCGAACATTAACGTTTATATATTATGTTGTGTTAAATTATATTAAGATTTCTGTTAGAGACAGCCTACCACCCTTACTTTATTGCCCTATGGGCGCTTCTATATTGGAACTCACTTAGAGTGTTTAGTCGGATGAGAATCGTCGGCCTCGTTCCTGCCGGCCCTGCGGCCTTGATGTTTTTTGTTGATACAGGTCCAAGGCCGATAACTGCCATTCGCCGACTAAGGGCAAGAAAGCAAATGTGACGGACTGTCGCTAACATTAACCCTAATGTAATTTGACACAACAGTAACCTTAATGTAATTTGACACAACAGTAACCTTAAACTTCTACTTTTATTATTGTTTTAAGCTTTTTACCCCTTAAGGGGTACTACACCCTTCGGCCAATTTTGTGCCTATGTTTGCATTTTTCTCAAAATTATAACGCATTGGTGACATATGTATATTATAGGGGCAAGGACTAGAACTACTGAACTGAAAATTCAGCAACTCAAGGCAAGTAGTTATTGATTTATTGATCAAATATTGGTTTTCCCTCATTTTTGACTGTAACTCCACAAATGTTGTCTGTGCTGAAATAAAATTTCCAGTGCAGTAGTTGTAGTTCTTGCCCTAAAATATACATATCTAACTTGTCACCAATACGCTATAATTTTGAGAAAAATGCAAAAATAAACACAAAATTGGGCAGAGGTGTAGTACCTCCTTAATTTTCCCTCATTATTCAAGCCCTACCATCTACATATTTATAGTTAAAGCTTGTTAGATATCCATATTTCGCGGTTAGTGGTTCTTTGTAGCAATGCGAGGGCAAATTTGTCAGCTATCCAAATTTCGCGGTCAGTGGTTCTCTGTAGCCCTGCAAACAATCTAATTGATATCCCTAGTATCTGTTTTAAAAACATGACAACTTAGCTTCCAACATATAATTTGTTAACAGTGTATTAAAGCGTAATAAGAAAATTGATATACCTACCTCAGCTTGGACGTCCTCATCGGTCATTCGTTCTATACGGTAAGCCTCGTCTCCGGACACGAAACCAATCAAGGTGTTTGTTCCAGTGTGGTAACCTTCTGCATCCAAATTCAGAAATGCAGGATAGTATCCAGCAATTTCACTAGCGTGCAATATGAATTCGGTGTCGTCCCAAAATTTGGTGTCGAATTTAAGGAAGATTGTATCAACGGTACCCATTTGCCAACGACAGAATTCCTCATACTTCCAAGGAGGGAGAAGTGGGTCAAAGGTCACAAAGCCATTTTGAAGAACACCAACGGTGTTTGTAAGGATGACGTATTCGCCGGTGAATTCGGTGCCATTCTCGGTGACGACTGTCACACAATCATCAGCAGTTTGGTTCACTACCCGGACACGCTAGAATGCATAATAATAAGAACATTTTATTATGGAAACATTTTGCGCTTGCTTCGGCATCGGCAAATATCTGATTCTGAACATAGTTCTGCAGGCAGGGATGGAATAAACATACTAATCAGTGGTAAAGTCAGGGTGGTTTTCGCCACAGAGGAAGGGATTACAAACTTCTGAATGTACCGATAATAAACTTGATATCACCGACAAGTGTTCTTTTGTCACGTCAGCTCCTCCCTCCCCCTCCACACCTTACCGGTCAAAGAGAATGACTTTACACTTACAGGGAAAAAATATTGTGCGCGTTCAAAATTAAATGTAAAATATTAATGCTAAAAGTTAAATGTAGTACTCCTGGTAGTATGGACTATGGTTATTCATCTGGAAGGTCGGTAGACACGGTCCCCACCTTTGGCTACACCCACGCGGGCTACACCACTGTACCTCTGGCTACACCCACTCGGGCTACACCACTGTACAGGTGAGGTGAAATAAAGGTCTCGTAACGTACATTATGGAAAGGTTTCTATACAAAAGCGATTCTCTTATAAACCATCATGCGCACAGTTTTCACCTCGATACACCTGAGCACACATTTTCGTCCAAGAGCTCTCAAGCAAGCAGTGATTGTCTCCACTACAGTCTTTCATTACACTACACGGTAATTTTGTCGAAACCTTAAGTGTTCCCTTCATCCAATCGAATCTTTTTTTATATCAAACGAAAGCTAACACTTCCCCCTAAAAACACTTTTGTCACTTTTTCGGCAACAGATAACGCAATTCAATGTTATAACAAGGCGAATGTGGTAAATCTGTGTAAACTATCTATCAAGCGCATTTTGTGACCAAAATGTAGGTTTTAAAAGTCAAAACCTCAAGTGTTCCTTACAATATTTGTCAAATTTTATGTCATAAAAGCACACTTATATTGTCCATACACTAGCGTCACTAGAATGAGCACTGACCAATTATGTTTAAATTGCAAATCTTTTGCAAAAAGTTAATATTTTCGCCTGTTTTGTCATGCGGTTGTAAATTCAATGAACTATGACTTTGCTAAAGAGCGCTTACAAATTGATACGGTATGCGGCCTATGTTTTGGATCACTGTACCATAACTCTGGCTACACCCACTCGGGCTACACCATTGTACAGATGAGGTGAAGGTCTCGTCACATTATAATGGCGTAAATTATAAGTCGCTCGGATGACAAAAATGGCTATTTTGAGATAATTACATTTAAAATTTGTGCAACATTTACCCGTTTGTCACACATTACCTCGATTAAAAATGACCCTTTTCTTGAATGGATATGAAAAATAGATATTTAAGTTACATTTAATGTAGAAAATACATGGTTGTCGTTCACCAATTAATTGTAATTAATCATTAAATTTATATGTCAGTATGTCAAGTTTTTTGAAAATGGTTCTCCATTCCAAACTGACATACGACAAGTGATACGTCAGTATGTAGAATCATGGCTGAATTCATATCAGCATTAGCCATACAGTCACGATGTTCCGAAATAGAGTCGCATGTCGCATATTTGCGACATACTGGCGTATGTCACTGATAGCCCACTATGTTGTGCAAATTATAGGGTATGCTGTACACAGTTTTCCCATTGAGTGCGATACGCCAAAGCTAATTAGTGATTATATCTAATTAATTAATGATATGCGTGTTTGTCAAAATGTAGAACTTAATGCATGGATTATGGAACTAAACTTATCTCATTTTGTCAAAAATGGCTGAAACGCCGGTATGTCATCCGAGCGATTTATTATGAATGTGGAGGTGCGGTCGGAGCACAGCCTGGTCAATCTACAAACGGGGATTGATAGTAATGTTTGTAGTCTGACGTTTTCCCGCAGCTTAGGTTCTAGACCCGTTCTCGGTTGCGAATTTGCTCAAACGATTGCTTTTTTCAAGACTTTGTTCTTCTTTTCAACGTTTCCTTCGGAAAATCCGGGCAGAAAAATTTCCCCTGCGTAGAGCGTCGAATTGTATTCTGGCCTTTTTTGTACGAGGATGTGAACTTTTCCAATGCTGACTTTCTGTATACCTACTATTTGGTGTTTTTGCAACCCATCAGTATACCGATTTTTCACAAAAAACACCAAAAGTTCCCCTAATTGTGCGCATTTAAGGGGTACATAATCATACCCACACCAAGATCACTGAAAGGGCACCGCCAAAGCTCGCCAAACCGTGACATATCCACGTATCAACCATTTTGGCATGCGGTAATATTAACTGATATGCATGTTATCCTTGTTTTCACTCATCAGATGCATATTGCTACCCCCCACACACACACACCCCCTATAGACATGCGGAGAGTGTTTGTTAAAGAGTGTCATTTCGATTTATTTATAAATTATTGTGATGATAATGATCCAGTCTTGGATTTTTTTTTACCTTGGGTGTACCTTTACACCCCATTTTGAAAGTTGTGGTGCAATTTCATCCAACGCAGAGCAATTTGAAGTTAAGTACACACACACCGGTAAATGTTCCTTTCTCACGTAGTGATACCCAAGAAAGTTCAACCATGGCTAAGATTTGAATGTAATGATTCTAATAAACTATTCATAGTCTTACCTCATTCCAACGGATTTTGTCTTCTGGTATCATTTCTTCCTGAGCCCCTAGCAACGGATAAGCCAGTGTTCTGTCATCAAGAATGAAATAGGGATCTGGATAAAGGTTTGCTTGGCGATATGCATTAATCGTTGAGCCATCCTGAGATGACAAACCTTGGAAAAAAGTCAATATTCCACCATTCCATGACTTTATCAACGGGTGTATAAGCTGACCATCCTCCACGAGCAATTGCAGCTTTTTGAGAGATATCTGGCTTGACATTATTGTCCAAGTCTTCAATAATATCATTATAACCTTGTACAACAGACCGAAACCAGGCATACTCTCTTTCACTTGCCTCACTTGTAATATTTTCACCAAGATCGTTGTAAACTGTAAACGACAAAAAGTCTGGTACCGTGTAAGCAACACCGAGATCGTTCAGTTTTTTGTTCAATTGGTGTCCATCCAAACAGGCTTCCTGGAGCGAAGGTGAGCCCACCAAATTCAACGGACTCTAGGTATCCGCGAAGTTGCGCGCTATCTTCTATGATGAGGAAATCATCGATACCATTTTCAAGCAGAGTTGCAGCTGCCTGAATACCCGCAGGACCACCACCGACGATCAATACCTGCGCGTCAACATTATCTGCACCAGTTACTATATTTAGTAAGCTGATGAAAATAAATAGAAGCACTTTTACGTTCTTCATCTTGACAAGACGAACGTTCCCGAGAGTTGAATCCAGTGGTTGACCTATTCTGATATAAAATTGGATGGTTTGAACCCAATGCACAAATTTATTGGTCGAGCTATGAGTTTTAAAATATTGGACGAGACGAAGTTTCTGGTGCGGCTGCCTTTATACGGTGTACTCAATGAAACTGACCAACCTTTACTGACCAACCTTTGGAGAATTGCCGAATCGAGTGCAACTCTACTAGTCTTATAACAAGACTGCCCTACCCCAACCCTAAACTCCGTAAATGAGGACTGGACTCCGAGTCTAGCAAGTTGCACCCTATTCGGTAATTGTACAATCTTCCTTAAAATCTTTTATTGTTGTCGTAATTGATTGTCACGAAGGTGGCTAATTATTACCGAATAGGTCAAAATAGAGTCAAAATAAATCATTAGGGCTAATATGGCGACTCACACAAACTTGCATTTTCAGGTCCCTGGTACTACGTTTATCTATTCATTTACTTGCACGCTGATGAATCACTTTCTATCGCAATTTCCAATATGAAGCAGACGACGAGGAAAACAGCAAAAATGGGGAAAGGGCACCTTAAGGGATCTAAAATGAGGCGTTTATTGCGTTTCGACAATATTTTTTGTGGGACATGAGAGCACCTCAGACCTATCGAATTGCATTCTGAATACGAAGCATGTCTTTCTGATATCAAATAATTTTCATTTTTTGAACATCACAATATAATACAAATTTTATGACAAATTATAAAAATTTGATATTTTTCAAATTTTTGATATATAACAGTCCTCTAAGTAAATTATATAAATCTAATGATATATTCTTAAAGACCAATTTTTTTTGGTGTTTTGGGGGAAAAAATCCATATCTTCAATACGAAAGGTCAAAATTTTCAATTGATCGTCGGCTTTTCATTCCACCTACATACACTTTAAGTATAAATCAACAGATTAATAAAGTTTTCTTCAAGTAGTGTTAAATATCAAAATATCAATTTTTGCAATGATTTGCCATAAAATGTGTATTACATTGCGAATTTCAAAAATCAAAATTATTTGATATCAGAAGGACATTCTTTGTATTCAGAATGCAATTCGATATGTCTGATGTGCTCTAATATCCCACAAAAATACTGTCCAAACGTTCATACCCCAGCCCTTAATCGCACAAATATTACTCAAAAAGGGTAGCTAAACTAGCCATCAAGATGCCGACAACAATCAGTTGAATTGAAGGTTGAATTTTAGGTGAAATTGTACTCAAAAACTTTGAGTACAATTTAGTGTGCTTTCCCCGGGCTTTTTCGTTTTGTTTTTCTTCAGGCCTCTTGACTGATCGCTACCCGCGATTCATACGTGTGTTCATCCCGACTCATATAAAACTAAAATTATTGCTTTGGGTCCATTTTACAGTGATGAAAAATACTTGCTTTGGGTACTTTTTACAATATATACATCTTGAAATACAAATTTCCCCCGTATTGCAAATGTTCACAGAGTCCAAGTTTGTGATGCGAGAACTGCTCTTGTTTTTATAGACATATGAGGAGAGTGTTTGTTAAAGCAATATTATAACATTATCATACAAAATAGATTAGCATTTCTTTGACATAAAATGTTAGTTGTTACTGTCAGATATATCCCTTTATTTTTGAGCCGAACAACTACGGCAAAGCAAAGAAAATTGGATTTTACTACCAGCGCGTATGTCGCCAATACGTACCACTCCTTCGGTCATGTTGTGGTACGACCCTTTGTTGTGTAGATCACCGTCCCGCACGCCGTGTAACGTACTGTCATGACTGTGTGTTATGAACATCGTGTTATGCGTTCGACTAATAATTCCATCGTAATAATAAGACGCCGGTTCCGGCGCTTTATTCAAAATCTCGGATTTTCACAAAACTACAGCACCTAGAGTCTTGATTTTTTGCAGGGTATATTTGTTTAATAAAGTACAATATAATCGTGTAAAAAATGAATTTTAAAAAATCAGTGAGGGCGTCCTCAATAGCAAATGTTATAATATGGCTTTAAAGAGTGTCATTTCGATTAATTTATAAATTATTGTGACGATGATGATCCAGTCATGGAATTTGTTTTTTACCTTGGTTGTACTTTTACACCCCATTTTAGAAAGTTGTGGTGCAATTTCATCGGACACAGAGCAATTTGAAGTGCAGTCGCATTTTGCACCACACTTTTAAAGTTGTATCGCAACAGGCGAATTTTGGGGTGCAGAATACACTGCGATAGGGCTTATTTCGAACGTTTCTTCTTTATACAAAATCAACACGACATCTCCAGTGACCACCCATTGACAATAATTTGTTCTATATAACGAAATCAATAAACCAAAGAGACTTGATGATTTTGAACTATTTGTTAAGTGAACTGGAACTGACTTGCACACACCATAAAGAAGAAAGAAGCACCACCCATCTGTATAGGTACCTGGGACGAAGTAATGATAAAAAGACCAAAACAAGTGGAAATCATTTGTTGTAAGTCAAGAATCTAAATTCCACAAAAAGTAATTAAGCTTGGATGTGACAAAGGTGTATTTGTTGCCATAAAAATTCCTCAAAAGTAGTTGAACTGGCTGTAACAAAGGGCTATTTTTACCTTCAAATCGCCTACGGGAATGGCTTTTTATCTAATGCCAAGGTCCGGTCAATTGCGAGGTAGTACTGCAAAATCCATTACCCCATGGAAGATTTTGGAAATATCTTCCATTAAAGGGAGTATGAATTTCAAATGGAATGAATAAATTGCAGCTCCATTTGTAACTCACACTCTTTCAGTGGAATATTCAGGTTGAATATTTCTCAGAGGGTATATGACATTCAAATGAAGCTGTTTAATATCGTAAACGTTCGCCTCATGGCGCACCTGGGCTCCTTTGCCTTGTGGTGAATTTTATGTACAAAAAAATAGAGAGCTCCTTTCCCTGAAAATCCCAACAAGAATTAAGGGTATATGCTCTTATTTGCTGGTGGGATTTTTATAGGAGGGCACTTTAGTTTGTGCTTAAAGTTCCAGTTATGTCAAGGGAGCTCATAGCGCAATTAGGCGAATGTTTACGGCATGTTTATTCCATTTGAAATTCATACTCCATTTTAACTGGACTACCCCAATAGAGAAACAGCACATTAGTCCTATACGAATCATTATTGGAGTTAGAGTTTAGGGCATTGGGTTAGGGTTAAGGTTAAACTTTGGTTAAAATTAGGGTTAGGTTTAGTGTTAGAGATAGTGTTAGTCAGAGTAAGGGTTAGGGCTAGGATTATAATGGCTTAGGTAATAGGTTATGGTTAGGGGAAGTTTCAGGTATAGGGAAAGGATTAGGGGTTGTAATAATTTTACTGGGTTCTCAGCCTAATGTCCCTTCAGATTGTCGACATGTAACCGTTAAGATATTAGAAAGTGGCCACATATCCACAAAGTGGCCCCATATCCACAAATGCTTCGAAGTGTAAATCTGTGAGTCGGAACTTCATAGGCCACCCTATTACTTATTGTATAAGTTGTTAGCATTGATTATCAATTTGATACCAGTGTTTCCTTTAGTCCCCCGCGTCTTAAGTCTATATCGTGGGCAGAGTTCAAGACATCATATGTTTATATTCGCTGTAGACGTGACGCAATAATTCGCATTAACTACCATAGCATTAGATAAATACAATTTTGACTCATATCGCCCTGCACTACAAGCAGGCTGTACTCTATCACCAGTGTGCAATCATAGATTGAATACAACACCGCCTTTTTCAAAGATACTAATCTTACAGGTGCGAGTGATCAGCATGATATGGTTCAATGCATAGGTACCGCGTGAACGTTGTAGTGTAGGGCGATATAGTCAATATATGTATTCATCTTTTGCTATGGTAGTTAATCCGATTATTACGTCGCTTCTACAGCGAATTATCATGGTTTGCAGGAGCAGCATTTTTCTGTTTTATGAAGATTTACAAAGATTTTTTATTGAAATATTCAGAAAATTTGAGCAAACAAAGGAGTATATTCCAAATTAGCACAAATCATATTATTCTATTAGCATTTTTTTTTTCATATGTTACTATACATTACTTTTGGGTTAAAAACAACAGTTATGTTAGATATGAGATTGCAAAATATTCACCACATTACTTGTAAACACTAATCCATTTCTGATTACTATCTATGTAGCATATTTTTCAACACTAAATATTACGGGGTATAATCTTTGTATCTTATAGGTGGTACTACACCCTTGATAAATTTGTGACTATTTTTTAGCATTTTCAGCTATAACACACTGGTAACAAAAGTTATGTATATTAGCGGGGTGAATCTAGTTACTACATCTGGAATTTCAGTAGTTCAAGACAAGCGGTACGGTATTTATGATAAGAAAGAGGTACCGCTAGAATGTACCTCATTTTTTAACATTCATAATGAACCACTTGTCTTGAATCACTGTAATTTCAGTGAAGTAATTGGATTCCTTGCCCCTATATTTTACATAACTCTTGTTATACCAGTGTGTAGTTATTTTTTGATAAAATTCAAAATTAGTCACAAAATTGATCAGGGGTGTAGTAACACCTAAATATTGCAATCATAATAATGGTTGATGATATTTACTGTATTCACAATATTCGTGGTTGCATTGTGCCACAACTATAGTAATATTTCTTAGAAGCTTTGAGATATCTTTTATT